>NW_024070193.1:31982480-33347297 GCF_014754425.2 Oryx dammah
GGCATCATTGGAAGGCTCAGTGCAGGGGTCCAGGGGTGTGCAGGGCAGCATGGGAAGGCTCAGTGCAGGGATCCAGGGGTGTGCAGGGCAGCATGGGAAGCTCAGTAGTGGAATACAAGGGTGTGCATGGCCTCATGGGAACACTCAGAAGAATATCTAAGCTGGGTGGTGGTTAACTGGGCTTAGTTCTATGGGGAAAGCAGGACAACTCCTTTTTAGTTCCTCCATTTACTGTAGCCCACCAGGCTCCTCCATCCCTGGGATTCTCTAGGCAAGAATACAGGAGTGGGTTGCCGTTTCCTTCTCCAGGGGATCTTCCCAGCCCAGGGATCAAACCCAGGTCTCCTGCATTGCAGGCAGACGCTTTAACCTCTGAGTCACCAGGGAAGCCCGTATCTTTCTACCTAAAAAAGAGACAGGAAGGAAGAGAGAAGTAAGCCCTGTTCTAACCCTAAGCTATGCCTCTTCATTTCTTAACATGAAAGTGGCTTATGATCCATTGTTAACTGAAGAGAAAACAACAGCTAGTGACAGTAAATGTCCATGCTGAAAGCAGTGACTTTCTCAACCATAGACAGACAGGTGCCGTACTCATTAATAAAGGGCCCCAGTTTGTCAAAGCAGGAGAAAGTGGGCTTTCTTTTTCCATACCTGCTTTGCTTAACTAACTCAGAAATTAGTTTAGTAACTTAGTTTAGTAAATTATTTCAGCAATTTAATTTAGTGAAGCCACTGCTAAAACAAAGTTTTCAGAATCTGTTGATACCCTGTTTAAGCAAACACACTTCTAACTGCAGGAAAAGAATGCCACGTTCGACGCTGCTGTGTAGAGGTCAAGCTTACGTCCATCTAATTTACCACCACTAACTCTGTACCAGAACTTCCCTGGTTCAGGTAAGGAATCTGCCTGCAATGCAGGAGAGCTGGATTTGATCTGTGGGTCGGGAAGATTCCCTAGAGAAGGGACTGGCAACCCACTCCAGTATTCTTGCCTGGAGAATCCCATGGACAGAAAAGCCTGGTGGGCCACAGCCCATGGGTCTCAGTGGACTCAGTTCCTTTCGCTTTAAAGCAGTAAACTCACCTGAGTACTGAATGTAGCTAATTAAATATGAAAATAAGACTGTGTACTGTCAAGTTTCCAGAATAGTCCTTAAACTTGCAGATCTGCACCTGCATTTAGTACAGAAATCTTTTTTTTTTTTTAACCAACTAACGTATCAATAGATTGACAGAGAAAGGGTCACAAAGACTTATAAGTTACAGTTACTGGGTAGAATCTTTGCTGTTCAAAACCAACAACATTAATGGCCTAAAAAGGGCACAAATTCCTCTTCTATAGGATTCTTTGTTACTAAGAAGTAAAACAAAAGGAGCTTTCTCAAATCATCTGTTCTAAAGTTGCTTGGGTGGGGGGTGGGGGGATAATGAGAACTCTCAGTACCTCTCAAGCTCGTTTCTGTTTGCTCACCACTCCCCTCCCCACCCTGCCCCAATGTGAGGGACCAGAGGCTCTATAGAAACCCCTCTCATTTGTAAGAGAACAGGTCCAAAGGAGAGAAGGCTGACAGCTGCCAAGCAGCACAGGTCCATCCCTATGTGAGAATGTGGTGTCTTCATGACAGCCCCACAAAGGCAAGGGCAAACTCAAAACAAGTGTCCTATGTTAACACTGGTGATCAACTCATGGACCTTGATGAAAACGATTTATACAAGAGAGGACTGACTGGACAAACCTTGTAATCAGATATGGCTCACAGCCCCGTTCATAAGTCCTTTGGGTTTCACTTTCTTCACCTTTGAAATGGGATAGTAACATTACCTATCTCCTGGTGCTGCTGTGGCAGAAATGCATGGTCACCACTTAGCACAGCACCAGCATACAGTAAGCACTCAATAAGCAATACTATAGAGTCTGGGATCGACATATACACACTACTATATATAAAGCAAACAAGAATCTGCTATATAACACATGAAACTAAATTCAATGTCTTGTAATAACCTATAACAGAAAAGAATCTGAAAAAGGATACATATATATGTATAACTGAATCACTTTGCTGAATATTTGAAACACTGTAAATCAAATATACTTCAATAAGAGAATAAAAATTAAAAATAATACTGTGGTGGCTGAAAAGAGCATCACTGTCATTTATCAATATTTTTATTTGCCATCTTGAAAATCTGCATGAAGGTTTTAGTGAATGTGTTAGTTGTTGTAACTAACACCAGAATGACTTCTCTGTTGGGTCATCAAGCTGCAAAGGTCACTATTCTACCAAGAGTCTCTGGCTGACATCAGAAGAGGCAGAAGGAATGAATGCTACAGCCTAGTGGATCACTGCTTCCCCGCGACCCCCCGGCTCCAGGTCTCCATTCGTGAGAAGAGCCCCGTTAAAGCATCCACAAGCTGGCTTCCCCCTGGTCCTGAAGGAGCACTGCTGGGTGGAGGGCTGGTGCCTGGCTTATGATGGAGCCACGGGCACGAAGCCGACCGAGGGGTAGACTTCCCCATCTCTGCTCACACATCCCCTACCTGACAACAGGTCATCAGCTTCAGATCGATTGTGACCACAGCTCCGGAGCTGTGATGCTCCCTGTCATGCTATCCTATGAATATGAGATCTCCCAGGCCAATTAATTTACCCAAGTGGAAGATTACAGCCCTTGATAACCTGAAAGAATCTTCCCTGTCCTTTCCGCTTCCCTGTCCTTCCACTTCAACAGTGCTTCTGAGTATTCTAAGTCACTCAAGGCAAGCAAAGGCTTTCCAAAGCATGAAGCAGTTGCTAAGTTAAATTTTAAATCTCTCATAGGCATGGGCCCTGTCTGATGCTCCATAGGATGCCACAGTCACCATTAGAGCACAAAGCACCGCTGTAACTCGGTTGATCTGACAATCCCAGGGTGGGCAGGAGGTGCATCTTGTACTCTCCATCGAAGTAGTGCACACATCCCCAAATATCTCAGGGCATTCCTTAACACACAGCCTAGATCACTGAGATGTGTGCACTTCTGCAATGTCCTTTAATGACCGGGCAACTTCGTGTGTTTTTGGTGTTTTCTTATTGTGATTAAAGGTACAATAAGGTATGTTTGCAACAAGAGGCACGGCCATTGTTCTGCATCATTAAGCTCACAGCAGTCCCCAAAAGAAACTGTGGGCAGCTTGCCAAAGGCCCTAATGAAGAGCATCTCTTTGAATTATCTCTGGATGAGGAAAGGATCAAGTCTGAGCCCCAGAATATTTGATCCTCTTTGTGCGGCTGTTACAAGGGCTTACTGAAGCCAGACACACTGGACCTTCTGCAACTGTAATTTATGGAAACCTTAATTTCTCTGCTCTAATAAGGCTTTGCATAATAAGAGCGGGAATGCAATTACTAATTCCTGCAAGTGTTTTGTGAATTCCTTTATGCTACGGTTCAGGACTCCCAAAGAATAGGAGAAAGGGGGGTTTTACTTAGTTGGCACAAGGGTAATGGGTCTGAAAAGTAGTTTGAGTTTCCTGAAAATAAATCTACATGGCTTCCTAAATTGCTGACAAAGTGGATTCCGGATGAAAGTCATTTATCAGCAATTTACTGCATGATGCTTTGGCCAGAAATATTTCCACATAAATTTACCTAGTAACAAACAAACACACAACACCCAGGCTTTCTCTTTTTGGGGGCTGAGGGGGAAGAGCCCAAATAACACAGATGAATAAAGCACAGGTTAATGCAGATCTGCAGAAAATGTGGTAGGATGACCTTTTGGAGGGTGTCAGTTTAATTATTACATCTACAGCAATGTACGTGAAACAGTATTTTCATGCATTGATGGTTAAAACAAAAAAAAAAGCAAGCTATTAATACTACATTTTTACGCAGAGTTTTTATCTTATATGCATCAGTGGGCATCTGTATATAACCACCTTGGTGATGGTTCTGTTGTTCTACTTGTTTCACTTCTAAATGCCTCACTCTCTGAGAACCAGGGCTCACTGCACATGATAACTTGGCAAATTTAGGATTACAACATCAATGTATGTTAACATGAGAGCCAGATCTCCAGAGGCAATAGCACTTCTACCCAGACCTCCAAAGTGCCCCTGGACTGCTCTGAAAGGAGGAGAATCCAGCATATCCCTGAGCAAGAGGTCATACGTCAGAAGTATTACTTCCAAAATTTATTTAAGATGCTTGTTTTTTGAAAGGTATGTGCTCTTCACAGAGGAGAGTGGCCTGGGTGCCTAAGCCCCAAAAGATTTGTTTTGACCCTCTCTATGCCTCAGTGCAGAAACACACACACACACGCACACACAGCCCTCTTTCATTCACTCAGTTACTCTATCATTAGATTTTTGTCCAGAGGCAGCCAACTCACAAATCTTGCTGTACATTTAATGTTAAGCGCCATCTGCTGGCTCATGCAAAAATAGCACCCAATCGACAGCTAACCAAAATTTTAAGTCTAGCCCCTTTCAAGAATTTATTAATATACCATTTATTATGAAAATCAAACAAGCACCTTTTTTTTTCTCACCAACAGCATTCTTCTAATGTGCTAATGTTAAAATTCCTTTGTAACAGGATTATGATTTTTTGTGATTAACAGAGAAAATTTTGAAGGAGTTAGAATGATTTAAGGGGAAAAATATCTTACATTGTCAGGTATAATGGTGTGAAAATCTCCTAGTACAAGGGAAGACTGAAGCATTAGGAAGCACTCAACATGAACATAAGGTAAGTTCTCTGAATTGTGCTGTAAATACCCCATTTCATCCCCACTGAAATTTCCCACTGGTGATGCTGCAGAAGTTTAGAGAAGCCACATGCTGTGGATGACAGCAGCCAAGCCCACGCCACTCGCTCTGGAATTTCTTCAACTTTTCACAGGGGGAGGTATAGAAATGGCAAGTGTGAAGCGTGGATCTGAACCACATGTCCTGTGACGAGAAGCTGCTCATAGACTGCAGTCTGCGGTAGAGGCCCGTGCTCTCCTGAAAGGAGCGCCTTCCAACTATTTGTAAACAGAGACAAAACCGGGCCAGCATTAATCATTCTCCACGTCTCCCACAACTTGTTCAAAGGGTGTGTGACCACGCGCTGACCCTGCCTAGGACATCTGTCCGCCACTCCGGAGAGAGCGGGCGGTGGAAACAGCTTTGGAACATCACAGCTTGAAACACACTTTATGATCCTCTATTTAAATACTCAAATACAGGCACCCAGGGGCCACTATCAAGGAAGTCACCTAACAGACTTCATAGAAAACATACAGAAACGTCAGAAAGGCTGTTTCCTTTCAAACACACACACACACACACACACACACACGTGCAGAAATCCTCAGTTCCTTTCCCAGGAGTTACGCTCAGCCAGGTGACTGCCCGGCCACTCCCACAGGCTAAGAGGCAGCGCGTTACCTGACAAACTTCGTAGAGTAGTTTGTACTGCTCCTCCGGCTTCTGCAGGCTGCACAAACTGCATCCCATGTTTAGAGACCCGGCAGAGGCAGGCTGCAGGACTCGCCGGCGCCCGGGAGGAGCAGCACTCTCAGCATGCAGGCATGAAGGTGTCCTCGGAGAGCCTCAGGTACCAGGTGCTGCGACGCTGCAGGCTGGCGGTGCTCCTGGAGGCTGCCAACAACTCTGCTCCCTTCCACGCTCCCCTTCTTTCCCTCACAGCAGCACGCACACACGCACACAGACATACAGACACACACTCAAGCGCGCGCGCGCACACACACACACCACTCCCTCCTCTGAGTGATTCTGGCAGCTGGATTGTGGTCCAATGCACACGCTATATATACTGCCACTCATGCATATTAATCAGCCCTCATTGACTATTCATAACAGACAATGATACAGAAGCTATAATTGCCAACTATGACAGTTGAAATTTCTCTAATTAACAAGCAAGTGCTCCAGTGGCAGGGAATAATAAAAGACACTAACAATTTTGCAAGCCATTTTCTGGCAGTTACCAATAAACATGACTGCATGTTGAGCCGGGTCTCTGAGGATAATCCCTAATGCACTGAAGCTAAGTAGAGATTCGTTTTTAAATATACCATAAAATTTGTGATGATATAAAATGTATTTAATGCTGCAGATAATGATGGCATATTAAACGGGTTTTATGGAATGGACATGTTTGGAATCACATTCCTAGGACATGTAGTGCTTTACTAAGATGCGGGAATAATCTTCCACATATGAATAAAATATAAAAATTTAAATTGTGAGATATATGCATGAGTATGCAAAATAACCAGAGGGGTGTAAGGACAGAGGCTGCCTGATAGGTGAGCAAGCAGATAATCACTGCTAAGGTGCATTTTCAATTCCCAAAGTGGAAAGTTATTTGTGAAAGGGCTGCCGGGCTAACTGGAAGGCAGAGAAGCAGCCCATCTCCTGCCATCCCCACAGCCACGAAGCTCATATCAGAGCTCATGCCGTGGAGCGAAGTGTCACTGGCGACTCCAGATCTGTATTTAATGCTCCAGATCTGCCCAGACTTCTGTAGCTTTGCCCTGTGCTCATTCTCCAAGAAAGGTGAGCACAGATAGGACTGAAGAAGGGGTTTTTGCTGCCTTGCTTCTTGCCTCTCTTTCATTCAGCCTCTGAACTACTATGTAAGTTTTATGGCTTAAAAAAAACAAAACAACAACAAAAAAAACTGTGTCTTTATAAACAATTGTCCCACTGCCAGACCACAAGAGGTGGTCCCATTTTCTCAGCCCAAATGGTTGATGTTGACAATTCTCACAATTGCTTCCTACCACGGCCTTCACCTCCTTCATTTTATAAAGGTTGAACTGTTTCTCAGGATGACTCCCACGTCTCATGTCAGAGAGGCATCATGGAGCCTGAAGAATAAAGCTCCCTTTCTCTGGGAATCAAGACACACCTGCAGTATGAGTAAACCAGCCCCAATAAACTTTGGCTTGTGCTGGCAGCACAAGCTACTGGTCCCATTTCTTGGACCTGGAAGGTGAGGCACAGGGATGGGGCTGGATCAGCTAATGGCCTGGCTATCTGCAAGGGGAGGAAGGGAGCCTTCACCTCAAGCCCTCGCCTGGGCAGGGGCAGCGAGCTGAGGTGTGGCAGCAGACAAAGGAAGTCACAGATGGCACTGGGCCGTGGCAGGGATCTCTGACTGCCATTAATGATGGGAAGGGTCTCATGGACCCCTGAGTAACTCATTGAGCCCCATTTCCTAATCTCCAAACAGGTATAATATGAACTACCGTGCAGAATTTTGCTGCCAGGATGTGAGAAAGCAAGCGACTCAAGCCAAAACCAGAGGCCCTGTCTGTTCACCCCCGGCCTCATCTGCTGAGCCTTCGGTCAGGAAGTCCGTTCTCTTCCAGCCCACAGTAGACTGCAGATGGGCCCAACGTCCACCCTCACCCAATTCATGTCAGGAGCCTCCTGCCCCACGCTCTGCGTCCTCTCATCTTCCCCTCCCCATTTACTCTCCACATGCCAGGCTATTATCTGTGTCTGCCTGCTGCTAAGTCACTTCAGTCATGTTCGACTCTGAAGGACCCTATGGAGCGTAGCCTGTCCACGGGATTCTCCAGGCAAGAAGAGTGGAGAGGGTTGCCGTGCCCTCCCCCAGGGGATCTTCCCAACCCAGGGACTGAACCCGCATCTCTTATGTCTCCTGCACTGGCAGGGGTTCTTTACCACTAGTGCTGCCTGGGAAGCCCAGGCTCTTCTTTACGAAGCAGAAGTCAGATCACTTCTTTTGCAGGCTTTAAAGATCCTCCAGTAATGTCTTGAATTAAAAAAATCTCCTCCAGGGCCTCCAATGCCCTGTAAAATCTGTTTCTTACCCACTGATCATTCCATCCCCATCAACGACCCCCCCCCAACCTCAACCCCACACCAGTGCTGTTTCCTCTCCCAGCAAGCCAGGTTCTTCCTCAGGGTCCCTGCATATGAAGTTCCCTCCGCTGGAACAGCTCCTCCCCTTCTCCTGCCCACTCAGCACCCCCATCTCAGCTCAAATGAAGACTGCTTAGAAAAGCTCTGGCCGGACATCTTGTATGAATTTCTTTCTCAGCTCTCTAAACTGTCATTTCAACCCAATCATTTCCATTGCATCACTCTACACAGTACTGAATGATCCCACCCACGCATGCTAATTTGCTGTCTGTCCGTCTCCCTGTCTAGTAGGGATTTCAGCATCCTAAGGGCAGGGCCTGGGTCTGAATTTCAATCACAGTCCAGGCCCATGAGGGTGCTTGGGAAACATGTACTCTTTTATCAGAATGACTAGATAAGGCTGGCTCTGCGGTCTCACCAACTCATCAGTTACACCGCAAACTGGAACTGTCACATAAGGAGGAAAACGGTCCCCATGAGGGTATCATGTTTGCATTCCTCCTCCAATCTTGTGGGCCTTTGCATTATTATTTTTTGGCAAGGTTTAGTTTTTCACAATTAGTTTTTCTCAGCTTTTCCCTGTACATCCCCAAATTAGTGAAGAAATAGGTCCTGGCTAAATGGATGGGGAACTTTTGCCAATCCTTCTCTTCTTGGGTAGAAAACTCCTAAATCTCAGCCACAGGCCAGGAGAGCTTTATTGCATATTACCCTGTACTTCACAGCAGTGTTTCTCAAACTTTGGGGGCTTAAGAATCCTTCACACTCTTCCGAAAAATTCACTGAAACTCCCCACAGGGCCCATTGATCCACAGGGCCCAATGTATATATGGGTTATGTCTACTGATATGTACCATGTTAGAGGTAATCAAATTTTAAAATACTTATTCCCTTATTCATTTAAAAGAGCAATAACAAATTCATTACATATTAATATAAGTCACATTTTTGGAAAAGCTACTATATTTTCCAAAACAAAAGAATTTTTTGAGAAGAATGGCACTGTTTTACAATGTCACAAAACTATGTCTTGCTAGATTAAAGACAGCTGGCCTTTCGCGTGGTTTCTGCATTCAGTACTTTCTGATACAGTGTCATAGAGGAGTTGCTAGAAAACTCCACAGTACCATATATAAATCAAGGAATGAGAGTGAAAGAAAGAGGAAAGTAACATCTTGGTATTTTTATGAAAATAGTTTTACCCTTCGGCGGGGCCTGAGTCACACTCTGGAAATGGCTGCTTTAGAAGGACGTGCCTGTGAGCTGAGTGCCTAAGAGCCTCTTGCTTGTGGGGAGGGAGCGAAGAACAGTAGAGAAGATATTCATTCAAATTCAATTCAGGGTTGGTTTTGCATCTGCTCTTGTGATTAATGATGTATTATTTGACATCAACAATGCAAAGTGCTCATGTATCCATTATGGTCCAAACAAGACTTTGTTGGGATAATCTACCTTAAAACTACCCTTTACTTTGCAAAACCATCCAGGGCATCTAGAATACAGTTCTGCTTTCAAAACATTGCTTTCACAGAGTAAGTAAGAAGCACACTGGTGTGAAGGGAGGCTCACCTATTTTGCACCATTCACAAGGCGTTTCACGCCGTGGATACTAAAGGCACGGGAAGTCTGTGAGCGACAGGAAGTTATGTACACCAGAACTATTTCTGAGAAAACACCTGTCCCAGTAAAGATGGAAACTACTGGCTGCACAAAGGCTCACGCTGTCTGCCGAAGATGCTGAACACCCTTTCCAAGTTAGTCATCGCATCACTGGAAAGTGCTCCCTGGGCTCAGGAGTGCACAGGGCACTCTCCTCCCTCTGCTCCATGTGACGCCCGCCTCTTCCTGCCTTCATGGAGGTGAAATCTACAGTGCAAAGGAGTGTCACCAAGGAATACACGCAGAGACTGACGGACAGAATGGATACACACAGAAGGGGCTCAAGGTGCCCCGGGAATATCCTTTACAATCATCCTTTGAACTTCCGTAAGTCACCGGGGCTGCTGCAGGAGTCAGTAGATGGAGACATCAACTCACATTCACTTAACTGCCAAATCATCTCCCGAATTCAAGCGTTATTATTTCCCGCACACAGACAGTTTACTCATCTATTTACCTGGAATGCAACCTTTTCTTGTTTCCCCAGTGTCTGATGAGCCCAGGTCTCATCAAACTAGACCTTTTAGCCGAATTCTCTGTTCTTCCGGGAAGAGCCATGTCCCAAAAAACGAGGGACGATGGGGCCAAGCAGGAACCAAGTCCACATGGAGCAATGGGGTCTCTCCAGGACCAGTCAGCTACTCAAGGGATAAATTTCAGCTACCCTCAGTATCTGGGAGACCTGTCCGCTGGCTCTGCCATGCCCTGGGCTCTTTCCAGCTTTTTCTCGGATCATACTGATTCACTAACTTGGTTTCTTGCTGGTTTGAACCTCACTCTCACTTCAATTCCTGTCGTACACTGTGGCTTGAATAATCCTACATCTACACCCACCCACCACCACACACACACCCTCCACCCACGAAACACCCTCAGGATGCGGTCCAAGCCCTGAGTGTGTGCTTCTGCGCTCCTCTGACCTCCCCTTTCTCCTCTGTTGTCCAAATGGACAAGGAAGCCTGCTCCTTCCTCCAGGAAGATCAAGGCCATAAACCTGGAAAAAGCACTTTTTATGCCTGCTAGGGTCTGAGTGTTTGTGTGTCCCCTAATTCTTATGTTAAAATCTGAATGTCTCCTGTGATACTGTTAGGAGGTGGGCGTTGGGAGAGGCTTGGGTCATGAGGGTGGAGCCCTCCTCAACGGGAGGAGAGCTCTGCTAAAGAGCTTCCCTGGTGGCTCAGTGGTAAGAAACTGCCCGTTGTGCAGGAGACCCGAGTTTGATTCCTGGGTTGAGATCCGCTGGAGAAGGGAATGGCAATCCACTCCAGTATTCTTGCCTGGAGAATTCCATGGACAGCAGAGCCTGGTGAGCTACAGTCCATGAGGTCGCAAAGAGTCTGACACGACTCAGCAACTGAACAACAGCTCTGATAAAAGCCACCCGCAGAATGCCCAGTTCCTTCACCACACGATGATACATCTCAAGGTCTGTGACCTAGCAGCTAGCCCTCACACATTGCACTGGACTTCCAACCTCCAGAACTGAGAGCAATACACTTCCACTGTTTACAAGCCACAGAGTCTATGCTACTTTATTATAGCTGCCTAAACACACTAAGACAGCCCCTTCAGGATAAAAACTGTTCCCACAAGCACCCTACTAGTTATGGCCAGGGATTCAAAACCACCATCTGTTCAGGAAACAGGTTAGTAACTTCTAGTTAACCCTCCTCGTCATCAGGGAGACTTTTCCACAGCGTGTCTGAACCCCATTTAGTGAGTTCTTCAACTGATTCTTGAATAAAAAGTAAGAATTGCTAGAAAGCTAAGTGTGGATGGAAACATCACAGCTAAGAGAAAAAGCAACTTCAAAGATGTCAGAACACACAGAGAAATGTCAGATGAGTTGAAAGACTACATCATAGCATCTATGAGTGCCGTTTTACTTCTGAAAAGCTACCTAGACTCAGAACATCTGCTCAGGACTTCAAATCATTTTTTTAAATGAAAGGATATTTTCCCCTTGCCAAATAGATAGAGGTGGTGCTGTCCTGAGGGCGTTCTCTCAGGGCAGCAGGTGCCTGATAACCATCCTGGGTGCTGGAGACAGATAGCTTGCTGTTTCCACTGGGAGAGATTTGGAGAGAAAGTACCTGCTAGGCCCCTTGGGGGAGGAGGATGGAAGAGGAGGGGTCAGAGCAGCCTGGCCATGGCTGCTGCTCAAAGCCCACGTGGAGGGTAAATCCTGAGTGAGTCATCTCAGTGACCCCAGACATGCTGAGAAAACAGCTGACCCCCAAGAAGGCTTTTCCTCTGAACCCATGACCCTGGCCAGGCTCCCAGTGATGCTGGAGGTTATCTTGGTCCTGCAGTGATCCCGGTGGGTCTTCTCCAACTACTGGACGTGAGAGCACTCCTGAGAGCAGGAAAGAAGATTCGAGAAGGTAGGGAGTCCGGGCGGGAGAGATGGAAGAGGAGCTGTGACAGAGACGCACGTGGACATGGAGATGAGAAGTGACTGCAGAGGACGTCGGGACAGGATGTGGGGGACCACGCACATCCTTCAAAGCCCTGGGTGGCTCAAGCTTAGCTGTGAGGAGAGACTCGGATGAGAGAGAAGGAGAGCAAATGACAGCACTTGACAGCCTTGACCCAGACAACTGGAGAAGAGGAAACTGGGGAAAGAGTCAGGATCACAGCAGAGGGACACACGGGAAGTGCCTCTAGGGATGCTATCAATGATTCTCAGAAAAGACTAGACTAACAGGCTGGAAAAAACGTACACGAAGAGGCACGTGAACGTTATAAAACCATGCAGGGACCGAGGAGGAGATGTGATCTCATTAAGTAGAAAAATAACTTAGAGGTTACAGACTGTATGATAGACCAGTGCGGCATCTCCAACAGTTTGGATCGGGTGATGATCCAATAAATTGGGAGTTCTGACCTAAATGCGTAGAGTTATTTTTTTTTTTTACATCTTTTGATACATTTTCCAGGTCTTGCACAGAGGGCCTTGCAGCCCCGTACGACAAACATGAGCAGGTACAGAGCCCAGGCTGTCACCTAGGGATGGTCCCCATTTCCTTCTCGGGCCTCCTCACTGGCAGTCTAAGCGGGTGTTGCCCAGGCCCCTGTGATGTTGGTTTAAATACAAAATTGGAGAGTCTGGGGACTTTATTGGTGGTCCAATGGTTAAGACTCTTGACTTTCCACTGCAGGGAGCACTGGTTTGATCTCACATGCCACGTGGCCCAAACAAACCAACAGAGTAGATGTATGTATGTGTATAACTGACTCTACTGTACAGGTGAAACACACAGTGTACATCAACTGTACTCCAGTAAAAATTTTAAAAATAAATATATGCTCATTTAAAGAAAAAGTCTGAGTATAAGACCACAGGTAGAGATTACAGGCTGGGCTGCGGGCTGACCCACCTTCCTCCTGCACCTGGGCGGGTGGTGAGCTCACTGCGGGGTGGGGAGGTGTGGGAATCAGGCTGCTCCCAGCACGGCAGCTCCAGCCCAGGGGTGGTGGGAGGAAAGCAGCATGGGAGTCATCACCATGGGTGCAAATAAAAGTCTCACTCCATACCGTCCTCCTCTTGACTCACTGCCTCCTTATGAATGAGTGGCTGTGAGCCAGGCACCAAGATTGAGTGATGGACACAAAACAGAAGCCCTGCCCTCCGGGAACAGCCTCTCTGCACTTGACTTGTGGCCTCTCTAGTATGACAGGTATTGTAAGCTCACACAGATGACTGTTCCACTAGCAAATCTCAACCATCCCTTCACCTTTGGCCTGGGCAACTCTTCTGCAGCATCTTTCCACTCAGAGTCTTCCTGTGTTGATATCTGTGTGTTCCAAACTTCCAGCTGGAGGGGGCCACCATGATTTTTGATGTATTAGCCTCAACACTATTTACTTGATACTTTTCTGTAAAGCTATTCAGTTGGTTTTGTTTAAACCTAAGTATGTTCAAGTGAAATCTAATCCTGACTATAAATGGGAAACCATTGTGCCTAGCTGTGTATAGCATTACAGTGCACATTACCGTCTGAATTTCAAAAGAAAAAAGGGGTTCATTCTCAACATCACAAATTCTTCTGGTGTCCCACCACATTGTGTGGAAGGTACTTCCATTTGCTGTTGAACTTCAGCCTCACTGTGACCTTGCCCACATCTGTTTTGCCAGTCTTTTCTATCTCCAGCCCACCCCTCCAGGTAGACATTCCCAACCTCCTCACTTCATTACTGAGGCTGTGAGCTCTAATCAGCACACCCTCTGCACAAACCTCTGCAGTCGAAATGTGAACTCCATCCTTCAAATCCCGTCCTTCTTCAGACCAAACCCCAACTTCCCCATCGTAGTTTCTCTCTCACTCCTGGGGGCAAGTCTGTCTATTTTCCCAATCCGTGAGTTCAAGCTGGCAAAGATTACACTAAGAATCTGGCTAAGGGATGGTTGAGATTTGCTAGTGGAACAGTCATCTGTGAGCTTACAGTACCTGTCATACTAGAGAGGCCACAAGTGCAGAGAGGCTGTTCCCTGAGGGCAGGGCTTCTGTTTTGTGTCCATCACTCAATCTTGGTGCCTGGCTCACAGCCACTCATTCATAAGGAGGCAGTGAGTTAAGAGGAGGACGGTATGGAGTGAGACTTTTATTTGCACCCATGGTGGCCAGCTCCTTCCTTCTAAGAGAAAAGCTACAAGGTCCCGGAGAGACAAACTCTGCCACGTTTTACGACCAATAAATAGCTTCATTACAGTGAGTAATCAACAAGCCAGCATTTACGGAACATCTGTGCTCCACATCGCACCAGCTGAGGGGATATGAAAAAAATGGTCAAACTTTGTCTCTATATTCAGGGAACTCACCACCTTTTCTGGAAGACAGGACTGAACTGTGAATTGGCGGGTAGAGGGGAAGTCAGAGCTGCAGACAGGCACCTGAGACACACCCCTCCTTATAACCCCACGGGTGCAACTACAGCAAAGCTCCTGGGGACCATGCTTCTGGGTCTGCTGTGATTGCTCCAGCCACAGAGGCTGGAGCAGCTGCAATGTGAGCTGGCTGTTGTAAGATGGTGGGAATTTGGACCTACAAAGAAACAATGCAGGCTAGAGTCTGGATGCGTAGGGGGGACATCCTGCTGGAGATGAAGGTGGGTGCCTGAGAAAGGCAAGCCCACGGGAATGATGGTCTGGAAGGCAAAGGGATGCTGGGACAAGGTGATGTCTGAGAAAGTGGCCTGGGACAGGTGTGCCTGTTGGTGCAAAGTGAGGAAGGTATAAATTGGCAAGAGGGTAACACCAGAGTAGAGCTCTCGTCTGAATTCAGAACGAGGGGTTCCAAGGGGCAAATCACTTTGTACTTTCTTTGGCGGATGTCAGGTAGAATGATAGCCGTAAGTGGCTCTGGGAAATCCAGGTTCTCTTTTTCGTTCCTGGTCAGATTTTTGGACTCAGGACATGCCCCTGTAGCAGCCTATCCTTTCCGACAGCCTGTAATTGAGCCATAGGCTACAGGACTCTTCGTATCTGAAGGACCTTGGAGGACAGAAGCGGCATGAACTGGATGGATGACTTGGCCACTAAGCAGACACTTGTTCAATATTTTAAAATCACTCAGAAGATAAACAGGTCACTGCAACGGAGAGACTTACTTGAGGGGGGAAAAAAAAGGCAGTGCAAAGTGAGGCTTCATAATTCACCTGTTCCTATAAGGTTCATGTGCTATCAAGTCTGAAATTACTTACCAGGCTTCTATCCTGGATTTATTTTCTATATAAAAGCGCACTTCGGCGAATAAGTAAGTAAACACTATTATGACCAATGGTTGGTTTTAAGAGAAAAATGCTCTCTTACCAATGGCAATACTAATTTTTTTTAACATTCTCAGGGAAAATAAAACAACACGATATACTTGAGAAGCAGGTATGAACCATTGACATTGTACTTAATCTTTAAAACTGACATGTGTGTGTCCAAAAGCTAATAAAGTTCCCTCTAATATAAATGGAGGGAGGGGGCAAGTAAGACACTGGATCACAAGCAGCACTCAAGCTTTGGCTTCTGATCTGATGGGCAGAGCCCAAGGGCAGGGAAAATTGAAGTGACTTAAAATAGTCCCTGATAGGATGTATCTGATATTCGTGGGCGTGCTGAAGTGGAACCATAATACCAGAGAAATACAAGGGTGTAAACCCCATTACTGTGTGTCCAAATGTTTTGATGGCTGGACCTCAGCATAATTCAGGTGACTCACCCGTGGGACGGGCAGACTTGGGCTGGGAAATATCAGCGAGAAAGCCCCCGAGCAGGCGCACAGAAAACATAATTGATTTTACGGGATGAAGCAAGGGCCGCTAACAGCTTCCTTCACTCTGCACCTTTCACTGCAGAGGAGTCCCCTCAGCGTTCCATGCTCTCTCCATGGTTTTTGCGTTCATCTACCATGACCTACCTTGGGGCGAGGTATTTCATTACAAAAAAAGGAACAAATATATGGTTCTATCAACAGTGGGTGTTCTTTCAAACCTTTGCTTGCCCAAGCCATACTTCAGTCTCACTCACTTGCACACCAGCTCATCTTTGAATCCTACCATGTACGCTACGGACCAATCCTTCTCCATCACTGGGAGCTCACGGACTGGTAAACTTAAAAGGGTAAAGATATCTGAGGACCAAGAGAATGGCCTTAGTATAATAACACATATTGTTTTATGCATGCATTCATTTGTTGGGACTCTAATCAGAAAAAAAAAAAATTCAATGGGCTTAATGTAAAAATTTAAATATCAGAATGAATTTTTATTTCCAAAATACCACACTGTTCTATCTGACTCTCTTTTCAAATATTTGGTCACTTTAAGGACAGAAAGCCTACATGCCAGGGAAGCTACAGAAGAACACGGAAACCAGGCTGCTTTTAGTAATTTCTCTGACTTTAGGAAGAAGGGTTACCTGGGGCACATCAAAGAGGACAGAGCATGTTTTCTGCTTACTCTTTCCAATGTTTGTGAACGTGTTCCGTTGCTCAGTCATGTCCGACTCTCTGCGACCCCATGGACTGTAGCCGGCCTGGCTCCTCTGTCTATGGAATTCTCCAGGCAACAATACTGGAGTGGGTTGCCATTTCCTTCTCCAGGGGATCTTCCAGACCTAGGGATCGAACCCACAATTTTTGCATCCCCTGCATGGGCAGGTGGCTTCTTTACTACTAAGCCCCCTGGGAGGTCCCTCCTTTCCAATACTGAATTGCAGTGCACCATATTGGTAGGCTTTATGGCTTACCATCTTCTTTATTTTTAAAAAGTA
This sequence comes from Oryx dammah, assembly GCF_014754425.2. Classification (NCBI taxonomy): domain Eukaryota; kingdom Metazoa; phylum Chordata; class Mammalia; order Artiodactyla; family Bovidae; genus Oryx; species Oryx dammah. The sequence continues at coordinate 31,999,292 of NW_024070193.1, forward strand.
ATTAATTATTTTAATTGAAGGCTAATTACTTTACAATATTGTAGTGGTTTTTGCCATACACTGACATCAGTTAGCCATGGGTGTTCATGCGTCCCCCATCCTGAACCCCCCTCGCACCTCCTTCCCCATCCCATCCCTCGGGGTTGTCCCAACGCACTGGCTCTGACTGCCCTGTTCCATGCATCACACTTGGACTGGTCATCTATTTCACATACCGTAATATACATGTTTCAATGCTATTCTCTCAAATCATCCCACCCTCACCTTTTTAAATTGAGGTATAGCTAATTTACACTGCTGTGTTAGTTTCAAGTGTCCAGCAAGTGATTCAGTTATACATCTACATGTATGTACTCTTTCCCAGATTCTTTTCCATTACACGTTATTATAAAATAGTGAATATACTTGCCTGTGTTACACAAGTATTAATTTCCTTCCTCCTGCCTCTCTATGTACTCCTGTCAAAAGAAATGCCCTCTTCCATCTAAAAATACCCTTCCCATTCATCACCCACGAGCACGCACCTACGGTGTGAGGGGCAACCTAGTGAAGAGTCAGGGATCAGGGCTCAGATGTCCACATTTCAAATCCCAGCTCTGCTGGTAAATCAACACACGACGGTGGGATTGGGTGTCTTTCTAAGCCTCCATTTCCTCAGCTAAGCACACAGGATTGTCATGAAGCCTAACGGGAAAGCTTTTAGGGACCATTCAGGAAAGAGGCTGGCTCACAACACTTGTGGTAAGTTCTCAGCAGATTCCTTCTTTTTATTTAAATTTTGATTATTCATGTCCTCCAGAGATGATGCCAAGCCCTAGTTCCTTCTCTTGAGTAGCTCAGTGCCTTGGAAGGCCCTCTGATGCAGGCATTAAATCCTGCCATCAACTTTAGCTGTGCTCTGATGGATGTACGCAGAGGTGAGTGAAAAGGGAAAAGGGAACCAGAAAAGGCTTCCCTTGAAGATCTCAACACTGATATGACTCTTATTTTCCTTCCTGGGAATGGAGCTTATCTATGGACCATGTGCAAATGTTACATAAAAGAAAGCTTTGCAAAAAAGCGAAATCATGGCGGGGACAATCCCCCAAAACACTTAGAATAGAATTACTCAGACTGTGGGCTGCATCAGAATCCCCCCTCTTGAGAAGTGAGGATTTTTAACTTCATTTGTAGAAGGCGGATTCCTACCCTCTATCTGCTCAGTTGACCCTCACGCCCTGTGTGTCACGTAGGTGAATCACGAGGTGAGCTCCCTGATGGTGGGGAAGGGTGGCTTCAACAACACAGATAAACCAGAGTTGTTCTGGGTGATCATTACACGTTCCTGTCTCTTTCTGCCACCATCTCTGTGACCAGGGTGGCAAACAGGCTTAAGGATTCAAAAGGAAAAGAAGCCGCATTTTGACATTTGCACATGGTTTAGTAAATAGTTACCTACTTTGAGGGTTTACTCCACCAAATGGTTTAAACAGTCTGCCTGTCTCTTCTTCACAAGGAAACAAATTCACAATTCTCTGGCCACCAGTGACAGGCAAGGAACACAGGCCAGTATAATTCAGAGCCACCCCCTGGAGACATGCACAATAGCTAACTGCAAGCCAGAGAAGCCATGGAAACACCTGGAAGGATACATCCACACCTGCAGCACAGAAGTCAGAACAGGGTCTTTATATTTTAAACCAATCACCATGACGACCACGACCCAGTTTCCACTGCCATTGAGAACCTTTCTCAGTGCACTGTGGTGTGTGGTGTGGCTGGTCACAGGGCTGATTTTCATGGGCCTTTGAACCTCCAACGCTTGTGTGTTTCTTTGAGTTTCATTTAAAGTCTGGGTTTTGAGAGACTGGGAGAAGAAATCACAGATAATTACAGCTGAAAATATTCTCATTTCCTGGTGGCGCTAACAAGTGAAACTACAAGTAATGATGTAATCCAACTTGTCAAAAAGGAACACATGAAAAGAGGAGACAGAAGGCAGGTCAGAGCCTTGGGACCCGGCATGCCGTGTCATCTTCTAATTAACTAACTGATCCTTTAAACTGTCAAACTCAGAGAGGAACTCCCTGGCTTGGTGTCTGATTAATATTCATATGTGGGCATGGGATGCTCTGATTTAGGTCCCACTGGTTGTAGTTAAACATCAGTCTTTAAAAAAGAGAGAAATAAAACCCTGCCTGGCCAGCCTCAGTCTCCAGGTCTTATATTCATAGGGAAATGAGGGAAGGCCATTCTGGAGTCTGTAATCCTCGGTGACCACCAACCCTTCACGGATGCACATTGATTTCTGAATCATGATGAGGACACGTATATTGAAAAAATAATTATTTTGCTTCTCCCTCCTGGCAGTCACATTGTTAATCACACTCCGTGCCTCATTGTTAGATAAGGGAACAACGCGTGTAAAATCACACAGCATTCGGTAATATAATCAAGCATTTAATTTCAAACAAAAATAATTGAATATGTAATTTAATCAAAGCAAGCTAGAATCGATCATTTCCTTAAACTATAATAAGTGGCAACCTGGACATTTATTCATTTGGCACAGGCTGCAAAAGAATATATTCCCTTGTACTACTGACTTCCCTTAACTAAAAGATGTTTCAATTGGGTTATTAAATGGGCAGAAGGCCTAAACAGACATTTCTCTAAAGAAGACGTACAGATGGCCACAAAGCACATGCTCCACATTGCTTATTAGCAGAGAAATGCAAATCAAAACTACAGTGAAGTACACCATTTCACACTGGTCAGAGTGGCCATCATTAAAAAGTATACAGATAATAAATGTTGGAGAGGGTATGGAGAGAAGGGAACCCTCCTACACTGTTGGTGGGAATGTAAATTGGTGCAGCCATTATGTAAAACAGTATGGAAGTTCTTCAAAACACTAAATATTGAGATACCATATGATCCAGCAATCCCACTCCTGGGCATATACACAGACAAAGCTATAATTTGAAAAGATATATGTACCCCTATATTCATAGCAGCACTATTCACAATAGCCAAGACATGGAAACAAGCTAAGTGTCTGTTGACAGGTGAATGGATAAAGAAGATGCTGTACAAAGATACAATGGAATACTACTCAGTCTTAAAAAAGAATGAAATAAGGCCATTTGCAGTGACATGGATAGACCTAGAGATTATCATACTTAGTGAAGTAAATCGGAAAGTGAAAGGCAGATACCATATGACATCATTTACATGTGGAAGCTAAAATATGACACCAATGAATCTATCTACGAAACAGAAACAGACTCATAGATGTTAAGACCAGACCTGTGGTTGCCAAGGGGGAAGGGGAGGTTGGTGCGGATGGATTGGGAGTTTGGGATTAGCAGATGCAAACTACTACGTATAGGATGGATAAAGAACAAGGTCCTACTGCATTGCACAGAGAACTGTACTCAATATCCAGTGAAAACCATGATAGAAAAGAACATGAAAAAGAATATACAAAAAAGGTGTCAGTCCAGGATGTAAGAAGTACCTGGACTACCTACACACTTTTGGTGGAGAACGCAGCTGGCTTTAAAAAATATATAACGCACCCCAGACAGTGTCTGAGTTGGATTCACATTTCCAGCCACCAACAGCCGGGCAGGACCCAAGAGGGCTGTTGTTTTAGAAGATGCTGACATGGGAAGGGTTCTTCAGAGACATAAGACTGGCTGGGACTTTCCCTTTACTCTCAGTTCACAATTTATTCTGATTTTTAATTTTTAATTGGAAGATAATTGCTTTACAATACTGTGTTAGTTTCTGCCATACATCAAAACATGAGTCAGCCATAGGTATACACATGTCCCTTAAAGATCTCCAAAGGAAGAATATAATTCAACCCAGTTTCATGGTGAGCTCTAACAGCACAGGCTTTCAGAAAATATTTCCCAAATCCGAATTTGCACCTTGCCTCTCATGGGATAATCCGTTCCACATTAATGTATCCTGGACTGAGATGCCACATATCTATGAGCCTTCTCTGTAGTTATTATTCTTTATCCTTAGACCTTATTTAACATTCTTCAGCCCTTGCTAAACTTAGCACTGAGCTGTTTCAACTCATATTAATAATGGGTGACACTGCTAAAGAACGCACAAATTGGGATCAGCATTCTCACACATATGGAATACAAATGGCGTGGAACAGCTACACTCAAGTCGATCTATTCGACCAACAGATACTGAGGCCTACCATGTAATCAGACACAGTAATCAGTCACAGCTCACTTCCCTTCTTAGGAGAGGGAGAAGAAGAGAACATACCACATACATGATCAATACATGTTTAATAAAAGAAGAGCTTCCTCCTAAAAAATAAATGTCTACATTCCAAGTGACTTCCAGGGCTTTCCAGGCTGAGAAGAAACCTGTGATCCAGCTGGTCCGGGACCCTCCAGACAGAAGGCATTCATCTATTTCTGCTGCTAAGAGTGGATGACAACCACCCCACAAGGTCAGGAGCATGCTGGCAGGGTCACACCCACCTGTGACAGACGAGAACTAAAAAGCCAAAGAGGAAAAGCTGGCCCCTCAGGAGCCTCAGTCCTTCCAGCCCCTCTGGAAGAGATCATCAAAATTACTGGCCAAAAACATTCTGTTCTTACCCCCTGATGATTATTTCCAGGATAACTTAGAACACTCATGCTCTGAAAAAACACACAAAGAGCTGACATGCTCCAAATTCACACCCACCCACCTGTACATGGGGTCAGGACCATTGGAGAAACCCCCCAATCAGTGCCAGGTCGTGCGGCAGAGAAACCCAATGCCAAGGCAGGGAAAGTCTTGACGTCTCACTTCTGAAGTCAAGGCACAGGTGCTTGCCAGGTGACATCCTGAGGTGTGTTCCCTGGAGCCGCAAATGCTCCTTCAGGTGGGGAGCAGGCATTAGGGACACCGAAACTGGCCCAATTCCACAGGCAGTAAAGTAATTAATGGTGTGTTTCAGGGCAAGCACCATAAAAAATAATTGCTCTCAAATTGTGACTGCTAATGAATGAATGGTACAGGCAATATTTGTGTTGTGGCGAGTGGATATGTGATAGAGAAAGAAGGGCCTAGAAGGAGAGGAGCATCTTGGATAAAAATACCCAAACCAGTTCATCAGTCTGGTTAACAACTCTGAATCGCCAGACCACAAATGCTGAATGTGTTGACTTTCAACGTCCATGGGGAATAGTGCCATGGATCAAAGAGCACACTGATTAATCCAACAGAGACCAAAGTCTGTCACTTTGGCCATGGTGCAGAGATGGGCCAAACAGGGTCACTAAAGAGAGCAAATGAACAGGAGAAAACTACCAAAGCAGAATTGGTTTCAGCAAGGGGCGGAGCTGCCGACTACCTGTCTATGTGCGACCTGATGAGGTAAAGCAGCCTTCCTCCCCAGCACATCTGCCCACTTCTGTTCAAACATGGGCTTTCCCTTCTGAAAACAATGACCCGCCTGCCGCCGCCAGGTAACTCTCCCTCACGGCGGCGCCGTTCGGTATCACATGAGGTCATCTGCCTTCCCGCTACTGAATCCCACAGACACATCAACTTCTCATCACACACAGGGCCCTGTGAGCAGAGATTTAAAGATAACTCTGCCCATGTTTTTTTATTGGGAAGCCAGTTCTCATAAGTACAGGAATCCACCGCTAGGATGAGCAATGAACACAGGGAGGAAACTCTGAGAGCTTAACACAACTGGGTCTTTACTGATGTGAGGATGATGTAAGTAGGCACACGTTCACGGACCAGTTTATTCAGCTGGTTGGAACACTGCTGTGTATGAGGCCACCCTGGGGAGTCTCCTTCCCACGTGAAAAAGACAAAGCACCTCACGGCTACAGAATGAATTGTTACTCTCCACCCAAGATCCCACAGATTCACTCTTGGGGTGGGGATGGAACACAGGACTGAAACAAAGAGCCAATACGGTAGACTGGGAGTGGGATCTCACGCAGAGGGGAGGTGGGAGGTAGGGGGTGGACGGGTGCCTAAGCCACAAATGCAGTTGTATTCTTTGCCACCAGCTGCTGCTGCTGCTAAGTCGCTTCAGTCGTGTCCGACTCTGTGTGACCCCATAGACGGCAGCCCACCAGGCTCCTCCGTCCCTGGGATTCTCCAGGCAAGAACACTGGAGTGGGTTGCCATTTGCTTCTCCAAGTTGCCACCAACAAGCGTTTGCTATTGCCCCCCAAAGAGACTACAAAACGTCTGTCACACACAGTTCTCCAAAACTGCTAACTGAAAGACACACTTGGGATCATTCTATTTGAATCTGCTTTCCTCTAACTGCATGGAAGGCTGAGTCATGTTCTGGAAACGCCAGTCTCACAGGGAACAAAAGTTAAGATCCAGTCAGTTCTGTCTGGGTCGGGTTTGGAGGACCTTCGCACAGTCACCCCAACTGGTGGTGTTATTCATGCACTGATCTCATACTTGGAATTTCAGAGCACAGGCTCTCTTCTGGGGGCATCATATTTCATTTGGTTTCAGGTTCTGAGTTCCTCCAGTGCTATCCCCAAGACCACACTAGACACTTGACTAAAAGCATACAGTGAAATAAATTCATAAGTTATTTGCGAAGTAACAACTGGTGCCAACAAAGCAAGCTTTCCACAGGAAATTTTTCACCGGCCACAAATTTTTGGGTTTTTTTTTGAAAGTCCACTGCAGTTGTCCTTAACTTGGTCCTCGCCTAATTTATTGGGCAGCTGTCAAACATACATGTGCTCTTGTTTCATATCTGACATTTGTACAGAGAGGAATGACATTGGAAAGGGGCCATGGACAGACCCACACTCTGAGACTGAATAAATGAGAAAGAAAGAAAAAAAAAAAAACTGCAATGATGAGAGAAAACAGCCGGCAGAAAGCACGCTACTTCCTTCGGTGACTGGGCAGGCCTGTGTGGGCATTCATGGTAATTCTTGAAGAGTCCACAGAAATGAACTCACTCCACAATTTTTCTAAAGCACAATAATCTCAATGTACATAAAGTAATTTTCTTCATGGTTTAAGTATCTAAAATTTCTAAATACAGTTTTATAGAATTTTATGCTTTTAAACAATGCTTTTATAAAGTCAACAATGTCGATACCATGATGAAAAACAGAGTTTGAACAACTCTCTTAAATGTCTCAGAAGAGAATGCCTGATGCCTCAAATTGGGCCAAACCACACAATTCTGAAACCTCACACGCACAGACCATTGATCTCCGTGTTACCCACGAAGCATTGTTACTAAGCTAACACTCATTCTTTCTGATCTCTTTCCATTTCCTGCATTGTATTCTGTGTCTCTTATCCTCATCCAACATCAACAGGTCATTTCTCAGAGGGGTCAGTGTTGGCCAATATAAATAACCATTATAAAACCTCTAGCATGCTTTAAGTCAACAATCAAAGTGCCCTACACTGTTTAAAGAATAAATTCCAAATATTTCCACAGCAGAGGGTAGCCAAGGTCTGTAACAAGTACAGGTACAGATTACAGCGAAATAGTCAGATGGAGGCGAGCTAATCTAGCACAAAGCATCCTATTTTTGAACCATCTTGAAAACAAATATTGATGGCAGTGCCCCTCGGGCAGGACTATCAGCCTGGGCTCTGTACTACAGGCATGTATGTTTCAGGCGAGTTTCACACATGCCTACCATGTACACAAACACAAGGAGTCTCAGTCAAACCTAGAATTGCCCAGAGAGACTCAGAACAGAGAGAGGCACTGATTCTCTTAAGTTTCTAGCTGTCCCTTCCCCACACCCCCACCCACCCCACTCAAGCAAGGTGATGCATTGCAACATCAACGCGGCACCAAATTCTCTCTTGAAAGAGGTCATACGAAGGGGTTCAAGTGAACAGTCTGTTAACTGATACCTGGCTTTGGGAAGCACTGCATGTTTCCTTACTCCAGATGTACCTCTTCTGTCTGCTTTACCTCGGTTATTACTGGAATTATGAGCATTACCTAAGAACATGGTCATTAAGCTGGGTGGAGTAGTATCTATAAGCACTAAAGACCAAGCAAACCAAGAATAACATTGACCATGACTGTGATGAAGACTGACATTTATTGCTATGGAGAGATGGCTAGAATATGGAGCTGATTGAGAAACAGGAAGTTCTAAAACAAGCATGAACAGTGTGGAATCATTTTACACAGAGAACTAAACAAGGGGATTTAAAAAATGCATGAATAATAAATCAATACATAACATCTAAAGGATATTTATTCAAATCTCATCTCTGTGTACTGGGAAAATAGCTGATTTTATGTCTTTATTATTATTATCAATAGTATGGTGTTATTTTTTGTATTGATACTTTGGTTTGCTTGATTTCTCATCCCGAGGAGATAGGTCTGAATTTCTACACTCTGTTGTGCACTGTTTCCACTGTTTCCCCATCTATTTCCCATGAAGTGATGGGACCGGATGCCATGATCTTCGTTTTCTGAATGTTGAGCTTTCAGCCAACTTTTTCACTCTCCTCTTTCACTTTCATCAAGAGGCTTTTTAGCTCCTCTTCACTTTCTGCCATAAGGGTGGTGTCATCTGCAGATCTGAGGTTATTGATATTTCTCCCAGCAATCTTGATTCCAGCTTGTGCTTCTTCCAACCCAGCATTTCTCATGATGTACTCTGCATAGAAGTTAAATAAGCAGGGTGACAATATACAGCCTTGACGTACTCCTTTTCCTATCTGGAACCAGTCTGTTGTTCCATGTCCAGGTCTAACTGTTGCTTCCTGACCTGCATACAGATTTCTCAAGAGGCAGGTTAGGTGGTCTGGAATTCCCATCTCTTTTCAGAATTTTTCACAGTTGATTGTGAATAGATGGGGAAACAGTAGAAACAGTGTCAGGCTTTATTTTTTTGGGCTCCAAATCACTGCAGATGGTGACTGCAGCCATGAAATTAAAAGATGCTCACTCCTTGGAAGAAAAGTTATGACCAATCTAGATAGCATATTCAAAAGCAGAGACATTACTTTGCCGACTAAGGTCTGTCTAGTCAAGGCTATGTGTTTCCTGTGGTCATGTATGGATGGGAGAGTTGGACTGTGAAGAAGGCTGAGCGCTGAAGAATTGATGCTTTTGAACTGTGGTGTTGGAGAAGACTCTTGAGAGTCCCTTGGACTGCAAGGAGATCCAACCAGTCCATTCTGAAGGAGATCAACCCTGGGATTTCTTTGAAAGGAATGATGCTAAAGCTGAAGCTCCAATACTTTGGCCACCTCATGCGACGAGTTGACTCATTGGAAAAGACTCTGATGCTGGGAGGGATTTGGGGCAGGAGTAGAAGGGGGACAACCAAGGATGAGATGGCTGGATGGCATCACTGACTCGATGGACGTGAGTCTGAGTGAACTCTGGGAGATGGTGATGGACAGGGAGGCCTGGCATGCTGCAATTCATGGGGTTGCAAAGAGTCGGACACGACTGAGCGACTGAACTGAACTGAACTGTTGTGCACTGGCTGGTCTCTCCTGGAGTTCCAACCCAATCTGTACCTCCTTTTCCAAGCTGCTGGTTTAGGTACGTCCATATATTCCTACTGAATTGAACCCGTATCCTTTGGAAGTTCCCCTCCTAGTTTCACAGTAAGTTTTAATAACTGGAAAACAAACAAACAAACCTGTTTTCATATCAGAGAGAGTGTCACTGTAATTCCCAAATCATCATCAATATCTTTTGGGAAATATTCTGTACCATGGTGTCATGTCCTTCGATCCTTTCTGTAACTCCACACAGTAGAAACTCTTGCCTAGTATATTCTGTCTAGTTTACAGACAAGAAAGTTGGGGTCAGGAAGTTAGGTGCCTCCTCTGAATCCCACAGTAACTGCTGTAACCACAATCTAACCTCAGGTGACCCAGCTACAGAGCTCTGGCTCTTACTGATTACATGAGGCTGTGCTGACATTAAGAAATGGCTATCTTATTATACCCACACTGGCATAAAAAGACACTTCAGATCGAAGAAATTAAGACATTAGCTACCTACAGAAATCTACTTTCTTGGCCTGTAGAGACTGTCAGAAGCCAGGCATATTTAATTTCTGAGCTTTCTCTCACCTGTACACAGGTACTATAGTCAATTTTTTCTAAAGATGAAAAAAATGTTTCCAAAATGCTCTGAGAAGGTGGGATGTCTTATGTCAGTTTAAATGACAATGGATTCTTTTCCAGTATTGAGCAAATAAAAGCATAAAACTGCATTTAGGCCTTCCTAACATAGATTCTGGAGAAGGCAATGGCACCCAACTCCAGTACTCTTGCCTGGAAAATCCCATGGATGGAGGAGCCTGGTGGGCTGCAGTCCATGGGGTTGCTAAGAGTTGGACACGACTGAGCGACTTGACTTTCACTTTTCACTTTCATGCATTGGAGAAGGAAATGGCAACCCACTCCAGTGTTCTTGCCTGGAGAATCCCAGGGATGGGGGAGCCTGGTGGGCTGCCGTCTATGGAGTCGCACAGAGTCGGACACGACTGAAGCGACTTAGCAGCAGCAGCACAGATTGACTGGAGAAGGCAATGGCACCCCACTCCAGGACTCTTGCCTGGAGAATCCCAGGGACAGGGGAGCCTGGTGGGCTGCCGTCTATGGGGTTGCTGAGGGTTGGACACGACTGAAGCGACTTAGCAGCAGCAGCAGCAGCAACACAGATTCACACGAGTCAAAATGGCCAGTTTCTTCACTTTCTTCATGAGGTAAATGTCCTCCTCTGACCTCCTGCTCATTTTCCTGATGATGTCTGAACAGAACAGGCTGATTTGGGTAATTCCACGTCCGTGTGCAAAAATAATTGATGACATCAGCATAGTTATGGGAATTAGACTTATTAGTTAATTACAGAACCAGCAGAGGGAGCACAAAGCCTGCATAAATAATAAGCATTTCTTCTGTACTTAAGAAATAGGACTGCCCTTAGGGCAGTCAGGAGAAATATATTGAAAACTCAATTGTTAGTAGTCTAAAGATAATCTTCGCTTTATTATGGGAGCAGTGTTAAGGTACAAATCCAATACACTGTCCATACAGTCTAAATAAAATGCTGGATTCTTGGGTATCCAAGAGCAAGGGGGGGGTGTGTGTGTGGGTGTGTGTGGGTGTGGGTGTGGGTGTGTGTTTTGCTTGGTATCACAGTGATAAACTACTCCATCAGTGGTGGAATAATTAAGGTCAGATAGTGAGACTTGCCTAGAGTTGGTAAATATTTACTTCACCCGGGTATCAGACCAGCTTTCATTTTAGCTTTGTTCATCCTAACAAAGTCCTGAGTGAATAGGCCCTTATTATTCTTCTAAGATGGAATCACGGTTTATATTTTATGGTTGAGTAAAATTTTGATTCAAGTCAAACAAAATAATGCCTACTGGTAAAAAATATATATATTCTAAAAACATCTGCCTTAATTATTGCTAACATTTTAAATAAACAATCTTATTTAATATCTTTAAATGTGAAGCAAATGACGTTCACCTTCTCTTCTGGAATACTACTGATAAACAGTAAAGAGACATAGGCCTTCAACTAAAGGAACCCTTTCATGTATAATGAAAGCCAAGAAAAAGAACATCCATTTATCCTTCAATATGTTAGGCTCACTGCTTTAAAGACATCTATGATCACCACATCACCACCACCCAATAAGATGCAAAATTTAGACAGAGATGAATAATACAACAAAGGACTTGCTTTATATGCTACAAATTTCTTTTGTTGGTTTGAAGAAGGTAGTCTCCCCACACTTGAGTGGGAAAATTAAAAGGGAAAGAATGGTACTTATATATTGACATTTAAATTATACGCATCCTGCTGTTGTTCAGTCGCCAATACGCATCCTAACATGACCCTAATACACAATATTTATTCTGAAGAAGTCTCTAGGCAGGGGGTAGTGGACAGAAATTTCAGCTTTAGCTCACATGCCGAGACCCATCCAGGCTCGTCTGGCCTCCCGTGGGCTTAGCTGGAACAGGACACTGGGCATAGCCAGGCTGCCTGCGGTTCCCACGTGGGTCCTGCGGGCTTCTGCCAACCTCCTCCACGTCGGGTCCTGTCCTGTGGGCACTGTTTCCCATCACCCGCCCCCCGTCCAGCGCTGCCTCCCCAGGGATGGGGAAGCAGAGAGTCAGCAGCGGTTCTGCTGTAAAGAATGGAGAGGCGCTCGGATGTAGAGACTCGGGGTTCAGATGCCAATGAGGAAAACCATGCTCTGCCCTTGCTTTTTATCCTTTCTCTTGGTTGAAGGACTCTGAACACAGTGGACACTCCAGACGCGGCCCTCACCAACTAGCTGCGGTTTACCTTGGGGTGCTCTGCTTCCTTCACCAACATGATCAGGAAACAGGAGGCAGTAGGGTGCTCCTAGCAGGTGGATTCACCTCTGTGCCCAGCAGGTGCCAGAGACTGCTCCCGTCAGGTGCCAACACCTCTCCTTCAGAGAGGAGAGCATTACTTTCTTTCACTTATTTGAAAAGATTCAAATAAGTTTATCTTACAGGGTCAGGTAACTCCCTGTCCTATGCCTCAGCACAGACATTTCTGAAACTTGGTCTCCATAAAATTTTCCTCCAACTTTTGTGCACATCTCAAGTTTTAACGTCAATCTAGGATGCACTGGACACCTATCTACTAGTATAGCACCAGAAACCCTAGCTACATGATCTCACTTAGAACTCAAAATAATCTGATGAGTTAAGCACTCTCTATTATTCCGACTTTATCGATGCGGAACCCAGGACTGAGAGTGGTTAGGTAACTTGCCCAAGGTCACCGTGCTGGGATACAGGAGTCAGGAGTTGCATTCAGATGTCTGCCTGTGAAATCTATGCCTGCCTTTTCAACCGGAGCTCACTGAATCTCTCATTTTAAGTGAAAAGGTAGATGACAATGATTATGGAAGATGGGAAGATCCCAAGTTGTTAGAATTCTCATACATATGTTGTGGGGGTTTTATTCAACAGAAAGTTCACTGGTTTTAAGAATTAACAGCCAAAGAATCCTGTCACTGAAAAAAATAGGAACTGGTGAGCGAAGATGACAGTGACAGGAATGACTGATGCTAACACTCTCTGGTGAGCCCAAGTGCCTGAATTACAAGTTGTGTCCTCCAACGGAAGGACCTTTCTCTTCTGTCCTGTGGCTGCCGATCATTACAGACCCGATCGGCAAGCCAACAAGCCCCTCAGCTGTCGGAGTCATCAAGACCAAAATAAATAAAACCAACAGTCTGAAGCTTCAGCTTCTGATTTATCTTGACAATCCACTGGAAACTCTAGGTTTCTTACAAATTAAGAAATTTTTAAAGTCTCCTCTGGGAGCCTATTAGATTGCTGGCAAGTGCAGCCCCATCATTTTCTTTATTTACGATGCTACATTTTCCAAATGAAGAGTTTTAGCATGGAATGTGATATGAGTGCATTCCTAGTAAGCTCTTGTAATCGATCAAGAACAAAGAAACAAATTTAACAAGGCTTATTTTCATTAGTAAATGAATTTAGCACAGCTCATCTATGGATGAAACATGAATACGGGATTCATGTTATATTTACTATTTGTTGTTCAGTTGCTAAGTTATGTCTGACTCTTTGCAACCCTATGGACTGCAGCACTCCAGGCTTCCCTGACCTCCACTATCTCCCAGCATTGCTCAAGTTCATGTCCACTGAATCTGTGATGCTATCTCACCATCTCATCCTCTCCTATTCTCTTTTCCTTTTGCCTTCATTCTTTCCCAGCATCAGGCTCTCTTCCAGTGAGTCTATTACTCATTATAATTTGTGTCAAACAGTCTCAAAATGAATCAATCAACAGATACTAGCACTGGGTCTCATCTAATCATGTAGGAAGTGGTTGAAAATCTAAACCCTATAATATTATTTTAGTGAAAAAAGCCAGCCTTAAGAAGGGCTAATTGTTCCATCAGGCCTACGCTATGTGCATAAGTTTTTATTTTTAGTATCTCACATCCATTCTTAGCCAAGTTTGCAGACAATTCAGGAAGCTGTATGAACTTAGGGTAAGCAGTATGTATGTATTTGGAGACCCAGAAATTTTATTATAAATCCTTTTTATACTGCCCACTCCCCCGTTAATCGAATAGACACCAATAATAACTGGGTTGGTGGAATGCATCTCATCAATATCTGAAGCACTGAACACCACAAATGTGTTTCTGTTAAAAATAGGTGGTTTTCTTCACTCATCTGTGGAGACACAATGTCTCCCCACCAGCAACCCCTAAGTGTCAAGTGTTCATGATAATTTGGAAAAGAAACTCCAATTTTTTCACCTAGATCTTGGATTTGGTCTTTGACAGAGAGATGTGGAGACACTATTATGTCATCTGGATGGTTCTGTTGCCAGTGGCTGTGTCCTGGCAGACTCCTGTCACACGTGCCTGGCAAAGTACATGTCACAGCAACTGCCGACTCATCCACAGCCTAAGGTTCCCCAAGGACAGGGGTTCAGCCATGGGGCGGCCAGAGAAAGGGCCGTGATTCATGCCGGCAGGGGCAGGACCTGATCGGAACTGTCTTTAATTGTCTAGTTGTCATCTCTGAGATACTACTGTGTGCTGCTGTGGCTAGAGTGATGAAGAAAATAAAATACATGGGATCCCATATATTCTGGAATCCTGAAATGCTCTATTTATTTGTTCAATATTTATTAATGAGGGAAAAAAATTAGAGTTCATCTTTCCTGTTTCACATTGATACAGTCTATCATTTTTTGCTCCAGCATAAATTGGGGTATGTATTCTTTCAATTACATAAAAAGCAAGGTATCAAATACATTTGTGTGTTTTTTTCTATTTTTACTTTATTTTACTTTACAATTCTGTATTGGTTTTGCCATACATTGACATGAATCCACCACGATTTGAAATGATTCTTTCATTATATATTTGAAATGATTCTTTCATTATATATTTGAAATGATTCTTTCTTTTTTATTGTGAAAACCTGCAGTTGGAAGGCAAGGGTAATTAGCTGAGAACATGAATAGTGAATTTGCTCTAGAAGTAGAAAAGTCATAATTTAATCACTCAAGTGTTATAGAACTTAGGAACCTTTACAAAAGAACCTGATTCCATTTAAGCTGTAGAAGTTTTCTTCCTATTGTATAAGGCAGCAAGAAGTCTGGCATTTGCGTTTGCTGCCGTCTCTGGGGTTGCACAGAGTCGGACATGACTGAAGCGACTTAGCAGCAGCAGCAGCAGCATGCTGGCATGTCAAGGGAAAATCAAGCCCTCTGACCCCTTTGCATGTGTTGTCAGGGGCTGGTCCTATTCTCTCAATGAAACAGCAATGGTGGCCGCCGTGAAGTGGTCACCACCAGATACCAGGTCCCATGCTAAGCCTTTGTACACAGTATCACATTTCTCAACATCCTTTCTCCAGAAGCCAATACTGGTCACACTTTTACAAATGAGAACTCAAGGTTTAGAGGGTTACGTATTGCGTCCAAAGTTAAGACCCACAGCCAGTTCTGTTTTGCTTCCAGACTTGTGCTCTTAACCAACATACTCCATCATCTTTAGTTGCTCTGTGTGTTTTGTGACTTCTCACTCTTGACAACACCAAGGATGGAAAGGCAACGAACAGCCAAGATCGACATGAGGACAAAATTTTAGCTTTGCAAGGAAAGTCTGCGTATACTGTGGGGAAATAAAGCAAGCAGCAAGAAGGGGGTATCTTCCAGGGGAGCCGTGGCAGAATGCTGGCTCTCATGGGGCTCCCCTGCACTGTGACCATAAGCAGGTCCCATCCTTGCTCTAGAAGACTTGGGAAAGAAAGGTCCAGCAAAATCAAGAAGTGGGCAGCTGAGCCACTCAGACAGAACAGGCTGATCCCTATGACAGTATTTGAGAGCTGGCTAGTTACTCAGCGTCAAGACGACCCAGGACGCCGGCAGCATGGGAAGCCCTTTCATCATTCATGTGATACTATTGATTACATATTCCTCATTCTTTGAAAACTTTATACATAGATGCTTAAGAGGATTTATAACTTAGAAAGAAGTGTCTCTTTTAAAAAATCTCGACTCAGACTCTGCTCTCTGAGTTTTGTATGTGTTTTGGTGTTTGCATCTTGAATTTCAGCCTCTCCTCTTTTTTGTTTATTTCCCTTCCTTCACCTCAGACTGATCATCCCTTTTCTATAACAAGTCACCTTCCTTAGGCATGAGGGCAGAGAATGTGGACTGAACATTCACTGAGTTGTTTGTTTTCAGGCTGCAAAATATAAGGAGGACATGTGGAAAACAAGACCCCCAATGAAACAAAATATCCCTTCAGAGGTTTAAGCCTCTGAAGGGCCTGGGGTTCATGAACAAGACCCCTTCTCTATACAAGGATGGAGCCAATTGCTGAGGATCAGAATGGCTACTGGGAAGTCACAATTATTGTCATACATTATTTGTGTTTAGTGCCAGAGAAACGATTTTCCTTTTGCAATATCTCTGTCCCAATAAAATTAAGAACTTAGTGCAGGATCCAAATTCCCCCCAAAGGAGTCAGCTTACAAAAATTTACTAGCTCCACTGCCACAGGGATTTATGGTTTCCTTTTTAATAGTTGCAGTCTGATAAACCTGAGTTTCTCGGGTCACGAGGTAGATTCATTTATCTTTCTTTTGAACATTTTAAGCAAATTCCGGCCCTGCAAATTGATTGAATTTTTATATCGTGGAATAAACTATAGAACAGGGTTGGAATACACATCCAAAAATAAGAAGATCTTACAATAAAAACAGACACTGAAGTCTGTATTTTCCTGATTGTCAGTCAAGCTAATTATGTTTTACTCTGAAGCTCTGTCTATCAGGCAAGAAAGGAAAAGGCAGCTAGGGGCTCCCTGCTCACCCAGGCTGATGTTTGGGAATATAACACCAGTTTCTTCACAGCAGGAGTCTGCTGTAATTGGCAGCTCTGTTTTCTCCTACTAGAGGGTAATTCTCTAGCCAAGGAAAAACAATGTTAACAAGATTTTACAAATCTGACATATGGTATCCTATCTGAAATGACCAACAAAAGTTCCTCTCTCCCCAAGCCAACAGTTATTGCTGGTTAGGGATACAAGACAAGGTGATAAAAGGAGGTAAAGGCCCCTGGAGTTCTTTTAGGGGGGCTGGTAAATCTGTGATCTTGAAAAAGGCCAATTAATAAGGAAAGGTAAGCTATTCAGTGTGGTGTTATCTCTCAAGAGATGGATGAAATGACAAAACCTCACCTGGAAGACTGGGCCTCATTCTTGACATGCTTTCATCCCTAAGGCATTCAAGCTCAGTGAGTCCATTAAGGTGGGGCTGGGAGTGGCAGGGCTGGTCCCACATGTGAGTGAAAGCAGGAATCCTAGATAATGTACTGGACCTAGCAATGGTTCTGGGTTGATCTCATCCTCACCCTACACCTACAGAAACACTAGAACGAATTTTTAGGGAGGGTGAAATTGCTTTGATGTGACTCCAAAAACTGCATCAAAACCTAAATCTTGTTTAAAACCATCACCCCTCAATGAGATCCCTATACTCTGTTTTTAAAAAAACGGCAGAAAGAACAGTCTGGTGCATAAAACCTAGGCAGAAATACATGCAGATTTTCCAGGAAAAGAGGGATAAGAGTATTTTCCTTCCCTCTTGTGCATATTAAGTGACTGACACATTGCTTCATTCTTTCTTGGCAGGATGCTGGGTAGATTCTAAAGAGGGCAAAGATGGGCTCTCAGAAAGTTATCCTGGATGCACTATGATACCCACACTGTAGTTACAGCCAAAGTAGGGGCAGGGGCCGACTGTCGCCAGATCCCATCTAACGTTCCATGACTCCAGCTGCAGATAGTGATCAGACTGCAGGCTCATTGGAAGGTGGGTGGAATCAAGGAGTTTACACATGAAGGGATTAACGAGCAGTTTCAAAGCACCGGGTACTTGGGAGTAAAGACACAGAGTCAGGTCAAGTCCTAATTTTCACAGGGAATTAAACTGCCTTTTGTTACCTCCTGGTAACATATTGTTGACAATCAACTGGAATCTGCCCACGGGAAGGAAGGAAGGATGACGGCGCCCTTCGTTGGTTTTGGTGTACCCCGTGCCGCAGACACTGCAAATATTCCAAGAACAGGATTTGTTTCTTCAGTGAAATCATCTGCTCATTCACTGCACCTGCCCATTTCTTATTTCCTTTTTGGACGTCCTACAGTAGATAGTAGCATCTGAACTATTTTTTAGTAGTACAAGGACAGACCTTGAACGAACACTGACTCACAGAATAGTTCTGCTTTCTCAAATATGCTGCTGTCCTTGAGACTATGAGGAAGTGAGAGTCTCAGTTTGGTGCTGATATATCTTGCTAATATCTGCTAACCTCAAAGGGAGAAAAGAACCTCAGAATGTCCAAGAGACAGCAGAACCCAACCAGCATCTAACAATGGGATGTTCTCATTATATTCATTCTTATGGCTATTGCTTCTTCGATGACAAGCATGGCTGATTTGCCATTTCTAGAAGTTCGAGAAAATTTTCACTTGAAATACAGTTCCTCAAATGAAGTGAACTAAACCAATCACAAAAAACACACGTATTTTAGGATTCTACTTATACAGAGTATCTAGAGTAGTCACATTTATACAGAGAGCAGAATGGTTGTCAGGGGCTGGGGCAAGGAGAGAACAGGGAATGGTCTAATGGGTATAGAGCTTCAATTCTGCAAGATGAAAAAGTTCTGGAGATTGGAACCAAACACTACTGAACTGCACTCAAGAACAGCTGAGATGGCAAATTTTACATTATGTGTATTTTATTGCAACTGAAAAAAATAAGTGGAAGATAGAGGGAGACGAGGATTTGGCTCGGGAAGATAGACGTAATTCTGCTGGCTTTAAACATGGAAGGAGGGGCCACCAGCCAAGGAAAGCAGGCCGCCTCTAGAAGCAGGTACATGCAAGGAAACAGATTTTCCGCTAGAGCCTCAGGAAGGAGGGTAGCTCAGCCACATCTTGATTATAACCCAGTAAGACGTATTTTCGACTTCTGCCTTCCAAAACTGTAAGATGATAAATCCGCACCCTGAAATACACAGTTACTCAATGTTTTTTTTTAGAGTCAATCAGAATATATTTAGAAATGATGCTGATGAAGTACATGTCTCTGGGAAAACTGTGAATATGACATGTGAACACCTGGTGTCTGGTGAAAGATATGTACACTATCTTTTGGGCTGTAAAAGACAAACCAAGTTTTCCAAGATTTATTATACATAGGAGGCATCAGAATTATCAGGATGGATTAAAAATAGGTGTCTGACATGGTTCACATACAATTCTGTGACAGTCAGTGATCTTATAGTTATTAGAAGCAAGCCCTCCTAAACTCTTTCATTGTACTGACTGATGCAAATATGAACCAAAAGCTAACCTGAGGATCTGGAGGCCACAACCTTAAGTTAAATCCTATCTCTGCCACTTAAGAACAGCAAAAACTTGGACTAGTCACCTACTCTCAGAGCCTTAATTTGTGCAACTGTAAAATGGGATACTCAGCACCTCCCTCAAAAGAGCTGCTGTGAAATCAAATAAGAGAATGTATGTCAACTTTTGGCTCAGGCCTGATTCCTATTATGATTATCAGACATTATCTGTGCTCAGACGCTCAGTCGTGTCCGACTCTCAGGAACCCTTGGACCATAGCCAGGCTCCTCTGTCTATGGGATTCTCTAGGCAAGACTACTGGAGT
This sequence comes from Oryx dammah, assembly GCF_014754425.2. Taxonomy (NCBI): domain Eukaryota; kingdom Metazoa; phylum Chordata; class Mammalia; order Artiodactyla; family Bovidae; genus Oryx; species Oryx dammah. Next base: position 32,019,037 of record NW_024070193.1, read on the forward strand.
GGGTTGTCATTTCCTCCTCCAGGGGATCTTCCCAACCCAGGGATTGAACCTGCATCTCTTGCGTCTCCTGATCCTACCAAATAGCTATTTGTTTCTGGAAACAAAAATAATTCAGCACTTCAATATAAATTCAATCTGAGCAACTCCAGCCTTTCCACATTTGGAAGATCTCGTTAGTTGGAGTCATGGCAACCCTGGGTTTCTCTTAGATGTTGGAGCAGGCGTGCTTGTGGAGTTGGCTCTACTGTTTGGTCAGTGGAGTGAGATCACTGTCTGCTTGCTCACTGTGCACCTGCAGTGGCTAAAGGGCCGCCCAAAAGCTTTAGCCATTTGATGTTGAAAGCCTGGTCTGAGTGCCAGGCTCCTCCATAGCTGTCATTTATCAGCAACACAACACCCAGCGGTGTGTATTCATCAAATGTTTATTGACTTAAGCTGCAGGGTTACCCCCTCCTTCTATGACATTAGAAAATACTGCTTCTGATTTAAATAGTTTTCTTTGCAGGATGGAAATAAAAAACCAAGTGCTATTACATGGCACCCATTTTCTGATTGGATGCATTGATTGAAGGTGAGCACTTACTCATGGAAATACACTGGAGGCTTTAGGCAGGGTTTCTCAAGCTCAGCACTGCTGACATCTCAGGCTGGATAAGTCTATGCTGTAGCAGCTGTCCTGAGCATTATTGGATTTTAACAGCACCTTTTGCTTCTGCCTCTGAGATGCCAACAGAGCCACCATCCCCACCCAGGACAACCAAAAGTGTCTCCAGACATGAACAGATGTGCGCCGACAAAAATCACCTCCCACTGAGAAGTACTGCATGAGCAGATGATATCAGCACTGAGATTACTAACTGCAGCTATTTGCTGAAAAAATAATGAAAATATTTAATATAGAAAGCTATGAGTAATCACTAGTTACTAGCTGTGAAATTTAAAAGAAGCATTTCCCTATTTTCAACACTGTCCAACCGTCCAATAAATATAAATTAAATGTAACAATACATAAAATGGCTTTGTAAACTATAAAACATGGTGTTAATGATCATTAACATTTCCTCAGCATGCTCGGGGACTACACGAAGGACAGGCTGCTTGAGGAGCAAACTTTTATTAAGCCAGTTTTATGTGCTCACATTATCTTATTGGAGCTTCATCCTCTGATTTTTATGGATGAAGGATCAGGATCAAGACCACTCAGCAGTACTAAGACCAAGGTCAGTCAGTTGATATGAGGCATTGGCAGGATCTAAATATAGGTCTGTAACTCTCCAAACTCACTCACTCCTATTCTACCCACTGCCTGCCATTTGTTGTGGATGCCATTCTCAAGTGGGAGAGAGACATTCATATGCTTTTTGACAAACCTTTCGAGAAACAATGGCACCTGTATCTAGAGAAGCTAGCAGGGTTGGAGTGAAATCTATAACCTGGAGCTAAAGCCATCTGAACTGGTTAAACTTAGGCCCAACTTCATGACCCAGGACCCACTGAACAAATCATCTAACCAGCTCATTAAAAACTGACATCTGGAGGGTCAATTGTTAATAGCTGCTATTCCTATTTTCTCCCTTAAGTATCCAGAAAATTCAGGTTCAATGGAACTATCTGGGAGAAATAAATTCCCAATTGACCTAGATAAAAAGAAGTTAGATTTTCTTTTGTAATTTTTTAAACTAAATATCTATAATAGGTTGAAATGGGTTCCCTAAAAAAGATTAGGGTAAAGTCCTAATCTCAAGTCCCTGAGGATGTGACCTTAGTTGGAAAGAAGATTGTGCTAGAGGTCACCGGAGTGGACCCTCATCCCATATGACTGGTGTCCTTATGAAAAGGGGAAATCTTGACAAAGAGGGAAGACGATATGAAGAGACACAGGGAGAATGCCTTGCAAAGACAGAGGACTGGACTGATGCTTCTATAAGCTGAGCAATGCAAAGACTACAGCCGACCATCAGAAACCAGGGAGAGCAAAGGATGGATCTGTCTACAGTTTTCTCAGAGGGAGCATGGTGGCCCTGCTAACACCTGGATTTCTGACTAACAGCCTGCAGAACTCTGAGTCAATGACTGTCTCTTTTCTAAGTCACCCAGTTTGTGACTTAATGGATAAAGGAAACAAATATTATGGCAGCCCTGGGAAACTATTTAATAGAGTGTCTATGTTTCGTAAATTAATCCACTGGCAGATTTGGGGAAATGTATTTGGTGTGTGTTCAGGGGGGCTTCTAGAATACTGTACTCATACGAGTGGAAAGCAGTCCGAGTTTTCTGGGGTGGCTCGTCACTGGGCTGTGTTTGCCATGTGGATGTTTTGGCTCACGGCCACAAAGTCACAGAGCCCTCACTGTGCCAGCTGGCAGCAGGGCCCTGGTCAGCCTTCTCCCTGGCTTTGCTCTCAAGGAGGCTGGGACTCCCTCGCTGCTGTCTGTCACGAGCTGCTCCCTGCGACCTCTTTTATCCACCTCCTTATGGTGTTTCTCCAAGTCTAAGGCAGAACAGCCTCCTCGCTTTTGCCCCTAAGATCTCAAAGGGTTTATACACATTAATTCTAAGGGATCTGTAAAGATCGAATCTCAGAGTAAAACTGCATATAAATAGGTTCAGAGAAAAAAGAAAGACTATTTACAAAACACAGAAACATAGGGGACACTAATGTACACCCACCTGGAATGTGGGCCAAAAATGGGGGTGCGATGGCAGGCCAGGCTGCAGCGAAGGAAAAATACACAAAAAACTTTTCTCAAAGCTCCCTGTGGGAGTCTGATGTGTATGATGGGGGGAACCCAAAGCCAGTGCTCTGTGACAACCTGGAAGGATGGGGTGCAGAGGGAGGAGGAGGGGGTTTGGGAGGGAAGGGACACGGATGCCTATGGTCGATTCATGCTGCTGTATGGCAGAAGCCACCACAACAGTGCACAGTAATTATCCTCCAATTAAAACAAAATTGAACAATAAATTGTAAAAAATAACTTCTTGATGTCTAATGCTGATCTACTGTCTTTGAGAGATGGCTGAGGAGCAAAATCTGGGTGGGGAGTTAGACAGCTCACTTCTGGCAGCAGGAAGCAGTGCAGAAATCGACACAGCTCCTGTCTGGTGGGCGAGGCGGGTGCTGCTACTGGATGGTTTCAATTCTGCCTTGGTCACAGCTGCTAACGCCAGCTTTTGTTTATAGGTGTCCTTTCCTTCAAACCCGCCCGCAGGGGCTCGCCCACGTCATTTGTCAGGGGCTAAATAGCCCGCGGCCAAGAGTAGACATTTACTTACAGCATCTTCAGACTCTTTTAAATGGGCCTTTGGGATTCTGCCACTGACCGCTCTGTAGCATGAGGCTAGGGGATGGGCTGCCCTGGGTGTTTGTTCTAATTGACTAACCTCGATGGTGCTGTTCAAAACCACTATAACCCATGCGTGCCCTCGGTCTGAAGCTTCTAATGACCTTTCTCTGGCCCTCCACACATATGGCTGAGACGATGCAAACATCATTTGGAAGAGGAGTAAATTCAATAACTCAATTACAGCTGCACCAAAGCGCCATTTATCAAACTCAGACCACAGCACTCTGTCTCCTTTAGCCCTCTGGTTTTCCACGGCTAGGCATTTGGGGAAAGTCACTAATCAATTTAGGAATGATTAAATTGGAATTTGTAACACTTCCCATTATTAAACCTTCAATCTTCATTACAGCAACTTAATGATTACATCATGGTGGAGAAAAACAAATTATGGGTAGCCGGCATCGTTTAGAAAGCTGGAGCAGCAAGGAAGTTGTCAAAAACACCAAAAGTCTAATACGTATAGGTGTGTAAGCGATGGTTTGATGTACACAAGGTACATAAAACTGCTGTTCACTTCAGATAAAAATATGCATTGAAAAGGGCCTTTATTGCATTCTTTCTCTTTTTAAGAAGATTCACTTGATTTACCTGGAGTGAAAAGATGGGAGGTGGGAAACTCACAAAAATCCCATGCAAACTTGGATGTGTGCACATGAACTTTATTCAAAGAAGAAGGGCCAAAGATCCTTAAAGGGCTGGATAAATGGAGATGGTCTCTAGTACTCACTAAATCACTGGAAGTTTCTAGTACTCACTAAATCATTGGAAGTTTCCAGTACTCACTAAATCATTGGAAGTTTCCAGTACTCACTAAAATCATTGGAAGGACGTACTACTTTTCATTTTAGAGAAGAAGAAATGGAGGCTTGGAGAAGTTAAGTAACTCGGCTGGGTGTGATGGCCTGGAGCTTGGTGAGCTCTGTGTGGTCCTCAGAGTCTTGTGATCCTCGCCTACAACGTGCCGCTACTGGTCAGTGAGACCGACAGAATGGTTCGGAAGAGCCCGGAGGTCACTCTGAGATTCAAGTAGAAAAGATATCAAGGCTTCCGTCTGCAGTGCGCTCTCTTTCTTGAATTCCCTGCTCTCAGGAGAGCCAGTTATAATGTCATGAGCAGACCTATGTGGTAAAGAGCTGAGGCTTCTTGCCAACAGCCATGGTCATGAACTCAGAAGGGGAATCTTCGAACCCAGCAGAGCCTCAGATGTCTGCAACCGCTGCAGAGAGACCCCAAACCAGAGCCACTGAGAACTTAAGCCACTCTGGGCTCCTGACATTTGGAAACCATGTGACAGAACAAAGTTTGTCATTTGAAGCGCCTGAGTTTTTAAGGGACAGTACATACAAATGGGTTCAGTAAGCCCCCTACATATGAACGGGTCCAACTGCAAGAGTGCGTCATAAGTCCAATTTGTTTTTAAGTCCTATGAACTTAGCCAAGGCCCCAACTAACACAGTGGGCTACACAGTACTGTATTGTAATAGGTTTCTAATACTTTTTACACCAGTAATACGTTACAAACACAGAAATACAGGAAACATTTTTAATCTCACAGTATAGTACCTTGACAGAGAAGGCAATGGTACCCCACTCCAGTACTCTTGCCTGGAAAATCCCATGGATGGAGAAGCCTGGAAGGCTGCAGTCCATGGGGTCGCTGAGGGTCGGACACGACTTTCACTTTTCACTTTCTTGCATTGGAGAAGGAACTGGCAACCCACTCCAGTGTTCTTGCCTGGAGAATCCCAGGGACGGGGGAGCCTGGTGGGCTGCCGTCTATGGGGTCGCACAGAGTCGGACACAACTGAAATGACTTAGCAGTAGCATAGTACCTTGAAAAGTGCCAGCGACATCACTCTTGCTTTTATGTTTCTTCCAGAGATCCTGGCCTTGAAATAAAGATACTGCACGACTGAACTCCATACAGTAAACAACAGCACAACCACTTGTAGAGGATGCTCATATGTGACAATAAATACCAGACATGTGAACTAACTCATGTGACTGGACATGCAAACACATGTTCACATCTTCGAAAGTTTGCAACTTGAAGGTTCGTAAGTAGGGGACTCGCTGTGATTTTTCATAGCCTGGTCGCACATCTTCCCAAGTGGCATTAGTGGTAAAGAATCTGCCTCCCAATGCAAGAGATGTAGGTTCAATCCCTGGGTCACGAATATCCCCTGGAGATAGGGGATAGCAACCTGCCCCGGTATTCTTGCCTGGGAAATCCCATGGACAGAGGAGCCTGGTAGGCTATAGTCCATGGGGTCGCAAAGAGTGGGACATGACTGAGCACAGCGCAGTCACACATCTGCTAAGCACTAGAGCCTGGATTCAAACCCAAGCTCGCCTGGCTCTCAAGTTCATGTTCTTTACCACAATCCTGCTGTGTCTCCTCAGGGTTTCTGAAATCCTCTTTCATAGGAAAACATACCCTGCTACCTTAGTAGGCTCTTTTAGACACTGTTATGGTCTTCCCCAGCCTGCTGATCAGCAGAGAAGAAGGGCAAAAGTAACACAGCTTATCACCCAGACAGATGGGAGAAATCCCAGCGCTTAGCAGGTGTGCCCTCTTGTCCCTGCTTTTATCAGCTTTGGAAGTTTCTTTCACACACACGAGATTTTCTAAGGCTGACTGCTAACCATGGTGTTCAGTGGGAAAACACACACACTCATCTCATAATTAAACCTCATTTATGAAAAAAGGCAGAGCAGATTAAACTCACCAGATACTATCTTCTACCACGGGGTTTACCCATGAGAGTAAATGTACTGAAAAATAAGGCCATCTTCTCATGTTCCATCTTCACTGAAAAACTGCCTATGTTAAAGCACTGCAGCCCCATAATTTCTCTGCAATCCAAACTTGACTTGTGGTGGGAGCACAGAGAAAGTGCTGCTCTTCTGTGACAGGGTACACGTTTAAGCTCAGAGAACAGAGAGGCATTAAACAACAGGGGACCAGCGGGAGACCCATCCATTTCAAGCCCTGGGAAAGGTCCCTCTCGCCAAGTGAAGGGGGCACAATGAGCCGTGAGGCATTAAGAGGGGAGCAAGCTGTGAAATGAACCAAAGGGTAGGTGGTGCAGTTCATGACCCTGCAGCCTTATAACACAGTCCTTCAGCCACGGGGTCGCTAATGAAGGGCGATGCCTGGAAATTAATGGAGTGATGTGGGGTGTGAGGGTGAAAAATGGGAGCCCGCTGATGTTTCCAGTCCCTTCTGCTCAAAGAGTCTGGGCAGAATAGTTATTCCAGCTTCCAGCACTTTGATAAGTTAATATTTCACCATTATGTTATTAGAAGGAGCCAGCATCAAGTAGCCAAGCATCTTCTTTTGGTGAGATAGAAGGGATCACGAGCCCCAGCAAGAACAAAGAGAATTAAGACATGCCTGCCCATCTGATTGCAGGCTCTGATGTCCTGAGGAGGTAAGGGCCTTCCTCTTCTTTTGTTTTAATTCAAAAGGCCCCTTTAGCCAAGTGGACTCTGTGAAATCCTCCACCAAGAGCTCACACCCTAATCACACCCTCCCCGAATCTCCCAAATAGATATCTGCGGCAAATACAAAACTCCAAGTGCGCTGACTTAGGAAAGGTGATTGGTTCCATCTGCGAATTGAGACCTGAAACCTTTCTCCTTTCATGTGAGCTGTCATTTTTCTCCTACAAATGAAATGAATAATTCCTCCTCATGGCAGTCAATTTCAAATTCACAGGGTTTTCCCCTGCTCTGAACCCATTATATTTTGTTGCATAAAACCTATCTTATAAAATAAACCTCTCAAAGTTGTAAATTAAAAAATAAACATTCTTGAGAAAATGTCAAATGTGGGCCTGAGAGAAAGGCCAAAAAATCCATTTAAGGGAATACTGCAGTGAATCCGTCCCCAGAAAATTGTGGGGGGAGCATTCAAGACTGGTGATTGAATATAAATTCACTGCCTTCAGCCAGTTTGTAATGAAATGAACCTTTAGCTAGGGGTTGCTATATACTTTTAGAACTGAGTATAAGATTAGCTGTGCCTGCAGTGGAGGGAGATCAAAAAAAAAATATGCACCAGAATATTAAAATAAAAGCCAGAACGAACAGACCTCAGAGGGGCCAGCATGAGCATCTGGCACCATCTCTGGGTATGCAAATAAAGTCACAGAGAACACTCCCTGTACATGCATGGTGGGTGCGCTGAACAATGGACTCATGCTGAATGGTCAGGTTGGTCGTCTTTCACTGGTAAATCCTTACTCCAGAGAAGTTTTCCTAGAGTGTCTAGTCACCTTGCCGCCTTCATGGGTGGGCAAGTGATTCAGTGTAGTAGTTAGCAACGCACAAATACCACGGAGGCAGTCTGCCTCCAAGACGGCCCCACCCAACCCCTGTCTCCCGGTATTTATGCCCCTGGGTAGTGCCTTCTCACAGCGTGGCGAAGGTGTTTTGTGTGACTAACAGAAGATGGTAGAAGTGATGATATGTCACTGCTAGGACACTGTAGCTTCCATCTTGCTCACGTTCCCTCTTTCTCTTTTTTGATCATTTGCTCTGCTGTTGCTAAGCTGCTTCAGTCGTGTTCACTCTGTGAGACCCCACAGACGGCAGCCCACCAGGCTCCTCTGTTCCTGGGATTCTCCAGGCAAGAATACTGGAGTGGGTTGCCATTTCTTTCTCCAGGATCATTTGCTCTGGGGGAAGTCAACTGGCAAGTCCTGAGCAGCCTTCTGAGAAGCCCACAGGCTGAGGGGCTGAGGTCTCCTGCCCACAGCCAATGAAGACCCAAGCAAGACAGCTTCAGCTACAGCCCGGTGAGTGGACCACCATGGACACGGACTCTCAGCTGAGGCTTCTTATGACCACAGCGTAGGCTGGCATCTGGACTCCCATTTCATGAAAGTCCTTGAACCAGAAACACCTAACTTAGTTTCTCCCCCAATTTCTTGACCCTCAGAAACTGTGAGATAATCAGTTTTTGGTTTTTATTAAAATACTACATTTGGGGCAATCTGTTACACAGCAATAGATAATTATTACAACCACCATTTCCAGACAGCATGTGGAATGTTTTCCATGAACAATCTGACCTAACAATACATCACATCCTATTACACAGGTCCCATTTTATTATTCCCAGGTGTACCTTATGGGGGTACAACGAAGATTAAGGGATATGCAAAGTATTTAGGGCTTTCCTTGTGGCTCAGTAGTAAAGAATCTGCCTGTCAATGCAGGAGATGTGGGTTTGAGCCCTGGGTTGGGAAGATCCCCTGGAGAAGCAAATGGCAACCCACTCCAGTATTCTTGCCAGGAGAACTCCAGGGACAGAGGGGACTGGCAGGTTACAGCCCATGGAGTTGCAAAGAGTCAGATACAATTGAAGTGTCTTAGCATGCAGGCACAGCTGACCCAGCATTCAGGCAGAAGCCACCCACTGGGGGGCCATTTTAGTATGTATTTGCTCAGGTTTCCCAGGCGGTTCAGTGATAACGAATCTGCTTGCTAATGCAGGAGACGAAGGAGATGAAGGTTCTATCCCTGGGTTGGGAAGATCCCTTGGAGGAGGGCATGGCAACCCACTCCAATATTCTTGCCCAGGAAATTTCTTGCCTGGATAGAGGAGCTTGGTAGGCTACAGTCCCTGGGGTCGCCAAGAGTAGACACGAGTTATTGAATGAAAACGACAACAAAACCCTTCGAACAGTGGCTGACACACAGTAAGCACTTACTAAATGTCAGCTGTGAAGACCATTATTATTTCTGCTAGAGAGGAATCAACGCTGAGCAAGCAAAGTACTTTGTTCTAGCCCATACAGCTAAGAAGTAGCAAACATGAGACTCTCTTATTTCAAGGCTCATACTCTTAACCTAAGAGGTTTCTTCTGACAGAACAGTCTTCAATTAACAAAATAAAATGCTATTCTCCATTTCTGTGAGTCTGTTTCTCTTTCCTGGATATGTCCATTTGCATCACATTTTAGATTCCGCATAAAAGTCATATCATATAGTATTTGTCTTTTTCTGACTTACTTTGCTTAGTATGATCATTTCTAGGTCCATCGCTATTGCTGCACAAGGCATTATTTCATTATTTTCATAGCTGAGTAAATAATCACAGAGAACAAACTTGTGGTTGCCAAGGGGAAGGAGGGAGGCAGAGGGATGGAGGGGGAGTTTGGGATTAGCAGATACAAACTAGTATATACAGAATCAATAACCAACACAGGGAACTGTGCTATAAAATATTCACTATCCTGTGATAAACCACAATGGAAAAGAATATGAAAAAGGATATAGATATATATAACTGAGTCGCTTTGCTGTACAGCAGAAATTAATACAACACTGTAAATCAACTATCCTTCAGCAAAATTTAAAATAAAAGGAGAAGAGAAGGAGAAGAGAAGACGCATGCTAAAAACAAAGGTAAATAATTCCTCAACTGTTTACAATCTTAGATTAACCATGATCTTGGATTATTCACATCAAAAATCCCCTTCATATGGGATGCTGACTGAGCTGACGGTATTTCCTAATTCTCTAAAAGTACTCTCAAATATTAAAAAATAATCAAAGCAAGGAATTACCAAAAAAAAGCCTGTAAGGAATCAAGGTTTTTATTTGGTGTAAACAGTTACTGAATATCAATGACATGTAGAGCAGAGAATTGACTAACTGTTGCCGTAAGACACTCAATCATGGCTCTCTTTAAGATGAAATCAAAGCAGACAGAAGTGAATGTGCATTCCTCTGGCTACCTCCTGAACCTGCAGAGGACTGTAACTTAAAGAGTTTTTGTTACCGAGTTCGCCAGTAGTGGGAGGATTATCATAGTCAGAGAGAGGGCCAGTCCTCTGACCAAGGTAGCCTTTTTGCTTCAGTGCGTCCCAGGTGCAGTTATAAACTCTAAAAGATTAATAGGTATTAACAGAAACTGCCTGCTGACACTGTTTCAAAAATCACATTTTGACGAAGTCTTATAGAATTGATTCATCCACGTATCACTGTCGTCCCCAGAGCAGAACCTTAGACTGTATGTAATCACCACAAAATGAACATCACTTCACTGTGGAAGGATACTTACTGTCAGCATTCGTGCAATGACAGAATGTGGCCTGAATCTTATTCTACCTTTAAGAGTTCTCTGCTCCTTTGAGCTCAGGCAGCTTGAAACAGACCCTGGGTTTTTCAGATCTCATTTCTTCATGATACTAACATCCTCAGTGAAAGCAATGCAGCAACACTGAATAAAACTGATACTCGGAGCACTGATGCTCTTTTGGCCTCCAAGGAGGAAAAACTCAGTTCCTTCAGTTTACCAGTGTTTTCAAATGGGGAAAGGAGCAATGAGCAGAACCCAACCCTGAGAGGGAGCCTCTCCATCGTGGAGGGGCTCCTTTTGACCAGCAGGCACTTTCCCCCAACTGATGCAGTCAGGCCTTTTTCCCCTGTTCCATTGCTGGGCTTCAGCCAACAATTCCCCGAGAACTCCAGAGGGAGCCATCCCCCTCCAGTCTGCTGTATGCAGCCCAGAGCAGAACCTGCTGGAATCACTCAAACCCAATCCTTGTGTGGGCTCAGCCTGAGAGGCGGATCCCTGTTTGTATGGCCACCAGGGGTGCTTCAAAACGGTCTCAGTGAGGAGAGCGTGGACCACAACGGCCAGCCCTTTCCCTCCCCACTCCTCAACTGGCATCACCAGATGGATGGAACACCCCCAAGCAACGCCTCTCTCCCCTCCTGCCCAGGCTCCCAGCTCACGATGTGGGAAGCTCAACTCAATATTCACAAATGTCAGGGGTGCTCACATATCTGCTGAGATACAAGAGCTGAGATTCATACCTCACTTTTGTGGTTATTTGGCAACATGAGAGGGACAGACTGAGCGGGAGGGGGAGATGAGGGGAGGAAGAGATGGGAGGAAGAGGTGGAAATCAGGTTAGAGTGTGAGGAGCAGATTCGAGCATGGACCACAGTTTCCAACAGAGATGCTGGCACTAGGTGTTCCAATAAACCCTGTTGTTTGTAATGGGGTTTTATTGGTGGCAATCCAACTACGGAGCAGTTCCAACCACCATCCTCAGGGTAAGACCTGAGGCCAGGGTCTCACTATTATAAGTCTATTAATACTTGCCCTCACCAGACAACCCGCGTCTGCCCCTGGCCATGGTGACTGCCCATCAGAGAGCATCCTGACCCTGAAACCACTGCAGCATAAAGGCCAGCCTGAGGTCTGAAAGGGCGGTAGCCACTGTGGTCAAAACTGCAGCCAACAGTGCTCTCAACTGTGGAAGGCTGCCAGCCTCCCGGGGTTGAGCAGTGGCGCGAGCACTCTGCCAGCCAGTGCCTCCTACCGCCCCCTCGGCCCTCCCACCCTGCCTCTGCTGAAATGGTGTCAGTTCAAGCTGCAGGCAATGCTGGCTCCAGCTTTCAGTCCTCAGCATACGCGGGCTCTCCGTTCAGCCTCCCCAATGGTAATGCGACTTCCTGTTGTCCAGTTCTCCTCTAAACCATGCTGGCAGCATACAGTAAGTCCCCTACAGTCTGCAAGTTGTGACCTTTCGAAGATGTGAACGTGTGTGCCATCGACGTCAGGCATGAGGGAAATCGCAGCTTGCACCCCGTCTCCTGTTGCTGACGATCCCTCAGCTCTACCATCTCCTACCTCGTCTCCCTCCTCCAGCCGGTAACTCTTCTAATCTGGTCACTTGATGCCAGCCCCCTGTATGCCAGCTGTTGTACTGTACTACTGTACTTTTCAAGGCACTGTTCTCTAAGATTAAAAATGTTTTGTGTGTATGTTTGTGATGTAGTATTGGTGTGAAAATATTATAAACCTATTACAGTGCAGTACTAAGGAGCCGACTGTGTTAGTTGGGTACCTTGGCTAACTTTGTTGGACCTACAAACAAACTGGACTTACGAACACGATCTCAGAACAGAACTCGTTCTTACGTTGGGGACTTACTGTCCCCTCTGTTCTTTCCAGGAACCTCCTCAGCTTCTCAAGGGCAATCGGAAGGCTCTCCCAGGACCTTGGCCCACGATTCTGGTCTCTGCAAGGCACTTGGTTCAGAGAGAAGGACGGTGGTATTTCCCCATCTCTCCCACTGCACTGCATGCGGTCCTTTGGGGGTGGCTGTTCCTCCGTCCATCTGTGCACCCCCAGCACCCAGCACAACAGCACAACCAGACAAGGCATCAGCCTAAAGACCTACCGTCCTCCTCCCGATGCAGGCTGTTTCTAGAGGCTGCTGCCCCAGGACACTCAATGCTTTCTTCACTCACACCCTGCATCTTTTCTCCATCATCACGAAGAGAGGACAAGCAGCTTCTGTACTTCACTTTCCTGGGGTTACTAACTGCTTCTGTACATGCGCTATTTCACCTCTAACACTTCTGTGGATCAGGTACTAATATTATTCTTTTTCTTTTACTTGAAGTATTTTTATAGTGTTGGGGTAGTTTTGAGCCTACAGCAAAGTGATTCAGTTATCTGTGTGTGTGCATATATATATATACACACACATATAACCTTTTTCAGATTCTTTTCCATTATAGGTTATTACAATATATTGAATACAGCTCCCTCCGCTATACAGTAGGTCCTAGCTTATTTATTTATTTTATATATAGTAGTGTGTATCTGTCAATCCCAAATTCCTAATTTATTCCTTCTTCCCTTCCTCTTTGGTAAGTGTAATTCTGTTTTCTGTCTGTGAGTCTATTTCTGTTTTTAAATAAGCTTATTTGTATTTTCTTTTTTAGATTCCATCTATAAATATACCATATGATATTTGTCACTCTCTGATTAACTTCACTTAATATGATAATCTCTAGATTGGTATTATTCTTGATTTATAGCTTGGTAATGGGGTTTGGGCAATTGACTTGTCCAAGGTCACAACTGCAGGTGGCAGAGCTAGAATCTGCCCTCTGTCTGGCCTGCGCTTGCTAACTGCGCTGTTCACCACTAGGCACACAGAGCTCCTGTTTGTACAGGGCTTCTTCCGGGCTTCTGAACCCTCTAACACAAGGCTATGTGTGGTGATTACATGTGCCAGAGGTTAAACAGAATGTAACGTCCACCCAGGAGTATATCACTTTGGAGAATAATCTCCTCCTCTTATCTCAAAATAACAAAGAACAAAGAGACAACTTTGCTTGATAGGAGACTACCTCCAACAAGACAAAGAGCTGGACACAGAGACACCCAATGACCTCATGAGCAGCAAACTGCCCATTCTTATTTCTTACCCTTGAAAAAAATGGAATAACACATTCAAATTTACAAACACATTGTTCATAAAATTTACAGTGCCATTTTTATAAAGTAAGGGATATCAGAGATTATCCAATCCACTTTACTCACTTTATAGAGCAGAACAGAAAGGCCTGTGAAAAGTGTAAAAGATTTGACCAAAACCACAAAGTCAGCCAGTGGCAGTCTCAGGACTATACACAAGTGTCTTTTCAAATCCCAGCCCAGTATTCTATCATACAAGCATAGCAAAACGTTTTCAATGTAAGGACATCTCTGATGGATTGGCAGTGACTGCAAGGGGGCTCTGAGGAGAAGGTGATGATGGATTGATGAGTCATGCCTGGTGCAGGTATGGGATGAGAATACAGAAGAGTAAGCTCACTTCTTATGCTCCTTTTTCATAGAAATGTCTCTGTATTTAACTTCAGCAGACTCATAATTTATCTCAAGAGCTATTATATCAATACCATCCTAGATCTAGTTTATTAGATTGTTACAACTCTATTTTCAAGAGAATATACATTTTAAGTTGCAATGCTGGATTTCAGAACTCTTGACTCATCCTGTGAGGCAAGTCATCAGAAAGGGAGATGAAGCTGGAACTCACTGGAGACTAATCCATTAGAGAGTCTCAATTCTTCATTCTCATTAAAAAAAAAAAAAAAATAGGTGACAACTTTACTCGGATATACCCTTTCCTGTTTGCCTCGGTACTGGCCATCACTCATCTAGTCTGTGTTACAACGGCCACATCACACATTTACCATCCACTTCCTTAAGGCATTTGAGATTTTAAAAAATAACATCTCCAACAGTCTTCAACTCTTTTTTCATAATGTGTGCCCTAAAGTACTCATGGAATGCTAATGGAAAGCTTGTCAATTTCGGGATTGTCCTGAGAAAACTCAGGTAAGTACCTGAACACTCCAGGGAGTGAGGTTGCGTTGTAGGATACTCATGAGGCTAGTCTGGGAAGTCCTTCAACAGTAAGATAAGAGGACCTTGGGTTGCCAGCAGACAACATGTCATAGTAATACAGCATTTAAGGGGTCTGGAGCCTACAGTGTTTCTGAGGACAGACTACATCCTGTCTTTCTGCACAACAGATTCAGAAGCTATTCTATTAATACATGCCCTGGATCAATCCAGCATCTTTCACCTTTCCTCAATACATGTACATGATTCTTCTTTGGATACCACGAGTCTTAGGGAACGGAAACTGATGGTGTCTTATTTTTGAGTAAATTAAGCTCTCCAGAGTCAAAGAAGAGAAGACAATGGATATGCACCCCTGGCCTTTGCATCAAACTCTAGAGTAGAAAATGGAACTTTCTCTCTACTTCAGAGAGGGCCAACTACACATGAAAAGATGGCTGTGACTGTCATAGAAATATTAGGTATCTGAATGGCTGATCAAAGCACTCCAAAGGGAGAAAGTCACCAAGAAAAATCTACCAGGATTCAGGGAAGAGCTTCATTCTGAAGCAGTCTATAAGAAACCAGAGAGTTGTGCTTTCTGGAACTCACATTTTCCCCCGTACAGTCAACATAATGAAGATGCAAGAAAGAGAGGTTAGCATAAAGCATTTCAGCTCCATGCACTTCACCAAGCAGGATGCTCTGTCAACTGTGTCTTCACTGCACTGTCGGTTGTCCCAGGGAAGAAATGTGCCCTGGATTCATGGTGCTGAAGTATTTACAGAGTAGGAGAAATTTATTTTTAGTTCACCAGATGCTATCATGTCAGCTATCATAATGGTATATTTCAAGCTTCCTGTCACTATCTCTTGTCTGGGCAATGTAGATGCCATGTAATTAAGCCAATATATACCTATTCTTTAAAGGTAAATGTGGAGGTGATATAAGTTAATTGCATATGGCATAAAGTGAGAGTGAGAAGCTTGATGATCATGTTATTCAAAACACAGAGCCTAACAGAAGCACTGTGTAGAAGGCTTTAGGATGAAGCTACAAATATAATGGTGTCTACTAATCATGGGGAACTACTGCTTAGAACAATAGTCTAATCAAGAATTTGATGGAAAAGGTACTGGCAAACGGGGTTTGTGAATTATGACCCACAGATGCTCAAGAGGCGTCAAGGCGTCTGTGAAACGCTCTCTGCTTTTGCTTTTCCCTGATTTGTTTTTGGCAGATGGACAGAGTCCATCTCTGACTCCTTTTTCTAAGGATGAAGCATGCAACTCCATGGGTTAAAAGATGAGCTGGATTTCACTGACAAGGAGAGGGAGGGCATCTCAGATGGAGAAGACAGTGGCTGCAAAGGCAGGAAGCAGGGTGTCCTTGATGCATTTGGGACACAGGATGGCTGCTGTGTAAGGCTGGGGTGAGAGCAGACCAGATGGGGAAGCGGGGGCTGGGAGAGGCTGGGAAGAAGCCTGAGAGGCCAGGCTAAGTAACTGGCACTATTTGGCAACCAGTAGAGTTTTTCTCCATATGGAAATGATATATCAGGTTAAGAATTTTAGACAAATTTTAGTGCTTGGAGGTACCGGGTTGGCCAAACTGGGTTTTTTTTTTTTCCTCTTAAAACCCTGAATGAACTTTCTGACCAACTGTATGGTAATTAAAAAAAATAATAATAAAAGAATTGGAAGAAGACACAGAAGGGAGGGAGGAAATTGGAAGGAAGTAAAACAGCCATGGCAAAGGTAATTGTGCAGTTGGGGCCACACATGCAGAGGAGGGGAGGGACACAGAGATGATACTAAGTTAGAACCGGTGGGAACTGACAGGCAGGTGGGCAAGAAGAGTCCAGAATATCACCAAGACTTCTGGCTTGAGCAACTAGGTGGATGATGCTGATGCAAAGACTGGGGAGATGAGGAGGACACGGAACAGGAAGAGTATGGATTTATATACTGTAGGTCCTGAAGGAAATCAACCCTGACTATTCATTGGAAGGACTGTTGCTGAAGCTGAACCTCCAAGACTTTGGCCACCTGATGTGAAGAGCTGACTCACTGGAAAAGACCCTGATGCTGGGAAAGATTGAAGGTGGGAGGAGAAGGGGACAACAGAGGATGAGATGGTCGATGGCATCACCGACTCAATGGACATGAGTTTGAGCAAGCCCGGGGAGATGGTGAAGGACAGGGAAGCCTGGCGTGCTGCAGTTCATGGGGTCGCAGAGTGGGACACAACTTAGTGACTGACCAACGACAGGTTTGAGGTGCACTGACAATGGAACAGAGATGTCCCACAGACAGGTGGTAACCCCGATCTGGGTTCTGGAGAGGGGGCATGGCTGATTTGGGAGTTAAGTCATGACTGCTCAGAGCATGTGCGAGACAGAGGAGGTCAGAGAATCATTTTCCAGTGAAGGGGAGCGGTGGCTCACCTGCCCTGGAGGGCCCAGGATGAGGTAAGGCCAGAGCTTCCCGAATATGATGGCAGAAAGGCCCTTCATGTGTCAGAAGAGCTTCAGCAGACGGCTGGGGGAACAAGCCAGGCTGTGATACAGAAAGCTAGGAAAGAAAGCAGGGACTGAAAGTAGGTTCTTTCAAGGTGACTGGTATTAAATGGGAGAGAGAGACGAGGCAGGACTTCCAAGGGGAGGAAGGTGTGGCCCTGGAAAGGAGTGAAATGTAGGATCTTGCTGTGTCCAGTGTGGTCCCTGGAAGAGGGTGAGCAGCAGCATCCACGAGATTGTCAGAAACTCAGAATGTCAGGTCCCTCTGCACAGTGAGTCAGAATCTGCTCTTCAGCAAGACCCTCAGCTGGTGTATTTGCATACGGAAGACTAAGAAACTGGGATAAAGGACTCTTGAACTTTCTCTATAAGCAGCATGGGAGGCCCCTGGAAAGAGGAGCATAAACCTTCTCCCAGAGGAAGTGAGATGAGATTAAAATAGAAGGAGTGAAATTAACCTGAAAATGAAGCCAGACAGGGACATATATTTTAACCTTTCTTCCTTTACCCAATTTCCAACAGATATACATGGGTGATGAAAATAAGCTTTTTATGGGGTACCAGTTTTCTGACTTGTAAAACAAGGAAAATGAAGAATTATTTAATCGGACAAACAAAATTTCAACACCATCATCATGGAATGAGAAATACTTTCCTCAAACTCTCTTGACCTCTTTGCAGAATGAGACTGTTAGGGAATTGAAACCAATGATAGAAGGTTTTTTTTTTTTTTTAATGGGTCAGATATTGCTCCTTGCTCAGATCCTTCATGGGAGAAGTAGTTTTGCTATCAGTATTTGGCTACTAAGTGCCTGGCAGTTTCAAAGTCAAGTAGAGTTAGACTGCATCACAAAAAATTAAGCTCTAATTTTACGATGGGTGGTAGTATTTTAATCTTCCAACAATCTCCTGAACAAGAGCTTTGTCAGGTCCAACCTTACTGGTAGCAGTTTGTTTGTTCATTTTAAGCAGTGAGACCATGAAAAATGGTTTTTTTAATGTAGGCTCTCAAAGAAACATAGCCAGCATGCAAAGGATGACAATTAAATAAGTTAAGTCAATTTCAGGGAAATTGGCACATAATCTGATATGTGCTAACCTACCCGTCTCCACTTGTAATCTTCAGAAGGAAATTTGGAAAAACTTACAGGCAAGGCAAGGATGATAAAAACCTATAATTACAACCAAAAGGCAGCATCTCTATCAAGTAATTAACAACATGTCTGGCAATGATTACACATGACTCACTGTTTCCAATTTCTTTAAGTGAATTTTAAAGCTATTACCAATGCCCTTGCCAACACACAGCATGGGACGTGGCCGAGCCGCTTTTGTGCAAAAAAACTTTATCTTCATCAGCAGAAGGTAAGTGGATCAAGCTGACAGGAAGCTGGGCAACAGCACACGGCAAGGACAGACATGTGTGATGAGGGAAACGGAAAAATAATAAGCACATTAGCAGAAAGTGGGGTCTGGGAGATGCCGGTGGCTGCGAATGGCTCGCTTCTAGGTCAACAGCTTGAATCTGACTCCAATGGGCAATAACTCCGAATTCTATGGCCTGTGTAAGAGCCTGTTGATGGGAGGAGCGGGATTACAACCCAGGCACAAGTATACAGATGGGGATTTCCACGGCTAAAGCGCTGTCAAGGCGCTCACAGGCTGGAGGGGAACACGAGGTGAGAGACAAAAGATCACTCGGCTGACTGATACAATTTTCCAAACACTGAGACAAACCTATTAAACTAAACAACAACAACAGAAAAACCAATCCATTTACTTGGGGGGTTACAGAGTTTCTGTTTGGGGGCAATGAGCCAGTCTGGGAAATAAATAGCGATGATAGCTGTACCACATTGTAAGTGTAATCAATGCCACTGAACATTTAGAAATGGTTAAAATGGTATTGTTATATTTTGCCACAATGGAAAAAAAAAAGAGAGAGAGAGAAGGAAAAAGCCACACATTTCATTGATCTAGTCCATGCAAGCTTCCTCAGCGTAGCACTGGCTCAGCTGAGGGCCAGAGCTAGGAGATATTTTGTTTTGTGACTATTTGGGAAGTTGCCAGGAGCAGACTGGCACGGGTAACATCTAAGCATGAGCATCAGACATGTTTTACTTCATATCAGGCAAGGTAAATAGTCTGAAGGAAAGATATGAATAAATCAACCCAAGGCATAGCCTTAAATCTATTATAAACTAAATATGCCTCATCTGCTTAACGTCTTTTGCTCCAAAGTTGGTGGCCATTGTTTTTTATACTGCAGTCCTATCCTTCCCCCAAACTGATTAAAACATATAAACATTCAAAATTTTCCCACATGGATTTTCATAGTGAATATAATATAAAAATTCTACAATATGAACTAGCTTTAAAAAGGGAGAGAGAGAAATGTCACTGGGCTTTACTTTTTTCCCCAGTAACTTCAATATTTCAAGATTTAGAGAGATGTTTCCTGACAGTTTCAGTTTTGGAAATCAAGACGCGGTCTTGAAGATTTTTTTCTTTTAAACCAAATTTAAGTAGTATCTAATTCTATTAGAAGGTCAAGCTCTTTCTTAAAAAGAAAACATACACACACACGATTTTTTTTAACCACTGGAAAGTAACACCAATACAATAAGTGCTTAAATAATAAAATGTAGCACAGGTACCTAAATTGTTATTTTACACATTCTCTGTGCAACACCTAAGAGAAGGCTGTCTTCCCTCCCTATGTTTTCTGAGAGGTGGACTCACCACTTCCTTACCATCTATAGGATAAAGACATTACAATGATCTGATCCCAGCTAATTACTGATGCCACTGTCTGGGTCATTGCAGAGCTCTGCTCTCTAGCGACTCTCAAGTTTTCTTCTCTGGCTGAAAACTTTTTCATTTTTTTTTTTCAAATCCAAAACAAATATGCCCCATTAAGCAGCCAAAACATTCACACTCTGAATTTTTTAAGTGTCGAAAAACAGCTCTGGTGTAAGAGTAAGAATTTCTGTGTCGCTTTCGGAGGCAAGTACAGACAATTTTTGAAACCCATCTGACTTTCCCAATGATGTCTCCCTCTCTGCCAGAAGTGGGGCCTTTTACCACTCACAGCTTAAATCATTCTCCTTTGAGGCCATTTCACAACAGAAGCAAGGCCTCCCAGAAACACTGCCTAATAAGAACCCCAGAAACCATCTTCTTATCTGACAGCAGTGTGCAGAAAAAAATAACCCACAGCAGATTATCTAGTGCAGAGTGAATTCTCCCAATTTTAGATAAACTCTTTTCAATAAGGTTGTGATGGAGAGACTCAGGTTGTGTATTTCACGGGAGCAAATGACAAGCATGAAGTATGGTTTGATTTTTAGATTAACTGTCAACACATAGTTACTAGATGAAATCCCCCTTTGAAGGAAACAAGCTAAAATCTAAACTTTTTTCTTAAAGGTCTCCTTGGGGTGAAGAAGCTTAGACTTTTAGGCAGGAATTAACCCAAGAGAATGAGGTGTACAAAGACATAGGTACTGTTTAAGGAAAGAGAGCTTATTAACTTGTCCCCAAATACTCCTTTATATCTTTCCCACCTTCTCCCATGCTGCTCCCCTTGTCAACCCTTAAGCCCCAGCCACAGCATCTGCTATCAGTTTCTACAACAAGCCAAGCAATTTCTGGCTCCCAGGGACTTTGCACATACTGTTTTTTTCTGCCTGCAACAACCTTCTTCCCCATTTTTCTCTAGGCTGCTACCTTTCATAGCTGGGTCTTAGTTTAAATAATCTGTTATCCAGAGGTTGCCTGTGTGCCGTCTCTAACAGTCTCACCTTGCTGGGTCTTTCTCTGCCTTGGTCTATATTTTTTCCCCCTCACCTTAGTAGAAATTACATTCAGTGGGAGGGAGGAGAGGTGGGTATCTTTCTGACTATGTTTCTCTTTTATTCTTGTAGGCTGTGGCTTCACACACTCAGACAGTTCCCATGCTTGGGGCTTACTACCCTGTGGTCATGAGTTTTCCAATACTTTTATCTTTGAGTTTTCATCTTGTAAGTGAAGTGTGATGGGGCCACAGAGCATGTGCCGAAAGCTTGGAGACTAGGCTCTGGAGCTGTCCCCGGGGCCCCGCCTGACTTCCTTTTCCCTGCCTCTGCTGCTGACCTCATCCTTGGTATGGACTGGGCAAGGGGAGGGTTGGAGTCACGTGTGTGTGTTGGTGGCATCTCGTGGCCGAGCATAGCAGTGACTGTCCCTGCCCTGGGCTGGCCATACCACAGTGTGTTCGGTGGGCCAAGCACATCCTGGCGCGCAGACTGTAATACTCCTGAGGCTCTCCTGTCTGCTGTGGATTAGGGCTATAGACCCAAGCAGTGGGGAGACACCTGGCTCAACTCCCCTCCCTTGGGTGACACGCAATGCACTGGGCAGGTGAGTGGCAGGAAGGGGACCCAGCAGCTGGTGGCCATGTCTCTGCCACGTTGCAGGCTGAGCCCCCCTGAGAAACCTATGAGGGTCATCACTGCACATGCCTTGCGCAGAGCTCTGTATCTGAGGGCACTTGGCATTCAACAGCAAATAAAAACACCGTGACAGGTAGACAGACCGTGGAAGAAAAGAAAGAGTTTTACGTGTTAGTTATTTTAATGACATTTTTTCCCTGCCCTTTCTCACAGGGCCCCGCATTTTCATTCTGCACTGGTCCCTGTAAATTCTGAGGCTCATCTTGTCTCCCACAGCATCCCCGGCACCCAGCCCAGAGCAGACATTCAACCTCTGTTGAGTCACCCCATTCTGTTTGGGGGAGGGGGTGGGTAAGAGGAGCTGCTCTACGGAAAACTAAACACAATCCTTGAGGTTGGTAAGCACAGCATCTGAGGTGATCCTCCCTGGGCTCAGGGGCAGTTTCTAATATTCCTATGGGCACCTGAGGTGGCCACGTTTCAGACTGTTTCCCGGGCACCTAAACCCACAGACGTGGTGACAAGGTAATGACCCGATTTTGTGAGCCGCTTGTGGACTCAGCCATGTTCCTCCATCATCACTTCTCTTCACGTCGGAACCTCTGGACTGACAAAAAAGTATCTCCCTTGATGAACTGATTTTAATTGGCACTACCTGCCCTGCAAAACCTCAGACATTTTTTCCCCAACAACTCATTTTATCTTCACGCCCCAGCACACCTGCAGCCCTGGTGGGGCTCAGCACCCCTCCCAGAGGGTGCATAAGCAGCAAAATCTGCTTCCCTCCCTTGCGTTTAAAGGGAAGCCCGCCCCCCCCCCCCGCCACCCGGCAACACCAAAGGTTCTGGGGGCTGAAATGACACTGCCTGGCCCATCTCACCACGGCACAAAGAATCCCAGGGTCCTTCCTACCCACCCAAGAGAGAGAAAACATGGGGCATGGTTAGGATTCTTGTTCCTCATATAGTATCGTGCACATCCATAAGGTTTTCAGTTCCACGCTCAGCTCAGCTGAGAGACTGTGAGCTCCTCCCATCACTCCCTGCAAGACCAGTTCTTGCTTCTTTTGGCAGAAGCATCTGTACCCTCCAGAGTGGCAGGTGTGGGCAAAATCCTCATATTTGCACCAGTGGCTGAACAGAAGCGTTTTTCTTCACCGGTGCTTCTCTGGCTATAAATTCCAACATGAGCAGAGTCAGCAAAAACTAGGGCTTCAGGGTGTCTCTTCTTTATTGCTGAATCAGCATGAAATCCCACTTGACGGGGGAAAGGACGAGGTTATGGTGCATTCAGACCAAAATGACCTGTCCAGTGAAGGTCTGGTTCTTCGTCAGGCAAGCCGCCGCAGAACCCAGGCCTGCCCTCCTGAGTAAGGGATGCAGGCAGTGGCTGCTGTTCTCCGGATCCTTGAACTTGAAAGGAGTCCAAGTGACCTGACCCAGCCCGCTGCCAAAGGAAACAGTGTCTGAGGACCCCCTGGCCAGACGTAAGTGCAGCAGGGCAGTCCTTAAATGCATAGGCCCCCTCTTCTCCTGCCTCTCTCAGGCTGAAACTGTAATATCAGGAGTCAGTAAAAAACCTGCCAGGCAAACTTTCCAAGTTCATGGTAAGTTCAGCGAGCCCCGGGAAAGCTTAGGAAGGTGGCTGCGATCCCCAGCAGCCCCCGTGGCTCATGCTCACTCACGAAGACCCTCTGGCCTCCTGGCAGGCAGGCTGCACAAGCCTGCAGAAACTCAAGTTACAGAAACTCTCTCCCTGGGGCGTGCTGAGGAGGAATTCACTCCTTCCTTGGGGGTGGCACTAAGATCAGCCTATAAATGACTCAATGGTTCACCAGGGGCCCCTTTTCTAGTCCCCTCCACGAAACAGGCAGCAAGGAGGGGGACTGTGATGTCTGATTGTCTTTGACCCCACGCCTGCTCTCAACTGGCTCTTCTCTGCCCCAAACTTGCATCTTGGAGCCTATTCGTGAGGATGCAAATTTATACTGCCGGTTGGGCTTTGCACTACTTGCTCCAACACAGATTTTAAAGGGTGGGGGTGAGGTCATGAGAGAAGGGGGGTTGCTAATTCAGATGAGGAGACTCCCCAGTCTCTGGGAAGAACAAAAGAAGAGCCTTGAAGGGAAGGTTGTTGGTTCGACCAGAGGTGCAGCGTGCCAGTGTCTCCGAAGATGCTCGGCAGGTCTAGCAGCAAATGAACCTGGGAACCCCTGCGTCCGCTCTGCGCTTCTCCAGACCCCTCCCCACAAAAGAAACACACACAGACCACTGAACAGACACATCTTAAAAGACTGCGGGGAAGAAACCTTCTACTGCTGATTCTCATATTCACAAATCCTCAAATCTCTGTTCCAGGCTGATCCTGCCCCTCCCTATGCCAATTTCAAGGGGCCTCTAAGTTTGCAATCGGTTTCCAACACTAAGTAATCAACATATTTAGTCAGAAAAGCCCGGTTTTTTCTTTTCTCTTGCAAAAGCCTAGGAGCACAAGCAGCTGCAGGCAGGCTTGCATCTCCTCCTGGCAGTAACTGGCTGGCCCTGACAGCGGCTTATGTACAAGACTCATGTGCCCACAGCCCCCCACTTCACTCCTTCTTGTCCTGTGTCCCAGGGCCATAGGAGGCCTGTATGCATGTGTTTACAGCACATGTCTAATCGTGTTCTGGAGAATGTGGGATTTCCCAGGGGTCTGAAGCACAAGTAAAGGATACTCCCTGGGTGCCCAAGTGCACAGCATGGTTCTTGGGGATCTGGGACTGCAGAGCTGATGAGAAAGCCCCCATGATGGGAGCTGAGAGCAAAGGTGAAAGATGAGGTGGACTCAGAGAGCACCCCGGAGCTGGGAGGTACTGAGGCTCTGATGCCTGCGCTTAGCCAGCCACCCGGCCTTGCTGGGCCTCCTTGCTGCTGCTGCTGCTGCTAAGTTGCTTCAGTCATGTCCGACTCTGTGCGACCCCAAAGACAGCAGCCCACCAGGCTCCCCAGTCCCTGGGATTCTCCAGGCAAGAACACTGAAGTGGGTTGCCATTTCCTTCTCCAATGCATGTAAGTGAAAAGTGAAAGTGAAGTCGCTCAGTCATGTCTGACTCTTCATGACTCCATGGACTGCAGCCAACCAGCCTCCTCCGTCCATGGGATTTTCCAGGCAAGAGTACTGGAGTGGGGTGCCATCGCCTTCTCCGGCTGGGCCTCCTTACAGATGAACATTTCTTTTTCTCTTTTTACTTGGGAAAAAAAATTCTTATGAACAATTTTATACAGGCTGTCATCTGAAGGGGATGGGGTAGGGTATGTCTGGGGCCCCCACCTCCTTGGCTTTCTCTTATTTGAAACTTATTTGTTGGACCTCAGAGGAATCTCTGTTCTGAAATTCAAGGCTCCCTAAACTGCAGATATGGCCTCACTGCCTGAGTGATGCCCAAAGTCTCTACAGACTCTGTATGTTCCACCTGTCTTTCTGAGAAGTCTCATGGAAATATGGGGGAGGAAGGGACATGGGACTATTCCCTAGTACCGGACAGAAGAGAATAACCGGGAAAAGTGACAGGGGCCACACTCACGACCTCACACATGGAGCGTGTGGCTGTAGAGGCCACACTCAACAACCTCACACTTGGAGCGTATGGCTGCAGAGGCCACACTCACAAACTCACACATGGAGCGTATGGCTGTGCACCTGTGACTTGGACGGTCATATACCATCTCTGCAGCATCTCCAAACCTGGTAGAGTGGAACTCATGAAAGAGCCTGCCACCTCTCAAAAACAGCTCCTTAGTAAATGATGAGAACAAGTGCGTATGATCACAAATACATACAAGAATATGAGTCCCAGGGGAAAAAGAGACAGCCTACAGACCCAGTATCTCTGAAAGACACCTTTCTTTCTGCCTGCCGACATCCACTCCTCGTCTTCCCTTGGGCAACCATCCCTTCTTCTCCCAGCATGACGAAGGTAACTGCATTACTAGTTCCAGTGATGAGCAAGTCTCTCAGGGTTGGCCAATCAAATTGCTACTAAACTTTGGTGTTGGTGATTGGTTAAGGGATAGTACATGACCTGACTTGGGCCAATGAGAAACTGCCCTCAGATTTTTATGGAAATTATCAAGAAAAAAAACGTTACTCTTATCCTGGGGTTCTTGGGCTGCATAGGATCAATCTTGGAAATGCTAAGGGCCAACTTTTACCGTCTGGGTGAAAAACATGGCCCAAAATAAAGCCAATATAGAGTCAGGCACAGCTAAGAAACGGACGACAGTACTGGAATAGCTGGACCTAGCTGAGCTGAAAGCTAGATCTGCCTGTAATTTTCCATTGCTTGAGCCAATGAATTGCCATTTGTTCTCTGTTTTGTTTATTGCTATGGCCAATCTGGGCTGGGGTTCTGACACAAGCATTCCAAAGAATCTTGACAAATATAATCTTTCTTCAATGACCACCACAGCACTGTAACTTATGTTAATACTTTAAATTCATACTAAGGCTTTCTTACAATAAAACCAAAAGATCAAATCGAAGAATTAAAAAGTAAAAGGCCATTTTCTTTTTTTGCTCTCTAACATTACCTATAAGAAAACGAATTCTGACCAGATGTCCAAATTCTAACCATTTCCTAAAATAACACGTTTTCCTTGGTTAACTATGAAGCTCAGAGCAGGACAGTCCTGACACATTTACATAAAGCTGTTCCTGGGAAGATGTGTGAATAAAGTCTATGTCTGCCTTATGCAAGGTTATTTGTTGTTACCAAAACACCAATAAAGAAACTCAAATACCTCATGGAACACTTATCAAGGAAAATATTTACAACCTATGAAATAGCATTTGCAGAAAAAGTTTCATGGCAACTGCTTAGGAAATGTATTATTGAAACGGAATATTTAAGAGCTGTTGGTTTTGGCCAGAATTCTTTAGCTTCTTTAAGAAGCTGAATTTATAAAGTAATTTTGCCTGTCCATGAACTTTTTCTTCTGCATTATTTTAAGAACACTTATGTAACCTCATTTATTGACTTGGTTCCATTCACCATTCAATCTAGAGGCAACACCTACCATTATTTTTTTTTAAATGAAGAACAAGATTTCATGTTTCTTAACATGCCACAATATAGAAGATAGAGCTTACTGTTCAAAACCTAAATAGACCAAAAAAAAAAAAAAATCCAGTATTACAAAACAAAGCAAATCAACTATATTCCAATAAAATTAAAAACAAAAACAAATAAAGCAAAGAAAATCAATCACTTTACAAAATTATTTACTTAAGAAGTCTTTTCAATGCCAAGATATATTCAGCAAGTGGCTTGCCTTTTACATACTTTTTAATTGCATAATACATGAACTATTATGCTTCTAAAAAATGTAAGCATGTCTAACAGAGATAAGCTTCCTCTGATCGTCTCCTTTTTGAAGAGGAGACCATAGGAACGCCCTCCCAGATGTACAGGTATATGCCCTTATAATTGTGTATTGTGCGGTATGTATGTGTCTTTCAATAAATGCTATCAAACACTATGTAGTATGTAATTTCACTTTTGTCTCTCATTAGTACGAAAAAATCCAACCAGTCTATCCTAAGGGAAATCAGTCCTGGGTGTTCACTGGAAGGACTGAGGCTAAAGCTGAAACTCCAGTACTTTGGCCACCTCACGCGAAGAGTTGACTCACTGGAAGAGACCCTGATGCTGGGAGGGATTGGGGGGCAGGAGGAGAAGGGGACGACAGAGGATGAGATGGCTGGATAGCATCACCAACTCGATGGACCTGAGTCTGAGTGAACTCCGGGAGTTGGTGATGGACAGGGAGGCCTGGCGTGCTGTGATTCATGGGGTCGCAGAGAGTCGGACACGAGTGAGCAACTGAACTGAACTGATCATTACTTATCAGTGCACAAATATTTGTCTCATTTTTATTAATAACTCCACTTTAATCATTCTGTTGTTGATGGGCATTCAGGATGTTTCTGTTATGTATAACACTCCAATGCACATCCAAGTATTTACACCTCTTTACACACAGGCAAGGACTTCTCTGGGGGTGATTTACATTCATTTCTTAGGACAGTATTGGTAACCAAGCAACCAAATAAACAAACAAAACCAAAAACAAAAAGAAAACCCAGAATTTAAGAAAGAGTGTCATGAACCAAAGTTGGTATTTTGTTTACTTTTTAAGGATCAGATCACTGTCTTTGCTTTCCAAGAATTGTTGCTGCTTGAAGGAATGCTGCTCAGTTGAGACAGAGACCACAGCAGGTACTCAAAAGCAATTTTTAAATCTGATCACCTATTCTGCTCTGCCCCCTCCCCAGAATTTCAGCACTGGATCTACATTTAGTTGATGTGTTAATTGAAGGATTGCTGATTCATCAAGTACTGTCCTAAAGACTTTTACTAAGTCACAGTGAAGGCATGTATTTGAAAAACCAAAACTATTGCACAGAGACGAGCTTCACTTCTAAAATGCAATGCATAATACATGCACAAGAACGTTCTCATATCTAGTGCACGCAGTACAAAGACTAGTAAATTAAATACTATGTTCCCACCATTCAGCTTAACAACAATGTCTGAACTCATGATGCCTTGAGGGTTCCAATACAATTTTCCTATTCTTCGTCTGCCTAGAGAAAACATTATTCTGATTTTAATGTTGACCTTTTTCTTTGTTTTGTTATTAATATTTTATTGTACAAGTCTTCAAACATACAAAAAGTTAGAATAACCAAACGAACTCCCATGTATCCAACACACAGTCTGAACAGATATCAGCTCTTTGCCACTCTTGTTTCATCTATCCCCCCTCAACCCTTTTTCAAATTTCCCAAGGTCTTTCTACCCATATTTACATTTTCTCAACACAAAGATGCCTTCTAACAGTTAGTTTTAAAAAATTAGAATCCAAACCAAAAAGCCCACATTATTTTAAAAATATTTTACTTCAAGCTATTAAATGGCCAATCTCTCCCTCAAATTAGTATGCGATAATGAGGTTTTACTGTATAACCAATAACTCTGTGAGCATTACCAAGTACATTCAAGGAAGCTAAGCAGGGATACCGTTTTCCCTTCCCCTTCCCCATGTCTGCCATAACATACAACAGAATCATTAATGTATGGGTGAAGCAGTTGGTAGAGTTTTAAGATTTACAAGTGTACTGATGCGGTTAACAAATGAACTAAATTATATGGGGACTACAGTGTTACAATGTGACCATTATACACTCTGGGCCTTATTTTCCAAGCTTAAAAATAATTGGGTAGACACCACAGAGTATTTGGGCTAGGAGCTTATTTATTTTGCTTCCTTTAAGGAAGCATATGATTAATTTAAATAGGGGTATTCAGAAACATTTGCTTCCTTGTTCTGTTTGCTCTTTACACTCAGAAAGATTTCTGAGAAGCAGTAACATATGTGCATTTGACAGGAACACTGTTAGGTAAATGTTGAAACTGCTTCTGTGGGGTTTTGGTCCTGCCTTTCTTGGAGTATTTATGGATAGTGAGGAAATACATGCATGAAAATTCACCTGTAAGCTACAGGATCAGGATTCGGTGTGCTCAGCTACTTTTCTAAAGCAGAAGTCTCATTATCATTTCTGATATTACAGGTGCATCTCTGGTTGCTGCTGCTGCTGCTAAGACAATTCAGTCATGTCCGACTCTGTGCAACCCCACAGACAGCAGCCCACCAGGCTCCCCCATCCCTGGGCTTCTCCAGGCAAGAACACTGGAGTGGGTTGCCATTTCCTTCTCCAAAGCATGAAAGTGAAAAGTGAAAGGGAAGTCGCTTAGTCGTGTCCAACTCTTAGCGACCCCATGGACTGTAGCCTACCAGGCTCCTCTGTCCATGGGATTTTCCAGGCAAGAGTACTGAGTGGGGTGCCATTGCCTTCTCCACATCTTCAGTTAAGAAAACTCAAAATCCAAAATGCTCAAGAGTTAGGGGGTGATTACTGATGGGACAAAAATATTTCTTTCTTTATGCAAAATTTCAAGCAAAGGTAGAGAAGTACTGTAATGAAATCCTATATACCCAGCATAAACAGTTATCAACTCCTTGTTAATCCTGTTTCAGCTACATCATCAGTAGTTTTACTTTGGTGATATCACGTGGGGACTGACTTGTCTCCATGAATATCTCAGGAATACAAGGAAGTTCAGAAAACTCACCTACAGCTGGGGTGTAGCACCTCCTAAGTTCACCACAATGTGGGGCATATAACAGGGGCTCAAATGCTCGCTGAACTCATCAGGAGCCCAGGAGACACCCCCAACCTTACCAAGGGAGAAGTGACCTAGGTGTGTGATTTGTTGATTTCTGAAGAGAGACCGGTAAAAGCTCCTTTCTCCCCCTCATTTTCCAGATGTGATTAATTACCAAGCCCGGTCACTCCATTTGGAAATACAGTCATCTCTCTGTATCTGCAGAGAATCAGTTTCAGGACCTGTTGTGGATACCAAATGATGCAAAAACAAACAAACGAACAAGCAAACAAAACCAAAAAGCAAAGACGCAAGTTATCCTGATTGTAAACGTAGTACATCAGTGAACCTGGACTGGTTGAATCCAGCGATGCTGAACTATGAATACAGACGGCTGACTGTATTTATTGAAAAGAATCTGAGCATGAGTGGATCCACAGAATTCAAACCCATGTGGTTATGGGCTCGACTGTACCTCCCAGAGCTGTCCCCCTTTCTCCATCCTCCTGCAGCCACTCTTTCTTTCTTTAGGGTCCATCAATGCATGACCCTGTTTGTAATCTAACTTGAAAAGATTCTCATCTTTGCAGCTGGGAGAAACATGACATTCAGTGGTTAGTTTCATAGGCCAGCTGTTTTTGAATTACTGCTGCATCTAGGCAGAGAAGGCAATGGCACCCCGCTTCGGTACTCTTGCCTGGAAAATCCCATGGACGGAGGAGCCTGGCGGGCCGCAGTCCATGGGGTCGCTAAGAGTCGGCACGACTGAGCGACTTCACTTTCACTTTGCACTTTCATGCATTGGAGAAGGAAATGGCAACCCACTCCAGTGTTCTTGCCTGGAGAATCCCAGGGACGGGGGAGCCTCATGGGCTGCTGTCTATGGGGTCGCACAGAGTCGGACACGACTGAAGCGACTTAGCAGCAGCTGCATCTAGGTATCAAATGAGAACACAAGAGTCTAACACTGCTTTCAATCGAAATTTTAAAACAACTAGCTATTTGAAAAAAAAGAGAGAGTAAACATTTGAGCTGTTTTTCCTAACTGCTACATCTAGAAGAATGAAGGACTTGCTATTATCCATAATCTAACTCTAACTTTTCATGCCAGAAGTAGAAAGGGAGTAGGTAAAATGCTCCAAAGCTGCGAAGAATCAAGCTAACCTTTCTTTTCTTTTTTTCCAGTACCTACTGGGTAGAGTCATATGGTGGCCGTGTGACTCAGAGGTCAGACCCGCTGCTGTTTCCGAGGTAAAAGCTGTGTATCTCAACGCCCTAGAGCCCTGCCCTACTGCTGCCTGAGGAGCAGGAACCACGATCACACCTCTCCTGGTGGCCAGTGATGCCGCACAGAAGGATGATGGCCACGTGGCTTGTTCTCACGCCCGGTAAGAGTGTGACTGAGCCTTCTGGATCCTTTAAAGACAAGCCAACAGCAAGCCCCGCTGCCTTATCCTCTTCAACACACACCAGGTCCTGGGCACTGGTACAGAGCCGTGGAAGAGACCGATGGTCCCTGGTCTCACGGAGTCTGTCTTTGAAACCTCCGGTTTCCATACCTGGAGGTTGACCGCTATCCTCCCAGGCTCTCAGACCTGACCTGCAGTCAGGGCTTCCCTGCCCAGCTCTCACACCAACTCTGCACCTATCACCTTTCAGAGGCATGAAATCTACTGGTGTCAGGCTCTGGGGTGTGTGCTCTAGATATGAATGACTGGATTTTCTGGAAATATCCTAATTCTGATGACTCCACAGATGTTAAAGAAACCACTGAAATTCCAACATTGTGGCTTCCAACTGACAAGCTCCAAAGTGTCCATGCCTGGGAGGGAAGACAAGGGGCAAAGAAACCTCCTGTTTAATCACAAAAAAATAGTACAGGGGTCTGGGGAAGCTTCCGGGCTCCTATCTGGGTCTGCAACTTCTTGGGTGAATTAGAGAACCTGCCATGGTACCATTCCCTTGCCTGTAAAATGAGGGTCGTGCTAACACACCTACCTCTATGTTGTAGTGATTAAATGACTTAAAACATGCTCCATACCTAGAAAGAACCAGCCACAGGGAAAGCTGGAGAGATGTGAACTAACATTATGTCATGGTTGTTACTGTTATTACTTGTCAGAGATTTCTTTTATTGTTTGAAAAACCCAGTCACTACACGATGGGTCGTTGCCAACAATAGCAAGGGGAGCCCGAGGTGTCTTCAAAGTCTGCTATTAAGACTGACCTTGAACCCGGCCTTTTCCACTTCTCTCCCTCCCCTCCCCGCTTCCACGTGAGGTGCGGCTCACTTCACTTTGGCCCCTGACTATCTCCGAGCTGAATTACTAGGACTGCTGTACGTTAATCGCCATGGCTCCAGCCTCGATCAGCATCACCGCCGGGGTAATCCTCCTAAAACACAGCCTTAACATGCTCTTCCTATCCCACAACGGCTCCTTCTTGTAGACTGGATTAAAGGTGAGCTCCTCATTCCTTCAGTTTGGCATCTCACTCACCCAGCCCAGCCCACCTGCCAGCTCTCACCTCCGCCCAAGTTGGGTCAGCCCCTTTAAACCACCTTCATCTAAATTCCAGGCCATTTCTACCTTTCTCCACCACGGCCACACCTTGTCTCTTTCTCTCTAAATCTGCCTATACTAATGCTTTGATTTCTTCATGATGCCTAACTATAATGCAGGAGACCGGGGTTCAATCCCTGGGTAGGGAAGATCCCCTGGAGAAGGGAATGGCAACCCACTCCAGTACTCTTGCCTGGAAATCCCATGGACTGAGAAGCCTGGCAGGCTACGGTCCATGGGGTCACAAAGAGTTGAACACGACTGAGTGATTTCATTTCAACCCATTCAGAGCAGACCCTGTGAATTTTTCCATCAACTCGACAGCTCCTTTGGAGCTATGTTTTTCCATTTTTGTGTTTAGTTTGTTGGGTTTGATCTCCCTTCTGCAAGTCTGATCTCCCTAGACACAGGTTTTAAATTTCTCAAGTGCAAGCATGCTGTCATATACATATTTTTTTGCATTCCTTCTTCTCCCCCACCCCCACAAAAGTAGTCAGGTGATTCAGAAATCTTGTAACCCTTGAAACTATTTGGACATATTATCAATACAAACTCTCACTGCAATTTTGCTATGACTTCATGTAGCTGATTCAAGTTGCAAAATCCAAATGCGAAACCACAGCCAGCTTGGTTTTCTATGGGGCTCTCAACAACGAAACTACTTTCTTCCCTTGATTCCCACCTCTGATGAAGACTGTGCCTGCTCCTGTCCTGAGCTAAGGGTGTCTTTCCAAGTTCTTTCCACTCTCAGCTGGGAAGGAGCTTTCAGAGATGTTGCCCTCTACTCAAGATCTGTCTCCTCTCAGTATGTTTCCTTTGTTTGTTCCCGGGTTCTGTGCTATCTGCCTTCCAAACAGGGCACTTCCAGTCTCAACTTTCCGACTGATTCTACGTATACAGGGCAGCATCCTCACTCGCCGTGATAACTGCAGAAGACTTACCTATTCCCTCCACCTCCATTCTCTCCCACTTCTAATATATGGACAATTCATTCAACAAACACCTATTTGTGCCTTCTATACAGAAAGCATGGACAACAACATTGGCAGGAGAGGTTCGCAGGGTGTCTAAAGGAAGACTGGTTAAATCTGACCCTCTGGCTCCATCCATATTTGATGGGAACAAGGTAGCTGATACTGTCATGTAAACTGTAAAACAAACCACCAGAAAACGAGTTGTCTCCAGCTTTTGGGTTCATTGAGACCCTTTTCTTAGAGCTGTGTAATCAAGCAAAGAGGAAAACAGAGCAGCAACAATACGAGAGAAGATGAGGGACTAGTTTACAGGCATCTTGATTCAGTTGGCTCACGAATGCCCCAAATCAAGTGTAAAACCTTTTGTCTGAGGTAATGACTATGTTTTCAGTCAAAATTGCAACTTGGTTGCAGCCCAAATGATAGGCTTTCATAGAGAAGATTCCATTGCCATAATGGTGCTCTTTAGTGTCTGAATAAATGGCTTCCCATAAGAGAGTGATTGTCAGATGGTTGAGAGAAGAGAAAAAGAAGATGCTAGGTTCTTGATAAGTTTAGGCCACTAATAAGTAAAATTATTCTCTTCAATATTCATCAGTTCTATTTAATATTCATCTTTCTGAATGTTCTTTTATTGCAACATTTTCCCCTTCCCAGCCTCTTCCCACTCCAACATATGTAAGCCTACTGAATGAGAGTTCCTATTTCATGATGTATTATGGTATTGTGTTCTGGGCCTGGCATCATGAACCCAGGCAAGTGTAAGAAATGAGAACACCAGTGTACAACTATGGACAGAGCAGCTCGGTCAAGGAGTGGTCAGATGGAAGGCAAATCACTCAAGGATCCAGATATTTCTAAAGACAAGCTATGTGGCATCTTAGAAAAAATCCAGGAGTGTGGTATACAGTGTGATGAGCCTGTCTCTTGTGTGGAAAGGAGGGATGCAGAGATATGGAATCAGATCGCCACCTTCTGGCACAGCTATGGCAATGTTTTATACACAACACATTTCTAAAGGACACTCATTTGATCCTAAGTAAATAAATTACAAAAAAAAAGGAAGAAGAAGAAATGAATCTCTTCCTAGGAGCAAAAGAGACAGGCACAAAAACACAGCTGTGGTTTTGCATTCTTGGGGCTTGGTATATGGATATCACTGAGCAGAGAGTATTACACTATTAAGGCTAGTTGTTCTGTCGTTTCAGGTAAGGCAATTTTATTGAGATCTTAATGGCTCCTTGATCTCAACTTTAAAACTCTGACATATTGTTATAAACATAAGATATCATCATGAAGAATTTTGGTCACTCAATAAAAAAGAAACTAAACAAGTTTTCCGTAGCTGTGTTTCCTTCATAAGCTAAATCTAGACTTATTTTTAATGGTTCCTTCAAAGTGAAAGTCACTCAGTCGTGTCCCACTCTTTGAAACCCCATGGACTGTACAGTTCATGGAATTATCTAGGCGAGATACTGGAGTGGGTAGCCGTTCCCTTCTCCCGGGGATTTTCCCAACCCAGGGATTGAACCCAGGTCTCCTGCATTGTAGGCAGATTCTTCACTAGCTGAGCCACAAGGGAAGGCCTTTCAAAAAATTTTTTTTCAGTTAGGTGCTTCATTTACAAGCAAATGTTGACGTGGTCCATTATTTACTTTGAAGATTCTCCTGAGGTCATAAATCTGCTGTGACTTTCATTTACAAGTTACACATCTGGAAATGCATGACCAAATTTAACATTACACATGGAAAATTCTTTATTTTAAAACCTCAAGGAAGTATGATTTCATAGTTTAAATACCAGACTTGAAAAAAAGCAATTTCTTCATTTTAAAACAATCCCTTATCTGTAATGTTTTATTCTAAATATTAGTCCCATTACTGTCTACTCAGCCCCACCTAATGAACAATGAAAAAACTCGTTCTTTTACTTAGTTTGGTAGTTTCTGATTATAGAGGACATCATCTAATGCTTTTCCCCATGCACTCTGCAAAGTCTTAAATGACAGGATACGTTTCCGAAAATATAGCACAGCATCTATTGTGTCTGAACTCAACTGTCTCAGTGCAACCATGACTGTGTCTCGAGAAACTTGGTAAAAACCCTTTGAACTTCTTTGGGGCAGAAAGGCATAGGAAACTAAAATTAAAAACCTCCAATTAAAGCTTTTTATACTAAACTTACACACAGATCAAGCTGTGCTCTCTGACACAGAAGCAAGAAACCACAGCGGGTGGGAGCAAGCTCGCACAGATGCGTTTCTGTATTACGTAGACGACCTCGCCATCTGAAACACAACTCAGTGAAACTGAAATCCCAGCTGTGTTATTCCTTTTCCAAGGAGAACAGAGATGCATCCCACGGCCACTGTATACACACCAGACCTTCATTTAGTCACACATCAAGAAGATGTACGTACCCAACGTTCACAGCAGCAATATTCACAACAGCCTCCGTTATGACACGGAAATTAATATTACACTCTTGGCTATGCACACTACCTGTCTTTCGTGGGTACATTCTTCGTTCCAGATCATCTCCCAACTCTCCTCATTCCCACCATTAATTAAAACAGTTATATGGTTAAACACATAAGAATATGGAGTTAGTTAGCAAGTGCTGTGTAACAAAGGAACTCATAAAATTTACATGTGATTTAATTAGCTGATAATGGGTCATTAGTTGAGGGGCTAAAGAAAGGAAACAGATTTTTTTGAACACATAAAGGAACCATTCAGGAAGAAGAGAGTTGTTTTCGTTTGGCCCTTCTCAGCTAGGAGAACCACCTGTGCAAACATGGGGCTCAAGTCAGATGACAAGCAAGGTTTTCATGGTACCAGGAAGATTTCCATCTCCATGACAACCTTCCTGGGCCCAAATAGAGGATGTTATTTTTCTGGAGGCAACATCTCAGCCACACTAGTGAGGAGGGTACAGTTCGGGCCTGGTGTGAACCTGAACACTCTTTCTTGGGCAGCCATTATGGACCAGGGCTGCTTGTGCCAAATCATGACTCATGGGAGATTGTAGATAGAGATCTGACGTATTTCACAGTGACTCCATCTTCTGAGTGCTTCATTTCCAAGAAATGAAGTAATGCTCTGACTCAACAACTCTCAGGAGTTACAAACCACTCTTCCCATCTCCAAAGCACAGCACTTGGTATTTTAAGTAGGTCACGTGAATCATGAGACGTTATATGCAAAGGTAACTGTGTTAGTATCGCTTATGAACATGCATTAAAATAACTTTTCAGATAGCAATGAACAATATGATTGATTGACATGTGGGGGTGGGGAGAGAAGCACACAAAACGACTTTCTGGAAAATTCTTTCAAATAAGCATGAAGATAAAAAACAAAACCACCATGTTCTTATATAACCATGCTTTAGAACTAGAAAGGACAGTTTTTTGCATTAGATTCAACAAGTGCTCCTGCTTTTTGGAAGTCTATCAAGTTGTTGATTTAGAATCAAATCCCATACCTATTCTAAGAGAGAGCCTCCCCTCAAAGAGGCAGTTCAGAATAGATGGGTATGAAATCACGGAACTGCAGGTTAATTAAGAGCTAAGTCAGAGTTTCCTGGTGGCTAAGTGGTAAAGAATCTGCCTGCCAATGCAGGAGACACGGGTTCGATCCCTGATCCAGGAAGATCCCCACATGCTGCGCAGGAACTAAGCCCACGTGTGACAAAACTATTGCGCCTGTGCTCTGGAACCTGGGAGCTGCAACCCCTGAGCCCACATACACCAGAGTCCATGCTCTTCAACAAGAGGAGCCACGAACCACAACTGGAGAGGAGCCCCCGCTCACTGCAATCAGAAAAAAGCCCACACAGCGATGAAGACCAGCACAGCCAAAAATACATACACAGATCTCTTTTTTTTAAAACAGCTAAGCTATACTTCCACACACAGTGCCATTTTATGTATGTGGTTTCCCATGAGTAATCATCTTGGGCATTTTTGGTGGCAAGTCCTCTCTGACCACACTCTTCTTATTATAAACCCAATCCCTTAAAGTTCCAGACTTTGATTTGGGATTCAAGGCATCAAATTTGGATCAGAACTAAAAGCCATAGAATTTAATTCATGCAACTTTCTTCACTGTTAGGTATCTTGGTGAC
Source organism: Oryx dammah (assembly GCF_014754425.2). NCBI lineage: Eukaryota > Metazoa > Chordata > Mammalia > Artiodactyla > Bovidae > Oryx > Oryx dammah. The sequence continues at coordinate 32,056,372 of NW_024070193.1, forward strand.
AGTTTTAATAGAGCTGGACTCTGATGCACTGAGTAGCAATAATAACCACATCAGAAGAAACGCTCCACTGAACAACCAGTAGCCCTATCAGCCCGAATCTTACAATTTTCTAACTGTCCATCTTGTGAAAGATAGTTAATGACATTTATTAATTCTTTGAAGGCTGAAATCTTATGCATTATTTACTTATTTACTATATTACTTATTAAACTTTTAAAAAATTAACCAAAAGTTGTTTATTTGTAGCTCTCAAACCTCAGGAAGAGGCAAAAAAAAAAAAAAAAAAACACCCACATAAATGGGAATGCCTGTCTGCAACAAAGATGCAAATGTTGCTAACTCTAATATAAATGAAGCTTCTCTACATCAATAAGGTAAAAGATGAACACCCCAAGCAACACCCAAGGAAAGCAACAAGGCTTACACCAAAGAGGAAATATGACTAGCTAATGAGTAAATGAAATGAGGTCCAACCCAATTAGATATAAAACAAGTACTAATTTAAATAATGAAGTGCTATTTTTTACTTATCCCATAGCAAAGATTAAAATCACCCAGTACTAGTGAGAGGGCAGGTTAAAGAGGTGCTCAGATACCATCTGTGGGAAACCAGTAGTCCCCACCTTTCTAAGGAGATATTCATAATGGCATAAACATTCCATCCTAGAAAATTTTAAGACATATAAATGGATATGAAACTACAGTATAGCCACATGTTGAAAACTAGACAGCCATTAAAAGTGCTGAGGCTAAGAAATAACTGAATGACACAAAGTGAAAAAAAAATAGCTATAGTACCCCAGGAAACACACGATCTCTTTAAAAAAACCTGTGTGTGTGTGTATGAGTGTGTAAACATCCATTTTTATTCTCACTTTCTATCACACATATTCCTAAGACACCCCCACACCATAATACAAATAAGGCATGAAGTAAGAGTAACAGCTTTATTCTAGCATCATCAGATGACAGGCAACACCTTCTCACTCTTGGTTTTTCCTGATGCTTTATGAAACAAGACTGTATTACTTCAGCAACTTGGTAAAGTGATGGAGTTTCATAAGGTCGGGTCTAATTAGAATCAGCCAAACGAGAAAATCACTATTGGCAGGTAAACATTTGGCAAAGGAAAGATGGATTTAAATGGAGCCTTAGCCAGTCTCTAAAACTGTATGCAGCATGGAGGTCTCAGGCATTAGTGATCTTAGGTCAGACTTCAACAAAATTTTGCCATTAAAATGCAGCTACTGCCAGCCCCATTCCCCTTTCTCAACAGTGGATCTAGCTATCAGTGAAGCTTGCTTGAAAAACACCGCTCCTCCTCCACACGCTGGACACCCCAGCTGAGCCTTGGTCACTTCCAAACAGTTCCTCCCATCACATGGCCTTGGACAGAGTACTTGCCAAGGAAGGCCTCCCTCTTTGGTTATCAGAGCTTTGTGCATAAAATCAGTCTTGCATCATCTCTACAACTTGCATCATCATCTCTACAACTCAGGGGACAGCACAGAAGTAAAAGAAAAACCGTGGGGATGAAAGAAGAAAAGCCAATCGGTTGCTCCATGCATATTATTGTGGTGGCCAGTTTCACCTCTGAGCAACCCAAGAAGCTAATGGTGGTGCTTCCAACATGAACCAGTTTTGTTAGCTGCCTTTCAATGAGACCATCAATAACCCAGGTGGTGCTAGTGGTAAAGAACCTGCTTGCCAATGCAGGAGACAGAGAGATGTGGGTTTGATCCCTGGGCGAGGAAGATCCCCTGGCTACTCACTCCAGGAGGAAGTGGCTACCCACCCCAGTATTCTTGCCTGGAAAATCCCATAGACAGAGGAGCCTGGTGGGCTACAGTCCATGGGGCCGCAAAGAATTGGACACAACTGAAAGGACTTTTGTTTTTGAACTATGGTATTGGAGAAGACTCTCGAGAGTCCCTTGAATGGCAAGGAAATCCAACCAGTCCATCCTAAAGGAAATCAGTCCTGAATATTCATTGAAAAGACTGATGCTGAAGCTGAAACTCCAGTACTTTGGCCACCTGATGTGAAGAGCTAACTCACTGGAAAAGACCCTGATGCTGGGAAATATTGAATGTGGAAGGAGAAGGGGAAGACAGAGGATGCGATGGTTGGATGGCATCACTGACTCAATGAACATGAGTTTGAGTAAACTCTGGGAATTGGTGATGGACAGGGAGGCCTGGCGTGCTGCATGGGGTCGCAAAGAGTCAGACACGACTGAGCGACTTGAACTGAACTGAACTGAACTGAAAGGATTTAGCACTCATGCACATATGTCAATAACCCATGGGACCACTAGGGGGCGAACTTGGCATGAATAGCTTTCTATCCTTAGGACAAGAAAGCTAATTTCCAACATTTAGTCATTTGAGTGGAACTAGCTCTGAGGTAAGGTCTATTTTAAATGTTGATTATAAATATAAGCAAGGTTTTTCTTTTTAACATCTCTGGAAATGTTAGCATAAACGGCTTTGTGCTAGAAATCTGAGAAAGCATATGGCACACAAAATTTAAGTTTGAGAATAAATGTTTTTTCTCTCCCCTGTCTACTTCTGCAGCCATCCCAAGGCTTCCTCCTCTAAAAGGCAAAATAAACAAATAAACCTCTGGCAACTGAGCCTCTAGTGTCCCTTTGAGGTTCTATTTATATATTACGACTGTGGTTTATACAGACAGTCCTACAAACAAACGTTCTTTAGAGGAAAGGACAATTTCACCCACCCCCTGGCCCCTTGGCGTTTGTTATCTGTAAGCCTCACATGGCAATTAGTTACTTAGTGCCGAGTGAGGGCCCTGCTATTGGTGCTTATGCTCATAAGCTGCTTCAAATCCTTTGTGGAAGGAGGCAAGATATAAACAGTAATTTTAAAAACAGGCAGGCTTACTCCACTGTTTACATTTTTTATGCATTTGACTTTTCCTTTCTGATTCCCCAAGACTCCTGTGAGGAAGTGACTTCGCCTTTATATGCTGGTTGGAAACCAGCCACCCCAGCATGGGGTGTGGAGGCTGGGTGACACGTTCGCTGAACACCAACCATATGGCCGATGCTGGTGAGGTTCTGGAGGACACAGAACCTCGGGTCCAGGAGGTGGTCCCTGCCCTTGGCAGGCAGACGAGCTGATCCTCTACAGTGCTGTCCCCCGCCCCAATTTCTCCAACATGAGTGAGCCAGTCTGACCATCTCCCTCCCTGGGCCTCAGTTTCCTCCTGTCATATCCAAGGGGTTGAACAAGATGCTGGCTAATGTCCCTTCTGGCTCTCCCAGTGCTATGGGCTCAGAGGGACATCCGTCAGTATTGATTAACTTACTGTGAAACCAGGCTTTGAGCCCTGGAGGGCAGAAGTGTTTCATTGGGAGAGTTGTGCCAAAATTTGACCTTCTATTGGAGTCTCAGGCTTTTGGGAGGGAAAGGGGCCTCTTCCGTCACCACCTCAGCGACTGTAAGTGCTCTGATTGAATAATCATTTTTTGCCAGAAGACGCCTGAGTAAATACCAAACAGACAACTTCCTGCCTCGAGCCCTTGCCTGAGGTGGCACTTCCCCCGTGATGTCTCTAAAAACCCGCTGCGCATATTTCCACCTGGGAAAACCAGGGCCAGGGCCTCCCGCCACCCATTCTTTGAAAGCAATAGTTGCAAATGTTTTGAAAACAACAGATTATCTTTAAAGAAGCAGCAGCAACAACAAAAAGCCATTTGTTTCTTCCACCATGACTGATTCATGTGTTGTACACTTGGGGGGCAGAGGTGGGGAGGAGAGGCCTTCCACCAAATGTTTCCTATCAGAGGCAAGCATTTTGATGATCAGAAAATCCCTGAAAGACGTTCCAGTAGCGTGGTAAATCACTGAGCTTGAGGATTCTGTAGCATCCCTACTCCATTCTTTCTGTCTCTTTCATTCCACTTTCGTGTCAATTAATCCACTGGCTAGAAATCAAGCATGACTATCATAAATGGACTTAGCAGGGACATGAAGTTAGTGCTTCTACCTATAATGTGTAAAGTCTGGTCTTGCCCAGAAGCCCGCAACTCTGTTGCTAGATCTCTACCACGGAAAAAATGCCAGCATGCACGTGTGAGGACAACTGTTTAAGGAAGCTCACAGCAGAACTGCTTGCAAAATCCAAAACACAAAACCAAAATGGCAAACAACCTTGATATCCAATCAAAGGGGAATGGATAAAGTGTGCTTGCTCTAGGCTGGGGAAGAGACCTGAACCAGAGGGCAGTCTAAACTATACTCCAGTAAAAAAAAAAAAAAAAAGAACAAAAACAAAACAAAAACCACAAAAGCAGGCAAAGATGACCTGTTAGGAATCAGAATAATGGTTACTTCTGCAGTGCGGAGGAATAATGATTGGCAGAGACACAATCATGATTGTGTCAAGAATGTTGTTTCCGAATCTGGGTAAATGGCTATATAGGTGTGTCAGTTTGTGAAAACTGAATTGTAAATTTATTATATATGTACTTTTTACATATACATTTATTATATTTACACTTTTATGTATACAAGTTAATAAAATGTTTTTAGAAAGACACAAAAATATACAAAGTAAAAGAGCCAGAGGCAGAAAATAAAGACAGAAGGAACACATATCAAAATCAAAGCAGGGATTGCCCTCTGCACTGGGGAGAGACTTGGAAGTGAAGAGAGGTTGAATCCAAAGAAGGCTTTAGATGTATATATATCATTCTGCAATTTTAACATGAGAATGTGAAGGAAAGTGTATTCAGATATGCTCGATATATTTTATAAAAAAGAGGAAGGAAAAAAACTCAGAAAGCAGGTGTGCCAAAGAGGGCTACGTTTAGGCAGCAGGAGTCCAGATGACTGAATTTCTCCTTTGTGCTTTTCTCTATTTCTCACCAGTCTCTTGCTGCTGCTGCTCAGTTGCTCAGTCATGTCTGACTCTTTGCAACCCGATGGGCTGTAGCCGGCCAGGCTCCTCTGTTCATGGGATTTCCCAGGCAAGAATACTAGTGGGTTGCTATTTCCTTTTCCAGGGGATCTTCCCGACCCTGGGATTGAACCCACATCTTCTGCATTGGCAGGCAGATTTGTTACCACTGAGTCCCTCTGGAAGCCCTCACCCGTCCCTTGCCCTTCATGAAAAAACAAATAAACGAGGCTTTCGACTCTGTGGTCTCATGGACGCCCGCCATTTGGGAGAATGAAGTCTATGATGCAGAAAAGAAGAGCCAAAGCAGGAAGTAGGGACTATTCTTCTCTCCTTTCTTGTCTGTGCCAGAAAAACAGTCCTTTCCAAACCACCCCACCCCCGCCCAGCCCCGGGCATCCCTGGACCCTCTTCCACAGCCAGCGGCCCCCGGAGCTGGCTTTCAGTTGGGTGAATCTGGTTGGATCCCACGCTCCGTCCTGCCTGTGTCTTTGGACTGCCTTTGTGGAGCGAAGTTTTCCACTCTCCTGTTCCAAATGCTCCTAGAGGCACTGGCTTTGCTGCACGTCTCATCCTGAAATCCCGGGCCTGGGGCAGATCGGAGATGGAAGGAGAAAACGGCAGTGTTTCACACTGCCCTCAAGTCCCGTCTGCAGCTTTAGTACACAAAGCAGGGGATGTTGTAAAAAAAAAAAAAAAAGTAATTCTGCTGGCACATGGAAAACAAATCCGTGTAGTATTTGGACCCAGGCTTGGCGGCCGCATCTAAAACAGACATCTCATTGTGCTCGGTCTTAAAAGGAGCCCTCCAGAGCGGGGGCCTTTTGGGGTTGACAGTTAAATCACAACGGCAGATATTTACACGAACGGCTTCCAACTGTCTGGGCGAATACATAATATTTCTATTTCATAGAAACCAGGAATGGTTAACAACACAGAAGCTGGGGCCACCAGAAAGTAAACCCTTGATGAGTAAGAACGTGTTTCAGACCTAGACCTTACATACTTGCAGGAGTGAACACACTCCTTTCGTAAGCAAATTTGTTGTTTTTTAAATCAAGTGACAAGTGTAATAGATCAGAATATACTTATACATATACGTCTCAAGACGGCTTTATGCTCATTAAATCAAGTCTGTTCCTGGGAGTGCTTTCCACCATCCAGGCATTAGCAGGGAAACTGCGTGATTCTTCACTTCTTATGAAAAAGCTAGGAGAGCTAAGCACCAGCAAACCATTCCAAATGCAGACAGGAAACACCTGGAATTAACTCTCGCACCACTCGGCCCGCACTTTACATTTCAAAACAGATGATTCTGAATTGTTCATAAATATTTGTCTTGTTTCAATAAAACACTCTTCAACCAATTTCATAAACCCTCGGTTCAGGAGGCTAAAACATACACGCTACTAGTCGACCACATTCTTTTCACATTGCATATATTTACATGGACAATATCCTAGAAGCATAAAACCCAAAGGAAGGCGTTTAATGGCATCATAAGGAAATTTCAGGGTTTTTTTTGGGGGGGGTGGTGCAGACAACTCTCGCCATCATTAAAGCCCAAATCAGGTTTGTTTTTGACAATCATGAAAAAAATACTGAATTGAAATATAAATTAAGCCCGTTTCCCTAATGTGCCTATTACAGTAAATAAGACCCAGACAAACCCTTCTAGAGACTTATAGAAAAGCTTTAATATAATTGACTATTAAACCTCCAGCTATAGAGTAGAATCACACCACAGGCCCCACAGCCAAACATTCATACTTGCATGCTGAATCCTTTAAAATGTTTTAAAAGGCTCTTTTTAGACACTAAAATGAAAAGTAGCTCAGCTTTCTTCGTGAAAATTAGATTTTTGAAAGCTATTTTAAAATGTAGACTCTTCCAAATTTTTCACCATGTACGTAAACATCTATAGATTTCATTTATTGTAATATATACTTTGAAAATCAGACAAATGGCCATGTCACACACACCCATTTAGACACACAAAGAGGGAAGGATCAGGGAGGAAAGGAAAAAAAAAACTGGACTTCTGAGCAGTGTAGAGATACTGTGTGTCCCCTGGGAAGGACTGGAGCCCTGAGACCATTTGTGAAAACTACAAGGGCTGGTTCCAGGCAGGGACTCTGCCAGGAGCTGAGCTGACACAGGAAGCAGAGGGGCGCTGAGATGGGGCTCTGAGGAGGTGCCAGCCAGGGCTCTGAACCCAGCCTGCCTGCCAGGGAAGCCTGACTTTCCCCACTAACCTAGTTCTCCAAAGTCAAAAAGAAAACAAAGAAGCCTGGGGTTATCAAGAGTTAAGTGGAAAAGTAGGTCACGAGAATATGAACTTCTAAGCATGGTCCAAAGACTGCAATGAGTGAGTTGATTTTTTTTTTCTTTTCCCTCCTTTTTCTCTCTCTTTTTAAGCAGTTGTGATGAAAAATTCTTCAACTGGCCATAAACTGCTTACTCTGGTCCAGCTCAGAAATATCAGAGCGCTGCCCCCTGCAAGTTAATGAAGATTAGGCTTGGTGGTGATAAGGGATTTCATAGAAGCTCTTCGGAACCATAAAAGGCAGTAGTTAGAGGTAATGATAAACTAATTCTGAATACACGGGGCAGCAGACGCTCAGGCCCGGGTTAATGATTAACGCGCTGGACTCTGGCCAGTTAAGAAGTTGTTTAACCAGCGCCCCTGAGAAGCAAACCTGTTAGCGTTCGCGTGTCCATAACGACGGCCACTGTGTTCCCCACCTCCGTCTACAAAGAACTGAATAACGAGCAAGTTTTCACCTTTCCCTCCTCAAACCAGGACATTCAGCATCCAGGTCCTGAACATCTAAGAATGAGGCACCCGCAATTTTCTGGAATCCCTGAACCTTGATTGAAACAATCCACCAAAGAAGTAAGGGTTTCCCTCTTAAAGAAAACATTCTGACCCACGGCTGAACGCTGACCTCTCAGAGCTTAGTCTGTCGTTCTTCAATTAACTAATTTGTATTACTCTTGAAAAAAGATACCCACAAAATTTAGGCATGTTGATGAGATGACATTTAAAATAAAGGATGGAAAAGAAGAATCCCATTTGCTACTCTATACAAACCTTCCGTGAGCTTCTTGGAGGGACCTGCACAGAAAGCCCAACCCATAGTGAAGGGTCAGACTGCCTTTGACAAATGTGAGGGTTTAGGGACATTTAATCTAATTTGAGAAACAAAGCATCTGAAGACAGTGGTTAGTAATGCAAATGAAAAATCACCTTCGGTTGGGGATAAGCAGGACAAACAAAGGATTCTTAGAAGCCCTGGTGCTGTCTTCTGGGGTACAGCTGCTTTGATCATGCTGAAAGGCAGATTTTTAAAAGACTGAGAAGACAGGACTCCAGGGTAGGAGGTCTGGGGTCTGTTTATCCTACTTAGTTCAAGTTGGAATTAATGCATTTAAAAGTTTGGGATGACCCTAAACTGCTCTTCCTGGGGCAGGCCTTAGCCAAAGTGGTTGGTTTAGGCAAATAGACTATAATGAGTATCTCTGTGTTTGTCTAACGATAAATGTCATCCCTTGAAGGTTTTGGTTGAAAAAAGATGTGACAGAAGTGGAGAGGTTGGAAGACTGTAGTGCAGGGGAGAAGCAGGGGTGGCATTTAGTTCACCTAGGTCTTTTTATCTGGGCAAATTTTCTGGTCTTGGTTTGCGCCAGGAGGGCCATGACTACACGAATACTTGCACCCCTCCACTTCCGGTAAGTCTCTGACCTAAGAACTCTCCGCCAACACAACTGAATATTGCATATTCTGCACTTCACATCAGGTGACTAGCCAACAGTTCTGAGTTCTGAGCCTCTCTGACCAGCTTTCATGATCAGTGCTGGTTCCGCAACCCAATTAACAGCTGTCAGACTCCCAGGCCGGTAGCCTATCTGATCTAGGTTGGGCTGCTGCTAAGTTGCTTCAGTCGTGTCCGACTCTGCGACCCCATAGACGGCAGCCCACCAGGCTCCCCCGTCCCTGGGATTCTCCAGGCAAGAACACTGGGGTGGGTTGCCATTGCCTTCTCCAATGCATGAAAGTGAAAAGTGAAAGTGAAGTCGCTCAGTTGTGCCTGACTCTTAGCAACCCCATGGACTACAGCCCACCAGGCTCCCCCGTCCCTGGGATTCTCCAGGCAAGAACACTGGAGTGGGTTGCCATTGCCTTCTCCGCTAGGTTTGGCAGAACTGTCCAAATTCTTTAGCTAAGATTGTGGAGCTGCAGTTCAACAGTGATGACAGGTACTAACGCAGACTTGTCCTGTGCTGCCAGAACCATTCTACCTGCTCTATCCCAGCTAGCAGCTCCGTAAGCTAGTTATCCTTCAAAAACCCATCTTACAGATGGAGAAACACACCTGTGAGATGACAAAGTGAAAAATGATGGAAGCCAGTCTACATGCGGCGTATCAGTCTACATAGCGAATTCCCCTCATACATTCCCTAACATGAAAACCAACTCCTCAAACAAGAGTTTACCCTTCCGTGCTCGCTACAGTCTGGCACAGAAGGGCTCCACAGATACAACAGCCTAGGTGGTCTCTTCTGACCAGAGAATATAGTGAGCCTCCTTTTCCACCCAAAATCAGGCCTGCATAGAGCCTAGAACCAAAAGTGCTTTCCTCCCACCCGAGAAAAGTTCCTATAACGAAATGACCTCACCTGCACATTCTGCTACCAGTGTAACTCCACCCAAGGCTTTTAAAAGCTGCGTTTCCACAGAAAAGCTGAGCCAAGGATCTATATCCACATCACAGTCTGCTTTGGAAAACAGCTCTCAGCTCTCCCCTACAATAGGTAGCTCTGTATTCTTCCCTCCCCAAAGAACAGCTCCAGACAATTGTATTGCATAGATGGGATCAAGACTTAAAGCTAAATATGGTTATAACTGCTAGGATCATTTTCAAATGGATTTCAGTCAAATTTCAATTTTTTCAATGAACAGACTGCATTGGGGAAAACCTTTTTTTTTTTTTTTTTTAACAAAGTAGAAAATGTAAACAGGAAAAACAAAAGCTTATCCATACCTCTACAACAGTGGTGCCAAAACTTTAGAACCATATACTGAATACACAAACAACTAGTCCTCCATATCCACCGGTTTCACAGACGCTGACTGAACCAATCGTGGATTTTCTACCATGAAATTTCAACCTGTGGACACAAAGTGCTGACTGGATTCATGTACGAGGCCACTTATATAAGGGACTTGAGCTTCTACAGATTTTGGTATCTGAGGGTTTCTCTGGTGACTTAGTTGGCAAAGATTCTACCTGCACTGCAGGAGATCCCGAGTGGAGAAGGAAACGGCAACCCACTCCAGTATTCTTGCCTGGAAAATCCCATGCACAGAGAAGTCTTGGCTACAGTCCATGGGGTGGCAAAGACTCAGACACAACTTAGCGACTAACCACCACCACCATCTGAGGGTGCTGTCCTGGAGCAAATCCTCCTGGGAGACTGTACCAGCAGGTTGTATCATTTTTAGAAATGACTTACAGATGGACAAAAAGCACAGGAAAAGATGCTCAACATCACTAATTAATAGAGAAATTCACATCAAAACTACAATGAAGGGTCACCTCACACCAGTCAGAATGGCCATCATCAAAACAAACTCTACCAGCAGGGACTTTCCTGGTGGGCCAGTGGTTAAGAATTCACTTTCCAATGAAAAGGATGCAGGTTTGATCCTGGGTTGGGAAATTAAGATTCCACCTGCCCTGGAGCAACCGAACTGGAACACTGCAACTAGAGAGCCCACAGGCCGCACACTATGGAGCCCACATACTCTGGAGCCCAGGCACCACAACTACTGAGCCTGTTTGCCACAAGTAGAGGGAAGCTTACATGCTGCTAGGAAGATCCCGCGTGACACAACTGAGACCCCATGCAGACAAAAAACAAACAAACAAATATTTTAAAAAATCTACAAACCGTCAGTGCTGGAGAGGGTGTGGAGAAAAGGGAACTTTCCTATACTGTTGGTGGGAATGCAAATTGGTGCAGCGACTATGGAGAACAGGATGGAGGTGCCTTAAAAAACTAAAAATAGAGCTACCATATGATCTAGCAATCTCACTCCTGGGCACACAGATAGAGAAAAACGCCATAATCTGAAAAGACACATACACCCCAATGGTCATTGTAGCACTCTGTACAATACCTAGGATATGGAAGCAACCTAGATGTTCATTGACGGATGTATAAAGACAGATGTGGGACATACATACAATAAGATATTAGTCAGCCATAAAAAAGAACTGATGCCATTTACAGTGACATGGAAGGACCTGCAGTGTCATTCTGAGTCAGACAGAAAGACAAATATCGCATGGTATCGCTTACATGTGGAACCTAAAAAAATGATACAAATGAACTTATTTACAAAACAGAAGCAGTGTCACAGGTGTAGAAAACAAACTTACGGTTACCAAGGGGGAAGGCTGGGAAAGGGATAAACTGGGAGATTGGGATTGACATGTACATACTACTATATATAAAATAAATAGCGAAAAAGGCCCTACTGTGTAGCACAGGGAATTCAACACTCTGTAATGACCCGTGTGGAAAAAGAATCGAAAAAAGAATAGATATACACTATGCAGTACAGCAGAAACACAACATTGTAAATCAACTACACTCCAATAAAAATTTGCATAAACAAATAAAAACAAATTGGAAACAACGATTTATACAAATATTTGCTGTTTCACGTGGCACCGAAGCTCAAAAATCTGTCCAGTAGCCCAGTGGCAGATCTACTTCATTCTTTTTAATAGTGACGGTCATTAAGTTTAAGATTCAGCTTGTTTCTAATTTGGGAGGAAGTGCTATCTTGTAGCGTTGGTTCTCCATTGCATAATATTATCTGTAGCATCCTTCTCGTGTGTGTACTCACAAACCTTGGCATACTGTTTTGTGATTGTATCTACAGCGTAGATGTCTAATAATGGAATTTATGAGCCAGGCAGAATGCACATTTTAATAGATATTGCCAAAAGCTTCACCAGTTTAAACTCCCACCAACAGTTTATGAGGGTGCTTATGTCGACACACTCATCAATGTTGCATATTATCAGATGGTTACATCTTTGCCAACATCATCTCGTTTTGCATTTTCTTAATTATGAATGAAGTTGAGCACCTTCTCATTCGTTTATTGATGGTACTGTTGGCTTACTTTTCTATTGAGTAGTTCGTATTTATCCTGTAGACATGTAGGAGCACACAGGGAAGGCAGGAAATCAATCCATTGTCTGCTCTTGCCAGATTACTTTTTATTGTATTTCTATCACCATATGTAAGTTCTAAGTTTTATTCCGTCAAATGATCAATGTCTTTCTTTATGGCTCTGGGTAGACTGGGTTAAAAAAAACAGATTTAGATTCAGACCTATAAATAGGTACCCATGAAAAAATGTACAACCAAGCCTGGCCAAAATTATCCTCGAGTTCTGACATTTACAACAAACACTCCAGAAAGAGGTCTACACTTGTTAGAGTACAAAGAGTTCTGGACACCTGCCCAAAACCTTCCAGAGCAGAGCACTAAAAAATCCATTTATGGTCTTGGTCTGCTGCTGGTTGTGCTCATTTGCCTACAGACTTGGAGGATTCTTTCCGGTCAAGGCAGACACTGCCAACAGTAGAGAGCTAAGTTCAAGTTCTGAGTGGAGCTGTTGCCACGGCCGTGCCAGGCTTCCAGTGGATCTCCCGTCAATCCTGGTTCCTCCGACGGAAGAAATACAAAGGACTTACTTATTTAAAATGTGTTGAGAGTACTCACTGGCTACCACAAAGGAAGTGTGGAAACAGTCCAGATATCTGAGGAGAGTGGTGTGCGTGTGTGTGTGTGCGCGCACGCGTGCGTGTGTGACTGTGTGTCCTTTCACAGCTGGTTGTATGAGGAAGGACAGAAGGCAGGGATGCAGTGGAATGGCCAGGGTTTAAGTTCTGTAACCTCCGTTTACTAGCTCTATGTCTTTGGTTTTAACCTCTCTGAATCTCAATTTCTCTGTCCAGTGAATGAGGATAATTCTATTATTTTTCAGGGTTATGCAAAGAATATTAAGACCAGACATCTGGGGCTAACTGCTAAGTGCTTGGGCTGTGTTAAATACTTAGTAAATGTTACTTGCTTTTAATATGTAAAATAACTCACCTGTGAGTAACTTTTTGGAAAGGTGTAAAACAATTTCAAAGAAATGACAGTTTCTTTTAAATGTATACTTCTGGTATACCAAAGATCTTCCAAATAGACATTCCTACATGAAAAGAACTCTCAACTTCAACATGGCATATTACAAGTACCAAAAATTTCATTATAGAAAAATAGACATTAGATAAACAAGCAAAAACAAGCAAAGTTAACATCACCTCTAGGTTAAGGACCAAAAGGATGCTGAGAGACTCTTTAAAAGATTGCAGGCTGGACCACTGAGGTACATACAGGAGGATACTCTCAAAACAACAGGGAGGAAACTTAGAGACTATGTGTAGAATCCGTATCTGTAATTTACACATCTGCTTTGAAAGCCAGCTTCATATTTCATTAGCAAGATGATGTAAACATTTTGCCATGCACTTGGCTGAAACTTTCTGTGGACCAAAATATTTGCCAGCATCAAAAGGATAAATGGGTTAAGACAAAAGCAGTTGATCTCATAGACATGCCTAAAAAAAGTTTCTCTGATGTGGGATAGCATATAGATAGGACAAGTGTAAGAGTGAGCTTTCCAGGTCAAAGCAAGTAATATAAATAACAGAAGAGGAAAATAGTACAGTGGATCCTCCAAAAACTAAAGAAAGAATTGCCATGTGATCTGGCAATCCCACTTCTGATTATATATACCTAAAAGAACTGAAAGCAGAATTGTGAAAAGGTAATTGTAGATCCATGTTATAGGAGCATTATTCACAACAGCCAAAAGGTGGAAGCAACCCAAGTGTTCCCACTGGTGGATGAGTGCATCAACAAAATGTGGTATATATGGACAGTAGAATGTCATTTAGCCTGAAAAAGAGAAGGAAATTCTGACCTGTCCTACAACATGAATGAACCTTGAGGTCATGATGCTAAGTGAAATAAGCCAGTCAGAAAAGGACAAATACTGTTATGACTCCGCTTCTAAAAAGTGCCTGAAGAAGTCCAATTTACAGAGAGACAGACAGAATGGTGGCTGTCAGGGACTAGGGAGTGAGGGAATTGAGAACTGTTGTTCCTTGGGTAGAGTTTCCATCTGGGATGATGAAAACGTTCCGAGGATGGGCAGCGGTAAAAGTTGCACAACAACGTGAAATGTTCTTAATGCCACTGAATTCCACACTTAAAAATGGTTAAGATGGAAAATGTCATGCTATGTATATTTTACCACAGTTAAAAGAAAAAAATGAAGCATACCTCTGCAGTGAGGTTTGAAGCAGGAAAAGGATGACAAGCTGCTGCTGCTAAGTTGCTTCAGTCGTGTCCAACTCTGTGCAGCCCCATAGACAGCAGCCCACCAGGCCCCCCCAACCCTGGGATTCTCCAGGCAAGAACACTGGAGTGGGTTGCCATTGCCTTCTCCAATGCCGGAAAGTGAAAAGTGAAAGGGAAGTCGCTCAGTCGTGCCTAAGACAAATAGCTTGACTTGCAAAGCAGGCACGGGGGCATGGGGTGGACCATAAGGACCAACAGCAGGGGCTTGGTCCAAAGAAGAGCACATCCTACAGAAGGTGCCTGGAAAGAGGCAGGGAGTCTCCACCCACAGCAGTAGCCAGCCTGAGACAACCTCACAGCAGGAGGACAAGAAACAAGTCCCCAACTTCATTTTCCCTCCTCACTCAGATATCCTGCAGGGCTCCCCATGGTCAAAGCCACCAAAAAGACAGGGAGCACTGGAACTGCTGAGAGGGTTCCCTGGGCAGAGAGGAGGGGTCAGAAAGAAGGGATCGCAAGAAACATCTGGGGCAGAGATGAAGCGCCATCCAAGGGACTTTAGACTGATCTGTGATGTTTCCACAATTCTCGAGAAGAATGTGCTCTTGCACAGCTTGTACAGCTCAACGTTAATATGAAAATAGGTAAATGTCATCAGTTCATTTAATTTTATGAAATGGAGATACCTCTAGCTCTTACAAGACTGAATTAGGGAACCCATGCCCAGGGATGTCCTAGGAGCCTAAGTGAGTAGTGTTACAATAAAACTACTTTCACAGTACAACTAGTTTCACTAGTACAGCTTCCCTGGTGGCTCAGAGGTCAAAGCATCTGCCTCCAATGCGGGAGACCCGGGTTCGATCCCTGGGTTGGGAAGATCCCTTGGAGAAGGAAATGGCAATCCACTCCAGTATTCTTGCCTGGAGAATCCCGTGGACGGAGAAGCCTAGTAGGTTACAGTCCACAGGGTCGCAAAGAGTTGGACACGACTGAGCGACTTCGCCTTACACCTTAGTTTCACAGTATGTCAAGCTATGTCTATTATCAGTGGTTCTTCAAGTGTGGTCCCTGGATCAGCAGCATCACATCACCAAGGAACAGGAAAGAAATAGATTTTCAGACCTGGCCCCAGCCATATTGAATCAAAAACTCTGGGGTTGTGTTTCAGGGAGAGAGGTGTATGGGATGTGGCGGGACAGGAGTTCAAAGCCAGATATTGCTGGGGCCTCTGAACCAGAGCTGCCAAGTACAGTGGCACAGGCTGTACACTGCACAACTGACGGAGATGCAATTCACGCAGAGTAGGATGAGAATGTTGCCTCCTAGGGTTGTGCAGTGCAAAACCTGCATACCAAACCTGGCAGTCCCTAAAACAGTGGGAAACCCACAGAAAAGTTTTAACAGAGGGAAGACACAATCAGCCTGGTCTGAGAATAGGTGCTGGTGGCACTGGTGTTACCTAGGAGAGAGGTGGTGAGGAACTACATCTAGCCACTCTGCCCCATGTATATATCCTTGGGGCTGTTTATAGGCTGCATTAGGAGTGAACTAAAGTAAAAGATATCTGAATGGAATTCAAGTCATCTTTATAGCCAAACCTCAAAATCAGATTACAAGATGCTTGAGTCTAGATTAGAAGAAGGACAAGGGAAAGACAAAGAAAGACTATGATACACTTGTAGGTTAATTCAGCTCAGGCAAGTAGGCCTTGGTGAGGAAGGCATGAGCTGCTGAGCAGGCAGTGGAAAGAAGCCGGAAGCCAGAGGGTCAGTTCCAGCTGGCGATACTGCTCTGAAAGCCATCAGCATCCAGATGGTAGTGAAACTATAAGCATAGATAAGATGACTTGGAGAGACTGTGAAAACACTGGAGTATTTGTGCTGGGGACCTAGCCCTGGAGAACCTCCACCTTTAAGCTGAACAGAGGCAGGTGAAGGTGAGTGTGACAACTGACTTGGGTGCAAGGGGACCAGAAAAAGCCAGCAGGTGCATGACCCAAGACTCTTGGTGTGGAAGAGTCAATCATTTTATTCCAGGGAGACAAAGCAGGAGACAGCACAGGGCACCACTGCCCATGGGCTTTGTTCCCTAGGAGCATCCTTCTCTGGTGGACTCAAACAGGTCATTGTGGCTGCAACCCCATCAGGCTCCCTGGCCCCTTCCTCAGCCTCAAGAAAGACTTCACATGTTTGGACTTCTCTGCTGGGGCCCACGCACAGTCCTCCCATCCCCATCATTTCTCACTTGTGAGGAGCTAGACCAGCTGATTGCCAATATCTGCTGGATCATCGAAAAAGCAAGAGAGTTCCAGAAAAAAACATCTATTTCTGTCTTATTGACTATGCCAAAGCCTTTGACTATGTGGATCACAATAAACTGTGGAGAATTCTGAAAGAGATGGGAATACCAGACCACCTGACCTGCCTCTTGAGAAACCTCTATGCAGGTCAGGAAGCAACTGTTAGAACTGGACATGGAACAACAGACTGGTTCCAAATAGGAAAAGGAGTACGTCAAGGCTGTATATTGTCACCCTGCTTATTTAACTTATATGCAGAGTACATCAGGAGAAATGCTGGGCTGGAAGAAGCACAAGCTGGAACCAAGATTGCCGGGAGAAATATCAATAACCTCAGATATGCAGATGACACCACCCTTATGGCAGAAAGTGAAGAGGAACTAAAAAGCTTCTTGATGAAAGTGAAAGAGGAGAGTGAAAAAGTTGGCTGAAAGCTCAACATTCAGAAAACGAAGATCATGGCATCTGGTCCCATCACTTCATGGGAAATAGATGGGGAAACAGTGGAAACAGTGTCAGACTTTATTTTGGGGGGCCTCCAAAATCACTGCAGATGGTGACTGCAGCCATGAAATTAAAAGACACTTACTCCTTGGAAGAAAGGTTATGACCAATCTAGATAGCATATTCAAAAGCAGAGACATTACTTTGCCAACAAAGGTCCGTCTAGTCAAAGCTATGGTTTTTCTAGTGGTCATGTATGGATGTGAGAGCTGGACTATAAAGAAAGCTGAGTGCCGAAGAATGGATGCTTTTGAACTGTGGTGTTCGAGAATTCTCTTGAGAGTCCCTTGGACAGCAAGGAGATCCAACCAGTCCTAAAGGAGACCAGTTCTGGGTGTTCATTGGAAGGACTGATGCTGAGGCTGAAACTCCAATACTTTGGCCACCTCATGCGAAGAGTTGACACATTGGAAAAGATCCTGATGCTGGGAGGGACTGGGGGCAGGAGGAGAAGGGGACGACAGAGGATGAGATGGCTGGATGGCATCACTGACTCAAAGCATATGAGTTTGGGTGAACTCCAGGAGTTGGTGACGGACAGGAAGGCCTGGCGTGCTGTTGGGAAAGAGTCAGACATGACTGAGTGACTGAACTGAACTAAGACCAGCTGAGGGAAGCTTCTCCAAGCTTCAGAGTATCAAAATGTGCCTCTGGGAGGGTTGGGTAGGCAGATGGCATCAGATTAGAAGAACGCTGTGTTCACTCGCTCCTCTGCGATCTCTGAAGGGACTCCAGCACAGCAGTGGGGAATCAGCCACTCCATCACATGGCCTGAAAACATGAGTGTCTCTCCAAAAAACTATGCACCCTTCCAAGACCCGGAGGAGGATACACTGCCGTTCGAGAAGGCCTGGGATTCACCAGGATCTTGCTGGAACCAACCATCATGTGCAAATCCGCCTCAAGTCAGAAGTATTTTTCATGCTGCACGGCCACTGTTCACTTTGTAACACCTCCACCCTGCTACCTTAGCACTCTTTCCAACTAGACTGTAAATTCTTTGGAAATAAAGATCACCTTAACTCATATCTGATTCCTTATTGCCAAAGTCATGGCCGCCCTGCAGTAGTTGACCCTCAAGAATATTTGTTAAAGAAATGTAATGGGAAGCCTGATTTGCAGAAGTGCTAGTGGAATGTATGCCTCTCTGTTTATCTGAAGTTCTAAGACTGAAGTGTGTAAAGCAAGGTCGAGAAACTATAGCCCATGAGCCAACTCTGGGCCATGTGTTATTTTTATGGACCTTTCAAGGTTTTAAATGATTGGAAAAAATATTTTGTGTGTAAAGTATGAAATTATATGAAACTGAAATTTCTGTGTCCATCAGTAAAACTGCACTGGAGTCACAACTATACCCATCTGGTATTGTTAATGGCTGTTTGGGGGCTATTTCAGTATTGCTGAGTTATACTGTTGCTATAGCAATGACATGGCCCCCAAAGCCTTCAATATTTATACTCTGGCCCTTGATCAAAAAAGTCTGTTGGTCCTTGATGTCAAGTAGTGCTAAACTAGGAGATAAACTTCATATATCCATCAGAATATGAACTTGCTCACAAGGAGAGTTCTTTTCAGAGACTCTCCAGTCATTGGCACAAAAACAAAAGACATTTTAACAGAGGGCAGGAACATCAAAACATCTTAGCAGTGTAAGGTAGTAGGCTCTGGACTCAGAAGGGCCTACATTTAATCCCAATGCTATAATACTGTTTAAAAGTCTTACTCTCTAAACCTCAGTCTCCTTGGCAGTGAAAGAGGCACAATGATAAGACCTTTTCTCAGGCAGTTGTTCTAAGAATTAAATAACGCACTGTATCTTTACCTGTTAACCTGGTATCTAATGTTTAGTAAGACTCTGATAAAAGGAACTGTAATACTTTCCCTCATTGCCTTTAGAGGAATGCTTCACTTGTGGAAAATGTCCTCTTTGATACTTGTCTCTAAAATGAATTATTCACATCAGACTGCAGTTTTTATGTTTAATGATAATAATGTGAATTACTACTCTAGGACCTAGTTGCTAACTATGAATTCACAGAAACCTTGATGATATGTGTCTACATGAAAACTTTAGAGTCTTATGATAGAGTGAGATGTTCTAGCCAATGAAATATGACAAGAAAAAAGCAACAAAAGGCAAAAGATCTTTGAAAGAAACAATTCTCATTATTTGGAGATGACATAATAGGCTACTGCAAAACACTGGAATAACCATAAAACTATGTAAGCAGTTAACAATGACAAAAGCTATATGTATATATGTATGCATGTGCACATGTATGGCGACATATACATATGCATGCATAAAGACTGGCATCAGTTCAGTTCAGTTCAGTGCAGTCACTCAGTCGTGTCTGACTCTTTGTGACCCCATGGACTGCAGCATGCCAGGCCTGCCTGTCCATCACCAACGCCGGGAGTTTACCCAAACTCTCTCTCTCTCTCTCTCTATATATATATATATATATATATATACACATACACACACACACATACATACATATGTTGTTGTTTAGTCACCAAGTCCTGTCTGATTCTTTTGTGATCCCGTGGACTGTAGCCCATCAGGCTCCTCTGTCCATGGGATTTCTCAGGCAAGAATGCTGGAATGGGTTGCCATTTCCTTCTCCAGGGGATCTTCCCTACCCCTGCACACACACACATACACACAATATCAAACAGCAAATGAAATGAATGATTCTCTACAGAAAAGCACAATGTTTTACTGACACATACAAAAGAATGTTATGAAAGAATATGAATTATAACACCTAAAATCAGTGAAAAATAAGACCACAGAAACAGAACAGCTGGTTAAAGGTCCAAAAAGAAATCTGGTGGGATGCAAGAGCTTAAAACAAACTTCAATCTCAGTATTACACAGTGGGGTAACACACAGCCCTCCCATTGCTCAGATGTTGGCCAGTGCTTTCTTAAAGCTGCTTTCATTTAGGAGTAAGCAGATGCAACTGTCAGAAAGGAAGCGGGAGGCTTTTTGAAAAGCAGCAGGAAATGAACAAGCAGGGAACACAGTCACTGAGATCCTGGCAAAGGATCCAATGTGTTCTGTAAAAGGAATTTGGAGCCTGTGAGTTGATTCATTGGATTTACGAACCAGGACAGGATAGTTTCAGTACGTTAACAGTGTCAGACTTTATTTTTGGGGGCTCCAAAATCACTGCAGATGGTGACTGCAGCCATGAAATTAAAAAGATGCTTACTCCTTGGAAGGAAAGTTATGACCAATCTAGACAGCATATTGAAAAGCAGAGACATTACTTTGCCAACAAAGGTCCGTCTAGTCAAGGCTATGGTTTTTCCAGTGGTCACATATGGATGTGAGAGTTGGACTGTGAAGAAGGCTGAGCGCCGAAGAATTGATGCTTTTGAACTGTGGTGTTGGAGAAGACTCTTGAGAGTCCCTTGGACTGCAAGGAGATCCAACCAGTCCATTCTGACGGAGATCAGTCCTAGGTGTACTTTGGAAGGAATGATGCTAAAGCTGAAACTCCAATACTTTGGCCACCTCATGTGAAGAGTTGACTCACTGGCAAAGACTCTGATGCTGGGAGGGATTGGGGGAAGGAGGAGAAGGGGACGACAGAGGAGATGGCTGGATGGCATCACTGACTCGATGGACGTGAATCTGAGTGAACTCCGGGAGATGGTGATGGACAGGGAGGCCTGGCGTGCTGCAGTTCATGGGGTCGCAAAGAGTCGGACACGACTGAGTGACTGAACTGAACTGTATCTCACATGCAAATTCCAGAGGGCATGCCTACCCTTCACTGGAAACTCACTGTTCACCAGACACTCCTACTCTGAGTGTGTGGGAAATATTTTTGGACTAGAAGGGCCACTTTTACTTTAATGTTAAGTACTGCAAAAAGAAGACAGGGCTGGATACCACTATCCCTTCTTATAGTCAAGGATACAAATATATCAAAACATTTTGGAGACTAGAAAACAGGCAGGCTGGGCAACTTAAAGAAAAGGAAATTTAAGTAACAGTATGAGTATGTACACATTTTTCCTCCTTCTAATACAGAACTCCTTTTTCCTACAGATATTCAAAATTAGTCTTAAAACAAAAGCTTAAAAACTGTGGTAATGGATATGACCACCAGTAGCTGACAAGAAATTACAGAGAAATTTCAAGTTTTCTCTGATTAACAAATTAGCTCCTCTAAACACACCACCTACTGAAAAAGCCATGACCTCTGGAAGCAGGCTGTGACCTCCATGGGCCAGTCATCACAGGCTGCCACTGCCGTCTGCAGTACGGTCAGGTGTGCCCCCAAGGATCAGAAAACCTCTTTATTAAAAATGAAAGAGAACTCCGTCTTCTCTTGCTGCTTTGATGTGAGATCAGCAATTTCTAATAAAAGGGATTTTTTTTTTTCCTGGATGAGGCTACAGAACCAAAATTTATATTTAGACGGGTATGTTTTCACTGGCAAGCTCTAGTTTAATTAATTTCGATTTATAAAGGAATAGCAAAGGTGAGTGACATTGCTACCCAGGCATGCAAATTCAAAGTGAACATAATCCTAGTTTACATTTTTGGAAAATAGCCAGTGTGTCTCGGGAAATGAAATGTACCTGAGAGGGACAAAAGACGTGACTTCCTTATTTTTTTTTTAATAAAAAAATGTTGCTTCCTGTGGCAGATTTGAAAGGTATGGATAGGCATTAGCAGAACAGTTTTTCATGAAACTGTTTTGGTGATCTGTGTGATGTTGCCTCTGCTAAACGCAGAAAAAATAAATTAGCATTCATTAATTTCATGAATAGCATATATTTCAGCATTTACAAGTATGATGCTCTTTTGAGGGCTTCCTTGCTCAGAGTTATGACTCTCTTAAATCTTTTTTTTTTTTTTTAAGAAAAAGAATGTATATAAAGGCAGAGGAACATCATGTTTTATGAACATGTCAGGTTCTAAGGAACCAAGCCCATAAAAGAACACTAAGGAAATATTTAGAAGCAGAACTTCAAAACTTTTCTGTCCTTCTGTTTTCCCACATTTGGGAGAGAGGAGGGGATGGTGAAATGCAGTCAGTTATAGGCATTCATGAAAAGGCTGAATCCTTTTCATGTTCATAAAATTGAACATACGTAATAAAATAGAGAAAACACTAAAGTCACAGAGGCAGCTGCAGAAACTCTTTTCAACTGATTGTGAAGAGATTTTAAGCTCAGAGTAGTCCTGACTGATTGGAGAAGGCAATGGCACCCCACTCCAGTACTCTTGCCTGAAAAATCCCATGGACGGAGGAGCCTGGAAGGCTGCAGTCCATGGGGTCGCTGAGGGTCGGATACGACTGAGTGACCTGACTTTCACTTTTCACTTGCATGCATTGGAGAAGGAAATGGCAACCCACTCCAGTACTCTTGCCTGGAAAATCCCATGGATGGAGGAGCCTGGTGGGCTGCAGTCCATGGGGTCTTGAAGAGTCGGACACGACTGAGCAACTTCACTTTCACTTTTCACTTTCCTGCATTGGAGAAGGAAATGGCAACCCCCTCCAGTGTTCTTGCCTGGAGAATCCCAGGGACGGGGGAGCCTGGTGGACTGCCGACTATGGGGTCGCACAGAGTCAGACACGACTGAAGCAACTTAGCAGCAGCAATAGTCCTGACCGATAACTTTCGTTGCTCATTTTGAGCAGCTACTGTATATGAGTAGCTGGTATCCAGACTTTCCCCATCTTTAGACTTTTAGATATACCCCCCACCTTGTTGAACTCCTCTGTTCCCCACTTGTCACTTGGCTAACTGCTATTCATTTCTAGATCTCAATTAAACATCACTCCCTCCAATAGGCTCTCCCAGATTTGCCCCCTCACTCAGGACATCCTGTTTATCTCTTTCATAGCATTTAGCACAGTATGTTGTCCTTATGTTTGTTTACTTTCATCCTTTCTCTACTGGACTCTGAGTTCCCTGAGGGCAGAGACCCTCATGTCAGTAGACCACAGACATTATGATGTCATGGATAAAATGCCGGTTTTAGACGTGGCCAGTTGGGTTCCAATCCCAACTGCACCAATGCAGTAGCTGTGTGATCTCAGCATGGTACTTAACCCCTCTGGGCAATCATTTCTCCCTCCCATGTGGAGTATCTATCTCATGTTTTCTAAGGTTAAAATCAAATGTGATGATGCAAGTAAAGTACTTCATAAATGAGCACTGTTATTATTTGCCACTGTATACCCAGTGCCAGCTACAGCTCTCATACTAAAAGATGCAGGATAAATACCTACTAAACTGGTACACTTTAATACGATTATATCTGCATATTCTCACAGCAACTCATGAAGTACGTCTATACCAACTTCACATGTAAGAGACTAGAGAGATTAGTAATGCCTTCCTTAAAGCCTCACAGCACTCTCCAAATTTCCATTCCTTGAGCCCCAGGCCCACCAGCATAAACTGAGGACATTATTTCTACCAGTTTCTCATGAAAGGGTGTCATCATCAACCTGTTTGGGCAGGGGCAGTAAAAAAAACAAAGTACACACAATAAAATCCAGTAGGAATCAATCTATATTCATGAAGCAATGTTTATCTGATTACAAACATAGTATGATATGGACATTCTGTCAGATCCTATAAACCCTTTGAGCCCCAGTTTTTACCTTCTGTGAAATGGGCATAATAAAGACAGAGGAGAAATATATGAAGCCCTGCATGGCGTCTGGTATTAGTCAGGTGCTCGAAAAAGGCAGCTCCTGCTTCTGAGAGGATGTGAGCCACTAAATGATTCTTTAAGGTCTTAAGTTATATTTTATCCTGGATCTCATTCGATCAATGGTGAGAAATCATTAGAAACAGCGATTTTGCTTTCAAAGTACAGGGCAGCTAGAATGCTGAGGTCTTTGGGTTTGCAACAGATACTGTATGATGTTACTCCTTAAAAGTTTCTAGGCAAGAACAAAATGGCAGAAGAGTAGGTGGTCGTGGAGTATATCTCTCTCCATGGATACATCAGGAATACACCTTCAGACACAAAAGTGCATGCAGAACACCAGCTGAGAGTGGAAAAGAATATATAGAACCATGCAAAACTCGATAGGACAAAGGAACTAGGGAGGAAAAAACAGGAGTGTTAGTACGATTGGACCTGCCCTCAGTAGGTGGGGGAACTGAAGCAGGGGTCTGATCCCCACATCGGGGCAACTGTCTGAGTCAGAGGAGAAACATTTAAGGCTGAGAGTGAAACAGCTGATCTGTGGCAGTCTAAACGGAATGAGAATCAGACAGTCCTTGCCGCAGCAATACATACTGTGGACAGGGACACAGGTCCCCTGGAGGGTACAGTGGCTGGGAGCTGGAATATGGGGATTGTGGAGCAATACTAGGGCAAGCTGCTGTTGACTGTGGAGAGACAGATCACGGGGATGTGAGAGAGGAGATTGTGGTGGGAGATGCCTGTGGAGGGAGGCTGGGCAGCCATGGAAGCAAGGTGATGCTGCTGAGTCACACATAGAGGGTGGAGCCATCACCATAGCCTCTCTCTCCCCACATGCCAGCATCAGCAGCTGAACAATAGAGAGGCTGGCCCATCAAATGCCTGACACACTGAACTACAGAGAAGGACCCCACCCAGGGTGCCTCTTTAAGTGCTTGACCCACCATCTACAGAGTAGGGCCCCAGCCAGGGGGGCCCCCTCTATGTGCCTGATGCGCTGAACAACAGAGAAGGACCCCAGGCAAGGGAGCCCTTGAAGTGCCTGAACAGGCAGAGCTACGGAGAAAGACTGGCCAAAGAGGCCTTCTGATTGCCAGCTACAAGAGGCTCAAAAAAAAGACTCTGATAGGGCCATAACTCCTGCAGCGGAGGCAGTCCATGTCCCCGCACACATGGCGCCACCAGGGTCCCCACAGGCCAAGCAGCTGTGCCACCTTCACGCTCAACTCTCACTGGGGCAGAGCTGCCACAACAAAAAAAGTCTTGCGTCTATGTGCGCAGGGTTGCTTTGGTCCTGTCGGACTCTGTGACCCTGCAGACTGTGGCCTGCCAGGCTTCTCAGTCAGGGAGGGGGGCTCTCCAGGCAAGAATACTGGAGTGTATTGGCCAATACTGGTTGTCATACCCTTCTAGAGCACTGTATTTCCTGCTGCCCTAACCGCCAGCTCCCCTGAGTACCTGGTGCTGTCAGAACCCCTGCAATCCAAGCAGCTGCATGACCTCCACACATGGCCCTCAGAGAGGCAAACCCAGGTCCTCCAGGGCAGTCTCAGGAGCAAACCCCAGTGGACGACCCACATTGTAGAGGTGGAAATAAAATCACGATTGAAACCCAGGGGCATTGTGGCTAAGGAAGAAGACGCAAAGCCTTCCCACCAGAGGTACAAGCTGCAGATTAAACCCACACGATCCTCCAGGCAGACTCTGTGCCTATGGAATATATAAAAGGTCGAGAGCATCCACAAAAGAAAATGTACTACTTCTGATACCTGGGGACATTGGAGGCAAAAACACACAGGAGTAGGACCAGATTAGAATCTGTGCTGTCCCCACAGCAGGTCCAGAGACCAGCACGGTGTTGGAAGGCATCCTAGGGAGGTGAGGTGGACTGTGACTCCCAGCGAGGGAAAGGACTCTGACACCAGTGACTCGAGAAAAACATTATTCTTATGTTTTGACTTGTTCTGTAGATTCTATTGGGTTTTTTTCCTTTCCCTTCCTCTGTTGTAGTTGTCGATTTTATTGGCACTATGAAATCTAATCAAGCTTTTGAGCTTTTTTTTTTTCCTCAGTCACATTTTTTGTGGTTGTTATAAACCTCTGCCTCTATGTTGGGCTTTTGCAATTCTGTGGAATTTTCCTTTTTTTTTCTTTTCTCTTTTTTCTTTTCAATTTTTAATTTTTTAAACCTATTATTTTTTCTACACTTACTCCTTTGTTTGCTTTTTCTACTGTTCTTTTCCCCTGGCAGCTAATCTTTAATGTATATAAATCTTTATCTACCTCTATTTAACTTTGCATATCTATTCTTTCTTTCCTTTCCTCTCAACATATTTGTTGGGTTTATTTTCATTGCTTCATTCCCCAATTGGCACCTTGCTGTGTTCTGTTTTCCAGTTTGTGCTTTAGTTAGTTTTGTTCTGGTAGATATAATTTTTGGTGTCCTTTGTTTGCCAGGTCAATCTATTGTACTTTATTTTTGTTGGACTGTTTTGATTTTGCTTATGGGTGCATATATATATGTGTATAGTCAGTGACACTTTTTATTGTGGTTATAAACCTCTGCCTCTACGTTAGGCTTTTACAGTTCTTTGGAGTTTTCCCTTTTTTTTTTTCCATTTTTTCCCCTCTTTTTTTCTTCCATTTTTAACTTTTTTTTATAATTTTTATTTTTATTTTTTTAAACCTATTATATTTTTCTACATTTATTCCTTTGCCTTTCCTACTGTTTTTTTCCCCCTTGCAGTTAATCTTTAATGTATATGAATCTTCTTCATCTACCTCTATTTAACTTTGCATATCTATTCTTTCTTTCCTTTCCTCTCAACATATTTGTTAGCTTTGTTTTCATTGCTTTATTCCCCACTTGGCGTCTTGCTTTAGTTTCGTTTTCCAGTTTGTGCTTTAGTTTTGTTCTTAACTGGTAAATATAATTTTTGATTTCCTTTGTTTGTTGGGTCAATCTACTATACTTTATCTTTGTTGGATTGTTTACTTTGCTCATGGGTGTATATGTATATTCCATTATTTTAATTATTATTTGCCTGATTTTGTAACTGCCATTTGTCTAGGGTTCATCTTTGGTTCAGAGAAAGCAATGGCACCCCACTTCAGGACTCTTGCCTGGAAAATCCCATGGATGGAGGAGCCTGGTAGGCTGCAGTCCATGGGGTCGCTAAGAGTCGGACACGACTGAGTGACTTCACTTTCACTTTTCACTTTCATGCATTTGAGAAGGAAGTGGCAACCCACTCCAGGGTTCTTGCCTGGAGAATCCCAGGGACTGGGGAGCCTGGTGGGCTGCCGTCTATGGGGTCGCACAGAGTCGAACACAACTGAAGCGACTTAGCAGCAGCAGCAGCAGCATCTTTGGTTTCTCGTTTTTGGATATTTATTGTAATATCACTTAATGCCACAAGCCACTTGTGGAATCTTTGTTCCTGACCAGAGATTAAGCCCTGAGCCTTTGAAGTGGGAGCACTGACTCCAAGACTCTAGACTACCAGAGAATTAACCCTAGTGAGTATCAAATAGTGAGAACTCACAAAGTAAACCATTTGAATACAAGACCTGGAATCACCCAAACACCAGTAGTACCTTGTACAACAAACAAAACAAAAATACAAATCCAATCATCAGCAGACAGGAACCACCTCACTCAACCTTATCCATCAGAGGAAAATCAAACAAACAAAAACTCAGCACAAATCTCACCTTATAAGAAGCTTACACAAACCACTGGACCAACCTTAAGAGGGCAGAAACCAAAAGGAAGAAAGAGTTCAACCTTGAAGCCTGAGAAAAGGAGACGTCAAACACAATAAGTTAAAAAAAAATAACGAAAAGGCAGAGAAATAGTACACAAATGAAGGAACAAACTAGAAACACATAAGTCCAAATAAATGAACAGGAAATAGGCAAACTACCTGAAAAAGAATTCAGAATGATGATAGTAAAGATGATCAAAAACCTTGAAAACAAAATGGAGAAAATCAATAATCAATTGACAAAGACCTAGAAGAATTAAAGAATAAACACACAGAGACAAACAACACAATTACTGAAATTAAAAATATTCTAGAAGGGATCAATAGCAGAATATCTGAGGCAGAAGAACGAATCAGTGAGCTGGAAGATAAAATGGTGGAAATAACTTCTGAAGAGCAGAATGAAGTAAAAAGAATGAAAAGAACTGAGGATAGTCTCAGAGACCTCTGGGACAATATCAAACGCACCAACATTGGAATTATAGGGGTCCCAGAAGAAGAAGAGAAAAAGAAAGGGTATGAGAAAAGTTTTGAAGAGATTATAGTTGAAAATTTCCCCAACATGGAAAAGGAAATAGTCACTCAAGCCCAAGAGGCATAAAGAGTCCCATACAGGGTAAACCCAAGGAGAAACACACCAAGACACACATTAATCAAACTAACAAAAGACTAAACACAAAGAAAGAATATTAAAAGCAGCAAGGGAAAAGCAACAAGTAACATACAAGGGAAACGCCATACACTTAACAACTGATCTTTCAGCAGAAACTCTGCAGGCCAGAGGGAATGGAGGATATATTTAGAGTACTGAAAGGAGAAAATCTACAACCAAGATTACTGTACCCAGCAAGGATCTCATTCAAAATTGATGGAGAAATAAAAACCTTTTCAGATAAGCAAAAGTTAAGAGAATTCAGTACCACCAAACTAACTTCACAACAAATGTTAAAGGGACTTATATAGTCAAGAAATACAAAAGAAGAAAAAAGATCTACAAAATCAAACCCAAACAATTAAGAAAATGGCAATAGGAACATATATATCAATAATAACTTTAAATGTAAATGGATTAAATGTTCCAACCAAATGGATTAAATGCTCCACAGACTGGCTGAATGGATACAAAAACAAGACCCATATATATGCCGCCTACAAGAAACCCACTTCAGACCTAAAGACACGTATAGACTGAAAGTGAGAGGAAGGAAAAATATATTCTATGCAAATGGAAAGCAAAAGAGAGCTGGAGTAGCAGTCCTCATATCAGAAAAAAAATAGACCTTAAAATAAAGAAGATTATAAGAGATAAGGAAGGACACTACATAATGGTCAAGGCATCAATCCAAGAGGAAGACATAACAATTGTAAATATCTATGCACCCAACATAGGAGCACCTCAATACATAAGACAAACACTAACAGACATAAAAGGAGAAATTGACAGTAACACAACAATAGTAGGAGACTTTAACACCCACTCACACCAATGGACAGATCATCAAAACAGAAAACTCATAGGAAACACAAGTCTTAAACGATACATTAGACGAGATGGATCTCATTGATATCTTCAGGACCTTCCATCCAAATACAGAAGAATACATCTTCTCAAGTGCACATGGAACATTCTCCAGGATAGACCACATCTTAGGTCACAAATCAAACCTCAGTAAATTTAAGAAAATTGAAATCATACCAAGCATCTTCTCCAACCATAATGCTATGAGACTAGATATCAATTACAAGAAAAAAACTGTAAGAAACACAAACACATGGAGATTAAACAACTCGTTTCTAAATAACCAACAGGTTACTGAAGAAATCAAAATGGAATTGAAGAAATTTCTAGAAACAAATGACAATGAAAACACGACAATTCAAAACCTATGGGATGAAGCAAAAGCAGTTCTAGAAGAGGAAAGTTTATATCAATACAATCTACCTCAAGAAACAAGAAAAACATCAAATAGACAACCTAACTTTACATCTAAAACTAGAAAAAGAAGAACAACAACAACAACAAAAAAAAAACCAAAATTAGTAGAAGGAAAAAGTCATAAGGATCTGAGCAGAAATAAATGAAAAAGAAATGAAAGAAACAACAGTAATGATTAATAAAACTAAAAGCTGGTTCTTTGAGAAGATAAACAACATTGACAAACCCTTAGCCAGACTCATCGAGGAAAAAAGAGAGAAGACTCAAATCAACAAAATTAGGAATGAAAAAGGAGAGGTTACAACAGACAATGCAGAAATACAAAGGATTGTCAGAGACTATTATGAACAACTATATGGCAATAAAATGGATAACCTGGAAGAAATGGACAGATTCTTAGAAAAGTTCAATCTTCAAAGACTGAACCAGGAAGAAATAGAAATTATGAACAACCCAATTACAAGCACTGAAACAGAAGCCGTCATCAAAAATCTCCCCCAAAACAAAATCCCAGGACCAGATGGCTTCACAGGAGAATTCTATCAAACATTTAGAAAAGAACTAATGCCTATCCTTCTAAAACTCTTTCAAAAAACTGCAGAGGAACGAGCACTTCCAAACCCATTCTTTTGAGTCCACCATTACCCTGATACCAAAATCAGACAAAGACAAAACAAAAAAAGATAAGTACAGGCCAGTATCACGATGAACATAGATGCAAAAATCCTTAACATAATTTTAGCAAACAAAATTCAGCAATACATCAAAAGGCTCACACACCATGATCAAGTTGGGTTTATTCCAGGGATGCAAGGATTCTTCAATATACACAAATCAATCAATGTGATACACCATATTAACAAATTGAAAGATAAAAACCTTATAACCATCTCAATAAATGCAGAAAAAGCCTTTGACAAAATTCAGCACCCATTTATGATTAAAACTCTTCCAAGAATGGGCATAGGAGGAACCTACCTGAACATAGTAAAGGCCATATATGATAAGCCTACAGCAAACATTATTTTCAATGGTGAAAAACTGAAAGCATTCCCCCTGAGGTCAGGAACAAGACAAGGGTGTCCACTTTCACCACTATGATTCAACATAACTTTGGAAGTCCTAGCTACAGCAATCAGAGAAGTAAAAGAAATAAAAGGAATCCAGATCAGAAAAGAAGAAGTAAAGCTCTTACCGTTTGCAGATGACATGATACTGTACATAGAAAACTCTAAAGATAGTATCAGAAAATTACTAGAGCTAATCAGTGAATTTAGCAAAGTTGCAGGATACAAAATCAATACACAGAAATCATTTGCATTTCCATATACTAACAATGAAAAATCAGAAAGAGAAATTAAGGAATCAATTCCATTCACCACTGCAACAAAAAAATTAAATATCTAGGAATAAACTTATCTAAGGAGACAAAAGAACTATACAGAGAAAACTATAAGACACTAATGAAAGAAATCAAAGACAACATAAACAGATGGAGATAGTCCATGTTCCTGGGTACAAAGAATACTCTGAAAATGACTATAATACCAAACACAATCTACAGATTCAGTGCAATCCCTATCAAATTACCAATGGCATTTTTCACAGAACTAGAACAAAAAATTTCACAGTTCCTATGGAAACAGAGAAGACCCCAAATAACCAAAGCAGTCTTAAGAAAGAAGAATGGAGCTGGAGGAGTCATCCTCCGTGACTTCAGATCATAGTACAAAGCTACAGTCATCAAGACGGTATGGTACTGGCACAAAAACTGAAATACAGACCAATGGAACAAGATAGAAAGCCCAGAAATAAACTATGGGTACCTTATTTTTGACAAAGGAGGTAAGAATATACAATGGGGCAAAAACAGCCTCTTCAAATGGTGCTGGGAAAACTGGACAGCTATATGTAAAAGAATGAAATAAGAACACCTCTGAACACTCTGAATACACAAAGATAAACTAAAAATGGATTGAAGACCTAAATGTAAGGCCAGAAACTACGAGACTCTTAGAGGTAAACATAGGCAGAACACTTGATCACATAAAGCAAAGCAAGATCCTCTGTGACCCACCTCCTAGAGTAACAGAAATAAAACCAAAAGTGAACAAGTGGGACCTGACTAAACGTAAAAGCTTTTGCACAGCAAAGGAAACCATAAGCAAGGTGAAAAGACAACTCTCAGAATGGGAGAAAATAATAGCAGATGAAATAACCGACAAAGGATTAATTTCCAAAATATACGAGCAGCTCATACAACTCAATGCCAGAAAAACAAACAACCCCATCAAAAAGTGGGAAAAAGACCTAAACAGACATTTCTCCAAAGACGACATACAGATGGCTAACAAACACATGAAAAGATGCTCAACATCGCTCATTATTAGAGAAATGCAAATCAAAACTACAATGAGCTAGCACCTCACACCGGTCAGAATGGCCATCATCAAAAAGTCTACAAACAATAGGGGTGCTGGAGAGGGTGTGCAGAAAAGGGAACACTCTTGCACTGTTGGTGGGAATGTAAGCTGATACAGCCACTATGGATGACGGTGTGGAGATTCCTTAAAAAACTAGGAATAAAACCACCATATGACCCAGCAATCCCACTCCTAGGCAGATACCCTGAGGAAACCAAAATTGAAAGAGACACATGTATCCCATTGTTCACTGAAGTACCATTTACAATAGCTAGAACATGGAAGCAACCTAGATGTCCATTGACAGATGAATGGATAAAGAAGTTGCGGTACATAAACACAATGGAATATTATTCAGCCATAAAAAGAAAACATTTGAGTCAGTTCTGTTGAGGTGGATGAACCTTGAACCTATTATACAGAGTGAAGTGAGTCAGAAAGAGAAAGACAAATATCGTATTATAACACATATACATGGAATCTAGAAGAATGGCACTGAAGAACTTATTTCCAGGGCAGCAGTGGAGAAACAGACATAGAGAATAGACTTATGGACACGGGGCGAGGGGAGGAGAGGGTGAGATGTATGGAGAGAGTAGCATGGAAACTTACATTACCATATGTAAAATGATAGCCAACAGGAATTTGCTGTATGGCTCAGGAAACTCAAACAGGGGCTCTGTATCAATCTAGAGGGGTGGGGTGGGGAGGGAGATGGGAGGAAGATTCAAAAGGGAGTGGATATATGTATACCTATGGCTGATTCATGTTGAGGTTTGACAGAAAACAACAAAATTCTGTAAAGCAATTATCTTTCAATAAAAAAATAAAAAGAAACAAGAACATTGTAAAAAAAAGTCTAAACTCTCCTTAAATGTTTCTAAACTCTCTTAAGATACAATATGAAGAATAAAAAAATCCCAAATCTAGGGCATTAAAAAAAATTCATACATTCTGAGATATCCTTCAAACTCTTAGACTCATGAATAAAGTTGCTTCAGGGAAAGTGGCTGTCTTTCTTTAAGCTATTTAAAGAATCTGCCCACTCCTAACAATTTATTTATTTATTTTTTTGCTCAGAACTCTAGTTAATGGGGACTCAACATTGGTACAAGAAGGATAAGGGGAATCTAAATAATCATGGCTCATATCATGTTCCAAACCACCCCAAGAGACCACTTGAGCTAAAAACCAAATGATGGAAATAAACCCCTGTTTACATGGGTTGGGCAAAAAACACAAAACAGAGAACTCTTCTCCCACGATGAGCAGAGAGGTAAGGCTCCCTTCATGAGTCCTCCTTGAAGATAGCATCCAAAACCCACAGGCTTATGTCTGCCCTCAACTGACCTGGACAAATCACTCATGCTGACACTCAGCTAGGAAGGTCAAGGTCAAAGGGCAGTGGGCTCTGAGGTCAAGGGCCACCCACCACAGACTAAAGAGGCCACAGGCAAGATCACTCATTACTGCTGTGGTTACTTGCCTTGGATCCCTCGTGGCCGAGACGTGCCAAAGAAGAGAGTATTCTTTAGCAGCTGGTTTAAAAACCTTGCTGGTTAATTCTTCAAACACCCCGTCTTGCTTTTATCCAGTGTGCTAAGAAGGTTAAACTAAATGACCTCCCTTCTGAGGGTCAGGAGAGCTTCTTAGGGAGTCTGAAGACTTGTGTAGTAGAGAAAAACCTTTCAATGGGAATAATGGCCAACAGGACAAGTAGCAAGCAATTATCAATAAGGATGAGATAAATGCAAGATGCAGCAGAGCTTGGCTCAAGTTAGGCAAGATAACAAAGGCCCCATTTCAACCCAAGGAGGGGGAGAGACTCAGGAATAAGTGAATGCTCACCATCTTTTATAAATAATGATGAAGTAATGTGTCTGATTCCGAAGTCTGCTGGTTTAAAAATTTAGTTGCATTCCTCACTCTATTTCTGACTCCACTCTTAATTTTATTCATAGCATAAGAGGGTCATGTAATGAGGATCGAAATAAACAAACAAAAGAAACAAAATGAAGCCATTTTCACAAGCTGGTGAAATAGTGTGAGAAACAGAATGAAGATTTTGCATGACACTGGGACTGTGTGTCTTGCACACAGCCTGACATTGAGGTCTGTGCATCAATGCCTTTAGGAAAAGAGAAGAAGACACATGATCACCAGGGGAAAATGGACATGTTTAATCTCAAGAACATTTCTGGAACAAAAAGCTGATAGGAACTGCTTTAAAACCTTGTAAGAAAGAAACAGTTAACTCACAGGGAGAGAAACCTATGTTTCTGACCAACCTGTGTTCACTAAAAGAGCTCTGGCAAGAATAATACACACTACAATATGTAAGAGCTTTTTTTTTTTTTAAATATCTCCATGGTTAGAATGAGGATTGAGGATTTGGAACTTCGGTCCATGAGTGCAAATACAAATTAAGCACACTTCTGCTGGAATGAACTGCACGTGGTGACTTTCTACCTAAGCTGCGCTGCGTTCATTATCCTCCTAAATGAGGATGTATAAGCCTTACACATGTGACCTAAGGCTGCTGTGAGCTCTTATTGTTCAGGACCATAAGGCACAGACCCTGGAAGGGGTCTGATGGCCACTTCTGGCCCTCCCTCATCTTGCAGATCAAAGTGCTCTCCAAGACATTCAGACAAATCAGAACTGAGGCCAGGGCACAGACCCGCCCCTAGATGGGGAAGCTGGCAGGTGGCCCGTGGTCTTCACTTCGTGTTCTTCACTCCAATTGGTTCCCACTCCTCCCTGTTATCTCACCCCTCTCCTCTGCACCGCTGCCTCTGCCATCCCTCGCCTCAGCCAATTTCCATTTCCAACTGAAGCCAGTGAATGCTGACTCTGTCATCTGCAAAGTACCTTATTAATGAAGTAAGGGGGCTTTAGGGGTGGGAAGTGGGTGAGAAAGAAAGATACAGAAACCACAGGACACAGCCTGTCCTCAAGCAGGTGGCAAGGCGTCAGCTGAGAAGACACAAATTATCTTTTTTTCAATGCCTGGGTCTAAGTACATCATCTTGGTGGTCTTACTCATTAATGAAAGAAATAAGGAAAGAAAAAAAGAGTGGGAGGGAGGGAAGGAGGAAGGAAGAGAAAAAAAAAAGATAAAAAGAAGAGGCAGAAGGGAGAAAAGTGAAAAGGAAAAAAATAAACGGAATGGGAATTCCCTGGCAGTCCAGTGGTTAAGACTCTGCACTTTCATTGCCAAGGGTGTGGATTCAATCCCTGTTCGGGGAACTAAGACCCCACAAGTCACACAGTTCAACCAATAAATAAATAAGTAAAATAAATATCATATTAAGGAGTTTAGATATCATCTTATAAGCATGGTAAGCCACCATGTGCTTAAGAAAAATGAAAGAAATGAAATAAATGGGGCCTGGTCCTGACTTTGGCTTTGAGAATCTGGCCTGTTTTCTGGTGATCATGTCACTCTTTTCACGTGCTAGCTGTTCTGTCTTCCTGTCTGTGCTCTGCTTAGTCACTGAGTCGTCTCCGACTCTTTGCAACCCCATGGACTATAGCTCTCCAGGTTCCTTTGTCCATGGGGATTCTCTAGGCAAGAATACTGGAGTGGGTTGCCGTGCCCTCCTCCAGGGGCATCAGAAGCAGGAAGAGGGGAAGGAGTAGGGAGATTTGCACTCAAAGTCCAACAGTAGGGAGAAGATCAGAAAAAAAACACAAAACTTAAAGTTGCAGATGTATGAACTCCACAGTACAATTTGGGGCTTTAAAGACTAAAAGCAAAGTACCTGGTGCAGTGACTCCTACAAAAAGAATAGCGTGCTCACTGTCCTGCCTGGGAGTAACAGCCATCGGAACAGATTTGCATTATACCCACCATCTGCTCTTTAAGACAACAGGAAAGTATATAAAGTGATACACTTTATGAGGAGCTTCATCCAACTGGTACTGTTCAGTGCACTCCATGAGAACATTTCCATTCATTTCCTGACAGCACAAGATCAGCATGGCCACACTGCCTCAAGAACCATTCAGGCCAGAGTGGATTCATCAACAGGTGAAAAATAAATGTTTCTCTCTGGGCTGTTTGTTTTCTCCAGCTGCTCTTAAAAGGAGACAGGAATGCAGAACATCAGCTAGGCTGAATGGTCTAAATCCTGCTCCATCACTGGACGCACTGAACTGAGCGAGGCATTTCATCTGCCTCAGGTTCCTCGTGTGTAAACAGAGGAGAGTAAGAATACCCTCCTCACAGGATTGTCGTGAAAATGAAAGGTATTCATGCAGGGCAAGCCCTCACCGCAAGGCCTGGCACATGTAAGTTCTGTAGTGTGAGCTGTCAACAGCAGCAGCAGCAGCAGCAGCAGCATGGTTTTCCTTCTTATCCATTCACTGAGCCGTAATTCCTTAAACATCTGATAACCACCATAAAAGCCTAATGCAAAGCCACAGGACACAAAATCTCTTTACAGGCTGGGGGTCAACTTCTGGCCTCACTGCAGCGGTTCTGCACAACCATACTCCCTCTATCAGCTGAAGTGCCCTTGGGAATGCTGGAACAATGACCACAAAGATGTCTAGAGAGGTCTGGTTCTTTTACTGGGCACCGTGTAGACACTTTTTACAACTTAATACTCACACAATAAAAATTAAGTGCTTACATAAGACCTCTACCAAATGACAAAAACATGATTATATATTGGTTCACTACAAAATCCTTTAGAGAAATGGATGCTATAATTGAGAACTGATTATTAAGAATCAATAACCTCAAGATCAACACCAACATAGTCATATTTTTAGGAAAACCAAAGGTAATTCTCGGTTCCTTGAAAATTTCTAAAAAAAATCAAAATAATCATCAAAGTGATCTTGTTAAAAAGTCCTGGTACACCAGGTTATGCCAAATCTGGGTCTATTATAAGAACCAAATGGCCTACAAAATTGTAGCTTTTAAAGCAGAATGCAGCCCCTTAAATGGCAATGAGAAAAAATATAGATTAAATGTCATTTTTCTAAAGCGAATTCAAGCCAAAAGTCTTAAATTCATGGATATCTTTGATTTATATTCACTTCTTACGAACCTCAAAATGCACTCAATCAAAACTGTGGGGTTTTAAGGAAGAAATGTCAAGAATTCATTGACTGCACCAGCGAATCAACAGACAACTCTTCTGCCACTGGACTGTGAAAAATTTAGCGAGTTGTGATGAAGACCAGATTAGGGATATAGCTTTGAAGAGAAACAAATCAGGGCAATGCAAAACTTTATTACTGGACTATAATTTTTATCGATCAAGAGTGCTGCTTCTGTCCCAAAATATGTCTGGTAATGAATTATCCTCTTTGTTTTGAGCCCACTAAATCTTATCTTTTCTCCTGATTTCTCCAATATAAGCTTTAGGCCCTATCCTCTTCATGGTACTGCTACAATTTCCCCCATTCATAATCTCTGCCATAACCATGTCTGCCTTCGTTATGCTGAGGATGACTTGGGTATGTATCTATCACCCCACTCGGTGGGTGATTGTAGAGGCTGACCTTCTTGCCTGGTCCAGCGTTCCAACATCCTCCCCAAATGCTACCTTTTATTAGTTGAAGACAAAGCTGCACTGTTGGTCAAACAGATAGATAGCCCCTCTGGAAGGAGGTACCCTTCATCTTCAGTCAGGGGTGTGCAAGGGGTTACCTTTCCTTGCTAGAGCCAAACACATCTCAAGGCCCATACTGAAATGGGCCGAACATCTTAACACCATACAGAGAAAATATACACATTGGCTCAGTAAATCCAATCAGCCTGATGTCTAGACTGGGTGCTGCTAACACTCGAGGTGGCCTCAGAACAGGCAGAAATGAGGAGAGAAGGGAGGTGAGTGCACACATTCTCTCTGAGAGAAGCCACTGCCCCTCAGCTCTTGCTGGTTGTTGGCTGTGGAGGGAAAAGTGGGGGAGGTGCTGCCAGACAGTCTCAATTTTCAAATAAAGCCCAGAACCCAGACATCTCTGTAAAAACTCTCTTGATTTTTAAATGTTGGCAACAAATTCCAAACATTTTTAAACACAGTGCTCATTGAGCCAAACACTTCTTTTAGCCACATACAGCCTACAGCCTGCCAATTATGGAGATGACTCCCCCAGAAGGTCAGGCAACCCGAGTAATCATTTCCATCTCTGCAGTATTTGCAAAGGACTGACCAATAATGGGCCCCAACCAATTGCCAGGCACCCTGCTCACTGCTTTCCATGAGTCATCTCATTTTGAACCTCATTACAAACTGACTGCAACATCGTTACCCAGGTTGCCAAGATAAAGGCTCTTAGGAAAGTTCAGATCTTGTCTAAGTTCTGAGAGTCAGGCAGGAGCAGGATTTGAACTTGCGTCTTCATGACTTTAAACCGCACCTACTTCCCACTAATGCACAGGGCCCACCTAGAAACAAGAGTGGAATAAAGCAGACCTTGCAGGAGGGGCTTCTTCAGCCCTAGGGAAATAGCTGAGGCAGCACACGGACCTCTATGGGTATACACTACCAAGTTTACTGTTTCAGAGTCAGTGATTTAATGCAGGCACCTAAGTAGTGATAAGTAACAGTGTATTTGACCACATTTCAAATTTATGATTCAGCCTTTCAGTGTGATAATTGCTGGCTGGTGTGCAGTGGGCCAGAGGAGGCCAGAAATCTGGTCACTAACTAGATGTGCAAGCGAAATTATTCTTAATAATAACAAAAGTAACAATAATCACTTCTTAAAAGGCAAACCAGAAACTTTTTGTTGCAGAAGGCTTTACACATAATGACTCTTTCTTATATCTAGAAGTTTCACAGCTAACAAGTTGATTTTAATCTCCTTATTTCAACATCAAAGAGGGAAAAAAGGTTCAACATCAAATGGATCAGAAATGAAGGATTTTATAAAAAAAAATTCTGGTAACCTCATGCAGCACTCTTTCCTAATTATGTTAAGTTAATCAAGTTTCCATATTGCTTAATGCTCACTTTTGGCAAAAATTAAAGCAAAAGCAACGGAGTCCAAAATTAGTGCACAGACCAGCTGCAATTTGTATTTGCCTTAATTCAACTTGACAATAGAGCGATTGTGAAGGACACAGCTTCCTCCCAAATATTCCACCTCCACCACCTCTCACTCTAGCCATTTTTGAGAACAAACCTCCAATTATTTACACAGAGCTACACAACTACAGGAGTGTTTAACTGTGTATCAACCCACTATTTCCAACTCCAAGTGCAAAAAATAAATTGAGAAAACATCTATTTATATTATAAACTCAAAGGGTAATTTTTTTTTTTTTAATTAAAAAGACAGCCTGGAATTACATGGGGCTGCATTTCAGAGGGCTTTATGTAACAGAAGCAGCTTACTGGAACTGTCTAGGTGACCCACACCACAAGCAGACAGAATGCCCACTGACTGTCCATAGGAATCACCATTCTCTGTGAAAGGCGTGGCCACCTCAGCAGGAGAAGAGGGAAGTTCTTGTAAAGAACTTTCTTAGTGAGAAGCCCAGGTGAGAGATCACCAAAGACATCAACTATGGATGGTCCTGCTGGGCGTTCCACTTTGTATCGTTTACTGCCTTATGCTGGAACATCCTTTGCCAATATGACCTTTTCCTCCAGGTCTCTGTGTCCACATCACCTCTTCCATGGGGCCTAACCTGACCACCCAAGAGCCAAGAATACACTCAATATCAGCACTCCACATCCAAACTCCCTTCCCTACTCACCTTTACAGTGTATCACTGCGCTCTGCGCACTTCACATTCTGCATTTATCAGTTCATAGTTCATAACCTATTCACCCCCCTAGCAGGATGGCACATCCATAAGGGCTGGACCTTGGACCATCTAGTTCACTGCTGAGTCCCTAGTATCACACTTAATCAACATATATATGTTTCAATAAAGTAATTAATATACAAGTGATAGTTCATTCACAGACAAGTCCACTAGAACCCAAGCACCTCCAAAGCAGGGTTCCTGACTCAGTCTCCCCTGCAGTCCCCCAACACCTACAACAGTGCCTGACAAATAGGACCTGATGCCTGAATCAGCAGGTCAGTGAAGGATACTGCCTGGCTTACTGGGAAGCTAATAAGCCAATGCCATTGGCCAGGCAGCCTCATTCTTCCAGGTGCAGGCAAGTGTCCAGTGGACGTTCAAGATCCTATTTTCCTTTTGTGGATCCTTGGAGGTGAATTCCCCAGTTAGTTAATCTCATCTTTTAGCTGCTAATTTTATTTTAATCTTAAAAGGGCACTGGTGAAAGGAATAGACGGAATGTTTTTGGAGAGGAATATATTGACGGGAACTGAGGGTAAACAATGACCAGATCTCCGAAGGTTCAGAAGATCACGGGTCAAGACTGACAAGGAGTCTGAACCCTAAAGCAGGAGCTCCTTGGCCTTGGCGGCCCTCCCTCTCTCGTAAGCTCCCGTGCTTCCAAGCTTGTCACACACTTTCTAGTTTTCTCCCTACTTCTTATAGACAACACCTTTTGACATGAAGAGTCTTTTTTTTCTCCTACTGTTTTTAAAATTAATTTTTATAGGCATATAGGTGCTTTATAGTGCTGTGTTAGTTTCTACTGTACAGCAAAGTGAATCAGTTTTACGTTCACATATACCCTTTCTTTTCTTGGATTTTCTTCCCATTTAGGTCACTACAGAGCACTGAGTAGAGTCCCTGTATTATACAGCAGGTTCTCATTCTTATCTACTTTATACATAGTATCAATAGTGCATATAAGTCCATCTCAATCTCCCAATTCATGCCATACCCCCTTACCCACTTTGGTTGGCACCTAAGATTGCTTTGTCCCTCTGGGGAAGTGAGGATTAGCAAAGATAAAGGATTCCACTTCTATCCTTCCCCGAGTCTGTCAGCCTCCATTGGCAAGGATGAAATACTCACAGTTGTCAAAGGCCAGCACGGAGAAAATCAACCTTGCCTTGCCGAGTGCGGCAGGATCCACTGCTGCTTAGGATAAGTGCTGCCCTTCCCTGTGGGAGGATTCTACGTCCCTGTCCTGGTGACGTCAGGCTCACCCAGGTCACTCACTCGGGACATGTGACTGGGAGGGATGTCCCTCTTCTGAACTGAAGAAGAAGGACCATCGCCTGTTTCTGCCTTTCCTTTCTCCCTGGAGACCAGCAACAACCTAGCTGGGGCGGGGGTGTGGGGTCACTCCTCCAGCCTGGGTCCTGGAAGGCTGATTTTCCAAAGGCATTACTGTAGCAGAACGAGACACTGATCATAGTTTCGTGGTAATGACTACTTTCTCACAGTCCAATCCCTGATTAAGACGTGTGAACAAGGACCCTGCCATGCCTTCACAGCCCCCAAGGTTACGTGGAATGGAGGCTCACCAGAGCATTAGTAATGCACATGCCCAGTAACAGCAAAGGCCAGTGCAGTCCAACTACTTGGTGTCTGGGCCCCAACCCTACTCCCAAGCTCAAAATATGTTGGAAGTGAAAGCAAAAGCCCTGGGAAAAATAAAAACCGACACACAAAGACAGAACTTGCTTCCTCGGGAGCAACTATCTTGTGAAAGTTTCTCCTGACAATTCACATGGGCAGACGGTTCTCTATCGGTCCATAATTAGTTAATTGCACGCTTATAATCTGTGTTTCCTCAACTGTCACCTGTTGTTTATGTAAGGTGTAAGCTTCAACTAATGTGCACCTTGAAGGTGATTATAGAATAGTATTTATGATGCACCCACATGCATGGGGCACAGCACAAACAAGAAAGGCAGACTCCAGCCCTGGAGTAACTTGGCTCAGGATTTAACTATGGGGACAAGGGAATTTACAGGGATACGAACGAGGGGGTTTCTCCATAATTATACATTATGTAACACCACTATAAAAGGAAAAATGATACGATCTAGACAGACTCAAACACACACAATTTGATGAATGTGACTGAGAAATAAAAGCTAGAATTTTTTGGATGCTAATTTGACTTTTAAAAAAATCCATGAAAGTGCTGTAATTTCTTTCTCCGTGTCACGGTAACCAAGACAAACGTCTATGGCACACCAGAGTAAGCCGTTTCTGACAGATCACGGCATTTACTATCTTTAATGCCTCACAGCCACCAAGTGTGTACCCCAGAGTTGTTTAAAGTTTCGTTAAATCTGATGAATAGATTCTCAAGATTCAGCGTCCCCAATCAAATTCTCCCAGAGTCCTTTCAGCTTGCCTTCCAGCAGGGCTGACCAGATGGAAGGGGAGAAGCCCCCACAACAGGACCCTGGGAGTGAACTCCGTGTTGGCCCAGAGCTGCTCTGCCAACCCAGGCCTCACTTCTGCCCAGGTGTCCACCCTGAGGAAATGGCTCTGCTGGCCTGACAGATAATGTGTGTCACCTCCGATCATCTGCCACGGCCACCGAGAACATACTCAGACACATCTGAAACCTCTGCCCCTTTGCACACATTTCCAGCTGCTTCTAATCCTGAGCACTGAGAACTTGTTGCAACAGACAAAGGTTTCTTTAAGCCAATATCCATAATTAAGAGACTGGAGGGAGGGACTGCGTCTAGAATGCCACACGTGTTCTTCAGCTGTCCCTGTCCTTAAATCCTCCATGGTGCCAGGTCTCTACACAAGGAAAACATGCTTTCCACACTCAGGAACTCCTGCATCCAAGACCAGAAAGGGAATGCGTCCAGAGACAAATAGGGCTACGTGACCCTACTTCTGCTGAGGGGCAGGGTAAGGTCCTGACTGCTCCAGAAAACATCTTAGGCTTACAGAGAATTTCCCCTGTGTGATAAGAGTCACTTTCATTGTGTATCATCCCAGGGCCACCGGGAGGCCTCCCACTGTTGGTGCTAAGACTGTAACCACATCTGTGCCCCAGGTGCAATTACATGCCCCAGAGTCCTCAACCGGAAAGCAAGGGCCAGGCTGCCAGAGCTCACTGACACTGCCTCTTCTCTGGGCTCACGACTCTTTTCTCCCTCTCCTCCATTATATGCGGTCACGAAACAGACTTCTGGCTGACAGGATGTGAGCAGAAGTCATACACCTCATCTCTGAGCCTGACCCACAGTCCCCGCCCCTGCTGGATCCTCACTCGCTTTCCAAGTGGAGAGATTCAGGAGTCCTAGAGAAGGTGGGGCTGCAGGATGGGAGAAGCTAGATCCCTGAACCGCTGCCGAGAACAGAGGGCCCAGCCCCTGTCAATGGCCTCTGACCCTCGATGTGAACACATAAGAAGTATTTATTGTGTTGAGTCTCTAAAGTTTTGGTGTCATCTGTTCCAATGCTTATCTACTCTACTACAGTGATAAACAAATCTGCTTTAATTGGCCAGATGGCTTAAATCAATAATGCTGAACTAATACCTGGACATGTGCTGATACTCGGCACCAATAAACCCTAGGTGATAGTCTCAACTCTCCAGCTTCTATGCTAGAGTGCCACAGAATCTGGACAGTACTAGTCAAAGGACGGCCAACAAGACCCGACTGTCACTTTCTGTAAAAAGGCGACACAAGGCCTTTCTTTCACGTTTTCCTCGCGTACAGACCTGCTACCATGCGGGGATTTAAACACAGAGGGGCAGCTGAAGAATACAGATGGCACTGCAGACATGGAACCACCCCGTCTTCCAGTCCCTGAAGAACAGCTCTTGGTTTAAGGAAACTTGGTCTCGTAAGTTGTGTTCAACACTGGCATCTAATTCACTGTTCTAAGAGGGGCTTCTGGACCAAAACAACTTCCTGATGTGCCATCAC
Source organism: Oryx dammah (assembly GCF_014754425.2). Lineage (NCBI taxonomy): Eukaryota > Metazoa > Chordata > Mammalia > Artiodactyla > Bovidae > Oryx > Oryx dammah. The sequence goes on from NW_024070193.1 coordinate 32,100,107, forward strand.
ATCGCGAGGGGGCATGGTCATGGAATCCATAATACCTGCTGATAAGTGGAAATGCGTAAACTGCGCTGTCCCAGGCCTGGGCCGTCACCTGAAGATGTAGGACTCGCAGAGAAGCGTCTCACTTTAATTCTCCACCTTCATGTAACACTTCAGGCTTCCAAGAGCCTTGCATCTGTCTCACAGTGGCCACAAAAGACATTCTCTAATTGCTTCTGACTGAAAAGCAGAGGCTTTTAATTTCCTCGCATAGAATATGCACGACTTACACACACTCCTAGCACAGTGCGGTGTGTCTCCTTCTCTGCAAGCACGGAGCTTCATCTCACTGGCAAAGAAGAGCTTTTACAAATCGCAATACACCTCCTAAGAAAGGCAATCTTGCCTTCTGAGGGTCTTCAAAATGAGCTTAGCCAGAACTCCAGGGACTCCAATTACACATATTTACCTGATGTACTTTTATGGGATACATAATTCAAAAATTGCAGTCTGCCTTTTATGCTGCGTACTATGCATTTTAAAAATGTACTTATGACGTCGAGCCCTTTCTTTTGTGGTTTCTTGATGCTACCACTCACCGTGAGTAGTTTCAGTCTTTCCCTTATGTGAGGCAATATGCAGTTATTCTTCAGCAACATAAACCTCTTAAGGGTTTTGCAAGCCTTGTTTTGCATCCATTCTTCTCCTGCATGGAACATCTGATTTTTCATCTGGTTTTAATCTCATACAACGATGTAGGTAAAGGCAAACTCCAAGACCTGGTAATTAAGCCCTCATGGCCACCCAGCAGATGCACGGGACATGTTTGCTAACCATTCTCTGAAGGGCTCACCATGTTTCTTACAGTCTCTAGAAAGTTCCTTTATCTTGTTGCTTCCACAAAGACCCACAATGGCCAAACTGCTTTCTTATAACAAAGTCTATTCCCAAAGAAATGCTGTGTTTATAAAATATCTCCATATTTTGACAACAATGGTATACAGCTTCCCCACCGTCCCCCCCATCCCCATGGGAACACCACTATTTCCTTAAATCTGCTTCGTCCCTTCAAGGCTGACAAGGAACTTGGGTCTGTCTAAAGGTCACTGACTTTATCATATTTACATAAAATAAAACAAAAAGCGATTATTCCTCAGAGGAGGCATTCCTCTCACATTTGGGTCCTTAAAAAGAGTTTTATGTTACAAGTCACTTTCTGGATTACTAAATTTTGGGCCACAAAACAACGTATCTTCAGGGAAGATATGTTAGCTTGAAATGTTTTCTATTAAAGAAACTTTGGCATGTCTGTAGGGTCACTGGAGTTAAGTGAAAGTCACTCAGTCGTGTCCGACTCTGTAACCCCATGAACTATACAGTCCATGGAATTCTCCAGGCCAGAATACTGGAGTGGGCAGCCTATTCCTTCTCCAGGGGATCTTCCCAACCCAGGAATTGAACCAGGGTCTCCTGCATTGCAGGCGGATTCCTTACCAACTGAGCTATCAGGGAAGCTCAGAGTCACTGGAGGGAATCAGTCAAAAACGAGGTTGTGGGGGGTTAAAAATGGCCACACATTCCCTGCTGCTCCTCTCTCCAAGAGATGCATCTACTTCCTCACTGCAAATCTGTGCTAATCCTGACCAATCGCCTGCAGGGGAAACGACATGTGAGACTCCTCAGTGAGGTCTCAAGGACCTCCTGACTTCTACTCTTCCTCCTGATACTCCAAGTCAAACGCACCAAGAGCCCACTTCAGCCTCAAGGAACAGGAAAGCCTACAAGGAGGGAGGAGCCCAGTCAATACCCAGCACTAATAGCTACACTCATGGTTGGGACCAACTTAGACATCAGACCCAGCTGTCACTTACTAAGTGAACCCAAGGAGATCAGCGGAAGAGCCCGCTTAAAGAATCGTGAAGAACTATAAACCACTGTTCAACAACAGACTTGGAGATGGTTTGATACACTGAAACTGAAGGAAAACAACTGAGAGAGACATATTCTCTATTCCTCGTGGGTATATCTGTATAATTCCAAGTGTCAGACATCACTGGAGAGAAGTATTTTAAAGATTAATTTGAAAACGATCAATAAGGGGTTAATAGTAAAGAGCACAAACACTTTTATAGGATGAATGGGAAAATATATTGAAAGGCTACAGAGATTTTATGGCTCAGATGAAACTTCCTATGACGTATATAATACAAGAAGTGCTGCGTCTCTAATAAAAGTGAGGATGGTGTGCACTTAAAAACTGCTGGATGAAAAAAAACCCTGTGAAACAGGACAGTAAAAGGCAGTATTTCTAATTTAGCACATTATTTTGTATGTGATTTACCTCAAATCGTAAATATGTAGAGCAGACAAGGTTAGACTACTAGTTCTTTACCTGCATCTATAAAAGTTTACGTATTGATGATGACCCCTTCCAAAACAAAACAGGTTTTGAATTTTCTCACTGGGGAAATGAGAGAATCAGCCTAGAACTGGGTATATCTGGTATTTTATAACATGATAATAAAGTATAATAAATGACTGGAGACTACAATTTGACAAATGTTACTTTAAGAAGGTACAAGAGCTGTATTTATTTTCTGTAAACAACTGCTGTTAATTACATTGCTGACTGAGATGCCTGTGTACCCGATTCTTAAAATAGAATTTAACCACTACAAGTGATAAAGGAAATGAAGTAATTTATTCTAATGTACACTAAAACTTCTTGAGAAGCAGAAAGGTTATGGGAACTTGTGGGCAGTTTTTAATTCCATTTATGGAGGTTAAAAAGGAATGTGAGCTGAGTTTTAGCAAAAAAAAAAAATGTTGCCTAACCTCATGAATATTTGTTCTAAATAGCTTTCGAGTCATCTAAATATGACTCACCTGTGGCATACACAGATTTAAAACCCTAAGAGACTCTACTTTAAAAAAATCTTTCTATCTATCATAGGTACATATGTCCACTGTAGAAAAACAAGATAAAACCTCTCATCATCTTGCCATTCCAAATTGGCAAATTACCTAACATTCACCTCAAGTCAGACAGTGGGCTAATTCTTCACATATATTAGTTCATTTAATCCATCTAAGCCTCTGAGTTATGTACCAGAATTATCCCCATTTTACAAATAAAGAAACTGAGGCAGAGAGAGATATAAAGTGATGTGAGTTTCATGGTCCAATAGGCAGTAACATCTGGGTGCCCAGGCTTATGTCTCCGAGCCTGAATCACTACATATGCTGCTGCAATGGGGTTGTCAATTTCCTCTCAGTCTTTTTTCTACATTATTTCTATGATGCATACATACTGGACTTACACTGAGATTACTGTTGTTGTTAAGACACCTAATAACCATCAGGCAGGGTCTCACCTTTGTCACACAGTCTTTCCAGCTGTCCCTAAACCCTACAAAGTGGCTAAATTAGCTATTTCAAATGTTGTGTTTAGTACAATGTGTTCCATAGGTTACTGAGTGCAAGGACCATATCTTATTTTAAACTCATCTCCCAACTCTCAGACACTGTGTGAAAGTTTGTAAATGCTGGAAACATTTGGAAGTCTGACATATTTCCAGCAGAGAGGTATCTGAGATGAGGAGGATTATAGTAACTGCTTTACAGTAACTGCTTTTAATGCTTTGGAACTATTCTAAACCCTAAGCTACTGATGGGAAAGGTGTCATCAGTAACTAATGTTGTGCGGAAAACAAATAGAAGATAAGAATACTCTGCAGTTTCTTTGAAGTGGAAACTATCAACAATGGAGTCAGTATTGGACCAGGTGTCCAAAGCTTTATAAATGGCCAAAGTTTTATAAATAACCAAATGCTCGCTTTGATAGCATGATTAAATAATTAGGGACAGAGAGATGCAAAGCAAAAGAGAAATCAGCAAGATACTGTACAGGTCTCTCTGGATGAGCAGACAGCAGGGGCTCGGTAGCATCTGGGCAGGAACATGCTGGTGTATTTATGTTGCTGGGAGCATAAACCCTGTCATCATCACACGGCCTGGGTTTCAGTCCCAGTCCAACCACACCATATCTTCAGCAACCGATTTGTTTTTCCAGCAGATTTATACGTTAAATGTAAACGAATCTTTCATTAGATCAAGGCACAATAAAGGGAATTCTATGACCTCCCTGCCAATGATCAATGCATGAAAACACACTGACTTCATACAGTTATGTGGAATGTCATCAAAATTGATGCTCCACACGCCCCAAGCACTCACGTGACTTTTAAAACTGTAGTTGGCCAGGGAAAATTATGCCTTCCTGCTATGTGTACCACAAGTGTCTGGCATTTTAGACCACACTGAATTTCATTCTAAGATTCATATTTTACCTGTATAAATGCAAATATGCCCAGTTCATGTTCATGGACAGCTTCAAGAAGGCAAAGACGCCATTCAGAAAGAATCCCCAAGGGCTCAGGGAAGCTGCTTTCTACTTCTAGGCATCTCTAGCAGCAGTGTGCCAGGACAAAGAGCATCCAGAGCTGAGAGGGAGCCAGGCATCCAAGTGCAGTAGGCAGGCACACCCAAAGCCCTGCCCATCCCTGGGAGGCCAGGAGCCAGTTCAGCATCTCCCAGGAGTCCTCCTTAGAACCAGGAGGGCAACTGCTGCCGTGAGAGAAGGCAGCACAGAGAAAGGAGGGAGTTCCTTCTTACACAAACCAGGCAAAACTGAATCTGGCATTGAAAACAAAAATGGCCTCTCATCTAGCCTTCATATTTATTCTTGCAAATTTACAAATGTTCCTGGGTTCTGTGCATGTGTGTGTGCGCGCGCGTCTGCGCGCGCACGTTTCCATCTTAACCAAAACTTAAAAGGGTAGGCATTGCTGATAAAAGATTCAGTCTTTGCATCAGTTTTTTTCACTTCTTCCACAGTTATTTCCAGGAAAAGCTCTCAAGGCAGCTGGCACAGATAGATGCTGCAGGCGTATTTCATAAAAGCAGACCAACTATTTAACTTAGAAATGAAGCTCACTGTGGGGAAGGGGCTCAGGTCAGTCCTTAGGGCTGTAACACAGGATACCTGACACCTTCCCATCTAAAATAGACTCTTCCAGACTAACAAGCATACAGGAAAGAAAGAGCACCTTCCTGCCTAACTCAGATCCAGTACTTCTACTTATTGTCATTAAAATAAATGCATGTCCATTAGAAAAAAAATTAAAGAATTAAACATGTATAATGAACTAGTTCAAGTTTCCTCTGTTTGCCCAACGTGACCTCCAACCACAATTAAACCGTGCCTTTCCACACTGTAGCTCCACACACAAGCTACCCCATGTGTGTTATTAGTTAACACAGATGAGGTCATGTGACACATTATGGTTTAAACCTTGTCCTTTTACTTCATCGGAAACTGTTATGCATATCTGAATTGTAAAGAAAATTATACAGAAAAGCTCTCAAAGACACGGCTCCTTCATCAAGCCAGATTACTCCCTTTTCTGACTTTTTACCACTGACCACCTTGAAGCTTCACTATCTGGACTTTTTTCCTGAAACAACTGAGTCAAGGAGATGCCTTGGCATTTAGAAAAAGTGTAAGAAAAAATGCTGCATCATCAGGCAGTTGGTTTGAAAAGGAAGGAACTTTGTTCATTACATTTTCTGGGGAGTATAGTATGAACTGACATCAACCTGTGGTCTGTTTTCTCACAGATTTCAGAATTTGCCTGGGATGCGATATGAAAACTGAACCTGATTCTGTACCTTTTAATCAAGATCTCCACAGCCATTTTCTCTATTTCAAGTACTTACACGCACGCACACACATACACAAACACATAAAACAACAACAGCAGAACAACAGAAACAATTTGCAAGGGAAACAAAAGTAAAGAAAAAACATCCACTTAGATTATTCTGCTCATTTCCCACCGTGCCTCACGACATGACTTGTTTAATCACGAGAATAAAGCCAAATGCTAACTTTCACTGAGCCCAAGTAGAACCTGTGTCTTATGACAGGGTATATAGGTGGGGACAGGTAAGCTGGAGGGCAACCCCCAAATCCCCACACAGAGATGAGGGTCCTGACACACATGATCTTAATCTATTATGCTTTATCTCTTGTGCCATCAGAACCCCTTTCATGAGCACCATAAGAGGTGGTGAGAAGTGCATCTTGTTTCGTAGTTAGGTCATAATCTAGGAATCAGAGAGTTCAAGAAACCCTTTGGAGAAGGGCAGATCGCAGGGAAAAATCTTGTCAGCTACCGCTGCAAAGGTGATGAATACCAAGTTTCAATACAACATTGTATCACTTCAGCTACTACAGGAGAAAAAAATGAACAAAAGGTTAGACTGCTCAGAAATGCCTGAGTGCCTGGGACATACACAGTGATTTTCCTCCCACTTATTAAGCACTTACTACATGCCAGGTGCAAGGAGGAAACAAATGCAGCAGACAGGCCAGAAGGAAGTGCCAACAATCCCCCATCCTGACCCGCAGTGAAAAGACAATCCATATGGCTTCCCGTAGCGTTCTAGTCCCTGAGACATTCTCAGCTGGAAACAACTCAAACATGCAAGCAAAAACATCCTGACCATTAAACACCTAGGTGACAGCAACGTTTTGAAAAACATGCTTTTTCCTTGAAGTCCTAGATTCTAGTATTCTAGTATGGGAGTTTTGCCACGTGCAATGACAGAGTATTTTTTACACAGTATAGTACAAGAACTGAGGGGAGTTAGCTACGGGGTGTGCCAGGGAGGAAAGCCACTACTTTTTAAAAAAATAGATTAAAATATATATTTAAACAAAAGACAAAAGAACAGGGATTTATTCACCTTACTTAAAATAACAGATATAAGAAATAACACATTTTAAATGCTAATTTTCATACAATGTTCAAAACAATTCAATCTGCAAACAGTGAATTCAAATTCACCTATGGCAAGGCCTGAGATGCAGCTGCCACTGAGGTATTTTGCACACAATTCAGGCTAATACAACTAAGGAAAAGCAGAAATCAACCTGTATTGATCATTCTGAATCAAATTGAGTCAATGTTATGTTCAGGAGGCTAGTTCAAAGAAAGCCACAACTACTACAGGCCTGGGAAGAGTGAGAACTCTCCATTGCTATTCCAACTGGAAATTAACGAGTGGGCAGGTTACAAGTTCTGACTCTTGACCATGACTTGCTTGATGAGAATGAAGTGTGCCTTTTGGTTCAGGAAAAAGTCACTGCTTTTTTTTTTTTTAATTTTATACTAGAGTATAGTTGGTTATATCTTATACTAAGATCATGGCATCTGGTCCCATCACTTCACGGCAAATACAAGGGGAAAAAGTCAAAGTAGTGACAGATTTAATTTTCTTGGCCTCCAAAATTGCTGTGGATGGTGACTGCAGCCATGAAATTAAAAGACACTTTGCTCCTTGGAAGGAAAGCAATGACTAACCTAGACAGCTTATTAAAAATCAGAGACATAACCTTGCCAACAAAAGTCTGTCTAGTCAAAGCCATTGCTTTTCCAGTTGCCACATATGGATGTGAGAGTTGGACCATAAAGAAAGCTGAGCACCAAAACACTGATGCTTTTGAACTGTGATACTGGAGATGACTCTTTAAGAGTCCCTTGGACTGCAAGGAGTTCAAATCACTCAATCCTAAAGGAAATCAACCCCGAATATTCATTGGAAGGACTGATGTTGAAGCTCCAATACTTTGACAATGTGATGTGAAGAGCTGACTCATTGAAAAAGATCCTGATGTTAAGAAGGACTGAAGGTGCACTGTTTTTAATAGCCAGGACATGGAAGCAACCTAGATGTCCACTGGCAGATGAATGGATAAGAAAGCTGTGGTACATATACACAAATGGGATATTACTCAGTCATTAAAAAGAATACATTTGAATCAGTTCTAATGAGGTTGATGAAACTGGAGCCTATTATAGAGTGAAGTAAGTCAGAAAGAAAAACACCAATACAGTATACTAACGCATATATATGGAATTTAGAAAGATGGTAATGATGACCCTGTATGCGAGACAGCAAAAGAGACACAGATGTACAGAAGAGTCTTTTGGACTCTGTGGGAGAAGGCGAGGGTGGGATGATTTGAGAGAACAGCATTGCAACACATACATTATCATATGTGAAACAGATCGCCAGTCCAGGTTCGATGCATGAGACAAGGTGCTCAGGGCTGGCGCACTGGGATGACCCTGAGGGATGGGATGGGGAGGGAGGTGGGAGGGGGTTCAGGATGGGGAACACGTGTGCACCCATGGCTGATTCATGTCAATGTATGCAAAACCACTACAATATTGTAAAGTAATTAGTCTCCAATTAAAATAAATTTTTAAAAAAAGAAGGACTGAAGGCAAAGGAGAAGGGGGAAGCAGAGGATAAGATGGTTAGATAGCATCACCGACTCAATGGATATTAATTTGAGCAAACTCAGGGACATAGTAGAGGACAGAGGAGGCTGGTGTGCTGCAGTCCATGGGGTCAAAAAGAGTTGGACATCGCAACTCTGTTCCCTATGATGTAAATGTCCTCAGGGTGGGTTGTTTAAAGCTTGTTTCTTCATAAATAGAATGGGGAATAGTGCCTTATAGAGTTGTGCCCATTGAGATGAACATTATTGAGACTGGTAGTTTGTATGTGATCAATACATGGGAACAATAATTGCTCATCCACCTATCAAATTCCCTGAGTTGGGGTATAAGTGTGTTTACTGCTTTCTGATTGTATATGTGGCTGAGGGCTGTAGCCCTCTCCAGGCACCCCTTCAGGGTTAGTGAAACTTTCCAGTAGACATGTGTGGATGTGAGAGTTGGACTATAAAGAAGGCTGAGCACTGAAGAATTGATGCTTTTGACCTGTGGTGTTGGAGAAGACTCTTGAGAGGCCATTGTACAGCAAGGAGATCCAACCAGTCCACCTTAAAGGAAATCAGTCCTGAATATTCATTGGAAGGACTAATGCTGAATGAAGCTGAAACTCCAATACTCTGGTGACCTGATGAGAAGAACTGACTTATTTGAAAAGACCCTGATGCTGGGAAAGATTGAAGGCGGGAGGAGAAGGAGATGACAGAGGATGAGATGGTTGGATGGCATAACCGACTCAACAGACATGAGACTGAGTAAACTCTGGAAGTTGGTGATGGACAGGGAGGCCTGGAGTGCTGCAGCTGCAGTTCAGACACGACTGAGTGACTGAACTGAACTGAACAACAACATACTGCAGAGAAGAGGCCAATTCTGACTCCATGTTGAAGCTGTTTCCGTGACTTGCTTTTCATTGCTTTTGTTAATATAATTATGCCGAAGGGCCTGCCTCAGAGAATCCTGTCCCTCCACCTGACTGTAAACTAAAGTGCCTTTGTTCAGAACTCTGTCCACCTATAGAAGGCAGGAAGGAAAAAAATTAACACATCCCCTGCCCGAGGCTTGCCGGTTCTAGGAGATGTTTGTGAGATTAATGGCCCTTTTACTTTGCTTCCTCACCTCCCCCCATCTCTGATCTATAAAAGAACCTGGCATCCAGGCCCCAATAAGATGGTTACTTTTAGGTGCTAGTCCGCCATCTTCCTGGTCAGCTGGCTGTCCGGAAAAAGTCGTATTCCTTGCCTCAATTCCTAAGCAGAGTGAGCTTGGATTCGGTAACAAACATAGTTTTAACAATGCTGTGGTAGCTTCAGGTGTACACAAAGTGCTTCAGTTACACACACACACACACACACACACACAAGCGCGCGCGTGTGCCTATTTTTCAAATTCTTTTCCCTTGTAGGTTGCTACATAATATTGAACAGACTTCCCTGTGCTATGCAGTAGGTCCTTGTTAGTTATGCATTTCCAACACAGCAGTGTGTGCATGTCCATCCCAAACTCCCTAACTTCCCCCCACCTCCACCAACTATAAGCTGGTTCTGTAAGTCTGACCGTCTATTTCTGCTTTGTAAATAGGTTCATCTGTGTCATTTCTTTTAAGATTCTGCATGTAAGTGATATCTTAAACTTTCTGAACAGAACCGAATGTCCAGGCTCACCCCCTAGCTCTGCTACTCCCCATGTGAGCACTGAGATATAACCTCCACCCACAAGCAGGGAGATGAGTTCCCCTCACCTTGAACAGGACTACACACAGGGACTTATATCTGATGAACACACAAGCTAATCAGTGAATGACTCACACTCGGCAAAATTCACTGGGTGAACGTCAACTACTATTTCTCTACCTGGGATGACAGTACTAAGTGACCTGAGGGGATTAAATAGATTGTGTGTATAGTGTTTGTTTACCTATAAACCTAAGGCAGCATATTTTTCTGGAAAGTAAGGACCAGCACAGAATGAAGAAAACCTCAACCATGCTCATGTGGTCCTCACTGTTAAGCAAATTTCAAGCCATCTGAAGGTCCTTCAGCAATGCACTGACAGCTATCTGTCCTTGGATCATAGACGCACCAACTTATTCACTTTGAGAAAGAGCTGATCAAATAAACCCGGCACACTCCTGCCAGGCCCTTTCACCAGGAAGGAAACGGCTTCAACACAAGCATCTTTGGTAAAGGTTCTCCTTGCTGTGGGATTTCAGGTGAAGCTCAGATTCCAAGGTCTCACAAACTGGAACTCAGACTCTCTTCCAACTTACCTAAAACATTTTACAATTGCTGTTTTCTCAAGAATTCTACTGAGAATGGGTCCCCCATTTACATACATATACACAAAATGTATACATAATATTTAACTGTCTTCATGTTGAAACTAAGCACAGACTTTATCAAATTCTTCTGCAGCTAAATAGCCTTGGAGTCCACGCAGTTTAGGAATGAGTGGATAGTTGTTAATAAAACATATGTACCACATGAAGAAATAAAACACACTGTGGCGAGAGCCAGAGTTCTGCAGTTTGGAAGTGGGGTAAGAATGTTCAGGCCCAGCTCTGCTCCCCACTCCCTGCCTCCCCACGCACCCAGGTTTTTGCCCCTAAAAGGCCCAGCACCATCCTGACAGAGTAGGGGAAACAAGCTGGGATGTGCAAAGACAAGAGCAGGAGCCCTTCCACTGCACTCTTGACAACAGCCCAAGCGAGGAATCCTTGCAAGCTCTTGAACGGTTCTCCATTAATTCATCATCCTTAGGATCGAGGAGGAAAATCCACACACCCCCACCAACCTATCCCCAACCCCGCTCTAGAAAAAAGTTGATTCATTTCATGTCTGAGGTTGACAGTAAAAGCTTTGGAGTCTTAGTGGCAGCAGGCAATCTTTTCCCTTTAAGCTTATAAGCCTTCCTTGAAGAAAAACGAAACACTCCAAAATGTCATAAAAGAATGACCCTGCTGCCCTGAAGCCTGGTTTGAGAGTTATGGGTGTTTCAGCCACCATCCCAGCGAAAAGACAGAAAGTCAACTGCTTGGTAAGCATCTGTGGGTGGGAAAGTCTGAGAGAGAGAGACCCTAGGGACCAGTGAGTGGACAGAGGTGGGGAATGGCTGTTCAAGTCTGCACACTGCCCTGGCAGTAGCCGTCTGCGCCTCTGTCTGCTCTCATTCCCTGGGTCAGAGGAGAGACTCGGCTGCAAAACAAATGTGTGGAGGTGGGCAGCTGCCTTAAGAGAAGCAGATGGGGAGACTGAACTCCCTGCCAGGTGGGGTGTGGTGTAAGTGGCATGAGGGCTGTCCCCCTGGCACCCTGAAAAGGGGGAAGAGGGGCTTTCTCTGTTGATGCTAGAGTTGTGAGTCCACTTAGGTCTAGTGGCTCAGCCCAGGGACAGAGTCAACCCTGAAGCTTGATTTTATTTATTCTTGGCAAGTCCCAACTTCCTGTTTCTAAGAGGATGGAGGGCTGGGGGGATGGGGAGGGTGGAGTTAAAAGTCTCATAAAAAGGCTCCAAATGCTTCTTGGATACCAAAGAGCTCTTACAAAACTACATTTTGATGAGCTACGTGTAAATGAATCAGAAACATATGGATTTCATTTCCTTCGTAATACACAGGGGTTTAGGAACGAAGAGGTGGGGGAGGACTTGGCAAGAGGAGTCTGGGCTCTGGCGAAAATGTTAAAGGGTGGTGCGGGGAGCAGGGGAGCTTCAGACATTTGCTAAAGTGAAATTAAGATGAAGATGATCACCCCACCCACCCCTTCCTCTGTGGGCCTTTGGGATCCATCGACCAAGCTCAGATGCTAGTGAGACGGATACTCCAGAGTGATGAGCACTGGGGTCCGGGGATTTCTCTAATGAGGCTGGGCCCCTTGGAAGTGCTCTGGAACCAGCTGAAAATATGGGCTATTTTGGGACTGCTGGGAATCAAAATGCAGAAGAGAGAAAGGCTTTATGTATGTAGGATTCCACTAAAGGGAATGGAGGCAGCATTTTCTCTAAGAGATGTCTTACCAGGGCACCATAGCAAAGAAGGAATCCTATGTTTCAAAGCTCACCAATTGGAGGTTCTTTGAAGTACCATATCTTGGAGACTTGCATATCTCACTAGGAACTTGGTCCCCTTAAATCCCCAGGATTAGGCAGGAGAGGGATGTAGGCATCCACACTACATACAGCGGTGCTTTCCACTTCGAACTTTCACACATGCGTTTTATTAAGCTAATGAATTATGAGGGGGTAATAAAGAAGTGAGGAATAAATGAGGTTTCTGGAGTGAGGGTCAATCACTCAACACCTGTTTTGGCTAAAAATTAAATGGACTGCTTTAATTTTTGCCTGTCAGAAAGCTGGTGGCAAGTTCAAGTGGAGAAAGGCAATTCTTGCCAAAGAAGAAAGTAACAAATAAAACAAAATGCAGGGACAGACGCAGGCGAAAGATCTACAGAGAAATGGCAAACAGGCAGACGGTATAAGACAGTCTCAAGAATGGATGAGAAAGAATGTTCAAGCGGCCGGAAAAGAGAGAAAATGGTATGAAGGGTGGCACCTGCCCCAACCCTGGGGCCCATCAGGCAGAGCTGGCTGGCTGCGGGGGGACTTCAAACATCCCCAGAATCCTTTTCTTTTGATATGTCACATGCTTGGTGGCTTATCTCTTCTCGCCTCTGAACACAAGTACAATCACTTTCTGTTGATAATCATGTTCAGCTTAATTACACAGAGGTTGCACTTGAACATTTCCTTCCTTAAGGCTGAAGTGATGCCATTATTTTTCATTTAACTGAGAATAAGGGGCGCTCTGTTCGCACAGTCCAGGAATTGCTAAGACCACAATGGTGAATAGCCATGGCTGTGCACAACTTCAATTTTCATGATTACTATTAATTAAGGGTCTGTCAAAGGGACAGAATGAGCTCTTTTCTTCTCTATCAGCCAGCATAGACACTCTCACCGAGAGAAGCTGCACGGCAGGAAGGGTGAGTCAGGCTGCCCTGTTGCTTGGGTTCAAAGCCCAATCCCACAAGCCCAACATGGACACGGTACAGCTATTTCCACAAGTTCGCACTTCCATAAAGGCTGTGTGTGTGCTAAGTCGCTTCAGTCATGTTCAGCTCTTTGCGACCTCATAGACTGTAGCCCGCCAGGGTCCTCTGCCCATGGGATTCTCCAGGCAAGAACACTGGAGTGGGCTGCCATGCCCTCCTCTGGGGGATCTTTCTGACTCAGGGATGGAATCCATGTCTCTTCCGTCTCCCGCCTTGACAGGCGGGTTCTTTAGCACAAGTGCCACCTGGGAAACCCGAGCCATAAAGGTTGGGTGAAGGCAGGAGGACAGTGAATCCAGGAACGTGGAGGAGCTGGCATCCTAGAAGACCAAACACCTCATCATGGGCTTTTCACTTACAGATGGGGGAGGCTTTTCAAAAGGCAAATAGGAAAAGTCCCAAGAACTGGATAAAGAGAAATTTACAATATCCAATTAAATAAGAAGTCTGCACATCTAGCCAGAGACTGCACATACTGTACCTACAGGGCCCTGTTTCGTGGGCCAAGTACCATGCTTTGTATTCACCTTTGCACTTCTATGCCACGTATGATGCTGTCCAGAGCATTAAAAGTGCTGCCATTTCATCTTTTCCCAAACCACACATCTCAGTAAAGCTGAACAATATGTGGGTAACTTTATTAGCCTATTAGCCTGAGCGACGATTCTACAGACCCTTGCAACACTGTCTATTTAAAAACAAAACAAAACTTCTAATCTGCCTTGAATCTAGTTCCTTTCAGATCCTGAGTCTCTAGTTGCCTGTCAGTGAGGATACTGGTTTAAAGGTGGGGTGGGGAAGGCCCAGATCACCTAGGAAGAGAGAAATATACTTTAATGTTCGTGCCTGGTGTGGTTGTTCTACAAAAAGCAAGACTGGGTATTTGTACTGACATCATTTCTTAAAAAACAACAACAACAACAAAGCAAAACAGAATCTTATAAGGCTATCGGAAAGAGTCCTCTCAGCCAGAGGTTCTCAAAGTCGGTTCCCAGAACCAGCAGCATCAGCACGGCCTGGGAACTTACAAATGATGAATCTCGGACCCCACTCTAGACCTCCTGCACTAGAAATTCTGGGGTTGCAGCCTGCAGGTCTGTGTTTTCACAAGCCTGTCAGGGGATTCCCTGGCACACTCAAGTTTTTGAGAATCATTCCTCAAGAGCACTGGTTCTCAACCCTGCCTATGTGTTATTAACGCCTGGAGAGCTTTTAAAACTACCAATACCTGATCCCACTCCAGATCAATTAAACCAGAAATCTCTGAACGGCGGCCCTTGGCTGCAGTCTTCACTGAAAATTTCCCCAGTTGCTTTAGCACACAGTCCAAATAAAAAGCCACTGTTGCCGGTGAGCAGACCTGCTCTGTTCAAGGTAAATCTCACGGCAACAGACATTTTAGTGACCCCCAAAGCATCTTAATTATTGCGGAATGAGTACTGCTTTCTAAAAATAAAGCGATATTTATGTACTACAACTCTGACTCATAGAGGGCTTTCTCTAATATAAAGTTTGGGTATTCGAAAGAAAGGCAAGTGCCAGGAATCAGGGCAAGAAAAGGATGCCTGAATGAATGCTCAAGAAAATAACAACATCAGCCTCTGAGTCTGCTTCAAAAATCAGCAGATTCCTTGAGACAGGGGTCAGGTGGACAGCGATGCTCCAAACTGTTCCTTGCCCTGCAGAAGCAGAATGTTCCAGAATGTTCTTTTTAGTGTTTATAATGAGAGTACCAGCAAGAAAACCAGCTGAGGCTCAACAGCAAAGAGTTCTGGATGCTCTCAGGGAGCCATGGTTTATTTTTCTGCATCTGTCATCATCCCAGTTGATGTTTACAATAATCAACAGTGAAGTCATTCCCTGCAGTTCAAGTGAAAGGAGATGACATGGAGATGGAAGCCACTCCGTGTCATCTGATGGAGGCAGCATTGTGTGTGCAGGGTTTCCAGCAGCCACCCTTTCAGAAGCGACTGGTTCGGCCTCTGAGCCTCAGACAACTGACTGAGAGCAGACCGGCCTCCCACAGCATCTCCTGACAGGTGGCACGTGCTTGTGTGCGGCTTCTGAAACATGACCCACGCCCATCACGAAGCAGGAAAGCAGCGCACTGGTCTGATTTGTCTCCCTGATGTGTCAACTGTGATGGTCACATCACTTTACACTCCTTTCAAGAGACATCACATGTATACCCATGGCTGATTCATGTCAATGTATGCAAAAACCACCACAACACTGTAATTGATTAGCTTCCAATTAAATTAAAGAAATAAATTTAAAAAGAAAGAGAGACATCATGCTTGGGAAGCCCTACTCTACAGGGTAAAGTTTTTTGTCTTCAAATTCTTTAGAAATAGATTCAAGTGTATATTTGTGCATAGTAGCTCCTTTCCCTTATTCCCCAATAGTTCTCTTTACTGAGGCCCCCTAGTTCCAGACTGAATATCCAACTCCAGTAAATATACCCTTTGTTCACGGGCTGCAGATTGTAAACCTGGCCACTCTACACTCTCCAGTTTAGGTTCCAGTATAGTTCATGTTCATCGCAATGTGACAGTTCACAAGGAAGAGAAACAGTGAAGCACTGTACTTGGAACACAGATTCTGAAGACAGACCAACAGGGCCCACACTGGCTGCTCCGCTTACAGGCTGTGTAACCTCAGTAAACATTATTTTGATTTGAAGCCTCAGTTTCTGCATCTGTAAATGGTGGTGGTAGTTCAGTTCCTCATTCGTATCTGACTCTTCACGATCCCAAGGACTATAGCCTACCAGGCTCCTCTGTCCATGGGATTCTCCAGGCAAGAATACTGGAGTGGGTTGCCTTCTCCAGGGGATGTTCCTGGCCCAGGGATCGAACCCCTGTCTCCTGAGTCTCCTGTACTGCAGGCAGATTCTTTAATGCTGAGCCACCAGGCAGGGAAGCTCCTCATCTGTAAATGGGGATAATAATATTACCCACTGTTGGGTTACTGTATGGAATAAAGGAATCTGTATTTCCTATCTGATTCATCTAGGAAAACACTTTTCTTAATTCCAAAAATAGTCTTTCAAAATGCATAGAGACAGCAAAGTAAGACACCAACTTTACAGGAGTCTGTATATATGTGGGCATGAAGGGGATGGGATTGCCTGAGGCTGAAAATTGGATGATATCTTCCTCCACAGTATTTACCCCTTAAAAAACTTTCAAGGCTTTATGGTAAAATGTCAACAACTATTAGAATATGCCCACATCACTGTTTTACTCACTTTTCACAGAACTTGAGTATGTTTAAATCTTGAGTATAATATCTTCTGAAAAATAAACTTAAGGAAGGCAAGCAAAATGAAAAAGCATGCATGAAATCCTTAGATTTGATCACTCGCAAAAAAAAAAAAAAATGAATACCAACTCATAAACTACACAGAAATTATGTTTTAAACTATTTTCCAAAGCTCCAGTACTGCCAATTTTCAGTTTAGGTTTAATTTTGTCACTTTTTACTTTGGCTAGGTAAGGAAATGTATATGTATTTTTAGAGATGGATATTGAAGCACACTTCAGCACAGAAAGAAAAAACGAGGAAAGGAGGAAGGGAAGAAAGAAAGAGGCAAAGAAAGCAAAAATGGAAAAAATCATGATCTACATTGAGTGCAAGTAACAGTTAAAGTTGTTCTTACAGTTGTTCAGTGTTCCTTTGGCTACACTTGAAACCTACACAATTATTCTTCCTAATTCTAATACTAGAAGCCTACTGATAAAATCTTGAAAGTGGTAAAGAAACATATTCTATGGGTGCTACAACCTTTAAGTAGCAGACTAATAATCCTTCTGTTATATGTTGTTTTTTAGTTGCTAAGTCGTGTTTGACTCTTTGTGACCCCATGGACTGTAGCCCGCCAGGCTCCTCTATCCATGGAATTCTCCAGGCAAGAGTACTGGAGTGCATTGTGATTCCATTCTCCAGGGGATCTTCCCAACCCAGGGATCAAACCCATGTCTCTTCCATTGGCAGGCAGGTTCTCTGCCACTGAGCCACCTGGGAAGCCCTTTGCTAAACATTATTTGATTTATTTTTCACAGCATCACTACGGCCATTATGTTTCCCTTGATGGACCAGTGAAAAATCCAAGGCCCAGACAGGGTTAGGAACTTGCTTAAGGCTAGTCGCTAAGAGGCAGCTAAGCTGAAATACCTGTCCATGTCTGAGTGACTCTGATGCCTGTGGTCTTCCAGGTCCCTTCACTGCCACTCCTTCCTTGTGGATGGTCCCCTCTACTTCACTTCAGAGACAATTTCTGCAAAGGAAAACATGCCAGCTCCCTGGAGCACATTCACTTTCTGACTTCCTTCGCAAGCCCCCTTCTTCTGTCCCCAGAAGTCACTCTCTTCTTTGGACCTTGGTGTCCTTACTTCAACACTGCTTCTTGGATTTGAGACAATAAAGGAATAAATGGGTACAGGGAAAGCTACAAACCATAGCAGAGTCCCTGGATGTAGAAGTGCTATATAAATAATCACTACTATGCTTGTGATTAGGTACTATTTACCCAATTGCTCACCATTCAAAACTATCCCCACCCCACCCCACCCCCCACTGTACCTGAGCAATATCTTAGCAACTTTAATTGGAGACTAATCATATCTAGGGGCTTTCCTGGTCAGTGTGTTAGTTCAGTTGCTCAGTCGTGTCCGACTCTTTGTCTGACCCCATGGCCTGCAGCATGCCAGGCCTCCCTGTCCATCACCAACTCCCGGAACAGAATCTGCCTGCCAATGCAGGAGACCCGGGTTTGACCCCTGGGTCGGGAAGATCCCATGGAGAAGGAAATGGCAACTCCAGTTGCCAGTATCCTTGCACAGAAAATCCCATGAACAGAGGAGCCTGGCGGGCTATGGTCCATGCGGTCACAAAGAGTCAGACACAACTGACTGACCAAACACACACATCATATCTAGACAGCAGGTTTACTGAGGAAATCACACAATTATCTCATTTATTCTTCGTGACTCTAGAAAATTCGGGTATTTTTTTTTTCTCAAAGTATGAACTATTATAAAAAGCAGATTTCTGTGAGTGTGTATGGGTCTCTGTGTGTCCATCCACGATAGCTTTAAAAGGGACAAATCATTTTTTATCAACTAGATTCTGCAGAAACTAAGACAAAGATTACATGAAAAATTACTGCTGAGATATCACTATTTGTGTGAATTTTAACTGGATCGATCTAGCTGTCTGCCTGTGGAATATTTGCCCAGAGAACACAGCTGCCATTGCATGGGAGAAGTATGACTGATCAACTGTTTGGAGTTTGCAGAGACTCAGATATGGTATTTGGAAACAGCTCTTCAGAATTAAGGTAAACGTTTCTATCCTTGGATAAACAGAGCACAGTTGTCCAGAGCAGAGTTGCCCAGCACGGTGACTCATGCATTCTCAGCCCTGCAGCACTCAGTAACAAGCCAGGTCTACTGACTGCTCTCCACTGTGTGCTGACTCTCTGGTAGACAGGAGGATCAGGTGACCCCAGCCCCAGTAATCTAAAGAGGTAAAACTAACAAGTAGAGTGGATAATGAAGGGCATAGGTAGAGGATACAAAGAGAGGCAAACATTTTGAGAATGTAAATGGTAGTAAAAAGATAATTAGCATTCTTTAAAACATCATCTCACTTATTCTTCATGACCAAAGTAAGAAGTATTATCCCCACTTCATCCTTGAAGAAGCTAAAGGTCATCAGAGTCAGTACCTGAATCTAAGCCCTCTGATTACATGGTTTGTGTCCTGAAGCTTTCCAGTATATGATTTCAGAACATATGATGGGGACCAACAATACAGGCTGGAGTGGCTGGTTAGCAAAAATGACACAGAAGAGTCTGAAAAAAAGATTTTTTTTCAGTTCTGGCAAAGGATTGGGAGGATATGAAATGGGCATGGAATGAGGAGAGATGCTGAAATATACATGGCATACACATGATCAGGACACTCATCCTGACCAGAGTCTATATAAAGAATGGGGGTGAGGAAAAAGAACCCTACAACTGTATGCAAATGTCTCCCTGGCGGCTGGAGATGCAAGGCAGAGGCAAATGAAGCCCAGAAACCCAGGTGTTAATCAGCACAGCGTTGCTCAATGAAGATTTTATGTAGTTTTGAGATGAAAAAGAGAGGATCAAAGTCTGGGTCTGAGTAATAGGGACTATTTAAGGCAGGCGAAAGAACCAGGAAAGAGGAATATGCATTTTAATGGACTTATATACCTATAAGATTCTATTTGTGCTTCCTTGGAGGCTCAGCAGCAAAGAACCTGCCTGCCAATGCGAGAGATGTTGAGTTGGATCCCTGGGTTGGAAAGATCCCCTGCAAAAAGAAATGGCAACCCACTCCAGTATTCTTGCCTGGGAAATCCCATGGGCAGGAAAGTCCAGCAGGCTACATACAATCCATGTCCGGCAAAAGAGTCGGATATTACTTAGCCCCTAAATAACAAGGTTCTATTTGGATCAAATCCCAGTTAGGAAACTTACTAGCTTTATTACTTTGGTCAAGGTCAATTTCACTCAAATATAAAATGGAGAAATTATGAACACTTACCTCACAGGGCTGATGTGAGGATTAACACACACACATAGCCACAAACACACATTCCAATGATAAAACTAATGCTGGGCACGTAGTTAAGTACTTGCTAAGTGTCTGCTTATTATCGTTGTTATTGTTGTCATCATCACCATCATTCATATAAGCATAGTCTATAGCACTGTGTGTAGCAGCGAACAGTCAGAAACAACCTTAATGTACATTCAGAGGGAAATGGCCACCCATGGAGTACCATGAGACAGTTTATAAAACTGGAGTCCAATTCTATATATTCTAGCCTGGAAAGGCCTTCAAGATATAAAGTAACAGAAATAAGCTAGAGTCCAGAATTCTCATCAATACGCATTAATTCTGACAATGCAGTGACGATGAGTGTCACACGAATATCTTAGTAATTTCTTAGCAGAATGAGTCTTTGCAGACCCCAGTGTAGTAGGGAGAACAGTTTTCTATACTGATGCATTTAGCAGGGCCAAGCACATTGTGAGGCCTGGGCCAAAGCCCTCCGTTGCAGAGAAAGAACCAGATTCCAACAAGCCTGACTGGCTGTCGCCTGCCTTAATCACCAGACAGAGAAGATAAGCTGCACAAGGGATAGAAAAATTAAACATGTCTGTTTTACTTTTTAGAGGCAATTAGGGATTTATAGCCAAAGTGTTGTAATTTTTTGGATCACAGCCAGCAATTTTTTCTTTCAAGGAAGATGATTATGCCACTGACATTCTAAAGGACCATTTTAGAGCCACTTCTTTATTCCCCTAGAACAAGGACTAGTTACTAAAACAGCCATGTCCCTTGGGACACGAAAGCAAAATTTTAAGTATGAGGCATTGGAGACGCTCTCAGACGGAGCACGTTTGTTCTCAGAGTAAAACAATAAAACAAAACAGCTGCAATGGTTATCAAAAGGCAGAGCCAAACTCTGAATCCACAAACCCATAGGGAGAACCCTAATTTGCAGAGATTCCTACAGTCCAGGATGTTTAGAAACAGCTCAATTCTCTTAAGTAATTAAAACTTTCCCACTGACATTTTGTAAAAATGATTGTTCTCCCTGGCTTTCCTTTTCGTTATGAAAAATAAGGCTTGTCTTCAGGCCCGCTCCAGCATGATGACCTCCCATTCCACATAACTTGAGTCTGAATCAATGCCACGTCTCAAAGTCCTCAACTCTGGAAAGATAAAACTGACGAGATACGCACAGTGAATTTACAGGCTAGAGAAAGGGCAACTTCGAAAAGAACAAAATCTGGGATATGGAGAGAGGACACGGAGAGGCTGATGGTGACTTTAAATTCAGAAATTCTCTACTTCTGAATTTAAAGCAACTATTGTTTAAAATGTATAAATTTAAAAGAACAGTTTCAAACACAAGACTGTTTCCAGCTGGATCTCTGTCTTTCTTTTATGTCCTTATAAATGATATATGAGAGTCGCTCAGTTATGTCTGACTCTTTGCAACCACATGGACTGTAGCCTGCCAGGCTCTTCTGTCCATGGAATTCTCCAGGCCAGAATACTAGAGTTGAGTATGCCATTCCCTTCTCCATGGATCTTCCCAGCCCAGGGATCGAATCCAACCCAGGGATCAAACCCAGGTCTCCCTCATTGCAGGCAGATTGTTCACGTCTGAGCCATCAGGGAAGCCCTTTCCTGTCCTTGCTGCTGCTGCTAAGTCCCTTCAGTCGTGTCCGACTCTGTGTGACCCCAGAGACAGCAGCCCACCAGGCTCCCCTGTCCCTGGGATTCTCCAGGCAAGAACACTGGAGGGGGTTGCCATTTCCTTCTCCACTGCAGGAAAGTGAAAAGTGAAAGGGAAGTTGCTCAGTCGTGTCCGACTGTTCACGCCTCTATGGACTGCAGCCCACCAGGCTCCCCCGACCATGGGATTTTCCAGGCAAGAGTACTGGAGTGGGGTGCCATTGCCTTCTCCTTTTGTGTCCTTATGCATAAGTAAATACACACATACATTCAAACAAGTATCCAGTACTTAACACATTCAGGGTGCTGTGCCAATCATTGAAGATGGCAAAGTGATTCTGAAAAGACAATGATTACAAAACCTTCTAAGGAGTCAAAAGAGAAAATTCTGGAAAATTCCCCCATTGCTCAATTTTCTTTCCCGAATCCATCACTGATTTGAGAAATTCTTTCAACTTTCAAAATCCTCATCTTAAAAAGGGCATAATTACTAGAAATGCACTTTCTACGCTTTGAAATTTATAGAATGGCTTAAACACAAGGAAATCTCAAAATATAATAAGCAATAATCATTCATAATCTCTATTTCTCACTTAAAACAATTTGAATTAAAAGGTAGGACCTTGCCAAAAACAATTTCAGGCATTAAATAATATAAAACTTACATAGAATAACATAGCATTATTTTATAATAATATAAAGTTATATTAAAATACAGTAAATACCTAATACAAGGCACACATAATTCTGTCCTTTTCCTACTGGCAAATGTAAAGAGTCGCATTCGACTCTTGCAACCCCATACAGTCTGTGGAATTCTCCAGGTCATAATACTAGAGTGGGCAGCCATTCCCTTCTCCAGGGGATCTTCCCAACCCAGGGGTCGAACCCAGGTCTCCTGCTTTGCAGGCAATTCTTTACTGTTTGAGCCACGAGGGAAGCCCAACATAATACTATGCCACCAAAAAGAGCTATCAAAATTTACATAAATATTTTCATCAAGAGATTTTAGATATTTAGATTAACTAAAGAGACGTAAAATACTGTTCCAAAAAGTCTTTTTACTCCTTCAATGAATATTTAGGTAGGGCCTGGTGCTGAGGACAAAACGGTGTACAAAACAGAGCGAGGAGGACATTAATCAAATAATCCTAATACACAGCAACTACAGACTATGTTTGGAGGTGATTTCATGTCAGGGATCAAAGGCAACCCTGAAGAAATTAGATGTGAGCAGCTCTCCAAAGGACACGGAGATCACAGGGCAGGTTTGCGGAAGCAGCGCAGGAACGGGGGGACTTCCAGCTCTCAGGGTCTCCCCCACTTGTCGCTATGGAAGCTGCTGGGGGCAATGATTCAAGTGCCAGGAAAGGAATTCCACTGTGAGCCTGAGTGAAGGGTGCCTGAGCGAGGACGGCTCCCTCTGCCCTGCTCTGCCCCTAGGACTCGGCCGCCTCTCTCTGCCCTGCTCTGCCCCTAGGACTCGGCCGCCTCCCTGCCTTCCCCTCTGAGTGCCTGTGGGATAAGGTTGCTCTCATCCTGCTCCTCATGTTCTCAGTCCCCTGTGTGTGCATACTCTGTCACCCAGGCGTGTCTGACTCTCTGTGACCCTGTGAACTGTAGTCCGCCAGGCTCCTCTGTCCATGGGATTTCCCAGGCAACAATACTGGAGTGGGTTGCCGTACCCTCCCCTCCAGGGAATCTTCCCGACCCAGGGATTGAACCTGCGTCTCTTGTGTCTCCTGCACTGGCAGGTGGATTCTTTACCAGCACACCTGGGAAGCCCTGTGAGTCCCTGGGGCAGAGTTGATAAGGGTGAGACACACCGCAGCAGGGCTGGTGTGGTCGAAATAGAATGGTGGAATAAGAATAGAATGGTGGAAGCCTGTTCTGTTTCCTCCCTCCCCCAGCTCCTTCAGGAGGAAACTATCCACAGCCTTGGGTTTCTGAACTCACAACAGCTCAAGGATGGGAAGCCAGCTGCTTTCAAAAAGAAACAACACAAGTATTCTTTATAAGACCTTTTCCATTTCCGGGGGAAAAAAAAAGAAAGTAGCGTATTAAAGACAACAGCTGCTTCAAGTTAATAAAATCTGAAGTCTCTTTGCTTGGAAACTGATCACTAGTTTTAACTTGGAAAGCTGGATTTCTGTGATGATTTCTCATCTTTCGATTTGAGTCCTTTGTCCTTGGGGTGGTAATAAAACTGAGTGTATGGTTACTTTTTATCCTTAATTTAGGTCAGTAATGACCCATATAAAATCTAAGGCCTCATATTAAAAACTATGCAACCAAACCAGTGGGTGTAAATAGAAGTAATTACAAATTACAAATTATTATGTTGGAATGTATCTCAGCATTTTTCATCAATCTCTTTGGCTATTTTCTTTCATTTAACATTTAAAGGTCATATCTTATGTCTAAATATGAACACTGCTAAAGAATATTTAAAGATATGAAAGACTATATACGGTCATAACGACTTCAAAAAGCCAGGCAATTTAATAAAGTCTTAAAACACCATTTCAAATCATTTGAATAACCTCCATAAGCAGTGAGTTTCAGAACATAAATACCATTTAGTTCAACTTGTGTCTTACACACAAGGAGAGAAGCACATTTAAGAAAATTCACAGTTAGGTGGTTTAAAATGTTTTTTTCTTTGTATAAAAATAAAGAGTACATCCTTAATGGTCTGAGCCACCTGGGCAGAAGAAACACCAAAATATCAGCCGTGGTGATCGCTGCTCGGGAGGCTCTCACTCTGCCACATAGTTTCTGATATGTTATATAAAACGAAAATACTTTACTTTCA
Organism: Oryx dammah; assembly: GCF_014754425.2. Taxonomy (NCBI): domain Eukaryota; kingdom Metazoa; phylum Chordata; class Mammalia; order Artiodactyla; family Bovidae; genus Oryx; species Oryx dammah. Next base: position 32,124,593 of record NW_024070193.1, read on the forward strand.
TAATTTCAAAAAGAAGTTTTACATCTTTAATAGGTACTTTCTGTCTTTAGGACTAAAGAACTCAAACACAAAAATAACCCTCTGTAATATAACTGTTATTTTTATATAATAAAAATAAAATCCATGCCTAGCTGTGTATAGACAAGTAAAGCTCCCTGGGCATCTGAGAAAAAAGCAACCAACTCCAAAAGGCTCCAGGAACATATCTGGAAAGCTAGCAGGCAAATCATTTAAGTGCTAAATATTAGGTTAAATATCCTGATTTTTGCACAATGAGAGGTCTTTTATAAGATACAAATATCACAGTATGGTTCAAAAATACCATTATTTTGAAAACTAAATTTTTTTATTCCAACATATAATAACTCTCCTCCCCGGTTCCCGCCCCCCAAATTATCATAAGCTTAGAGTATCCAGTCAATTAAAACAGAAAAGGAAGCAACACGGACATGCTTCATCCCTCACTGGCCCCAGCCGGGTCCAAGGCACACCCAGCATCCAGGCCCCGAGTGTAATCACGCCAACTCTCCTTGCTTCTCCTTCTGCCATCCAGCCTCCCTCCTGGTCAGGGGCTGTGACCCGAGGACTGACAAGGTGAGAGAAGCATGTGGCTCTAGCCTGGAGAGAGTTCATCCTAAGACGCTTGTCCATGCAGAGGGCAGGGAGGGGTGGGCTATCATTTTAATGACCTAAATAATCTGCATCAGCCTCACAGTAAACTCTTACATCATGCACTCTCGTGAGCCTTTCCATCCCATCACTGCTGCCACAGCCAGGAACACCTGAGATCTGTGGGAGCTTCTGAAAGAGGAGTCTAGAAGCTTCCAAGGACATGGGACTGCCCTCTCAGCAAGCTGCCAGATGCTCCAAGTCTGTCCAACAACTCATCATGGAGTCTGCTGTACACACGGCACCAGGCTTAGAATAACGCTGCAGCGGAGATAAAACTGGACTCCTCCCCTCCAGAACTGCCCAGGGACACTCAGCAGTCAGGACTCCCAGGCAGCCTCAATGAGCCAGGGTTGGTACACGGCAGTTTCCTGGATAACATCTTTGAGTGGGTTTGGATTCATTCCATTCTGCCTGGTCAACAATGTCCTTCCCAAACTGAAGGCCTAACCGAGGGAAGAGTTGCTCAAATCTGTGCTTCTTAGAAGTACAGTTGCTGCCAAAAAATGCCTTGAACTTTGTTTCCAGAAAAGGAAAAAATGGGAACCCCTAATGATAATGGTGTTAATAAAAGATTAGGTGATACCATTAAATGGGGTCTAATCTACAAAATATGTTGACGCAGGAATCCAAACAAAAACCCTCAGAACTCATTGGAAAAGACTGATGCTGGGAGGGATTGGGGACAGGAGGAGAAGGGGACGACAGAGGATGAGATGGCTGGATGGCATCACTGACTCGATGGACGTGAGTCTGAGTGAACTCTGGGAGTTGGTGATGGACACGGAGGCCTGGCGTGCTGCGATTCATGGGGTGGCAAAGAGTTGGACACGACTGAGCAACTGAACTGAACTGAGTCTACAAAATATGTTGATGCAGGAATCCAAACAAAAACCCTCAGAACTTGTCTAAGGAGTTCACATTAAGGAGAAACTCCTCTCTGATTGGTGCCATCACATCTTAAATATCCCTCTCACCCACTTGTTAATTTCCTCTTGCACCAGGGTTGCAGGCCTTAAACTTGGTGTTTTCCGTTGATTCTAAGACACTGTTTTCCCTGCTCATTGAAACACATTCGATTGGTTGGTCAAAACCTTTTTTCCATCAGATGACTCTAGTAGCATTTCGTTGTCTTTAACTTCATTCGAGACAATTTTGTTAGCCTGTCATGTCATTGTGTATTAAAAAAATAAAAAACCTTATCAAAATTGGTGAATTTTTGTGTAGCCATTATAATATTGAAGATGGAAGGGAAAAAGCAACATTTCTGGCATATTATAGTTTATTACTTCAAGAAAGGTAAAAGTCCAACAGAAATGCAAAATAAGATTTGTACAGTATATGGAGACGGTGCTGTGATTGATCAAATGTGTTAAAAAGTAGTTTGTGAAGTTTCATGCTGGAGATTTTGTGCTGGATGATGCTCCACAGGTGGGCAGACCAGTTGACAGTGATCAAATCACAATATTAATTCAGAATAATGAGAGTTATACCATGCGGGAGATGGCCGATGCACTCAAAATATCCAAATCAAGCCCTGAAACTTACGTGTGCCATCTTAATTACGTTAATCGCTTTGATGTTTGGGTTCCATGTATGCTAAGCAGAAAAAAACCCTTCTTCACTGTATTCTCTGCTGCTGCTGCTGCTGCTGCTGCTGCTACGTCGCTTCAGTCGTGTCCGACTCTGTGCGACCCCGTAGACGGCAGCCCACCAGGCTCCCCCATCCCTGGGATTCTCCAGGCAAGAACACTGGAGTGGGTTGCCATTTCCTTCTCCATGTGATTCTCTATTTGAATGTAAAGAAAATGTTCCATTTTTACAACAAATCGTGACGGGGATGTAGAATGGACACTGTAATATAATGTGGAATGGGAGGCCGTGGGACAAGTGAAATGGACCACCACCAATCATACCAAAGGCCAGCTTTATCCGAAGAAGGTCCTTTGGTTTTTCAGCAAAAACTAAAAGACACATTTTTCATTTTCACCAAGAATTTCACTGAACAATGTACTCACCGTTTTGTTCTACAGTCTTACAGGGAATTGAATTTTTTTCCAGTAAGAGAATTTTGTAGAGACTGAAATGCATGGAAATCTGAAGGTGCAATGTCTGAATATAGCAGATGAATCAGAACCTCTTAGCCAAGCTGTAATAATTTTTGCTTGATCACCAAAAAAACATATGGTCTTGCGTTATCCTGATGTAAGATTATGCATTTTCTGTTGACTAATTCCAGACAGTTTTTTGTCAAGTGCTGCTTTCAGTTGGTCTAACTGGGGGCAGTACTTGTGGGAATTAACTGGTTTTCCGGAAGAAGCTCATAATAGAGGACTCCCTTTCAATTCCACTATATATAACATTTACTGCAAGGGTAGTTTTCCACTCATGCGAGGAAGATGTTGTTTCTTTTTAAAATAAATTCACATTTTAAAAGAGTGAATTTAAATAAAAATATTAAATAAGAAACAATTTAGATCACAGAAAAACCAGCAGTGGTGGGTGGATATCTGAAGTCCAGCCAAGGCTACAATGCAGGTTCAGTGTGCATGCAATTAAATACAAGACAAAACCTAAACAACTAGAAAATACCCTGACACAATATTATTTCAGTTCTTCCTAAGAATCAAAATTTATATATATAGAGGACCTGTGTGAGCATATAGTTCATTTACAAGCCCCAGATAATATGTTCTGTCAAGGGCAGCAGCAGCCCTGGCGACCATCCCTAACATGATCTGAATAGAATAGCTAATGTCAAACCTTCTCTCTGCACAAGACATCTCCCCAGAGTCTGCTGTACCAGAAAGTACCTATTCTCAAGGTAACCAACACTCTGAGATATCAACATGGCTTTCATCCAAGAAAGATGAAATCCTTGTGGTAAAAGCTGGTTCCTCAAAGCCTTATAAACCTTTCCCTTAAACCTCAAGAGAACTTCTTTCAACTGCTAAGTGCTACACTTGGCAATTTACATATATCCTCCTAATTTGATTGTCACAAGGTTCCTATTACTTAGCAGTAGTAATATACTGCTGGTTCCAAATTGGGAAAGGACTACGACAAGGCTGTAATACTGTCACCCTGCTTATTTAACTTATATGCAGAGTACATCATACGAAACGCCGGGCTGGATGAAGCACAAGCTGGAATCAAGATTGCCGGGAGAAATATCAATAACCTCAGATATGCAGATGACATCACCCTTATGGCAGAAAGTGAAGATGAACTAAAGAGCCTCTGGATGAAAGTGAAAGAGGAGAGTGAAAAAGATGGCTTGAGACTCAACATTCAAAAAGCTAAGATCATGGCATTTGGTCCCATCACTTCATGGCAAATAGATGAGGAAACAATGAAAACAGTGAGAGACTTTATTTTGGGGGGTTCCAAAATCACTGCAGATGGTGACTGCAGCCATGAAATTAAAAGACACTTGGTCCTTGGTAGAAAAGCTATGACCAACCTAGACAGCATATTAAAAAGTAGAGACATTACTTGGCCAACAAAGGTACATCTAGACAAAGCTATGATTTTTCCAATAGTCATGAATGGATGTGAGAGTTGGACTATAAAGAAAGCTGAGTGCCAAAGAATGGATGCTTTTGAATTGTGGTGTTGGAGAAGACTCTTAAGAGTTCCTTGGACTGCAAGGAGATCAAACCAATTCATCCTAACAGAAATCAGTCCTGGATATTCACTGGAAGGGCTGATGCTAAAGCTGAAACTCCAATACTTTGGCCACCTGATGCAAAGAACTGACTCATTGGAAAAGACTCTGATGCTGAAAAAGATAGAGGGCAGGAGGAGAAGGGAGTGACAGAGGTTGAGATGGCTGGATGACATCACCCACTCAATGGACATGAGTTTGAGCAAGCTCCACGATATGGTGAAGAACAGAGAAGCCTGGTGTACTGCAGTCCATGGGGTGGCAAAGAGCCGGGCACACCTTAGCAACTGAACAACAAAGGACAAACAAGACTTTCCATAAGAAAACTTGTATCACTGTATATAACACATGGGACAAAAAATGGGAAACTACTTAAACATATCCATTCAAAGGCATATCAGACACATTTTGCTCCATATCTGGAAATACTCAACCTACTCATTCAAAAGTGCTTCAACAAACCTTTATAAACTCTGCCAATTTTGTCTGGCCCCTTTCTCGTCATCCTGAGATGATGGCATAGGTTTTGGCAGATTGACCTCTCTGGTGGAACCACAGGGGTCCATAAGATTAATTCCCTGATTAACCATAAGATTAATTCCACAGAGAAAGAAATGTTGGAACAGGGATATTTCAGGTTAGTACTGCCAGGACTGAGCCTCACTCATGGGCAGGATCGCTGCATTATCAGGATTCAGATCCTTTAATACAGAAAGCCTCCTGGCTCCTGAGACAGTCAGCAAACATCGTGGTTCACGTGCATCAAGTGGGTTGGGCATTTCTGGACCCTGAAATCTATTTGCTACACCTACATGAAGCTTGGGCTTCCCAGGTGACTCAGTGGTAAAGAATCCATCTGCCCAGGTAGGAGACGTGGGTTTGATCCCTGGGTCAGGAAGATCCCCTGCAGGAGGAAATGGCAACCCACTCCAATATTCTCGCCTGGGAAATCCCATGGATAGAGGAGCCTGGTGGGGTCGCAAAAGAGTCAGACAGGACTGAGCGACTAAACAATAACAACAAGAACATGAGGCTTATCAGAGAGAAACTGGATGAAGAAAGAGAGGGAAGGGGAGGAGGACAAGCAATCATGTCAACAGTTCATAAACCATTTGAAAAATAAGTGCACTTGTTGATCAGCAGAACACAACCAAATAAAGGGACCTAGGAAATAAACTTTATGCAATTTTCCTACCTTTGGGTAGAAACTCTTTACTTACCCCTGATCATCTGGATACTTGAATAAAATACATGTTTTGTCTGTGATCTGACTGATCTGAGAGCAGGACAATGTTTAGTTTTGACATCTGCTCAGCTACTCGTGCAGAGCTGTTTGAAAAGAAGTGGCAAATGTTCGGAAAGCTTTCTGCCTTTCAACTATCAGGGCCCACCCCCACTTAGACAAGACCTTGCACCCTCTGCCTGCTTCAGAACTGCTGTGTCCAGGGCAAGCTGCTGTCCTTCTGGCCACTGACCAGGATGGAGTGGGTGTCCCCGCTCTGGGACTCAGCATTCCCAGAAGGAGAGGCTGTGGCACACACCGGGGGGCAAGAGCTCCCAGGACTACAGGTGCTGTTTCTATTCACTAATGGAGACTCCACCAAGAGTGCTCTAAACACATGGGTGTTGACCATGGAAGATTCCTTTCTCAGCGTCTGCCTCGGCTAATCCATTCAGTTGCTAGGATGCCAGCATTTTTGAAGGAACGTCGAAATGAGCTAGCGCTGAAAAAATACGGCTGTCCACCTGATGGGCAGGGGGAAGGATGCAGGGGTCAGTCTTTACGAGCAGATCCTCGCCCACCACGGATGAGGCTCATGTTTGGGAAAGGCCAGCCTGAACTCATCAAGTCCAGCGTCTCCACTCCTGGAAAAGCAAACTTTTTGAAAAAGTTCTCTTTCCTCATTCCTTGGTATGATTTTAAACAAATAATCACAACTTGATACAGTGAATATCTCGAAGCAACCCAAATTATCTTCTCTCTTGGAAAAGCTCTGTTTTTTTCTTCATTAGGAATTCATCTAAGCGCGCTGGACTTCAGGCAGATATATTCCACCCGCCAAACTCCACTGCCAACATCCTCTGGGAGATTTATAAACTTTGGTCACAGAATATCTTCTGATCTGAGTCAATTTGTAATCTCCAAAACAGCACAGAAAAGCCTGAGTCCTTTTGAGTCACACATTCACAGGGATAAACAGACTGACATCCCCACTGCCGTTCTTAGCGCTGTAACTGCACATGGGAGGAGCTGACACTTAATAAATTAATGTCCAACATCTAAAAACTAGCAATGAGAACTTCATTACAATTATCAGGGTGAAGCTAATAAAAGAAATCTAATAGGTGATGTAATGTGGAGTGCATGTGAACACAGGACACCCTGTTACGTGAAGACCATGGGATGAAATTCTTCTGAAACACTGACCCAAAAAACCCCTGATGTTAGGAGGTGTTTCATTAGGTTGAAATTAGACATGGTTTCCAGAGTTTCTTTGAAAAAATAAACAAAAAGGCTCCATTCCTTGTAAAGTACAGACAAAATATGTCATTACTCAGACCTCGATTTGCTTTTGGAGAGCCATGTAACCCAAGCATCCTCCAGCCCCATGAACCCCTGATCACCACGGTCAGCCTCGTCTGAGGCATGCCATGTCCCTTCTTCCGCCTTGGTTCAGTGCAAGAGCATCTAAAATTTACAGAACTGGGGGCATCCTGGATACACATGGGTATTCCCCCCCAAATCAGAGCTCGGACAGACAGACTGAACAGGTTTTTGTACTGTCTTTACTTTCGTTCACTTTTTAATTTCTAAAGAATGCAAGAGAATTCTTTACCAAAGGTTCCTAGATACGTATCTCAGTTACAAGTCACCTTAAGAATGAACTGTATGTTCTCAACATTTCCAAATCAGCTTGACCCGTTTTTCTATAAATGGAAAACACATTTTCAGGCTTTAGGGTGATCCCTGCTTATCCATGGGCTGCAATGTGCCAAATTATATTTCCATTTTTTTTAAAATGGTGGATGAATTGGACAAATCAAAAGAAGTGTTGAGAAAGCTGAGCAGATTTGTAGAGAGAAGACGCCTCTTATAATCACATTTACACAGACTGAAGCCCTGTATTTAAAAAAGTTATCTGTTTTTTGCATTTGACTGTGTTAACAATTTGGAATCTGAGATTGAACATTTGAGGCTACCATTTTCTGTGACATCATACATAAGCCAAGGACCACTTGCCTACTGGGGATTTTCTGTAGATTTTCTATGATAGATAAGAGATGTTTAAGTGCCTGAGTTTTCCACCAACTTACGGGAGAGTGGAACAGTCTTGACAAAGATCATTTGGTCCCCAAGGGCAAAAATATTCAACTGTCATTATAAAAAGGTTTGCCAACTCCTGTTGTAAATGTCACTCAACTCTTTCGATACTCTACTTTCAATACCCTTCTGCCTTTTGCCTGCCTCCCATCCTCAGGTCCTGAGCCAGGCCTTCTAGAACCAAACCTATATAACTCTACATACAAGATGGCAAAGCCACGGCTTGACAAGCCCAGCTGAATGACCTAGAGCTGCAGACTTTGGGCTGTCACCTTAAGTCCCCAAAATTCTTGTTTCCCACCTGGAAAAAGCTTTTCATAATTGTAAAACCCACTGTATGCCTTGCAGGGCTCTTCAGACGTTAGCTGCTGTCTCCCCAGAGGACACCAGTTCATACGACAGGCCCACCTTTTACTTAAGCGTCTGGTCTTCTCTCACCAGCAGCCCCAGGACCTTGATCCAGGGAGTGTCACAGGGAGCCAGGATCCCAACCCCGGGCCCATCCGAATTTCCTCAGTTCTCCCAGCACCTGTAGCCAACTTCTTTTTTCAAAGCTTGAACCCGTGGCTAAGGTCTCCTCTCTCCCCAGCTCCTCCTCTGGTGGAGCAAAAGGAATCTGGAGTTTTCGCCCGATCTAAATGGTGCCCTACGTCCACTGGGTTATCCAGTCCTTCCCAGAGCTGACCAGGCCTCATGCCACTCAGGACCTTTCCTTCTTGTCAAAACCACCACCCCCTTCCGCACTGTGACCAGCAGTGAGCCTCATCATTAAGCACGTGGGCTCTAGCATGAGAGAAGCATGCCCTGGAAGCCCAGCGCTAATACAGCTGTGTGGCGCTGGCCTAATTTAACCTGCGCACTCTACTCTTTTCAGTGGGAAGATTATGGTTATTGTGAGGCTGAAGTGAGAGCACGTCAGCAGAGCTCCAGGCCTGCTGCCTGGTACACAGCGGGTGCTGGATAAGTGTTAGGATGCTGCTCTTTGCCTTTTGTAATTCTCCTCATCACTATTACCACCACTCCCAATCGCTACATTGACAGTCAGTATCGAAATTATCTAAGTAGAACATTGTTCACGTTCAACTATACAATGCTCCATGAGCTGTGTGTTCTCTGGGGCTATAAGGAAGTATCACATCCTCCAAGATTAACAGAGGTGGAAAAGTAAAAGTGAAAGTTAACCATCTCTGACTCTGCAACCCCAAGGACTGTAGCCCACCAGGCTCCCTCTGTCCATGAAATTCTCCAGGCAAGGATACTGGAGTGGGTTGCCATTCCCTTCTCCAGGGGACCAATCAAACCCAGGTCTCCTGCATTGCAAGCAGATTCTTTATTGTCTGAGCCACTAGGGAATAAGCCTATGCTTCCTCATCTGAAAAGCAGAAGAGTTGGATGAACTGACAGATAATGTTTCTGAATGTTGTCTCTAAGAATAAGGTGAATAAACCTGCATGCTGATTTCAACCTCCACAGCATCCTGTGAAGACGTGGCCAAACTGACAGGCTTCCAAACTGGCACTGTTTGTTGAAAACGATGTTTTCAGTGAAAAGCACTCCTGTTCTCCTGAACATCCAGCTTGGTCTTTGATATTCAACACATTTCCTGAAGCTTATTCTGTGAGATAAGGATTTTTATGCCAAAGAAATGAATGACATCTGGGAAAAGTAAAAATAAACTCGATACCTTCTCTCGACTTCAGAAAAGTCAAACATTTGAAAGTCTAAACGTTCCAAGTATTAACATAATTAGGGGAAAAAACAAGGTAATGCAAACTTGAAATTCCCAGAGATCGCAGGATGACTGACAAGTTTGCGTTCTGTTTCTATTTTCTATTGCAAGAGAGAGACAAGATGGGTTTGATTTGCAGTCAGTGTTCCTCGAACCAACTTCCTTTCCTACTTTGCACAAAATGACATATCTTCCAGTACAAGGAATACAGAAAACCTCAGCTGGTAAACAGGCGTGCTCACTTAGCACATTTGGATTAAAAGGCTATTTGAAAATCGTATTGTCAGAGTCACATGACCTGTGAGCACAACACTCCTCTCATAAAAGAGAAAATACTGATGGAGGAGCTGTCATCACGAACTCCCAGGAGGATAACCTGACCTGATGGTGGGAACCTTCCACCAGAACTATTGCTCTGTTCCAATTTTGTCAAATGTTCATAATCAGAGAGCAACAGACACATCCATGAAGGGGGCGTCTGGGAGGATGGACCTGGAATGGCAGTGACCACTTACTGTCTGCTCACTTCTTTCTCACCTTTTCTTTGACAGACAGGCCATGTTTTAGTCACCCCCAGAGAAAAGTGACTAGATCCCAACTGGTCCCAGCATATCAGGACATTTCAGGTCCCATAACTGGGTTAGCAGTGTGACCTCCTTGTGTCCAGCAAGACTATAAAGATACAGTCTCTTCTAGGGCTTCCAGGAAAGCATCTTTTACACTAAGACAGAGAGACAAGGAGACTACCTCTTGCTGCTATCTCTGGAGGCTGTCATGCCATGTCATCTAGATATGATGCCAGGATCTTTCAGTTCAGTTGCTCAGTTGTGTCCGACTCTTTGTGACCCCATGAATCGCAGCACGCCAGGCCTCCCTATCCATCACCAACTCCCAGAGTTCACGCAAACTCACGTCCATCGAGTCAATGATGCCATCCAGCCATCTCATCCTCTGTCGTCCCCTTCTCCTCCTGCCCCCAATCCCTCCCAGCATCAGAGTCTTTGCCAATGAGTCAACTCTTCACATGAGGTGGCCAAAGTACTGGAGTTTCAGCTTTAGCATCAGTCCTTCCAAAGAACACCCAGGACTAATCTCCTTTAGGATGGACTGGTTGGATCTCCTTGCAGTCCAAGGGACTCTCAAGAGTCTTCTCCAACACCACAGTTCAAAAACATCAACTCTTCGGTGCTCAGCTTTCTTCACAGTCCAACTCTCACATCCATACATGACCACAAGAAAAATCATAGCCTTGACAAGTCGGACCTTTGTTGGCAAAGTAATGTCTCTCTTTTTGAATATGCTATCTAGGTTGGTCATAACTTTCCTTCCAAGGAGTAAGCGTCTTTTAATTTCATGGCTGCAGTCACCATCTGCAGTGATTTTGGAGCCCCCAAAAATAAAGTCTGACACTGTTTCCACTGTTTCCCCATCTATTTCCCATGAAGTGATGGGACCAGATGCCATGATCTTAGTTTTCTGAATGTTGAGCTTTAAGCCAACTTTTTCACTTTCCTCTTTCCCTTTCATCTTTAGACCACCAAGAGACCAAGTGAACATGCTAAGGACAGCCAAGAAGAACCTGGGTCCCTGACAAGATCACTGAGCTCCTCAACTCACTGACTTGGAGAATCACCCAGTCCTTATAGCTAAGATAACATGTTTAAACTGTTTTGATTTCAAAGTTCTGCCACCTATAGTAGAAAATATCTCAAGCAATTGAATTGGACCAGTGGAAAAATCTGAAAGTCTAGACCTTCATTAGCTATACATTCTTCAGTGGTCATCCAGAACTGTATGGCTCTGCCTCACCCAAATGGCCAGATGTGAAAGGAACATGTTTTAAGAATCAAGAAGGAGCTTTTTATTGCTGACCTGGACACTTCCACATCATGCATTCTAAATGACATGTGGATATGCTAGGAGTCAAAAAACAATGAGCAACTATACACTTGGTAAAAAAAAAAAAAAAAGGCCAGTTACGATTATTTTTAGAAATAAAAGTTCAAGATCATGGCCTATGTTTCCAAAGTTGAAAAATTCCTCAGGTGTTTAAAGTCAAATATGATGATTAACAGATTTTTATCAATTCTACTTAAGTAGAACCAGCAGTGAAACATCTAATTCAAAGTCTGCTGTATTTTTAAAAAATTTAAAAAATCCCCCAAAGCAAATCTTATTTATCTACCAGACAATATTTGGAAAACCACACAGATTCAAGTATACAGCTCTTTCATTTGTGGACATGTATTTTCATAACAATGTTCACACCTCAAACCAACCTTCCCTTTGGTGTGCTTTCTGCCTCTGCGTATAAACATTCAATGAACAGCTTAGCCTTTAAAACCTCTTACTATACCCTCCTTGCTTAAATATTAACAAAGGGTCTCAAAAGGGTCAGGACCTGCATGAGGGCAACAAAGATGGAGGCTAGACGTTAAGGGAGTACAGGTTCTTATGGTGGAGACAGACTAACAATACAATTAAATAATGAATACTAACAACAAGCTAATATAAAGAAGATTAAAGCTCGCGACTAACGCTAATAAGGGAATAAGAGGCAAAAGGAAACCGAGAGCAGGGAAAGAGTAGTTTTACCTCAACGAGAATGAAACAAGGCCCCTTTAACAGGGAGCATACAAGCTGAGGTCTTAGGGCCAAGAAGAAACCCACCAAGGGAAGAGCCACGTGAAGCCAGGCATCAAAGCGAAATGCATGCTGGTCCTGAAGCCACAACCCTCAGTGATCTCATCTATAAAACAGTACAGATCATCAAAAACTTGCTTATCAAAAAAAAAAGTCCTCTTCTTTTTAAATTCAAGGTTAAAGGCCCTACCAGTAATAAATGTCCTTAATTATCAATCTTCCCTTGGAAAAGCATGAGGCTGTAGTTGCTCTAAAAATATACACCTATTGCTTGCTTGGGTTTCATTCTGCATCTCTGAAGCAGTAAATTAAAACCAGTTTTGACTAGTTACATTTTATGGCCTTGGAGATTCCTGGGGATCCACGAGGCTCTCGCCAGGCAGAACTGAGAACAACTCTCCTACAGAATTTTAGTAAATGCACGTCATTACTATAATGACCAACACAATGACACTGCAAAACTACAGTGTCACAGTCACCCAAATTAGAAAGAGCCCTGAGTGGCTGGTGGAGGATCCCTGGGCAACCCATTTGATATGGTAACACGTGGCAGCAGAGGCAGCTAGGAATTTGCTGGCTGACGACCAAACCCTATTTGCGGCATACTCTTTTTACAGCCCTACCTCCTAATGCACGGTTATTTGCCACACGATTATGTAAAAATTAAATAATCAGCCACAGTGCTAAGAGAAAGTAAAATCCTGTGATTAAAACGAGTGACAAAGCTATTAATGAGCGCAGGGCATTATGTTACAACCGTTTTTGTTTGATTAGGGTAAACCAGATGTGCAGTTTTTAAAAGAGATCCACACTGCAATGAGGCACATGTGTGTATGCGAAGTCGCTTCAGCTGTGTCTGACTCTTTGTGACCCCATGGACTGCAGTGCTCCAGGCTCCTCTGTCCATGGAATTCTCCAGGCAGGAATACTGGAGCAGGTTGTCATTTCTTACTCCAGGGGACAGATCACGGCAATTAGAGAGCATGGCTGAAATTCCTGTTCAGCCTTGGAGGATCCTTGAGGATGGAGGTACCATTATTCTCCTTTCCAGATGGAAAACTGATGTCCTAAGGAGTAAATGGACTTGCCCAAGGTATGTGCTGCCTCTAAAATTTGAATCAAGTTCATCTGATCCCAAACCACATGTTCTTTTTCTTCCTCACAAGGCCTCACCTGGTGAATTGTGTTCCAGTCTTCTTTATTCCTTGATGACTTAGGAGTCCTAAGATTTTCCTTCAGGTCCTTCATAGGAAGGGCTCAAGATGAACACAAGCAATCTGGAGACTGTTATATGAAATGAAGACTGAGTTTCTCTCCAAACAGCCTCCGGGGAACCTCAGCGCAAGCAGGTTACCAAGCCTCCATAAGGGGGAGCAGAGGGCACCTCATCCTTGCACGATCGGGCACATTCTGCCTCCTAGATGCCCTATTTTTCCAAGTCTCTAGGCCTCTACACTGACACCTCCCATTGCTGGAAAGGTCCTTCTCTGTCCTACTCTCTACCAAGGCTGCTCTATCCTCAGAAGAGCCCTCTGAGAAGTTCCTCCACCCCCTGTACCTCCAGACACAGGCACAGACTCCACCCGGCAATACCCTCAGGGCACGGTGGCAGAGTGCATCCCAGTGGCCTTCCTCACTGGACGGGGACACCTCCAAGAAGGACCTGAATTTATCTTTGTGTTTCCTGCCCAGTACAGAGGACAGCGCCTTCAAGCATCAACTTCAAAGAGATACTCATTGAGCCAAGCCAGGTGCCGGGCTGGAGGTAGCAGTGGTGGAGATTAGGGACTCTCAGGAGGTTGAGAGGAGGGTTTCTGCGTGACCTAACATCTACTCTTTGTGTCACCTTACCTGTCCCTTAAATACTGTGCCTTGATTTCCCTATCTGTACATGGGGACCACGGTCCTGCTCAGCCCACACAAACCTGCAGGAAGAATGACAGGCAAAGGAAGCCGGGAGTCACTGACACCAAGAGGCTGAGAACACTATGGATGCTATATTAACCTTCCATCCCTTTTTTGTACCCCCCTACCCTGCTTCATTTATTTCCAGGGATTAAATCCAGCTGACACATGATATAGTTGGCTTTGCTTCTTGCCAGGATGTAAGCCCTGGCAAGATCTTGAGGAGGTAAGCCCCAGGATCCTTACATCTTACTAGGATGTAAGCCCCGGAAGAGAGGACTCTTGTTTTCTTCTCTGCTGGATAGTGGCTCTGAGGACAGTAACTGCAGGCAGAAGGCCTCAAGTGCTTCTTGAATGAATGAATGAGCAAATGAGCAAGTGAATGAACAGCTAAACAAACACTGCCTGACCAACTCACAGAGCATAAACCATCCAGAAGAAACACGGAACATTAACAAAACGGGGACTTGATGTTTTTATGGCCATAATTACAAGGATATTTCCTTTTGTGTGTGGATTTCCCAGGTGGCACTGGTGGTAAAGAACCCACCTGCCAATGCAGGAGACAATAAGAGACGCAGGTTCGATCCCTGGGTGGGGGAAGATCCCCTGGAGGAGGACACGGCAATCCACTCCAGTTTTCTTGCCTGGAGAATCCCACAGACAGAGGAGCCTGGTGGACAATGGTCTATAGGGTCGCAAAGAGTTCGACACAGCTGAAGAGACTTTGCATGTACGCACACACAGAGTAAAGGCTGCACGCGTATTCAATTCTTAGAAAAGACTGATGGCTGATTTCATGCTAGGTGGCACAGGAGTCCTCACATTTGTACCTAACCTGTCCCCAGACTCTCTGTAATATAATGAATGCTGAGTGAACCCACATGCTCATGGCCCACAGACCTCTGCTTTAACAAAACCCTCTGGAAAAGGAAAAGTCCTCTGTAAGGAAATCTATCACTCCAGCTGCCTAGATTCAGGTTTCCTCAAAGGCCAGTCTGTGACTGACCAGAGGCTCCCTATCCAAAAGGAAGCATTGGTGGAGGCCGGAAGGAGGCCCCATCCATCCGAGGGGTAACGGTATCAAGTTCCACTAGCACCAAGACTGGAGGAGGAGGAAGAAGAAGTAGAGAGGATGAAAGTGCCCGGGGAAAAAAGACCTCAAGCGCCAAAATCCCTCTCTGGACTCAGACCTTCCAAGATGTTCCTAAAAACTCTCTTAAGGTGCCTTCTTTGTTCTCGCCCTTAACATCTTACAAATGCATTCGCCTTTGATTTTTTTTTTTTCTTTTTCAGATCTACCTGGCTGGCTGTGGATGGTAAGAAAGGTTATGCAGAAGACCAAGATAAGGGTCCTGATCTTTATCATAGTCACCACTTCAACTTGCATGAAAACTCTAAATTGAGAAGCATCACTTATTCCATCCCAGATATGGACTGAGGTTTCTAAGATTCCATTTTCTCAAAGGAAGATTTTCTCAAAGGAAGATTCCACCTTCCTCCAAACGAAAGGAAGACATGAAAACATAACAACTTATATACCCACAATCCCAGCTCTCTTGCCAAGTTTCTATATACGTCATGTATAAATGCTCCAGGGTGCTTTTACTTTTCCACTCTCTAAAAGGTCTTTGTATTCCTTTCTTCTCAATACCCAGTGGTGAGAAAAGTGATTTATCACCTGCCACGGTAGCTACTCGGTATTCCCACCATAAATCGTGCCTCTCTGACAAAACCCTTATCTTCAAAAACAGATAGCATCAACCATTACTACTTTGTATGTCGATATCCCTTTTATTTAAGAACAACTCTGTTTTCCTTATAAATCCTTAAACATATTAGTAGAAGACTCATTCAGAGTAGATGCCTTCAGTGACGGGCAATCCAGCCCAAGCCTCACGCTCACTTCTAAGAAAAGGCGAAATCCATAAGCAAACACATGCTGCAGGGGCTGTGACGAAGGACATTTTTCAAAGACCAGTGCCACTGGGTTGAAGTCAGCTTTGCATACCTTTTCAATCAAAGCCACAGCTGCCCCAGCAAGAAGGGTCAGAGAACTCGATCTCCACAAGCAGGTGGTCCTTGCTCCATCAACAGACTCGGCCCCCAGAGTTCATCCCTTAGTCGGCTGCTCAGAACCCAGGGAGCAGAGGCAGCTCTGTGAAAGCTGAGAGGGACACACATGCTTCCAGAAAAGACAGGGATGACCCATTCCCTTGAACACATGTGGGCATCTGCCTGACACAGGGCAGGATGGAGACTGGAATAGGGGCTTAGTTGGAATTGGAGAAAATGTGCCAGGTAATTTGGTACCTGCGTGAGCCAGGGACAGCGGGGTGGTTTTCGGAAAATTCATCAGCTTTGTGTCAACAGAATTTTGACTCATACCAAAAAAAGATCTCAAGATTCGCTTCATTGAGCATCTGCCTTTCACAGAGAGGCGAGCTGGAGTGCTTAGCAAGGAGTCAGGTCTCCGAGGGCAGTCTCTCTTTTCAAACCCGATAATCAAGACAATAAAAAACAAACATCCGACCTGTTTGCTCATGGCTGTGTGTTTTCTAGCTTTTGATCAATTTCATGGGTGGTCACGTGGATTGTCTTCTGTATCTCTTATTCCTCTTTCAAAGATTTTAATCAGTTCTTCCCAAAGATCAAAGTCCACTTGGTCAAAATGGGAGTTTTGCTAACTCCTAACACATTGGGTGGAAATCCAATGCTATGTTTTATTCTAGGGGATTCCGGCTGATTAGAGAAAGAAAAGAAGTCCCAGATCAATTCATCACAAAGTTTAGAAATATTACGAGCTTTCCTCTGTTCCTCAGATGCATTCTTTCAGGGATCCCCGGACCTCACACGGATGGCAGAGAATCAAGCTCTCTCCTCATCTCTGTGTGAACCCCCCATAAATCACAATGTACATTCCATCTGTCATAGTACATAGGACAGCACTAAGGACTGCTGGTTGTGCCCCAGTTACAGGCACATGGAGTCACTGCGAGCAGGGACACAGAAGTACAAAAAGGAGACATTTAATAATCAATCCAAGAGGGGCCTGGCAAAGAGGGAGTGGCATGATTTTGCAAAAGCCTTCTTCCCACACTTTCCGATTAAAAGATGTCAATTCCTTCCTGCACTTGAGAAAGCACCACATATATTTTGCTTGGATTTCAAGAGTTTGGGACTTCCTTGATGGCTCAAATGGTAAAAGCATCTGCCTACAATGTGGGAGACCCAGGTTCGATCCCTGGGTCGGGAAGATCCCCTGGAGAACGAAATGGCAACCCACTCCAGTATTCTTGCCTGGAAAATCCCATGGATGGAGGAGCCTGGTAGGCTCCAGTTCATGGGGTCGCAAAGAGTTAGATGACTGAGTGACTTCATTTTTCAAGAGTTTAAGGAGACACATGGAAAAACTGTAGTTTTGAAAAGACTAGAGCTTTTATGATGGAGACTCTGGATAAACCAAGTAAATGCCACAAGCTCATCAGCAAAAGAAAAGCTTTCTGCTCTTCTCTGCAGTTGCCTCCAGGACTATAGCTTATCTCCAAGTCTACAGCAAGATGTGGAGCTTGTTGATTGGTGGCTGGAAACCAGTACAAACTGGAGCTGTCCTCCTTGCCCCCAAGGTCTCTCTGAGAGCTGAAGGTGACCTTCCCCAGAAGTAGAAGGCCCCAGACCAGACAGCTAGATGGGATATCCAGGGTCCTCAGCTCCAGGGAAGGGTAGAGTATGCAGGATACAGCCCAGGATTGGTCCCTTTTATTGCAAGGTGTGAGTGAAGTCGCTCAGTCGTGTCCAACTCTTTGCGACCCCGTGGACTGTAACCTACCAGGCTCCTCCGTCCATGGGATTGCAAGGTGTAGCAAGTGATAATCTGGAATGTCGGGGCCCCAGAGCACCAGGAGGGAAAGGAAAGCCCAGACTGGTCCCTGAGATAAAATCTACCTGCAAAGCCAGATCTATAAATCAGCAGCAGTATTTTCTAGCAGAGCTGAACAAACCACAGCCTGCAAGCCAATTCTGGCCCACCACCTATTGTTTTTTTTTTTTTTTTTTTCAGTAAAGTTTCACTGGAGACTAGCCATACCCATATGCTTACATACTGTCTACGGCTGTTTAAACACTAAGATGTTGTTGTGCTGATTAGTTTCAAGGGACTGTGTGGCCCCCAAAGCTGAAAACATCTACTATCTTGCCCTTTACAGAGTGTAAACCCCTGTTCAGTGGCGAAATGTCAATGTTATGGGCCACTTTCAGTCTTCCAAATCTATACAAGCCCTCCAAAATTACCTATTATAAGGCTTTTTAAAAGGCCAAAAAACATACAGATTTACCCCTTTGACGGCCATGGGTCGTTACCACACCAGGCCTTCAAAGTAACCCATGCTGTGACATTTAAAAAAAAAAAAAAAATCAGAGCAAATACTGAAGGGTTTCCACCCCACTCAAGACAACCTATTCACCCCTGCCTTGCCACAGACACACAGTTCCAGTGGCCAGGTAGAGTGTGCAGCTGGACTCAGCACATCCTCTGGACCTGAGCAGTCACGGGAGGCAAGAAGGCCTGAAATTAAAAAGGCAAACATCCCTCACTCTAACATCACAGAGAAGTAACAGTTGTCTGCATTAAGTGAGCTGACTCTACCCCTGCCTGATATTTGACACTCAGCCTCTAAAGGAAAAGAAAAAAAATGTCCAACATTAATTACCTTCCAAGGCTAAAGGCTGTGCTCTAAGTACATTCTCAGCCCCCACTCGGAGCCTCTTGACTGCTAATCTCCTCAGCACGGAGAAAACCTGCCCCAGGGTAGAAGTGCCTTCTTGGCTAAAGCTGGATAAAGCTTCTAAAACCCAACAGGGTATGTACTTGACCATCTTAATTAGGCAGCAGGAGCCGGCGTAGCTGAGGAATCTCGGCTCAGCCTCCTTCCCTGACACTTCTCCCAAAACAGAAAGAAAAGAAACGAGTTCTGTCAAGCGAGCACACTGGCGGGACTTCCCTGGCAGTCCCAGGGTTTAGACCCCAAGCTTCCATTGCAGGGAGCATGGGTTCGATCCCTGGTCTGGGAACTAAGAGCCCATATGCCGAGTGGCCAAAACAGAAAACAAGCACACAGCCAGAAGGGACCAACCAACACGGACTCAACAGAAGAGAAAAGCAGGTGACTTTTAAACCACATTCAGGTTTCTCCTACCTGCACCTAGTTCCTCCTATCTCTGGCAGTTCAGTTCTACGCTGAACAATGGCCTCATTTACAACACAAGTCCTACTGGAGCAGCTGTCAAACACAACTGAGTTTTCTACCTCTCAACTCCCCAAAGAGCAAAGATAAGTTCTCCTTTGAAGTGTGGGACGAGAGAGCAAAGTGATGGTTTTTTAAAGAAAGGGGGGAAAAGTTAATACGTTATAATACACAGACAATCTCCAAGCTCTGAAGAATTTCATCTTTTATCACACAAACTAGTACTTCTTTAATTTACCATGATTGCTGATAAAAACAATGAACACAAACGGCATTACACTGTACTTAAAAGGAAGAACTGGGTTTATAATTACACATGTAATTCTCGAGGTGGCTCACAACTACAATATGTGTGCTATTCAGAGACTACGAAAGTGCCTGGAACCTTCTGGAAAAGCTAGCCTTGCAAGACCAACTCAAGTATAACATCTTACACTTCCAAGAGTGCTTGGAGATCCCATTTCTAAGGCAAGTCCTCTTTTCCAACTAACATCTGTGCCAAGCTCAAGCAAGAGCCACGCAAGAAAAAGTTGCTTCTAGAACATTCAGCTCAGCATTTTCTCCCAGAAATTCCAGTGCCATTCTCAAGGAGAAAGGTGAGAAATAGCAGTCAAGTCAAATGGAAAACTCCTCATCAGCTTTGATCATGTTGACAAGTGGGCCAAAACTGGGACATGTGTTTAAAAGACAAAGTGTTTACAGAAGCAGAAAAACGTAGTAAGTTCAGAATGAAGAGACAGAAAAGCAGGTGACAAAAAGCACAGTTGCATTCATGCACCTCGGTTGTAAAGACTGGTTCCAGCCCACTTTCTCACTACACCAACAGGAGGCCAAATGAACTGGTCTCCAAGGATCATCCAGTTAGTAAAATCCTCTGTGTACGTTGATCAAAATCAACTTCTGATTCATAACTCAGCAGCAACCCTCTTAAACGTATGTCTGACTGCCAAGAACACTTAAAGACTGATGTAATGTGAAAGTGAGGGTGAAATATTACAGAGGGAGACAAGAGGCACAGTGGGATAAGGAAGAAAGGAGAGAGAAAAAAGGAGAGAAAAACCCAAGCAACACATCTTTAGTTATCTTGCTATCATTTTGCAGTAACTGTATGTCCTTTAGAAGAAATTACACGTGTTTGCACATCTGCACACGCACAAACACAGGTATACATGCCGCTTATTTTCTCCCAAAATTGTTCCTTTATCCCTACCCCCTGACTTCAAACTGGGGACTGCACTCCATCATGTGTTAAGGATAGGAGAAAGAAGTCCAAATTGAGACTGTTTAAAACAATGCAGTTAACATACCTGATGAGAAGTGTTATCAAAGCCACTGAAAACTAAAGCTGATCTAAAAGGATGGTCCTCTACCGAAATAAGGATACAGAATGAGCCAAACTGCACCCTCCAGATCTGAGTGCCTTCTGCTCTCATCATCCACCTACAAGTCAAGACAGCTGCACATAACTTCCGGCTGCAGTGTGCCCAACAGCAATGCCACAGTGCTGGCTTGCAGTGGGAACTTTCCTTATGTCTTTCTCTGAATGTAAACATAAATAAGTGATCCAAACTTAAAAAAAGGGCAGAAAAACAAGTTTTCAGGGTGATGCAAGGAGAATTCTGAGGCTCCAAAATACTATGAAATTATATTTTAAGGATAATTTATCAGAATACAACCGCCAACACCAAATGTAAGTTCTCTGAAAAGTCTGCTGAAATCATCAACCTTTAGCCTTTTATTATTTTGCTTGATTAAACTCACTGACTAGATAGACTTGTTGGGAGAAACCAAGGCCAGTTCCTGCAACAGCAGACTACAGAATTGCTATCTTGTTGGTGTGGGTCACTAAGCATTTAGGGTGATAGCTTTGAGAGCTGCAAATAAAGAAGTCAGGTCCTAGAAATAAGTACAATTACTAGAGAAGGCATTACAACAATGAATTATGAGTTTAAAAAAATCTGGAGAGGGAAGAAACAGTAGAGGAGTAAAAGGTACCAATTATTAGGTAAAAAATAAGCTACAAGGATAAATTGTACAACATCCGGGAATATATCCAGTATTTTATAATAATTGTAAGTGGGGTATAACCTTTAAACTCTGTGAAATCACCCTAATGTACACCTTATAAAACTTATATAATATTATGCAACTACTAGACACCATAAAAATAATTTTAATAAATAATTTTTTAAAAAAGAGAAAAGAAATCAGGATGAAGCAAGCACAATACACATTCCCAACACCTATTTTCAGTGCATCTATTAGTGAGGATGGCAAGGTTTATCAAGACATTCATTTTGCTGGCCTTACTTTAATCTGAAATGTGGTATTTAGGGACATAACTCACATAATGCTTTCCTTAAATGGACATACTCATTCATGCACTGTTGACACCTGAAATTCAATAAAAGGTTAATTTTTATTCATTCATTCATTCATTCTGGCAAACACGACTTTCCTTGCTTTCAAAGCCCAACTGAGAGCTCAGCGGAATGTCTTTCCAAAAGCATCCTTGCAAAAAGCAAAGTCTGGAGGAGCGCAAGACTGGGCCAGGGGATTAGAAGCTGTTACATGATGAACCTCGGCATTGAGCAGGTCTCTGGTGAACATTCTGTTCAAGCTCTCTTTACTCACTGACTCTTTAAAAGATTGCAAATGGAAAGAATGCATGTAAACCCTACATGTAATCAGACATGCAGATGTTTATGACGACTAGGATTAATAAACAACAACAGGAAAATGTTTACAGAGCCCTTCGTGCCGAGGGACACCACACTTAGTGACTGCAGGCCCACGTCTCACTGACTCCACCTGCCAGAGTCAGGCCTGCCTTCTCCCTCCTGCTCTTTGATCCTGGGGAGGACTTCCATCACAGAACGGGTTTCCAGGCCCCTAGCTCAGCTGGCTTCAGTCACAGGGCACACCAGAGGAGAAGCCAAAGACAGAGGAGAGACGACCCCTGCATATCTGTCCACAGCACCTTCCTTGTGGGGGTCGACCGCATCTTTCCAGACCCATGGCTCAGGTCTGGGCAGCCCACTCTGCAGCGAACCCTCCTCCTGGCTTCTCTACTTCCTTCCTGTGCTTCAAGCCAAAGCTGGTCCCAGCACGGCTCCTAGCCCTGGATACCACCCCATCACCTAAGCATCCCTCTACTAGGGGTGGACAAAACATGGCCCATGAGCCAGACTCAACCCAAAGCCTTCTTTTGTTAATAAAGTTTTACTGGCAGCCACATCTCATCAGGTAAATGCTGTCCATGGCTGCTCTCTCACCAGAACTGCAGAGTTAAAGAGCTCAAACAGAAGCCATGTGGCCCCAGGGCTGAAAATATCCTCTGTGTGGATCCTGATGGGAAAAGTTTGCTAACCCCTGCCCTACAGTCTGCCTACACCCTTGAGAAGGTTCCTCACTAACCTCTCCTGACTGATTCCACTGCAACTGTTCAGTTCAGTTCAATTCAGTTCTGTCGCTCAGTTGTGTCCAACTCTTTGCGACCCCATGAACCGCAGCACACCAGGCCTCCCTGTCCATCACCAACTCCTGGAGTTTACTCAAGCTCATGTCCATTGAGTCGGTGATGCCATCCAACCATCTCATCCTCTGTCATCACCTTCTCCTCCTGCCTTCAATCCTTCCCAGCATCAGGGTCTCTTCAAACGAGTCAGCTCTTCGCATCAGGTGGCCAAAGTATTGGAGTTTCAGCTTCAACATCAGTCCTTCCAATGAACACCCAGGACTGATTTCCTTTAGGATGGACTGGTTGGATCTCCTTGCAGTCCAAGGGACTCTCAAGTGTCTTCTCCAACACCACAGTTCAAAAGCATCAATTCTTCGGTGCTCAGCTTTCTTTATGGTCCAACTCTCACATCCATACATGACTACTGGAAAAACGATCAGTTCAATTCAGTTTAGTCACTCAGTTGTGTCTGACTCTTTGCGACCCCATGAATTGCAGCACGCCGGGCCTCCCTGTCCATCACCAACTCCTGGAGTTTCCTCACTCATGTCCATTGAGTTGGTGACGCCATTCAGCCATCCCATCCTCTGTCGTCCCCTTCTCCTCCTGACCCCAATCCCTTCCAGCATCGGGGGCTTTTCCAATGAGTCAACTCTTTGTATCAGGTGACCAAAGTATTGGAGTTTCAGCTTCAGCATCAGTCCTTCCAATAAACACCCAGGACTGACCTCCTTTAGGATGGACTGGTTGGATCTCCTTGTAGTCCAAGACTAGATGGACCTTTGTTGACAAAGTAGTGTCTCTACTTTTTAATATGCTGTCTAGGTTGGTCATAACTTTCCTTCCAAGGAGTAAGCATCTTTTATTTTATTTTTTTAAACTGGTCGTTAGGATTTATTTCAACATTCTTCCCAATATGTGGAGGAACACAACTCAACCTACAGTAATGTGCATATATGACATAGTACTCCAAATCCATAGCAAGCTCCTTGAAAGGAGGTTCTTCAGCTCATTGCTCTTTTCTTTTCCCTATGCATCCTCCCCAAACTGTTTCCCCATCTATTTGCCATGAAGTGATGGGACTGGATGCCATGATCTTCATTTTCTGAATGTTGAGCTTTAAGCCAACTTTTTCTCTCTCCTCTTTCACTTTCACCAAGAGACTCTTTAGTTCCTCTTCACTTTCTGCCATAAGGGTGCTGTCATCTGCATATCTGAGGTTATTGATATTTCTCCCAGCAATCTTGATTCCAGCCTGTGCTTCTTCCAGCCCAGCATTTCTCATGATGTACTCTGCATAGAAGTTAAATAAGCAGGGTGACAGTATACAGCCTTGAAGCACTCCTTTTCCTATTTGGAACCAGTCTGTTGTTCCATGTCCAGTTCTAACTGTTGCTTCCTGACCTGCATATAGGTTTCTTAAGAGGCAGATCAGGTGGTCTGGTATTTCCTTCTCTTTCAGAATTTTCCACAGTTTATTGTGATCCACACAGTCAAAGGCTTTGGCACAGTCAATAAAGCAGAAATAGATGTTTTTCTGGAACTTTCTGGCTTTTTCGATGATCCAGTGAATGTTGGCAATTTGACCTCTGGTTCCTCTGTCTTTTCTAAAACCAGCTTGAACATCTGGAAGTTCACGGTTCAAGTGTGTTGTCTGTTTACTCCTGGGATCCTGAACAACACAGTTCTCAACTATGCCTATGAAGTAGCTTCAGTTACTATAATTACTCCCATTTCACAGAGGACAAGAAAATGTAAGATTCCTTTAGGAGTAAATATCTACGTGAAAGGAAAAGAGAATGACACCGAATTTCAGGGGAAGAAAAGGCCAGCCAAAAAGAAGCTTAAAGAGAGAAAGAGACAGACTGTGACTGAGGAAGTGTTAAAAATTCATCAATACATTAAGGATATGGATAATTTCCCCCTCTTATTTAAAAGGTAAACTAATAGCGGCCAAGAATCCAAGCTGCTCTGGTGACTGGTGAGAAGCCAGTCTCCCTTGCCATATCTTGCTTTTTCCTGTTGAATATGAGCACCATTCATACTTCGGTGAGTAAAATGGAAAGATTCTTCTACAGGATTCTTTGTTCATCCGTGAACATAGGAAAAACAATAGCATGAGTTCTTGGTGAACAGAGAGCTACATGGTTAAACCCAGGCCCTCTCAGCCAGTCCCTGCACTTCCCATCACTCACTGAATGATACCTTATTCATCAGCGACTCAAATGACCCTTTGTCGTCACTATTCCCTACACAGCAGAATGTGACACAAAGAGAAGATGGTTGATTGGACCCCATCCAAATGGTGTAGTTACTCAAGTAGTGCTGGGGCCTCTTCTATGGCCCTTTCACCTATCAGACAATTTCTTGACCTCCAGTCTAAGACTCAAAATAGACTCATTAGTCTGATGAAAGAAAATGAAACAAAAAATGCACATGGATCTCCTTGTATACCATGTTTGTGGTGTGCTGATTCTCCATAAATAACTATGTTTCATTACCGCTGCTATTTTTCCAGAGACTGGCTTGAATTTTACCTTACTTCATAGCAATAAAACTTGCTTCAAATGAATTTTCAAACACAATATGTCTACCTTTGCAGTATCCAAAGCTTCCATGTAACACACCAAAAGCAACCAGCAATTGTTTTTATTTTAGTAAAATGCCTTTTTGTGTGTGTAGAGTAGTGAATGAATTCTGGGGTCTGAGGTTGCCCAAGTATAAAATTTCAAGTTCATACATATGCCTGAACACAGACAAACAGGTCTATGCAAGAGCATTAGTAATATTCCTTTGGGACTCTTCTCTGTACAAAGAATCATGTGTATACGTACAGGAATGAGTATACGTACAGGAATGCGTATGTGCACGTGTGTATTTGTATGTGGCTTTGTGTGTTTTTTTCCTCAGGCAGCTGAGTAGGCAAAGATAACTGATGGTTTCCAGTGTGTTTACCAGTTTTTCCTCTTTTTAAAACAAAAACACTCCCCATGCCATGACCACATGTCCTTAAATATTATCTTTTACTACAGAATCCTGCAATATCACCAATGAACTCAGTTATGTTACTTTCAGTTCAGTTCAGTTGCTCAGTTGTGTCCGACTTTGTGACCCCATGGACTGCAGCATGCCAGGCTTCTCTGTCCATCACCAACTCCTGGAGCTTTTTCAAACTCATGTCTATCAAGTCAGTGATGCCATCCAACTATCTCATCCTCTGTCGCCCCCTTCTCTTCCTGCCTTCAATCTTTCCCAGCATCAGGGTTTTTTCCGATGACTCAGCTCTTCACACCAGGTGGCCAAAGTATTGGAGTTTCAGCTTCAGCATCAGTCCTTCCAGTGAACATTCAGGGCTGATTTCCTTTAGGATGGACTGGTTGGATCTCCTTGCAGTCCAAGGGACTCTCAAGAGTCTTTTCCAGCATCACAGTTCAAAAGCATTAATTCTTTGGCCCTTGAAATTAAAAGACACTTACTCCTTGGAAGAAAAGTTATGACCAACCTAGATAGCATATTCAAAAGCAGAGACATTAGTTTGATGACTAAGGTCCATCCAGTCAAGGCTATGGTTTTGCCTGTGGTCATGTATGGATGTGAGAGTTGGACTGTGAAGAAGGCTGAGTGCCGAAGAATTGATGCGTTTGAACTATGGTGCAGGAGAAGACTCTTGAGAGTCCCCTGGACTGCAAGGAGATCCAACCAATCCATTCTGAAGGAGATCAGCCCTGGGATTTCTTTGGAAGGAATGATGTTAAAGCTGAAACTCCAGTACTTTGGCACCTCATGTGAAGAGCTGACTCATTGGAAAAGACTCTGATGCTGGGGTGGATTGGGGGCAGGAGAAGAAGGGGACGACAGAGGATGAGATGGCTGGATGGCATCACTGACTCGATGGACGTGAATCTGAGTGAACTCCGGGAGTTGATGATGGACAGGAGGCCTGGCGTGCTGCGATTCATGGGGTCGCAAAGAGTTGGACACGACTGAGCGACTGAACTGAACTGAATTAGCTTTCTTTATAGTCCAGCTCACATCCATACCTGACTACAGGAAAAACCATAGCTTTGACTAGATGGACCTTTGTCAGCAAAGTAATGTCTCTGCTTTTTAATATGCTAAGTTGGTCATCACTTTTCTTCCAAGGAACAAGCATCTTCTAATTTCATGGCTGCAGTTACCATCTGAAGTGATTTTGGAGCCCCCAAAATAAAAGTCTGTCACTGTTTCCATTGTTTCCCCATCTATTTGCCATGAAGTGATGGGACTGGAAGCCATGACCTTGATTTTTTGAATGCTGAGTTTTAAGCCAACTTTTTCACTCTCCTCTTTCACTTTTATCAAGAGGCTCTTTAGTTTCTCTTCATTATGTTACTTTAGTCTTTGAATTAATGTGGCTCTGCATTTAGAAGCTATGTCTTCCCATACCAGCCATGAAGTTGGTGTGGTGTGTCTCTGTGTGGGTCTCAATGTATGATCATCTAGTTCTGTATCTTTTATGTGAAATTTTATCTCTGATCACAAAGAAACGCTTTCTCATTGTGGAAAATAAAACATCAAAATTGTATGAATGTACAGCACACATTCAGCTTTTTAAAGTCCAAATACAGTATGAATGAGTTCTCTACTGAGAGCACGTTTGTAAGTCCAGTTTGTTTGTAAGTTTGACAAAGTTAGCCAAAGTACCCAACTAACACAATTGGCTACATAGTACTGTACTTTAAGAGGTTTATAATACTTTTCACACAAATAACACATAAAAACTAACACAAAAAATAACTTATCATCTTACAGTACAGAACCTTGAGAAGCGCAATAGTACTGCACAACATTTGGCACACCGGGGCATGCTTGAACCTTTCAAAGTCTGCAACTTGAGGGTAGGGGACTTACTGTACCAGGTCCAAAGGGAAGATCCACAGGGATGTAATCACAGCAATGTCAGTAGGTCCAAAAATGTAAAAACAGTGGGAAGATATAGCGATACATGTAGCTTCTAATAAACTGGGGTCACATCCATGTGATGACACAGGATGTGTTAATTACAGTTGATGACTCATCTGTGTTACCTCTTGGAGACCTGTGCAAGACACACAGGTAAAGAAAGCAAACTGGAGAACAAGCAGGGTTCAACTGCAAAAAGAAAATGATCTAAAAATGAAAAGAAACGTCTAATGTCCCATGTGTGCATGTGTTTCTATTTCTGTGTATTCACAGAGCAGGATGCCTACCAGGCTGAATCATCACTTACCTCCAACACAGGAGGAGGAGAGGAGAGGAAGGAAGGAAACCTGTCTTTTTTTGTTTGAAAATTTTGGTTTCAATAACTGTATTAGCTACACATAACTTTGCAACTTGGGCAGCCGTAATTCAATAAATATTTAAAAAGAGAACCGAATATTTATTTTAATAAAGAAAAAGATCTCAGAACCCACTCCCCTCCTACTATCCTTCAAGTGAGGCCACTGCTGGCAACTTGCCTTGTCCAAGTTCCCATTAGTACTCATGCCTACATTAACTAAAATAACTTTTTCCTCTCTGTATCTCGTTTAATACAGATGTTCTCAAACAAAGTATTTACTGAAACTAAGGGATCCAAAAGTATATAATGTATAAACCCCCTACCTCTTTCCAAGATGCTTATGACTTATTTGGACAGATTAAGCAAATATTCCTTAAAAGAGAAACCAAAATGGTTCGGGTCTGAGTTTCAAATTTCATCCAAAGAGAGAAAATAGATACTTGAGATTTAAATATTTTGATTGCCTCAAAGTCCAAATTCAGCAAATATTTTCAACCAAGCATGATGCAACTGATCATCTTTAAAAGAAAATAAATGAGAAATTATATGTATACATACACACACACATGCAGTTGTGAGGTATGCTTGTTCACTTAATGAGGCTTCCACCCTCTCTCCATGGTCATGGGGTCTCAATGGGCAGAGGTGTGACATTCAGTGAGCACAGAGTCTGATGCAGATTTCAAGTCTGTCATCCTCAACTACCAGTTGACAGACCCCCAGATAAAGCCTTAACCAGAGTCTCAGTGGTGTCAGTTCTCAATTAGGAACAAAACTACGTGCTATTGCAGGGTTATGGGGAGAATTAAATGAAAAACACATTAGGAAAATGAAGCTCCCTGTCTGACTTACAGCAGGTGCTCAACAAATGGAAACTCCCACTAAGGATGATATAATATTAAAAATGTCATTGAATTCCTTCTGGGTGCTAAAAACTCGGGGAAGAGCTTCTACACTGTTTGAGACATATTAACGCACCTGATTTGCACACAATTTATGAGATGGGTGCCATGGTCCTCATTTTTTCAGACGAGAAAACAAAAGTCCAGAGAAGTTAAGTAACTAGCCCAAGGCTATACAGCTAATCGTATCAGCACTGAGATTCCAACTCAGGCAGCTGGCTTACTCTTATCCAGTACACACATGGCTGCTCAATACCATGAATGCAGCAGAAGTTTACAGAAATACGTTCTCCTTCAGGAGCATTTGTGGGGACAGTGTCATAACAGATGAACCATGCTAGCTAAAGCAGCCTCAGGATAGTGGGTTTTCTCAGCACTTGGGTCCCCAACCTTTCCTTTAGGGTACCCAGGTGTGTACTCACCTGGTCACCCCAAACTAGCCCACCTGGGACGTGGAACCCTCTCTCCCCATCTCTCCATGTGCCCATCCAGTTACGCTCCACAAAGGAGACCCGCCAGCCAGGAGATTCTCTTTTTCCCATAAGCACTTTTAGTATCCCAAACAAAATGGAACTAAAGGGAGGGGAAAACAAGCCCAAGGAAAATAGCACAAGGTGGCCTCAAGTCTGCACTCACATGAAACACGGTCCTACATGGGTCACCTCACCCCAGGAAGGTCACCCAAGGGGGCAGCCCTCAACAGTGAATATCTCACTAGCTTATGATGGAATGGAAGGTCCCACAGGCTCTGATCAGGAGAACCCCATGAGCAGCTTATTAAATATACACGCTAACCCAATGTCCTGCAAAAATCACCTATTTCCAATCTGCACATTTAGCTGTGTGTCTACTACTTCCAGGACTCTCCTAAATTAAATTAAAATGGCATTTCTGTCTCCTTAAAGGTCAAAAAGATCTCAAGTTGGAGCGCTGACCTATAGGTGGTCTGTAACATTAAACCATCAACAATTAGCTTTATGCTTTCACTTCCAGTGCCACCGAAGTTCTTTTCTCTCTGTGTCAAGGCCAGGGCATTCCTTCTGTCTGGGTGGTAAATGAGAAGAGAAAGAAAGCAAGGAGGGAAGGAGGAAAAAAGCGAGGGAGGGAGAGAGAAAAAAGGGAGGGAAGGAAGAGAAGGGAAGAAAGAAAAGCAGGTCATTTATAATCCAATGCTCTAAAGGAACAGAATCCCACATCTGTGTTACAGGAGCATCATCTGTGATTGCTGTGGAACCTCAGGTGTCACTGGGGTGAAGTGAGGAAGAAGGGAAAAAAGAGAGAAAAAGAGCCACTTCTGCCTGGGAAACAGGATAAAGGCAGACAAATCCATTTCACTGAGTAATTGAACTTGAATGCTAACAACACTGTCTCCTCAGTTAGGACGACAGCTACATTTTCAGAAGTTACCGACTTTTATTTCTTAATTAGATGCTTCACTGAATGGGTGTGTATGGGTGGGTGGGTGTGTGTGTGTGTGTGTGTGTGTAAGAAAATAAACGAAAACTGATTTAGGAAAAGAAAAAAAAATTATTACTAAGAAAACAATGTGTGTGTGTGTTTAAGAAAATAAAACTGATTTAGGAAAAGGAGAAAAAATGTATTACTAAGAAAACAACCTAGTTTTTTTAAAAAATTGTCTTGCTCCACTGAATGATGTGTAAGAAAATAAATGAAAACTAATTTAGGGAAGAAGAAAAAATTATTACTACGAAAACAACCTAGTTTTTTAAAAAAATTTTCTTGCTCCACTGAATGATATGTGTGTGTGAGAAAATAAATAAAAATTGATTTAGGAAAAGAAGAAAAAAATTATTACTAAGAAAACTTAGAGCTTTTGAAAAAAATTTTTTAAGGTTCCCTGAAACATCTATTTTGATTCTGCTCTAAGTTATTTTCGCTTGAATTCTAGGGTCAACTTCTGCAATATCCTTAAAGGACATGTCACGGCATTTTCTCTAAAGTAAACACAGACGCTGTATTGCATTCTTTTATGAAGAGTGTATATTGTTGTTTGGATAGCAAGCTGAGCAAAATGTTACATTAAATGCATTCAAAAATCACAAATGTATGTTAACAAAAGTGGCTAATTAATTATGCACAGTTTCCCACTAATCCTTTCAGTTGGTATAAGAAAGGCCATACTCATTCTTTAAAATGTTCACTGAATGAATTCTGCCATCCCCCATTGTGAAAGGCAAGAGAAACTGCATTGTTTTTGATTTACCTTCTCCTTTCCAAATCTCTAACAAAAAAAATTTTTTTTTTTTTTTCAAAATAAACTCTTTCGATGTGAGTCCAGGCTGCCTCCACCTTTGAGAGAGAGCATTTTACTCTTAAGTTGTATGGCATAGAAATACAAGCAGGCTTTATCCCAGGGATGCAAGGATTCTTCTATATCGCAAATCAATCAATGTAACTCACCACATTAACAAATTGAAAAATAAAAGCCATATGATTATCTCAATAGATGCGAAGAAATCCTTTGACAAAACACAACATCCATTTATAATAAAAACTCTCCAGAAAGCAGGAATAGAAGGAACATAGCTCAGCATAATAAAAGCTATATATGACAAACCCATAGCAAACATTATCCTCAATGGTGAAAAATTGAAAGCATTTCCCCTAAAGTCAGGAACAAGACAAGGGTGCCGACTTTCACCATCACTATTCAACCTAGTTTTGGAAGTATTGGCCACAGCAATCAGAGCAGAAAAAGAAATAAAAGGAATCCAAATTGGAAAAGAAGAAGTAAAACTCTCACTGTTTGCAGATGACATGATCTTCTACATAGAAAACCCTAAGACTCGACCAGAAAATTACTAGAGCTAATCAATGAATATAGTAAAGTTGCAGGATATAAAATCAGACAAAAATCCTTTGCATTCCTATACACTAATAATGAGAAAACAGAAAGAGAAATTAAGGAAACAATTCCATTCACCATTGCAACAAAAAGAATAAAGTATTGAGGAATATATCTACCTAAAGAAACTAAAGACCTATATATAGAAAACTATTAAGCACTGGTGAAAGAAATCAAAGAGGACACTAATAGATGGAGATATACCATGTTCATGGATCGGAAGAATCAATATAGTGAAAATGAGTATACTACCCAAAGCAATCTATAGATTCAATGCAAGCCCTATCAAGCTACCAACGGTGTTTTTCACAGAGCTAGAACAAATAATTCCATAATTTGTATGGAAATACAAAAAACCTCGAATAGCCAAAGCAATCCTGAGAAAGAAGAATGGAACTGGAGGAATCAACCTGCCTGACTTCAGGCTCTACTACAAAGCCACAGTCATCAAGACAGTATGGTACTGGCACAGACAGAAATACAGATCAATGGAACAAAATAGAAAGCCCAGAGATAAATCCATGCGCCTATGGACATCTTATCTTTGACCATCTGAGCCACCAGAGAAGCCCTAGACAAAGGAGGCAAGAATACACAATGGAGAAAATACAATCTCTTTAACAAGTGGTGCTGGGAAAACTGGTCAACCACTCATAAAAGAATGAAACTAGAACACTTTCTAACACCATACACAAAAATAAACTCAAAATGGATTAAAGATCTAAACGTAAGACCAGAAACTATAAAACTCCTAGAGGAGAACATAGGCAAAACACTCTCCGACATACATCACAGCAGGACCCTCTATGACCCACCTCCCAGAATATTGGAAATAAAAGCAAAAATGAACAAATGGGACCTAATTAAAATTAAAAGCTTCTGCACAACTAAAGGAAACTATAAGCAAGGTGAAAAGACAGCCTTCAGAATTGGAGAAAATAATAGCAAATGAAGCAACTGACCAACAACTAATCTCAAAAATATACAAGCAACTCCTGCAGCTCAACTCCAGAAAAATAAACGACCCAATCAAAAAATGGGCCAAAGAACTAAACAGACATTTCTCCAAAGAAGACATACAGATGGCTAACAAACACATGAAAAGATGCTCACCATTACTCATTATCAGAAAAATGCAAATCAAAACCACAGTGAGGTACCATTTCACGCCAGTCAGAATGGCTGCGATCCAAAGTCTACAAGCAATAAATGCTGGAGAGGGTGTGGAGAAAAGGGAACCCTCTTACACTGTTGGTGGGAATGCAAACTAGTACAGCCACTATGGAAAACAGTGTGGAGATTCCTTAAAAAACTGGAAATAAAACTGCCTTATGACCCAGCAATCCCCACTGATGGGCATACACACCGAGGAAACCAGAAATGAGAGAGACACGTGTACCCCAATGTTCATCACAGCACTGTTTATAATAGCCAGGACATGGAAGCAACCTAGATGTCCATCAGCAGATGAATGGATAAGAAAGCTGTGGTACATAAACACAATGGAGTACTACTCAGCCATTCAAAAGAATACATTTGAATCAGTTATAACGAGGTGGATGAAACTGGAATCTATTATACAGAGTGAAGTAAGCAGAAAGAAAAACACCAATACAGTATACTAATGCATATATAAGGAATTTAGAAAGATGGTAACGGTAACCCTGTATGTGAGACAGCAAAAGAGACACAGATGTATAGAACAGTCTTTTGGACTCTGTGGGAGAGGGAGAGGGTGGGATGATTTGGGAGAATGGCATTGAAACATGTATAATATCATATATGAAATAAATCGCCAGTCCAAGTTTGTTGCATGATACAGGATGCTTGGGGCTGGTGCACTGGGATGACCCAGAGGGATGGTATGGGGAGGGAGGTAGGAGGGGTGGTTCAGGATTGGGAACACGTGTACACCCATGGCAGATTCATGTTGATGTATGGCAAAACCAATACAATATTGTAAAGTAAAAAAATAATAATAATAATAAATAAAATCATTCTGTTAAAAATTTAAAAATAATAAAATAAGAATTTGAGTTTCAGAGAAAAAAATAAAAATAATGACTTAATTGGAAAAAAAGAAAAGAAACACAAGCAAATACCTCTCTCTAAACAATTTTGGTTTCCTTCCTTGGCTCTAGGGTTCAAAGGAAAAATTAAGACAGTTGCTCTATATTACTTACCATTTTAGGGATTACTAATTCAAATTTTAAAGTCTCTGTTTGCAAACAGTATTAGATAGTAGAGCAGAAACAATGAAGACATTTCTACTGGATTTCTTGTTATTCATGTTTGCATTGTTTTTAGTTTAATTTCATTCTATGAAGACATTCATCTGTTTTTGGCTTGTTGTATTTTCTCACTAATGCAGCACAGAACACAAGTCTCAAACATTTTAGCAGGAAGATATCAGTAAAAAGATTAAATGCTGTGTACTATGTTGGGCTGTAAACATCATCTCACTTATCATCCTGGGCGTGATCTAGGGGCAAGGAGCAGCGAAGACCTTTCCCAAGGTCTTTGCTTAATGCTCTAATTTGTATTCCCCTCCAAAGAAGCCCTTAGAAAATTCTATCAAAGTTTATGGCTTCACTGACAACTTGGTTTGATAAACAACGGAATTATTTCTTGGAGCATGTATTAAAATTCCATGGCAACAACAGTGGCTAAACTTCCATCTAAACACGTGACACATTCAAAATAAAAGGGAGTGAAGGCATCTTCCAGAACTTAATTATTCTTGATTTTATGTTGCCAAACCTGGGTCCTATGGGTGCTAAGACCCAAGACAACAAGGGGACTCTTTGCAACCCTGTGGACTGTAGCCCCCCAGGCTCCTCTGTCCATGGGATTCTCCAGGCAAGAATACTGGAGTGGGTTGCCATGCCCTCCTCCAGGGGATCTTGCCAATCCAGATGTTGAACCCACGCCTCTTATATCTCCTACATTGGCAGGCGGGTTCTTTACCACTGGCGGCACCTGGAAAGCCCAATGAGAGGACAGAGGTGACCAGTGTCAAATATTTTCCAAATACGGCGGCAAAGCCTGTTGCTTCATAAGCAAAGAGCACAACTACTATAGGAAGCTTGTACTCCATCTCACAGAAACTGAGTTAACCAGAGAATATACAATTTCCTATATCGGACTGCTAAATACGACTAAGAGCAGTGTTTTCTTAAAATATAAAGTCTGGAATTCATAAATGAAGGTGACTTTAAGTTTAATTTATAAAATGCATTGTGGTATCTCAAAAATTGAACACCTGATTTTCTTACGCCTCATTATATTTATATTGCTTCCCCCCAAATGGAACTCTACTCCTGAATTCCCCTTGGTAGGAGGAGATATATCTATTTTAAGCTGATGCTATTCCTGTGTGGACAGCTGGAAGATTCCACCTGTCCAGAGGAGGTGTTGTCAAAGTATCAAATGTCCCCAAGACCTCATGACACAGTGTCACCTGCCTTTAAGGCTTCTAATGTTGGTCTTCCTGTAGTTTTACTCTCAGAAACTGGTCATGTAACTTGAAAATCTGTTTCCAAGTCAGCAGGCACCCTGTTCGGTCCTGAAAGTGAAAGTGAAGTCACTCAGTCGTGTCCTACTCTTTGCGACCCATGGACTGTAGCCCACCAAGCTCCTCTGTCCATGGGATTCTCCAGGCAAGAATACTGGAGTGGGTTGCCATTTCCTTCTCCAGTCCTGAGGACACTGCAAATCCAGAGCTTAATCCATGTGTCCCTGTTCTCGGGGCTGAAACTCCAGCAGGACCTGCCTTGGTCCTTAACTAACTGCACATTTCACAGGGAGAGCTCCTCCTTAGCGGGGCCCTACAGATGC
Source organism: Oryx dammah (assembly GCF_014754425.2). Classification (NCBI taxonomy): domain Eukaryota; kingdom Metazoa; phylum Chordata; class Mammalia; order Artiodactyla; family Bovidae; genus Oryx; species Oryx dammah. The sequence goes on from NW_024070193.1 coordinate 32,160,135, forward strand.
TGAATTCAGAAGTCTGAGTAGGTGTAACTTACAAACTCCCCCCTCCTCAGACTCTGGAAGTCAGTCACCACACGTGGCACATGAAGCAGTCACATCAAATGCCAGGCAAATACACTTTTCCCTACTGAGAGGAGAAACTACCCTGGACACCAGACCTTCACATGTAGGAGCAAGTTAGGCTTCCGAAGGCTGGACCTAGGTCCCCTCTGCAGTCAGTCCATTATGACGCAAGTGACCGCTAACTAATGCCCTCCATCTGTTGCTGGCCCACGGAATCCGTGAACTTTGCCTCTGGCAAGACGTTCCTAAGTGGAAAGTTGACAGGTAGTGGAGCTCAGATTTTGTAAATACAGTTATATGCCTTAATAAATCTGACTCCATTCTTTGGCAAGAGGCTGGAGCTTAGATGTGCCATCCACAGATGCAACAGACTCCAGGGTATATCAGGAAAAGACATCTGCTCTCAACATGGAAGGTACAGTTCTTTCCTCCACAGCAGAATGTTTCCAAACTCTTGGCCACTGCCTTTTAGTGAGCCATGAAATCAACTCAGTGGGTGGCAAACAGCATTAAAAGAAAAAGAATTAAATAGAAACACCAGACTTCTGAACGTAGTGAGGATAAATATCTTTCATGAACCTTTTCTTAGTTTTTAGACACATACACCGAGACTCATTCACACTACCGAGTGCTGTACTGGGATTATATAAAACATATTTCTTACCAAAAAAGCTTGCAAATGCTCTTTCAAAGAGGAAGACAGCGGGAGGAGCTTTGAGGGGCAGTACTTAGTTATCTATGTTTGAGATGCATAAACTGATAAATGTGCATAGTATAAACAGCTACAATTGGAATGCATATAGTATAGATTTTCAGAAACTTATCAAAACAAATAAAACTTTATCAAAGATGGATGCCCTGATATCTGGCTGTGATTCACCTCTTCACCTCTGAAATTATTTTTTAAAATTTTTATTTATTTTATCTTTGGCTGTACAGGGTCTTCATTGCTGCACACAGGCTTTCTCTAGTTGCAGTGAGTTGGCCCTACTCTCTAGATGCCGCGCTCGGGCTTAGTTGTTCCACCACACGTGGAGACCTCCCAAACCAGCGATCAAACCCATGCCACCTGCATTGGCAGGAGGACTAAACCCTGGACCACCAGAGAAGTCCCTGAAATTCTTTAGCAGTGATGGAATTATTCCTCCTTGTGGTGGACTCTAACCTCCAAAAGCTCCTTCATTCCTCTACCCCAAACTCAAGTGTCTACACAAACTATAGCTCCAATCGGCACGTGGCCGCAGTGGGCAAGATGAAGTCCAGAGCACCTGACGTTACTGAAGCTTGTGTTAAAGGACCTGACTGACAGGATAAGCAGGTCATTCCATTGTCAATCTCCAACCTTTCTGATTTCATCGAAGAAAGTGACAGTGTCTGTCACTCAGTCATGGCAGACTCTTTGTGACTCCATGGACTATAGCCTGCCAGGCTCCTCTGGCCACAGAATCCTCCAGTTCCTTTTCCAGGGGATCTTCTGGACCCAGGGATTGAACCTGAGTTTCCCCTTATTGAAGGCAGATTCTTTACTATCTGAGCCTTCAAGGGAAGCTCTTGCATCTAGGGGACAGAGTCAACTTGAGCCTAAGTGTTTGTAACACTGTTTGGTAAAATAAATGTTATCTATGTTTACCATGCAGGACGTGATTAATGTCCATCTTGTGTCCATCCTGATGTATTTCCACAGCCTGAGCATATGAACTGACCATTATCCAGATGAAGACTAGCATGGGGCCAGCACCCCAGAATCTCCCCTGGGGCTCCCAGTCAACATCCTCACTTCTAATCCCAAGGATAATTTTGTTCTTAAAGAGAAAGCAAGACTCAGGATCAGAGTATTTACCAAGCAACAGCATCTGGATTAAACTGACCAACTCTACACTTTCAATGTATTTATTTCTACTGTTACCTTTTATTTACAGCACAAAATGGCTTTCCACTTGCAATCATGACATAAAGTTTCCTTTTAAAAGAAATCTAGGTGAAACAAAAGCATGTTCCTTTAAGAACAGTATTAAGTGTTGAACAAAACAGGTGGTATATAAACACACAGAGTGGGTGGTATGCAACTGACCTGAGTTTGAGCAACACTTGTTCTTGTTCGTGTTTGCTGATCAGCGTGAAATGCTAAATTGGCTTAGCTGGCTATCCCTAACCCTGATTTTCCAAGGATGACGGTAGCTTCTCTCTTTTGCTCCAGGGTGTATCAGGACTAATTTCTCTCTCACATTGACTTACAACAGTTTAAGGTTGGTGCTCTCAGGAGATGATACAATGCTATTTTTCTAACCCTCTGGCTTGTACTTCTTACACACATCACGCTTAATCAAGGCTGGACGAAGTTGATTCTGAATAAAAAGAAATATACTGATCTTTCTCTTCTTAAATCTTTTCTATTTTAAGTTTTAAAAGGTCACTTAGAACTGGGATCAACTATAACAACAGGCCACAAACAGATCATACTGAATGCCTTTGGCGTTCTAATTATGGTAAAAAGCAACAAACCCTTCCATACACTTAACTTTCAAACAAACTGAAGGAGAAAGGAAAACATCATTTCAATAGAAGTAACAACTTCCTTCCTCGTCCTCTTCTCTCTGAATTAGTGTAACATCCTGTAAAATCTACAAAACCTAGTAAATGTAGCAGAGGAGACTGTCTGCATTTCACTTATAAGATGTACTGAACACATCAGGCAAATTAGCTTAATCTTACCTATGAACAGACTTTGAAGGCAATTAAACAACCTTGTCAAAACAAAGATTTCCTGGCCTGCACTTTACATAATACCGCATGTCCAAAGGATTCTTCTTTCATTTCTCACCAAGTATAAACAGAGGTCATTAAACAGGGATTATATTCAAAACAGCTTAAAACTTCATCCAATTTGTCCTGGGTCTACAATGACCAACTCATACAAAAGAAAGGCAAAATCTCTCAAGTAACTCATCTGAAGTCAATATATTCAGGCATATACACTCACTCCCAGATTCATAAACATGTATATTCCTACATGGAGTCATACAGATACCTGCAGTTTCTACAAGCCCTTTAAGCAATCTTAAAAAAAAAAAAAAAAACTTATTTGTCAAAACACAGTTTATTAAAGGTTTATGACTAATTAAAGAACTTGATGAAAATGCAGATACTGAGGCTAAAGTAATGCTTCTCCGAAAATGATGAATCTGAAAAAGATTCAGCCAAATGTAGCATGGAATGTCTTTCTTCTATCTGATGTTTCCCTCTGCCATTTCAAATACCAAATGCAATTAGTCCTTCAGATACACCCACATGCTGATCAGGGCAGCTGAACAGAGAAATTATGAACTTTTCCAACTTTGCTACTTACTACCTTTAATTCTCCAAAAGCAAAGGGGAAAGTTTTTTCCAGTTTTCAATTCTACCTTTTAGCCACCAAGGAAAATTAAGATGTTACTCTATTGATAGTATTAATGTTTTGAACTTTCAATAAAACTAATAAAACTATGATAAAAAAATTTTTTCTTGCTTGATTCCCCCTTTTAAAATTCCTTTATCACCAGCAATTCTATTCCAAGCCCCCTATATATGTTAATATTCCCCTGTAGTTCCTATAAGCATGACGACTCAGATATTTCAGAGAATGATGCAAAGTATTTGAAATCCAGTAACATTACTATAAAAAACATACTTCATTCTATTTAAATGTGCTCTTATCAATTCATTTAAGCTAGAGTTTAGAACAATAAATGAAAATAATATGTGCTCCATATGCATTAATACCCTGTGATTAAGCAAACTGATTAGTTTTTATCAAGATAATGCTCAATATCAGGTTTTCTTTTTTCATCTTAACTCTTTACCATATATATACATTTTTCTACATTGGTGTATTGCATTCCTATCAATATACAAAAATGTTACCCTACAAAGAACGTGATGCATCTTGCCATCTTAAGTGAAGATTTGGTTCAAAGAAATACAAACTCCATAATTTTAAGAAAATTCCAATATTCCTCATAAGTCAGGATAAAAATGTAAATTTTAATCTATTCAGGCACTTTAAAAATAGCTGATATTAAACACGTAATCATTTTATTTTTAGAACAGTGGAGTTAGCACATATGCAATGAATTACCAGCTTCACACTAAGATATAAACTAAGAATTACTCCTGATTGATCAATTACTAAGATTTATACGGCCTTAGGAAGTGACAGCTCTTTCTCCACCCAGATTCAAAGGGCCACTAATTAAATAAAAGAAATCTAAAACAAATTAAAGTGATCTAGTCACAACTGTAATTTTGGGTTTATGAAACCATGCCACACAACAGTCATCAAGGTGCTGGCTTGTTGCAAGGTCCTCTAGTCCAGGCCCTGCAAAACGACAGGAAACACAGCAAAGCTAACCACCTGTGGAGTGTTTATTCTGGAGCCAAATTTACAGTTTTCAGACACATGTATTATATTCTTTATTGCAGCAACCCTGTGATATATGTACAGGCAGACCTTGTTTTATTGTGCCTTGTCTTTAATAGAGCTTTGAAGATTACTGGGTTTCTTACAAATGGAAGGTCTGTGGCAAAGCTGAGTGAGGCAATTCTATTGACATCATTTTCAACAGCGTTTGCTTGCTGCGTGTCTCTGTGTCACATTTTGATAGTTCTCACAATATTTCAAACATTTTCACAACTATTATACTTGCTATGGTGATCTGTGATCAGTGATGTTAGGCATTTTTTAGCAATAAAGTATTTTTAAAATAAGGTCTGTACATTCTTTAAGATAGAATGCTATTGCCACTTAACAGTATAGCATGAACATCACTTTTAAATGCTCTGGCAAACCAAAAAATTTTGTGTAACTCGCTTTATTGTGATATTTGCTTTATTGCAGTGGTCTGAAACTGGACCCGCAGTGCCCCCATGGTATGCCAAAACAGTTTTCATATTTTACAGAAGAAAGCACTACTGGGAGACAAGAAACTTGTCCAAGTTTGCGAGGCTGGCAATAGGAAAACTAGAACTAAAAATCTGATCTGAGTCCAGAGTCCACTGACTCCTAACCACTCTATATGCTGACTGCCTTTCTTATGACCCTTGTGTCAGCTACCTTCTTCTGTCCACTGGTCTGACACGGAAACTTCCCAGGGCCAGGGACCACATATGAGCTCACCATTCATTCTGGCCTATCTCAGTATTAGGGAGACTACAACTTGCCTCCAACAGGTGAACACACACCTGCTGATGGTTTTTCTTCCACCGAGGGCCTAAGAACTCACATAACATAAAGATTTTCAACAAGCCTATGACCAGTGATCACTCTATATAGTCTATTACCTCTTCAACTCTTTAAATAAACACCTAATATGAGTTGCATGTCTTTGGTTAATGAATTCTCAAATCAACATGTGTAGAAACACTAATGTCCCAGCAACAGTCACTCTAGGAAAAGAACAAAAACTGCCTCCCTTGATTACAGTCTGTCAGCATCTTCTAATCTGCCCCAAAGGTTCTCCAGATATTGAAAAATAAAATATAAGTATATTTAGCTTATTTTAAAAAACAGACTGACATGTTTCTTTGGGGAGTGGCTAAGAAACCTCAGGCTGTTAGGCTTCTAGTTCTCTTGGTCCCCAGAGCTGTCAACTGACTCACTAGGAATAGCAGGGAAAGAAAAAGTGATAAAAGATGGAAATTAAGAGAATCAAACAAGCCAAAAGGAAGCAGGGAGTGCCATTCCCAGGAGAAGAGGGGGTGGGACCCAGGCGCTCTGCACTTCAAATGACAGTCACAATAGACACAGACAAGCAGAGAAAACAAAAGCCAAAGGTCCCTTGGAGCGGTGTGGCAGAGAACAGCATCCCAGCTGCCCGACCCCTGGAGGCTCATGGGAACCATTCGCCATCATCAGACAAAACCATGCTGCTGCAGCTTCCCACCCTGGGCTATAGGGAGTCTTCAGTGAAAGTAGCGTAACCGCAAATCAGCACTTGTAGCTGCCAATCCAACCGAGTCTTCACTGTGTAATTCCCATGGACAGTTCACAATCCAACACTCCCTCCTCCTGCCCAGGCCCTGTGCTCAGATTTTGTTTCCAAATGATGTGGACCCACTGCTTTGAAAGGTTCCCCCAGGGCTTCTCCCACAGAGCTTATTTTACATACAATTCATAGTTGTCAGACCATCCCAAACATCCTGGAGTAGGAAATGGCAACCCACTCCAGTATTCTTGCCTGGAAAATTCCATGGACAGAGGAGCCTGGCAGGCTACAGTTAGTAGGGTCTCGAAGAGTCATACACGCAGTCCAAACATTCCTTCCGAATTTGATAAAAGTGCATCTAGCTCTTTGTGTCTTATACCAACAGACTGAAAGACAAAAGCTTATTAAAAAAAAATTGTGACATGGGTTCTTGTTCTGAAAACTCCCATACTTAAGGGTCTAGAAGACAACTGAACAGAAACTGTATCTTATCTGCACTGTTGTCAAGGATTTGCTGTTTTGCTGTTGTTGGGAAATTACCAAAGACTTAATTTTTGGACCTAATCTTCATCAGAAAACCTTAATGGGGATGCCAGTCACTTCTGATTTATCCTTGATTTTAAAGCACTTTCTGGAAGAGCTAATTAACTCTTCTTACTAAGGGTTGACCAGAGGGATAGATTTAAAATTTCTGTGAAGTCACAACTCCCACACAATACAGTGTCAAGAGACAGTGAACTCGGATCGTCTGGGCAGAGGATGGATGGGAGGGGGCGCTTCCATAGGCTGCCCACACAGTCGGTACCCGAGGCCACGTGCTAGGAGGTGGTGGAAAAGAGAATGGCAAGTAACTTCTGAAGGAAACATACAAGCAGGAGTCAACACTGTGATACATGAAATTCAAAAGAAACTTCTAGCTCACCACAGTTTTCACTTTCACTGTTTTTGTGGATTATAAAAATGAACACTCACTTCTGGGCAGAAGAATTCCAACATTCTGGAAATGTGACTTTAAAAACTTAAAAGTTTCCCCATAATCCCACTCTACAACTTTATTTAAAACCTTAAAATGTTTTATTAAGGCAGAGCATTTTTTTTCCTGTGGAAAGACTAATATATATACAAATGCCTTTAAAACAAACTGCACCATAGCACAGGTTCCAGTCTTCACCTAGTGTATCTGGCTGGTGTACAGTGATATCTGTTACAAAGATGTTCACTGAAAACCCTAGTCTGCCGCTTCTATTCTTTTTGAAAAACTGGTTTTAATGGCAAAATTGTAACAAGAAAATAACAACAGCAATAAAACCAAGTCACTACAGTCATTAGAAAAAAATTAATACACATTATTTTTTTAAAGGCAACTGGGAGTAAAGAGGAAATACTCGGTGTTAATTGATCACATTGTTAATTCTGGAAAGTATATCTTCCTGAAATACATCAAGGTTTTCTCAACAGTCCTATAGTAGCACTACATTCTGGCTAAAATATGCAAGGGAAAAACAAATCTCAGAAGTATTATTGCTGACTTATACACTTGGCTTTGGTATTGAGTTCTTGTATGAGATACTAAAATTTTAATTTGAAAAACAACAAAACAATTCTTTATATTTGCACTTAACAGCAAAACTCCTTTGAATTACGTTATCTTCGAGCTCTACCCAAACAACATGACAGGCATGGGAGGCAGGGTGTAATTCTCTTCTTATTTTAGAGATGAAGAAACTGAGGCTCAGCATTTAGGACACTAAGGCCACAGAGTGAATAACTGAGTAGAAACCCAAACCTGGGGTTTAGGTTTAATTTTTATTTAAATGTCAGGGCTCTTTCCACCTCAGTGTGTGCCTTCCAATAGTAAAGAAAGGAGTTGTCTTAATTTTGCCAGAACTTCTACTGCTGCAGTACAGATTATAAGAATAGATGAAAGTGAAAAGAGTCCTTAAACAGCGGAGGGGAAAAAACCAAGATCCAACAAAGGAATTGTTTTCTGTATTTTACATCTGAAGACTGAAAAGAATGGCTGATACATTATTATTAAATATGCACTATGCCAACGAAAGCTGATACATTATTATTAAATACGCACTTTGCCAATGAAAGGAGACTCATTATTTCCAAATGATAATGTTGTCATTCCAAAAACATCTGAGTCCATCCAGAGATAACAAATCCAGAGTCAAGCTGTCACCCCACCTCTCTTGTGTCCAAGGCAAACATCTCTAAATGGTCACTACATTCATCCCTCTCAATCCAGATACTGTCTCAGAATCCTTCCACAACGCAATCCAGGGTTCAACACTGGCACCAATTGCAGATAGTATCTAAGATGAAACTCTAGTCTCTGCCTCTGGAAACAGAGCTGGAATCCATTACTAATAAGGGGTCTCTAAAACCTGTTTGTTTTTGCAGCTAAAAAAGAAATTCTCAACATAGCTTGAGTTATACCATATCTCTTTCATCAAAACAGAGTATTTGTGTAACTGAAACAAAGTTAGATATCTCAAATTGACAAGAACAGGTCGTACTTCTTAAGACAGTAATTGATACAGAATTCTTTCCTCTCTGCTGAGTGTGGCGCACGTCAGTACAGAGGACAGGGGCAGAGACCACAGGTTTATTTTGAATATTACCCCCAAATGACTTGTGCATATCTCTGCCTGTTTAGCAACAGTAAGTTTCCTGTACACAGTTACACAAGAAATACTGAACCTTTCTTTCCCCTATCATGAAAGAAGAGTATAATTGTAAAATCATATACTTTATAGTATATTTTTCCTGAAGAAATGGAAATAAAAATAGTGTGGAGATATTTTAAATAATTTCCATCAACAATGTTTAGTTCACTGATAACATCTAAGTAAATACCAGTGAGTTGATTCAAAAGAAGAGAGTATATTCATTACTATTTCAAAAGGGATCCCTCTAGGAGTTACCAATCCTCAAAGAAGAAGGAAAAAATTAACCATGCAGATTTGGATTGGAATTGGACGTAATGATACAGGCATAGTTTTCAAAATATTAACACATAAAAGGATGAATGAAGAAATACATGGAGAGATGTGTGCTGTTGTTGATGATAATGTTGTGTCCATGCATAGATATTTATATTTTCTAACTGTCTGCTGAGAGTACCTAGGAACAATGAAACCTCAAGTGTAACAATCATGCTAGCAGCCAATTTTGATTTCTAAATGCCACTCACGCTCCACTCAATGGAGTTAGAGCTACTTAGAAAAAAAGTAGATTCTAGAGTTGGGGCCAGCAAAGTACAAGATGAGCTCGGGACACCTTGAGGTTCTAGAAAGTAACAAATGCTCAAAAACTGATGGGAACACATCAAAGGATAGAGGAACTAGTTAGAAAGAGGTCCTTCTGGCCCAAACTGGCCAACGTGAACACAAATTTTAAGACTCCATGAGTCCATACTGAAACTGGCAAAAAGAGAGATAGAGATAGACAGAAAAAATAGGGAGGAAAAAACACTTTTTCTTATAACTAATAAACACAGAAGGAATGTAGTCAGTAAACCACCATTTGTCAACCAGTGTAATAATAAACAATTCAAGGAAAACCTGTAAGTGGATGTGAAAATCAGCGTACGAGAGTCTTAACAGGATATTAACACAACCTCAACAAAGCCCCTCTACCCCAACAAGATTCAAGAAAAAAGGAGAAAACAGCACCTGCACAGCAGAGAAATCTGGCAGACGGGCCTCAACCAAGCAGTCCTAGCTAGCATCACCAATAAAAGGACAAAGTGACATCACGTGACTCTTGACAGGATGCACGGGGAGGACACACCATCTCTTCTCCTACCCAGAATGTATGACCGGAATCCATACCAAATTGAGAGAGGTCATACAAAAGACCTAGCTTGCATTCTGCAAAAGGATCAGTAGCCAGGAAGACAAAACTGAGGCACTGCTCTAAAGGAAAGGAAACTAAAGATATAGGACAATGAAATAAAACCTATGATCTGGGATTTGCTCTTGCTATCACAGACATTATATGCTCAAAAATCTGACTAAATGCTGTAGACGAGACAACAGTATCCTACCAATGTGTATTCCCTGATTTAGATAACTGGACTGCAGTTATATAACAGTAGGTCTTATTCCTAAGAAATACACACTGATGTATTTAGGAACAGGGGGTAGAGACAGAAAAGGATAAAATAGATGTTAATATTGAGGGAATCTCGGTAGAAATTGTAGAGGAATTCATTGATGTAAGTCTGAAATTATGTCAAAATAAAAAATAAACAGAAAAAAAGAGCATCTTCTATTGCTTTTCCTAAAACTAAATGCCTTTCCAGATGAATCTACTTGCCATTCTGCAATTTTAGTTGGTAGGAGAATATTATCTTCACTAAGTAAAATCCTGCTTTACCAAGTGGCCTAGTTTGGGAATGGAAGACAGTGTTAATTCATTCTAGTCAACTCTGACTCAGACTTTTCAGCAATGACACACTACCTAAAGCTAGAGAAAACAGAGAACGACTGATTTACACAAAGGCCACTGAGGATACACAACTTCTGTGACTACATGCCTCAGTCTCCAAATCATAACACTCCTGAGACGAACACGTATTTACAGAGGACTGTACAAAATAAAGGTTACTGGCAACAGAGGGCTTAACTCTCCTGCCTTCACTGCATTTGGAGAATTGCATTTATTATCTCAAAGCAGAAACAGGACCTCGCCTTTAACCCAGACAACTGTTAGAGAAACTCACTTACCACCAAATGAGAGGTGAGCACGATGCAAGAACAAGCTTCTGCGCGAGGCACCTGGCATCATAAGGTTTGGGAATAGGACAAATCTCTACCCCAGTCATCCTCTTTGGGATCCCTATCATAGCCAGAGGTACTGGTGGAAATCTACGGAAGTGATTTTCACTGTCTCAAAGATTGAGGTGGGGACCAGGGATGCTAGAAGCCTTACACTGCACAAAGTCTTGGATAGTGAAGGATTATTCGACTTTTGGGATAACTTCCCCATATCATTCCAGACATTAGTAAAGATAAAATAACACACTTTTAATAAGTACCCGAGAGCAGACTCTAACTCTGTTTTACATATAAACACTAAGGGGGTTTGGGGGGTTGCAATTTAAATACACACAGATTACACACCCATTTTCTCAGCAGAATTACTCACCACAGCATATAGGTGAAAGCAAGCCAAACGTCCATCAATGGAGAAATGGGTAAACAAAATATGGTATATGCTTGTACACATACAGTAAAGTAGCATTCAGCTTTAAAAAGAAAAGAATCCTGACACAAGCTACAAGCACTCAAGACAATCCTGAAAGACATGGTGTTTACTCATTCGCTTACGCAGAAAGATAAATGCTGTGTGATTCCACTTACATGGGGCACACAGAGTTGTCAAATGCATAGAAACAAAAAGTAGAAGGGGGCAACCAGGAACTGGGTGAGGGGGGAGGGGGGTGGTTTAGTGGCTACAGTTCTAGTTTGGGAAGAGGAAAAAGTTCTGGAGATGGGATGGTGGTGATGGCTGCATGACCGCACGCGTGTACTTAACGCCACAGGAAAGTACACTTCAAAACAGTGACAACGGTTAACTGTACATTATGTATATTTTACCACAATAAAAAAAATACATACAAATGTGTGTAGATCAAAGGAAGACTGCAGTTTTTTGTGTGCCATATCATAACCACAATCTGCTCACCACCCTGGAAAACGCAACTGTGGAGGGCGATGCCTGAATCCATAGCATCGCCCACGTGGACCCATCAGACAAGGAGCTGGTGTAACCATGGCAATAAACATCACAGCGTCTTCTAATGTTGTCGTGCCTGAGCATTTACACACTGATCCATACGCTTTTTAATAAATGATCTCTCTTTTGTTCTTCTATTCCATGACAGTACAATATCTACCACTGGGTGCATATGTATTGAGTTGGTCAGAAAGTTGATTCCAGTTTTTCCGTAAACCAGCTTATGGAGAAACCTAAAGGAACTTTCTGGCCAAACCAATATATAAAAGTTGTGAATTTTGTTTCATGATAGTATTGATGGCATTTCACAGTATTTCTTATAAAACCAAGGTGAGTGTGCTTGGCTCTGATGTGGGTGGGATCTACAGTTCCATCCTTAGGGAACAAAGAGCAGTAGGAACAGGGTAACTGCTGACATCTCTGCTGAGGACGAGACTCACTTGGTCCCTACGGATTTAATATAACTATGCTTTCATCGGAATGAAAGTTCTTACAGTCAAAGTCTCGCGGGACTTTGCCCACTCCTCTGAAAAGGAAGCAATCTGACGGAAAACTAGAAAACCCCTGACTCTCCTTAGTGATAAAACCCACATGCACACTTAAAATAATCAAATTCATGCCTGGTAATAAACTCAGACAGAGATGAGGTGAACCGGGGAACATTATTTTCAGGCATGGGAATCACCGCGTCATGTCAAAAGAGATTAGAATCTGACTGAGAAGGGCACGGGGTGTCAACTGCAATTACACATCTACTGTTTCTCTATTGGGATCTTCCCTTTTTCCATCTCAACACTGGGAACATGATTAATATTTTACATAACTGTCCAAAAGCAGAATGTGACTTACCAGAAACCGTACTGAACACTTCAAACACAGATCCCTGCTTTGCCAAGAGAAAATCCTGCCCAGCTGTACATTGCTCATTTGCAAAACATAAGAGCAATGAAATTCCATTACTTAGAGAAACTGGCTGTTCCACCAAACCCTTGGCAACGGAAGCTGTACTTATCTTTTGGAACAATAGTCTCAGAAAATGTATTCTCTCTCTCTCTTCACAGAAGACGGTAAAGGATGCATTTGAACTCTTGAAAGAACGTCCTGCCCAAACAAATTCCTGGAAGGGAAAATCCACTCTGCTGACCTGGGAAGTAGGAAGACTAACCCTAAAACATGCAGCAGAAAGAGCTCCAAGTTTAAGAACTCTTTAAGAAGTCAAGGAGGATGTAGCATGGTTAATAATGTCCTTAAAACAAGATCAAGTATCCTTGTAGTAAGTAAGTTTTCACACTGCACCCCCTCTTTCTAAAGAGTAACTCTTATACCATAACTTGTTTAGTTTGTTTTCTTGGGGAGATATAACCATCTATTTTCCTGAGGATATAAACTTCCCTGAACTGTGCTGCTTTGAGCATCGCAGAAATCATCCAAATTAGACCAGAAAAGCGAGACTCTGTCTTTCTCTTCCCAAGGTTCCCTTCCCAGAAGCATGTGGCCACTTTTCTGTTATGTAAGCCTCCCTTGTGGCTTATCCCATGGCCAGAGCTTCCAGTCAGTCCAACGTCTGAAATAGGCCAGAAATACACCCAAGAAGTATAGATACTATGCAAATGTGTTTGGAACATAGAACATCCAGTGGTCATAGGGCCATTTTTCTAGTTTCCTATTTAACGTGCTATATTATGGCAACAGCACATGGGCGAGCTTTTTATGGGCTTCAACGTCTCATCCTGGATTCTCACATTTAATTTTTTTCCCCTCATAGAAAATCCAACAAACTGAGCCCACGTATTCACCCATTAAAAAGATCAATCAAAATGGTCAAAATCACAAACAAAAAATAGTCACGTATCAAACTTTGCAATGAGAGCCCACACCAGCAGGCCACATAAACAACTCTTTCCCTTTCAGCAGCTCGGGGCAGGCTAGGACACTGACCCTATTCCCAAGGGTACTATGATTGGGCAGAAGTAGCTACCTCCCCCGGCAGAAAACTAGAAACCTCCTACACAGAAGTTTAAAATGATGAGTGAAGAACTGAAAATGAGAACAGTGGTGATAAGTGATCCTCCTGAAAATCAATCTTGGTCTGCAAACCCTTAAGTCAAGCAACTGGTACAACTGACAACAGGCAAGACACAGAAAAGGGGGAATGATACATATGCAGAAATAATTGTGCGCCGTGAGCTCCGAGGACATGAGAGTGATCCTGAAGCCGACACAATTAACCCCTGGTCGCCAACCTGAACAGAGTCCCCATTTGCACAATAGGGACTGCTCATCTGGTTCTAACTAACACACAGCTCCCCAGAGGTTTTCACACGAAGCTCCAACTGAAGCACACAGATCAGATGCACAGCCGCGTGAAAAGAGCCAAGTCGTCAACAAGCCACTTATACTTTAGCTTCTCTATACTGAATATAAACAAAAACTTAACACCAAAGCAATCAACACCCAATGTGGTCCCACACAATCGGAGAAATCTGTCTCCCGCCCAAACAGCCACCATTTGAGGCCTCCCTCCCCAACAAACATTTAGCCTTGAGCAGGATGAAGACTGCATGACATTCTCCCTATAAAAGACCCTGGCAGTGTTCACATACCTCAATAATCCTGTCGTGAATTTGCAGGCCTCCGTCCTTGGCTGCGGGCCCACTGTCAACTATTTTGGATACAAAGATTCCTTCACTGGACGATCCATCTTGGTTGTCCTTTGGGTTAAAAAAACAAAGGCATGAATGCTAGGCATTAAGGTGATCATGAAAATCAAGCCAACACTCTTAAAACAGTAATGGACTCTTGCTGGTGTCACTAGTGGCAAGGAGGTAGAAGTCAGCTGTTTCCCCTCATATCTGTTTTAAACTAAAATTAACACATGGTAAAATAATTTGAGTCAGACCAAAAGGTACAAAATGGTAAGTCCCTTCCATCTCTAACCCACAGTCCTTCTATCCCTTTGTAGCATCAATTGGCAGTTAATCCATCCTTTCTAAAACATTTTTTCTTTGGCCAGGCCGCACAACATATGAGATCTCAGTTCTCTGACCAGGGATGGAACCTCTGCCCTCTGCAGTGGAAACTCAAGAATCTTAACCACTGGACCACCAGGAAGTCCCTTTCCAAAACATTTTAATGTATCACCTTCATAAGTGAAAGTCTTAGTCTTTCAGTCATGTTCAACTCTTTGCAACCCTATGGACTGTAGCCCACCAGGCTTCTCTGTCCGTGAGATTTCCCAGGAAAGAACACTGGAGTGGGTTGTAACGTCCTTCTCCAAGAGATCTACCTGACCCAGGGACTGAACCCATGTCTCCTGCATTGCAGGCAGATTCTTCACCACCTGGGCCACCAGGGAAGCCCATCACCTTCCTAAATAGATATCTATTCCTTTCTTATACACATAAATGGGATTATGCTCCACTCAACCTCTTTCACTTAACTTTAAACATGTTAGAAAATTTTCACCATCTGACCCACCATCACCCTCATTTCCCTAAGAGACTAGACAATCAATCCTCACACAGGAGTAATTAGTACTGTTTCCAGTTGTTGCTTTCCTGCTGGCTAAGATGATAGAGAATCTGCAATGCAGAAGACCTGGGTTCATGGACAGATAAGTCTGGAGGGCTACAGTCCATGGGGTTGCAAAGAGTCAGACACAATTGAGCTACTAACACTAGTTAGTCGCTATTAGAGACTGTATCACCTCCAATACCTTTCTACCTGTATTTTAAAATAAATACCTTCGCTAGTATATATTGCTACAAATCCCTAGCAATGGAACTGCTGGGTTGAGAGTATACATATTTTATTGATGTTGCCAAATTACCCTTCAGAGAGCCTCTACTGATAGCTCATTCAACAAAGTATATTCTCATATCCTTACAAGCACAAGTGTAATATTAAAAATTTAAATTCAATAATCTGAAGGTGAAAATAGGCTTTTTATTTTTGTTGTGATTTGCATCAGAAAACCCCACCACGCACCATCCCCCACCTCTTCAATCCTAATGAATTCTGATCTCCAATCTCTTTGAATCCCTTTAGATCTTTCAAACTCCAGTCTGAAAGTCTCTGGGAAAGAAGACAGCTCACTGCTCAAAGTCTTTCCTTTATTTAAAATAAAAAAGCTTCAATAAACTCATTAAAAAACCAAAACAAAAAAAACCCCTCACAGCTTGTTCATGAACTTCTTTCCAAACAGCATTGGGATGAATACTTTCCAAGAGCATGGATTAAATTTCTCGTGATTAACAGATGGATTTAGAAATGAAACGGCAAAAGCGCGTGTTGTTTCTGAACAAAAGGATTTAGGAAGTAAATTCAGGATGTTCTACAAAAAACTCCCAAATCCACCATCCTGGTGATTTCTCTGCCATAACACCGTAAGAACATCTACTTCAGTAATCATTTCTCTATACAAATACATCAAATGCAAATACATCAAAATTCCATTTGTTAAAAAATTAAACAAACCCCAAACCCTATATTCTAAAGAAGGAGAGAGATAACTTTGAAGTCTACCCCCTGAAGTCTAACAACAGGAACCCACTGTGGGAAAACACACACTCCCCAACTCTGCTCTCCCCTCCCTGCCCTGCTGCTCACAAAGGCACACACACAAACACTATATAATGTTATAATAGGACTCAAAAGAAACTAAAATCACAATGTAAAATGAGAATTAAGTGTTTTTCCCAACATCTATCCCCACAAGACAAAGATAAATCTCCCACTGCCATTTGGGTTCCCTCAGCACTCTTCCAGGGGGGTGGATCAGTAAGACTGCGGGTGCTGAGCTGGATTAGCCGGCCCACAAAGATACCACTGCCCAGCATCACAGCCCTTCCCTCAGGCCTATTGCACACTAACCCTTTCCCGCCTGAATTTCTTTGAGACTTCTCTCTCTCTCACAGCCACTACTAAGGACGCACAAGTCGCAAGCATATCTCAGATACAAGCACAGAGAAGTGTGACAGCTTCTATTTACTGAGTACACACCAGGTACCAGGTACATGGAGCTTCCCAGGTGGCTCACTGGTAAAGAATCGTCAGCTAAAAAAGGAGACACAGTTTGATCCCTGGGTCAGGAAGATCCTCTGGAGAACGAAATGGCAACCCACTTCAGTACTCTTGCCTGGGAAATCCCATGGACAGAGGAGCCTGATGGGCTACAATCCAGGGGGTCGCAAAGTCGGCTAAAAAACAATAGCCAGGTACATAATGAGTGTTCTCTGTCCATCATTTAATCCTCATAAGAGCCACAAGTGGTAAGTAGTATAAATATCCATTTCAGAGATGAAAGAAATCTGAGACAGAGAGGTTAAGTGACCTACTCAAGGTCATACAGCTAAAAAGTGGCAAAGGTCTGTTTCCAACTAAGGATAGGCTGATTCTCTTATACAAACTCTAAGTGCAACATTGTCTCCCACTGAGAAAAATTTCAAAAATACACATAAATTCAGAAATACAGCATTCCAGGCTATGGAATATTCCACCAGAGGACCCTGAAGAGTCTCAATTGACCACAAAGGGTTTATGGACAAGCTTAAGTTCCGTAAGAGGTGACGTCAATACATCAAATGAAAAGAGATCTGTGTTTACTCTGATTGAATTGCTTTGCATTTCTCGGCTGGGGAGGAATGAGGAGATAGGGGCTGAGATTTCGGTTTTGGCTGGTTTTGCAGAATAATATATTTGAACAGAAATAATTTATCTTAAGGCGCATCAGAAAGTCCCAGCAAAAATCAGAGAGGGACAGGCAAGAGCAAACACCAAACTGAGGTCATATGAAGACTGTGATAAGGGATGGGAACAGAATGTGAAAAACATAGAAAGCACAAAATCAGAGAAAACCAAATCCAGAACATTCCTGATCCTCTCAGAACACATCTCTCTATTCTTTGTTTGGTGGCTCCTCTCCTAACACATTTTAAGGTAGAGCTATGCACCAAGGTAAACCAAATGACAGGATTTGTTTGGGTTTGCTGGCCTGAGAAACAGAAAAATGAAAGGGCTTGTTTCCATCCCAGGGGTGCCAGACAATGAAGTAAACTTGCCAAAGGCCGAAGGTCTGATACACCAGACTGGCTGCTGTTTCTTCAGGGACCCGAGCACTCGTGAATGGGTGATGTGATTCTGCTAAGAGCATTATGTACTGCATGGTGCAATGAAAAGCCTTATGTCAGAGCCCCCACGCTGGGCTTATGTCACAACTCAACCAAGCCTCCAACACAGGAATTCCTTGGGAAACACACATGTCATTCACCCTGCCTTCTACTTCCAGTAACTAACAATGAGTACACATTGTTGCTCATCCTGGCTTTTTAGCATGTTCTCAATGACCTGCCAGATTTCCAGGCAACAGGGCAGAATCCATTTAGGTTTTATTATGCTGCTTCTGCTAATCAGGACATGTTTTTTAAAACATGATGGCAAACACATGCATATGGAATTCAATTTCTCTCCCCAGGGCTATGCATGGAGTTCTTGCAAAAAGACCACATAAACTCAGAGTCCTTTAATGCTACAAAAATCAATCTAGTTTCTGCTTATACCACTTTTTTAAAGGAAAAAGAAAATGACCTAAAACATATTTTTTGGTAAGTCTGAGAAAAACAAAACAAAATTGCCTTCTAGTGAACTTGGAAGCATCCTTTCATCCCTGGGGAGGTGCAGAAATGAAATACCATCTTTGTGGGCTTTCCCATTGTTGGCTGACAACAATTGCCAAGCCTTGAGTTTGCCTCTCTGTTTTAGGCATTTTGCAAAATTTAGGCTCCCCTTTTCTATATATATGCTTTGGTGTGCAGAGAAGAAAGCTTCCTGGTTTGGACTCTTTGGGCTACAGAAGCTTTCGAAATGTCTAAAAATGAAAAGCATCTTTCTTTACTGTAGTTGTTTCTTAAAATGGTAATGGTAATGATGGATAGGGAGAGAATGAATAATTATGAATAAAAACCAACTGCAGCCAACTGTCTTGTTACATGTGCCAAGTGGCAAAACACGTTCTCCCGATGATAAGGTGGAGGATTGAGTCCCTGTGGTCCTGGGACCATGACTGAGCCAGTCAAGCCCCATTTGGCTCCCTCAGCCCCTCTCACAGCTGGAAAGCCTGACCCTCGGCAGCAGGGACTGAATCAGAGCAGCACCATGACATGCTGCCTGGGATGGCAGCCAACCAGAAAAAAAGGGAAAAGCAAAAAAGTCCCAAGCTGACATAATTTGGGGTGTCTCAAATGGTGCTAGTGGTAGAGAATCTGCCTGCCAATGCAGGAGACACAAGAGACCTGGATTCAATCCCTGGGTTGGAAAGATCCCCTGGTGAAGGAAACGGCAACCCACTCCAGTATTCTTCCCTGGGAAATTCCACGGACAGAGGAGCCTGGTAGGCTATCGTCTGTGGGGTCGCAAAGAGTAGGAAATGTCTGAGTGATTGAGCACAGAGATAATTTTAGTCTAAGAATTCCCCTAAGATGATGGGAAGAACAAGGGTATGTCCACATTCCTAGGGCTCAGCCAAGGGGGACTGCTCCCTGCCCCAACCAACCTTCATTCTATTTTAACCTCATTATCTGGAAGTATTCTTTTTAAAACATATTTTACAAGGCAAATCATGTATCAGTTCATCATTTTAATGACTACGTATCACCTACTACTAAGCTGTCATTTTCTTGCAATAAACCATGCTCGTTTGTTGTTCAAACTGTGGCTTTGGCCAAAAGCAAAGGGAATTTAATCACAACCCGCTTCTTCTTCTCTGGCCTCTTTCTGACCACGTCCTGCCACTCCTCAACTCTGTCTTTGTCCTTTTCCAGGTTTCCCTGGGTCTGTCCACTTTCTTTTATCTCAGTGGCCTTCAAAGATCGGTACTTGTAATGAAACACAGTGGAATGATGAAACAGTATATTAAAAATCATTTCATATTTTAATTTCATCATTTAAAATGATTCTTTAGCATGTAACTTTTATAAGACAGGTAATATTAATTCAGTAGTAAATATATGTATCATTTGTAACCAACTATGTCCAAATGTTTTCCTACAGTGGGTCTCTTGGACTGCAAGGAGATCCAACCAGTCCATCCTAAAGGAGATCAGTCCTGGGTGTTCTTTGGAAGGAATGATGCTAAAGCTGAAATTCCAACACTTCGGCCACCTCATGCGAAGAGTTGACTCATTGGAAAAGACTCTGATGCTGGGAGGGATTGGCGGCAGGAGGAGAAGGGGACGACAGAGGATGAGATGGCTGGATGGCATCACCGACTCGATGGACATGAGTTTGAGTAAACTTCGGGAGTTGGTGATGGACAGGGAGGCCTGGCGTTCTGCGATTCATGGGGTCACAAAGAGTCAGACACGACTGAGCAACTGAACTGAAGATTGTTCAACTAAATATATTATATATGGACCTCTGATCTAGCAAACTCCTACTCATCCTTCAGAACCCAGCTTCAATGGCCTGCCCCATGATGCCTTCTTCCCCAGGGTTAACTGCCTCCCAAAGCATCTTTAGCTGAACTCAGGCACAGAGTTTTATCAGTGAAAACAGTGCTTCCCTCTCCAATGCATCAGTTTCTCCACCTGGACATGAGCTCCATGAAGGCGGGGCAAACACTAGTTACATCCAGATGGCTGACATCTTCTTATCCTTTAGGATTTGGCTTTATATGCCTTTCCCTCTTTCCTGATCACTCTGGGCAATGATGCCCCTTTCTCCTTGGTATGTAGTATAGCCATCCTCCCATTTTTTCCCCCTCATTGTTCTTCTCCCAATCTGTAATTACTCTATATACTTGTTTCTTGCCTTATATCACCCAGGACATAAACTCAATGAGCAGAGGGATCCAGTCTCCCTGGTCAGTATCCTCAAGTCCATAGCAAATAGCCTTTGTATAACGCTTAATTGTTGAATGAGTGAATCTGATTTTTCTTTCCCTTTTCCTTGACTATTTTCCTCTTAAGCTGACTAATGAGGAAGATGTTTGATTTTAGTCAATCAGTTGTGTCCAGCTCTTTGCAACTCCATGGACTATAGCCCGCCAGGCTCCTCTGTCCATGGATTCTCCAGGCAAGAATATTGGAGTGGGGTGCCATTCCCTTTTCCAGGGGATAGTCCCTACTCAAGGACTGAACCTGGGTCTCCCGAACTGCAGGCAGATTCTTTACCAGCTGAGACAAATGAGGAAAGGCTGGGAAAAGAAAAAGAACAAGAGATGATACATACTTGGGGCATCCCGCGTGAAAGGTGAGACTCCGGAAAACATCCTCTGCCACCTCCCCAGAGCCCTCTCAGCAGACATTTTCCTGGCAGTTAAATCAACAGATCTGAATTCAGCCTCCCCTTTCTGGAGGAGGGGATCATGATGAATGAGGTGAACAAACAGCTCCAGTGAGAGGGAAGCGCAAAGGATACACCAGCCCACAAATGAGGGGATGGCCTCTGACTGATGAAGGGCGGGTAGAAGTCCTGACAAGACTGACTGTCTTGGAGCCCCGACTCCAGCAAAGCCCCTCAGTGTAACTGCACAATCTTTTCTTCTTTTAAACTTACTTTGTATTGAGAGGGTAGCTCAGCTGGTAAAGAATCCATCTGCAATGAGGGAGACCCTGATTCGATTCCTGGGTTGGGAAGAGCCGCTAGATAAGGGATAGGCTACCCACTCCAGTATTCTTGGGCTTCCCTGGTGGTTCAGCTGGTAAAGAATCCACCTGCAATGTGGGAGACCTGGGTTTGATCCCTGGGTTGGGAAGATCCCCTGGATGGAGGGCATGGCAACCCACTCCAGTATTCTTCCCTGGAGAATCCCCATGGACAGAGGAGCTTGGCGGGCTAAAGTCCATGGGGTTGCAAAGAGTCGGACACGACTGAGTGACTAAACATAGCGCACAGACAATTAACAATGTTGTGATGGTTTCAGGTGAACAGTGAAGGAACTCAGTCAGACACATACATGTATCCATTCTCTCCAAGCTCCCCTCCTATCCAGGCTGTCTCAGAAAACTGAGCAGAATTCCACACATATTAACGTGACTTTTCTCAGTTCAACTGCTATCAAACTAGACATAAACTCTTCAAAGCTAAACAGCTAGGATTAGCCATTGTATGACTAGGACAATGCTACATTAGGAGACCACAACTAATCCCCCAAACCAAATCACTTTGCTGTACACCTACAATTAACACAACATTGTAAATCAACTATGCCTTAACAAAAAACAAGATGATAAAAACCCCTGAGGGTGAAGATGATAAACGCACCATGAACTCTAACTAGAGCAGAATGAAGCGAGCAAGGTTTCCTACCCTTCGCACCCCAGTCCTTGACCCCTTTCCCAGCTACATCAAGGACCTGTAAAACCCATCTCAACAACTAACATACCACACACGGCCGGCCACCAATGATGTTGAATCCCAAGGAGCCAGAATCCCGATGCAGGACAAGAGTCAGGCTTTTTGTTTCTTCACCCTGCAGGGAATAAATGAGTTCAACATTTCATTAGCATTTAGGAAAAGAATGGGGGTAATTTTCTATCTAAATGGACTCATGGATTGCCAACCTGATCATTAGAAACCCTATATCTCTAGAGAAGTTTAATCCAGAAAATTTGGGAGGCTCATGCTGAAACTCTGGTCTGCGTTGAGGAGGTTACAAACATTTCTAGATCCCATCAGACCCTGCGGTGAGCACTTAAGAACATCTGAAGACATCCAGACAAAAGTAAGAAACATTTCCTCTCGGTGACACCTTTCTCTGAACACACATCTTTGCTTTGGCCAGCCCACCATAGGCTGGCTGTTTCGACGGCTACCTCTATTCTTCAGCCATTCTCAACAGCAGCATTCACCTTAAATATGCCATGGAAGGTTCCAATAGCAATCCCCTCGGAAGCTTGGGTACATATACAGCCCATCAATAGTCATCTGTGTTTGGAAGACTTGGGGGAAGAAATAGCGCTTAAAAAGTCAGACTCAAACATGGGTGGGAACAAGGAAAATCCCGAATCTTACTAAAAAGGGAGGAGGGGGCATTTTCACAAAGTAACAACTGTCCAGTCCTGAGGAGATGCAGACTGCTGAACAGAAAACACTCTGTTTAAGGCAGGTGGGACCGCGTGAGCCACTTTAAATCAAACAAGCAGAAGTGGCCCCAGCAGGTCTCAGAGGCGCAATGTTTAACAGTCAAAGAAGAGGGAGATGCCAGGGCCCCCCAACCAACACTCACCAGTAACAGACAGATGGATAAAAATAGATCTCACCTTCTGCGCAAACTATCACTTAATAGGGTTTGACATAAATACTAAACTCGCTGATATACCACTGAAAGGGTTCCAACTATTCGAATGGTATGCAAAAGTCCACATGTACTGGCTATAAATTTGCAATTGCTTCACTCACATTTTCTGTTTAAACAGGGTATCATTTAAATGTGGCATTTTAAAAAAGTATGAAATATTTCATTATATGCTTTCTCAAAAACAGCACTAACAACTTATCACAAAAGAGGTTTTATTCTCATATTTACTGCTTCCTGGTGCAACTTGTGCCTTATACTTTGGCAGGAGTGGAGGAGGGGGATAAATGGCAACATTTGAATAACATGAATGCAGCTATCTGACCTGAACACCATGCTGGCAAAGAAAGCCACACTTTCCGACCTGCACTGCCCAGTGGGTTTTTCCTGCCACCATTTTCAATGTAAAATACTGCTCCACCATTGTCAATGTAAAACTCTTTTCCACATTTGGCCAGGAAAAATGCACAACATAGCCACATGCACATTCACACATACATTAAAGATTAATAGGTCTCAATGTGTAAAATTATCTCCCTGGGCTTAACATTCTCAGTAAACAAGCTTGTTTCTCCTGACTATTTAGTATATAGCAGAACTCAAAATATTTAAAAAAATGTCACAGAGTTAGCATCAATTACTAAAACACTGTAAAAAATGAAAATGATAATTTACTATTAGAAACAGGCTGTTTCTGATGGAATAACTATGTATTCGATAAGAACAAAATGACAAAATCTTCATTTCTGCAGACTGAAACAAAAGATTCATTTCTGTCACTTACTTGATACAGAAAATAGAGTATATAAATATAAGAGAAGCCAATCTCTATCAAGCAACTGTACTTAACAAAAAAAACAGCAGAGCCTCATTCATGATAACCATTCACTTACTTAAAAAAAAAAAAATCCAATCCACAGTACCACCATTCAGAGCATCTAGCTTCCCTGGTAGCTCGGTTGGTAAAGAATCCGCCTGCAATGCAGGAGACCCAGGTTCAATTCCTGGGTCAGGAAAATCCGCTGGAGAAGGGAACAGCTACCCACTCCAGTATTCTGGCCTAGAGAATTCCATGGACTGTATAGTGCATGGGGTCACAAAGAGTCCAACACGCCTTAGCGACTTTCACTTTCATCAATGCTATCAATCTTTATCATTAATTTGAACCAACAACAACTTTCAAATTAAAGAGACTAAAACTTGCAGAATCCCCCTAATAGTTTGGAGATGTAAATGCAGTGTTTTGCAAACTGAAATAGTTTATATCTTTCTGCCTTGGAAATGCAGAAGGTTACTAAGGCCACACCTTGCTTTGTTACCTTAGAGAGCTGAAAAAGAAATACATAGGAGTTTGAGTGAGTTATCATACATAGCTTACATTTCTGGCTTTCATAACTAATCAATGATAGAAACTGCCAGGTCACAGTAATCTAAGGCAGATAGCTCTGGTTGGACAACCTCAAATGATGCAAAAAGGAGAATACACAGCTAAATGATTAAAACAGACTCGATTTAAAATCTACTGTGTGATAACTATTTATTTAAAAAATGAAAAATAAAGAAATCCTATTACACTAACAACAATAACAGCTAACTTTTACTGGCTCTTTATCATGTGTTGGAAATTATACTGAGCACTTAAGTGCTTTATTTTGTCTAATAATCCAGTCTTATCAACTGGCACTATTACCATTCTCAAGATATAGGTGGGAAGATTGGGAGGATTAAAAAAGCTTTTCAAAGGGCTAGTAAGAGGTCACTGGCATTTAAACCCAAGATCTCCTAGATTCTAGACCTCAACTCTCCACACTAACATCTTTCTCATGTGGAATGTAGAACAGCACCATGTAGGCTGGCAACATCTTAGGTCCCACCCAAGTTGATTCCCTTGATGGCATTCCAAAAAGTTCCACAAAGAAACTCATTATAGGAGGTCTTGGCCAGGAAACCAATATCAGAACAAAATTCTAAACTCTTTACTGAACTATTAATCTCCAAAAGATCCAACCTGAGATACCCAGAGACACCTAGGTCTGGTCCCAAACTCAGAGATCTCTTTCCAGGGACAATGGAGATGAACTGAGACAATGCTTGAAACAACATCATTTAGCCAAATAGCAATCTGCAAAGACTGATCAAATTAACAGTTAAGTTAACCCTCTAACCCTCCTTGCCAGATGCAATCCACCGCAGGGGATAAGAGAGCATGTTCTCTTTTTCTAGAAGTGGGTTGACCCAGTCTGTTGTCCAGCAGGCTTACACACTGGCTTTAGGTGACACAGCCTATTTTAGGACTAATTTACAGAACTGAGCCACCACATGGAAGTTTCAACACATGATGCTGGGAGTGATGATGGAGAAGAGAAACACTCTGGCTAGACTGAATTACTTCCATTTCTCTAACTCTCAAAGGTCAGTTCCTTTTCTCCAACACCCTGAGCTCCATTCTGATTTTTCCTTTCCACTTCTTTCCCCCTAAGCAACCTGAACTATATTTGTTTACTTTCTGATTCTTCAGAAGAAATGTGAATAGAGAATTTTAATAGGAGGCTTCACATAATACCATGCTAACAGATTAACTTTAATTTCTGATTAATGATTTAATCTGTTCCTCGGTTCAAAGTGTATCAGGATAGAGGGTATTTAAATGATTCTCATTCAGTTATACTCCACCCAGTAAAGCAAAGAAAGTGAAAGTGTCAGTCATTCAGTCATGTCCAACTCTTTGTGACCCCATGGACTATAGCTCTCCAGGCTCTGTCCATGGGATTCTCTAGGCAAGAATACTGGAGCAGGTTGCCATTCCCTTCTCCAGGGGATCTTCCTAAACCAGGGATTGAATCTGGGTCTCCTGCATTGCGGGCAGATTCTTTACCATCTGAGAAACAAAGATCTCAAGAGACGGACAAATGGAATAAGGACAAAGGCTCTAATCAATGCTGCTTTCCCGGCTGTTCACAGATGTTACATCTGTAAGTAACATCATTCATCTAAAGGAAAATTTAATTAATATTGCTCTGTCTTGGTAGTTTATCATGACCCATGCTTTGAAACTTTCTCAATGTCTTGGTATAAAATAAAAGATGGGAAAGAGCTCTCTTTCTCATAAACAACTGAGTAACGAAAACATCAGGCTTTTGAGGCAGGTATTATATCAAAGCTCTGTACCTGGGAAACTGAGGCTCTGAGAATTGCATACACTTGCTGAAGATCACGTGGCTGCCAAGAGGGAGGGGCGGGGCTGGAACCCAATCCACGGACTCCAACAGCCAAGTTCTTGCTACTGTGCTGGTAAACGTGTGCACGCTACCCTAAACCCCTTTGCCTCAAAATACTCAGCCTTCACTTAAAATGTCAGGAAGGATGAGACATTTAATTCGTGTTCTAATTAGAGTTTTAAGCAAGGCTTCTTTGGACTATGCACCAACAGTGGCAAAGATCAGAGTTTCTATTATACCCTGAAGGGTGTCATGAGAACACTGTACCCTTAACAGGAACAGGGTGATGGTTAAGATCTTGGACTTTGGAGTCAGAACGTGATTTTAGTTTTCTCCTTCTGAGGAGGAGGAGAATAATGGCTTCTTCTGAAACATGAATGAGATGGGACTATCCCTGCCCAGGGCCTCTCTACAGGGCTTGGACAATAGCAAGGACTCCAGAAATGAGCCAAGCACAGCACCATTGTACTCTCTGACCACATAAATGACTCTGCTACAAAACCCCGGAAATGGAGAATGTCTAATCCTAAATTAATTTAGTCTACAGCAAGTCTGGGAGAGCTGAGGCCTGCAGTTAAGCAAATAAAGACAGTTACGTGTTCATCACAACATCTGGCCATCAAATGGGAACTATATCCACGTACACATTTCTCCTCTTCCCAAGTCTGGAGAAAGAGCGGCACGGTGTTGGAGGGCTGCTGAAGGGCCAGGAGGCAGATTTTATCCTGGAGGCGGTGAGAGAGAGACAAGATGCAGACAAAGGGAGCAGCTCAGCCTGAACCTGGAGCTTCAGGGCCGTAGAGATAGGATGCGCAGAGGGTACTGATCACGGCTGGGGTATGAGGAGGGAAATCAAAGGACATCCCCAGGCGTGGGGGGAGATGTCCTCACGACAGGACAGAAGAGACATCAAGTCAAAGAAAGTGCGGACTTGGATACGGACAGTGGAGGGAGAAGCTGTGGACAGTGGAGGGAGGAGCTGCAAACAGAAGACACTGGAGGGCTGCTGAGACACTGGGACAGCTTCCAGTTCTACCAGAGGACTGAGTCTTGACGGGCAGAGAAGAAAGGGAGAGATCGGGAGTGATGTATACATCACTGT
Source organism: Oryx dammah (assembly GCF_014754425.2). Lineage (NCBI taxonomy): Eukaryota > Metazoa > Chordata > Mammalia > Artiodactyla > Bovidae > Oryx > Oryx dammah. The sequence goes on from NW_024070193.1 coordinate 32,187,519, forward strand.
GGATAAAACAGGTAACTAATGAGAACCCACGGCACAGCACAGGGCAGGGGTGCCCAGCCTCCGGGATCTAAGGACTGATGACCTCAAGTGGAGCCGATATAATAATAACAGACGTGAAGAGCACAATAAATCATACTGAATCGTCTCGAAACCATCCCCAGCCCCCAGTCCCTGGAAAAGATTATCTTCCACGAAACTGGTCCCTGGTGCCAACGAGGTCGGGGACTGCTGGCCTAGGGAACTCTACTCAGTGCTCTGTGCTGACCTAATAGCATGGAAATGCAAAAAAAGAGGGGACATACGTGTACATATAGTTGACTCACCTTGTGGTACAACAGGAACTAAGAGCAGCGTTGTAAAGCAGCTATATTCCAACAAAAATTTACAGTGAGAGAATTTGACAGGGGGATAAGAAAAATGGAAAAGAGATGGTACATCCTTGGCCACTTTTCCTTGAGTTGCCCCCTATGTTATTTCTCTTCCTGAATGGCAGGGTCTCTTCCCTCCAGAGCCGGGACTTGGGAGGGCAAGGAGCTCTCACTTATAGCCCTAACTTGGGGATGGGCAACAACGATGCCTTCGTATTCTGGAGTCCAGCCAGCACTGGTTCCATGGGAAGCGGGCACGAAGCTCTAACAGATGCTCAGCCCCCCATCTCCACCCCAGAATCCAACTCAAGCAGACAGTCAGGCCCCAGGGCACTGCAGGGTCTCCTCGGAAGCTGCTTAGGTCTTTCCGAGGGTGACAGGGCAGAGACTCAGTAACCTGGGAGAAGGGGGCGTGGCATGAGCCATCTGCAGCAGGTAAGTTACAAGCGGAAATAGAAGCTCCAAGTTCAGGAACATACAATCAGTTCTGCTGAAAATACGCTTGGCTATTATACTCCAACATGTAACTATCAGATCAGTGTTATAAAAATAAACACCCGATTTATAATCTGCTCATTTTAAGGTCTCAGTGGACAAGAGTAAGAGGAGGGAGATAAAAGTAATGGTGAAAACGCAGAAGTCACAAGTCCTTTGTCAGAAAGACACCATATGGTGGCTGTTCTTAAGTCCAAGAATGTGCACTGTCTTTCTACGGCAAAGTCCCTCCTCTCAGCATCACTCTGAAGTCACCGCACCTCCTCCAAACAACTTGGCCTCAGAAACTTGGACGCCAGCCATCTTCCAATCTATGTGGCGGCCCCCAAAGTCTATCCATGCCACCATCAATGTGGTTCCTTTCTACAAACTCCTTTCCGCCCAGGGACGGGTGTTCCTTGATTACTGCCGCCGTGGGACTCGCAGCTGAGAACTGGCTCGACTGGAAGGCCGCCTGGCGGGTTGTGAGCACTGTAATTGACCACTTGTCTGCATATCTGGGATGACGCGACACCTCTCGGCCTCGGATTATGCAAAGCTCTCAAAGACTCACACAGCTGGGAAACAGCTCTGTCTGCTGACTAGTGACAAGAGAGGGCAAAAATGTGGAGGGCAGGGCTGGGGGACCAGGAGACAGAGCTGGCCACCAGACATTCTCTCCTAAAGAAGACGGGATGCCTTCTCTTTCTCCGCGAACGGAGATGCTTCTGTCCTCTGCGTCAGTCGAAATATGTTTTTAATGGGGAAGCAGCCTGGACTAAACTGTCCCTGTAATTGCAACCTGAGTTCTAAAGAAGGGGTTCTTGGAGGAAGAACAGAATGGGAAACTGCTCACGCCTAAGGCCAAAGGGAGTAGTGGGAATGATGCTTGAAAACAAATTTGAAATGGATGAGATTAACAGAAGTATTAGCAGCATGTTTCCTGCCATGAGCATAGGGAGGATGAAGAGAGACAGGAGGAAAAGAGATAAAGGGCATGGGGGCACAGGCAGAAAGGAGCAAAGATTTCCTGGAGCCATAAACTAGGAAACATGCATCCATAAGCCAAACAAGATGGTTTTGAAAAACACCCTCAGAAATTAAGTACAGACTGTCAGTGCTACCCTAGGCCAAAAATATACACATATTTTTAGCCTGTTGCTGTTATATTTAAATAACCTGAGAAACCCCCAAGTCTACTTCTCTATTTGCATGAGTTTGATTTCAAGACTGTGTCTCTCGTTTTTATCATCTGCTCATCTGCTTTTCTGGTGATCACCTCCAGGTGACATTTTCACCGACACAACAAACTAACTTAAGGTACTAGAGCATTTTCACATTTCCACTTGATGGACTGCAAGGTGGTTTCAGTGTTTGAGATGTGACCATCCAGTCACCCAACCCAGAGCATTTTCTCCTCCAAATCAGAGACAAAGCAAAGGCTACCCAGCTGTAATGTCCTATGTTCCCGCTTACAGGATGGTGGGAGTTTGGTCTGCCTCCCCTCCTCTTGTTTTTCCAGTAGTCATGTATGGATGTGAGAGTTGGACCATAAAGAAAGCTGAGTGCTGAAGAATTGATGCTTTTGAACTGTGGTGTTGGAGAAGACTCTTGAGAGTCCCTTGGACTGCAAGGAGATCAAACCAGTCAACCCTGAAGGAAATCAGTCTTGAATATTCATTGGAAGGACTGATGCTGAAGCTCCAATACTTTGTATACCTGATGAAAAGAGCCAACTTGGTGGAGAAGACCCTGATGCTGGGAAAGACTGAGGGCAGGAGGAGAAGGGGGTGACGGAGGATGAGATGGCTGGTTCTCATCACCAAATAAATCAATGGACATGAGTTTGAGTAAACTCCAGGAGTTGGTGATGGACAGGGAGGCCTGGCGTGCTGCAGTCCATAGGGTTGCAAAGAGTTGGAAGTGACTGAGCAAATGAACTGAACTGACCCCTCATTAGTTTGGTAACTGCAGAAGGACAAATCAATACACATAAACATGCAAAAAGCACATTTTGTTTGCGGCTTTAGGTACAGCCCAGAGCTGTTACCCAGATGCAGTGCAACTGACACGAACACCCCTCTTTCTCAAAGTCTCTGGCACTGACAAGCAGTTAGAGAGGAGACACCCAGAGAACAGGTTACACAGGGGCAGACTGAGACTTGCAATGAGCCTGTGATCTTTTGAGTAAAAGATCCCTTTCCTTCTTCTCCATTAAACCATCTCCAATTTCTGAAGTTTCTTCAGTGATTTATTTGGAGAAGAACCCCAAACCTACAGGTACTTAATAAATGTTCAACAAATGCTCGGTAAGCCTGATTAGGATCCTGCCTGCAGGAGAGCCAGGTTCGATCCCTGGGTCAGGAAGATCCCCTGGAGGAGGGAAACCCACTCCAGCATTCTTGCCATGGAGAATGCCATGGACAGAGGAGTCTGGTGGGCTCCAGTCCATGGGGTCGTAAACAGTTGGACACAACTGAGCAGCTAACACTTTCAAACACTTTCATTTTATCCTAAAGCCTGTCCCATATGGGCATAGCATTAGCCCATTTTAGAGATGAGGCAGTTAAGGCTAACAGGAGGTTAGAGGATCCTCCCAGAGACCCTCAACAATGAGGCAGAAGGAGCACAGGAGACTGCATATCACTGACTCCAGGGTTTGATACTAATCACACACCAGCTCTATTCAGGGTACCCTGGAGCTGCCAGTGACACAAGGCCTGCATCCAACCGTGACCCACAGCCTGAATGGGACTTCACCCTCTTCCTGACCATGTGCAGCAAAGACACAGGGCACCTGAAAACAGCTTCTCTCAAAATTCTAGGGGTGACCCCTCTGTCCAGGACTCATTTCTGCACACCTTGAGGTCCTCTGCCAGGGAAAATGCTCATCAGACTCCCCTTCCTGGAGAAGGGACCACTGCAGGGCCCATGTACACACGGGCTGCACTCTGGCCCCGCCCCTTAGGCTCCCCATAAACAGACTCACGGTGGGGGGGGAGAAAGATGGATGCCCAGGTCCATCTGTTAGTTATTTTCTTTACAAGAGTAATCATTATGTTATACCACTTCCCTTTCTTATTGGAACAGGCTTATTAGAACCCCATTAGTCAGGGGGGGCAGAGGTGACCCACAACTCGGGTGAGCAAAGAACAGAACAACATGGTGTTTTCAAAGACACAAGTGGGTGTCTAATAAGTCCAGGGGTGAAAGCTGTGCACAATCCCCTTTGTACCCAGCAGTGCCCATCCCAGTGCCTGGCACACGGTGTGTAAGCATGTGAGAAGCTAACCCGAAAGAACACATTTGGAAGAACTTCATTTGCTTCCTACCACTAGCCACTCTTTAACTTACTAGGTTCAAAATTAGGGAATGATTAAAAATTAGGGAATGAGGCATGATTCCATCCAAGACACCATCTTTTTCTTTTACTTTTGTCTCTCTTTTACAGTGAGAACCTGTTTTGTTTTATACTCCACGTGCTCCACACCAGACCTCTGAAGATGGGAATTACAGCCTGGGGTGAACCCACTTCATCACCATGAACCATAAGCCATCGGACCAACTTGGAGCCAGAAGATGATGCTGGGGAAGTTATTTGACCTTCAGAATCTTTTCTTTTTGCATCTGTAATGGGTTGTGGGTACTAAGTTTGCAGAGTCTTTCTGAAGTTGCACCCACATCTCTAATCTACAGTGTTGGCACATATAGAAGCAGCCCTTTGGAAACCCGCATGAGCCTTTGGAGGAGACACTGCCCCAGGAGAAGATACTGTCTTATTTTAGTAACAGCTTGGAATCAGGTTCTAGGTTCAAATCCCATCTCTACACAATTAGAATCTGAATCCATATAACTTCTAGCCTGAACCCAACTGTTTTATAGTGTTTTACAATCTATCTCTCTTACCAAAAAACACCCCAAAAAACCATCTACCAAATGAATAAGATGGGGAAGTTAATGTGTGTACATACACAAAGCACCCTAAGTGTATGGCACCCAGTAAGACTCAATGAATGTTATTTCTCTTTCTTTTAAGCTCTGTGTCTACAGCCAACACAAACCGGCTTATAAATAGATTCTCTCTCATCAAATATTTTTACAAAGAAGCAAACACCATTTCTGAACTCAGAAAGAACCACTTACAGATAGACAGCAACAGAATTCCCAATTCCTATTATTCAGTTATGATCATTTGAGCCAGTGTAGCTGGGAAACACATCTGTAAGCTGAATCCTAGTTTTCTTTATATAGCACTGAAATGAAATGGATGCTACAGCCCACAAGTCGTTTTAGCTGAACTGGGACAGCACGGAACAGTCATTCTCCTAATGCTTTTCAGAAACAGAAAAGACGCTGAACTGCGAACACTCTGATAGACGCATTTCAAAGTGTTTGGACATCTGGAACACCTTTCCATACAACTGTCTATTACAGATTCACTCATCTCCAGGAGTTCTGAGATGGACAAAACTGTTTCTTGGATTTGGGGCTTTATACAATTTGATTTGGGTGGATCTTGGGGAAACAAAAAGCATGCCTCCCACAAACCTGGAAACAATTTTGTTCACTTGCAGGTCACGGAAAAACTCATTCTTTTTTTAAGAACGAGCTAACAAGCTCACTCTTGGTCAGTAATCTGAAAAGTTTTGACGGCTGACAAGACACCCTTTCAATCTTGAATTTATTCACTGAAGACATATCGGGAGTTCACAGGGTACCTAGAGACCGAACTGGTGCCAGGACACAGCCCTGAAGCATCCACACGACGTCCTTCCTTTACCGTCCCTCACAGACAATGAGCGGCTCTTCCTGTTATTCAATCACAGCACTGAAGAGGCCATGCAGGCAGAGCACCAAAGTGAGAGTCTCAGGGTACCAGCCCTAGTCTGTCAGGCCGGAGAGGGAGGGCCTTCCGCAGGTGATGATGGTGGGAGCATGGAAAGGCTATCTAGCCATGAGCAAACCCGAAGTGCCGACAGCAAGGCAAGGGGTAGAAGGTGAAGAGTTGGAAAACCTGCTGGTTACCTAGGTTACCTAGTGATGAGCAACTGAAAAGACTATTCCTAGGGGAAAACAGAGCGAGGGCAAAGGCCCAGGGGCAGGAAGGAGCTCATGGGTCTATTCTCAGAGATCACAGAACCCGGGAAGAGAGACTAAAGCAAAGAGCACAGGCAGGCAGGACCCAGAGTGTGCTTCACCTTACATCCATCCAAGAGGAACTCACGGCATGGCAGGTTTGCAGTTCCCAGCTGGCGCAGTGGTAAAGAATTCACCTGCCGATGCAAGAGATGTGGGTTTGATCCCTGGGTCCAGAAGATCTCGTAGAGGAGGAAATGGCAACCCCCTCCAGTATTCTTGTCTGCAGAATCCCAGGGAAGAGGAGCCTGGCAGGCTATAGTTCATGGCGTTGCAAAGAGTCAAACGACTTAGTGACTGAGCAGGGTATCGGATTTACATTTCTAAGAGATGATTCCCAGCATGAGGTCACTGGAAGGAAGCAAGAAGATACAGAGAGGGAACAGCTGCGGTCTAGGTAAGAGGTAATGGAGGTTGAGACCAGGGCTGATTTCTATCCCACAGGGGAAAACGACAGTGTCTGGAGATATCTGTGATTGTCACGATGTGGGAATTGCTCCTGGCATCTAGTAGGTAGAGGCCAGGGATGCTGCACCGCATCTTATAATGCACACAGCACACACACACACACACACACACACACACACACACAACCAAGAATTATTCAGCTCAAGATGCTAACAGTGCTGAGGTCAGGAAATCCTGGTTTGGACCAACGTGATGAGTTGCTGGGGCTGGAGAGCAGTGAACAGACTCAGGAAGCGTTCAGGAAGTAAAATCAATCAGGTTTAATGAAAGACTGAATGTGGGGTAAAAGAGCAGATGCTACTGAGGTTCTGTCTCAAGTTTCTCAAAAATTCCAAGGAAAGTTATGCCCAGAGCCTTCCCTTTTCCAGAAAGTCAAAGACTTTTTTTTTTTTTTTTTTTGCTGTGGAATGCCTTTGTTCTTAGAATCAGGTGGAAACTCGGGGTGGGAAACTGAGGCTGGGAGCCAAACTCTTTAACATCTTCAAGTATAGTTTCACCAAGTCTGCTGTAGCCTGGATAGAGCTGCAGATTGGTTCAAGATGCCTTTCTGGGCCATGTTACTGATCATACAACTGCTAGGCGCTCTGGGTTTGAGAACTATGTACTAGTCCTTCATAAAATATTCAGGAAGAGATGTTTAGACAATGATCAGTAAAATCATAACTGTGTGAAGAAAAAGAATACATGTTGGTCTACATCTGTACCTGAGCCTAAACTCTCTGTCTAGCTAAGCAGTTACCCAAAATGTGCTAGGTGACCCAGCATCAGCTAGGAACTTGCCAGAACCTCACTCTCCATACCAGCCCCTGATGGGGCAGAATCTCCGAGGGTGAGATTCAGGAATATCTTGTTTCATCTCCAGGTGACTCCAATCATATGAAGGTTTGAGAAGACCTGTTCTAGCTCACCTTTCAGAGCAGAAGAAACACCAAATCCTAGCTCTAAACCCTAAATGCTTAAGTGTTTGTTGCTCAGTGGTGTCTGACTCTTTGCGACCCCGTGGACTATAGCGTGCCAGACTCCTCTCTTCAGCGGATATCAAAAATTGCAATCTAAGATTATTTAAATAATGCCAGATCATTTTATGGTACAAGTTTTAAAGCCCTGAAGAAGGGGGTATGGAAATATCTTCTGAGTGTTTCTTATCTACTTTAGCTCTTAACAGAGAGGTAAGCGATAGGACTTTTAAAAAAATAATAAAAGTTTTGTGCATGCCCGTTTCCAAGGAATATAAATCCTTCTGCCTTTTAGAAGAGAATAAACAGTACCCGGTGGGAGCAGAGAGTCCGGCCAATGAAATAAACAAGTTCTTAAACAGCCTGCAGTGGGAGGGGGTCTGTCTGGCAGATGCAGGGAACGGCAAAAGCTTTCCCCAAGGGTGACTAGGGGTTAACTTTAAGGCAAAAGCAGTGTGCTTTACCCTAAGGCCTGGGCTGAGACGGCCAGGGTCTGAGGCCAGAAAAATGAGTTCAGCTTGCAGGCCAGGCCTTTCTTGGCTGTTCTCAAGCCAGCACTAAGGTCCATGAAAGTCCTGAGCAGCACTCCAACTCCAGAAGGAAACTTTTGTCTGTAAGCTCAGAAAGCAACATCTTGTCCCCAAGCTTAATGCCCCTGATTATCCTCCTGACTCACCCAACAGAACTTCAAAAACATCCGTAATTTTGATTCAAGTATCATATTTTTGATTCCGAGAGAGAGTTTACCCAAACACTCCAGAAAGAAAACAGAAAGGCAAGAAGAAATAATAAACCAGCTTAACAATGAATGATGTATAAACTCCAGGGAAGTGAATGGCTTGTTTATAAATAAGCATCACTTAAAACTCCGCAGGAAGTCCAGATGACAGCATAAACAGGAGAAACTCCGGGAACTCCTTCACCCCAAGCCCGGCGCCTGCTTGTAGACAGAGCTTGGCCCCCTGCTTTGGGGACTTGCAGGCTCACACCAGTCTTTTGTACGCCTGTGCGGTCCTGGGTGAGCCTCAGAGCTGTAAATATTTGCTTCGCCCAGAGCCGGCCAGCTGCTGGGGCTGCAGCTGACAGACAGGCGGGGGGCCAGGATGGGGTGGAGGCGAGAGGGGGGAAGTCAGTGTGTGCTATGGGAGAGGGGGCTGGGAGAGGGCGCTGGGAGAGGGCCAGAGAGGCGTAGACAAGCAGAAGCAGGCCCCTTGGGGACCCCTCAGGCACACACATTCTCCTCCGCTGCAACAGGCAACCAGAGTGGCAGCGGTATGGCCCAGGTGCCTCACCGGTTGGTGAAAAGGTGGCCTCTGCAATCAAGGGAAAACTTGGTTCTCTGTGGGTGACTGTGTCCCCTCAGGGAATACGTGATAACACACGCAGACATTTCTGGTGGTCACACCTAGAGGTAGGGGGGGCTACTGGAATCCAGTGGGTAGAGGCTAAGGATGCTCCTTAGTTCACAGGATAGCCTCCTATAACAAAGAATTTGGGGGTCCAAAATGTCAAAAGGCCCAAGGCTGACGACTGAGGTGGAATCTGAATCCTAGCTCTGTCTCCTGAGTCACCGTTTGACTCTGGACAAGTTCTGTGACCTGTGCCTGCTTCCTCATCTCAGAGGATTACATACAGAATGCATGCAGAGTGCTTACTACTGTGGCTGGTACATAATAAACCCTCAGTAAATGGCACTTGTGGTTACACTGAGAAGTGACACGATGATGGCTAAGAGCTTGGGCATCCGTGCGTTCGGAACCCAGTTCTGCCACCTCAAAGCCATGACTCGGGGCCAGGGCTGCCCCTCACTGGTCCTGAGTTCTCTTCCTCTGCAAAACGAGAAGCAACCTGCCTCCCTTACTTGATTAAAAAGGAAACAGCTGAGAAGCACAAGAGCTTTAGCATAGGGCCTGGAGCAAGGCAAGCCTCCAGCAGTAGTGGCTGTTGTAATTATACCAACTCCCAGGACAGGGGGATGGCTTACAAGGGAAGGAGGGTAAAGATAATTACAGGCAACACTTGTTGAGCATTTGCTCTCTACAGGGCAACTTGCTAGATCCTTTTCATAGGTTCTCTCCCTGAAGCAGGCAAAGAATCTACTTTACATTTAGAGAGATTGAAGCACCTGGGATTAAGCCACAACACTAGCCAAGAGCCCAGACTCAAAAAACAGTTCTAACTCCAGAGGCCTCACTGCCAATTATTACTTTGTATTTGGTAGCGGTTCCTTTAATTCTTTCTGGAATTCTTTCAATCCCTGGAGGAATACCACAGGAGGGGGCTGGCAGTGTTTCACCCCGCCGTGTCACATCTCTAGGGCCCTACTTTCCAACTTGAGAGAGCTTAAGCAGCCTGCTCAAGGTCAGCCAGCTAGTTGGCAGCAAAGCTCACACTGGAATCCAGCTTTTACTCCAGTGGCCTCTCCTCTGGCAACCTTGTTAACCTAGTCTCCACGGGCTGGGCTGTGGGTTCCTTTGATTCTTTCCGGACAGCCTGAGGGTGCATGGATATAGTTAACATCGCGTGTGTCAGTATCTTATCTCCTGTCACGTGTAGAGGAACCCTGTTTCCCAACTTTCAAAGAGGTTAAACGACTTGCCCAAGATCATCCATCTGGTCTGTACCAAAGCCCCTACAGGGTTCTGACTCAAGAGCCACACTCACTCAACTCTGCGCTGCTCTCGAATTCCTTTTAGTTTTTCCAGAACCGATGAAGCTGCTGCAGCTATACTTCACCCTGAGTTTAATCTGTAAGGACAACAGTTCCCAAGGTGAGGCTGATTCCCCGACCGGCTCAAAGCGATCTATCTGGCAAGGAGTGTTAGAAGAGGGAGGCAGAGATGCTCCCGGAAGCTCCCGGTAACCCCAAGACCACAGGGACTGGGAGGCGCCCCAGGGCCAGTAGGGGGTCGGGGCGGACGGCGGGCGCCTACCTTGCCGCCGGGCGGCGCGGCCACGCAGCGGCTAAGCGAGTCAAGGCGCGCGCTGTACTCGGTGAACTTCTTCTGGTAGCGCAGAGCGGTCATCTGCAGCTCCAGCTGTGCGGCGGCCAGCTGCGCCACCAGGGACTTCTCGCGCTTGCCGGCCCGCAGCGCCTCCTTCTTGAGCGCCTTGTGCAGCGCGCCCAGGCGGGCCTGCAGCGCGGCGTTGTGCGCCCGCAGGGCCCGTGCACAGCAGTGGCCTCCGGCGCGCTGCTCGCCGTGTGTCAGGGGCAGCCCGCAGCCCTCCTGGCAGCGGCCCACCGGCCGCGCGTCGCACGCGTCGCGCATGTGCGCCTCCACGTCTCGCCGCAGCAGCACCTGGCCGCAGCCCGCGTGGCGGCAGCGCGCGGGCGCGAAGTCGCAGCGCTCGAGGTGCTCGGGCAGCTGTTGCAGCTTGACCACCCGGCCGCAGCCGCGCGCCGCATGCGCGCACTTGATGTCCAGCTTGAGGATAAGGCGCTTGAGCGGCAGGACGTGGTTGAGCTCCTTGGCCGAGAGGCGACCGCGGCAGCGCGCCGGGCAACTGCCCTCCTGCACCACCCAGGGCAGCACACAGCCGGCGCAGAAGACGTGGCCGCACGGCGTGGTCAGCGGGTCCTCCAGGACCTTGTGGCACAGAGCGCACTTCAGGTCCGGGTCCACGTCGCCGTCGAAGCGGTCCAGCTCGAAGCCCATGGTGGCGGCCGGGGCCCGGGGTCGCCGCCGGGCGGCCGGCCGCCCCCTCCCTCCCAGCGAGGCAGCCCAGACGCGCCGGCAGCGCCGCCCGCTCGCTCGCTGGCTCTACCCGGACTGAGCCTAATTGCTCCAGACTTCCTCGGAAAATGCCCGAGGAACAGAACTCCTCAGCCGTAATTGCGCGAGCGCGCGCGCAAGAACATTCTACCTAGGCGGCCTCCCGCCCGCCAGACGCAAAAGGGAGGAGAGAGGGAGGGAGGCGGAGGAAAGTGGGAAGACACAGAAGCTCGCCGAGGGGGCTGGCCCGCCCAAGACGCCATCCTGAGCCCTTCTCTCGGGAAACTCCACTCCTCTCTCTTGCAGTGTTCGCTACAGGAGACAAAATGCCAGCTGAGAAAGCTCAGAGTTAGCCTCTAAGGATGCTGCAGCCGCCCAGACTAGTTTCCCTGGAACCCCGTCCGGGCCAGACTGCGACTTTTGACTCCACTCCCCGGCCTCCTCTTTCCGTGGCTGACTGCAGAGATTAGTGTGGGGTCCGCTATTTCAGCACTTACGGTCTTTATTTATTTATTTTATTCCAGGGAAAGTTACAGAGCCGGCGGGACTCTCCAGCAACTACAGGTCAGATCTGCGGTTCAGCGGATCCCTGAGTTTGCCAGGCCAAGGTTTCCAGGTGCTGAGAGCGAATGTATGAGGGCCAGCTTTCGGAGACTCACCGGCTGCTGGCTGGCTCCACCCAGTTCACTTAACACCTTTGACTTGTCTGCACTGCAGTATGGTGCTGGGCCCTGCTACATTGGTCCCTTTAAAAATCATCAGTACCATATTGTGAGAGAGCGTCAGCTGTATTGAAAATTTTCCCCCATTACAAAAGAAGTAACCCTGGCCTTACATTGTTAAAAACTGCACAGTGTAGAACTTCGAGAAGTTCCCCCATAGTCCCCTGCACTCCTGTGCTCCTGTGAACTGCCTTCCTCCAGGTTTTTTTTTTCCTCCTTTGTATGCACTTTGTTATATTTCCATATTCCAATTGAGGAAACTCAGGCTGAGAAAAGGCAAAAAATAAACTACTCCTTAAGACCCTGTAGAGCATTCTTTCTCACCTTTCACTGTGGATGCAGATTCTGATCCTATAGGTCTGGGGTGGAGTCTGAGAACCTGCTTGTGAAAAAGAGCCTCCAAGTGGTGCCAATGCTATTACTAAGTGGTTTTCCACCTGATTGGGAAGTGGCAGTCCATGAAACTGGACATTTTGCTTCTGCTGGGGAGTCGTTTCAAGCAGGGCAGTTTTCAGCAATAGTACTTTGGAATTCCAACTTACATGATCAATTCATAGCAACATCCATGGATTTGGTGATTTTTTTAAAAATTTTTCTTTCTCTACCTCAGGCTTTAGACATGGCTAAGAAACCTGTGGCCAGAATTGGTAAGAAAGAAATCAAGCTATGGCATTCTCATTTGGGAAGTGCTGCCAGATCCTGAATAGTGAAGTGGAAAAGTTGAATCTCAGTGTTTAGTGTGGCTCTGGGGTCTGGAAAGTGGGATTACAGCATCCATTTTGTCTAATTGCTTTTACTTCTCTCCTTTCTGTGGCTGACCTTTCTCTTCACTATGTAACTATTTTGCCAGAGTGAGAAGGTTGCCTTGATGTCCAAAAGAATTACTTGTTTTGAACTGGCCTTTCAAAAGTTGTCACTGATTAGATTTTTTTAGTGCCTTGTTAGGTCCCTGGATAGTGTTCTTTCATCTGTGTTGGTGGCATTTGTTTCTATTTGTGGTAAGGACTTTAATTGCTTAAATCAATTAATCCATTCCTTCCCTAGTTCTTGGAATATAATTGGCCTTTGTTCAGATAAGCATGTGCCAGAAATCCTCCATCAGTATATTTGTTAAGCAGTTCACAGGTTCTCAGATAATGGGTAAGAAACACATTCTTTCATCAAAGGTGTGTGGGCCTGTCAGTTTCATAGGGTGGACTAGTATCAACAGGGTGATCCTTGTCAAACCAAACTGGTTTTGAGAAACAGGGAAAGCTCATCATGAACCGTGAATGAGGAATTACTGCTTACTTTGGGTATAGGTTTCTCTTAAGACTTGTCCCACCACCCCCGCTGCATCGCCAACTAAGAGGCTGTTGAAATGCTACAGCTGAGGCCACAGAAAAGCTATAGCAGACTGTGGATTGGCCTCTTTAGGCAAAAGAAAAGTCTGTCTGAACCACTCCTTGTTGGTTAATTTTAGAAACAAAATTCTTGGAGGTCAGGAAAAAAAAAAGCCTCCTAGAATGTCAGAGTTGGCGGATCGTGCGTTTTATTTAGTGGCTGAATTTAATAGGGGAATTGAGAACCAGAAAGGTTAAGAAAAGTTTAAAGGCAAGATTTCTGTTTTCAGGCAAATAATTTTTTGCCCTGGGCATCGTAGGATGTTTAGTAGTATCTCTGGTTGCTACCTACTAGATGCCAGTAGTATCCCCTGCCTCGCAGCACCCTGCTAAGTGGTGTCAACCAGACATTGCTAAAGTACTGAGGAGGCAAAACTGCCCTAGGTTGAGAACCACTGGTTTGGGGGCAGTCTTGCACTCACTGCTAAGGTCAGTCAGTCAGTACTGGTAGCCCATGCCATGCCATCTGCTGGCTGAGGAATGACTGAATGCAGCATAGTGAGAGGGGTGTTGAATTGAAAAGTTGGGGTGCCACATTAAGAAACATGAATACAAATGGTAAGAAGGTGAACATTTGGTATCACTAGTCATGTGAGAAAAGTAGCTGGTTGTTCTGGTATGGACAAGATACTCAAGCATCTGAGAATCATCTGAATGTTTATGAAGAGATGCTTCCTTGTGGACACTTTACAAACAATTTCCTGCAGCTTGGACCATCTCTGCCGCCACCCCTTCTTTTCATAGTCTGACTCTGCACTTTCTAACCAAAGTGTGGTCCCAAACCTAACATGCGATGTTCACCATCACTCTGATTTAGATTCTGTTCTTACGCTTTCCACCATGTTTTATCAGAAGATCATGTGCGTAATATTTACCATTTTTGAGCTGCTACTCGGTGGCAAGCATTGTGCTCACCAATTGACCTTCGCTATTCCTTAATCTTCACAGCACATCAAGAGACAGATGTGTTGTTGGCCCATTTTACAGATGAAGAAACTGTTTAATATACTAGTGATCACTAGAATCAAGATTGCCAGGAGAAATATCAATAACCTCAGATATGTAGATGATACCCACCCTTAAGGCAGAAAGTGAAAAGGAACTAAAGAGCGTCTTCATGAAGGTGAAATAGTGAAAAAGCTAGCTTACAATTCAACATTCAAAAAACTGAGATCATGACATCATGGCAAATAGATGGTGAAACAATGGAAACAGTGACAGACTACATTTTCTTGGGCTCCAAAATCACTGCAGATGGTGACTGCAGCCAAAAACTTTAAAGACATTTGCTCCTTGGAAGAAAAACTATGACAGACCTAGACAGTGTATTAGAAAGCAGAGATATTACTTTCCCAACAAAGGTCTGTATAGTCAAAGCTATGGTTTTTCCAGTAGTTGTGCATGGATATGAGAGTTAGATCATAAATAAGGCTGAGCACTGAAGAAGTGATGCTTTTGAACTGTGGTGTTGGAGAAAACTCTTGAGAGTACCTTGGACTTCAAGGAGGTCAAAGCAGTCAATCCTAAAGGAAATCAGTCCTGAATATTCTTTGGAAGGACTGACCCTGAATCTCCAATACTTTGGCCACCTGATGCAAGGAGCAAACTCATTTGAAAAGACCCTGATGCTGGGAAAGATTGAAGGTAGGAAGAGAAGGGGCTGTCAGTGGATGAGATGGTTGGATGGCATCACGACTTGATGGACATGAGTTTGAGCAAGCTCTGGGAGATGGTGAAGAACAGGGAAGCCTGGAGTGCTGCATTCAATGGGGTTGCAAAGAGTCGAAAACAACTGAGGGACTGAACACAATAAAAGAACAGCAATCAGGAATGTACACAAAAGGATTCCAGAACCCTCACTCTTAACATCTGTGAGCACACACGGCCTCCCCCACAACTCCTAAACTCGGAAGTCATCGCCTTACAGATCATACAGATAATCCCTCCACACCTCCAGCATTACTCATCTCCCCTTTCTCTCTATCAGTCCTCAGTTTCCCCTGAGCTTTAGATAATTTGTGGGTTCAGTACTAGAGAAAGGAAAAAAAAAGGGCAAGTTTTTTTTTTTCTTGTTTTTGGTGGCTTCCCTGGGCTTAAATATATATAGCTATATATCTACTAGCCAAAACAGCACTAGACAATTAGATTAATAAGCATCTTTTTAAAAAAACCAAATTAAAAGTACCACCAGGTTTTATTAAGGTATATTTGTCAAGTGTGAAATGTCTCAATCAGATTGCTTGCCTCCTACCATAGCAATGTCAGCCATTCTGGGGCCTGAGAGATTCATCCCTGATGGCTCAGATTGTAAAGAATCTACCTGCAATTTAGGAGACTCAGGTTCGATCCCTGGGTTGGGAAGACCCCCTGGAGTAGGAAATGGCTACCCACTCCAGTATTCCTGCCTGGGGAATCCCATGGTCAGAGGAGCCTGGCAGGCTACAGTCCATGGGGTCACAAGAGTCAGACACAACTAACACACACAGGTAAGATAGGTTATCTTTGACCTGGACGGTGGAAGATTGGGCAAGTCAGGATGAGCTCACACAGTGGGAGCTTTGGATAGAGAACAGGAAGCGTTGGGAAAATGTTTCTTACCTGCTTTTGTGCACAAGTCTGGTGCTGCACGTCAGCAAAACATTATCCCTGTCCCTCCAGATGAAATGAGCTTCTACAGCACTATGGACGTTCCCTGGTGTAACACTCATCCCACTTAAAGTCTCTGAACTTACCCAGCAGGTATTTATTTAGTAAGTAGTCTTCCCTGGTGGCTCAGATGGTAAGGAATCTGCCTGCAGTGCTGGAGACCTAGGTTTGATTCCTGGGTTGAGAAGATCCCCTGGAGAAAGGAATGGCTACCAACTCTGATGTTTGTGCCTGGGAGATCCCTGGACAGAGGAGCCTGGCGGGCTACAGTCCATGGGGTTGCAAAGAGTTGGACATGACTGAGTGACTAACACACGTACACACACGCACACATGTATGCACGCACGCGCTAGGAAAATGGTGTTCTGGCACCAGGGCTACAGGTGAACAAGATGGGCTCACTGAGCACTCCTTCCAGGCTGGGGAGATGCAGACATCCAGACACAAAGAGCTTCCTAAGACAACAGTGTGATAGGCAAGTTCTCTTGAGCAGGGCTACTCAAGAGTGTAGTCATAGGCACAGGCAGAACCAGGGAGCTTGTAGGAAATGCACAGTATGAAACTTTACCCTGCACCTACTGAGTCAAGACCTGCATTTTAACATCCCCAAGAGATCAGTGTGCACCAAAAGTTTGAGAAGCACAGCTATAAAGACCATCCACCAAGACAACTTGCTGGCGAGAAATCAGAGGAGACCATTCCAAATAGAGAAGTCTCCTGAGAGGAAATGAGATGTGGCTTGAAAGATGAGACAGGCCAGCAACAGTCAGCAGGAGAAGATTCCAGGCAGAAAAGCAACAGAAAGTGCAGTGGTCCAGAGGGAGTCAAGCTCTTGGTTTATTGAAATTGGACAGAACATCCCTGGAACAGGCTGAGAAGAGGGGGAGAATAGTATCAAATAAGGGTAGAAAAATAGGCAGAAGCCAATCATCCAGTGGGTTGCACAGCTTACATGGTAAGAAGTGTTCATTGCCTCTGTGAATGCTGGATGCCGGTGTTGAAGGGTTTGGTCTTTGTCTAGTTCTCAGCCAACATCTATTAGAGAGTCAGGGCCTCATGCCCACATTCTATCTCACGTGGGTAACATGTAAGTGTTCCTGACCCCTGGTCCATGTAAGTTCCTCCTTCTAGGATCCTAAGCACAGGCTGAATCTAAGAGCATGAGTGTCTGTGTCGCAGGATGGGTTAAACAGCCCGCCGTGGCCTATTTAGAGTGTATCATCATTTAACATGTTGTTTCCAGAAGAAAATGTATTCTGAAACTGAGAGCAACCAACTCTCATCACAGAAGAAAATAGCAGCCCACTCCAGTATTCTTGCTTGGAGAATTCCATGGACAGAAGAGCCTGGTAGGCTACAGTCCATGGGGTCACAAAGAGTCGGACACGACTCTCCCCGGAGCAACTAACACTTTCAACTCTCGTAAGAACACCTGGATCATGCTCTGGTCGTGAATTGGCAGGCCGTGCACAGAAAAAGTGTGCGTGTGATAAACATGATTCTAAAGATGCATGTCGGAGAAGGCAATGGCAACCCACTCCAGTCCTCTTGCCTAGAAAATCCAATGGCCGAGGAGCCTGGTGGGCTGCAGTCCATGGGGTCGCTAAGAGTCGGACACGACTGAGCGACTTCACTTTGATTTTTCACTTTCATGCATTGGAGAAGGAAATGGCAACCCACTCCAGTGTTCTTGCCTGGAGAATCCCAGGGACGGGGGAGCCTGGTGGGCTGCCATCTATGGGGTCGCACAGAGTCGGACACGACTGAAGCGACTTAACAGCAGCAGCAAAGATGCATGTAGATTCTAAAGATGAACTGTAGACATTTGGAGCTGGAAGAGACTTTCCCTTTTATTCCACAAATACTTATGGAACAGTTATCCTATAAAGAGCTTAGAAGGAAAGAATATGAGAAAGGACACAGGCCGTCTTACTTTTAAAGAGCTTACAAGGACCCCAAGGTTACCAGAAGTTCCAATAGTTCTAATACAGAAACAAATACGTTAAGTATCTTATCCAGTCCCACCTACTCACTATCAGATAAGGAAATGGAAGCTAAAGGAGTTAGATGACTTTCTAAATATTTATGATGAAACATACTCTCATAACACACACCCAGGTACCCAGCATGCCAGTTCAGTGGAGAGAGGATTGGAGTAAGCTTTGGGAGATGCATGTTACACTGATCACTGGGTGCCCTTGGGTCAGCTGTATGAATGTATGTAAACATAAATATGTATGTATATGCAATGTAATTAAGAGACGCAAACCCCTAATTCTCAGAGACCTCAGTCTGAAGAATTGTTTTTCCCACTCTTATCCCCTGCTGTGGATATCCATATGGTCACGCAGAGCCCCAGGCGCCTTCCACCTCATGGCTCTGCCTCCTCAAGTCCTCTCCCCAAAGTCTTCTCCATTTAGTCAGTAGACGGGGAGAAAGAAGGAAAGACTGCTCTACTGACAAGGCTTGTGGATGGCGTACATTATCTCTACTACTTTCTATTGGCTATAGTCTAGTCACAGAGTGGCAGTGATAGTATGGAAATCTGGGAAATGTGGTCTAGCTATGTTCTCAGGAAAAAGAATTAGGCTTGATGAGGATTCTAGCCAATATACCCACATGTGTGTATATGTATATGTGCACACCCCATATGTGTCTACATACTTATATGTGCATATACGCATATACACACCCACTCCCATACATACATGCACATGTGCCAGAAAATAGAGGATTATGTTGAGCTAATAGAACAGAACAACCAGGGAATAAACAAGCTTGATTTTTATTTCTCTCTCCAAGAAAACTATATGACTTATAGTTAGCAGCCCATGGCTGATGTAGTGGCTTCCAGGTCACAAGGACTCAGGATTCTTTTATCTCCCTGCTCTAATGTTGATAGGATGGGTCTCTAATCTCACTTCACTGACCAAGATGCCTGCTGCAGAGCCAACAATTCAGGCAGAAGAATGGGAGGATGAAGGAAAGGCCCCAAATGACTTCCCCTTACTTAGCCAGTCTTCTTTAAGAGCTTTTCTCAAAGCCCTTCCAAACTACGTTCCCATACAGCTTACCAGTAACCACTAAATGCAAAGAAGGGGATCTGTGAAATATAGTCTTTTATGAGAGCACCTTGCTTCATGGAATATTAAGAGAGTTTTACCATAAGATATCACTTCACACTCACTAGGATGGCTAATGTCAAAAAGATATAATAACAAGGCTTGGCAAGGATATGGGGAAATTGGAACCCTTATACATTGCTAGTGGGATTGTACAATGGGACAGCTGCTTTGGAAAACAGTTTGGCAGCTCCTCAGAATGCTAAGCGTTGAGTGACCATCAGACCCAGTAATTCTATGCCTAGGGGTATACCCAAGAGAACTGAAAACGTTTATCAACATGAAAACATATACAAATGTTTACAACAGCATTATTTGCAATAGCCAAAAAGTTTAAACAACCCAAATATCCATCAACTGATAAACATGTAAACAAACTTTGGTATATCCATGCAATAGGATATCACCTGCCATAAAAAGGAAGGAAGTACTGATTTATGCCATAACATGGATGAGCATTGAAAACATTATTCTAAGTGAAAGATGCTTAACAAAAAAGGCCACATATCGCATGATTCTATTTATATGAAATTTGTAGAAACAGAAATTAGGTTAGTGCTTGTCACGAGCTGGGGGGAGGCAGAAGTGAGGAATGCCTGTAATGGATATGGGAGTTCTTTTCGAGGTGATGGCAGTGTTCTAAAATTAATCAAGCCGATGGTTACATAACTGTGAATATACTAAAAGCTACTGAATTGAATACTTTTAAAGGGTGAATTTCATGGTATATGAATTATATCTCAATGAAGCTACTATAAAAACATGAAAATATTAATAGGGTTATATAAATAAGGAATAAGGGGATGATGAATATTAGTTACACAGATACTACCACTCTGCATGTATCCATATATATGCATAAGCTTTTCAATCTAAAAAACCAGTGTTTATTTTCTTGTTCATACTAAAGGCTATATTTAAAAAAAATTATTGATTTGAATTGCAATTAAAACTCTTTTCTCCTACAAGTGTTTGACACTCAATTCAAAGTGACTCAGGCATTGCTGGGGGCGGGAGGGGGAGGGGGAGACTAGGCCCCATCACCGAAAAGTCCAGGAAATAAAATGGCTTCAGGTATGGCTAAATCCAGATGTTCGCACAAACACAACACGAATCTACCCTGCTTTCCTTGGGGTTGGCTTGCTTCTCAGGCAGGCTCTCCCCATATGGCTACATAGCCCCTGTAATCCAGGTTTACATCTTACCAGCATCCCAACCCCAAGAGAAAGAACATACTTTCCTAATAGTTTTAAGAAATGTCCTAGGCATAATTCTTGGCCTGCCTCTCGTAATGTGCCCATTCCTGAACCAGGGAGTGGATGACAATCATACCCATACCACAAGTAATGAAGGCAGGGGATGCAATGGTTCTCTAAAGAGACTCCAGAAAGGCAAACAATGCATGCCTACTACAGTCTTATTACAGAAGTCATCACTAGCCCTGGAGGGGGAAGCATGACCTGAAAAATATATACACACCCACTGTTTGCTGCTGCTGCTGAGTCGCTTCAGTCGTGTCCGACTCTGTGCGACCCCATAGACGGCAGCCCACCAGGCTCCCCCGTCCCTGGGACTCTCCAGGCAAGAACACTGGAGTGGGGTGCCATTGCCTTCTCCACCCACTGTCGAGGAATGACATTTAAAAACACCGTCAGCTGCCCTAACCGTTCTGAGTTATATGCTGATTTGAAGCAATCATCTGTGAAGGGAAAACAAATACACATACTAAGACCATTTAAGGGCTTCCCTGGTAGCTCAGACAGTAAAGAATCCACCTGCAATGCGGGAGACCTGAATTCAATCCCTGGGTCGGGAAGATCCTCTGGAGAAGGAAATGGCTACCCACTCCAGGAGTCTTGCCTGGAGAATTCCACTGAGAGAGGAGCCTGGCGGGCTACAGTCTACAGGGTCACAAAGAGTCGGACACGACTGAGGCAACAGCACGCACACATGCACAAGGCCACGTAGTGCTTTTTTTGATGGGGGCTGCTTTTAAAACCACAAGGTTTAATCTCTTATCGTTCTAGAAGTAAAAATCTAACAGTGGGTTCCATGGGACTGAAACCAAGGTGTTGGGAAGACTGCATTCCTTCCAGAGGCTCCAGGGGATGATTCTCTTCCTGACCTTTTTCAGCTTCTAGAACCACCTCACATTCCATGGCTCACAGCTCCATCCTCTTCGCTTTAAAACCAGTATAGCATTTTTAAACCTCTTTTACTTTTTAATAACTATGTTCAAAATGACTTTTTTTTTTCCAACAATAGACCCTCCTCCTTCAGCTAAATGACAGGAAGAAACAGTTTCTACAGTCAAACATAAACTTAAAGTTTAAAAGATACCTGTCTCGTCAGTCAGTGCTAGATCCTCAGGGCCTGGGACAGTGTTTGGCCCACACTGGACACTCATTAAACTTGTATATTGCATAGGTAACTTACTCAAATATTTACAAGTCCAAAAAAAATCTGTTTTCTGTTAATAAAGCCTCAAAGCTCTTTGATTATTCCAAAAGAGCAAAATATCAAGGAATGAAATTTGAAGAGTGAGAGTTATTATCACATGAAATCCCCATCAAAAGGAAGACCTTCATAGATGTATGGAAGTTAAAAAATCATAAAAATAAAATTCATAAATTAATAAAACCCAAAATCCCAGCACTGGTTTCATTGATAAATAGGAATTTTTTTTTTCTAAATTTGGGAAACTTGCTTTTCCAATATTTAAATTTCTCTTTAAGAAAGCATGTTCTTTTTTTTTTTTAACTTTATTTTTACTTTATTTTACTTTACAATACTGTATTGGTTTTGTCATACATTGACATGAATCCACCAGGGGTGTATACAAGCTCCCAGTCCTGAATCCCCCTCGCACCTCCCACCCCATATCATCTCTCTGGATCATCCCCATGCGCCAGCCCCAAGCATCCTGTATCCTGTATCGAACATAGACTGGCACTTCGTTTCTTACATGATAGTATACATGCGTGTTCTTTAAAATAAGCAAGCTCTTTAAAATCTTTGCAGCTGAGGCCTGTGGTCTAGAAACTCATTCATGTTAATTTTTCTCCAGGCACCTCGTCCATCATTCTCATTTATTCTGTCTGTAAAATTATGATGATAATAATCCATGCTTACCTAACAGAAGGTACTGATTGCTAATTAACTAATTTTTATATGTAGAAGCCCTTGAAGAATGTACACAGTTGCTAAATATAATCATTTTAAACTGACAGCGAAGATAGTACTTTCTGTTTTCAAGAATGCTGTCCCTTCCACAGAGATGGGATTTCATATACTGTGTTCGTGTATCTTCCATTACTGATAGATATGACAAGCAAAACCCTACAGCGTGATATCATTTTCTCTTGTCACCTAGGACCTCAAATAGCCAGAGCCGTGCTCAGTGGTTCATCAGCGGGGGCCTCTTTACAGAAAGGTATAAACCACTTTGGTATGGTAGCAACAAACAGCGGTCTGAGCTCAGCTGATGTAAAATGGCAGCTCTCAAACAAATGGATTTCCAGAGTGACTCCCTACTGCCTCCATGAAGTATAATACAATTGCTTTCATTTAAATCCCATTTGATTGCATTAAAACGGCTTGCCCACTGTCTTTTTTTTCCTCCTTGCCTTTTCCTTTTATAATTTTTACCACCAAAGAATAACTTCTTTTCTTCTGGGAGGGCTTTAGGCAAAATATTTTTGAGATGTCAGCCAACCAAGAAAATTGTCGTATTGCCGTTCTTTGAAATCTTGTCCATAAACTGTGGTTTTGGTACCCAGATCAAGCGGGCACTTGGCAATGAAAAAGCTAAAACATAACAAGAACGAAAATAGTGCTATTATGGTATGGTGTTTCTACGATAATCGTTTGTTGTATTTTAACAAACAAAACTCACTTGAACCTTTCATTCTATTTTCATCACTGCATAGGAACAGACAAAAAGCGTTTCACGAAGCTGGTGCGGCACTTTTTACAGGGGCAAAAAGCAATCACGGGGAAAAAAAACACCTTAGTATGACAGCATTTTTTCAATACATGTAAAGTGGAAAATATGTCCCAATGCTGGCACACTGTCTGTCATTTTGGCAAATGGCACACTCCGTCTTGACAGAATATGAAAGAGCTTAGAAGTGGAATCCAGAGAGATGAAAGGATATGGAGGACAGGGAGTCAGTTTGTCATTGGTGGGAATGTTTATCATAACTTATAATTTATCTGTGAGTTGTGTAAGCTTCAAGATAAAGATAAAGCTGGAATCAGAGAGCTCATACTGGTTTTCCCTCTATCCCAGAATGGCAGTTCCTGATGGTTCTTTCAGGTGCAAATGAGTGAAAGTGTATTTCTAACTTGTATATTGCACACTTTGCTTTTGTTTTTCAGATGGGCAGAAACCAGCTGACTAGCCAGGGTGGAGACTGCTCAGTCCACAAATAATCTCGACGGGTGAAGGTCTCAGAAGTACCGACAACTCCAGATAGCTGCAGACACTTAGGGGTACCTTTGGGAAATGTCAAAAGAAGCTTCACATTTCACATGTTAAACTGGGAATGGTGCATTTTCTTCTCCATCCAGAAATCCTCCTTGGATGGACTGATGACCATTTTTGGAGGTAGGAGGTGGGCTGGGGAGCAGCATTTGATAAAAATGTACTGAATGGAACAAATACTGTATACATATAAATTTAACAATTAAACTGACCCTGAGCCATTGAATGGGCTTCCCTGGTAGCTCAGCTGGTGAAGAATCCACCCGCAATCCCTGGTAGCTCAGCTGGTGAAGAATCCACCCGCAATCCCTGGTAGCTCAGCTGGTGAAGAATCCACCCGCAATGCAGGAGACCCCGGTTGCATTCCTGGGTCAGGAAGATCTCCTGGGGAAGGGATAGGCTGCCCACTACAGTCTTGGGTTTCCCTGGTGGCTCAGCTGGTAAAGAATCTGCCTGCAAAGATCCCCTGGAGAAGGGAATAGCTACCCACTCCAGTATTCTGGCCTGGAGAATTCCATGAATTGTATAGTCCATGGGGTTGCAAAGAGCCATTGAATACCACCAGTCTATTCATTACAAAGAATTTAATCAAAGAAACAGTCTATATGATTGCGCTCTATATCAGGGTTTGGCAAACTTTTTTTTTCCCTAAAGAACCACATAGTAAATATCTCAGCTCTGTAACGGCTTTCTGGGCTCTCTGTCACAACTACTCCAGTCTAACGTAGGCAGCACAAAAGCAACCACAGACAGCATGTAAACAAAGGACTGCGGCAGTGTTCCAGCTCAGCTCTGACTTCAAAAGGGCTGGTTTGCCCCACGGGGCTTAGATTGGCGACCCTTCTCATCTGTAAATGCACTGCCTTTTGGTGAAACAAAATCAACTAAACCTGAGACCCTTAAGACTATCAGAGTAAGACAGAGTGATATGGACTTTATGATAAATAGATGCTCAATAAATAATAATACTTTCAACTTGGGAGTCAGAAAAATCAACCTTCCTGGACCCACCAGTTATTGTCTGTACAACATTTGCAGATTTCGTCAATTTGCAAAGGGGAGCGGTTATTAGCGCCTACTTCACAGAGTTGATGTCCGTTCAATAGGGTAACATTTAAATGAGGAAACTCATGTGAAGTGTTTGGCATGGTGCCAGGCACATTACTGACTGAACTAGATAATATTAAGACTGACTTATTGGCCATGGGGAGGGTGAGGATTCTAGTGGACTGGCATTGCTGGTGCTTCCTGAAGTTATCACCTACAAAAGAAGCCCAGAATCTCTGCCCTACAGCCCCAGAATTCCAGGATCCTACAGTAGCTCAGCAGAAAAGAATCTACCTGCAGTGCAGGAGATCTGGGTTCGATCCGAGGGCCAGGAGTATCCCCTGGAGAACGAAATGGCAACTCATTCCAGTATTCTCGCCTGGGAAATCCCATGGACAGAGAAGCCTGGTAGGCTACAGTTCACAGGGTCGCAAAAGAGTTGGACACAATTGAACATACACACACACCCCCGCACGTGATACAGAGAGTGAGCCTGAAGCCACATATGTAGTGACACTGAGAAGCAATTTGCTGGCAAACTTTACCAGAAAGGAATTAGAGGGAGAAGAAGCCGTCAGAGAGCCACAAATGAATCATCTCTCTGTTCTGAGGTTATTTATTATTTTGTGAATTAGCTGGTTAGTCGCTGTCACGATGTTGACAACCCCCAAAAACAAATGAATAAAGGAAGAGTGCGATGGCCTCTCTTTTTAGAAAAAATGGTGCCAAGAGTCATTCAGGCAATTCCCTGAAAGTGAATTACTGAGTGGCATTGTCTTTCAAGGTCAAATGTATCCACTGTGCTAAGTGTAAAAACCAAAGTATCCTTTTAGGCATTCTGTAACCCAGATTGCCAAGATGCCTTCATTACTGGAAACCCATGTTAAGCCATTTAGGGAAATATTTATTCATCCTTTGTTTACAGGAACTGGAGGCAGAAACCAGAGAGCTATTTCATTGAGGAAGTCACAAGGTCATGTCTTATTCACCTCTCTGTCTATAAAACTGAGCATGGTTCTTGGCATCCAATAGGTGCTTAGCTGATGCCCACAGCAGTACTGATAGAAAGAAAAGAAGGTGCCATGGCTTTCTCCGGCTTCTGATGGTACAGACACACAGGTCTGGAACATTCTACTATTCAAAGCCCTTGCTCTGCACCGCAGGGTATATTGGAGACAGTAACCGATTGCATCATATTATATGCTTGGCATAATTATACTGCAGGCTTTTGTCTCCTTTGGTGCCAGTCAGTCTCAAAACACATGCTTTGTTTATGTCAAGTGCTGGGGTTGCCCACTCATTACATTTGGGACTTGTGAACTCTGCGTCTGCATCCTGAGTGGTTTCAGCCCAGAGGCTCATGCTTGGGAGTACCAGGATAGCTTTAACCTTCCAAAAAGACGTTGAACATGGGCATGTGAGTCCTGGAGGAAAAAGAGGAACACAGCAGACAAGGACCAGCTCGGGCCGGATCCGATGCTCCATGTGGGTCATGGTGATCACGTCCTTTCCGTTTTAAAATATTACGGATAATGAAGCTGCTTTTTCTTCATTCCTCAGAAGGCAGTTTAATCTGTAGGATGCTACAGATTCTCTCCTCTAAATCTCTCTCCCATGTTTATGTCATGTCTTCACCACCATCCTCATTCAAGCCACCATCTCTCTTACCCCAATGATGGCAGCATTTTCCAAAGTTGTCTCCCTGCAAGCCCCTTCCACACTGCTGCCAGAGTGGTCTTTTTAAAATGGAAAAATGGCTCTGAACTGCTGCTGCTGGGATATTCCTATTTCTCTTAGGAGAAAAGTTACCACCTTACACTTCATTTCACCTCAAAGGCTGGCATGATCTCACCCTGCATGCCTCTCTTGCCAGCCTCATTTTGTGCTTCTCTCGCAACTTCAATTCAGCAACTGAAGACACTGCCAAGTGTCCCCCAGTATCACTTCTCTGTTGTGCTAAAAAAAAAATTTTTTTTTAAAAGCTGAGGTTTCCCCTGGGCCCATGACTGCCCGGTAAAGAACTATATTTTTGGCCCTTTGAATTCTGGACAATTGAATGTGAGCAGAAGTCATGTTGTCCCTCAGAAGGATGTAAGTCTCCCACCAGCACTGGTCAGCATGCACACCAAGCGGATGTGACCAGCCAGGGCGCCAAATTATATCCCGCGGGCTAAGGCTGGTTCATCACTTCTGTGTCAGTAAAGTTTGATTGGAACACGTCCCACTCATTCATTTAGGCATTATCTGTGCTGGCTTTTAGACTGTCAGAGTTGAAAAGTTGTCATCAGGACCATCTGACTGGCAAAGTCAAAATACTTCCAATCTGGTCTTTCACGCAAGAGTCTGCCAACCTGTGCCCTAGAGGACACAGAGCAACAAGCGAGAAGGAGCCTGGGTTCCTGGCACTACAGAGCCCATCATATTAGCCAGATCAGTCCATCTGGCCTATGAGACATATTTTTAAAACACACTTTTAAAGCTTCCTTGGTGGCTCAGTGGTAAAGAATCCACCTGCTAATGCAGGAGACACTGGTTCAATTTCTGGTCAGAGAAGATCCCACATGCCCCAGAGCCAGTAAACCTGTGCGCCACAGCTACTGATGCCTGCTCACTCTAGAACCCGTGCTCAGCAACAACAGAAGTCACTGCAATGAGAAGCCTACGTACCACAACTAGAGAGTAGCCCCCGCCAGCTGCAACTAGAAAAAAGCCCACGCAGCAGTGAAGACCCGGCACAGCCAAGAATTTGCATAAACAAAGAAAACTGTATCTTGTTGAATCCTCTGTTTGGGCTTCCTGTTGATCAGTCCCTCAGCCTTGATGTTACTGACATTTGGGTGAGAGAATGCTTTGTTTAAGGGGGCTGTGCTGTGCACTGTAGCCATATCCCTGGCATGCACCTGAGGCATCCATCTCCCAGGGTGTGACACTGTCACACAGCCCGCGGGGGCTGGAATCACTCCTGGTTGAGGACTGCTGCGTTAGAGCAGCTGAACCAGCTCCGCTGAGCACCTCTCCCCTTCACTCTGAGTATCTCTCCCTCGCTGCCTGGACCACTCCCATGCTGCGCCCTCTTGCTCCCGCCCCGCTCACTTAGTCATCTCCTATAGAATTGCCCTGTATCAGCTTCCACATCACCTCCTCAGGGGAAAACGTCCATGGATCCTCCCACCAAATAAATGCTCTGATAGTCACCTGGAGTTCCCCTGTGGCGCAAGAGTGTGATGGTTGAGAGTGGTTCACCGGTCATAGACACACAGAAGGCCACTCAGTAAATCACTGCTGACCACCTGAGCCCCGTGACATGGCAATTTTGAGGGGGAAGCAAAAGACTCGATGGTAAAGAAAGTGAACATTGTTTGCCATGGTCCTGATTGGGGGAGAGGGATTCTAGAAGGGTGGAGAAGCTGATTATAGAAGAAGGGAGAAACAGCCAGTAAGAAATGAGGTCTCCTTACCTCTCAGCCCCAGGATTCCCATAAACTAAGAAACCTGCCTTCTTTCCACAGCAGCCAAAACAGCTGCTATAGCGAGTGCCTTTCTGTGTTTCAGAGCAACATATGGATTTGTACTTTCTTTGGTTTTGACATTGGTTGCATTTTAACCCTGTACTTTTCAGGCTACATTATATATAATATGATTTATTAACCCTGCACTACCTTTTGAAAAGTCAAAAATAATCCCTACGATCACATTTTAAATTCACACACAGATAAAATGTGTGCCCTACATTCTCCAGCCCCACTGTTATTGGAACGAAGAGGCTAAACATTCAGAGAGGTCTAGATGCTTCCTTGGCACAAGGCCATAAAGGGAGATGTGTGTGGTCTACTTAATTCCTTTACATTTTTCTCTCTTCTCAATGAGTCTGTCTTCTGTCTCAGTCCCTCTCTTTAGGTTTCTGTGCCTTTAAAGCTAAAATCTCTTTCTCAAGATTCTTAGCATTCTGCAAGTGAACCTGTATATGTTTATAATAAAGGTACCCTTCTAATCCTCCCTTAGTAGAAATACGCTAGGTGTTCTACTAAAGGTTGCAAGAGATATTTTACCAACAGACCAAAAGCATGTATTTTGTGGTCAGAGCTCATGCTGAGACTTATTTCAACCAATTGTTTAGGGTACTACAATGACTGGGAGCAATTGCATAATTTCTCTGGAACCGTAGTTTGTTTATCTTTTTAATGGCACTAAGAATGCTTACCTCAAGGTGATGTTGTATGGATCAAATAATACAACATCTTGCATCTGACGAATGTTTCTGTGATTGATTCACCTAGTTTTTTCTAGAAACCCTGAGACGGATCACAGACTTCTTGAGATGGCCAGCTAGTGCATGGGACAAACAGTGACAGTGTTCTGCTAACTAGACCATAGGGGACCTTACCATTTTTGAACTGTGGTACTGGAGAGGATTCTTGAGAGACCTTTGGATGGCAAGGAGATCCAACCAGTCAATCCTAAAGGAAATAAACCCTGTATATTCACTGGAAGGCCTGGTGCTGAAGCTGAAACTCCAATCCTTTGGCCACCTGATGCAAAGAGCCGACTTATTGGAAAAGACCCTGATTGCTGGGAAAGATTGAAGGCAGGAGGAAAAGGGGACAACAGAGGACGAGATGGTTGGATGGCATCACCAAGTCAACGGACATGAGTTTGAGCAGACTCTGGGAAATGGTGAAGGACAGGGAAGCCTGGTGTGCTGCAGTCCGTGGGGTCGCAAAGAGTCGGACACGACTGAGCCACTGAACAATAACGACAAGCATGTGAGGGAGCTGCTGGCAGACACTGTAAAGGACGGGCGTTTTCTCCACGCTAATTCTAGGACACACATGGTGAGCAGGATGCTTATGCTCTGACACTTGCACATGTGCAGAGGCTCACTGTATACATACCTGCCTTCGCGAGCATGTGCTTATGTTCATGCGAAAATTCTACCTCGCATTTGTCAGTTCTAATGAGGTAGATGAAACTAGAACCTATTACACCAAGTGAAGTAAGTCAGAAAGAGAAAGATAAATATCATATTCTAACACATACATACGGAGTCTAGAAGAATGTTACTGAAGAACTTAGTTATAGGGCAGCAGTGGAGAAACAGACGTACAGAATTAGACTTATGGACCTGGGGTGAGGGGAGGAGAGGGTGAGGTATATGGAAAAAGTAACATGGAAACTTACATTACCATATGAAAAATAGATAGCCAACAGAATTTGCTGTATGGCTCAGGAAACTCAAACAGGGGCTCTGTATTGACCTAGAGGGGTGGGATGGGGAGGGAGACGGGATGGAGGTTCAAAAGGGAGGGGATATATGTACACCTATGGCTGATTCATGTTGAGGTTTGACAGAAAATGACAAAATTCTGTAAAGCAATTATCCTTCAAAAAAAAAAAATTCCACCTGCACATACACCACCAGAACCTTTGGAATCTGCTCAAGAAAACTTTACCTTATGCCTTTATGGGAAAAACATAGTGTAGAGTCTTGGATTCATGGTTGGAAGGTGTTCATAATTGCTTAGGGGAGCCTTGGGATAAGGACAGGGCAGGATAGAGTGTGAAGACTCATTCAAGTGAGGACAGGCTGGGAAGAAAGGAATAAGAACGAGGTGTCAAGACGTATGAAGCAGTAAGTTCTCAAGTGCAGTGGAACTAAGCATCCAGAAATTTTATCTTGAGATGGGTAAAAAAAAACTCATAACTGTCATTTACTTTGCACTTTATGACAAAAGCTTAGCAAATAAGATATGAATGACTTCCTTTAATCTTCACAACAACCTTAATGTGGTAGATACTCTTCCCTGCATTTGACAGATGAGAGAAATGAGGCCCATAGCTGCCAAGACTTCCTGTGGACCTGTGAGTGACGCAGTAGAATGTCAAGCTGCTGGGTACTAGATTGCAGACCCTGAACCCACCATGCCATAGAATGGGGTCCCAGGGACTCCACAGAGTAGAAGGCTGAGGATTTCAGTGGTGGAAAAGGCTTGCGGCCACCCCCAATCCCTTCTCCTCCACTAAGGCATGATGCTGTTGCTTTGACATGGCTGTCCAGGCAGGCATGACCGATCCTTGCACCATTCTTTGATTTGAGGTGGGACTTGTCACTCACATTCTCTAATGAAGTGTGACACAAAGAGATCTGTGCTGCCACGGCCATTCTTAAGAGGCAGACATGCTTCTTCCATGCTGTTTTGCCCTTTCCACTAGCTTAGTTCCTAAGACCACCAAGAGCCAAGCTATGACTGAACTTGGAGACGAAGGAACTTGGGTCTTTGAATCACTACATGGACATAAGGCTGACCAGCAACTCTCTCTGGGACACTTCCATGAGAATGAAATGAACTTTTATTCAGATCTTGTCATTATAATTTTTAGGCCTTCTTTGTAAACAGCCACTGGAAGAAAGTGAAAGTTAAAGTCCCTGAGTGGTGTCCGACTCTTTGTGACCCCATGGTCTATATAGTAGTCCATGGGATTCTCCAGCCCAGAATACTGGAGTGGGTAGCCCCTCCCTTCTTCAGGGGATCTTCCCAACTTGGGGATCGAACCCAGGTCTCCCTCATTGCAGGTGGATTCTTTACCAGCTGAGCTACCAGGGAACGGCATCACAGCCACTAGACTATCCTAACTAATACAACTAGACTATCCTAGTCTAGTGGGAGTTGTAGACTATCCTAACTAATACAACTTCTCACTCTGCTTTAAGGAACAAAAATGGCTCCCGCCTAGTCTAATCAGTTAAGAAGAAGCCCCTAGATAGCATAAGTAAATGGCAAATGAATTATACCTCCATAAAATAAACATTTCCAGAATTGGGAGACAAAATTAAATTCCAACGTGACTTATTAGACATGGCTATTATTTAAAACTATTTACACTCCATCTCCTCTTCAAATAAAGCAAGACAGCAGTTTGATAGAGAAAATGTGAAAAGACGGCAGACAATGCTAATAATATTTCAAACACTGAAAGGGGTTCTATTAAATTATTTCAGATTAATACCAGGAGAAGAGAATGAAGCATTTACTTTTAAAAAATAGTAACAGCTGCTTTTTCCTTTGGCTTGGAATTGGTTTTCCTCATTTTCTTCAGTCACACTTTATTCAGTTGCGTGTCTGGCTTTCTGAGCCAGCTTGTCTTTTATGAATTTTCCAGGTGCTTTGAAACTCTGACTAATTAAGTGACTTCTGCACAGTAACTAAGAGCTGTCAGATCCATAGCCTTCTCTCCTCACTTCCAGCTACCCCTCCCCAACGTTTTCCTCTCCATCTCCATGCACAGAACCAGACAGAGATGTATTACTTAAGAAAAGAGCATCAAAAAAGAAAGAACGAAAGGAGCATCAAGCCTCTTTTAACCTTAAAATTAAACTTACCTACTTTACCATTTCCAGCCCATCTCATTTCAAGGTTGGGAATTCATATTTGATATGAATAAAGATTCAGAACTACCTTTGCTAAGGCTGATGCCTGATAAATGTTCCCAGACAAGTGGAAACCAACTCTTTGCTTTTCTCTCTACTCTTTGCTTCATACTTTCATGGAAAAAGGGAAAGTGCATGGAATTAAAATGCAGATGTGGCACCCAGTTACAGCTCCCGGTGGTTCTGGTTTTCTGGTTTTATGTGACAGGCTCAGAACAGAGACAATAGCTAGTACATGAGCCTAATTACTCTGTGTGTGCTACTTGTGAGCTGCAGTCTGGACCTGGGTTTGATTTAATGTTTTTGAATAGAACACAGAGAGCACAGCTAAGACTCATTACCGCAGTTGCGCTTTCCAAGCTGTCACACCCACACAGAAATTCTGGGTCAGCCTCCTTTTCTAAAAGCTGCACATATTTTACCTCGCTCCATACCCTTTCCCACCAACTTTGACTTATAAACTTATCCCTTGGCAGGTGTCCCCAACCTCCAGGATCTAATGCCTGATGATCTGAGGTGGAGTTGATGGAATAATAATAGAAATAAAGTACACAATAAACGTAATATGCTTGAATCATCTAGAAACCATCCCCCACCCCCACCCTGGTCCATGGAAAAACTGTCTTCCACAGAAATGGTCCCTTGTGCCAAAAAGGTTGGGAACTCCTGCCACAGGATGTTTGCATCTAAAGTTTTCTTATTAGGACCTAGGCCCGTGACCCTGATAGAATTCTCAGACTTTGGCCTTCTTCGAGTAAGGGAAGACTGTAAAGGTGGCTTTATCCAACACAACATCACCCATTCCAGTTAGAATTCAGTGGAATGAATTCTAGTGGATTCCAGTTAGAATCCAGTGTGTCCACTTTCATAAGCAGCCACTGTTATTTCTCCGAGTTACCTTCTATCTGTCCATTTGTACTCTTACTCTTAAGGCGAGGAATCTAACCTCTTTATTTTGACCTCTTAGCTTGTGAATCATCCTATAGCAGCAGCCCATCCCCACCCCACTCACTGCCTGCCTTCGGGGTTTGGCACATAATCGCCATCCACTAAAAGTAAGGCAACTTTTATGTCGATTGCCTGATGGGACAGATGGAAACTTCAGGTACTTCTATGTAGTCAGTGTATTTTAGAGACAGAAGTGATCTTGTAAGCATGGCTGCTGCTCTTCCTGGCCCAGCATCAACATTCTCTTCTTTTTCGGAGGGGCCCTCGGCTTCTCCCTTTGAGGCATTATACACACACCCGCTGCTTTCGGATCGAGTTGCTATCTGCATCTCTTGGATCTAGGAATGGGCGAGAGAGTCAGTCTGGCCAAAGCGCATATGCTGCATACAGTGACCAGCACCACGTTAGACACGTGACCCAAGTGCCGTAGACTGAATGCTTGTGTGCCCATCAGATGCATGTTAAATACTAGTGTCCAGTGTGATAGTATTAGAAGACAGACTCTTTAGAGGTGACCAAGTCATAAGGTCAAAGGCCCCATGAATGGGATTAGTGCCCTCATCAAAGAGGCCCCAGCGATCCCTTGCCATTTCTGCCATATGAGGTTACAGAGAAAAGATGGCCATCTATGAAACAGGCCCTCATTAGATACCCAATCTGCCAGTGCCATCATCTTGGACTTTCTAGCCTCTAGAACTGTGATAAACACATGTTTTTAGTTGTAAGTCACCTAGTTTGTACTATTTTGTTGCAGCAGTCCAAATGCACTAAGACATCAAGATAGTACAGTCAGAAGAAATCCACACATTTTTCTAGAACTAGCAGAATGGAAAGCTGTATTTAACTTTGAGTTCTCCAATAGAAGACTGTAAGTCCAACTCTGGCTCACTACATACAGAGATCTGGTCTGGAATGGAGATAACAGAGAGGAAAGGAAAGCCAAGTGACCGAGTCCTGGTGGCATGTAAGATCTCCTGGATCCATCTGTACCTGAAGGCATACTGACTCTTGGTCTTACCAGTGTTTCAACAAATTACCTATCCTGCTTAATACAACTTGATGGGGGTTTCTGTCATGGGTCACCAAAAGAGCTGATTACAATCAGGCCAATGTAACTATATTCAGTAATTTTCAACACATGGGCCATGGAGAGTTAAAACTGCTAAGGCTCCTCTTTTCAGTCTTTCTATATTGTCTCATTCACTCAGTTCAGTTCAGCTCAGTCGCTCAGTCATGTCTGACTCTTTGTGACCCCATGAACCACAGCACGTCAGGCCTCCCTGTCCATCACCAACTCCTGAAGTCCACCCAAATCCATGTCCATTGAGTCGGTGATGCCATCCAACCATCTCACCCTCTGTCATCCCCTTCTCCTCCTGCCCTCAATCTTTCCCAGCATCAGGGTCTTTTCAAATGGGTTAGCTCTTCACATCAGGTGGCCAAAGTATTGGAGTTTCAGCTCATTCACTCATATGACTTTAAATATCTTTTATATTGTGCTGACTCCCACATTTATATGTGTTGCCCAGATTTCTCCCCAGTGCCCCAGTTTATCTAAACTGTTTCCTAATGTGTCTGCCAGGGTACTCAGAAACATCCCAAATGTTACCCTTCTAAAAACTGAATTCTTCATTTCTCCTCCCCAGTACATTCTTTCCTGGGTCACTCTTGTGTCAGTGAGGGCCACTGCCACCCTTGTCCAAGCTAGAAACTGGAGACGCAGTTTGGATTCCTCCCTCTCCTTCGCCGCCCACATCCAAGCTGTCAGCATGTCCTGTCTGTTCTATCTCCTAAATAGATCTCAAATCTGCAGACTTCTATCTTTACTGTCTCCACTCTAGTTCAAGAATGAGCAGTTCTATCCAAGATTACAGCCAAACTCGATTTTCTGATTCTGCTACAACTCACTTTTGAATCCATTCTCTACACTACACCCAATAAAAACAGATTTAACAGGATCATGGCATGCCCCTGCTTAAGGTACTTTGCTCCATACTGGATGCAGATTTAACTGTTTACTATGGCCTATAGGGGATCCATACACTCTGACTACATTTGCATCTCTCATATCATTTTGTACCAACTCACCTCTCCAGCCCCATAAGGCTTTGCTTGCTGTCTGGGACATCTGTAGGCCACTTTAGGAGCAATTCCTGGTGGCGTTACCTCTACTGAGCATGCTTGCCCATCCCTTAGAACTCCTCCGATGACTTTGACCTTGGTGTCCTTCAGGAGGCCAGCTTTGTGGGCACGTCAATCTCCATTTCAAACTTTATTCATTTCCTTCACAGACTTGCATATTTTGAAACCATTTATTTATTGGTTTGCTGTTGTTATTTAGTCACTAAGTTGTGTTTGACTCTTTTGCTACCCCCTATCCTGTAACCCACTAGCTTCTCTGTCCATAGCATTTCCCAGGGAAGAATACTGGAGTAGGCTGCCATTTCCTTCTCAAAGGGATCTTCCCAACCAAGGGATCAAACTTACATCTCCTATACTGCAAGTGAATTCTTCACCTCTGAGCCACCAGGGAAGCCCTATTTATTGTTTGGTTTACATATGTACCATCTGTCTCACCTTACCTGTCTCCTGAGAAACCTGTGTGCAGGTGAAGAAGCAACAGTCAGAACTGGACATGCAACAACTGACTGGTTCCAAATTGGGAAAGGAGTACAATCAAGATATATATTGTCACCCTACTTATTTAACTTATGTGCAGAATACATTATGTGAAATGGTGGGCTGGATGAATCACAAGTTGGAATCAAGACTGCTGGTAGAAATATCAACAACCTCAGATATGCAGATGATACCACTCTAATGGCAAAAAGTGAAGAGCAACTAAAGAGCCTCTTGATGAGGGTGAAAGAGGAAAGTGAAAAAGCTGGCATAAAACTCAACATTCAAAAAACTAAGATCATTACATCTGGTCCCATCACTTCATGGCAAATAGAAAGGGAAAAAGTGGAAAAAGTGACACATTTTATTTTCTTGGGCTCCAAAATAACTGTAGACAGTGATTACAGCCATGAAATTAAAAGATGCTTGCTCCTTGGAAGGAAAGCTATGACAAACCTAGACAGTGTATTAAAAAGCAGAGACATCACTTTGTTGACCAAAGTCCATGTAGTCAAAGCTATGGTTTTTCCAGTAGTCATGTATGGATGTCAGAGCTGGACCATAAGGAAGGCTGAGTGCCAAAGAACTGATGCTTTCGAATTGTGATCCTGGGGAAGACTCTTGAGAGTCCCTTGGACAGCAAGGAGATCAAACCAGTCAATCCTAAAGGAAATCAATGCTGAATATTCATTGGAAGGACTGATACTGAAGCTGAAGCTCCAATACTTTGGCCACCTGATGGGAAGGGCCAACTCATTGGAAAGACTCTGATGCTGGGAAAGATTGAGGCAAAAGGAGAAGAGGGTGGCAGAGGATGAGATGGTTAGAGAGCATCACTGACTCAGTGGACATGAATTTGAGCAAACTCCAGGAGACAGTGAAGGACAGAGAGGCCTGGCGTATTGCATTCCATGGGGTCACAAAGAATAAAACAACTTAGTGACTGAACAACAACAAATCTGTCTTGCCACTAGACCAAACTGGATGTGGGCATGTGGTAAGCACCAGATAAATGCAATTGAATGAAAAGGAGTTCTGTGATTCCATGTGCAGACAAGACATTTTCCACAGACAGAATAAATATCACATTATGCCCATACACAAGCTCTTTGTCAAATGTTTGCAGATGCTGTTGTGTGTACCAAAGCACAAGTTCATTTACAATGTTAATGAATTTGTGTTGTCTTTTTTTTTTTAAGGTATTTTCTTAATCCAGGGCTTCTTTACATGAGGTTTTCCCCACTTCTATCTCCTGACAACTAGGCCCTGTACAGGGCTATCAATTCCTCTTTTAACGTTGAAAATTGTTCCTTAGGGTTTTTATGCTGAGAAACTCCAATTTAGGATATTTTAAAAATGAGGGACATGTATCCTCAGGAAATAAACACATATATATAGATTTGATGAGAGAGTATAATAGATCATAAACCTGAGTGAAAGCTATGGGTTATTTCAACAGAAATGTAATTATATCACAATCTGCATTCAATACATTGTTTGATTTATTCAAATATATAGATAAGAAAAGGATCAACATGAAGCTAATGCAAAAGAACTGGAAAAACATAAATAATAAAAATGATATATTATGAGATGGTTGGATGGCATCACTGACTCAATGGACATGAGCTTGAGCAAACCCCAGGAGATACTGAAGGACAGGGAAGCCTGGCATGCTACAGTGCGTGGGGTTGCAGAGTCAAACATGGTTGAGTGCCTGAACTGATTGAACTGAAGTCTGAAGATAAAAAGAAGAAATACACAAAATATGATGGAAACCACCTCAAAGAAATTATATACAATATAATCTCACTAAGAAAATAGTTCAGAAAAGAGATGCAGAGACTCAAAGAAGAGGCTATAAAACAATAAAAGATCCTAAGGGTGAGTTGGCAAAGATTGGGAAAGAAAGAGAAAAAAAGTAATAGTGAATTTTCTAATAGAACAATTAACAACCAAAACATATAACTCCAAACTGATTTAAAGAAATCCTGCAAAAGAAAAGGAAAATTAATAAAGATATAAAAATGACTGTGGCACTTGTGGTAAAGAACCCACCAGCCAGTGCAGGACATATAAGAGACACGGGTTCAATTCCTGGGTCTGGAAAGTCCATTGGAGGAGGACACAGCAACCCACTCCAGCATTCCTGCCTGGAGAATCTCATGGGCAGAGAAGCCTGGCGGGCTACAGTCCATAGGGTCACAAAGAGTCAGACACAACTGAAATGACTTAGCAAACGTGCATATAGAAGAGATAATAGGTATGGATGGAAGATGAATGAGATACAACTTATGTATAACTGGGTTGCCGAAGAAGAGCGGCAACAAATGCAGTGGAAGAATACATTCAAAGATAAAATGGAAGAGAGCTTCTCGAAACGCACACTTTAATTTGAAGAGAGAGAGCCATACCACATTCTCGGGAAAAGTGATATATAAAAGGAACAAAAGATATATCCTGGAAGAAGTTAGTGCCACTTTATTTTTAAAAGATTAATTTGAATGTTTTCACAAGGAATGTTCCTGCTCTTTTAAAAATAAGAATGAAGCAGATAACCTCACTGAGGGAGACAACCACGTAATCTACAACATGGGAAAGTATTTCAGCTACGATGCCCTTACCCATACGAAACTCTGACTCAAACTGGCTTACAATCTCGCTGCCCCAGATGCGAGCCCTTCGCAGCAGCATTGTCTCACCTGGGAGCCTGCTAGACAGGCAAAGTCTCAGGCTTATCCCCGATCTACTGAATCAGAACCTGCATTTTAACAGGATCTCCTAGTGATTCATATGTACATTGCACTTTGAAAAACACTGGCTTAAATGATCTAAGATTTCTTTTTAGCAATGTTCTCAACTTGGCAACACATTAGAATCTCCTTAGAAGCTTTAAGCCATCTTGTCATAGAGGCGACAACTCATATCAATTAAAAAAATCTAGGATTCAGGCAGCCTACTGCATGTTTTAATATTCCAGGAAATTCCAGTGTAAAGCTGTAGCTGAGAACGACTGTAGTAAAAGTCAAAAAGTACGTGTGATTCTAGGTTTGGCTAATTCGACACTTCAACAGAATCAAGCTGGATCCAGGATCTTTCCATCTCTTTACTTTGCCTTCTTCAGGACTGACTTTTTAATTCACAATGGATCTTCTTTTGTTTTACTTCCCAGCGCTCCTTCCCTCCTTTTTTTATTTTCCCCATTTTCCCTGTATTTCTTCTTTCCTATCTTCCTTTTATTCTTATAAAGTAATATTGACTGTAATTATCACCAAATATTAAGATGACTGTTTCCTGGAATTTTGAGTGATTTGAGGTATAACTTTAGAAACTGATGTAACTATATTCTAGTCCTCAAAATTATTTTTTTTAATGTGGGTTGGGCCACCGTTATTAACAATATTGAGAACTGTTGGTTTAGTCCAACACTCTCGCCTCACAGATGAGGAAAGAGACCCTAGAGTATATCATTAGGAACAGCATGGAGGGGAAAGTAACTGAGGGGAATCCTTGTGCTACTTCGTATGGCCCAGAACCATCAACAATATCCATATTAGGGACACCTCTTCGGATTAAGTGTTTCCTGCAAACTTCTAAGCATTTGGCCTTGGGTGAGGAAAAGGGGTGGGGAGGAAAAGATTGGGTCTACAGCAGGATTTGGCCAATGATAGGTGCCTTGGAGAGGCATAGCTCCTGAGAGATTGCCAGAAAGGAAAAAGAAGGGCTTCTATATTGATGGCATCTTGAGCCGGTAACAATTAGCAAGAAAATTTCACACCACTGAAATCGGAAATGACAGGAAGACATTTGTGTTCCAAGCACAATTCCATTCAGAATTGTGCCAGTGTGGGGTGGTCACTTCTCTGAGGAGGTGATACTAGAAGAGAGACATGAGTGAAGAGGTGAATTTTAGGGTCCACTTCAACCAAGTAAAATCAAACACTCAGAGGTCTTATTTTTGGTGTGTTTGGCTGTAAATCTTGGTGCGTAAAAGAAAGAAACTTTCCCACTATTAGAGAAAGGATAGAATTGCTTCCTAGGTTTACAACTTACATAACTGATAGTGTCTGCTTTTCATCATTTTGCTTTGTTTCTAATAATTGTGATTTTTGTCCTCTGCAGGGTTGGGAACATGTAAACCCTGCCCCATGAACTACCCTGATACTTTAATTTTAGTCACACAGAATACATTGTTATTATCTAGAACTGTGCTGTCCAAAATCATAGCCATTGGCCACATAACTATTAAACAATTGAAATGT
This sequence comes from Oryx dammah, assembly GCF_014754425.2. Taxonomy (NCBI): domain Eukaryota; kingdom Metazoa; phylum Chordata; class Mammalia; order Artiodactyla; family Bovidae; genus Oryx; species Oryx dammah. The sequence continues at coordinate 32,227,294 of NW_024070193.1, forward strand.
GTCTAGTCTGAAATTAGATGTGCTATAAACTACACACTTAGTATAAAAAAATCTCAGCAATAATTTCCTTTATATTGATTATATGTCAAAATAATAATATTTGGAATATATTAGGTTAAAGAAAAAAATTTAATTTCACCCATTTTTACTTTTTAAAATATGACTACTAGAAAATTTTAACTCACTTATGTGGCTTGCATTATATTTCTATTGAGTGTGCTGCTCTGTTCTGGATTCATCCCAAAGCTCAATTCACTTTTTCAAAAGCAATAGGTGGTCATTGATATTATAGATGGGTATGAGATTACAGGCTTCCCTGGTGGCTCAGATGGTAAAGAATCTGCCTGCAAGGCAGGAGACCCAGGTTTGATCCCTGGGTCAGGAAGATCCGCTGGAGAAGGGAATGGCAACCCACTGCTGTATTCTTGCCTGGAGAATTCCATGGACAGAGAAGCCTGGCGGGCTATAGTCCAGGGGTCGGGAAGAGTTGGACACAACGGAGTGACTAATACACACACACACACACACACACACACACGCGAGACTGTAGCTCAGACATTGGTCCTAGTTTATTACCAGAATGATTGAGGTATAGGCAGAGGCCATAATAACCGTAATAACAGCATCAATTCTCACTAATGTGATCATTACTAAGACTGCTGCTATCACTGTACAGTTCTTGCTACTGTTACTACTTCCATTACAACCTAGACTCTCATTTTGAGAGTTCCAAATACTGAGCCAGGTCGTCCTGACACACTTTCTTGCTGATCTTCACAAGCAGCCTGCTAGTGTATTTGGTTTTCTCACCACTAATCGAAGAGGAAACGGAGGTTCAGAGAGATGAGTTCCTTTCCCCAGGACACAGGGAATTAGATGGCACAACAGGGACTAGAGCCCACGTCACCACTCTCCACCCTGCTCACTCACAGCCATCTCCCCGATACTTGGCTGTGGGCCACCCAGAGTCTCCCAACGTTGAGGGTGGTTTGTCCAGTTAGTCCAACAGGCCAGCCCCTGCTAATAAATGCATTTCCTCTCCAGTTAACAGTGGACTTGGAGCCAAAGTAAATGGACTGAGCTTCTCCAGAGGATCCTTCAAGAATAAGACAAATGCTGGATATTTCAGTCAAGAGTCCAGGCCAATGGGGTGGTTGATATCTCTGCCTAACTTCCTGTTGACAGCCCTGAAATTCTACCTCAAATATCATCATCTTCTTTGCTTGCAGAGAAGTTTGATCCTACAGCCAACAAGAAAACCAAATTTCTGAATTTCTGAATTCTACATTTTCCAGTGAAGGGTGGGCTTCAGCTTCTCATTCTTGGAGCATGTTTTCTCCCCTCTTGGCTCCCCTTTCTTCCCGTCGCTCCTCCCCATTCTTAGTTCTCACATCAAAGATCCCCTCCTCCATCCTGGCAGACTGTGTCTGCTCTAAAGAGGACCCCTTCTGAGTGTCTTACTCAGTTCCTTGTTTATTCTATTCAAAGAAATTATGACCATTATAATTAGTTTTTTTCCTCTTGTTTCTCCTCCTGTTACAAGTTAAGTCCCAATGAGGATCTCACTGTCATATCTATAGCTTGTTCCCAGCACATGAAATGAAGTGTGTGTGTGCTCATGTCTGATTCCTGGCAGCCCTATGGACTGTAGCCCGCCAGGCTCCTCTGTCCATGGGATTCTTCAGGCAAGAATACTGGAGTGGGTTGCCGTGCCCTCCTCCAGGGGATCTTCCTGACCCAGGGATCAAACCCTCATCTCTTGCATCTCCGGCATTGCAGGCATATTCTTTACCACTGAGCCACAGAGATAATCCGTGAAATGAAGTAGGTGCTCAATAAATATTTGTGGTTTGAATAAATGATTCTAACATATTTTCTTTTTTAAGGATTTTTTCCTTTGTCCTAAAAGAGAGACTATAGTTTTATCTGAGAAAATATTCTACTGGTGCTGCTGCTAAGTCGCTTCGGTCGTGTCCAACTGTGTGTGACCCCATAGACGGCAGCCCACCAGGCTTCCCCATCCCTGGGATTCTCCAGGCAAGAACACTGGAGTGGGTTGCCATTACTACGATGACTTAATTCCAAACTATGGCCATCAATCCATAGGTACAGGAGGCTCAAGCCCTGTTCATGCCCATCTATGTGACCTTAGGTAAGCTGTTTACTCTTTCTGAGCCTCAAGTTCCTCCCCTGTATGATGGAGATAAACAGATCAGTCTGAAAAATTATACAGATGCTGCTCTAGAAGCATTTGGAAAACTCTTTAGAACTATGCAAACAAAGCAATGGGCTGCTATTGCAATACGCTGTACAGTCGAAGGCAGAGTATTAAGATGCTTGTTGTAACCCCATGGATTAGATGGGTCCCCAGTTGCAGAGCTTCCCTGGTGGCTCAGAAGTTAAAGTGTTTGCCTACAATGCGGAAGACCCTGGGTTGGGAAGATCCCCTGGAGAAGGAAATGGCAATCCACTCCAGTATTCTTGCTTGGAGAATCCCATGGACAGAGGAGCCTGGTGGGCTGCAGTCCCTGGGGTCGCTAAGAGTCAGGCACGACTGAGCGACTTCACTTTGACTTTTCACTTTCATGCATTGGAGAAGGAAATGGCAACCCACTCCAGTGTTCTTGCCTGGAGAATCCCAGGGACGGGGGAGCCCGGTGGGCTGCCGTCTATGGGGTCGCAGAGTCGGACACTACTGCAGCGACTTAGCAGCAGCAGCAGCAGCAGCAGCAGCAGCAGCAGTCTATTAGGAAGTGACCCTGGGGAAATGAGTGGAAGAGGAGAAGTGTAAACCAGGGGAGGAAGATCAAGGATACATCGTCTTAGTGAAAGTGGCTCAGTCCCACTGGGAGGCCAGGCACACAGACAGGCTAAAGCCTCAGCTGGCATCATCAGGAGTGAGGGAGCAGGAGTGTCTACAGCCCCACATCCATCAGTTACTGTCAATAACTGCCCCCAGGGGTGGGAGTGCCTGAATTCCCCAGTCCTACCTGAGCAAATCTGGCTCTAGTAGCCGGAGGAGGGCAGCTCCCAACAGAGAAGTAAGGTGCTGGCTGTTGGGTGTGAAACCAATACAGTATTGTCAAGCAAAATAAAGTAAAAATAAATTAAAAAAAATAGTATTCCAAGAACCAGTGTGCACAGACAGGGATAAAAGGGAGAGGAAATAAGGACAGAGCGTCCATCAGGAAATTCCTGTCTCCATCAGAAACTATTATACTTGGCAACAGGGTTCAAGTTATGAGTTAAGATTAGATTTGAGTCACTACTACCTTGTATTTATGTAGCGTTTCTCTTTTTTCTTTGAAGTGCTTCTCTGTATAACTCATGTGAAAGGCTCGCTGAGAGCAAGCTTGGTTAGATCACGTGCGGACCATAAAAAAGTACATTTTCAAGGGCAAAAGGTTAAATAAAGGAAAGAGGTTCACTGGTTTTACAGCCATGAGTGGTTTCTATTTTTCAATAAGTCAAACCCCTTAGAAGACATGGCTGAATGGCCAAAAAACACTCAGGGAAATTCATGATTTGACAGCTTGATTTTCTTTGGAGAAAGGGGGAAATGCAAGCCATTGGCTCAAAACGATTCATTTCATCAAGATCCTGAAAAAAAAAGGTGTGGTGTTTTTTGTGGCAGAGAGGATGCTTTCTAAAATATGTTCTAAAAGTGTTACATTTGGATTTTAAGTGTTGCTTTCCACAATCAGTGCTTTCTTTCCATGCACCAGAATGGTTCCACTTTACTGAATGTCAGGAGCTGACCCACAGGATGACACGGGCCAGGAGGGAGCTGTCATCTTATTAGCCTCCGGCCTGTCTCTGTGTGGGAGACCCTTCTCTTTTTCCTTTCTCTCTGTGGAAGCTTCATGGCTCAGTGCAAAGAGATCTGGTTTGGAATCAGATATGACTCGGTGACGTGACCTAGGCCAAGGGCTGGCAAACAGTGACCAGTGGATAAATCCTGCTAGTGGCCTGCTTTTGCCTAACCTCTGAGTTAAGAATATATTTTACATGTTTAAATGGTTGAAAGTAAGTCAAAAGAAGAAGTATTATCCGTGTCATATGAAAATTATATGAAATTCACACTCCAGTCTCTCTATATAAGGTTTTATTGGAACACAGGCACGCCCATTGGTTTATGTTTTTCTATGACTGCCTTGGCAGTGCAGTGTAGGGGTACAAAGACACGAGGCCACAAAGGCAAAGATACTTACTCTCTAGTCCTTTACAGGAAGCATGCTGACTCTTGAACCAGAACCATTCCCTTGTCTGAGCCTCACTTTCCTCACCTGCAAAATGGGATAATACTGAGGCCTCCCTCCCAGGCTGGCAGTTTAAGGAGGCAAAATAACGTACGGGCACGAGCAGACATTCCATCGCTTACTAACCAGGTGACGTGACCTGTCAGTGCCTCAGTTTCTGTTTCTCACGGGGATAAGAGCGCCTCTGTCTCCTCGGTATGAGTTCACTGAGTGCAGCACCAGGAAGACTGCCTGGCACAGGGTAAGTGTTAAGTGATGTCAGCAACTGTTAACCTTACAGGATTGTGGTGAAGAGAAACACTCGTGTGTATTAAAGAGAAGATAGATGAAGTCATGTTCTTGTTCAAAATGCCCAGCAGGTGCTCATCTCACAGTAAAGACACTGGCCGCACGCACAGACAGAAAGGACTCTGCTGCCAGAATACCCCAGGGGAAACCCAGATTTCATTCACCAGCCATGTGACTAGCATGTGACTTAACCTCTCTGAGCCTCGGTTTTATCATCTGTAAAATACAAGTAGTAATAATAATTCCCTCCTTGGATTTCTATGAGGATTAAATGATGGTGAGTGTGTGAAAAGGACTTAGCGCCCAGCACAGAGTAAGTAAATTTTACTTTTTACTTCGCAATTCTGAACACCATAAAAATAAAGCATAATGATGGAAAAAAACAATAAAGTTAACTCAATGATGAACTAAACCTCATCTCTCATACACTAAGAGGTAAATGCACCCCCATATGGGAAACTTGCACTGGCTGCCAGATGGACGGCAGAAATCTTTAGAAGGTGAAGGGGAGCAGGTAATTTGTCTCTGCCCTTTTAACCATCAGGATCTATCCCCAAATATCTGTGAACAGAAGACTGACATGTGAGCAAGGGCTACCCACCTCCAGATTTGGGGTACAGTACACCCCACCCACTGCTGCACCCCTCTGGCCCCCGATCATGTGTTTCTTGGTTATCCTGCCTGTCTCACACCCTCTCTGCTCCCACCTCTCAGCTACGGTCGGTACACCTTCAGTCTCCATCTTGGGGAAGCTTCTCTAGCTCACCTTCTGCCCTCTCGTACACACAGTCCTGGCCCTCACCCAGCCTGCTAGCCAGACAGAGTGGACCTCTGACATTCTGGTGGTTTGACATTTGAATATTCTATTTGAGGGGATCCCAAAATCAGAGCTTCCCTGGCAGTTCTCATAGTAAAGAACCTGCCTGCCATGCAGGATACCCAGGTTTCATCCCTGGGTTGGGAAGATCCCCTGAAGAAGGGAATGGCTACCCACTCCAGTATTCTTGCCTGAAGAATCCCAGGACAGAGGAGCCTGGTGGGTTATAGTTCATGGGTCATAAAGAGTTGGACTCAGCTTAGCAACTAACACTTTCACTCTCACTCTCTTTCAAGATCAGAGCCAAACAAAGCCCACTTCTCATGACAAGAGCCCCGAGGCTGGGTTGCACACTGTTCTCCCTTGGTTCCTGGCCCCACAGTCCATCAAGAGCGGAGGCCCCAGTTTCTGAATCTCGGGGAGTGGCACAAAGGCATGGGGCCAGAGAAAGAGCATGCGCGGTGGCACTGAGAGCCCCGGGCCATGGGAGGCGCCATCAGGGGCGATGGTGCCCTGGTAGTGACCGTGGCCCTGGTGGAGCACACTAAGGGGCCACTCCTGGGACTAGACTTGGCTCTACAGTGCCTGCCCTGGTCCCTGCCTGAGCTGGGTCTCTGCCTTCTTTGATGCTAGGAGCAATGTGATAGCCTTCCAATAAATTTCATCTCCAAATAAAGCAACCAGAGATGTTTCCATTGTTCGTAACCAAATCCATGACCAGAGCGTCAGGGTTGGGGGGTGTCTGTCACCTGGGTGACGGTCTGTATTTACACAAGTTCACCCGGTGACTCTTCCATCTACTGAGCTAGTCTCTCTACTGGAGAGCATAGACAACGACCTACATTTGTATGCTATCTTATTATTTGCAACATCATTGTCACATTCATCCTTTTTTTTTTGCTATTTTCCATGAATGTAGAAATGCCTTCTACATTCCTTTCTGACCATAAGACATTCATCTGGTTTACAAAATCTAAAAATTTTGGAAGCCTAGCCATCAACCAGCAAGGAAGGGGAAATTTTTTTTATTAAAAATCTAAGTCTAACTTCTTTGGATGAGTCAACTAACATTATTGGGAAAGAATTCTGTCTCATTTTCTTTAGTGAATTTTCAGTGATTTGATAGCACTAGGACATCTAGTCCATGCAATGTTTTTAACTTTTAATTTCCACTATTGTTTTGGATTTTTAAAATTGCACATGGAAAGTCATCCTTTTAGGTTTTAGGGGGTGATATTAAGAGAAGAAATTAGGATAAGCTGTTGTCTTATGTAATATTGAAGCAACATCAAGAAATGTAAAATATACGTTTCAACATCCTCACACAAAGAAGTTTCTACTGTCCATATAATTCCAAATGATAGAACAGAGCATATTCCAGTGTCCGCCAATAGTTTAGACTTCTTTCTTTCCCTACTGGATATATTGATAGCCTAATTTATGTCCCTTTTCAAGTAGATACTTGCTTAACAAATATTTGTCATCAACCCATCTTCTTCCAGGCACATAAAGACATGAAGAGAAAACACTTTTCCTTTTTGCTTTTCCAAATCAAGAGCTCACTGAGAACAAATCCACAGCCCATGCCTTATACACCTGTACATGACCGGGGTCTAACTCTGTGCCTGGTGTATTGTTTTGTTGTTGTTGTTCAGTTGCTAGGTTATGTCTGGTCTTTGTGACCCCATGGACTGTAGCCTGCTAGGCTCCTCTGTTCATGGGATTTCCTAGGCAAGAATATTGGAATGGGTTGCCATTTCTTCCTCCAGGAGATCTTCCTGACCCATAGGTCAAGCCCACATCGCCTGCACTGCAAGCAGATTCTTTACCACTGAGCCACCAGGGATTCCCACTGGGTGTATAGTAAGTGTTTAATAAATGTTCATTGAAAGAATAGTCCCACTTTCAGAGAACTCAGGATCAGTGGTACAGGTAAACATGTACAGGCATAAGTGCTGCATAAGGGGGTTAGTGTTATTAACAGAGGTAGAAAAATAAAGTAGGGTGGGTACCCAGGAGAAGGAGGACACCAGTTTGTTTAGGGAGGGCAGGACAAATGTCTTACTATCTTTTGCATCCCAATGTAATGCAATCATCCCACCACTTTCAAATCTCCCTTTTAAAGCAAATTTATGGGAAGGGGGATTGCACGGATGCTCACAGCACCTGCTGGAGCAGTTACAGTCTCTCTGTGTGCTCTCTGGTCTTGTCTTTTGGCTCCGCCATCTGCTCTTGCCATCTCTTTCATGGGTTGGACTCCTTTTCTTTCCTTCCCCAAAGCACTTTAGATAGAAATGTCATGGGCAACGGTGGACTTCGACTGAATTTGGGGAATCACAGACCATAGCCCGCGTGATACCAGATTCAGTGTTTGACATTCCTGTTCCGACAGTCTGACTGACCACGCCTCATCTTTGGGACTTTACTTACTAGTCATAAGCTCACCTGCCCCCCACACTGTGCTACATCCTCTGCCCCTTGCTATCAGCAAACTCCCAGCTGCTCACAAATTCATAGTGAGTTTTTCACGACGAGAAGGTGAGCTCTCCTCCACCTACTCCTAACTCATATCCGGCCTTTCCCTTGCTTTTCCAAGATGTCTTGGCAGTGCCCTGCTATATAAAGGACCACTGACTCCAATGTCTTGTTAGCATGACTGAGAGCTAGAAGGAGCTTCAGACTTAAAAGATCTCACAGTGAAGCAGAAATCTCTTTTCCACTGTCTGGGTGGAGGTGGAGACATGACTATCCTATTACACTCCTAGCACACAGTCAGACGGGAACAGGCACTCAAAGGTGTTTGACAATAGCATGAACGGAATGGGAAGGAGACAGAAAGAGCAGGTGGCTGGGGAGGCAGGTTCCCATGGGAGTCAAGCACAGGGAGATATAGGCTGTTGGGTTAGTCCTGGGAAGAACAGGGGAATGTTCTTTCTTAGAAACAAGCCAAGAAAGGCAGGACAGGTGGGATAAAAATTAAATAAATCATGGTGTGTCCCTGCTTGATTTCTTCTGCACTAGATATGAATGGGCAAGGGTTGGTGAGCATTTTCAACTATGAGCGTTGTCCCAGGCCCCCTTGAGTAGGAGAGGGACCCGTAGCTTGCCTAGAAAGGGAAGGCTGAACTTGGGAAAACCAGTCTAGGGAAACAAAGAGTTTGGATGTGTGGAATCAACTCTAAATGTGCCTTGCAGAACTCTAGGCACCTTTCCGTGGAGTTTACAGGATTTATTTCTCTTAAAAAAAAAAAAGTCAGCAAGCCTGTCTCTTCTTTCTTCTCTTTCATTTGTCTGGGTCCCCTTCATAATCTGTCGGTTCCAAGAGTGGCTAACACAAGGAATGAAGTGTAACTGGATCCCAGCCCTTGCTTTTATGTCTGCTACCTTCCCAGACTGCACAGACGTGTCGACTTTTCCAGCTTTACACTGAGACAAGAAAAGGAAAGAAACAATAATAAACCACACCCTGTTGTTTTCCCAGGATGTTCTGACTTTGGAAAGGGATTGTCTTACACGGAAGTAATCAAGTGAGACTCATGAGATGTAGAAACCAATGCTCTAATCTGCCCAAGTTTGAAGCCAGTAAAATACAATTTGACTGTGTATTTTCCTTCCCTTCTACGTGTATGAATGGTAATGGGTATTAAGTCCCTTACCAATTCTGTAAAACCTCATAGTTGATGAAAGTTTATGACTGGAAGGACCCTTGTAGGTCACTTTCACTTCATTCTGTCCCTAACTGGCATTTGAGCTCCTTTAGAAAGACTTTGCCAAACAGTTGTCTTCCTTACCTGTGCCAACCTCTTACGTGGAAAAGTCATCATCTTTAAATCACTTCATTCCTTCCTTTGCCAGATATGACTGTTGGAAAGTATTTATATAGCATCCCAGTCCATCTACCATTGGTTCCTATTTCTATTCCATAAGGCATAAAGTAAACAGAATCTTCACTATCTAGTTACTCATGTAAACCAGATTCAAGAGCTACTCTTTGCTCTGTCTCTTATACTTGCTATTCAATCTATCTGCAAACACCATCAGATTCACCCTCAGATTTTCACCAAACTTCATCACTTCTTGTCTTTACTCCAGCCACCCTAGTATATGAGCCCCTTTATTCTCCAGCCTGGACTACTATAATAATTTGTTCAGTGCTTTCCACGCTCTCATATTTTCCTACCGTCATCTGCTGCCTGTGTATCACCCAAGGGGGCTGTGTTTTAGAAATAATTCTACTGTTTACCATAGCCAGAGGAATGAAAAAAGAAGACGTAGTATATATACACAATGGAATACTACTCATCTGTAACAGAAGAATGAAATAATGCCACTTCCAGCAACATGGACGGACCTCAGCTTACCTCACTAAGTGAAGTCAGACAGAAAAATACAAATATCATATGCTATCACTTATATGTGTAATCTAATTTTAAAAAATCATATAAATGAACTTATTTAAGAAACAGAAATGAACTTAAAAATATTGAAAAGAAACTTATGGCTACCACACAGGAAACATCATGGTGTTCTCTTTCTCTCTGATCTATTCTCCTCCCACTCCCTCTTTTCTATCCATTCCTGGACATCCACTGAAAAGAAGAAAGCATTTGCATTGCTGTTCTCTCTGCCTGGAATGCTCTTCCTTCAGGTAACCCTGAGGTTGGCTCCTTCACTTCACCCTGGTCTTTGCTCAAATGTTACCACTTCATTTGCAAACATCATCACCACTCTTCATAGCATTTATCATCTCTTACTTGGTATATTCATTTATGAAATGTGTTTCTTGTCCACTATGCCTAAATGGATTGCAAGCTCCATGAAAACACAGATCTGTTTATTTGCTTCTGTAACCACACATTTCAATAAAATAGTGTTGTGAAAAGAGTGAAAGAATAAATGACTACAGCTCATATGTCATCTTTCTTCCAAACAACGCTCCTCTCGTCCTGTAAAGATATTTACCGATCTCCAGGTCAATCTTTCTCTGGGAAAACCAAACTCATTCCAAGGCTGGCATACACACGATTTCCCCTTCCCTCTTGGTCCCTCTTTTCTTTTTTTTTGGTCCCTCTTTTCTTTTCTCCGTGTAGTTTGCCAGCTCTCCTCTCGTGGCGGTTGGTGCTGGACCAGAGCATCAGTCATCAGTTAACTGGGTGGGTTTTGTAGTCAGCCCAAAAGGGTTCTTGAATGACTTGTTTATCTTCCTGCAAGTCACTTGATGTTCTTTATAATAAGCAACAGTAACTGGCTGAATTAAACAATAAAAAAGCATACTTATTGGAAGTACATGCACTGGCTCAGAGATCTGATAAAAAAAAAAAAAGGCTCTGGAAAAGTCAGAAATAAGGAGAGTTGGGGAGCAAAGCCACAGGGGCATTTCTGCAGAATACTAATGCTGGGTGTTATCAGTTCCATTATTTACTGTCCTTGTTATACTCCACTCATGGCTCAAATTCCTGGAAGAATACTGGGCAGGCCAGGCGGCAGGTGCCCACCGCACTCTCTAAGCTGCCAATGGCTGCCTTATTGACTACCTGCGGCTTAAATCAGATAGCATGTATAAAGGTTTCATCACAGAGCTGGGCATATCGTAAGCACAGTACGCCTACAGGAAATACAGGACCCAGGTTGGAATTCAATACTCTAGGCATGGCAGAATGCACTGCCATTTTCCTCATTTCAGACCCTAGTAACAGAGGCTGAGGGGGGAGGTACATTTTCACTAGTCACAGTAATGATTGACTCTAACTGAGATTTTCATCACCCAATACTCCTGGCTTGTTACTGTCAGCGCTTCTGCCAGGTCTTGAATCCTCTTCTCACATGAACATGGTTGATGGTTTGATCCTTACACTTATCCCATGACACTTAGTCTTATTGGATAATAACATCTGGATCCTATCATCTAATCAAGTCTTTTAGTTTTCTGTCACCTGTACATCTATAACCAGATTAATTGAAATTATAAGAGAAAGTATATATGAAATTCTTTGGAAATATGCATCACAGTGCAAATTAAAGGTATTATTTTAGTTAAGAATAACTAAAGTTATTTAGTTAATAATAACAAAGTAATAATTATTTAAAAATAACTAAATAATAACCAAGTGGTGATAGATGGAAATTACTTAGTACAGGATCCATTTTCCTGGCATATGCCCAATTATTTTTCCCCTCCTCTGGTTTCAGTTCCACTAGGTGAAATAATGCCATATGCTTTCCGAGGGCAAGCAAATTTAACTACTTTACAAGCAAGAATATGTGGGGCTTTTCCATTAGCATTCATCTTCTAGATAGCTTCAAGGAATTTTGATTTTCAACAGACAGCAATCTAGTTCTTAAGCCATATGGGCATTTGTTCTTCATCTTTTAAGTCTGACCTTGGCCGGCTTCAAAGGCAACAGCCAGTGCTATTTCAGAGCAAATGTAATTTACATTATCTGATTGTCAACAATGCAATATCTCTATGCTACATAGTCATTGTCAGGAAGATAGCTACAATAAAGGCTTTATATGAATAGCTCTGGTTAGGGATTTAGGGTAATGTTATTTACTTAACTTCAGCTTCTTCTGTGGAAACCACGCAGAGCACTGATACTCTGTGAAGAATATATTAATGATATATGCCTGGGGGCGGCACATCCTTCGCCTTTTTACAAATTGATTTAGATGCCAAACAAAACTCCTAAGCACTACTGTTCTTTTGACTGGAATGAAATTCCTTTCACCATACTAAAATAAAGATGTCCTGCTTAGCATGCAAAGATATTATATATCCACGAGCTTTAAGCCATGGTCTGTATACCTAGGTGCCTAATGTATTATCTGATACTGGTGTTATCATTTTATATTTTATTTCCTATGCCATTATAAAGTTCATGTCTTTCCTGTTTATCTTTCATATTGACATTTATTCATTTCTGAGGAAATACATACCTATTGATATATTTGAGGAAAATAAATGCCTTGTTGGTTCTGTTCAAAAATGAACATTTTCAAGTCACAAAATTCACTGGATTATAGCTTTTTTGCTTTTCAAACCAAGGCATCTTTAAAGCATACTAAGGGGCCTTTGAAAAGTGATTTACGGCCTCTGTCCCCCACAAACCAGCCCTTGGTCCTCAAAGGAAAATGATGACCATCATAACTGAGGTTTAATGGAATAAGGCAGAGGGAATAGCTAAAGACAAGAGCAAGTGCTTAGGCCAAACGCTGACTGTTAGACATTTTTCTTCCGTCTTAGAATTCTCTATTCTGCAGGTTAGATCCAGGTAAACTTCTGCTATTTTTAAACAGCCCCTGGGGCCTTTGAGGGCAGTCTGGTTTCAATCCTCTTGGAGATAAGAAATGCTCAGTTGTGACAAGAGGCATTTTCAGGCCGAAGCGTGTATGGAACAGCACAGGGTTGGGGTTTGCTGGGTTGTGGCAAAGAGGATTCTAAACAAAGACCCTTGAAAGTGAGAGTCCCCCACAGAGAGACATGCTGTTGCCGTGTGAATCTCCCCTCCTTGGGCCTGGAGGGGATTCCACATCCTCACAGAGCTTTGATGTTCTGAACGCTAATTGGAAAATGTAAGCCCAACAATGATTCTCTATTTATTATTTGTACTTGGATGAATTCTGACCTCACAAGGCAAACTCCTGATCTTTGGTGTAAGATTCTTTATCTGGGCAATGTTTTTATTTTTTCCTCCATGCTGTTTTTTAAACATCCTGGGGCCAGATTCCATTAATTCACTTTTCTCTTCTGATCTCAGAAGGCAGCTGATGATTCCAATGACTGGCCTTTTCTCTTCATTTTCTTTTTTCCTTTACTAGTTAAATGTGTTTAAAAAAACTGCATAATTTTTTGCTAGAAGATAAGACCCAAGCAAACCTATAGGATGAATATATGTAAGTCACTAAAATAGAATGCAGTTTTGGTGACATGACATCATGACTTGGGATTTGGACAGTAAATACAAGCAGGAGTTTAATGACAAAGCATGAATGAGGTGGAGGAAAATATAGACTGAGGGGTTATGTAGTAAAACTTTGCAATTTCCTGAGTGGCAGGATCTCAAAGCAGATTCAAGCTCAGGATAATTTATGGAATTTGGTGCTGATCATGCAGTCTTGTGAACAGCCTTTAGTTCGGGAGGATGGCTCTTATCTTAGGGGCCTGTTTTGTATCATCCTCTCTGGTTCACTCTTCCATGTAGCTAATGACCCTGAGAGCCCCAGGCTGTACTGTGGAATGTCACATGTATTATAACAAATGACCTGTCGGGCATGGAGGCAGATGCAAAGTGCCTACCGTGGTATTAAGGACCCTGCTTTGCAGATCTCATTTCATATCACGTGTGAGAAAGTGATCTGCTTTAGGTTTTGTCGGATAGGATTATTGAACTTTGTTGACTGTGTGTCTGGAGGAATTGCAGAGCCTGCTGGCATGTACAGCAGGCTGCACCATGCTAAGGTCTCTCGCATCATTTAGCTGAGGTGGAAGCAGGGCCAGGGCCCTTAGGTGCTTCCAGATAAGGCAGAAGGGTCCCCAGAAAAAATACATAAATGGGTGAAATCACTGTGCATAAGATTACCTGGGAGGGCTTCCCTGGTGGCTCAGTGGTTAGGAGTCCACCTGCCAACGCAGGGGGCACAGGCTGGATCTGTGGTCCAGAAGGATCCCATGTGCAGCAGGGCGACTAAGCCGGTGTGCTGCAACTACTGAGCCCGTGAGCCACAACGAGAGAGGCCACTGCAATGAGAAACCCGAGCACTACAACCAAGAGCAGCCCCCACCCGCTAAAACTAGACAAAAGCCTGCAGAGCAATGAAGACAGGGCAGGGCCCAAAACAAAGTCATTCATGAAGAGAAAAAGAATACCTGAGACCCGCTTTCCTCCTGCCCCTACTCGCTACCATTCTAGGCCCCAGTTGTACAGATCGACTTCTCTAGGCTTTAGACAAGGCGCTCCATACTTTTAACGAGTTCCACATTCTGAGGGCAAGCAATCCCTTGACCATACTTTGTGAAACAATTATTTGGAAGGTGCTGCTTGGTGTAGCAAAGAACTGAAACACAGGTGCCCAGCTGGCATGGTTTGGCTGCAGTGCTGCTCATTGGTCAAATGTCCTAACTTCTTTACCTTTATTTTGCTCATCTATAACCCTGGTACAACAGCATCTCCCTGGAGTGTATTGGTGTCAGTAAAATGCCTAGTACGTGCTTGCTCAGTCGCTCAATCATGTCTCACCATTTGGGTATACTACAGGAACTCACTGAATCACAGTATTACTCTGATTACTACTATTATCTTAAAAAATCATGTTCAACGATGTGCTAAAATGACTTCAACACCAGAAAAACTCCACAAAGCAGGGAATGGGGCAGTAGAACCAAGACAAGGAAAGGGGTTATTAACTGGTTGATACTCTACTATCCACTCCTTGCACTAGCCAGGCCATCTTTCTGTATTTGCAACTTCCTTGTTTTTATTCTCTGTGATATCTTTTTTTTTTCAGTTTTATTTATTCATTTTTTTACTTTACAATATTGTATTGGTTTGCTCTTTTCTTCTTTAAAGGTAACCATCACCAAACTTGTTTTCTTGCCATTAATTATTATTTTTTTATGGATATACCAGGAAAAATATGGAGGGAATTATTCCTAGTTGTCTTGATTTTCCGTACAAGGCAATAGCCAATACCACTGGGACTGCTCTAGTATTCCTAAGAAGTACTTGAAGCGAGTATGGTAAAGGAAAACTGCCACAAAGATATGTTCTGAAACCCAATTACGGTCCACAGTGATAGGAGCTGTGTGTATGTACAAGCCCATTTTCCAAAACAGCATTCCATGCTCCAATGTCCTGGTTGCAAAAAGGATATAGTATGTCGGAGAGTTAGTGATGGTGCTGGTGGAGACTGGGCTGGCTTCATGGTTGGGTCACCTCTGAAGTGGCACAGAGTCCCATAATTAGAAGGACGCCACATTTGTTTTAATACTCTCCTGTTGCCATCTTGAAATTTGCAATAATACTGATCAAAGGCCCCATGCTTTCACTGTGCTCTGGGCTTCATATTTTATAGCTGGTCTTGGGTATACATGATGGTGGATATTAGAAAAAGCATTGATGGTTATTGTTAGAGACATCAATAGAAAGTTTAAACACAGATGTGCTCTGATTTATACTCTAAAGAGATCATTTTTGTTTTTTCTGCTGAGTAAGAACAGATCACATATAATAGGAAGAATGAAAGCAAAGAGACCAGCAAGTAAGCGGGTCATTTTAGTGTCTGGATAAGAGATGATAGTGATTGTGGACTGGGGCAGATTGTGGAAACAGAATACTCCAGGTCCCAGAAGGAATAGAGTTGAGATATATTTTTGGTGGTAAAGCCAACAAGATTAAAGTTTAAAAACAGTAACAGAAAGATATTGATGTTATAAATTTCTCTCATCAGCAAGACGGCTTCTTGTCAATGCTCACAGAGCTGCACTGGTGGGAACAGTAAATGGTACATGAGATTTCTGGCTCTGACCCTGACAGCTTTCAGGCCTGGGGCCTAATGATCAAGCTGAACGAGAGCTCTACAGGGCAGGTTTCAGGCTGACCAAGGTCAATCACAGCCAACCTCGTGGATGGGGTCAGAGAAGATCCCAACTTGCAGCTGTGGCCCAAAGCTGGGCATGACAGCGGTTATTGATGGCTGTTCTTTGTCCCAGTTCGGTAGCAGTCAGGAGACAACATAAGCAGCATAAAGGGACTAATGTAGGATTGACTATGTGTATACCAGCTTGTTAAGAGAAAACAGTGGAAGAACATCACCCAAACATGAGTTACATGATTCTTTTTAGAGCTCCAATGTTGTCTAGAGTAAAGGGGGCAGTCTTTAAATATTTATAGTGATTTCTTGTTTATTACATTTTATTTTATTTGGCTTTTGGAAAATGTTACAAAGGTGAGTTGTATTGTTGTTACTAATGATTAAATTCCATAATTAATTTAAACTCAACATGGCCTACTGCTACTTCTTTACTCTAATTAATGAGACTCCTTGAAATTTACATTAACCAATTAATCAACATGACTACAGGGAAGACACTTGCGTTGCTAGTTCTCAAAGCCCTAAAGTTGAAAGTCCATTCAAATATAGAAACCTCAGAGACCCAAGCTTATTTTCCCCCACCAACAGTGACTTTAATCATATTTGTGAAAAAGCATTGAGCTAACATTATTTTTCTTTAATTTCTTTAGCTTATTCTAATTATGGAACTGAGGATGTCACATGGTTTTGAGATAATGAGTTTCTTTTGTAGTGGTCCCGTGACAGTCTTTCATGCTTGCTCCCTTACAATGGAAAAAGAAAGCTAGGTTGGCCATTCCTAAATGAAAAATGATGCTCTAAACATGTGAGACGCCGTGAACTAACCAGTCTACAGTCCTGTGTTCAAATGCAAATGGAACCCTACAAATGCTCACTGCCCAACCATCCATTTTCCTTCAAAAACAACTGAAACACAAGTTACAGTTTTCTGAACCACTTCTGCCTCACACCTTGTTTGCTGTGTTGGGTTTTGCTAATGCAGAATCACTGTTTGATGAAATGAATGGAAGAGGCAGGGAGGAGCATACATTCCATCAAAAACAAGATGACAGAATCAAATGAAACTCTCTTTCATCAGAGTTAAGACATTTAGCTTGTTTTTATGTGTAAAGCACAACTTGAGGGCTTCAGAGAGGCATTGGCCAGCAGGCAAATATATTTGTTTTAATTTGTGTATTCAATTGGTCTTAGAATCCACTTTAAAAATACATAAATATTTTCCTTGGAAATGCAGATACTTCCTGCATTTATGAAGGGGAAAATAAATGAAAGCTCTGTTTGTTTTTCATGACCAGATGTGGGCTGGATACAATGTGGGATGGAGCAAAAAAGCCTGGGCCTGGCTTGAGGCCCCACACTATCAGCAACCATGACCTTGGGTGAATCCCATACACCCTTCCCCCAGCCTCAGTGACATCTGTAAGATATCAATCAAATAGGATGTGAATGCTAAGGTTTCTTGTAGTTCTACAATTTGACACCACCAGCAGTCAGTTCCCTTTCTTCTTTCATTTCTGCATTTTCAGTAATTCCAGGGAAGTTGAAACTCAGTATTTTTACCCTCTGATGAAACTCAAGGCAACCCAAACTGTCTGTACAGAATTTAATCAGCAGTTTATTGATTTTCTTCACATTGGTCCATTGTCCTTTGGTTGTTTATGAACACACAAACTTGTATTTAAGTGTTTACAGGCAGAGACTATGTAAATAATTATTGGAGAGTCAAGAAAACATATAATCACAAAATGAGTCGGTTGTTGATACATTTAAAAATGTTTGATTTTTCTCTTGGAAGAAAAAAAGGGTAAGGCAAAGAGAACAGTCTACAGCCTGCATATATATTATGTAAGCTTCCATCTAATCTGTTCATCTAGCCACTTATCTTTTTTCTTAGCAGGAAACACTGATGTACGTTGCATAATGACAACATCGTTCATCTTGGGAAAGATTTGAACTTAAGTACTATAAATGTTAGACTTGTCATATAATTTCACTGTTTGTAATGCTACTTTTCCTTGTTCAAGCCAGTACGCATATTCTAAGAGTTAACACACAATTATGAAAGGACCATATTAGAAAGAACTATCCCAGGTCTCAGGAACGATTTCTTAAGTCTGTTGTAAATTATTCTAGTATCACCCTTATATTTTCTTGCAGAGCTGTTAGCATTTTTCTGATTTTAACTTAATTTCCACTGAGGAAAAAGAAACTTCACAAAAATTGACCACTGTAAAATGTTTATCAAAGTACATTTTTTCCTTTTGTCTGAATAGTTAATATCCTGTTGGAAATAGGGTGGGATAAAACTTCAAAATATATTACTGGAAGATACAATTTAAACTTTCACAGACATATAAAGACAAATATATTATTCTGTTTAGATGAGGTTCCTACATCAGTCAAATGCATACAGACAGAAATTAAAAAGGTGATTGCCAAAGGCTGGAGGAGAAGGAAATTAGGAGTTAGTGTTTAATGGGCATAAACTTTCAGTTTGGAAAGATGAAAAGTTCTGGAGATGAAGGATGGTGATGACTGCACAATGCTAGGCAGAAATGTAGACTTAAAATGTGATAGAACTGTATACTTAAAAGTGACTAAAATGGAAAATTTTATGTTATATATAGTTGGCATCTATTTTAAAGACAAACAGTTGCACCGAAAAGAATAAAATACCTAGGAATCTTTTTAAACCAAGTTGGTGAAAGACCTGCATAATGAAAACTCTAAGACATTGATGAAAGAAATTGAAAAAGACAGAAATAAAGTAAATAGATATTCTATGCTCCTGAATTGGAAGAATTAATAATGCTACAATGTCGATGCCCAAAGAAAACTACACATTCAGTGCAATCCCTATAAAAGTTCCAATGACATTTTTTGCAGAAATATAATGTACAATTTTAAAATTAATATGAAACCTCAAAAGATCCCTAATAGCCAAAGCAGTCTTGAGAAAGATGCACAAAGCTGAAGGCCTCACACTCCCTAATTTCAAACTATATCACAAAGGTACAATAGTCAAAATATATATTTACATAGATCAAATGGAACAGAATAAAGAGCCTAGAAATAAATCCATACATATATAGTCAGCTAATTCATGACAAAGAAGGTAAGAATAGACACTGAGGAAAGGACAATGCCTTCAATAAATGATCTTGGGAAAAATCAACAGTAACACGCAAGAATGAAACTAGACTACTATCTTACATCACACACAAAAATAAGTTAAAATGGGGTTAAAGACTTGCATGCTAAGTCACTTCAGTCGTGTCCGACTCTGTGCAACCCCAGAGATGGCAGCCCACCAGGCTTCCCCGTCCCTGGGGTTCTCCAGGCAAGAACACTGGAGCGGGTTGAAAGACTTGCATATGAGACCTGAAATCATAAAACTCCTAGAAGAAAACATAGGTAGTAAGGTCCTTGACGTCAGTCTTAGCAATATATATATATTTTTTTATCTACCTCCAAAAGCAATGGCAACAAAAAACAAAAGGAACTACACCAAACTAACACAGGGAAAAATTAACAAATAAAAAGGCAACTACTGAAAGGGAGAAGATATTTATAAATTATATATTCAATAAGGGGTTAATATTCATGATACATTAAAACTCATACAACTCAGTAACAACTACAACACCAAAATCAACGTGATTTTTAAAATGGCAGAGGATCTGAATAAACATTTGTCCAAAGAAGACATAGAGATGACCAACAGATTCATGAAAAGACACATTGCTAATTTTTAGGGAACTGCAAACCAAAACCACAATGAGATATCACTTCACACCTGTTTGAATGGCTATTATCATAAGGACAAGAAATAAGTGTTGGCAACTATGTGAAGAGAGGGGAACATATATGTGCTAATAGGAATTTAAATTGGCATAGTCACTATGGAAAACAGTATGGAGACTGCAAAAATTAAAAACAGAACTACCATGTGACCCAGAAATTCCCCTTCTATGTTATGATTTCTATTCTTTAAAATTTAAGGTGTGATTTATGGCCCTGAATGTGATCCATCTTGGTGAGTGCTCCATGTAAGTTTGATAAAAATATGTGTTTTGCTGTTGACGGATGAAACAGCCTACTAATGCAGTTGATAGAAATAAACTTTTTGAAGCTTTAAATTTACCTTGTTCATGTATAGTGTGATATTGGTGCAGAATATAAATCATTCTGCCATTTTTTGGTTTGGAGTGTTAAATTTTGACAAGCATTCATTTTTCTTCAAGAAAATCTTGGAGTGGAGTTAAATCTTTATAAACTTCTTCCATGACTCAACTGATGTATATTGGCAAAGTACACAACATCATTAAAATCATTGTCTTCTAATCTCATCAAGAATTCTAAAAACTGGTGATTTCTAGCAGTTGCGCATATACTAAACAATTTTTAACAGCTGCACTCATGATACTTTCAATAGGGTTTGCTTTAGTAAATGAAGCACAAATTGTTTCAATATGAATCTTTACAGTGAGTAAACTATTAAAGGAATCACCCATCTTTTGTTTTAAAGTACCATTAACTTTAGATTTGTAACCCAACATACTTGGAAGTCCATCATGATAGAAACTAATTTTTCACATCTAGCTGAAATTCTTCTTTGAGAGATACAAGTTGAAAAGTATCTACACAATTTTGACTTTTTAAATTTGGTTTGATATTTCTTAATAAATTTGGAAGCCCTTTAAGACAAAATCTATCCAGAGTACTATTTGAGCTGTATCACATATCACACAGTTCATGGAAAGCTAAAGTAAAGTACTTGCAAGGTTTTCATAGTTTCATCATTTGCTCTTTGATACTGCCAGAAAAGTCTTGCATTCTATAGTCAATTGTTTTCTGACTTTGTTAAAGATCTTTCATTTTTCATATATTATTTTGTCTTTTCCTCATGATTTTCTAGCATAATTTTCATAATGGGATTAATTTACTTTACCATGTCTCTGTCCTTAAAATACTTTTCTTTTTCTATACAAGAATCCAAGATGCTTATAGCTGGCCAAAATTAGAAGCCCATATTCTGTTTTTTTTTTTTTTAACACTTTATTTATTTAATTTTTGGCATTTAATTTGGATTTCAATGACTATTTCAGTGATTCCTTTTTGAATTTTGAGAGGAAACCTATTACCAATATTATGGAATAATATTTTGAAATAGACATTTGCAGGATGAACACAGAAGTATTAGACTCAATCATTCTTAAATTTGAATGATGTAACTGACTTTTCCAATCTTAAAGTGAGAAGAAGTTAGAAGCTAAATCTAGGCTTCATGGTAAATGTTCCTGGTTCAATCCGCTATATATGACTTGGGCATGGGGTAGGAGTTGTAGCAAATATACTACCATCTGTTTGGAAGAAATCTGGGATTGAGAAGTCTAACTGCTTATATGTGATTTTGGGTAAAAATTCCTTACATTTTCTGTTCTTAAAACTATGGAATATAACTGCTAAACCAGAAACTAAAATAGTTCCATGATCCAGCTACAACTATTCTCTACTAAACTCTTTCTCTATATGCTGCAAAATTCCTTTATCCATCAAAAACTTTTTCCTGCTTTTTCAAAAATTCTACCCTTTTTTCCCCAGCCATAGCACTCGGCATGTGGGATCTTAGTTCCTCGTGTCCCATTCAGTGGAAGCATGGAGTCTTAACTGCTGGACTGCCAGAAAGTCCCTCCAAATTCTGCTGGTTTACAACATGGCTCCTGCTTGCTGTGGTACCAGTTCTGTTTTGTAGCCCCTTCATGGTACACTTTCACTTATTTCTACTAATTCTAACTGGCTCAAGTGCTCTATGTTTCCAATGTGAAACTGTTAAGAACTAGGCAGGTAACCATTTGTGAGCAAAAAAGCTAAGGAATCGAGGTCACCTCGGAGAAAATAGGACCATGTGAGCAGCAGCAGTGTCTGTCCAAAGGGTTGTCGCCCTTAGAAAGAGGGGTGGGCAAGCAGACAGCAATTAAGGACACCGGGAATCCTTAGGACTGGCCCAGAAAAACACCACAGTGTGTATTCTGACATTCGTGTCCAACTCTTTGTGACCCCATGGACAATAGCCTGCACTAGGCTCCTCCATCCATGGGATTTTCTAGGCAAGAGTACTGGAATGGGTTGCCATTTCCTTCTCCAGGGAATCTTCCCGACCCAGGGATCGAACCCAGGTCTCCTGCATTGTAGACAGACACTTTACTGTCTGAGGCACCAGGGAAGCCCTGTTTTGTCATACTATAGACCAAATCATTGGAGAGACTGAGAACAACTTTCTGAAGCAGGGAGATTTGTGAAGAAGAATTCTTTATCCCAGTGTAATAGAAGAAAACTTGGACACCAATATTATCAATGCTCTTCAAACTATTTCTAAAGTCGACCTTACCTTTCTGCAATTTTCCATTACACCACTGCTGTGTGTGCCATCCTTCTCCTTGCACAGACTCCTCTACTAGTGAGCTCCAGGCTGGCCTCCCCACCGCCAATTCTGTGTCATCTGGTTTGGTCCACACACAAAGAAGAGTATAGTATACTACTTAAATGTGACACTTGGTTCTCACTTCCCAAAACTGAGTTGCCACATTTAATTAATTTGATTTGATAAGTAAATATTGAGTACATACTATGCTAGGTGTTTTGGGGAATATAATTGTGAATAGGGTATCTATCCTGCCCTTGAGGACTGTACAATGTAGAAAAAATTTTATGACTTACAATCAAGGATGCATAGGAGAGTATGGTATCCTAAGAAAGGGTACTAATTGAGGGAGGGAAAAATCAAAGGTAGGACCTTCACTTTGAGCCTGAAAGCAAATGGAGGATTTACAGATGGAGGGAGAGGCCTATTCCTAAGGGAAGAAAACAGGAGAAGGAACAGGATGACAAAAAGCTGGGGGCAAGAATGGAAAAACTGAGTACACTGGTTCTGTAACCCAGTTCCATCCCTGGCTGTTGACCCAACTCAATACTAATTCTCATCTCCAACTCCACCCATTTCAAACCAATGACCGTGATGACAATAATAATAACTAATATTTGTTTAATTACTGCTCAGTGCCAGGTACTGTTCTAAGGAGCAAACCTTCCTGTTTCCTTGTTTACCATGTTGCTGAGCAGCCTCTGCCTCCTCTGGGTGAGGCCACTCCATTCTCCGGCTCACCACGGAGCCTGCCAGGCGCCATTGTCTTCCCCACACCAAAGCGCAAGCTGCCATTTGCCACTGAGCTTGCGCAAGCGCGTTACGGCAGAGTGAAGCAATCTCTCTATATCCATGACTCAGAAACGGGAAAACAAAATACAGATGACCACATCTTTCAAGAAAGATGGGAAAGAGTATATTTCTTTGTTGAAATCAAGAATACTTGTGTGGAAATACTTGATCTTTTTCAGTTAATTTATATTCTATTGGCACTCTCATCAGGCATTTTGAGTTGGGGGTCCTGTTTCTGGTGGCTAGACAGTCCTATCAATAAGGAGTCAAAGAAAAGACAGTCAGTTCCTTAGTCAAAGGCTTGTTGTACATAGGAAGTCCACAGTTTCAAAATGTATCCAAAGTCAGCATGGAACTTGACATGCATTAAAGGAGTTGTGAGGCTGGCTCTCCATATGAGAGTTTTGAGCAGTTAGGATGAAAGGAAGGGAAAAAAAGACCTAGCTTTCTTTTGCCGGTTTCTTACACCCCATCTCTTTGGAAGCAACCCACTTTCTTGAGATTTCAGGTTGAGAAATTATAGGACCCTTCACTATGTTGTCACTCAGATTCTAAGAAGGATGGGAAATAGAAGAAAAAGTGAAAAGAAAACTAAGATGAATGGTGTTCCAAATATGGCAAAACTAGTTATTCTGTGTTTATTTGGAAATCCATTTATTTTGGTAAAACTCACCTGTGCTCAACTTTTAGGAAAAGTCTACTTACAGAGAAGCAGTCTCTCTATGACTCAGGTTTGAAACTTGTTTATTACGGAGAGATGAAATATACAATTGTGAGGACATGTGCAAGGGCCAGGTGAGGGCACTCATAGGGATTACATATCATGCGTCTCACAGGAACCAATGTTAACTGAGAAACCCTATAGCTTCAGACACTCTAGAGAAACAAAATAAATTGTTACATAGGTAAAACATGAGTGAGTGAGTGTGTGTATGTGTGTCCTTGCAGGGGAGGGAGGTTAACCAAATGATGTTTTCTTAGAATTTATTTGGCTTGCATCTACAAAAACCCCATAAGGCGAATAGTCTTACTGTTCTCCAGGAAGGTATGTTGAATGATATCAATATTATTTTCACATTAAAGATAAGGCCAGTTGTTTGCTGAGGGTAACATGAGGTATATGGCTTCAGAATAACCACACCAGACTTGCCAATAAACAACTTCAGTGAACTCAGTTTTCTCTAATTTATAGTCAGCCTGTTTAAATTACTGTT
Source organism: Oryx dammah (assembly GCF_014754425.2). NCBI lineage: Eukaryota > Metazoa > Chordata > Mammalia > Artiodactyla > Bovidae > Oryx > Oryx dammah. Next base: position 32,251,678 of record NW_024070193.1, read on the forward strand.
ATTTGGCTAGGATTGTTTCATAGGGATTTAATTGTGCCTGTGAATTGAGTTTCTTTCAAATTCATCTCTTTAATTCACTTTATTTCCCTCCCCCATGTCTCGTTTTGCATATGCTCCAAAACATATCAATAATTTATGCCACAAAGCCTTGTTTTCGCCTTTGTAATGACACACATGTTCTGCATTGTGTCGTGATGTCAAAGGAAATGTGTATATTGTGAAAAGGTCTTGAATTTTTCATGAAAGCTGGTGGGGGCCAAATGGCTATTTGCAGTGCTTTGGGAGAAGGATAAATTTAGTTTTTGAGAAAGTTTCACAACTGAGTCAAAGCAACAAAGATAATATTTGCTGAGCCTGTATTTTTTCCTTATCACACACAAACCTCAGTATTTACACACACTATCTCATCCTTATAACTGCATTGCAAGGGAGATGTTTCTCATGATCTCTGTTTTACAGATCAGGAAACGGAGGCTCAGTCCTAAGAAGTCACTGGCTCCATATCACACAGTCAGGGAGTGACAGAAGAGGGACTTAAAGCTCAGGCCTTTGGGACCTCAAAGTCCAAGTGGTCTTTTTATAAAATTACTTAGGTAACTTTAAAATTGCTTTTGCTTCAGTTCTAGATCTAAAACTTGAACCCTCAACTCTCCTTTTCTTTAAAAAAAGAAAAAAAATTTTTTTTTAGTCTTGTCTGTTCTCTTCTCCTCTGACTGCCTTTTAACTGACCACCAAATCAAGTGAACAAAGCCTGATGGAATTTTTAGCCTAAGTCAGAGGGAATGACATCACTGAGGTCTGTAGGGCACAGACAGCATGAGATCATCTCGAGCCGACATGAAGCTGATGCAAAATATTCATTCATTTAGCATTTACTGAACTCTAACTCTCTGTTAGATCAGGGGTCAGCAAATTGTCGCCCATGAAACAAATATGTCCTGTCTTCCATCGTCACAAGCAAAGTTTTACTGGAACACAACTGTGCCCATTCAATACGTAGGGTCTGTAACTATTTCTGTTAACAGCAATGCTGAGTAGTTGCGACAGACTCCATATGTCCTTCAGCGATGAGGATATTTACCCTCCTTCTCTTTCCAGAAAATGTTCATTGACCCTGTGCTAGACAATGATCAAAACAGACACAACCTCTACCCTTGTGAAGTCTATAATCTCACGAGACATTCATCAAATAATCATTATATTATTAAAAACCGTGCCTGCTATGAAATCAAAGCGTGGTAGAGTGGACAGAGAGTTTTATTTATGCTCATCTCTTGCCATCAGTTCTTGATATTCAATCATTTGGGCCTTATTCTCTTACTGTAAAAAGAACTTCTTGCCTGGATTGACAAAACTATCATTCACTTATTCAAATTCAATGAATATGCCCTGAGCACCTGCCATGGACTCAACACTGCCTTAGGCACCTGGATATTGGAATGATAAAAAGTTGAGAGTTGGTCTCCCATTTGGCCTTAATCCTCAGTTGGTTCAGAACCCAGGAAATGAAGAGGAATTCTAGTTATTGGACCCCATCAGCCTCTCAACAGAGTCCATGGTAGGATCTGGCTCCTTCTTATCCCTGAATTCTCTGAAATGACCTTGCATCCTTATAGTAAGGTGCTTCCCAGCTGGTGCAGTGGTAAAGAATTTGCCTGCCAAGGAAGGAGACACAAGAGAAGCTGGTTTGATCCCTGCATTGGGAAGATTCCCTGGAGAAGGAAATGGCTACCCGCTCCAGGATTCTTGCTTAGAGAATCCCATAGACAGAGGACCCTGGCGGACTACAGTATATCCTCTTTTTTAATTGAAACTAGCTTGAGTAGGTTTCCGCTACCCAGAACGCCTAACACACGGGGTTTAGTGACTAAATCAGCTGGAGCATGTAGCCTCACGCACTCTGGCAGCAGGAACGATTAGCCTGGTCTTTGTGTGGACAACCAGGTTTGCCCCAGTTCTGTTTCTGAGTTTCTAATTTTCCCTCCCTCTGTGTTCTTCATCTCAGCCTCAGTGATGTGAACCAAGAATAATTTCTCCAGGTCTTCCAGGACACAGTTCTGTCCCAAGTCCTAATTTCTGGTAGCCTGCTGCTCAGTAGACTTGGGAGTCCCACTGGTGCCTCAGACCTCACAGGACACATTGACTTCCTCCACCCCTCTTGACTTGTTCCTGGTCTTGAGGACACCCTTGGAGATAAACATGGATCACAGAAACAGCTGAAACCACAAGGCCATGTCACACCCCAGTGGGGGAATTGCTGCAGGCTTAGGTGGAGGCCATGCTGGTAGGAACATCCAGGTCAATTCTGTCTCCCTGGCCTTAGGCAGGCCCAGGTTACCATCATGAAAACTGGCCTTTCCTGTTCCTCCTCACTCTGACCTTTATTCCTCTTGGGCCTTGAGGTGATTCTCTGATTCCTAGACCCGAGTTCTTGAGCTTGATTCTGTACTTTCTAGTTCTGTGTCATCCTCGACATTTGGATACTAATTGGCTATTCAGTGTGTTATATAGGTATCTAGTATAGTCCTTAAAACACATTTGTGAGAAAGGTAGAATTATTATTAAAATCTATTCCCAGATGAGGAAGAAAGTGGGAACCTGTTCAAGTGACTTGTTCAAGGTGACAGAGATGTATGTGTTTGGAGTTAGGATTCCAACTATGTCTGATTGGCTCCAAAGTTCGTACTATTCTAATTCCTTCTTCCAATCCTTTAGCCACCTGATGCGAAGAACTGACTCATTGGAAAAGACCCTGGTGCTGGGAAAGATTGAAGGCAGGAGCAGAAGGGGGTGACAGAGGATGAGATGGTTGGATGGCATCACTGACTCAATGGGCATGAGTTTGAACAAGCTCCAGGAACTGGTGTTGGACAGGGAAGCCTGATGTGCTGCAGTCCATGGGCTTGCAAGAGTCAGACACGACTGAGAGACTGAACTGATACTGATACTGATTGCAGGAAGTTGATTTCTTTTCCCCTTTTCCTTAATAGTGCTATTTTGGAGGTCCTGATCTTGTGACTTACTTTAACATTTATGCTAGTGGTTAGAAAACTTTTTATGTAAAGGGCCAGGCAGTAAATGTTATTGGCTTTGCAGGACATATGGTATCTGTCACAACTATTTAACTCTGTGACAGACAATGCTTAGAAAATGCTACATTGAGTGTGGCCACGGACAATACATAAATGACGGGTGTGGCCCTTTGCCAATAAAACCCTATTCTGGACACTGAAATCTGAATTTGATACCCTTTTCACATGTTGCTAATTATTATTTTTTTTCAAAAAGTATAAAACTATTCTTAGCTTGTGAGCTATACAAAAGTAGACAGTGGAGCACATTAGATTCCTGGGCCACAGTTGACAAACTCCTGGGCTATATCCCATTATTTGGATTTATACTTTTTGTGAAACCCTCATGCATTTTGAAACCCTCACCAGTGTGCTTGCTACACACCAGTGTTCTAAGTTTTTTACAAATCTACACTAATGTGGTCCTCATAGCCACCCTATGAGGAAGATGCTATTATCATCTCAAATTTACGGATGAGGAAAATGAGCTACAGAGAGATGAACTAATTTGCACAAGGCTGTATTAAGCTAGGAATTAAGTGAACTTGAGATTGGCACCCAGGTAGTCCCACCCCAGGGCTGGCTTCCACTCTGGTTCCTATGAGATAATATATTTAAAAGTGTTTTGAAAACTGTAAAGGGTTCTATAAATACAAGTCAATAGCTATCATAATTAGTGATACATCTTTATCTAGGTTTCTGAAGGGATTGGACAGCCATCAAATTGATGTTAATCAAAACAAAAACACCCAGGCATGTCGTGGGATGGTATTTGTTTTTCTGTCCATCTTAGCAATAAATTTCCATCTCCAATAAACAACGGAGGAGACTTCTTGTGTAGACTTCACTCCTTGCTCCCATCTCCATGAACTTTACATTATGCTTCAGTTTTGATTAAAATGAAAATGAAGCTGCATATATGAAAGAAGTTATATATCAATAAGGATTGTGATTGTTTTTTTTCCCTCCCACTATTTCTTTCAGGTTCTTAAATTAGATAGCAAGAGAGACATGACTTAATTATTGAGAATACTTTGGAGCCAAATGGAAAATTATACAACTACTTACTCAGATGCCAGGGTAATTAGAGGCCAATTATCTCTCTCATTTGGCGCTAATGAATGAAGATCAATTAAAAAAATAATGTAGCTGTGAATTGCTTTTATTGAGCAGAGAACCCTAAGCAGCTGAAATTGTCTACTCTTTCACTAATTGAAAATCCAAAATGAAGGCAACCCAGAATTCAATTGTCTTCATGTAATTTTAGAGCAGTTCGATTTTCAAAATCCATGCAGATGGCCAGAGCCTTGGATTAGAATCATTTCCTGGGCACAGCATGCAATTCTTCCACAAGGAGAGTCAAAATATGGCTCAAGCAATTCCTAATTCCTATTTCCCTAGTGATAACATCAGGTTTGCTGGCAGGACTTTATTGTTGCTTCTCGGCTGGTCGTGCTTGGGCTAAGATGGAATGTCTGATTTGCTTGGCTATTTCACTTTTCTCTTGATTAGTATATCCATTTCATCAAATGTATTCTGAAAATATTTATTTTACTGTAAAAAGCTGATTAAAAAGGCATCTCCTTGATTAAAATTTGAGATCCCATTTATGTAGATATGGATTTACCTGCTCAAAGATCACCTTGGAGTTCAGTTAGCCTTTTAACATCATGGTTAAATAATCTCCACTTAAAACAAGTTTATGCTATTTTACTTTATCTAGAACATAGTTTTTTTTTTTTTTTTCCCCAGAGGTATAAGAATTTCAATTTTTTAGGTTTGTTTGTGGTCTGAATAAATATTCCCTTGAAGCAGCTAGAGGGTCTTAGGACATGAATCTGTGGATAAAGTAATGGTGCCATTTGCAACAGTGGGCTTCTGCTTGTAAAAGGTCAATTATATTGGGTTGGCCTAAAAGTCTTTAGGTTTTTCCATAAGATAATATATATTATAAAGTAGGGAATTCCCTACTTCTCACCCCAACACACACTTAACACACTCTCTAAAGAACTTTACAATTCATGAGATGTTTACCCTAGATTATTTCATTATCCCCAAACAGCTTTGGCAATTTACAAAGGAAAAGGTGAAACTTCACAAAGCTTAAAGGGCACCAAATTATGACCAGAGCTGTTGAATCCCACTGTGGTCTCCGTGAAAGGTGACCCTGAGGACTGTGCAGAATGCAACCTGTACACTCATACTGGCAACCTGGCTTTGACCATTAATTTAGCTTTAAAGAAAAGCAAAAGAACATTCTAGAAAGCATGAGTCACAATGAAGGCAAAGCTTACAACATTAGTTCTCTTCGCCTTTTCCCAACGAAAAAGGATTGGGTGTGACCAAGGTCTGAATCAGCTTTGGTCATCAGGGCTTGGCTACGGGCCTGAGTATAAGTGGGGACTCAGAAGTAAAAATCCCCTTTATCCGGAAATGCAGTCAAAATGGCACACCGGTGTCATATTCAGCTCATGAAGTGACATTGACCCAGAAGTATGGGGATTCTGAACTCAACAATCAAGGCTTGGATTTTGATTTTCCAGTCCTTGGCCCATCCCATGTCCCATGAACTGCTACTGAGGCCCATCAGCACTGCCAGGGCCCCTCACAAGGTGTGCAGCGGGAGAAGGAGAGCGATTTATCATTCCAGCAACCAGGGGCCTCAGATTACTACTGCCAAATGTGGCCATATGCCTAAGGTCCCAGAAGGGTAGTGACAGGAGTAGAACTTGCCATGCTTTTGAGTCTTGTAGCTGCATTTCCCCACCTGGGGTTTGTTATGCATTACTGCCGTCTTTTTAATAATTCTATTATCACCTTGTAAACAGTACTCAGAGCTCACTGTGGTTTCCGTGTGTCTTGTATGTTAGCAGTGTAACTTTGCAAAGTGAGCACAGTTAAACTAGTCTACAATTTGTCTTCCATAAAAACAAAACAAACCATATCGAGAGGTTAAAAAGAGGAAAGGACCTGCCCCCCTGCCCAAACTCTGAGAAACTTGTTCAGTGCATCAGGGATGGAGGTGGGATGTAGAAGGGGAAGAAGGTAACTCTGAGGTCAGCATGCTTGGGACAAATTCTGGCTTTTCACTTCATACGTTGAAGTCTTGCACAAGGTGTTGCTTTTTAAATTTCCATTTTCTCACCATTAAAATGGGACAATTAAAATTAAATACCTCATAGCACTGTTCTGAGAATTAACAAGATCTTGAAGGTCAAGGACTTAATATATACCACACACAGAGATGTTTAGTAAATGTGTGTGCGTGCTTACTGGGTCATTTCAGTCATATCCAACTCTTTCTGAAGTTATGGACTGTAACCTGCCAGGCTCCCCTGTCCATGGGATTCTCCAGGCAAGAATGCTGCAGTAGGTTACCATGCCCTCCTCCAGGGGATCTTCCTGACCCAGGGATCAAACCTTCATCTCTCATGTCTTCTGCACTGGCAGGCAGTTTCTTCACCACTGGCCCCACCTGGGAAGCTCCACTAGAGGTGAGATCTAGTGACTTCTCTCTTTAACTAAGATGGATGCATCTATCTGTGAGGAAGTCCACGTAAGTGGCGTGTTTTCCCAAAGACAAAGGAGAAATGGGGGAAAATGGGAGCACTGAGGCTGCTGGGGTTGAAGCTGATGTTATGGTTGTTAAATAATGAATTCAACACTTATCAAATCCTGCTAAGAAGAGACCCATATAAGGCTTGGGAGATCCAGAAGTGAACAAAACAACTGTGTTGTGTGCTATGAACAAGGATGACTCAAGGTGATGGTGGGGATAGACAAGGATTAGATTTGCACACATTAGATGTGAGTTCTGGGGGTGGGGGGCTCTTTTAAGCGTGTGGACAAGTAACTCCTCTCTGATGAGGGGAGCACCTGAACAAAGCCCCGGAGAAAGGGTTGGGGGGCATTCAGAAAGTGGAAGGATGATTTCCAGGAAGATGGAAGGATACATGCAGAGACCCTGAGGTGAGAATGAGCTTTGCTTGTTCAAGCTATAAGACCTCTGAATGCTTGCAGCAGAGGTTGTGTGTTGGGTATCGGTACTGGTAGGGTTGAGGAGAAAAAGAGAAATCAGGTGGGGTATGCAGATCTATGTGGACCAAGTTAACAACTTTGGGTTTTATTCTGGGTATATGGTGAAAAGTAGATGGGTTAGATGCAAGAGAGAAATCATCTGATTTGCCTTTTTCAAAAGTCATTTTGATTTCTGGATCGACAGTTGATTCCAGCAGGCAAGAGAGGAAGCAGAGAAGATAGGAGACTATTGTAGCGGTAAGAAATGCCTATGGTTTGGGATAGAGTAGCTGCCGTGAAGGGTATGGAGAGTAGTCTGATCAAGTGTAATCTTGGAAGTTTCTACAGAAGGACTTGTAGTTGGACTGAATGTGGTGTGAAGGAAAAAGAAGAGTCAAAGATTCATGACTTCAAAATTTCTGCTCTGAACAAGCAGAGGAATATGGTTCTTTACCAGCACGGGGAAGCCTGGAACACAAGTGGGTTTGAATCATGAAATCAAGAATTCTGCTGGAGATGGCTATTCAAATGATGTTACATAAGCACTTGCATACATGAAATTGAAGATTAGAAGAGAATTGGACCTGGTGGTATCAATTGGGATACGGATACTCATTAGCATACAGCTGGTGTTCAAGATTCCGTAATACACCATAGTATTTATTATCTTAAATACAGAAGTCCACCATAAGTCTCTTCTCTTAACAATCAACCACTGGGTCTTAGACCCTGCTACGGTTTTCTGCACTTCAAAATCATCGAGAAGAGTCTATAAAAATGCACCTGCTCAAAGTTGTATTTCTTAGAAAATTATACCTGAGCTTATGATTTTCGTAGTTTCTGTGTAATAAAGCTACACACATGTCCACTATTCTCGTCTCTCCCTTGGTGGCTCTTTAAACATTTGAGAACAGGACTCATAACAATCATGGCTGTCAGTACTGAACACACTGCAAAGGCCGGCCCTTAAGTCCCAGAACCATAGGGAGAATTTCAGGGGTGCAGACAGTACAAGAGATCTGGTCAACAACTCTAGCAAGAAGAATAATGATGGTGATTTTGTCCTGATGCGGATAACTGGAGATTACACTGTCTGTATCTGAGAGGTTTCAAAAAATCTACCAAACCCAATGACTGTGACCCCTCTTCTCTGATACTCAAGTGTTCTAGGGCTAACTCAGAAATGCTGAGGGGGCGCGTAGGAAGACATAAAGATGTAGAGAGAGTGAGTAATTTCAGTCTTTCGTATGAAACTGTGACTTGAGCTTGAAGTTGTGACTTGGGAAGGCTCAGGTCTACACTGCTTGCAAGCAACACAACTCGTATCAATTGGCTAAAGAAAAGGGGGGAGAAAAATTAGATGATTAATTTCAAACAGGGCTGACTCCAAGTCCTAAGATGAAGTTGTCAGGAACACCTTTCTACGTTTTGAGCCATGGATTGACAAGCGGGCAGTGAAAGTGAAAAGTGAAAGTGAAGTTGCTTCCTTGTGTCTGACTCTTTGCGACACGGTGGACTATAACCTCTCAGGCTCCTCTGACCATGGGATTTTCCAGGCAAGAATGCTGGAGTGGGTTGACATTTCCTTCTCCACGGAATCTTTCCGACTCACAGATCAGACCCAGGTCTCCTGCATTGCAGGCAGACACTTAACCATCTGAGCTACCAGGGAAGCCCAAGTACGCAGTGTTACTCTGCAAAGGAGAATCAAGTTTCCATAGCCATAAAGAGGGAGAAGGGGCGATGGAGACAGAGAAGCAGGACATGTCCACAATAGAAAGGACAGGAGAAGGAGAAATGGACCTTCATTTCACAGCTTATTTGGAAAGTGAGATTTGTGTTTAATTCCTATTCAAAACAAAACGAACCCCAGGACAACGGGTTCACACTAAAAAGTGTAAATATGACCACGATGTGGACTTAGAGAGTTCTCTTGTCATTAAGGGAGGAAGAAGGACAGGTGGTCAGGATGGTGAAGGGTTTGGCCAGACCATATGGGCTCTGGTCCAATTTGACCACACACAGTTGTTAAAGAGTCAATGGAAGACTTAGGTTTCATAATAATTGAATCATAATATACCTATTTAAGCTTCACATCCTATCATTTCTGCAAAGATGGTGGTGAAAGCCTGGTGCTATAGAACGAGGACACAGCTCACAGTCAGATATGGTATTAAGTCATAGTTTGGCCACTTACTAGTCATGAGACTCAGGAAGCATTTCTTCGCCTCTCTGAGCCTAAGTATTTTCCTCTGTACAACACGGCTAGTGGAGTCTCCTTCTGAGGGCTTTCATAAGGACATAATGAATTCTGCACACATCACACCTAGCACAGCACTCTGGACACGGTAACCACGCGGTACAGGTGACCATGCTTCCTCTGCTTCGTCATTGCCATCATCGCCTTACTAACCTGGATCCACGGTGAGTGATAAAATACACGCAAGGCTGATTCAAGACATTTCACTATCTGCTTAGGCTCAAAAGGATGTGTTTTGTCTAGAAACAACACCTTTTTGAGTGGCTGACAGTTTGGCTTTTGGATGTACAAAGACTAAGACGTTTATCTGGGACCAGGCAATCCTAGTAGTCAGGCTCTCCGAGACTCAGTTTCCCCATATAATAATCCTCACAGGGCTATAAGAACAGCATGAATCATTCATCTACTGTACCTAGCATAGTGTCTGTAAGATTTCAATAAATAAACGATGATAATCATCTTAATATCTATTATTATTATTCTATAGTGATTTAGTGATTTCTGCCAGGCTGCTTTGGGCCTTGTGAAAAGAAGCATTCAGGAAAAACAAAAGGTTCCCCTTGAGGAAGATGCCTTTTTGACATGACAGACCTTCTCCACCATATGGATCACCTTAGTGATTCTCATTCTAGTTCGTAGGAATGTGACATCAGAGTCAACTTGTCTGCTGGTGCCTCTTGAGGAGGGGCATCTTGACTTCAGTCCACGGATGATTTATTTAGTAATGCCTGGGAGCCCAGAGACACAGAATGTTCTGAGCAGTCAGTGTGTGCACCTTGTCCCGGGGTGATTTCATGACTGCTCACTTGTTGTTTACAGGCTTAACTCTCTAATTTATAGACTCTGAAAGCACCGGTGAAAGCAACAAACGTGCTTTTGGATCGCCTAATATAGTTTATAGCACAACCATAAATTTGGAACCATTTATGGAACATTATGACTTGCAAACATCTCCCCCAGTTTTATTACTCAAGCAGAAATGTGTGGAGCTCACAATCGTTCTAAAAACTGTAACAAGCATTAACAATTTTTTCAGTTGTTTCACAGACAACACAGGGTAGGATGCAAGCTTTTATCTTGAGTCATATGGGAAGCCTATTCTTTTTTTTTTTTTTACTAAAATGTCAGCTGGTTTCAAAACACACGAGATGACTGGCTTGAAATCTTTACTGAAAAGAAGTCATCTTTGCTCTTTTCTCTTTCAAAGAAGAAAAACTGTGCTGTGCCTAAGGAGGAATTTAGCAATTAGATGATTGCTGTAAAATAGCCATTGACATCTGCCCTACTTTTTCTACCATCAAAGAAGTTTAATTTGAATAAAAGCTTTCTCCTCCACAATCTGACATTCTCCCTGAGTTTTATCTGACTCTAAATCATTATCTTGCAATTAGGTCTGAACTTAGGGGTAAAACAACAACAACACAGACCAGGAACTTCAACACAGAGACCTTACTTGGGCTGTCCTGTGGTATCTGATGCTATCTGGGTTGAGCTGCCTTTTATCCTCCTGGTGTTTAAAGGGAAAGGTCTCTTCTGTTGCCTTCCACCCCTGCCCCCCACCCTATTATTCTTTTCAGTGGAACCTGCTGAGTAGTCCCAGGCCTGTGTGTGTCAGGACAAGATATTGTTGTCATAAAAATGGATGTGGAGGTCATGTGTTTATCTCTGTCTCTGTCTCCCGTGCAGGATCCAGAGAAAGGAGAAATTATTGATGGGGTGCTTTTATCCAAGCGAAGTTCAGATGGAGATAAATAGTTGGGGTGGCGAGCAAAGAGAAACAGAACTGGGCCAGGGAGAGTCTTGGAGGAGAAGAGTCCGTTCTATTGAGTCCTGTAATTGGCATCACACAAGGGACTTTAGAAATAATCCAGTGTGACCCCATTAGGGCACAGAGGCGATGCAGCATGGGAGGTGTGGGAAAGTGCAAATTCCTTCCAAACTCTTGTTCCATTAGGAATTTAAACACCCAGGAGAGTACGGGGTCAGTGTATGTGGTCTAGGGTCAGACAGCTTGGTTTAAATCTTGCCTGGGTCATTTTTTGGTTGTGTATGGGCAAGAAATAGAGCTTCTCCGAAGCATAGGGCCCCAGCTGTCACATGCGAAAGGACACACAGCGTGCCTTACTGAGTGTATTACTGAAAGTCAAAGATGGAAAGCACGGGATGCAGAGGCTGACAGAGTCGGTACCCTTTCTTCCCCCCTCCCTCTCCTCCGTTCTTTTGTGCTCACTCCCTCCCTGCCTTTCTCCCTTCCTTCCTTCCATCATTCTTTCAACTCCACAAACAATTATTGTATATACATAATGTGCTTCTATCGTTCTTGTCACTAGAGATAAAATGATACACACGATGGGGCTCCCAATCATATAAATTTTACTAAAATGTTAATCACAATTATTATAAGAAATGAGGGAAATTGAGACGCTAAGAAGTTGAGTCCTGCAGCCAAGGAAGTAAAAGAGGTCGCAGCAGAGCAGGATCTTCAGAGTCCCATGCTTCCCCCTCACCTCACCCTATTCTGTGCTGCTTCTACTCAACGTGTCACCTGGGATGTTCTTTGTTACCAAATGGACTTCTTTGAGCAAGATTCGTTGTTTAAGCATAGCTTTTAGATTTATAAAAAAAAAAAAACCATGAACACAGTACAGAGAATTCTCATATACCTCCCACTCAGTTTCTCCTATTACCTCTCACGTGCTGCTAAGTCGCTTCAGTCGTGTCCGACTGTCCGACTCTGTGCGACCCCGTAGACGGCAGCTCACCAGGCTCCCCCGTCCCCGGGATTCTCCAGGCAAGAACACTGGAGTGGGTTGCCATTTCCTTCTCCAATGCATGAAAGCGAAGAGAAAGTGAAGTTGCTCAGTCGTGTCCAACTCATCGTGACCCCATGGACTGTAGCCTACCAGGCTCCTCCGTCCATGGGACTTTCCAGGCAAGAGTACTGGAGTGGGGTGCCATCGCCTTCTCCAACCTCTCACATAAATATGGTATATTTGACACATTTAATGAACTGATATTGCTACATTATGAAGTCCATACTTTATTCAGATTTCCTTAGCTTGCTTTTTTTAAAACCTAATGTTCTTTTTTCCCTTTCAGGATAACAGATTACGTTCTATCATCCTGTCCCCTTAGCCTCCTCTGCATTGCGTCAGTGTTTCTGTCTTTCCTTCTTTTTCACGAGCTTGACACTTTTGAGGAGTGAGTGTGTGCTCACTCACTCAGTCGTGTCCAACTCTTAGTGACCCTGTGCACTGCAGCCCACCCGGCTCCTCTGTCTGCAGGATTTCCCAGGCAAGAACACTAGAGGAGGCTGCCATTTTCTTCTCCAGGGGATCTTTCTGGCCCAGGGATGGAACCCACATCTCCTGTGTCTCCTGCATTGGGAGGTAGATTCTTTACCACCGAGCCACCTGGGAAGCCCTGCTTTTGAGCAGTAGGGGTTAGGTATTTGGTGCAATGTCCCTCGGTTGGGATTTGCTTGGTACTTTTGTTTGATTATTGGAGTTTTAGGTTTTTGAAAGGAGGGTTTTAGGTTTTTGAGAGGAAAAGCTGGTGCTAGAGAGATCTGCTGAGTATCAGTTAGAGTCTCAGGGCTGGCTGCAGTCACGTAGCCTGGTTCATGAATGCCCTTGCATTAAGTCTTTGCACAGGTTGTGGTGGCTGCCACATGAAACATACTATGTAACTGTTTGGATGAAGAGAGCAAAAGCACAGGCGAGTGGATCAAAGGGTAGACCGTATCAGACACACCTTGGGTACCACCTCAGCACCTCTTATCTGTTCTTATCGTCACCTCTTATTCTAGCTGATCTGAGATAACTGGTTCTGCTCATCCTTCAGCCAGCTTCATGCAGGTGAAACTGATGGTGCTTTACCGCAAGATTCCACTGCCCTGCATGTCTCCCACTTCCTGCTCTGGGGTCCCTCTGATGGTATACAGTGCGGGATGCCCCTAGGAATCCACTCGGCACTCGCTCAGACACAGCTTGTGGAGCAATGACTGATCCACAGAAAATAGGAGCCAGTGGTAAACATTCCTCCATTTCTCTGGGGTAGATGGACCTGAGAAGCATTTCATCTAACTCCTCTGAAAGTCCCATGGCATTAAGCCTTCAGTCTCCCCAAGCACTTGTCAACTTAAAATCGCATCTGTGTATCGGGTCTCAATCATTTCTTGTATTTGTCTGTCCATCTGACACTCCCAAATAAGTTGCCTGCACAGAAGTCTTTCTCTTAGGGGCTGCCTTTGGGGAAATCTAACTCTCACCGAAACTAAAGCAAATAAGGAAAAATAATTTTATATGGACAATGACCACTTTCTAATTTGATGTGAATTAATAATAAAAGAATTTTAGGGATCTTTGCCATTTTAACTATTATATATAAAATTATTACAGGAAAGCCTGGCATGCTGCAGTCCATGGTGCTGCAAAGTGTTGGACATGACTTTAGTGATTAAACAACTACATTATTAAAAGCATCAAGGGTTCTAGGCAGACACAGGACCCAGATACATCCTCTTCCCACAAGACTATAACCCCTATATAAAAGTGTTGAGCTGCCAGTGAATCAGAACTTCTGACATGGAGAGAAGTCAGCACAAAAAGAGCTCTCTCATTATTTAACCATTTAGAGCAGGGATGGAGGAAGGTGGTGTTTGTGCAACTGGATGGTGGGGGTGTTGCCATTTCTAAAAGTACACTATAATCTCCCTACTCTATTTGCCTCATGTTTTCACCACCGATGTTTCAATTAGGTACTGAAGAGAAAGATCTTTGTTCTTTCTCTGACAGTTTTTCATCATGGCCTGAACGTCATTAAAGATAATTCACTAAAGATACTTCATTAAAAACTTGTTGTTTTTTGAGAAAGTGTATGTTCCAATGATCTGTTTATCTACAAGGAACCACCCCAAATAAAGTGGCTTAAAACAACAAATTCATTTGGCTCCCAAATCCGCAATGTAGGCAGGGTATGATAGGAACATCTTTTCTCTGCTCCACCTAGTGATCGGGGTGACTCAAAGCCTGGAGTCTTCAGAAAACTCCCGACTTGAGTTTAACGCTCAGCTGGCTGTGGTGAGAGCTGTCAGCCAGAACACCTTCATGTGGCCTTTTCATGAGGCCTGGGCTTCCTCACAACTTGGATTCCAGAGCTGATCATTTCAAGAGAGAAAAAACCAAGAAGGTCTATCACCTTTTCTAACACAACCTCAGAAATCCCAGTTTCACTTGCATCTCATTCTGTTCAATAGAAGCGAGTCACTAACAGCTCATACCCAAGACAAGGAGAATGAGGTTCCACATTTTGATGGTCAAAAGGTCTATGACATGTTTTAAAATCACCAGAGTATGCCTGAGAATAGCAGCTCTCCTATGAATCATCTAGGTATGAAAACTGTTTTTCATGTGAATCATTTACTCCATGATGCCTGAGGTTGTGCTGTAGAGCAATACTGTCCATTAGAACCTTCTGTGATGTTGTCCCTGGTGGCTCAGTGGTAAAGACTCTGCCTGCAGTGCAGGAGACCCAGGTTTGATCCCTGGATCAGGAAGATCCCCTGGAGGAGGGCAAGGCAATGCATTCCAGTGTTCTTGCCTGGAGAATCCAATGGACTAAGTCTGACAGGTTACAGTCCATGGGGTCGCAGAGTCAGACATGACTAACACTTTCACTTTCATAAAACAGTCACTGGTCGCATAAGGTTGTTGAGCACTGACAATAGGGCTAATGAGAGTGAATTTTAAATTTTATTTAATTCTAATTAATTTAAAGTTAAATAGTTCCCTGTGTATCATAGCTACTACACTGGGCAGCTCAGTTCTAGATAAACAAAGAAATAAGAGTTCAAATTCCAGCTGTGATGTAAGTTTTGGGCAGGCTTTCTAGTACAATCCTACAACATTCCAATTATAAGCAAAATGTTTCCAGGTCCGACTGCATTCAGAGATACAAATGGAGATGATTTGGCCTAGGATGTGCTAGAGAGGAGAAATTTCCTCAAGTGTGGGTGTGAAAAAGCAGAATAATCACTGGTGAGAAGAGTCAGGACAACGTCTCAGGTGGGCAAAATGCTGAAACCATTTAGACATGCAGAGCCTTGCTCAACAATCCATCTCTTCACACAGAGATGCTAGCCAACTTATTTTGGCATGAAGTGTGAGCACTGTTCAAGATTGGATCTCACAGGAGGATGACTTCTGAAATTCCTCTGTGTGTCTATCTCCCATGCCTGCTTCCCTTAGCCTCTCTGCCCTCCTTTCCCTCCTCCTTCCTGGTCCTTCAACTTGAAACTTGTGATTTCGAAGATAAAGTGTTGAAAAGATCATGGCTATCCGATCCAAAGAAAGAGCAATGATTATCCAAAAAGATTTCTCGATCATCTCCTGTGTGTAAAGTTCTATGCTGGGAATGGCAAGAAGCATTAAGCTCCACCCTTGGAATGCTATTCTTTCATTGGTGAGATTTAATAAAACAGTTAGTATTTATAGCGAGCTTACAATGGGCCAAATACTACACTAATGTTCACATGAATATGATTTCATGTGTCCTTTTAAAACCCTATGACACCGAAGCTTCTTAACCCATGCTTTCCAGATGCAGAAACTGATGTCTGGTGAGTTTAAAACAGCTCATCCAAAGTAAAACATTTATTTAAGTGGTTGAGTAGATTCGAACTTAGGCTGAGTAAATGCCAAAGCTTGTGCTAATAACCACTCAACCATGCATACACCCCATTATTCTGAATGGCATTTCCTACTTCTTTGGGGCTGATGTTTGGCAAATGGAAGTCGCTGACACTTAGCGAGATTTAGCCGAATTCCTGAAGGACAGCAAGATATTAGTCTTTAGTGCACACCAAACAGCGAAGGAGGTAAAACTGGCTCACCTATTATGATGAGAGGGCGAGGAAAGAGTCAGCAAGAGAAACTTTGTTTTCAGCGTTGCCCAATGGAAGAAAACATTTTTAATCAACGACAAGGCAACTGGGAAGGGATACGCGGTAAATGAGAGGCTTTTCTGAGAGTTAGAGCCCTTCTATGAAAGGTTGAATGAATCCTGCCAACTTACTCTACCCGGGAAGGAATGTTATGTTAGATGTGCATGTTTCAACGCACTTAGCTCATCGGAAAGCCTTGAGGAATTGCACTCAAATGCCAGCATAAGCCTCCCTGAGACAGGGGAAAGATCCCTATCACTATGAAATCCAATTTGAAGGACTTTGATTACCTATAGGGAGGGGGAAGTATCTCTGCTGAGGGCACAAAGAAAGAGAAAGAACCTAAAGGAATGATCATTTGTCTAAAACTAAATATGGAATAGAGATTAACTGCTCATGACCTGGTTCAGGGACTTTGATTCAAATCCCAGCTCTGTTATTTATTACCTAAGTAACTCTGGATAATGTACTAAACTTTCTGTATTCCTTGTTAGAAAAGGCAAAAAAACAAAACAAAACAGTTTCATCCTTATTAGATGAAAGGATTCATGTAAACTGCTTACTGCAGTGCTTGACACATAATAGATGTTTATTAAAGGGTGGTTGCTCTCAGCCTTAAAAGGTCTGGAAAGCAGTGTGGATTGTGGAATTGCACCATTTGGGTGTGAATTCCAATTCTACTGTTACATAATAAGTATGTAACTTTGGGCAGGTTATTTTTTCTCTCTCTGCCTCAGTTTCCTTCATTTACAAAATGGAGACAAATACAGCCCTGCACATACCACACACCCATTTAGATGGCTGCTGCTGCTGCTGCTAAGTCACTTCAGTCATGTCTGACTCTGTGCGACCCCATAAACGGCAGCCCACCAGGCTCCCCCATTCCTGGGATTCTCCAGGCAAGAGTACTGGAGTGGAGTGCTATCGCCTTCTCCAATTTAGCTGGCTACTTTTATTAAAAAAAAAAAAAAAAAAACTTTAGTCAATTCTAAAGGAAATCAGTCCTGAATATTCATTGGAAGGTCTGATGCTGAAGCTCACACTCCAATACTTCGGCCACTGGATGCAAAGAACTGACTCACTGGAAAAGACCCTGATGCTGGGAAGGATTGAAGGCAGGAGGAGAAAGGGATGACAGAGGATGAAAGGGTTGGATGGCATCATTGACTTGATGCACATGAGTTTGAGCAAGCTCCAGGAGTTGGTGATGGACAGGGAAGCCTGGTGTGCTGCAGTCCATGGGGTCACAAAGAGTTGGACACCACTGAGTGACTGAACTGAACTGAATTGAATTAAAAACAAACAAACAAACAAACAAACAAAAGGAAAATAAGTACTGGTGAGGATGTGGAGAAACTGGAACTCTTGGGCCCTGATGGTGGGAATGCAAAATGGTTCCTCACAGCCTCCATGGAAAACAGGAGTGTAGTTCTTCGCACTATTACATGCAGAGTTACTGCAGGACTCAGCAGTCCTCTCTCAGTATATACTCAGAGGAATTGAAATCCTGGCCTTGAAAAGATCTTTGTACACCCATGTTCATTAGCAGCACTATGCACAAGAGCCAAAAAGTGAAAGCAACCCAAGCGTCCATTGATAGATGAATGGATAAACAAAATGTATGTGTGCATATGTATATATGCAAAGTAATGTTACTTGGCCTTACAATTGAGTGAATTTTTGCAAATGGTACAACAGGGATGAACCTTGAGGAAATTATGCTATGTGAAACAAGCCAGTCACAAAGGACAAATATGGTATGATTTCTCTTATACAAGGTTCCTAGAGTAGCCAGATTTGTGGAGAGAGAAACTAGAATGGTAGTAGGCAAGGGGTGAGGGGGACGATGGGGAGTTAGTCTTTAATGGGTGAAAGTGAAAAGTGCTTATTCATGTGCAACTCTTTGTGACCCCATGGACTATACAGTCCATGAAATTCTCTAGGCCAGAATACTAGAGTGGACAGCCTTTCCCTTCTCCAGAGGATCTTCCCAACCCAGGGATCGAACCCAGGTCTCCCACATGGCAGGCAGATTCTTTACCAGCTGAGCCACCAAGGAAGCCCAAGAATACTGGAGTGGGTAGCCTATCCCTTCGCCAGGAGATCTTCCCGACCCAGGAATCAAATCAGGGTCTCTTGCATTGCAGGTGAATTCTTTACCATCTGAGCTACCAGGCAAGCCTGTTTAATGGGTACAGGGCTTCAGTTTGGGAAGATGAAAAAGTTGTGAACATGGATGGTGGTGACGATTGCACAGCAATGTGAATATACTCAGTGCTATGGGACTGTACACTTAAAAGTGGTTAAGATGATGAATTTCATATTATGTGCATGTCTACCCAATAAAGACTTAGTGTGTGTCAAGTGTTTAGAGTATTTCTGCCACTTAATATAGAACTTTGCTATGATGATGATGATGGTTATCAGTATTATTTATAGTACATCTTTCTGTGTGTGCTAGCCTTGTGCAATGTTGTGTTAATTAATATTCCCTTTCTGTCTCTATATGACAAGGATAATAATCAGCTAAGAGTTAAATAGAAGATTCACACTCAGCCTAACCTACCTGCCAGATTCTTTAGAATAATGGTTTTTTAACATATGAGAAAAAAATGAATATTAATGACTTTCATTTTTTTCTCTTCTGTCTTCACAACCAACCATATAGCACCAACATGAAGAGGATAGGGATGCAGGAAGATTAAACTGATGGCTCTTTTTTTCAGTAACAATTAAAAAATTCAGGTGTCTGACTATTCAGAGAGTCTAGGAGGAAATCTGAAAACAAAATGAAATATGTCATCCCATCATTAGTTAAAAGATTAAGAACAAACTCTGCAAACCATGAGACTGGAAGAGAAATTGCTCACATGTTAAAACTAATAACGGTAATTTTCAAATGCCAAACTAGTTCAACTGTCAGATTCTGGGAAATTGTGTGTTCCCAGTGACAGTAATTCCTAATGCTGGGGAGAAGAAGGAAATTATGTGACAGGCTTGTTCAGCTTTGCCAACAGCAAAGAATGAGGCTTGTTCCTGGGGTGTATATGAGAACCTGGGACACTGTGACCAGAGCTACAGATTGAGACAGCAGACTCCGGCACTGGACCTGAACACAGGTGATGTGTGTGGACTGACCTGCGATGGAGGCGAGGAAATGGAGGGCAGGGGAAAAGAGCAAGGCTTGAGGCGTCACATTGTCCGGTCCAAATCTTGGCTTGGCCACTGATTAGTCATGAGGTCTTGGACAAATTAACCTGTAAGACTCATTTCCTCACCCAAAAGTGATGATACTAACAGCTCTGGCCTCAGTTGTGATATTAGATAGTCGATAAATAGATTTTTAGACAGTAGCTTTGAGTGCTAAATAATTATTAGACAACAAGCTAGATAATGATTTTATAAATATGAAATTAGACAAGAAGGCAAAAAGGTAAGGCTTGTAAATGTTCAACAAACATTAGTTGAAGTGATGGTGACAAAGGAGCCCAGTACCTCTCATCTCACTCAAGTGCTGTCACAAACCCTCTGGGGCACACTAAACCTTATTTTAGATCACTAAACCTTATTTTATCAGAAAGGATTTTAGCAACTAGTAAGAGAAAACCCGAGCTTCCCTGGTGGCTCAGATGGTAAAGCGTTTGCCTGCAAGGCGGGAGACCTGGGTTTGATCCCTGGGTCAGGAAGATTCCGTGGAGAAGGAAATAGCAACCCACTCCAGTACTCTTGCCATAGGCTCCTCAGTCCATGGAGTCACAAAAAGTCAGACACGACTGAGCGACTTCACTTTAGGAGAAAACCCAACTTCAAGTGGAGTATAAAATAAGTCAAGGTTTATGAAGGAAGAGTACTACCACAGTGGCTCAGAGCCTCAGTGATCTAAGAGCTAGCTTCCCAGTGGGTCCCTCGGCCCTTTTTCATTCTAGTTGCCTCATAGTCACAAGATGGTTGCTGTAGCCCCAAACACCAAGTCTGAATGCAAGCAAGAAAAATGTGCGATGGAGCGTAACAGACACATTTCTCCTCTCTCACCAGGAAAGTAAACATTTACCCAGACACCCTAGCAGAAATGTGATGACAGCCTATTGGACAGAACTGGGCCAAAGGCGACTCCTTGCAACAAGTAAGGAAAACAAGTATTTGTTTTTGTCCTAGAAAACAAGTATTTAGCTGGGCACACTGCTGCTTTGAACAATCAGGGTTACCATAGCAAGGAAGAAGAAGGGAGCGGATGTAGCTACCGTACTTACACTTGCCTTCATGTTTTCCTTTTAAAAGTGGTATGAGATTCTGGATGCTAATTTACAGGCTTTTTCTGTGAGAATTACATCAGAAAGCAGACAACAGCAACAGTACAGCCCTCAATTTCAGCATCCCTTATGCTATAGTTGTTATTTTGTCAGTCTTCTAGATCAGGGTTCGCAATTTATGTCACCTGAGCCAAATCTGACCCATGGACTGTTTCTATAAGGCCACCTTCTTAAGAAGGGTAAATTTCACATCTCTAAAGGGTTGCAAAACAAGCAAGCAAGCAAACAAATGACAATGTGTTTGCAACAAAGATGCTAAATTGCCCATGAAGCTTCAATCTATTTAACTTTCTGGTCCTTTTTGGAAAACCTTTGCTGACCTTTTGTGGTCTGTGGACAGCCCACTCAGGCTGTCATTCTCTTTATCTTTGGGTCTCTCTGACAGGGTCTGGCACATCCTAGGTGCTCAGTGAAAGTGTGATGAATGGATATAGAAAGAATGTCATGAATGACTAAATAAATTGTGCACCTATATTCTATCAAGTGTTTTAGATTAATAAAGAGTTTCCACTTAATTTACCTTAATCTTCACAATTAGCCCTGCTGATTGATGCCCAGGTTTCTTTAGCTAATTAAGCTTGCCCAGGACTCGTAGCTTTAAGCATCCTGGAGAGGCATCTGATCTGGAAACATCTTGTTTACTTCTTTCCCTTGTTTACTCTGGAAGAGGGCATGGCTCCTGGCTGTCTTATTCACCGACTACTGAATCTCTGGGTCTCAAAAATATTTGCTCCACAAATGAGTGAATGAATTTGAGCCTTCCCACAAAGTGGGGTCGTGTTTTAATGGGTCAGTCATGCTCCTTGCCCTCATTGCGTTGGGGATTGATGGGATCTTTGTTTACCTGTTTTGCTTTCCTAAGCAAAGAATTATTCCTCATACTCATGGTACTTTCATTAAGATCTGAATTCAGATTCACCACTCAGGCCACTGGAAAATCTGCTCCTTGATTCTTATGGGATATATACAGGTGGGCACAAGAGCACTGTTCTCACTGCATATACATAGGTATTCAATCTTTTCTTTACATCCTCCAAGATTTCTCTCAACTACATGCCATCTAATTAATCTGTGAACTCACCCATCATCAAGCGACGTTTGAGCCTTCTCTGCATCAGGCAAGGTGCTGGGATTCATTAGTTCCTGCTTCAGAAAGACATATGACCTAGATGGGGAGACAGATAACAAGCAAATAAATACCATGTCGTTTTCCATATACAGACTAGGAGGTGACATTTTGAGGTTGATTTTGTTTGTGTGCTTCTTTTGAAGGGTACCTTGGGTAAGGAGGGGGCATCCATAGGGAGCCAGCTCTCTACCCATGAAGCTGATCAGGACAACAGAATTTGGTTAAACAAACCAACCTTCATGTCTTAGGAGTTTCAACCACAGGGTGATTTACTGCTCTGATAATTGGCTTTGTTTTCCTGGTTAGACACCTGCCTGGTCTTGGTACGGAAACACGGGCAACAGAGATGGGGTGAATGGACCATTAGGCCTCAACGTCATCTGAGTCCTAGTCTGCACACAAGTAACAGCGTCATTAAACTCATGTGGTTTAATATGGGTGACAATCATCAATTTTTAAAATACACTTTCTACTTTGAGATAATGTTAGATTTACAGAAAAGCTGCAAAGGCAGTAAAGAGAGTTCTTCTAACATTATCATCTGACCTGTGATACAGCTGCAAAAACTAGGAAATTAACATTAGCGCACTGATATTAACCAAACTTCAGACTGTGTTCAGATTTCACCAGTTTTCCTCCATCCCAGAACTAAATATCATATTTAATGTTATTCACTGGGGAGAAAGAACTATAGATAGAAGTGTTTTTTTCTTTTAAAGTCTGTGAGTACATGCAGTTACCTTTTGAAACTGCTTTGTCACTGTATAAATGAGTATAAAAAGAAGATATAGCCACTAGTTCAAAATTTTCTTAATATGAACCTATGTATGTCAAAATAATTCACCATATTTAAAACAGAGACCGACAAAGACAGGTAACTTATTTAGAAGAATTAAAAACATAAACTTCTTTGGCAATAATCATTAAAGAATTGAAGCACATGCCAATAAAATATTCCAGCAAAGGGTAGTGTTGGCTTACTAAAATATGCATTTCAAACACATTAAGTGCCCTATGGAGACTAGTTTTAAGTGATAAACATTTATTTAGAAAAAACTCTTCTAACTCTGATTCATAAAACTCTCTGTTCTGTAAATTCCCCAACATTACATATAATTAGGATTGCCTGTAAAAACATTTTCTACCTGACAGTCTGAGATTTTTCTCTGCTAGTTTTAGCCAATAAATAATTTTTATGGGCAAACCAGGGAGATACTGACAGATTTGTGGTGTCTGAATGGTGTCTCTCTACTGAATTATATTTAAGTGTATTAAGCCTATATGGTCATGTCACCTCCCTACACTTCAGCTACTTTATGTCTGAAAGCTGCTCCTTCATGGAGAGGAAGTTCCCCTCGCCTTGCACACATTCCAGAGGTTTAGTTCCTTTCAAACCAGATTTCAAATAGGTTTCCATTCTGTACTTGGCCCTAAGATTAGCCATGGGATTAACACGGAGTATTTGAAACTATGAGAAGAACGTACATTTGGTATTTGTAAAGATATTTGTGTTTTCACTTTATCACAAGTAGCCTGACTCTATTTAGTGTTTCTCAAAGTCTGTTTCTCAAGAAGAGAGCGTAGAGTGAAGGGCTGAGAATGTGGACGTTGCAACCACACAGTGTTTTAAACCTGAGCTCAGCCGCAAGCTGTGTTGCCATGAACCACATTACTTAATATTGCTGAACCTCAGTTTACCCTTCTTTAACATCACCCTGGTGGCTCAGCGGTAAAGAATCTACCTGCGATGCGGAAGGTGCAGCAGGAGCTATGGGTTCAATCCCTGGGTTGGGAAGATCCCCTGGAGAAGGAAATGGCAAACTGACTCCAGTCTTCTTGCCTGGAAAATTCCATGGACAGAGGAGCCTGGCCGGCTACAGTTCCTGGGTTTGCAGAGTTGGACACAACTTAGGGACTATAATAGCAACAATGTGAGAATAGTAACAGTGAGCCCTACTGCCACTGGGGGAATTAGTTGATGCTTAAAGCCTGTAACACTGGATCTGGAATGTAGTTAGCACTCCACACACATGGAGCTTCTACTTTGTATTCTATGTTTTTCTTCCTTGGAACGTTTGGGAAGCACAGAACTTAATTTAAGATAATTCCATTTTTAACAATTATTTAAGTTTCTGATATATTTCAGAATTACACACACATTAAAAAGCATCAAAATGATTGGTTTTTTTTTCCCCTGAAAAGACTGGCAATGCTGAATCTGAAAAGTATATGAATTTTGCCTTCATTGATATGATCTCTGATAAGCCCATAGAGTGTTATGTGCCAAGTAACCTATTTCATGGAAATTATTTTAATCTGCATAGCAACTGTATGAAACACTGGGTTGGCCAAAAGGTTCATTCAGTTAGTGAATATGTTGTTCAATAAAGTTATTGGTGAAAAGGAAAAATGTCTATTTTTAAACCAAATGAACTTTCTGGCAAGCCAATACTTACTATTATTTTGAGAACACACACACAAACACACACAAAAGAAGGAACAGAAGCTTAAGAGATGTTAAGCGCCTGCCTGAGACCACATAGTACTGATGGAGGAGTGTGTGCTAGCTTTCAAATTCATGTCTGATTTATTTCAGAAGTCCACACTCTTTACCATTATGCTATTCTCTTTTGGCAACCCCACACATATTGCTCTCTCCCTCTGTCTCCTCTTTTTTGCGCTGGTGATATATACTCAATGCTTCAACTTCCTCTATGGTATAAGTTATCGATTGCTGCGTAATGAATGACCCCAAAGCTGAGTGGATTAAAACAACAAACGTTTATTATTTCTCAGCTTCTCTGGGTCAGGAGCAGCTTAGCTGGGAGATTCCACCCCAGGGTCTCTGGCATCAGCTAGGGCGACAGTTGTCCACGGAACTGACTGGGTGTGGAGGATATATGTTCAGCTGGCTCACTCTTGTGACTTTGCCAGGAGGACTCACTTCCCCACCAGCTATTGGCAGGAGGCCTCGGGCTCTTGCCACATGGACCTCTCAATAGTGCCTCTTCAGTGGCCTCATGTCATGGCAGCTGGCTTTCCCCTGAAATGAGTGATCCAACAGAGAGCAAGATAGAAGTCAGAGTGCCTTTTCCGACCTAGCCTTGGAAGTTACACTCATTATTCCAGCACCATCCTGCTGGTTACAAAGGTCAGCTCCATCCAGCATGGGAGGGAACCACATGAGGGTGTGGGTACTGGAAGGTAAGAATCTTTTTAGACTGGCTCCAACATGTACCACGAAGGAAGCTAGCCAAGACACCTACTATCCCCTTGTTTCTTAACTCTCAGTACTTATTCTCCTCCTTGCCTGGGATTTTAGAGACTTTCAGTAGATTTTATAATTCCCTTCTTAATTATAAGATTTTTTAATTTGGGGAGCTGGATTTAACAATCCTTCATCATTCCCTTCTTTTTTCCCTTGGTTTTCATTCAGATCCAGTCCTTAGCGTGGTCCAGGGCACATCTGGTGGCCACTTAACATACCCTTGTGACATGAATGAACACATTCACTGAATGAGCTCTTGATTTCCTTACCCTGCTGCCCTTCTGAAGGGCTGACTCTTCACTAGGGCTCAGCTGCCATCTGGGCATATTTGGGCCACCTGATGTGTTTTATTCGGCTCACACACGATTAAAAAAATTGAACCAACATTTGAAAGTTAGGAGGTTTCACACAAAAATATGAGTTCCTGCTTCTCTTGAAAAATATGAAGCTCTGGCATGAAAACGTCTACTGGAGCTAAGAAATGAGGGCCTCCTTTTAGAGATGCAGGTGCCCTTCCATTCACCAAAGTCTCCAGCTTTTTGTTTCTCTTTCCCTGACACCAAGGCTCTGGCAGCTTGTCATTCATTACTGTGATTACAATGTTATTTTAGAGTACAGGAAGGTCCCTAAAACTTATGGCTCTATCAAAACGGGGAAATGAAAAATAACCCAGGTGTCCATGTGATTTTTTAAAAAATAATACCTGCCTGGCTGAAGTAGCCAATAGAGTTTATAACCTATATTCTCTGCTCCCAAGGTCAAGAGAGTGATTTCATCCTATAGTTTTTCAGTAGGACTGTGAATCCTTATCTTTGGTATCTTTTCTTTCTTATCAGTCCAGGTTTGCAGTGGCAAGTGAAGTCCATGTTCAATTGCAAGACTAACTTTTCTACTAGCATGTTGTGGATAAAACAGCCATGAAAAGAAACCACCGGATTCTTCTGTTAACACTCCATCTTGTACACACACAAATCCATATGGCCAAGGCTTCAGTTCTACTGTTGGGGACTGTTCTCCAATTTCCACTCATCTCCCTGTTTAGTACACTTAAGCATATCTAGATCAGAATCAGATTCTATGTGTGGAGCAATGGAAGAATGGGAAGATGAAGGTGCCTTATTCAATGGGTAGAGTTGTAGGTAAAAGTTGAAGGATGCTTATCTCCCCTAAGACAAAGCAAAGTTTAGGCTAAAGAGAAGAAACAATTTGTCACCACAGAGCTAAGGGAAGGAAAAGAGATAAACTAGATACAGCTGTATAACTAGTGTGGATTGGCAGGTCAACCTGAAAGTGAACAGAAATTCAGAAGCTCTTCAGATTTACTTATCTGAGTTATTAGTTTGTTGTTAATAACAGAGACCCAATGAAGCAATTAGGGATTTACTTTCTCTCATTTAAAAGAATATTGATAATAGTCATCCAAGATTGCTATGGAAGTTCCCTAGAATCCTTGCGGGTCCAGTTTTGTACCGTGCTTTGGCTCTGCCAGCCATTAGGCTCTGCCAGCCATTAGTGCATGAATTCCATCCTTAGGTAACAAGATGGCTGCTGGAGTTCCAGCCATCATGCCAGCTTGCTGAGTAAGAGGAAGGAGAACAGAAAGGGCTCTCCCAGATACCCCAAGCCCCAAACTTATGCATATATTTAAATGACCATCCCTATATATAAGGGAGGATAGAAATGTATTCATTCAGCTGAACACACTGCTTAGGGTTTTGAAACTAAGGAACAAATGATGAATAAATGTAACAAACTATGCCAAGTCTACTTAAGAAAAGTAATTATCATTCACTGACTATTTAAGACACGTGGTGCCATGCTATAACTAATCTTTACTAGATAGTTAAAAACCCACACTGAATAAGAAATAGTATGTCACTTTGTACATACTATAGACAAGGAAACTGAGGCTCAGAGAGGTTAAATAACTTGCCTAATGCCACACAGTAATATGTGTGCATGTTCAATCACATTTGACTCTTTGCAACCCCATGGACTGTAGCCTGCCAGACTCCTCTGTCCTTGGGATTCTCCAGGCAAGTACACTGGAGTGGCTTGCCATTTCCTCCTCCAGTGAATCTTCCTGACGAGGGATAAAACGTGTGTCTCTGGCAGTGCCTGCACTGGCAGGTGAATTATTTACCACTGCTACCTGGGAAGCCCAAGTCCATATAGTATGTAGGTCAGCATTTCAGAAACTGTTGATTTGTCCTTGGAAATTTATGTGACATAAGATACCTTGGTAAACTCTTAGAGTTTCTCATTTTTCTTAGTGTGGTACGAATCCTGCAGACCAATATGAACTTCTACCATGAACTCTTCTGTTCTTTATTATTGAGATTTAAAGTCATAGTAAAACAGTGGTTAAAAGCCTATGAGAACTTTAGGAAAGTGATAAACTGTCTTTCGATTTTCTCCATTCCTCCACATTTAACTTAGCAGTTTTCAGGGCCCTACAATGGACAAAGTATTTTCTTTGAAGCTGTGTTCCTATATGTGTACTTTGCTCACTAAAATCAAGACCTGCCTCCCAGGTGGATATCGCTTGCTCTTGTTTATGCATTTTGTCATTCCAGGATGAGAAGTAAGTTGTACCTGTTCTACTCAAACCACGTATAAATTTTCTACAAACTAGGACAAAATTGTGAATTGCCTTCTGTCAAAATCACAGCATAGTTTATTGTCTTAATACACTACTTCATTGTTATTCATAAAGTCAAACTCAGCGATTTACCAGCGAGATTTTCAAAGAAAGCGTATTAACTCATGAAACTCATGATGGGAAATGTGGAAGTCTAGCAAGACTAAGCATAGTGTCATGGGCTTTGTTTTCTGTAGAGAACAAAAGAGGGGATTTTCGCAAACCCAGAAAGGAAATAAGTCACACCTAGGAGGCTGAGCGGTGGATCAAATGTTCAAAGCCTGGATGAAATAATACAAGCCATTGTCCTCTCTACCACACTCCCAGTGTGAGCTAAAAAAGATTTATTATTGCTAAATCCTCCAGTGTCTTTCTTAGAATCTTCCAGAAAGAAAACTCAAAAGCTTGCTGTGTTAGCATATCTTTTGAGGAGCCTGAGTGCCAGTATGCAGAAAATACTAGGATTGAATCTTTCCAAAGGCAGTGATTGGTTTTCCTTGTTCACTGTATATGTGGCACCAAGCACATAGTGCTGTACTTAGTTGCTCAGTCGTGTCCACCTCTTTGTGACTCCATGGACCATAGCCCACCAGGTTCCTCTGTCCATGGGGATTCTCCAGGCAAAAATACTGGAGTGGGTTGCCTGCCCTCCTCCAGGGGATCTTCCCAACCCAGGGATCGAACCCAGGTCTCCCACTTTACAGGTGGATTCTTTACCATCTGAGCCACCATCGAAAGCTATTAAGCACATAGTAGGCACTCACGAATTTACTCAATGAGTGGATGAAAGAAAATATTGAGAAAATTTCTTAGTTTCTTTTACAGTTTGAGGATCTTATTAGGGTCATGCCTGCAGCTTCCAGACCTCAAAGCCACCTCAGCACTTCCTACTCTTTTGATACCTGGACTCCATATACCTTGGCCTAATGAAATGGTGTTGAAAATCACCCCTGTGTTACTTACATTAACTCCTTGACCTTCTCTCAGACCTTTTTCTACCTGGTCTGACAGCAGCATTGGTCAAGGTTGGCTTGACCTTGGAGCAGTCTCCCCCCTTAGTTTCTGTGGTGCCTCATGATTTTTACTTTCTTTGGCTGCTCCTTGTGGCATGTGGGATCTTAGTTCTCTGACTAGGGATTGAACCCACGCCCTCTGTATCCAGGGAAGTCTCAGTCAGTGCTACAGGATCTTGACTCTCCTTCCCCTTCCGTGATCTTATCTCTGTCTTTCTCTGAATTTTCTTCCATTGTTATAGGGAAAGTCATTTCACTGATATTCAATTGTTCACTGAGATCTCCTCTGCCTTTCTAAAATTCTCTCCCTGGCGATCTTGTCTCTACATGTTTCCTCAAATATGCTCCTAACCTCACTTCTCTGCTCTGCTTTTTCCTCTATTCTCACCTCACACTTTCATTATCTGGCTCTGGAGGACTTTGACACACATGTCTACAGCAGAAGTGATTACCTCATCTCCAATAGACACACACAGAGTCCCACGTACACTCACACACCCTCACAGTCACACACACACACTCACTACGATGGGTAATTTTATATGTCAACTTGACTGAGGCATGAGGTCCCCAGGTATCTGATTAAACGTCATTCTGGGATTGTTGGTGAGGGCGTTTCTGGTTGGGATTAATAAGACTCAGTAGATGGTATAAAGCAAAATACCCTCCCCAGCATGGCTGGGTAGAATTCAATCCCCTAAACATCTAAATAGAATAAAAGGTTGAATAAGAAAGAATTCTTTGTCTCCACCTGATGGTCTTTGAGCTGGGAGACAAGCCATTTCTTTTTTTATCTTTTTAAAATAATTAATTTATTTTATTTGGTGGATAACTACTTTACTATATTGTGATGGTTCTTGTCATATACCAACATCAATAGGCCATGGGTATACATGTGTTCCCGCATCCTGAACCCCCCTCCCACATCCCTCCTCACCATATAACTGGGTTTTCTCAGAGCACTGGCTTTGGGTGCCCTGCTTCATGCATCAAACTTGCACTGGGGTCATGTATTTTTTGCCTTTGAACTTAAACTCAGACAGAGATTTATACAATCAGCTTTCCTGGTTCTCAGGCCTTCAGACTTGGACTGGAAATTATATCACTGGATCTCCTGGGTTTGGATTCCTCAGCATCCTAATCAATTGAGCCAACTCTTTATAATCTCTCTCTGTGTAGATACAAGTCTAGAAATATTGGTGCCCCTATATGTATCAGTAGGATGTGTATGTCCCTCTGCATCCTATTTCTTCTGTTTCTCTGGGGAACCATGCCTGACACACTCCCACAGCCACCCCTACTCACACTCACATAAGCAGCTCCACACTAGTGGACTTCCTCAATTCTGGATTCGGCATCACAACCTCAAGGAACAGTCTTCAAGGTAGCTTTGGTACCCCCCTACTCCTTCGTTCTTTAAAGCCATCCAGTTGTGAAGTCCTGTTGGTGTTTCCTTTCATGTCTTTTAAAGACAATTTCTTCCATTAAAAAAAATTATTTAAAAAAAAGTTTTCTAGAAAAGCTGTGAAATAATACAGAGGATCCCCATACACCCGTTATCTAGCTTCCCTTACTATTAACATCTTATGCAACTGCTGTACAATTAACAAAACTAGGCAATGAACATTAGTACAATGCCATTTGCTCAACTACAGGCTTTATTAACATTTCATCGATTTTCTCCTTTTTCTCCCCTCAGTTCTATGACCTCTCTGCTGTGTATTTCATGTCTTCGGAAAGCTCTTTGTCTTTCTCTGCCTCATGACTGCCCATTTCGTAAAAGCTTATGGCCCACATGCTACCGGCTCTATCTTCCGAACATATTCAGAATCTGGCTCAATCCTGCTCCCACTGCCAATCCCCAGTTCCAAGCTTCTACCCTCTCACTCCTCGATTTCTGCAGGAACCTCCTACAGTTTCACCCTCTTCCCTTCTCCCCAGTACAGTCCAACCTCCACACAGTCACAGTGATCTTTAAAAATGTTCATCAGAAGAAGGTCACTCCTCTCAAAGATGCTGCAATGACTGTTTCATGAAGGTCATAAATCAAGGTGCTTGGGAAGCACTCAACCAGATCCGCTCTCTACCATCACCTCTCCACCCGGACATCTTTCTACTCTCACCTTCGCTCACTCCACTCCAGCCACACTGACTTCAGCTAGAATATTCCAGTCACAATGAAGCTGTAGGGCCTTCATCTTGGCAGGATCCTCTGCCAGAATGTTCTTCCGCCAGATATTCACATGGCAAATTCCTTCAGCCCTTTCACATGTTCACTCAGATGTCACCTTCTCAGTGAAGCCAAACCTCGCCTTGAAAATGTCCAGCCTCCCTCATCTTGCTCTGCTTTCCCTGTGTTCACAGTGCCTATTACCTTCTAATAAACTGAAAGCATTACTTGTGTTTATACCTATGGCATGTTGGCTCTTTGGAATGGAAGCATTAGGAAGGCAGGCATCTTTGTCTGTTTTGCTCACTGACATATTCTAAGCACTTAGCACAGAGCTTTGTACACAGCAGGTGTTCAGGAAATTTCTGGCGAATGATTGGAATGTCTATTCATAATGACCTCCCCCTATTATGTCATCCTATGACAAATACAGTGTCTGAATGATCCTTTTGGCTCATACCAGGTATGCCCTGTCTTTCTAAACCCATAGCCTGTCTCCTTGGCAAAATTCTAAGTTTGGAGATGCGATATTTGTGGGTTTGTTCTGCTGAGAGTCCAGGCCACCATCTTTGGTTCAGCATTATAGTTTCCTTTGGAAAATTATATTTTCCCCAGCTCTCAAACTATGTGGTTCTGGTTGGGCTAACATTAGTTCCCATTCCAGGGATGAATAGTCAAAGCTATGGTTTTTCCAGTAGTCATGTATGGATGTGAGAGTTGGACCATAAAGAAGGCTGAGTGCCAAAGAACTGATGTTTTCAAATTGTGGTGCTAGGGAAAACCCTCACGAGTCCCTCAGACTGCAAGGAGATTGAACCAGTCAATCCTAAAGGAAAACTACCCTGAATACTCATTAGAGGGACTGATGCTGAAGCTCCAATACTTTGGCCACCAGATGCTGGGAAAGATTGAGGGCAGGAGGAGACAGATGATGAGATGGTTGGATGGCATCATCAACTCAATAAACATGAGTTTGAGCAAACTCCAGGAGACAGATAGTGAAGGACAGAGAAGTCTGGCATGCTGCAGTCCATGGGGTCACAAAGAGTCAATAAGTCAGACATGACTTATTGACTAAACAACAGCAGGGATGGTTGTGTGACCCATAACCATCTAAGGAGACTATGACATTGTCTAGCATATGCAGATGACACCACCCTTATGACAGAAAGTGAAGAGGAACTAAACAACCTCTTGATGAAAGTGAAAGAGGAGAGTGAAAAAGTTGGCTTAAAGCTCAACATTCAGAAAACAAAGATCATGGCATCTGGTCCCATCATTTCATGGGAAATAGATGAGGAAACAGTGGAAACAGTGGCAGACTTTATTTTGGGGGGCTCCAAAATTACTGCAGATGGTGACTGCAGCCATGAAATTAAAAGATGCTTACTCCTTGGAAGAAAGGTTATGACCAACCTAGATGGTATATTGAAAAGCAGAGACATTACTTTGCCAACAAAGGTCCATCTAGTCAAGGCTATGGCTTTTCCAGTGGTCATGTATGGATGTGAGAGTTGGACTGTGAAGAAAGCTGAGCGCCGAAGAATTGATGCTTTTGAACTGTGGTGTTGGAGAAGACTCTTGAGAGTCCCCTGGACTGCAAGGAGATCCAACCAGTCCATTCTAAAGGAGATCAGCCCTGGGTGTTCTTTGGAAGGAATGATGCTAAAGCTGAAACTCCAGTACTTTGGTCACCTCACGCGAAGAGTTGACTCATTGGAAAAGACTCTGATGCTGGGAGGGATTGAGGGCAAGAGGAAAAGGGGACGACAGAGGATGAGATGGCTGGATGGCATCACCGACTCGATGGAGATGAGTTTGAGTGGACTCTGGGAGTTGTTGATGGACAGGGAGGCCTGGCATGGTGCAATTCAGGGGGTCACAAAGAGTTGGACACAACTGAGCGACTGAGCTGAACTGAGCAACAGGGATTGATATGGGGATGTCTCCTGGGGAATTTTTAGGTACTATTTCTGTTGAGGTGGTCAGAAGCTACAGGTGCTTTCCTTTGCCTCTATACTTTCGAGTGCCTGATTAGAAATAAAGCCTATATGGAGGAAAGTAGAATCCAGAGATGGAGAGTGGCAGATTTGTGACACTATTCTTTAAGCACCTAGATTCAGTGGTGTCAGAAGTCCATCACGAGAGTTTCCCAATTACAAGGGCCAAAATGTCCTTTTTCACTAAAGCTGTACTTAAGTCAATAGTACAGTACCCTATATTATTTATTTATTTCCAACCTTGTTTCACAGAGGACTTAAAGAGGATTACAAATGTACACACAAATGTAAGGTTAAAAATATCTCAGGAAAACAAGACAAAAAAAGTAAACAAATGCAAAGAAGAGGGAAAAAAGGTAAAAACGGATTTTAGTCCACAAATATATACCAGGAAGTCCTGTACATTTTTAGTGGTTTCTCACACATTTAGTTCTGATCTTTGTAGACAAAAGTGTACAAGGTATAGATGAAAATGCAGTCAATTACAAGAGTCGCAGTGAACAAAAACTAAAAGACAGGAGAATGTGAGATTTCAGAGTAGAGGGACTGGTCTCACGCACCAACTGTTTCTAAAACTTTGTGAGTTTGTTTATCTCCTCGAGGCAAGGAGACCAACTTTATTTGTTTTCCTGTTTCACAAACAGCTTTGAAATTGTAGGTGATTACTAGCTGTACACTGATTGATAAGCTCTCATTGAGTATTTCGTCCTCTTCAGCTTGCATTCATCAACTCTACCATGCAGCCCTCTCTGTTCATTGACCTCATCACTCCCTTGAATTTCTCTGCTGTCTCAGTCAACCAACTCTGAGTCTATCTCTAGAACTTTGTCATCATCACCAAGAACTGTACTTTTTGCTCTTCTTCCAATTCATTTCCCCAGTGTACCAACCTATCTGTGCCTTCCAGACTTCCAAGTCCTGAATCTGGCACGCTGTCTGCTGCTGAGACATTTCTCACACCCTCCTTTCCTTCTTACCCCAGTGAACATCCACGGTCGGTCACTGTCATTACTCCCTTGCATGTATCCTCAAACACGTCACCCCTCACCAGGCACCTCTATTCCTGGCTGTATCCCAAGCCTAACCCTCTGCCTCCTCCAGGGTTGGTCCCCAGCTGAGAAACAGAATTCGAAGAAAACACACAACCACGCTGATGGGCGTCCCATTGCATCCATAGCTGTGATTACCAAGTGAGACGCAGCCCAGTTCGCAACTTGGTTACGCTTCCTTACTGTCTTCTCTTACTCATCTAGGTGACTCCTGCTCATTCAGTTTTCTCCTTCCCCGAGACTGAGGTGGCAGAGAACTCTCCCATCTCCCCCACTCACTGCATCTGGATTTGCATTCTCAGTCTGCCCTTCTGCTTCGATTTGGGCTGATCCTTCACTGGGTACCCCACCTGGGGTACCAGCTCCTTTGCTCCCCGCACCCCACTCAAGCACGTCCCTCCTGCAGATGACTCTGCTCCTTCCTACATAATCAAGTTCTCCCTCTCTTCTGGGTCATCTTGACTGGAATGAACGCTCTCCTTTCTTTGAAAACCCTAAGTTCCCACTTCTACTTTCTGCTACTGTCTCCCTTCTGTGCTTTTATTAAGACTGCCCAGTAGACTAGTTAGCTCTATCCATTGTTTTTCTTACTTTATACACCATTCTTTCTTTACTCATTCTACTTGGGTTTTCTTCCCCACCATTTCACTGAAACTGCTCTTGTCAAGGAAGCTACATTTTGTCAAATGTGGTAGTCCATTCTGTCTGTCTTACTTGATCACTTAGCAGCACTGGACACAGTCAGTGGCTCCTTCCCTTTGGAAACACTTGTCTTCTGGCTCCTCCTTTCCTTCTTATTGTCAAAATGTTAGAATCGCAGGGCTCAGCCTTTAATTTCCTTTCCTTTTCTCTATGCACACACATCCCAGACAATACGGGCTTTGGGAAATGTCTCCCCTGATGATCCTTAAATTTATTCTCCAACATGGACCCGTCTCCTGAATACCACCAGCCTTATAGAATCACTCACAACTGCCACTTGGAAGTCTATAGCAGCAAATGATTTGTTCCAAACTGAACTACACATGTCCTTCTCTTTCCCCTCTTGGAAAATATCATCCCCATTCATTAAAAAAATACAGTTATGAGTCATCCTGATTCTTCCCTTTTTTTTCACATCTTATATTCAATTTAATAGCAACTGAAGCTGGATCAAAAATGACAGAATGATCTCTTTTCATTTCCAAGGCAAACCATTCAATATCACAGTAACCCAAGTCTATGCCCCAACCAGTAACGCTGAAGTAGCTGAACTTGAAAGGTTCTATGAAGACCTACAAGACCTTTTAGAACTAACACCCACAAAAGATGTCCTTTTCATTATAGGGGACTGGAATCCAAAAGTAGAAAGTCAAGAAACACCTGGAGTAACAGGCAAATTTGGCCTTGGAATACGGAATGAAGCAGGACAAAGGCTAATAGAGTTTTGCCAAGAAAACGCACTGGTCATAGCAAACACCATCTTCCACAACACAAGAGAAGACTCTACACATGGACATCACCAGATGGTCAACACCGAAATCAGACTGATTATATTCTTTCCAGCCAAAGATGGAGAAGCTCTATACAGTCAGGAAAAACAAGACTGGATGCTCACTGTGGCTCAGATCATGAACTCCTTATTGCCAAATTCAGACTTAAATTGAAGAAAGTAGGGAAAACCACTAGACCATTCAGGTGTGACCTAAATCAAATCCCTTATGATTATACAGTGGAAGTGAGAAATAGATTTAAGGGCCTAGACCTGATAGATAGAGTGCCTGATGAACTATGGACTGAGGTTCATGACATTGTACAGGAGACAGGGATCAAGACCATCCCTTGGAAAAGAAATGCGAAAAAGCAAAAATGGCTGTCTCGGGAGGCCTTGCAAATAGCGGTGAAAAGAAGAGAAGTGAAAAGCCAAGGAGAAAAGGAAAGATATAAGCATCTGAATGCAGAGTTCCAAAGAATAGCAAGAAGAGGTAAGAAAGCCTTCCTCAGTGATCAATGCAAAGAAATAGAGGAAAACAACAGAATGGGAAAGACGAGAGATCTCTTCAAGAAAATTAGAGATACTAAGGGAACATTTCATGCAAAGATGAGCTCGATAAAGGACAGAAATGGAATGGACCTAACAGAAGCAGAAGATATTAAGAAGAGGTGGCAAGAATACACAGAAGAACTGTACAAAAATGATCTTTATGACCAAGATAATCACGATGGTCTGATCACTCACCTAGAGCCAGACATCCTGGAATGTGAGGTCAAGCGGGCCTTAGAAAGCATCACTACAAACAAAGCTAGTGGAGGTGATGGCATTCCAGTTGAGCTATTTCAAATCCTGAAAGATGATGCTGTAAAAGTGCTGCACTCAATATGCCAGCAAATTTGGCAAACTCAGCAGTGGCCACAGGACTGGAAAAGGTCAGTTTTCATTCCAATTCCAAAGAAAGGCAATGCCAAAGAATGCTCAAACTACAGCACAATTGCACTCCTCTGACACGCTAGTAAAGTAATGCTCAAAATTCTCCAAGCCAGGCTTCAGCAGTACGTGAACCATGAACTCCCAGATGTTCAAGCTGGTTTTGGGAAAGGCAGAGGAACCAGAGATCAAATTGCCAACATCCACTGGATCATGGAAAAAGCAAGAGCGTTCCACAAAAACATCTATTTCCACTTTATTGACTATGCCAAAGCCTTTGACTATGTGGATCACAATAAACTGTGGAAAATTCTGAAAGAGATGGGAATACCAGAACACCGGACCTGCCTCTTGAGAAACCTATATGCAGGTCAGGCAGCAACAGTTAGAACTGGACATGGAACAACAGACTTGTTCTAAATAGGAAAAGGAGTATGTCAAGGCTGTATTTTGTCACCCTGCTTCTTTAACTTATATGCAGAGTACATCATGAGAAATGCTGGGCTGGAAGAAGCACAAGCTGGAATCAAGATTGCTGGGAGAAATATCAATAACCTCAGATATGCAGATGACACCACCCTTATGGCAGAAAGTGAAGAGGAACTAAACAGCCTCTTGATGAAAGTGAAAGAGGAGAGTGAAAAAATTGGCTTAAAACCCAGCATTCAAAAAACTAAGATCATGGCATCTGGTCCCATCAGTTCATGCCAAGTAAGATGGGGAAAAAGTGGAAACAGTGAGAGACTTTATTTTCTTGGGCTCCAGAATCACTGCAGATGGTGACTGCAGCCATGAAATTAAAAGATGCTTGCTCCTTGGAAGCAAAGTATGACCAACCTAGATAGTGTATTAAAAAGCAGAGATACTACTTTGCCAACAAAGGTCCATCTAGTCAAAACTTTGGTTTTTCCAGTAGTCATGTATGGATGTGAGAGTTGGACTATAAAGAAAGCTGAGTGCCAAAGAATTGCTGCTTTTGAACTGTGGTGTTGGAGAAGAATCTTGAGAGTCCCTTGGACTGCAAGGAAAACAAACCAGTCCATACTAAAGGAAATCAGTCATGACTATTCATTGGAAGGACTGATGCTAAAGCTGAAACTCCAATACTTTGGCCACCTGATGTGAAGAGTTGACTCATTTGAAAAGACCCTGATGCTGGGAAAGATTGAAGGCAGGAGGAGAAGGGGATGACAGAGGATGAGATGGTAGGATGGCATCACCAACACAATGGACATGAGTTTGATCAAGTTCCAGGAGGTGGTGAAGGATAGGGAAGCCTGGTGTGCTGCAGTCCATGCAGTTGCAAAGTGTCAGACATGACTGGGTGACTGAACAACAACAGCAAAATTCTCCCTTTATTTTTTTACTTTACAATATCGTATTGGGTTTGCCACATATCAAATCCGCCACGGGTGTACACGTGTTCCCCATCCTGAAACCCCCTCCCACCTCCATCCCCGTACCATCCCTCTGGGTCATCCCAGTACACCAGCCCCGAGCATCCTGTATCATGCATCGAACCTGGACTGGCGATTCATTTCACATATGATAATATACATGTTTCAGTGCCCTTCTCCCAAATCATCCCACCCTCGCCCTCTCCCACAGAGTCCAAAAGACTCTTCTATACATCTGTCACTTCCCCCCAGCCACCAGGAGTTCTCGCTCCATGTGGAAAATGCCAAATCTGTTCCTGCCTCAGGACCTTTGTATTACTGTTCTTTCTGCCTGAAATCTTTCTTCTCAAAAAATCTTCGCATGACCTATTCACTTATTTTATTCATTTTTCTACACGTCTCTTCCTTGGAAGGGCCTCCCCTGACATTCCATTTGTAGCTACCTCCAAGCCCATCACTCCCTATGCTCTTGCCCTGCTCTCATTTTCCTCACACCACTTATCACAGGTGAAATAATTTTACAGAAGTGCTTCTTCCGTGACTGTCCTACTAGAATGGAAATTCTCTGAGCTCGTGAAATTTCCCTGTCTTATTCACTGTAGAATCCTAGCTTCCAGAACAGTTTTGAATGCAGTAATGAATAAAAAGGAGTTAAATGAGTGGAGAGAGTTGGTCATTTATTGGAATATGTCTTTGGACCAGACATAGGACAAGGTGTTCTGAAGGAATGAGTAAGCCAATTCCTACCCTCAAGAAGCTCATAGTCTTGGACAGTGAGTACCTCTTGACATGTCCTCCTTGGACTTGCAGCATCAGCACCATCTGAGAACTTATGAGAAGAAAGCAGATTCTCAGGCCCTACCTGGAACCACTGAATTAGCAGCCGCGGGGGATGGGGCAGCCTTCTGTGGTTTCATAACTCCTCCTGGCAATCGTATGCTCTGTGGAGTTTGAGAATCACTGTTCAAGTGGAGAACTCAGACCTAAACAAGCGATGATCGTTTAGTGGGGGCCAGTGCCATTTGCAAAAGCCTAACATTCTAAAGAAATTCTTTGTTAAAAGCAAGAGGGCTGTGCCAGTACAAATACATCACTCCAATCTACTTGTCATTTTCCATTTTCTTATCCTTTTCACTTTTCTAAAGGGAGTGAACTTGTATTTCAAACAGATGGGAAAGAAAAACAAAAACAAAAATAAAACACAAACAGCAGGCCCAAGACCAGGGAGCTGTAGCCTTGTTTAACCAGTTTTCTAAATCCAGTTAAACTAGGCTGTAACTCTGGAGGCTGGCCCACGCTCTGTGTTGTTTAAACTACAGAATCTCCACTGGAGTTGGAACAAGAGGCCCAGTGTTGCCTGGTCTGAGTCTGCAGCACACCTAGACAATGGGAGTTGCTCTCAAAACAAGGACTGAATCCACTGCGAAGGATCCAAACCTCAGGGGAAAGTTAGCTTTGGTCCAGGAAAGCAGGCCAGCTGATTTCAGCCCGCCTCTGTCTGCACTGCCCACCTGGAGCACTCGAGGTTTCAGTCCGTTCACGAGCTATTGTCAGCACGGTTTTTAGTGACCACCTATGGGCTATCTCTCTACCACCCTGATGAATACCGATCAGCCTCTATAGCTCCCTCTGATTTTAGCTCCACGTAAGAGAAAACTCCCCTGGACATTTACACTTCATATTTACCCTCTGAACAATACTTGGTGAGCCAGTTTCGTTGGCCTGAATACCCCAGACTTGCTATCAGCTGATAAATCAGCAGAAGGCACTTAGAAAATTAGTCTTAATCTTGTTTTAAAACTTGGGGGAAAAAATAAGCAAAAAAGAAAAAGAGTTTGACTAGGTTTCAAAGCACTGAAGTGACTGGCCATTTCAAAATTTCCAAGATGTCAGCTGAAGCCCATATGAAAACAGTTAAATGCTATTCTAAGAGAATCCAATATGCTAGGAATATGATAGGGGATGTTGAATGGAAAAATCTGTAATTACTATGTTCGTGTTTCATGGCAAAATATATTCAAGATTAACTGTATTCTAATGGAATGGTACATGTATACAAAACATTTGGGAGCAGCTTGGTTGGGTGGGAAGGAGGAATAATTTAATCAGGCCACAGATAGAGTTTTCACAGAATTCCTGGTCATAAAGCACTAGGTTTGAATTTCTTCTTTCACAACTTTGAGGCACTGGTCATGAAATCAGCATTGTTAGGGAACAAAGCTGGGGTGCAGCTGGGTCATTTCTGGGCTACCCGCGTGGGGCCAGACTTGACCTAGTGGGGGTGGTGAGGGTCAACACAGACGCCCAGGGTATAGCTCATATACATACAGGCGTCCACTGACTTTGGAAACCAGTCAGTTTCTCTGAAAATATACACAACGTTAAACCACAGGCCGAGTTTTCAGTATGTTGTAAACATTCTCACAGCAAGAGCAAAAATAGCCCCCTTTGATTCATGGCCTGCCAGTGCTTGCTCTTAAGAATGGCCGAGAGGAGCAGAGATGCTGGGAAAGTAAAAAAATGAAAAAGAGACAGAGGCAGAGAGAG
Organism: Oryx dammah; assembly: GCF_014754425.2. Lineage (NCBI taxonomy): Eukaryota > Metazoa > Chordata > Mammalia > Artiodactyla > Bovidae > Oryx > Oryx dammah. Next base: position 32,291,897 of record NW_024070193.1, read on the forward strand.
AGAGAGAGAGGGGAGAGAGAGAAAGCAGGAGCACAGCATTGAGAGAAAGAGACAGACAGATAGAGAGAAAGGAGGATTTCAAAGCAAACCAGCAATCCTAAGTACCCTGGAATTTTCAACTTCCTAAAAAATTCAGTGGAAAAGGGCAAAGCTTACTTACTCCTCAGCTAATACTAAGACACCTTGGTTGCATGAGGGTGACTGGCATTGCCAGAGCTTCTGGCTGGCTGCCTGCCTCGCACCGTGACTGTAGAATTTCTTTTGGAGTTTGGATTCACACAAATATGAGCATCAGGGAGAAAACAGTCCCCACTGACCTCCAGAATGAATTTCTCAACTGGGCTATCAATATATCATTATTATGAAGCAAGGAGGGGTTTTCCAGGGTTTCCCAATTCACAATGCATCTTGTTCTTAAGAGACAAAATAATAACTGGAGTCCATTCACAGATTGTAGAAAGGGAAAAAAACACAAGAAGAAATAGTGTTCATGATATTTCTCATGTGCACATATAAGAGGAAAAGATATTCAAAAGAAATAATGTTGATTATGCTAATATTTTATTTTTGAAGGTTTTAAAATTTTTTAGTTAACGGTATTTTTGTCTTATTATTTCCTATAGTGTTCACTGCAAATTTACTGAGTTAAAGAGTCATGCTTTTTATAGAGGCATTTTTAACTGAGGTTTAAAAATCTTACTACCTGTTTAAAGCCATCTCACTTTCACATCACTCAAAGGAGCTGGCTCTTGGATCTCACAGAGTCAATTTTAAAACTGATACTCACTGTTTCAGTCTACCAGACTTGCTCAGTTTAATGATACATGTGATTTCAGGGGGCTTCCTAGGTGGCTCAGTGGAGCTCTAAGACCTTGGCCATCTGAGGTGAAGAGCTGACTCACTGGAAAAGACCCTGATGCTGGGAAAGATTGAAGGCAGGAGAAGAAGGGTATGACAGAGGATTAGATGGTTGGAAGGCATCATCAACTCAATGAACATGAGTTTGAGCAAACTCTGGGAGACAGTAAAGGACAAGAAGGCCTGGTGTGCTGCAGTCCATGGGGTTGCAAAGAATCAGACATGACTTAGAGATTGAACAACAATGACCAATGCAAGGAGGTGCAGGAGATTGGGTTCAATCCCTGGGTTGGGAAGATCCCCTGGAGAAGGAAATGGCAACTTGCTCTAGTATTCTTGCCTAGAGAATCCCATTGGATATTGGATGGAGTCTGGTGGGCTACAGTCCAAGGGGTCGCCAGGAGTCGGACACAACTGAGCAATGGAAACATACACACACGCGCGCGAGCGATTCCAGGAACTTCGCAGATCATCAAGAAAGCTCTGGTTTTCTGCTTCGGCTCGGTACTTGGGTTCAAATCCCAGGTTCACAGTTAACTGTCTAACTTTGGAAGAGTTAAATATTTTCTCTGTAATTCAGCATCCCCAGTTGTAAAATGGAGACAATAACAATACTTGCTACACAGGGTTGTTGTGGAGGTTAAATGAAATGATACTGATAAGCACCTAGAATAATACCTAGAATATAGTAAGTGCCATAGAGAAACATTAACTACTATTCTGAGTCAAACATTCATTCCTACATTTATTTTTATTGATCAACTACTCTGTGCCACACTTCCTCTGACCACAGAGTCTTGGCAACTACAGTTCCCTTTGCCTGGAATGTTTCTCTCCTTTTGTTGGATTAAATTATATCTGTCTTTTAGCTATTAGCTCAAATGTTAATTTCTATTGGAAGCTTCTCCTGAACCTCTGGAAGAGATTATTAATGTCCTGAGTCTCTTGGCTTCACAGCATTATTCAGAGATTTCAATATGCTTTTGACTTTTATTATTTGATTCCTGTATACCCCTCACTAGACCATGACAACGTACTCCATGCAGATTTTGGTTCACCATTACATTCTCAATGACCAGCAGGAAGTAATGCTCACTATATAATGGTGTTCTGAACCAGTGGGCAAGGGGGCCATCCCCATACTGAGTATTAATGAAAGATCAATGGTCCCTGCCCTCAAGAAGCTCAGAGTCAGCCAGAGGTTGGAGGCCAGTCTGAAATCAATCTCAATCGTCCAAACGAATAATGAGAGGCCTGACGAAAGCGCAATGTGCTGACTCACACAGCTCACCAGCTTCATTTCCTGCTGTGGCAGCTCCAGACAATTTGAGGGCATGGTCCAGGAACAATGAGAATCTCTCTAGCAAAGCAAGACAATGGGTCCCTTCAGGAAGCTGCATTTGGGAATCCTCAATGCCTATTTACTCTCTGGTCAAATCTAATCGCTGGTTAGCCTGAAACCCCAGGAAGTTTCTCTTAAGTTTTGTGTCCAGATGTTTCAGGCTGTTACTAATAGTACTTCTGCAAACCTTTTCTTCTTGAAAAATAATTTTACATTTCAGTTGTGAGTTCAGTGCCATTTGTGATTCTGAGGTCTACTTTTTTTTGGAATTTGGCCTAAATCTACTGTTTCATGCATAACGTTTGACTGCATGTTGAACTCTTGCTTTGTGTTCACTTCCAGGCATACACACTCCATCTATGTAGTATAGATGGAAGTGGAGATTGGAAGATTGTATCTCAAAAATTAAATCAGCTGAACCTGTATCTTTACTTCTTTTTTTTTTTTTTTTTTAGCTTATCAACATGCATTTATTAAATGCTTGGTATCTTTCTTAGTGGGTCCTGAAATTTAGGTCTTTAGGCTGTAGTACTTTAACATCTCTGCTATCACCTGATTATATGACATTGGGTTAATCAATTTCTTAATGTATTGTACCCTAGCCTTTTCTCTGAACTACAGGGATAATTGTAATACCTGCGTTCTCAGGCTTCTATGAGGTTTAAGCATGATAATCCAGATGGTGCACTAATATGTGCACCAGAATAACAGGAATAAAGATGCTGACATTGACAATATGCTCCTCAATTGTGAAGTCCATTATTACCTCAGTCTAGGAATTTAAAGTTCTCCTGGATTGATGGTGTATCTGGCTGTGTGGTAGAAGCAACTCATCTTATCTCTGGAGGAAGGAAACTTCAACTTAAACGCAATCTCTACAAACACTTTTTAAGGACAATGACCAACATACAAGTAAAAATGATCAAGCATGTAAGGAAACAAGGCACCAAGAGTGGGAAGCGGCAGAAGCAATACAGAGCGGAACCAAAATTATAAAGACTTCAGATGTTGGACTCACCAATAAAATATAAAACAATGGTTTTAGAATGTTTAAATAAGTAAAAGGCTAACTTCAGAATATCTTCAAGTTATTATCCGACTCCAGAAATGGCTGAGATGAATTCTGAGTATCCTTGTAGCAGAATGCCTTTTCTTAGCTTCTCTATTCACTTTGGCCCTCTACTCCGCTTGCTCTCCCAAGTTCTACCTCTAGGTCTAGGCCTAGCCTTGATGTTAACGCTTATGGATTGGGGTGCTTTTTGGTATTTCTCTTTCTTGGAGGAGGAGGGTTGATTTTACATCCTGCACTTCCTGAGCAAAGCTGGAAATCTTCCTAGGAAGGGATAGACTTTCTGGGACTTCAGTTTGTCTTATGGTAGTAATATTCCCTGCCCTCAATTCAACTTGGTTCCTATTTCACAGAAAAACAGGCCTCCAATTAGTTAAGAAATAAGGAAAGGTATTATTTCACTTAACAGAAGATCAAAAGCTAGGCTGGACTTCAAATTAGGTTAATTAGCAATTCAGCAACAGACCCAGATTCTTTCTATCTGCCTTACTATTAAGACTACTGACTTCATTCTACAACTAGCTATAATCTCAAGGTAACTGTCAGGGGAACTTAGACATATGTGTACTTAATTCAAGCCCAGTGAGGGACGGTGAAAAACATACTTTCCAAGTTGGTGAATAAGTTTTCCCTATGATCTGATTGGACCAACAAAGGTCATGTGAATACTATGGTCTAAAAAGGTTTACTGATTGGCTTAAGTCTGAACCAATCACTGGCAAGGAAGAATTCATTTATGTAAAGTGCTTAGACCAGTGGTTCATGATTCTCTAAGGGGATAAAACTAGCCTTGGGAGGAAATTTAAGCGGTTGTTACAGTCCTTGCAATGATTTAGGGGAAACAAGTGGCTGAGACACTAAAGGTCTCGCAAAGTATAAAGAGGACTGCAATAAAGTTTCATACAATAGTGAATTGTCCTCTGACCTACAGGACATTAAAAAAAAACTTTATTGAGACATAATTCATATGTCAAAGAATTCATCTATTTAAAGTACATAATCCTTTTTAAAAAAATATTACTCAAAGCGGTGCAACTATGATCACAACAAACTTTACAACATTTTGCCCTCTCTGTGGCAAACCTGCCCTCCCTGCAGCGCAACCCCACCTCCCAACACACACACCCTGGAAACCTAATCTATCTTGTGTCTTAAAATACTTGTCTCTTCTGGATATTTCATATAAATGGACTAAAACAAAATGCAGCCTTTGGTGACTGGCTTCTTTCACTTAGAATAATGTTTCCAAAATTCATCCATATCATAGCATGCATTAGAACTTAATTTTTTTGAGTGCAAAAAATACTTCATGGTATGGATAGACCACATTTTATTTATCTATCAGTTGAAGGATATTTGGGTTGTTACCAGTCTTCAGCTATCACCAATAATGCTGCTTTGGACATTTATGTACAAGTTTTGCATGGACACAGGTTTACGTTTCTCTTGGGTATGAGCCTAGGAATGGAATTATTGGGTCATATGGTAACTCTATGTTTAAACTTTTGAAGAACTGCCAGATTGTTCAAAACATTTTCTATTCTTACTTTATCTGCAGATGAAAATACCCCTGTTGCTAATTATTTGAGAGTGTTATATGACCCTGATTTACATATAAACACAAAGCATTATTTTGCAAGCATTAGGTGCATTACTAGCATCTCTTAGACTTGGTTTCACGGAAAAGAATGCAGCCCCCGTGTGAACTGAGGGAAGGCTTCACTGTGTTGGGAACTTTACTAGCAGCTGGTCACCATTTCAGAAAAATCACTGCACCGACAACCACACTATTTGTTATATTTGAGTTACCCTCACACCTTTTATCAGTCTACATCAGTGATTCTTAACCAGAGGTGATCTTGCCTTCTGCCCCAGGAAACACTGGCAATGATTCAGGGCCTTTTTTGGTTGTCTAGGAGTGGGTGAGAGCTGGTACTGGCGTCTAGGAAGCAGAGTTCCGGGATGCTGTTAAGCATCTTTCAAGGCTTAGGGCAGTTCCTGCAAGAAAGAACTATCCAGCCTCAAATGGCAATAGTGCTGAGGTTGAAAAGCCCTGGTGTATGCTCATAGTTCTCCAATTCACAGTGCTTCATCCCTCAAGCATGGTCTTCCCACTATTTATTATGTGCTTTAGTGGGGCCATGCTGGGGCATATTCTGATTGAAACGTATGTAATTTTATCATATGAAACTTTTATTTACCCTTTGTATGGCAGTTAGGGAATCATATTGATTTTTATAAAATATGTATCTCTGAATTTCATTTCATGATAATACAGGGGATGCCACAAATTACAGAAATCTGCTAAAATGGGAGTCAGTGGTTTGGGTCTCATTGGGAGCTGAGCTGGGCTTCCTCTGCAACCACTGGGCCCTGAAGGGGAGGGCTGAATACTGAGGGGAACTGGGACTCTCTAAGGAAGAAGGAAGGGAGTTCTAGGAAGATAGTCATGGACACTGAAGTTTCCAGTGTTGCCAAGATCCTGGTTTTAGATCTATGGGAAAACTGAATATACTTCCTATCTAGAATGATCCCTGAATACCCTGATCACCTATACCCCCTTTATTTTCTTGATTAAATTCATTTCAGTAGATTCCATTATTTCCAATCAAAAAAGGTCAAAAGCGCAACAAAGGCAGGTGGGAAAACATAGAATGGCATTCTCAGAAGCGTAAATAGGGACTGCCAATGATATGACTCAAACCTGGGTTTCCGAATGCTTCTCAGTAGAAGCAGATGTTGCTGTGGAGTGTCTCCTCCTAAGAAGACAACAATAGAGAAATGGAACTCTCCTGCTGAGAATGGTCTGGAGCTTGCATGTGGACAACAGAAGATTCTTCAACAAAAGATCTGTCATGGGACTCATAGGACTGAAAATACTTCCTGCCCCTGGGAATGTTCTAAAAAGGGATGTTCTGAAACTTTCTTCTACTCGGCGATCAAGCAATGTATTTCTCCCCTGGTCTATGAAAAGTGAGGTAGTTCTCTAGTTGACGCTTAGCCTTTTCCTGGTAGTTAAAAAATTGAGTGTGCACAAGAATCTCCGCATGGGTGTGCATGCCCACAGTTGCTGGTTTTGGTTAATAATCAGATTCCTAGATTCTGAAGAATGACTATCTCAGTAGGTCTGTGGGTCCCTGGGAACCTGTATCTCAAACAAGATGCTACCCTACTGCCACTTTTCCTGCCACGGCTCCTTGTGATCCAGGCTCTGAGGACCCTGCTTTAGACAGGATGATTCTGGTCTTTGTTCCTGACTGAAGCGAGAGCTGTGAAAGAAAACTCTGCCGGCGTTTTTCCTGCTGTAGAAAGCTTACTCAGATCCATCTGTCAGCTCGGCTTTCTGGCTGTGTACAGAGGCCCAGAGAAGTTGGCTCTTCTAAGGCTGGCTGACATTCCTTCTGCAGTGGAATTTCCTTTGCTGCAGAACCTGTGGCCTGTGTCATGCTGCGCACAGATTTTGTTGCTACTCAGGAAGATTTCCTTGAAGTGGCCTCAGCTGACAAATGGTTAGGAATAGGGCTTGCAGGCCCTGAGATCACTTGATTTGTGGTATGACCATCACACACAGTTTGGCCCCACAGGGGAAAATGCCTATTGCCACCCCCTTGGATGGAGGAGCCTGGTAGGCTGCAGTCCATGGGGTCGCTAAGAGTCGGGCACGACTCAGCGACTTCACTTTCACTTTTCACTTTCCTGCACTGGAGAAGGAAATGGCAACCCACTCCAGTATTCTTGCCTGGAGAATCCCAGGGACAGGGGAGCCTGGTGGGCTGCCGTCTATGGGGTCTCACAGAGTCGGACACGACTGAAGCGACTTAGCAGCAGCAGCAGCAGCAGCAAGGACTGGGCCACTGATTGTCAGCTGCCTTGTACGATATGCTGCTTATGCCCTTATAAAGGAGTTACTCTTGATAGAAACCAGGGTTGGAGGAGTGGGTAGATGTATTTCTGTATGTATATAACCCCTGATGGGTTGAGGTTTCTGTGTTTCCAGTGGACTTTGATGTGGAGGAAAAAATGCATTTCGGCAAGAAATCTTTGTCAGAGAGAAGGCTGGAGGGCCCTTCCCCACCTTCCAAAGGCTTCTGAATCAGACAGAAAGCAGGTCTCAGGAAGATGAAAAGTGGAAGTGCTGTGGAAAACAGTAATTTCAGCCAGGATTTCTGGTAGGTGTGGAGAAATGACTCAGATTCATGAAAGAGAATCAAGGAAAGGCTGCAAAGGAGAAATTTGGTGCATAGGTTGGTTGTGACTTTTTCTTTTTTGGGAATGGGGGCAAGCACTTCAAGAAGAGGAAACAGGACAAATAGGAGTGTGTGGGAAAATCAGAGAGTTAAGTGCCTCCTGCCAAAGCCAGGTAGGTCCTCAGAAAGAATTACAGACCATTTAGTGACAGAAACGGTTCCAGCTCTGCAAGGATAGAAAGTATCAGGCACCCGTTGTCCCCACTCTTGCCTGTGGTAGACATTGCCAATGGATCACTGCACACTTGCTCATTCTAGGCAGCCATCAGCAATTGATCAGAGTTAGCGCTCAAGATGAGATAGAAGATAATTAAATATACCCCAGGGAAGATTTGAGAGAACATCTCAAACTAGATAAGATGGAGGAACAAGAATGAAATCAAGGTTCCAAAATCTCATGAATCATGGGGGAATCCTCTGATTCTAAGGATGGTGGGGAACCTGGGATAGTTTATATGAATGATAACAAAGGCAACTTTTCAATGTACACTGAACTATTTTTGTGTCATTTCGTCCTCACATTAGGGGTGTGAGGGGCTGGCATTCCCATTTTGTAGATGAAGGAACTGAGGCTCAGAGAAATTAAGAAATTTGCCTGAGGTCACATAGCTAGGAAACGGTCTTAAATTCAGACCCAAGATGGTTTCAGTGCAAAGTATAAACTTTAAGCTCAGAGGCCTTGGGCCTAAGATAATTTCCCTCAGTCTGGGTGAACACAGGATATTATGAAGGTACAGCCCAAGACAAGCTTTTGGCCAGTGGCCTTAGGTGTCTTTATCCCCTAAATTACCAGTGTAGAGATTTCTGCCACCTACCATCTCTATTCTCTGTTTGCAGAGGGTGGGTTCTGTCGGAAGAAGAAGCATGCAGAGATTGTAAGCTGACACCTCGCCCTGGTCATTTCCATGACTTATGAACGCATATTAGACACACAGTTGCCAAATACCCTTGCACATACTCATTTTCCTTGGGTCCCAGCTGCCTGTGAGTCCAGAAAGAAAGCTGGGGCCAGCTCCAGGGTCAGCGGAATGAACAGATGGGGATGAGCAGAAGTGACACCCGATCACTCCTCGGCATCTGCTGGGCCTGTCACGGCTGTGTCGGCTGGCTCATGTCTTGACCCAGCTAATCCTGGTGGTCATCCTGGTGCCGGCTGCATCGTGTCACTCATCCAGCCGTGGGGGTGACTTCTGCTTCTAGAGGATTTCTTTCAGAAACTCAGACTGACAGTACTCTGACCTGTTGCTTCAGTTTTGACCTTGGGTTGGCTTTCAGCAGACAAACCCTATGCAGGGGCTAAAGGAGCATGGCTGGATGGCATCACTGAGTCAATGGACATAAACTTGGGCAAACTCTGGGAGATGGTGAGGGACAGGGAGGTCTGAGATACGGCAGTCCATGGCGTTGCAGAGTTGGACGCGACTTGGTGACTGAACGAGAACAACAAATATGCCTGATTCTAGGTAGTTTACTAAAAACATGGGTCTATCTCCAGCTACTTCCTTTCTTGACATTTGTCATCTGATACCAAAACCGCTCACATACCTGCTACGGTTAGCTAGATTTTCTAGAGCACCATGCTAAAACAATGAAGTAAACTGACTGAGTTGGGTCTATGGCCACAGATCTAGTTTATCATCTACCCTCTAATAGTTACTCAGCACCTATTATATGTCAGTCAACCTTAATTGGGCACCACCAAATCAATGATGAAAGATTCACCTGTTAATACTGCCTCTTGGAACTCCCTGTCTACTGGGAGAGGGTGAAAAATAAGCTAGTTAGAAACAGATTGGTATAGTTATAATTTGAGCAAAGCTAGGAAGGAAAAGAGCCTTTCAGGGTGATTTGTGAAAACCCGGAAGTAGGGAAAAGCTTGGCTTAATCTAGAAACTGAAAGAGACCTTGAAGGCTGGAGTTTAATCGGTTGTAGGGATGGGGCAGGAGATTGGGAGGGAGAGGCACGTACAGGTTAGGTCATGCAGACTAGGGCTAGGGAGCCTAGGTTTTATGTGAGGTTCACTGGAATATGATAAAGGGTTTTAAACAGAAAAATGATATAATCTGGGCAACATATACTGTTTTCTGTAATGTGAAGAATGTTTTGGACAAAGCCAGAGTGGAAGAAGTTACACAAGTTAAGAAACTAATGCAATACCTCAGAAAAACTGAGATGGCTGGAATGGGTATGGAGAAAAGTCAGAGATCTCTTAAAATTCTTTGTTTTGAATCTGTGGGAACAAAAGGACAACAGATGGATGGTCTGGGTGATTAAAATTTCCCACTCTGAGTTTAAAATTAGAGAGAGAATTTTCTGAGAGAAAATCTAATTAAAAATTATACTTCTAGTAATGTATTATGTGAAAGTAAGGCAATGGCAACCCACTCCAGTACTCTTGCCTAGAAAACCCCATGGACGGAGAAGCCTGGTGTCCATGCGGTCGCAAAGAGTGGGACACGACTGAGTGACTTCACTTCACTTTCACAAACAAGTGAACACAGGTTAACTATAAGAATGTTCACTACAACAATGTTTATAGTAGCAAAAAAGGATGGTTTGAATGTCCCAAGTATTCAGTCTAAGAACTTGTTTAACATATTTCAATTCATCTACATAGTGAATTTTATGAAATGATTATTGTGTATATAAAACTTCTTAATGATATTGACAGTATCCATACTAAAAAAAATACAGTGAATAAGGCATATTAAAGATCAGTATGGACAATATGATGCCCTTTGGGGGTTACATTTGTCAAAAAAAAATCCTTCAAATGACATCCAAGTAAATATTAATCGCAGTGAACACTAAGTGCTAGACAATCAAGGTGATTATAAATCCTTTTTATTCTCATGTCTGTTTATTCTACTATATGCAAGAGTATCAGTATCAATATCAGTTCAGTCACTCAGTCGTGTCCAACTCTTTGTGACCCCATGGACTGCAGCACACCAGGCTTCCCTGTCCATCACCAACTCCTGGAGCTTGCTCAAACTCATGTGCATCAAGTCAGTGATGCCATCCAACTCTTTCATCCTCTGTCTTCCCCTTCTCCTCCTGCCCTCAATCCCTCCCAGGATCAGGGTTTTTCTAATGAGTCAACTCTTCACATGAGGTGGCCAAAGTACTGGAATTTCAGCTTTAGCATCATTCCCTCCAAAGAACACCCAGGGCTGATCTCCTTCAGAATGGACTGGTTGGATCTCCTTGCAGTCCAAGGGACTCTCAAGAGTTTTCTCCAGCACCACAGTTCAAAAGCATCAATTCTTCGTCACCCAGCTTTCATAATTTTATATAATTTTAGGTAATTTAAATAAAATTCCCTATACATAGATAGTGGATTCATCGTAATAACCTTCACATGCCAACTGCATATGTCCTTGTCTGTGTTACAGCTAAACATAGCTTTACTCTCTGAGCCTTGGCATGCGCTTTATATCTTATCTCTCTTTGATCTTGCTTATAATCTTTGTTTACTGCCTTCTAGAATATCCTTTCCACTCTCCATACCTTGTATCTAAATTCAGTCTTCTGTAAGTAGGGTGACCACATAATTCCTCATGCAAACTAGGACACTTTGAAAAATGAAAGTGGCCAATATTACACCATTAAGTATAAACTAGTGTTGCCTCAGCCAAGTCAGTACATCTGCTCAACCTCTTGTAATCCCTTGATCATTGTACATCTCTCATGTAATACTCTTTGCCATTTTGAACCTTAATCATTTACTTCATCTTCTGGCAAGAGTTATAAACATACCATTTGTTTTCTGTTATTTTCCATATAGTTCTTTTCATCTTTGATTGCTACTGACCATTTCCCCCGCCTCTGTCTTCTTTTTTGACTGGACCCCAAGCTCAGTGATGGCAGGCACTGTATCATCACCCCTACACCTTCACTTCACTGCTAGCACAGAGTCTCTTACCTAATAAATGCTCAATAAATATTTTCTTTATTTGGTAGCAAAATTATTACATCATTTCACCCAAACAAACAAACAAAATTTACGCAGGTCAGAGAGAGAGAGAAAGCTAAGGCAAGTCTCCCGGGAAGGTGCAGCTTGCAGAAACACTGCCAAATCAAGCTTGGTTTCCAGTTTCCTAAGAGTCAGGGAGCCCAGTGGATGTGCTCTATCCCACACTGCAGAAATTGGGAACAAATGCTTTTGGAAACTTCACGTGTTTAGGGTTGGGGGATGCTTTGCAGGCTTGCAGGCCACATGGCAGTTTAAAGTTTCGGTACACAAGGACTGGGAGTGAAAGTCAGATGTGATTAAAAATACACATCTTACAGATGTCTGGATGCTGTTCAAACCCCCAAAAGTGTGATAGAAAACCCAGTTGCTTTCCAGATTTTTAGGGCGGAAAAAAAGGCCAGTGTGGCCCCTTTGTCTCTTTATTGAATGGGTATGTTCAAGCGACGTTTAAATTTGTAGTGTTAGCTCAGCTGTCTGTTTACCTTTTGAGCGGCCCTGCTCAGCGCCCTGAAACTGAAAGCAGGGTAATTGGAGGAACATGTGACACATCCCAAGAGATGAAAAATCCTTATTATTTTTAGCGTATGCTAAGTAAGCCTAGGTAAGTGCAATACATAATTTATGGGACTGAAAAAAACATAAAATCCTAGATACTGTCTCGATACAAAAATAGAACAAAATTATTTTCTTTTAACATTCTCCTACATTCTCATTTTTAAAAGAGAGAATTGAAATTTTGTTTATTTATTTTTGAAAAAACGTTCTCTAATCATATCCAGCTGTCTGGCTTTGTTTATAATAACCTGTTTATTCCTCATCAATTTAAACATACAATCTGGACATCTGTCTCCTTCGACCCCAGCTTATTTGCTTTAAGTCCTCATTTTAGCTTGAACTTGAAGTCAACGTCTTTTTCTCTGGGGCTCAAAGGAGTTGCAGAGACCCAAGAGATGTTTCCTTGCTTGAGAGGTATGTCTAATTTAAAAATTCACATCCCACCCCTGCCCCTTAAAAAGGAAGGAAAAAAAAAATTGGTCTCTTTTACACAGGCAGAGAACAAAATGGGAAAGAAAGGCACTTTGTTTTGCCAGACAAAGACAAGCTATCAATTTTCATAAATCTGCATTCCCAAGACAACTGCTCATGTCTGGTAAGAGGTCTATTTCTTTGAACTTACATACCAGAAAGTATTTTCTCCCTTGTCTTAGAAACTGAAGAATACAGTTAATAATAGTAAAATGAAAGTATTATAACATAATTAATTTTGTTAATTTCAACAATTCTATTTTATAAGGATGGAGATCCTAGGGGTTGGAAAGTGGCCCATGGTCATATATGGAAAGTCATAAACACAAGTTGTGCAAATATGCTTCCTGGTTTTCTAACAAATATTATTTGCAACCATAATGTATGTGTTTATGTATCAGTTTGCTGATTATAAGATGGATGTATAAATATGTTAAAGAAACAAGTGGAACCTGGTACATCTCTAACAAGACAGTCTGTCAAAATTAAAACTAGTTTACATTAAAGAGTCAAATATTACCAACTTTCACTAGTTTCCTAAAACCAGTAGAAGGTGGTAATAATTTATTTTCTTCGACTCCAAATCACTGTGGACGGTGACTGCAGTCATGAAATTAAAAGACACTTGCTTCTTGACGGGAAAGCTACAACAAACCTAAACAGAATTTTAAAAAGCAGAGACATCACTTTACCGACAAAGATCCATATAGTCAAAGCTATGGTTTTTCCAGTAGTCACGTGTGGATGTGAGAGATGGACCATAAAGAAGGCTGAGCAATGAAGACTTGATGCTTTCGAATTGTGGTGCTAGAGAAGGCTCCTGAGAATCCCTTGGACTCTAAGAAGATCAAACCAGTCAATCCTAAAGGAAATCAACCCTGTCAATCCTAAAGGAAATCAACCCTGAATATTTATTGGAAGGACTGATGATGAAGCTGAAGCTCCATATTTTGGCTGCCTTATGTGAAGAGCTGACTCACTGGAAAAGACTCTGATGCTGGGGAAGGTTGAAGCCAAAAGACAAAGGGAGCAGCAGAGGATGAGATGGTTGGATAGCATCACTGACTCAATGGACATGAATCTGAACCAAGTTCGGGAAACAGTGAAGGACAGGGGAACCTACAGTCCATGGAGTCACAAAGAGTCGGGCACGACTTAGCGACTGAACAACAACAAAGTGTTGTTTCCTCCTGTTCTTTTCTTTTTCTTCTCCTCCAGTTTTAACCATCAACAAACTAATATTCTTGCACAAATAATACTACCCATACATATATACCAACACCAAGCATGAATATGTACAGTATCTGTCATCTTTAGTGAAGATTCATGGCTGGGTGTTTGAGACAAACAGGGTCTATGTTACTAAGACTGCCTAACACACATTACTTCATTACATAATGATGTCCCATCCAGGAGATGTATGAGACGCAGGTTCGATCCTGGGGTCAGAAAGATCCCCTGGGGGAGGAAATGGCAACTCACTCCAGTATTCTTTCCTGGAGAATCCCATGAATCCCTCTTGCCAGAGAAGTCTGGCAAGCTACGGTCCATAGGATCCCAAAGGGCTGGACATGACTGAAGCGACTCAGCATGTACACGAGTCACTAAACATATATGGCATAGATCAGTTGAAATAACACACTGAAAGAGGTCAAGACAGATTTTAAGAATTGGCAGTGGTTCCTATATATTCATAGTATTAGAGAACCCTAGGATTATGATAGCTCAGTTGGTGAAGAATCTGCCAGCAATGTGGGATACCTGGGTTTGATCCCTGGGTTGGGAAGATCTCCTAGAGAAGGGAAAGGTTACCCACTCTAGTATTCTGGCCTGGAGAATTTCATGGACTACAGTCCATGGGGTCGAAAGAGTCAGACATGACTGAGCAACTTTCACTTTCACTTTTCAGAATTGAATTTTTAGGGTCAACTAAACTACTCCTTGGAAGGAAAGTTATGACCAACCTAGATAGTATATTCAAAAGCAGAGACATTACTTTGCCAACAAAGGTCCGTCTAGTCAAGTCTATGGCTTTTCCAGTGGTCATGTATGGATGTGAGAGTTGGACTGTGAAGAAAGCTGAGCGCCAAAGAATTGATGGTTTTGAACTGTGGTGTTGGAGAAGAATCTTGAGAGTCCCTTGGACTGCAAGGAGATCCAACCTGTCCATCCTAAAGGAGATCAGTCCTGGGTGTTCTTTGGAAGGACTGATGGTGAAGCTGAAACTCCAATACTTTGGCCACCTCATGTGAAGAAGAGTTGACTCATTGGAAAAGACCCTGATTCTGGGAGGGATTGAGGGCAGGAGGAGAAGGGGACGACAGAGGATGAGATGGCTGGATGGCATCACTGACTCGATGGACATGAGTTTGAGTGAACTCCGGGAGCTGGTGATGGACAGGGAGGCCTGGTGTGCTGCAGTCCATGGGGTTGCAAAGAGTCGGACACGACTGAGCGACTGAACTGAACTGAACTGAACTGAAACTATGGATTCCAACCTGGTTGCTGCTATGTTACTTCATGTGACTGATAGACATTTAATTCTCCTGACCTTACTTCTAGAGATTTTTGATTCAACAGGGTGGGGTGGTTTTCATAGGTGCTGGGTAACCCTTGTGATGGGGCAAATATGGACAAGAACACTGTAAGCTCCTGCTGCTCAGAGTGTGGGCCTTACGATGGTAGCATCAGCATCACCTGGGTGCTGGTTAGAAGCACAGAACTTCCAGCCTCACCCCAGACCCACTAAGTCAGATTCTGAACCTGAGAACATCTCAAGATGATTCATGTGTACAGAGATGACTGAAAAGCACCATTTGTGATACTGCATTGGCAAAAAGGTTTGTTTGGGTTTTTCATGTTTAACCTGAATGAACTTTTTGGCCAACCCAATATATCTATGGCCTGAAACTCCATTTTGCTTTACTTTATCCTGCGTTTGGGCAGGTAAATATATTCTACAAACTTGTGCTTTGAGTTTCAGTTCAAGGCAATTTGATTTGTGATGTTGAACTTACTGGTTAAAATAATTAGTCTGGTCAAGAGCGTGGTTAATCCTGTGGGGAAAAATACACTCTCACAAAATCCCCAAACCATCAGCCAGGACAATTAACTATTACATAATGCATCAACCAAAATACCTATTTGTGTGATGGAATTACTTTTGTTGCAAAGCCTCTTTCTGATAGGAAGCTGGGTTGACTTTTGGGGACTTAATAGCAGGAGGACCCTTTTATGTCATCATTGAAGCCATGGCATGTTTGGCAAAAATCTGGGTTTGGGGGGAAAAAAAGAACTGGATTTGAGTCTTGGTTCTTTTGACTTGCATGATCTTAGGCTTTTTTTTTTTTTTTTACTCTTTGAACCTCAGTTTCCTCTCATGTTAAAAGAGAATAATAAGACACCCCATCTACATTGCAGCTCACCCCCAAACTGTGAAGGTTAGTTTTCATCACTGAGATGGCTTTAGGGAGTAGTTGTTGTTTGTTATGTTTATAAAAGAGATACAACTAGAATTCACTTTTTTTAAAACTGTGTAGGGAATAGCTTTGTTTTCAGCTGAGTTTGTTGGATTTGGGGGGTTTGTGTTGGTGTTTTAAAGGCCTGGAAGCTTTATCAATGGTCAGTCTATGTAATTATAAGCCAACTAAGTAGACTTGAGTGGATTTCATTTAATTTCTTGATCCTGGTGGTCTTGTTAGAGAGATTCAGGACAGTATCCACACATACGTGTTTTGTTCAGAATAAGTCGTCTTTGACTTAACTCTGAAGCGAGTTCTTGTATACTTGTGACTTCACTCATTATTTATTATTGAGCTTGTCAGATTCATAGAACTACTGAATGATATTGGCTTTCTTTGAGAATCATTTATTGAACAAGGCCAATCAAGGGGGATTGGAGGGAGTGGCAAATCACCCTGTAGGTGGCCTTGCTCCCAGTCCAACATGAATTCAGTGATTTCAAGGTAAAGAAAAAAAAAAGGTTTTTCAGGCAAAGGATATAAAAGTCATCAAAGCAAAACACATGGCCTGGAATTTGGCAGTGCAGAGAAGGAACAAGGATGATTCCTTTGGTGACTGCTTATCTACACGTGAGTCTTACACCCTGTTGAGTATTACTCCTCTTACTTCTTCACCTATGCCTCCAAGGTCTCCTCAGTACTAGTGTTTGCTCAAGCACTGATCTGCTAATTCTATATGAGCTAATCCACAGAAAATATGTGGGGCTTCAAAGTTATTTTTCTTTCAGCAATAAAAGAAATATGACTGATAATAGTAACACTTCCTTCATTTATTCAATGAGTAAACATTTTATTTTGAATGATTATACTCAATATGGGGTAAGTTTCTATCAATCACTTGGTCCTAATTGCTGCTGATGAGAGTAGAAATAAATTTGACAATATATAGTGAGAATCTTTAAAAGTTTCTATTTTTTGGAACACTATTTTTGGACCATCAATCCTTAGGCTGAACAAAAAGAAATCATTAACAAATGTTCACCTAACAGATTTTCTTTTTTCCCACAGAGTTATTGGTTAGCAATTTTGAAGCTACTTTCTGTGTCATCTAGGACTGAGTAAATAACTAGATTGTGGGTGGTAGTAGCCATGTTTCAGATTATTGAACAATGAGGTTACATATATGAAAAGGGCATATATGAAAAGGGAGAATGGCATTGAAACATGTATACTATCATGTAAGAAACGAATCGCCAGTCTATGTTCGATACAGGATACAGCATGCTTGGGGCTGGTGCACAGGGGTGATCCAGAGAGATGATATGAGGTGGGAGGTGGGAGGGGGGTTCAGGATTGGGAACTCATGTACACCCATGGCTGATTCATGTCAATGTATGGCAAAACCAATACAGTATTGTAAAGCAAAATAAAGTAAAAATAAAAACTCAAAAAAAAAGGGCAGTCCCATTCTGTTGAGCTGGATTTGGAGGTCATTCCGATTGAAGGTCATAAAACACACATTATTTTATATGTATACACACACACATATGTATAGCTATCAGTACACTTACAGATATGGATACAGATAAAGATGGGTGTGTACATGTATACACATATGCACACATGAGAGTATGATATACATATTTATATTTTCTAGTTCTGCAGATAGAGAAGGTCTAGAAGCAATAACACCTTGGTAGCCACGTGCACATCTATATTGATTTGAAAATATTTCCCCTGAAAAGCAAGTAGGGCCCTTTGGAGAAACAGCTGACTCCAGGGGAGAGGAAACAAACAAAATAAAACCAAGACGGACCTGAAACTTCACATTGTTCAAGAAAGTACAAAGTACTTAAACAATTAGATGGATATGCCAAGAGGAAACAGGAACCAACTCGAAGAAGCCCACACTGCTTATATTTGAGCGTCAAATAATGATATTAACAGATTAAGACCTACTGAGTAAAATGGGAAACCATGAGTCCATACGGATATCAGTGAATTAATGAGTCAAAGAGAAGGACAGCTTCTCTTTATGGGAAAATGTGTCTAATACACGCAGAAGGAATGATGGAATCAGAAAATCACTCTTTGGCAAACACCACAACAATTCATTCATGCTAAAATAGTCAATAGTTAATGACACCAGGAGGTCAAAGTTTGATGAGTAATGGAATATTTACATAGTTTCACAAAATACATGTTAATGATAAAGGGGGAAAAGCTATCTTTACAGTGGAGAATCCTGGCAGATACCACCTGAACCATGTGGTCAAAGTTAACATCATGAGTAAAGAGACAAATCAGTATCAGGGATCTTTTGAAGGAAACAGTATCATTTCTAGAGTAGTCCTGCCCCAAATAAATAACCTGAAACTACTCAAGAGAAAATACCCAAGAAGCCAAAGAGAAGGACATTTCATAATATTTTACAACTTCATTCTGCCAAGGTGTCAATATGAAAGACAGAACAGCTGAGCAACAATCTAGTTTACAGAAAACCAAAGATATACATGACAGCTGAAAACAACATATGATGCAAAATTTTCTTTTGCTATAAAGATTATTATTAGGACAATTGGAGGAACCTGCTGCTGTCTATGGGGTCGCACAGAGTCAGACACGACTGAAGTGACTTAGCAGCAGCAGCAGCATAAACTGTAGATCAGATAACAGATACTGTCAATGTCAATTTTCTGTCTTAATTCTTGTACAGGGTTATGTAGGAGAATATCCTTAATTGTAGAAAATACACACTGAAGTATTTAGTTGTTGAGATGTATCATATCTGCAAGGAACTCTAAAATGGGAGAGGAAGAAGGAGGGAGAGAGAAAGTTTCATAAAGCAAACGTGGTATTGTGTTAAAATTTAGGAATGAGGAAATCTAGGTGAAGGCACATATGATAATTTTTTATACTATCCTTCCAACTTGTCTGTAAGTTTAAAACTAGGTCAAAATAAAAAGTTTTAAAAAATGTACCATGGCTGGATAATTTGACTTCTAAAAGTCTCCCTTAGAAATATAAGAGGAAAGATAACTGCTTATGTATGAATATGCTTATCAAAGAATTATTTACAATAATGGAAAAATAGAAACAACATATCTGCTACATAATGAGAAAGCTTAACAATTATACACAGCAGTTAAAAGTGGAGTCAGTAAAATGAATGTTTTCAAATAGATTTAATTGAGAAATTCTTTAATAGTGATTATAAATATGAGTTCAGGTATGCAAATTATATAAAAAGAGAAAGCACATTAATATGCTGATGGATCATTTCTTTAAAGACAAAAGTAAAGAACTAAAGGTTACCCCCTTAAATTTGACTTGATTTTCACAGTTTGGTCACAATTAATGTATTTCTAATAAGAAAGAAAAAATATTTTAAAAATTGTATACCTAATCTGAGATTCTCTTTAATTTGTGCAAAGGCTAGGCTTGCAATAAAGGCGTTTTTTAATCAAGAAGTAGAAAAATCATTTTAACCAAAAAATTATTCATAATGTTGGGCACTTTAGAGAACTCAGTTTATAAATAATTAGTATGCTAATTATGAATGGCAACTTATTAACAATTCAAGTTTGATAGTTTAATTATTCTTTTACTGCATGTATTTCATAATAATATGATTGCACCTACATGTCCTGGAATACATATTTCTTCTGTTTCAGGTTTGCCTTTCCTTTAATACATACAAATTCTGTACATTACATATCCTGAAATGTGAGCTCCAAGGATAGGAGGTGGCTTCTGGTAAAGGGACAGATGCTTTCTGCAGAGAATGGAAGACATAACCATAGGGGTGGGAGTAATGACTTCTCTCTCACTTAAAAGCACTTATAAAATGTTGACCAAGAGAGAACTTGACTGAAGATAACATGAGAATATTTTAAATGGTTGCTTGTCACAAGTGGATGTGTGTGTGTGTATACATACATCTTTTTAATATAAAAATCTCTAGGGTTATATAAGTGACTAGAGAAGATCCATTTGTAATTGGAAACCTTAGCAATGGTTGTGGTGAAGGATGTCATGCCAGCATTTCCACGGCTAAGAGTCTTCTCTGGAATCACACACATATGGTGTTCATTGAAGATTTTTTCCTTTGGAGGTGGTTGGTTTAGGGATCTTGGCATTTTTGGAAAAAAAAACAAAAGGTTATGCAGAATGTCCCATCCTACTGAAAGAAAGGATCCAGAGAAGAATTCACAAGGGAAACATTTGTCAAGTAAAACAAACAAAAAAAAATGTTTTGAAGGTGGGGATTTACCAAAACCAAGTTGGAAAATGAAAGCCAGTAATAACAACAAGAATGAGCACTTATTGAGCATCTTCTATTTGCTCATTGTTTTGCCTGCTTCACCCAATTTATTGCTGGTTTCTAAACTGTGAAGCCTAGAAAGGATAAAAATAAAAAGTATCTTGCAATTTTTAGCATCATCTTCTATGCTTAGCGCCCACATGGCTCAAGGAAGACTTTCTGGCTGACTTGTTTATGAGAGATAGGAACTGAATTTGAGCAAGAAATCCCGGAAGCTGGGCTTCAGGTAAGCTGGAGGCCTTGGCAAAGGAAGGCATGAGGCAATGTTTCCATTAGGGATGACTGTGGAAAAAAAGAGGCTGGAAAGGAAATATCCATGGGCTCTTGGGTTGCCAAGAAGAACATGACTCACCAATGAGAGATGTGTTATCTGAGCCTCTAAGTCCCTTCTTGAAAAGTGATACTTTTCCTGAGGTGGATTGGACTCAGGAAGAAAGAGATGTGGGAACCTGGATGGGTTCCATTCTGAGGCGGAGGGACAGGAGACTGCACTCTGCCGTCAGTATCTTAGAGGCAAGGTATTGAGTTTCCCCTGGACTGTATTACAGATGTACAAGCCTGATGGGCAGTTGGAGCACAGGAGCCTGACCAGCTCAAATGAGCAAATCTCTTGTACTGAGCCCTTACTCATGGCTGCAATCTGTCTTTTCTCCCTCCTCTTCCTCCTCCACGCTTTTGCCCACATGTCGAAATCCTGCTTGCCTTTAAAGGTTAAGACACAAATGCAGTCTCCACTGAGCGATCTTCCCTGATCCCTTTAAGTACCATCTAATCGCTCCCTTCCTGGTGCTTTCCTAACACTCCGTCTATTCTTCTTTTATATCAAATCACGTCTTCTGTTACCACGGCTTGTCTTCTACCGAAACAATTGGTCCAGATGTTGGCCTTCTACACTATTGTGAAAGTGCTTTTTCATATTAGTGTTCTAATATGAAAGGGCAGGGACCAAGTCTCATCTTGCCCCTAGACTATCATTCAAAGCCTTGCACAAATAAAAGATCAGTATTTATTTTTGGAGTTGAATGGAAGAGGTCCATCTGTGTGATACACATTTATATAGCGAAGACAGTGAGAAGCAGGTAACAGGCATGAGTGGGCGGGAGGGTGTAGGTGGATATGTTGCTGTGGAGAATAGATCTAGAGTCATCAGAAAGAAGTCAGTGATATCCTTTCCTCTTTCTTCTGAAAATAATCTGTGAATTGATCGTAAGTCAGTCATGACACTTAAGACACTGAAAATTAAAGTCAGGGCAGCATGATGCTGCTGGAAGGACCCTGAATTAAGACTCTGAATGCCTTCCCATCTGACTTTAAGAGGCCATTTAACTCCCATGCCACTTGGTCTCCCCCCCTGCAAAACTGAGACAAAACACTTGCCCATCCTCACCACGGGTTTGTTTCCAACATCCACGAGGTCTCTGTGAAAATGACCTGTAAGTTCTAAGGAGTCCTGGTGATTGTTGGATGCCAGTATCCTTGGCAACCCCGGGGAGCTGGTTAGAAATGCAGAATCTCTGGCCCCACCTTAGAACTCCTGGATCTGGATTTACATCTTCACGAGGTCTTCAGGCAATTCGCATGCAGGTGAACAGTTTCAGGAGTACACCTCTAACAGGCTATCCAAGATGAGGTACCATTGTTATTTACAAGGTTTATGAGTGTTAGGGAAAATAATCATGGGCTCGGCGCTGACAATTCAGCACTGGAGAGGGGACCAGACTGCAGAGCGAAGGAATGTTGGCACCACGGGTCCTATCAGTGAGGCAGAAGACAAGGGTCCTCTTCTGTTGCATTTAAAGTGGTGGACATGCCAATGCCTCAGATACAGCTGCTCTGACGCCGCCTTTGCTCCGAACTTTCCCGTCCTCTTCCCTCATCAAAACTCACCTGCCCTGTGTTCCTCTTTCTTAAGGATCCTTGCCACATGAAAACTAGGTAATATAAAGTACTGACTCTATGCTGATGGATGCTACGTTGCTATCTGGGGAACTGGTCAGGACCCAAAAATGAATTTTCCACTTTATAATTTATTTCTGTGTGAGGTAATATTTTATAGTGGAAGTCAAGACTTTGGAAAGTAACTTGAATAGTCTTTAAGCTTTGTCCTCTATTTTTTACTTTGAAAATAAACCCCCAAATGCTCCCCACTTTAATTATATCTTCTTTTTTTTAATGTTTTTTATTTTTTAATATAAATTTATTTATTTTAATTGGAGACTAGTTACTTTACAATATCATCTTGGTTTTGCCATACATCAACATGAATCTGCCACGGGTATACACGTGTTCCCATTTTTTTTGCAGAATGGTGAACTGTTCTAATATGAAAGTGGGGTGAGAGTTAATTGAATTTGACCTGGAAAAAAATCTCCACAAGTTTACGTGAGAGACAAGCAATCTTGTGCCCATAAAAGTCTATCTTGAAGAATGAATACTTATTATATTTTTAAACCATAGATTCTAAAGAACAAATAATTTGGGAGATGCTTTTGAGCTTACATTGTTAAGAAAAGATATAGTGTTCATATGTACTTTCTATTAATTTTTAAGAAAATTATACTTTTGTGCTCTTGTCTAGCTAAACAGTGGTCCAGGATCAGGATCCCACCCCTCATACCAAAATCAACAGATGCTCAAGTCCCTCACAGACTAAATAATATTTCTGATTCACATTTGGTTGAATCTGCAGATGCATAACAAGTGAATCGGGAGAGCTGTTGTACACGTTCTACCAGATGTATAATATCACAATTTTAATTTCAGAAGACTAGGGCTGGAATGACATCATATTAATGTCATTTATAATAACAACCCTTGAATTCATCCTATTTCTTTTGCATTAGTTTCAATGTTACGGGCTGAAACACATGTGATGATGCTCTTCCCAACCATTTGGGAACACAGATGTTTAACTGCTTACTAATCGGAGTCATTTGAAAAAAATAGCCAGCCCACAGCAACAAAAAAATCTTTTTGCAAATATGTAATATTAGCAAATCTGCTCTAAGGATGTCACGTAATTCTCTCCAGCTCTGTGCTAAAAGGGAAGCAGAGAAGATTTAAATCAATAGGGGAAGCAGGAGTGTGTCACAGGGTTGGAAGCATGGATTTGATGTCAGCCATAGCTTCACCTGCAGCTTCTAGCTCTTCCTGGGGGAATTTGAATGGCGGAGACGTAAAAGCATCTCCCTACAATGCAGGAGACCTAGGTTCAATCCCTGGGTCAGGAAGATCTCCTGGAGAAGGAAATGGCAACCCACTCCAGTACCCTTGCCTGGAAAATCAGATGGATGGAGAAGTCTGGTAGGCTACAGTCCATGGTTTCGCAAAGAGTGGACACGACTGAGTGACTTCACTCACTCACTCAGCTCAGTCCAGTTTGCCAGTAAAATGATGACACAAGTGGTATGTGTATGCTGCAGACAGGATTGTTGGGAGAACTGGATGAGATAATCCATGGTAAACTTGAGCACTGGATGTGGCCTACTTAGTTAAGAGAATGCTACTGCTACAGAAAATTACAGATGTTACCTCTGATTCTTTACAAGAGAAATGGAATTTTGACTGTGGTTACACACGGCAGCTCTGGATGAAATTGGGGTGGATAAGAACTGGAATTGCTGGAATTTACTGTAAGACTTGGCCGTCCCTACCTCTTCCTGGCTTCTGCTCAGTTGCCAAGAACTGTGGTTTCTCATTGTATCCTGTGAGTTCTTAAGTCTCAGAAGATGACAGTTGGGGTTCCTTAACAAAGTGTGGTCCTGGTAGATAGACTTATTTGTGTTTATGCCACCCCCTTCAAATGCCCTAAAAGTATGCCAGGAATTGGGTTTTCAGAGTACTATGAGATTGGTGGCTCAGCTGGTAAAGAATCTGCCTGCAATACGGGAGATCGGGGTTTAATCCCTGGGTTGGAAAAATCCCCTGGAGAAGGAAAAGGCTACCCACTCCAGTATTCTGACCTGGAGAATTCCATGGACTGTATATAGTCCATGGGGTCACAAAGAGTTGGACACAACTGAGTGACTTTCACTCCCTCACTCACCAGATTTGAGACTTGGAAAACCAATGCTGAGAGCATGCTGGGAAATTTGACAATTAGACCAATGTGCAGTGGATGATATTCCCCAAAGAGCAGCAAAACAACTTAGCTCAGGCTGTGGCTGACACTTCTGTTCTTAATCGAAACGCTTCTGCTTTACAGGCTAGTGACGGTCTTTACCGGGGCTTCCCTGGAGGCTCAGATGGTACAGAATCTGCCTGCGGTGCAGGAGACCAGGTCTTCACTAGGGACTGATAGCGTATTATGTGGGAAAATGGTAAATTGCATATGAACTGTTTCATCTTTTGATAATAATGTTTCCAATTTTATTGTTTATGGGTAACAGTATGGATAAAATTGTGTCTTCTCAGCAGCTGGTTTGAAGATTCTTTTAAACTGAGAAACATGGCCTTTGGTGAGGAGTTATGTGCAGCCAGCTGTGGGGAAGGAGAAAGCGTGGAGCTGGGGCAAGTTTTCATGTAGAAGAAGGAAGGAAGGGACTTTCCATTTATAAGCATCAGAAGCTGGAGTGGAGACAAGGGGCCAAGGGAGACCAAGAGGCTAGATGGGTAGGAAATGAGAGAGAGGAAAACCCATAGGTTACTTGGGAAAGAGCTCTGATCCAAGAAAATGTCCTAGTGGGGATGTTCTGAGATAAAACACCATGGGCTCAGAGAAGAAAGTATCCTCTCTTCTCTTTCACCTGAAACTTCCACAGAATTTAGATTGCTCATCTGAGCTCATGGTTTTAGATTCTTTTTGGAAAAGGAAGAAAGGTGCTGAGGCTGCCTCAAAGTAGGCGTGAGGAGAAAGCAGTACCTGTGTAGGAGGAAACCAACATATGGTACACACAAGTGGTACAGGCTAATTGTGGAAAAGTGAGAAAATCTGGGTGAGCACAAGGAAGGAAAGAAGGGCTCCAGATTTATACTGCCCCAAAATAGCTGTTGCTAATGTGTTGATGCCTTCTGGTCCTTGTTCTAGATTATTGAGCACATTTCGGTTGTTCCTTTATTCTTTTCTTTAAAAAGAAAGTAGGGTTCATGTAGTATTCACTGCTTGCAACTTTTTGCATTGGTTTAACCTCACTGAGACCATTGCTTTAGCTGTGAGCTGTCACTGGAGGAGGCTATGTAGAATAATTGATACTAGAGATACTGATTCCCTGGCTTTTGCTGTCATAATTACCAGTCTGATAAATATCTTGAGGGTTCAGCCTTGCACACTCATCTGGTTGCTGTCTTCAGATAAATTTTTCTTCCTCCCCTTTCCCTCCCTTTTAGTCTTTCATGCATCTGTTTATCAACAAATAGTTGCTGTCTTAGTTTGGACTGCTACAAGCTAATATATATAAAATATAGTATGGACTGGGTGACTTAAATAACATTTATCCCAAAGTTCTGGGGACTGGAAGGTCCAAAATCAAGGTGATGGCAGATTGAGTTTGGGGTGAGAGTTATCTTTCAGATTTGCAGATAACCACCTTCTCTGTGTCCTCAGTGGTCGAGAGAGAACAGAGAATGAGGGAGGGAGAGAAAAAAACCGGTCTCTTCTCATTATAAAGACACTAATCTCATCATGGGAGTCCCAGTTTCATGACCTCATCAATCCTAATCAACTCCCAGAGGATGTACCTCTAAATACCATCACATTGGTAGGTAGTGTTTTAATATCTGAATTTTGGGAGGGATACAAAACATTCAGTCCATAGCAGCTGCTGAATGTCTCCTCAGTGTTGGGGGTCCTGGGAGAGGTTCTGGACATACAGATCTATTACCCTGCATGTGAACGACACAGGCATTCATCAAACAGCCCTGAAGAAAAAATACTAAATAACTAGTGAACAAAGCCCCCTGCCAAGGAGAGTCATGGTTCCATGGGTATGTTTAGTGAGGATCTGACTAATTTAGGGAAGTCATGGAAGACTTCACTGAGGAGGTAACACTTGAGCTGTGATGTGTAGGATGAACAGAAATTAATTAGGGCAAGAGAGAAGGAAAGCCCCTCAAGCAGGGGCTTGAGGGCAGGAAAGAATATGTTAGATAGAACAAAGGACTAAAAGAAGATCAGTACTACCCAGGAGGTAGCAAAGAACTGCTGACTGAAAAGAATACAGTATTTTTAAGCCTTAAGTACAATTGTCCTTAAGTTATGCTGTATCACATTTGACTATACTGTTTTAAATACTCCACTGATGGTCAGACCATTCCAATGAGAATATTTAAATAAGAAGCTAAGGGATGTTGGATATGCTGTTGAGAAGGCTGAGGGAAACAAAGTGAATCTGAAAAAACATTTATGAAATGTCACCTTCATAGTGTCTGTGACTCGTTTTAACAGCCCAAACTTAAGAGCTCTCTGAGATGGGCTTAGAGAAGACACGTATGTCACCAGTGCAATAAATTAGCAGAGTCACAAGACTGGCTCCATCACACTTGGTAAGTTCCATTACAGGACCATTTCCACAGTCACTAATTCTGGGCCCCGTCTTTTCTCAGCCAGCAAAAATACGGAATCTACAGAGCAAGACAGTATGGACTCAAGGCAAGAATGCTACTGCTCAGCTGACAGAACTCCACGTACTCTTGGACAAGGTACAGAATTAGAACATAATTTCATGAAAATGTCCATGATTTTTTTGACACGTCTATTTGTTGACGACACTGGTGAGACGTATGTGAAGAGTCTGTTTATGACTGTTTATGACTCAGATGTAATACTTGGCAATCACTTCAGCTTCACTTGCCTCCTCATCTGGGTATTAATGCCTTTGTGTCAGGGGTAATCGACAATACTGTGCCAGTGGTCCTGCTTTATCTTATGCTCCTTTTGATGTAAGACAAGGCTATCAGGTTGCTTTTCTTATCTTTAATTTGACAGGAAAAAAAGAAAAGGAAAAAAGCAAGATTTGAAAATCACCTCTTCTTTTATGCCCTTTCTCAATATTTTATCCAATGTATAACCTGCTCTTATTTTCATACGGGTGAAAATTAGATCATCAGTTCAATTCAGTTCAGTCGCTCAGTCGTGTCCAACTCTTTGCGACCCCATGAACTGCAGCATGCCAGGCCTCCCTGTCCATCACCAACTCCCGGAGTTCACTCAGACTTGTGTCCATCAAGTCAGTGATGCCATCCTGCCATCTCATCCTCTCTCGTCCCCTTCTCCTCCTGCCCCCAATCCCTCCCAGCATCAGACTCTTTTCCAGTGAGTCAACTCTTCACATGAGGTGGCCAAAGTACTGGAGTTTCAGCTTTAGCATCATTCCTTACAAAGAAATCCCAAGGCTGATCTCCTTCAGAATGGACTGGTTGGATCTCCTTGCAGTCCAAGGAACTCTCAAGAGTCTTCTCCAACACCACAGTTCAAAAGCATCAATTCTTCAGTGCTCAGCTTTCTTCACAGTCCAACTCTCACATCCATACATGACCACAGGAAAAACCATAGCCTTGATTAGACGGACCTTTGTTGGCAAAGTAATGTCTCTGCTTTTCAATATGCTATCTAGGTTGGTCATAACTTTTCTTCCAAGGAGTAAGCATCTTTTAATTAGATCGTATCACACATCTAATGTCTTAGTTTCACAAGGAAATTCAGAAAATTAGATTAAATATGATTAAGGAGATGGTTCATGTTAAAGTCTGCTCGTTTCTTAAAATGTTCCCTTGCCCTGTGCCAGAAGGGTACCTTTTCTTTTCAGAAGCTCTTCTGGCTTTTTCTTTCTCTTTATTTGTGGTCTAGAAGGACCCTAGCTTAAAACTCCTTATCTGTGTTTTCATAAAGACCAAGCTGACAGCAGTCCAAAGTAAATGGGCTTAGTTTTAAAGCATGTTTCTTCAGTGAAGAAACAATTGATTTAATTGCCAAAGAACTGAGGGGGAAACAAACAAAACAGATAGCTAGGAAAGCTCTCTCCTCAAACCACGGTAATCACTGAAAATCATCCTAGTGCTCCCCCACTTATTCACAGGACATACAGTTGCAAGATCCCACTGGATGTCTGAAATCAGGAGGAGTACCGAATTCTACATATACCATGTTTTTTTCCTATCCATACATACTTGTGGTCAAGTTTTAATCATAAATGAGGCACAGTAAAACAATGGTAACTAATAATAAAAATAGAACAATTATAACAGTATACTGGAATAAAAGTTATGTGAATAGACTCTCCCTCAAAATATCTTATTGTACAAAATTAGTGTTGTTCCCATCTTAACTAAGCACTCATGATGAACTGTGGCTGTAACTTTTGCAGTTTGTGATGCAACAGCAAAATTAGCACGAGCTGATTTTCCCTTCCTCACTATTTCATGGATAGATTTACTCTTACTCTAGATCTAAGTAACTTCAGACTATTTTTTTTTTCCTTATTTAGTCAAGGTTATTGGACTGCCTGTGGCTCAAACAGTAAAGAATCTGCCTGCAAAGTCGAGGTTAGTAAGATTTTTTTTTTTCTTATTTAGAATAAGTTATTTAACCCCTACTCAGAAAGCATGATGACATTAAAAATGAATCAGTTGTTTATTTCTGGAATTTTCCATCTAATATTTTCAGACCGCAGTTGAATGTGGGTAAACGAAACTGCAGGAAGTGAAACTGTCGATAAACAGGGATGACTGTAACAGCAATGGAGGGAAAGAGTGTGCTGCAGTGCATCGCCAGTCTTTGTTCCTGAATTGTTCTTTTCAAGTATATAGCAGCATGCCAAATACTGACCTATTGAAGCCAACCATTACATACAGCCTGGCATCGCGTCTTTAATAAATTGTTCAATACAATACAGCTAACTGGTTCTACACAATTGGCATATGTAGATAGGATCTAAAAAAGTTTCCGACAAACACAATCCCATGGAAGCCAAGTCCACTCAGGGGTTTCTTTTGAGCTCTAACCACTATTTGAATCATTTTTTAGCCATGGAAGTTTCTATCCCTCCTCTCTTTATAACACTGTCTTTTCCACTTAGAGGAAACATGATCTTCTTCTCTTAAATCCGTTTTCAAGATAAATTAAGATTTCTCTGTCACAATGTGCCAAGCTTTGTTGGGAATAAAAACAAAGAGAAAAAGAAGGAAAAATAAATACAGCAACAATTATTCAAAGCAGGATAAATGAAAATATAAGAAGCAAGCTGTAAGCATGTCAGAGGCACTGAGGGGGGCACACCAGTTCATCAGGAATTTCTCCCCACATAAATGATCTCCTATCTTGTTTTAGAAATTGTGATTATGAGGCCACACCAAGAGAATGTGCTACCACCAAGAGCAGCGTTATGAACTTTTCTTTTTCTATCTTAGTGGCAAGTACAGCAAGTTGGATTAGGAAGTTTGGGGTTTTGTCCCAGCTCTGCCTTCAACTTGTGTTTTAGTCAGCTGTTGTTTTAATCATGCTGCAAAACAAAAGACCCCCCATCTCAATGGCACACCACGATGGACATTCACTTCTTGCTCACTTGACTGTGGGTTGGCACGTACTGCCCTGCTTCTGTCTGCAAATCTACAGGTCATTATCAATCGACCCCAATCAAGGTCAGGTCTATGTCAAGAGCCTCTCTTGCCTAGACCAGGCTGAAGGGGCAGGGACATCTTCCTCTCATGGAGGAGGTTGGAAACTTCTGGACGGCAAATGGAAACATCTCATTCCTCTCAAGGCCTCTGAGTGGAACTGGTACACTGCTCTGTCCACCCTCAGGGACCTTCCTTCCTTATCTAGCCAGATGTAGTCACCACCTGACCAAACCTAAGCTCAAAGAAGGGGGCAGGGATGAGGGAAGAATACTCCTCCGTTGGAGGGAGGGCGGTTGAGGTGTGGAGACTGGCTGCACAATAACAGAATTTATCACACTCTAATTTCAAGTAACAACTGTAATTCTGTTTATTAAGTCTGTAAAATAAGGCTTGGATCTCACAGGCAGAAAGAAATCTATCCTGCCAAAGATCAAGTCAGGAAACAAGGGTTATGAATTACCCTTTTAAAGAAATCATAATTAAATACACTTAATGATTTCCATGAAGATCATAATTTAGGCTGAGTATATTATGAAACATCTGCATATCAATGAGAAAGTTGCCGGTGCTTTTTGACCTCAAATTCTTCTACTGCAGCCTATTGGAGAAGAAGGCACACGCAAGCAAGTAAACAAAGCAAGCCAGTTTGCATATGACAATCTGCCACCTCCATCTCAGAGGCTGTGTTACCAGGTTAAATTGGGGGTTAAAACCTATGCTTTAGAGGCCATATCTGGCCCACTGCCTGTTTGTGTATAACCTGTGACATAAGGATGGCCATTTTTATATTTATAAATGGCTGTAAAAAAACAAAAACAAAGAATATTATATATCTGAAAATATATGAAATTCAAATTTCAGTAACCCTGAAAAAGCTTTATTGGAACATAGCCACACCCATCCGCTTACATACTGTATCTGACTGCTTTGAGTGCTATAGCAGCAGAGTCAAGCAGTTGCCATAGAGACCATATGGCTTGAAAAGCTGAAAATATCTGCTATGTCTTTACTGGCCTATTACCCGAAACATTTACCAAACTCTGGACTGAACAATGTATTCAGATATAAAATACCATAACTCTATTGGGGTAGGCCAAGAAGTTTGGGTTTTTCTGTACCATCTTATGGAAAAACTCGAAGTAACTTTTTGGTCAACCCAATGTACGGTTCTCAAACAGTTTGAAGCCTATTCTTAGATAGGTTGGAAGTCTGACAGTTCTGTATCATGAAACAGAGAGGTGAGCATAATATCTAGTGGATCCAACTGTACCCTTGAGTCTACATCACTTTGAGAAAGCAGGAAACCCAGATTTCGTGATCCCTGACTCTCCCCTAAATATTCTGCACAGACTGCAACTTGGAGTCAGCATTTTCCGTCGTGGTGGAAGCCATACCAGTTCTCTGTGGCCTAGGTAAAACTCCATATTCCTCCACCTAGGTGTGTCTTAGCACTGGCCAGAAGGAAATGCCTGGCCTCTCAACGGTTCATTGAGCATAAGTTCACGTCATCTCAATTTATGTTTCATGTTGCATTTTGAATCATGCCAAAAATAGCCCCTCCATTAACACCGATTTACATTTCGTGGTGGTTTATGCTATGCGACAGTCTGGTGTCTGCCCATTACTTTTTACACACTTTAAAAAACAATCCTCATAAGCTTAGAATTTAATTTTTGTTTTATAAAAACAAATGTCATCCCACGAGGGGAGATGGCTCTTGTTATAAACACACGTGTGTAGGACTGTAAAACTTAATGAAATTCACAACCAAACGTTGTAATAAATGGCCTCGGGACAGAAACAATCTAATCAGCCTCCAGTGAGTCACAGATGATCGGCTGGAATTGTGCACAGGTGGCTGAGGGCACAAGGCCTTTGGCGTCTTGCCTCATAACACACAGGGGACGTGCGTTTTATGACCCAACTCTACGTGCCCTGTCGTGCTTTACTGTTTGCGTATTTCTGTCCCAACCTGCCCTGGCAATGTAGTTTCACAGAAATTATAGTCTGCAAACCACCCTCATTAGGAGAAGTTAGCAACTATTTCATTGCCTGAGAAAGGACTAGTGTGTTTTAAGAGCAGTGTCCAGATGAAACTCAAGCTCTGGGGGCCCCAGCTGAGGTTTGTAGCTTTGGAAAGGAGCACAGAGGAATAACTACCCCCTCCTCTCTACCTGAAGTCTTCTTTTGGTAGTTCTGTGGGGCATAGAAAATATGTTCCTCAGCTTGTACTGTGTGCTTTATGGAGTTGAACCGAGTCACTGGGCAAGCTGACATGGCTTTTAGTAAAAGCAATGTAAGTATCTTTGCAGCTTGGAGGAGGATCATTATCAAGACCAGCTTTCCAATCTTTCATCCCAAAATTAAATTGTGAGCTTTATCATGAATCTTGGGAGGTGTTGCCAGGGTCACTGACATTATTCAGGGAGCCATTTGCCACACTTGATTGTGTACTGATGCTGAACATGGCAGGTGGGTTGCATGAGTACACTCTCAGAAAGATTATGCAGGCCTTGTCAGGGATTCCAGCAAGGGAAAATGTATGGGATCATCCAACTACATGACCCTACTGGGGACCTAGAAAAAATGTATCCAATTTGAAAATAAATGAGTAAGCATTATTTCATTATTTGGGGAACAAAGCAAGCACCTCCATTTTTTGGAGTCACTCCAGTGATGGCACCACTACTACCAGTAACTACTTCCAAGGGTATCTGCAGTCCTCTGTGATGGCATTCAGATAGCAGAGTGGTTAAGAGCAGGCTATGGAACTAGACCATCAGGCACTGAGTCCTAGTCTGTCATGTATAAGCTCTGTGACTATTAGCAACTTAGTCAGCATCTCTGTACTTCTGTCTCTCTTCCAGAAAGACCAGGATACTAACAGTACCTACTCACTGAGTGATTGAGCTATGCTATGAGTTAATTGATGCAAAGAGTACAGTGCCTGGCACATAGTCATGCTTCATTGAGATCAGTTATTATTAATATGATTATTTGCTATATATGTTTGTACATCCACCCAGGACTCTACAATCATCATTATTTAAGAAGAGAGATGCATAAGAACTAATATTTATTGTGTACCATGGCCTAGGTCTTAGCTGACTATTCTCCATTTATTATTTTATTTAATTCTAATAATCTTATAGAGGAAGATACTATTTCCATGAATGAGAAAACAATTTCTAAAAAGGCAAACAAATCAGAACCTGCTCATCAGCTATGGTAGATCTAGTGTCAGCAAATTACAAATCTACACTGGTTATTGAGCTGAGACTTTGGGTTTACTTCCTGCCTCTATCTCTTACTAACTGCGAACTTGGGCAATTTAACCTCTTCAAGTTTCATTTTTCTCCTTGCAAAAAGTACATAAAAATAGAAACTACCTCACAGGTATAGCGAAACATTAAATGATTTACTAATATCTATGAATGTTTAGTATAGTATTCGGTACTTGAAAGATAGTGATCAGTAACTTTCAGTTCAGTTCAGTTACTCAGTCGTGTCTCTGCAACCCCATGGACTGCAGCACACCAGGCCTCCCTGTCCATCACCAGCTCCCAGAGCCTACTCAAACTCATGCCCATTGAGTCGGTGATGCCATTCAACCATTTAATGCTCTGTTGTGCCCTTCTCCTCCTGCCTTCAGTCTTTCCCAGCATCAGGGTCTCTTCAAATGAGTCAGTTCTTCACATCAGGTGGCCAAAGTACTGGAGTTTCAGCTTCAACATCAGTCCTTCCAATGAATATTCAGGACTGATTTCCTTTAGGATGGACTGGTTGGATCTCCTTGCAGTCCAAGGGACTCTCGAGAGTCTCCTCCAACACCACAGTTCAGAAACATCAGTTCTTTGGTGTTCAGCTTTCTTTATAGTCCAACCCTCACATCCATACATGACTACTGGAAAAACCATAGCTCTTAGATGAAACTTTGTTGGCAAAGTAATGTCTCTGCTTTTTAATATGCTGTCTAGGTTGGTCATAACTTTTCTTCTAAGGAGCAAGCTTCTTTTAATTTCATGACTGCAGTCACCATCTGCAGTGATTTTGGAGCCCCCCAGAATAAGTCGTTATAATGTTCCACACAAAGATCTGTGTGGAACTATGGCTCTGTGTTGCCCCCTTCACAACACCTATTGTGTTGTTAACCCACCTATCACCACCATTAAAGAGTGAGCTGTGTCATAGTGGTTACTCTCTCTCTGTTGATCACTGTATGTCTTCTTTTTAACACAAAGGTTTTGGCACGATTCAGGTATTCCATAAATACAAAACTAGTGGATGGACGGCTAAATAAATTCATTTTTATGTTTAAGTCATCCATTCTGTGTTTTTGCCATATATATAAAAAGAAGATACTACATTTACAGTGGAATATTATTCATTTTTAAAAAGGAAGGGAATCTTTCCATATGAAACCACAGGAACACAGAAGGGCAAGGACCACATGGTACCACTTATATCAGGTGTCTATCATAGGCTCAGAGTCAGAGAGTAGGACAGCGGTTTCCAGGGGCTAGGGGAGGGGGAAGCAGGGAATTGGGTTCAATGGATAAAAAACTTATTTCTGCAACATGGTCAAGCTCTAGCGATCCACTGAACAACATTGCGCCTATAGTTAAAATCATACACAAAAATTTGTTCAGACAGTAGATCTCATGTATTCTTAACATAATATTAAAAAGAGACAAAAAGAGAGAGGCACTAAAACTGAAATTTTTAAAGTAGTTCCCAACTTAATTTCATGGAAATTTTGCCCAAGGAATCTATTTTGATTCTTTTTTTAATTTGGCTTGAAGAAACTGATATCTTATGAACAATGGGCCTAATGGGCCTAGGGGCCCTAATGGCCCTAATGGGCCCTTTTTCTCTTTAAAGAAAGGGAAACAGCAATGGAAATAAGAAGGGATCGTGGCCTCTTGGGACTTGAAAGATGTTGCTTAGTGACATGGCGTCATCACCATCAAATTGCTACTCAACTTTAGCTCTTTCTCTGTGTAGCATACCATACCAAGAGCTTTTCAATATCTTATTTAGCATTCCCACCTAAAGGGAATCAATGCTGAATAATCATTGGAAGGACTGATGCTGAAGCTGAAGCTCCAATACTCTGGCCACCTGATGCAAAGAGCTGACTCACTAGAAAAGACTCTGATGCTGGGGAAGACTGAGGGGAGGAGGAGAAGGGGCAACAGAAAACTAAGATCATGGCATCCGGCCCCATCACTTCATGGCAAATAGGTGGGGAAACAGTGGAAATGGTGAGAGACTTTATTCTGGGGGGCTCAAAAATCACTGCAGATGGTGACTGCAGCCATGAAATTAAAAGAAACTTGATCCTAGGAAGAAAAGTTATGACCAACCTAGACAGCTTATTAAAAAGCAGAGACTTGACTTTGCCAACAAAAGTCCATCTAGTCAAAGCTACTGTTTTTCCACTGGTCAAGTATGGATGTGAGGGTTGGACTATAAAGAAAGCTGAGTGCTGAAGAGTTGATGCTTTTGAACTGTGGTGTTGGAAAAGACTCTTGAGACTCTTGGATTGCAAGGAGATCCAACCAGTCCATCCTAAAGAAGATCAGTCCTGGGTGTTCATTGAAAGGACTGATGTTGAGACTGAAACTCCAATACTTTGGCCACCTGATGCAAAGAGCTGACTCACTGAAAAAGACCCTGATGCTGGGAAAGATTGAAGACAGGAGGAGAAGGGCATGACAGAGGATGAGATGGCTGGATGGCATCACCAATGTGATGGACATGAGTTTGAGTAGGCTCTGGGAGCTGGTAATGGACAGGGAAGCCTGGTGTGCTGCGATTCATGGGGTTGCAAAGAGTTGGACATGACTGATTCAGCTGAACTGGGGTATAGTTGATTAACAATGTTGTGATAGTTTCAGGTGAACAGTAAAGGGACTCAGCCATACATATACATTCAGCGTAAACTCCCCTAAATTCCCCTCCCATGCAGCCTGGCTCATAACATTGAGCAGAGTTCCCTGTGCTACACAATAGGTCCTTGTTAGCTATCTATTTTAAATACATCAACGTGCACATGACCTTCCCCAAATCCCTAACTATCCCTTCCCTCCATCCTTCCCTCGGCAACCCTAAGTTCATTCTCCAAGTCTGTGAGTTTCTTTCTGTCTTGTAAGTTCATTCATATAATTTCTTTTTAGATTTCACATATAAGGGATCTCATATGATATTTCTCCTTCTTTATCTGAGTTAGTTATGGATGCAAATTTTCATTCCTGTTCTTTCAGTGAAAAAAAAAAAAAGTGATGTCCAGGGAAGTTAAATGACTTGCCCAAGGTCACAGAGCAGCAACGTGTCAGATCCAGGGCTGAAACACGGCTCACTCTGGCCTCAGATTCCTACCCTTGCTGTCTCCCTTTATTCACCCAGTCTATAAATACTTACTATCTACCATTAAATGAGTAAATGTTTTTAAAGAGTTTAGAACAGTGTCGGATACAAAGTAAGTGCTGACTGTGTTTGACGAATACATACATAAATTCTTGGCTTGAATGGAATGTATCAGTGAACAAGGCACACAACCTCTGCTCTTATGAAGTTTAAGAGAGGGGGCATGTAACAGAGGGGGCAGATGATAAACAGTGTGTATAGTAAACAAGTAGCATAGCATGGCAGAAGGTTAGAAGTGCAATGGAAAAAGAGCAAGGCCTGAGGATGGGGTGGGAATATTCATAGGGGTGCTGGGTTCAACTTGGTGGTCAGGGCAGGACTCAGAGAGAAGACAAACTCTGAGTAAGAAGTGGTACTCAAGGGGAAGTGTACTCCTGATGGGGAACAAGGGCCAGAGGAGCAACACACAGGCCATGTATCTGGACTGGAGTGACCAAGGGCAAGAGAGGCAGGGAATGAAGTCAGAGAGGTGATGGAGTGGGAAGAAGTGAGGGGTGGGGGATGCCATGTAGGGTTCTCCCCTCAAGCTGCTAGACTAGGACCCCCTCCCTCACATTCTGTCCCCTAGAGGCTGTCCCAGTATTTGCAATTCCTGCTTGGGGACATGTAGAAGGTCTGAGTAACCCCATCCAATGCTTGACATTTCAGGGTCGAGAGAGTTAAAGTATTAATAGAATATTCAGGAGCCAGATGGTCAGCAGGGTCTGCTTATTCCATGAGCATTAGAAGCTGCAAAGGGCAAGGGTTATGTGAGTGGCTCCAAATCTATGACATGTGTCAGCCATGCACAGATAAAGGGCCACAGATAATCTGAAAAAATTGAGCATGCAACTGAGGGATGCTGTCTCTAGGGAGAATAAAGGACTGATCGACCACAAGAAATCTAAAAGTGTATGTATATGTGTGTACATATATACACATTTGTGTATGAATATATATGTATACATTATATATATGTCTGTGTATACATTTAATTCAGTTAAATCACTAAGTAATAACTGCCCAACATGTGCAAGGCACAGTGAGGAAGACATAAGATTTTTATGACATGGAGCAGATTTTTAGGCACCATGAAATACTAGAAAGAATACTGATATTTGAAGAGCAGGGGTTGGCAAACTGTTTCTTGAAGATCTGGGGAGTGAATACTTTAGGTTTTGTGGGCCATAGAGTTTGTGCTGTAACTTACTCAACTCTGCCACTGAAAGCCTCCTAGACACCATGTGAACACATAGGCATGGCTATGTCCTAATTAAACTTGACTTACACATACTGGGGTTTGGCTCATGGGCAGTCATTTGCTGTCCCATCAGTTGAAGACTTGTACTTCTACTAGATCTGCAGAAGGTGCTATCTACTGAGAACCTGTACTCACTCTCAGGAGTACATGCTAGGTGCTTCTCCTAAGAATCCTAACATAACTCTTATAGCATTCGTATTATTATTATCCCTATTTTGCAGATGAAGAAGTAGAGGCTCATGTCAGAGAGGGTCAGTAAATTGCCTAGGGTCACACAGTGATTAAGTTGGAAAACTGAGAAGCAAATTGTGGAACACGATTCCACATGGCATTTCTTTCTATCACAGCACACTGAAGCTCACAGAAGAGAAATGCAGATAATAATATAATCAGATATTTAACCCTTTGCCCAAAGCAACTGAGATTTTAGTCACTGTGTATTCTTACATTTACAATGTTCATTTCAGCTATGGGGAAAGGAAAAAAAAAAGGCACATTTCCATTTTGCCTTCTTTGGCATGTATGCGGACTTCTCTCCAGAGATTTCAAAGCTGCCTGAGCCTCAGGTTCTGCATTTTTCTTGGAAACAATCTGTCCTTTATAAATGATGGTGGGGGGGGGCGGCTTTTAGGCTGTGGGGAATAAAGTAACAATCCCTGCTCCTTGTTCTGAGCAGTGGATTGGCGAACTCAGGGATGAAGTGAGCAGAGCGACATGCAAAAATACTTTTTGATTCACGTGCAAACTAGAAGATGTACAGAAATCAGGCCCCCACCCCTTGGGGTTCCCTTCATTCCTCCACGCCCTCTTCCCATGGGGCTCTGAGCAGCTCAACCTTCTGTTCTCAAGGAGAAATGTCAACTTCAGTCCTGATTCACTGTCTTTGTACTTGTTCCCTCTGCCTGGAATGCTCTGCTCCTGGATTCTCCCAGACCTGGTGTCTCTTGTTCACTAGGTCTGAGTTCAGTCCTCTTATTTTTACAGGAAACTATCCTAGGAGCTCCTAGTCTATATTTTCCAAGTGCAGGTCTTTCTCTGCCTCCGTGTTCATTCTTGGCCTCAAATACTTCCTCTCTTGTTCATTTACTCATTTTTATCTTTTGTTTCCTCTGATGACATCTTGAGCTCCATGGAAGCAAGCATCTTGTCTGTTTTGTTCATCCCTGCTTGTGGTGCTCTGGACGGCGTCTAGCACAGAAAGGTATTCAGAGAATGTCTGTTGAATGAATGCATGATCGACAGCAGCAGAAAAACATATGTTGAATGCTTACTGTCTGCTAGGCACTGGGCTGAGCCTTTATATGTACTCCTTCACTCAGTTCAACAGCTTAATTTCTTCAAGGAATCCTGATTACCCCCACTTTACAGACGATGCAATGGAGTCTTGGAATGGTCAGTCCCACAAGTGATAACACTATTCCCATCCTAGCCCATCTGACTTAAGTCACTATTTGCAAGATACAGGAGAAGTGGAAGAGTGAATCACATATTATTACCCTGAAGGATAAGGAAAATGCTCTAACCAAGAGCCAGTTCAAGAAAGGAAACAGCCTCCCTTTCTCAGAAAGCCAATACAATGGTGATGATTTCTCATCTGCGTCCAACGCAGGGCAGTGTTGAAGAAGGGGTGGTAGGCAGGTCATCCGCACGTGTTCATGGACCTCCAGTAAGCCTTGCACTGGTAACCTCATGGAAGTGGGGCTTTTTGTCATTTGTCTTTGATTATTTTCAAGGTGCATTATTAAAGAAACCATCTCAGGGGAGACTGGTGATCTCGGTGGGGAGCCCTCGTCTCCGTTGGCGTGCCTGAATTCTGCTCTGGGTGTGCGAGTAGTCACCTCTGCCTGTTTCATGGGCTGGATTAAGAAGTGACACTTAATAAAGGCTTCTCCAATTCGGCCCTTTCCATTTGTACTTTTGGCACATTTGCTTTGAGTTTCCGGCTTTGATGTTGGCTCTTGTTCAGCAAGCTCTGGGCTTTGGGGGGTGTAAGCTGTAGCAAGCAGGAGGAAAGCTTTGTGTTTGAACTGGCACAGTGATTGATTAACCCTTTCTGTAACTTATCTGGTGAAAAGGAGACTACTCAGCCAAGTAGGCTCCAGATGGCCAGAGGATGCAGGCTGTACGTTCTGAGATACTGATTTTGGGGGTTTTAACACCCTAGAGAAATCTGTATGCAGGTCAGGAAGCAACAGTTAGAACTGGACATGGAACAACAGACTGGTTCCAAATAGGAAAAGGAGTATGTCATGGCTGTATATTGTCACCCTGCTTATTTAACTTATATGCAGAGTACATCATGAGAAATTCTGGACTGGAAGAAACACAAGCTGGAATCAAGATTGCCAGGAGAAATATCAATAACCTCAGATATGCAGATGACACCACCCTTATGGGCAGAAAGTGAAGAGGAGCTAAAAAAGCCTCTTGATGAAAGTGAAAGAGGAGAGCGAAAAAGTTGGCTTAAAGCTCAACATTCAGAAAACAAAGATCATGGCATCTGGTCCCATCACTTCATAGGAAATAGATGGGGAAACAGTGGAAACAGTGTCAGACTTTAATTTTTTGGGCTCCAAAATCACTGCAGATGGTGACTGCAGCCATGAAATTAAAAGACGCTTACTCCTTGGAAGAAAAGTTATGACCAACCTAGATAGTATATTCAAAAGCAGAGACATTACTTTGCCGACTAAGGTCCGTCTAGTCAAGGCTATGGTTTTTCCTGTGGTCATGTATGGATGTGAGAGTTGGACTGTGAAGAAGACTGAGCACCGAAGAATTGATGCTTTTGAACTGTGATGTTGGAGGAGACTCTTGAGAGTCCTTTGGACTGCAAGGAGATCCAACCAGTCTATTCTGAAGGAGATCAACCCTGGGATTTCTTTGGAAGGAATGATGCTAAAGCGGAAGCTCCAGTACTTTGGCCACCTCATGCGAAGTGTTGACTTACTGGAAAAGACTCTGATGCTGGGAGAGATTGGGGACAGGAGGAGAAGGGGACGAGAGAGGATGAGATGGCTGGATGGCATCATGGACTTGATGGACGTGGGTCTGAGTGAACTCCGGGAGTTGGTGATGGACAGGGAGGCCTGGCGTGCTGCAATTCATGGGGTCGCAAAGAGTCGGACACGACTGAGCAACTGAACTGAACACCCTAGAACAAACTGAGTGTGACGTGTAGTCATACTAATATATGGACCCTGGGAAGATTGAGTGTTGGAGGTGGCTCAAGAAGTTTGCAGGTTGGTATTTCATTCTTTGAGCAAATTTTAATCTCAGGATAGCCCTCGTCACTGCATGGAAAACAAACCAATCCAAACAGAAGGGACAAAAAATAAACTCAAAATAAAGTGTGTTTCCAACTTATTTTGGTGTTGATCTTTTGTTTTGTATTTTGTAAACTCCACTGTCAACTACCAAGCTTTAGGTAGAGTTGGGTAGCAGCAAAGTAAGAAAGAGAAAAAAGGAAGAAAGGGAGGGAGAGAGGGAGAGAGGGAGGGAGAGAGGCAGGAAACTACAGGACTAATGATCAATAACTGACCTCCTAAAGCAGCTTATTGGAGAAGGAAATGGCAACTCACTCCAGTACTCTTGCCTGGAGAATCCCATGGAGGGAGGAGCCTGGTAGGCTACAGTCCAGGGGGTTGCAAAGAGTCAGACACGACTGAGTGGCTTCACTTTCACTTTCAAAGTAGCTTATAAATACAGCCCTGTTGTATCAACCTTCAGTGAGTGAAGCAACATTTGCATTTTCATTTCTGGAACATCCCTTAATATTTTAAAGCAAGAGATGCTTGCTGTCCTTCTCCACTTATTCCGTTATTCCAGACAAACTTCTGTTGGGGTAAAGTCAAAATAAGCCAGCTCTGTTCTCTTGTTTAAGTGAAAATGGAGTGTTTGCAAACATGTTTTTAATCAGACTTTTACATTTGTATTAATTATTTATTTACCCATTTACTAAACATGCTGCTAGTTCTTTCAAGGAAGAGAAAACACTATGTGAAACACGACTCAATTCTCTCTGGGGCTCTACCCACGGGTCCAGCCTTTACAGTTACTATTTCTGACAGTGGGAGGCTTGGTCGCCCACCATCAGGAGTCCAATGTGTGATTTCGGGACAGATGACAGCATCTGAACAAGCTCCTCACACAACCTCAGAAACCAAACCAAAAATCAGAACAAATACATCCTCCTCCATTTCTTAAGTATGTTTGTAGTGGGAAGGGGATGCAGAAGCACAGAAAGGTTCAATATTGATTTGAGCATGTTGAAGAAAAAAAAATCCAGTAAGACAAGGCACCCATTATCAACATAACTCCAGTCGTGTCATTCAAAGCACCTTCAGACTCAGCTATCAGATATGTGAGTTTTTAGCCACTCATCAATTTCTCTGAGTAGCGCCATAGAGAAACTGTCATATACATTAGGTCTGGGAAAACTAGCTTTGATGCTGTTAGAATGGGGCCAGTCAGTCTGTGGATGTTAAGCTGTCTTTCTTCCAGCGCACAACCAGGACCAACATCACTAAGCGATTATAGCACTGTTTCCCACTGAGCCCATAAGGCCTTAGCGTCTCATCCGAATGAAGTGCTGAGTAGCCAGTCCTTCAGTGTGGGACTTGTCGTTACTGTGGACACTGACTAGGGCTCTGTCTCCAGGTGACACAAAAGTCTCCTGCAGTTTTGACAGCGACCACTGCAAGTCCCTCCTGGCATTTGCATCCTGGTAATTCCCTTACTGTGACTGTGGGCTAGAATTAGCCATTCACTTCTGGTGAACAACATGTGCAAAAGTGATGATGGGATGTCACTCTTCAGGAGGTTACAAAAGTCTCGTCTCATCAGGACTCACTCTTGCCCTCTCTGAAGAAACCAGCTGCCACATTGTGAGCTGCTCCATGGAGAGTCCACAGGGCAAGGACCCGAGGGGAGCCTCTAGTTAGTATAGCCTGGGAGGAACTAAGGCCCTCAGTCCAAAAGAAAGCCAGTAACGAAACTGCCAACAGCCACATGAGTGATCCTGAAAGAAGGGGACCATCCTTCAGCCAGGCTTTAAGATGACCACGACCCTGGTCAGTATTTTCCCTGCAGCCTTGAGAGAGACCTTGAGTCAGAGGACTTCCAACTCACAGCAGCTATGAGATAATAAATAGCATTGTTTAAGGCCCCTAAGGATGGGGATAATTTGTTACATAGCAATAGACAGCTAACATAGTAAGGTTTTAGCAGACTCCATGAAAGTGAGGACACAGGGATAAAGAAGAAAAAGGAACCTGTCTCTGAAAAGGAATTCAAATTTCCCCTGGCATGAAAAACTAAATTAAGTGACAGCTCAGGACTGTGATGGGCTTTGGGAATCTTATCATTCTTATCAAACATTTATTACATGTTAAACCTAAGTATGGCCTCCTGTGCCATACTTGGAGTTACAAAGAGGCAAGCCCTGGTCTCTCTCCTTAGATATAGCAGGGTCAGGAAACAGGTGCTATGATGAAGTGGACATTGACTGCTTTCATTTGCCCAACAACCGTCCTCATTCTTTTTCAGTTTCACCAGGCTGACTTTTCTTCAGGAAACCACCCTAGTATCTCCTAGGTCCATTTGGTCTGGATGGCACTGACCCATGGTCAGGTCTGATACCAAGCTTGCTAACTTGGCAGGATGTGGGTGACCATTGTTACCGCTACTTGGAGTGAATTGGTTTGAATTATACCAAAGAGAGGAAAGCAAAGCCAAGAAAAGGAAAGGAGCGCACTGTTGACAAAATCTTTTCAGCACCTTTCTCCAACTGCTCTTGTACTGGGATTTTCAGTTCTATTAGGCAAGAAATCCCTTCCTCCACCCTCCCACCCTTAACCCTATATATGTTTGAATTGGGTTTCTGTAACTTACAATAGAAATTATCCAGAATAACGCAACAGGAAAGATGTGAAAATGTAGGAATTTGAAAAAGCTGGTACTTCATAAAGTCGGCTTTGAGGTGGGCCTGGATTAGCAGGAGAAAAGGGTCACAAAGAGGTTGTTACGTCACCTGGAGACAACTCATATACCAAAAGG
The DNA here is from genome assembly GCF_014754425.2 of Oryx dammah. NCBI lineage: Eukaryota > Metazoa > Chordata > Mammalia > Artiodactyla > Bovidae > Oryx > Oryx dammah. The sequence continues at coordinate 32,335,479 of NW_024070193.1, forward strand.
GGCCATCATTACTGCTATGAATTTTGTAGGTGATTCTCAGTCTTGGACTCACATGAGAAAATGAGCCAAAATATTAATAAAATTCATATTCAGCAAATATCTATTCTGTACTGGCTATGTGTTAGGAAGTGTTTGGGGGTGGTGCTGAGGAGAGAAGGAAAAAACAAGACATCTGTGCTCAGGGGGTGTAGAAAAGTCTAGTCTCTTTCAGGGAGATAGATCATAAAAACAATCAAAGTCTATCAGTGTACCTATCAGTGTAGGATAATGCTGGTGGTGATAAGCTCCAGGAGAGACAAAGCATGAAGGAGCTGGATAGAGATGATGGTGACTAAGGAGGATGGGTACCATTTAGATACGGTGGCTAGGGAAGAACTTGCGGTAGAGTGAGAATGGGAACATAGGTGTGACTTAAACATGCGGTGACTTGTGCAGGTATCCGGGGAAAGGTCTTCCAGGTACAAGGAAGGGTGACTACCAAGGCCTTCAGTTGGAATGGAATATTTGGTATGTTTTAGGCCAATAAGAGGGCCAAGGTGTCAGGGAGACGTGAGAAAGAAGAAGAGCAAAGGACTATGATATCAGGGAGACGTCAGATCACACAGTGTCTTGAAGGGCATTGTAAGAATGTTAGCTTTTATTTTTTAATTCAACTATAGTTGATTTTACAACGTGTTGGTTTCTGGTGTACAGTAAAGTGATTCAGTTACACATACATACAAATCTTCCTTTTCATATTCTTTTCCATCATGGTATATTACAGGATATTGAATATAGTTCCCTGTGCTACAGTATCGGATGTTGTTGTTTATCTATTTGTATACAGTAGTATTTGCTAATCCAAAACTCCTAATCTATCCCTCCCCTGCCCCCTTCCCCCTTCAGTAACTAAGTTGGTTTCAGTTCAGTTCAGTTGCTCAGTCGTGTCCGACTCTTTGTAACCCCATGAATCGCATCACACCAGGCCTCCCTGTCTATCACCAACTCCCGGAGTTCACCCAGACTCGCATCCATCGAGTCCGTGATGCCATCCAGCCATCTCATCCTCTGTCGTCCTCTTCCTCTCCTGCCCTCAATCCCTCCCAGCATCAAAGTCTTTTCCAATGAGTCAACTCTTCGCATGAGGTGGCCAAAGTACTGGAGTTTCAGCTTTAGCATCATTCCTTCCAAAGAAATTCCAGGGCTGATCTCCTTCAGAATGGACTGGTTGGATCTCCTTGTAAGTTGGTTTACTATGTCATTAATCTTTTGGTTTTATAAATAAGTTCGTTTTTGTCATATTTTGGATTATGCATCTAAGTGACATCATATGGTATTTGTCTTTCTCTTCCTGACTTATGTTACCTAGTATGATCATCTCTAGTTGCATCCATGTTGCTGCAAATGACATGATCTCATTCTTTTCATTGCTGAATAGTATTCCACTGTATATATGTACCATATCGCCTATATTTATTCATCTGCTGATGGACACTTGGGTTGTTTCTGTATCTTAGCTATTGTAAAGAGTGCTACTATGAACACTGGGATGCAGAGATCTTTTTGAATTGGAGTTTTCTCTGGATATATGGCCAGGAGTGGGACTGCTGGATCAGGATGTGAGCTTTCACATAAGAGTAATGGGCAACCAGAGGAGTGCCATGATCTGTGAGGCTCTCTCTTGCTGCTCTGCTGAGAGTAAACTTGCAGTGGACAGGGGTGGAACAGAAGACCTATTTAGAGGCTATTGCAGAAGTTCTAGCGAGAACTGATGGTGGTTACCAGTTGAGCTTGGATTCTGGATATATTTTTGAAGATAAAACCTCTAAGATTTGCAGACTCATGGACTGTGTAGCACATGAGAGAAAGTACGGTGGTCTAGGAGGAGTAGATGGAAAGCTAGAGCTGTCTTTAACCAAGCTGAGGAAGGCTGGGGACGAGATTGACACGGCGCCACTCATGTATGATGCCTGTTAGACACGCGAGTGATGGATCAGGTGGGTGGTTGGATGTATGAACCTTGAGTGCTGGGGAGAGGCTGGGTTGGAGACGCATGTTTGGGAGACACAGTAGACAGAATTGTTTAAAACTGAGATGATGAGGTCACCTGAGAATTGAGTATAGACAAGACACAGAAGACATTCAGTCGAATCCTAAGATACTCCATCACTTAAAGGTCAGGAAGAGGAGGACCTTGCTGGAAAGGAAACTGAGGTGAAAAGTTTGAGCCACAGTGCTTTGCTGCTGATGTTCAGTTGCTGTCATGCCTGATTCTTTGCGACACCATGGACTGCAGCATGCCAGGCTTCCCTGTCCTTCACTATCTCCCAGAGTTTTCTCAAACTCATGTCCATTGAGTGAGGGATGCTATCCAATCATCTCATCATCTGCTACCCTCTTCTTCTCATGCCTTCAATCTTTTCTAGCATCCAGATTTTTTCAGACCAGGTATCAAACAAAAGCAGTAGTTTTTCTGCTTTTCTCTGCTTTACCTAGTATCACTTCCCTTTCACTTAGTACAGTACTTTCTCATGAAGTAGTAGGAAAGCTGGATTCTAACTACACAGACTCACTATAGTACAGTGTTCTTGCTCAGAGAAAAATCAAGACATAGGAACTGGCCTTAAAGAAGATACAGAGTCTCCACTGCAATAAATAGTGAGTGCAGGATGAAGGACAGATACTGGGGAAGTGAGGCAAGTTTCAAGGAGTCTGGTGGGTATTAGGTTCACACGAGAAGTCAAAACTGCGAAGGCAGACAAAGCTGAAATGAGCAGCTACCCGGTAATGGGAAATAATGGGCAAGACGAATATTAGATAAGGGTTCAGTAGGTTCGAGACCTTGACATAGAAGGTGGGAGGTCCAAGTCTGGTACCCGATGAATACCCAGACCATGGGTTTCAGTGCCAGCTTATTGTTAAAACTTTTTTAATGGCTTAAACACCTTTTATTGTGCATTTTGGGAACTCCTTGCCCCCAGGGAACTGGCAAAATGTAAAACTTGACTGTATCACTCATTCACTTACAATGTCACATTTTTCACATACATACAAGGACAAAGTCCAATGTAAATAATAATAACAGCAGCAAGTAACATGTCAAAGTGTCTTCCATGTGTCAGGCACTGGTCTAATGCCTTATTTTACACTTATTATCTTCCCATTTTACAGATGAAGACATGGAAACTAGGTGATTACGTGGTGTGCCTAAATTCCCACAGTTAGTGAATAGGAAAAATACAATTCAAACCTAGAGCTTTGTGAGACTGTTCTGGCACTATGAGAGGTGTGTGGGGTGAGAACTAAGTAAATGTCAGGTGAACTGGGGTTGGATGAACGTGGGTTTAAATGAAAGCCTGTGTGATCACGGGGACCAAAGTAGGCGTTGAGCCCAAGTGACGGCAATGGATCCCTCTGAAACACATCCCATGAATCTGTCCCAGGGTCTGTCATCTTGGACCAGCGTATCTGCTGAGCAAAATCAGCACCCTGATGATTGCAATAAGGCTAGTAAGTAGGATGTGGTGCTCCTTTGGACCCAGGGTCTGTGATCCACGGCCCAATTGGCCAAGGAGTTAGGCACATCCTCAAGCGTGCTTTTAGCACCTTCTTAGAACATTTCAGTAGGGAGATGTTCCTTCCCTTATGTTATAGATGAAGACTCTAAGGCTCATGGGAGTGACCTACACAGGTTTATCCTGGAGGGAAAAGGAGGAGACCAGTTGTTCTCTCTCATCCTCCTGGGCAGAAGGTATTCTTTCCTGTCTCCAAACCGATGTGTCTTTTCTTGCCACTTCACTCTCTTTTGTAACAGCTTTGCCTCCTCTACCCCAATCCTACCAAAACAGTTCTGGGGAACTACGAGTAATACAGACCAATAATTCTTTCTTTCCCTTCTGTTTGCTCTCCTCTTGGAGTCTCTTCAGCACGTTTGAAACTGTGTCTTCATTCCCTTCCCCCAGAGTGAAAGTTGCTGTCTTTTGGTTAACTCAGATCTGCAGGGATAAATTCTTAGGAAAACCATGTGCTTTTTATTATTATGTTGTTTATTCATGGACTTGAAACACATTTATATTGGTAGGCTATTCATGGAATAAAACATTCAGACGAAAAAAAATAATAACAGAGAGTTTGGTAGTCATCTTGAGGAAATAAAGAGAAGCCTCCTATAGAGAAGCATGTTTAACTCTTCCTGTCTCATTTCCTCATGTGGGAACCCTGTTGACCGCCACCATGGTTGACAACCATCCCAGCCTTCTTCATGTGAAATTCATCGTCACATAGAGATCTGGTCCTTGTTGCTATCAGCACAAAGGAAGCAAGTGGCCCAGAGCTTACTGGAATCTCATGTAAAGTAAATAAAATAAAGTCAGTGCCTCGAGCTACCCGCCTTCAACTTTCCATTTCAAACTCCACAGTGGGGACACATGTTTTATGGAGGGTGAAAGGGGAGGAACTATTACCTATTAGTTCTAATATCTACTGTGAGCAAACACTCGGCAGCCTTGCTACTCAAAGTGTGGTCTGGGGACCAGTAGCAGTATTGGCTTCTCGGGAATGTGTCAGAAGTGCACAATCTCAGACTCCACTCCAGCCCTACTCAATTAGAATCTACATTTTCACAAGGTATCTGGGGGGAAATTTCCTACATATTAAAGTTTGAGAAGTACTGCATAGCAGTGCGAGGTATTTTATTTATGCACTTCATACATTTCAGGCACATGTATTTATGACCATGAAAGTGAAGTGTTAGTCACTCAGTTGTGTCTGACTCTTTGTGACCCCATGGACTGCAGCCTACCAGGTTCCTCTGTTCATGGAATTCTCCAAGCAGAAATACTGGAGTGGGTTGCCATTTCCTTCTCCAAGGAATCTTCCCTACCCAGGGATCAAACCTGAGTCTCCCACATTGCAGGCAGACTCTTCACCAACTGAGCCATTGGGGAAGCTTGTATTTAAGTCCATGTTACTTAAATGAGAAAACAACAGATCATGATACTTAAGCAGCTTGGCCAAATTCTTGGCTAGTTTGTATTAGGGCCAATATTTGAATCCTGTTGTGTCTGACTTCGAAGCTTGCCTATCTTCTACTGTCTCATGTTACCTTCATTTTTTTCCCCTAAAGGTTAGGTTGCAGTGAGCAGCTCTCATTTCAATGAGGAGAAAACATGAGACTTGAATTTCCACAAGTAGAGACTTAGGGAAGCAAGAATTAGAGGTCCCAATAATGCTGGACCAAGGGAAGCACTGGACAAGTCAAACAAACATAGGCTTTCAGAGGTTGAGAAGGCCATGGCCTGAGGATCCAGGCTACTCTCTAGATATACTCAGGCCAGGGTAGTATGGCCTGAAAATACATCTGCACATGTTTGAGCCTTGCAACCATGTTTGGCCTTTTCCTCCTCCCCTGCATGTGAATGAGTGGTAGAAAATTCAGCAAATTTTCCCCAAGTTATCTAAATTAAAGCTGATAAAGAATGACCTTGAGGGCTTAATTCATTCCATGGATGGGCATTATTTAGCATACATAATGTTGGTCCAGAAAATGTTGTAAATTGTTCCTAAAATGTCAACACATTTAAAAGTATAAGAAAGTGTCATATACATACAGAAATTTGCATATATAATTGTCCATCTCCATAAATCTTCACAAGGGACACACCTGTGTAACTAGCACCAAGATCAAGAAACAGAACCAGAATCCCCAAATCCTACTTGTACTTTCTATATAAGCACTGTCACTATCCTGATTTCTAATTATATTGATTACTTGTCATAAAAAAAATTAGAAGATGTAACAGAGAAATCTGATGTCTGGCTTCTCTTGAAAACTTGAAGCATTAGCAACACAAGGCTTATGTTCTCACAGAGCAACAATCAGCTGGGCTTGAGAAAGGACTACTCTCTTTAGTAAGGCATGCCCTTTCTAATCTGCCACAGTCCCCATCACGCCCTACTACCTAGTACTTAGAGCTAGTGGCAGTGGCCTTTAATCAATGCACTTAAAACAGAATTAAGTAAAAACTTTTCTGATATTCTCTTGCCTTCCTAATTTACATTATATTTACATTATATGTTAAGATCCCCTGGAGAAGGAAATGGCAACCCACTCCAGTATCCTTGCCTGGAAAATCCTATAGAGGAGTCTGGAAGGCTACAGTCCAAGGAGTCGCAAAGAGTTGGGCACAGCTAAATGAATTCACTTTCCCTTTTTACATTATATGCCTGGCCTCTATAGGCATTTGAGTTTGAAATTCCTGATCTAAACTTGAGGATTCTTCATATAACTGTGAACCACAGAGGATATCTGAAAAACTTCTTAAGAACAGGTGTTACAGCAGTTCTTTCTTATCGTCACAATCTGGTTATAGATATGCTAAGTAAGTAGTTAAATATACTTCTCAAAGTTAGTGCAAAGGAAAGCAGATTCAACTTCTTCACAGATTAGTTTCCTTTTCCTCTGGCAGGTGTTGATAGGTGTTTTTTCAGGGCGTTGGGGTGTGGAACTAACAAACCCAGGAAGGAAGCTGAGCCTATGGCCTGGTACATGGGAATGACCACATCCAGATGTGAGTTCTGAGACTATTCTTTTGCCATGACGAAATAGTCATCCATTCTCGCTTAATTTGACTCAATCTGTAAACAGGAGAAAAAATGTTCTCTTGGAACAGGTGTTGTTCCAGAAGACTTCAAGAGAAAAGAAAGTAAACCAGGGGCTGGGCCAAAGCTTTCTAGATGAGGAGAGAATAAAAAAACAACAAAATTATGTCGTTTTCAAGCTGGACGGTAGGCTCCAAGGATGGCAAAGGCAAGCCAGGATGAACTTACAGCCCCTTTCTTAAGGCCCTACATTCACTGTGGCGGGAAGCCCCATCAGATCTCAAGAAAAACACTTTGATTCAATGAATTCCATGAAAAGAAGACATTCTCTGTCAGGAACATATGTATGAAATGATCCTCTGTGGTGATACAGACTGAAAATAAGTTCAAAAGACATTTTGACAAATGATTCTAGACTAATAAAGGAAAGTTACAGGCCAAAGTTTTTAGCCTTGAGGTTAATGTCAATGAGGAGAGGCTTGCCCTCCCTAAAGTCCCAGGTACTAACAGGTTAAATTTGGGGCTGGATCATCTTTAAACGGTGTTGGAAAAACTAGATATCCACATGCAAAAGGAAAAAATTGGACTGTTATTTTATACTATACACAAAAACCAACTAAAAATGGATAAAATATTTAAATATAAGACTTGGAACTGTAGAACTACTAGAAGGAAACATAAGGGATAAGCTTTATGATGTCAATCTTGGCAATAATTTCTTGGATAGGACACCAAAAGCTCAGGGAACAAAAGCAAAAATAGACACGTAAGACTACATCGAAATAGAAAGCCTGATGGAGATAAGTAAAGTGAAAAGGCAAAGGGAACAATTAACAGTATATAGGCAACATATTGGATAGGAGAAAACATTTGTAAACCTCATATCTGATGAGTTAGTATACAAAACATATAAGGAGCTCAAACAACCTGATTTAAAAAATGAGCACAGACACGATTGACATTTCTCCAAAGAAGACATACAGATGGCCAACATATACATGAAAAGGTGCTCAGTGTCACTAATCATCAGGGAAATACAAAGCCAAGGCACAGTGAGATATCACCTCACACCTGTTAGGATGACTATTATAAGACAAAAACGAAACCAAAAGATAACAAGTGTTGGCAAGGATATGGAGAAACTGAAACTCTTGCGCACTTGTTAATGGAAATGTCAAATGGTGTAGCCATTGTGGAAAACCGTGTGGAGATTCCTCATAAAGTTAAAAATAGAATTACCATATGATCCAATAATCCCACTTCTGGGTACTTACCCACAAGAATAGAAATCAGGATCTTGAAGATATATTTGCATACTTGTGTTTGCTGCAGCATTACTCACAAGACATGGACACAACCGAAGTGTCCCTTGGTGGATGAATAAAGAATTCACGGTGTGTATATATGCAAGTGAAGTGAAGTGAAAGTTGCTCAGTTGTGTCTGACTCTTTGTGACCCCATGGACTATGGAATTCTCCGGGTCAGAATACTGGAGTGGGTAGCCTTTCCCTTCTCCAGGGGATCTTCCTGACCCAGGAATCAAACCTGGGTCTCCTGCTTTGCAGGCAGATTCTTTACCATCTGAGCAAAGCCCCAAAGGAGTTTATATATACATAGGGCTATTATCCCCTTGTATATATAAACATATACAAAGGACTATTATCAAGCCTTAAAAAGGAAGCCTACAGTTCCACGTGCAACAGCATGATTGAATCTCGAGGATGTGATGCTAAATGAAATAAACCAATCATAGAAGGACTATTATTGCCTTATATCATTTCCATGAGGTATATAAAATAATCAAATGCACAGAGTGGAGTGGTGCTTTCCAGAGGCCAGAGGGAGGGGAAATGGGGAGTTGAAACTCAACTAGTATAAAGTCTTAATTATGCAAAATGATTAAATTCTAGAGATCTGTATTGTGACTATGTATGTGCTAAGTCATTTCAATCTGTTTGACTTTTGGTGACCCTATAGGCTGCAGCCCGCCAGGCTCCTCTGTCCATTGGATTCTCCAGGCAAGAAGACTGGAGTGGGTTGCCATGCCCTCCTCCAAGGGATCTCCTCACCCCAGGGATTGAACCCACATCTCTTATGCGTCCTGCACTGGCCTGTTCTTTACCACTAGCGCCAAAAGCACTGTGCCTACAGTTGACAATAATACCACCCTGTACACTCTAAAATTTCTTAAGAAGGAAAATCTCACGTTATACGTACTTTCCACAGTAAAAACAACTGGGGGGAGGTGGATATCCCATTCGTTCTTAAGAAACTTGAAAATAATCTCTTGGTGGGAAGAGCGTGATCTACCCTCAGGCTCTGCAGAATGCCAGTATGCTAATCAGTTTGTGTGACATCATAATGGCAAAGGCCATAACCCATCTTAATCAAATGCTTCTTGTGTGTGTCAAGCTCTTTTTTGGACACCCAGCTGACATGGCTCATATAATTTCAAAACTGACCCTGTGAGGTTAAGTATGATGTAAATTCACATTTTACAGATGAGAAAGATGAGGCTATGAGGACTTGAATTCTATGTCCAAGTTGCCAAGTTTGGGCTCTAAAGCCTGTTGTCTAATGCCAGAACCCTCTGCTTTTCAAAATCACACCTATTGTCTCACCACCTCTAAGGAGAGAGTTTGCAGTTGACCCCTGGTGCCAGCGCCTCTCCCTGAACATTCTAATTGGGGCGATAAAGAGATTAAGTGTCAAGTGGGTGAGCATTTAGCCTGGCTCTGCTTATCCTTTGTCAAATGGCATTACATGGAAAGTATGAGGTTTTGTCACAGGAATAATTGGCCACCTGGGAGGGAGAAGGAGCACCCTTTGGCTTGTGAAAGTCCAGGAGGGCTCTTCTAGACTCTCCTGGTAACTCTCTATGAGGAAGTGTCCTGAGTATATTTTCTATTCCAGAAAGACTGCTGCTAAAATGAGCCGGGTTAGGAATGTGACAGAGCTCTGGCCCCCTGAGCATTTGGTATGGAAATAAACAGCAGGACTGATTATCTGTATTCAAGCTTAAATAAAACCGTATGAAGAGCTGAACCCACCCCTCCCCCAACATCCCCACCTCATCTCTTCTGAAAGACTGATGATTTTTGGAACATCTATTACAATGGAGCTTTTTCTTTTCCTTTTCCTTGCTCTCCTCCCCTGAAACGGGGCCCTTTCCTCCCAGCTGTGTGCTGCAAATCAGCAATACCTCCACTCTCTCCCAGATGTCTGGAGGCTAAAGAAACCCCAAATCTATTTCTGCCAAACCCCCTTCTCCTCAAATTTTAAAAGATTACATTTTCAGAAATGTAGTCAGGATGAGTAAGGGTCACTGGCACTTTGTTCATTAAAGCTGTATTTTGAAAGAGGCATTTGATGTCAAGTCAGTTTTTTTTCCCCCCTCAGTCTTTTCCCCGCTCCCACCCCCAAGTCTTTTATCTCCAAACCAGGAAGTCATATTTTGCCAGCCAACTGTGAACTGTAACCACAAAAAGTTGGAGATTGGTTCAAAGCTTAGGACTCAAGAGGCTGGAGTCAGTTTTAAGGTTGGCAGAAGGCATCCTTCACTCATTTTGGGGGAATGTGCGTCCACAGGGGCTGAGGGGGCAGTCCTGTGACTGGTGACATGGTTGGTGGGTTGTTCTCACAGTCTGAGGAATGTGTGAGCAAAAGAGTCTTGTTCTGGGAGGTGCTGTGCAGGCGGGAAGGGGTTAGTTTCATTTTCCACTCAGACGCAGTTGTGGAAAGAATCCGGCAGGGACCTCTCCCTCTTTCGGTTGCTCCCTCGCTCTGAGCTCAGCTGTAAAAAGGGTCATCACCGCTGCTCTCAGGCTGGGGGAAAGGAAGGCTAAGCCGTCACGAGTGTTCAGGCTACACTCGAAATTTAGAGGGTGATTTTCTTTCCTTGGTTTCATCTCCTTCTGTCTAAACTTTCTTGCCCCTCAGTCTTTATCCTTTCACACCTTAGAACAGCTCGAGTTCCCTGAGCAGAACTTGTGTGCTTTCTGTCTGTTTTACAGTCTTTGCACAAGATGGACCTGTTCAGAGACCTTCATCCTCCCCTCAGGGCTTCCTAAAAGCACCACTCCTCATGTGTCATCCTTCATGACATAACTTCCATTAAAACTATTTCTGTCTGTAGGTCTTTTTGGACACCACAAGTAAGAGTTCTTAACTCTTTTCCGTTTGCTTATTTCACCTCCCTGTTCCATGTATTGGTCTTTGAAAGCCATTTTGAAACGTATATTAACTTCTATGAGCCTGTGTGGTCATCCAGACCAGTATTATCCAATAGAACTTCCTGCAGTGATGGAAATGTTCGCTATCTGCATAAAGTAATACGGTACCTACAAGTCACATAAGGCTATCAAGCACTTGAAATGTGGCCAGTGTACTCCAGGAATCGAATTTTTAATCTGACTTAATTTTGCTTACTTTAAATTTAAATAGCAGCACATGGCAAGAGGGCGCTGTACTGGACAGCGCAGCTGTAGACTGTGACCTTCTTCAGGATAAAGTCAATGTCCTGCTTATTCCCCGGGCTTGACACAATGCTGAGTGCCTAGTAAGAGCGCAATCAACATTTAGGGAATTCAGCTATTTTATTTATTTATGATAATAACCCTACCAGGCAGATATTATTAACTCTAGGAACTGTATATGAATAAACAAAAACAAAACAAAATGTGACTCAGAAGAATCAAATGATGGAGCCAGTAACTGAATCATGATCTGTTTAAAATCAGTCCCCCCCATCCTTTCTGTTTCCACGGGCAGTGCTTGGGTACGAGGTAAGTAAATTTGTAGGTAAGTGGTTACGCATACAAGATAGATGGAAGCAACATTTTAAAGAACAGTTAATTGTCTTTATCCAATCAGACATGCAAGGACTTGCCTGTATAAAAGGTAAGAGAAAGAAAGGAAAAAGAAAAATGGCAGGTTAGCACAATGCTTATGCCTCTTTAGTACCGTGCACATATTTAAAGGCTATATTGGCTGAATGGATCTCTGAAAAGAGGAGTCTATCATAAAAGAACTGTTACAACAGGCAACAAATTGGGCAGCTGGTATGCAATTTGTGACTGTTAACTTTCAAATGATGATAGCCGCAGTGTTTCAAGGCCAAACATCAAAAATGGTGGAGGTTATGCTGCCACCTACTGGTCATCACAGTTAAGTAGTGTTTCAGGATCGTAAAGAATCCAGATGCCTGGGAAATCACAGTTATATATTCTTTTCATTTGCTACTGGCTCAGCAGGTAAAGCGTCTGTCTACAGTGCGGGAGACCCGGGTTCGAGCCCTGGGTTGGGAAGATCCCCTGGAGAAGGAAATGGCAACCCACTCCAGTACTATTGCCTGGAAAATCCCATGGACAGAGGAGCCTGGTAGGCTATAGTCTATGGGGTCGCAAAGAGTCGGACACGACTGAGCGACTTCACTTTCACTTTCAGCGGGTAAAGAATCCACCTGCAACGCAGAAAATGCAGGAGAAGTGGGTTCGATCCCTGGGTTGGGATTATGCCCTGGAGGAGGCCATGGCAACCCACTCCAGTATTCTTGCCTGGAGAATCCATGGACAGAGGAGCCTGGCAGGCTACAGTCCGTAGGGTCACGACTGAAGCAACTGAGTACACACAACCTTACACAGTTTTAAAATTATTCTAAATTTGAAGAAAACTATTATCACGCTTCAAAACTTCCTTTTTTTGCAAATAAATATAACCATCTGGAGTTTTTCAACAACCTTCCCCTTCCCCCACCCCTCCCCATTTCCTCCTCATGTAGCTGAATTGCTTACTGAAATCTGACAATAGTTTTAGTTGGCCTTTCTTTGATTCACATTCTACCCCCTGTCAAATAACTGCATCAGGCTATAATCTGATGGGAGTACACATAATGATGGACTCCCATGAGAAACAGAGTCTCTTCCTCCCTACATCACATGTGTTTCAAGATCAGTGTTGATGGCTGCTCCTGAAGGTAATGTTGGGCCAGCCTTTAGGATTTGGTGGTAGTGTTGAGTCAGAGGCTCTAAAGAGATCTTAGAGAAAGTTCTAGTCATAAGCATTGGGGGTAAATTTACCAGTATTACATGCTGGAAATCAGAACTCGTGCTGTCCTCTCGATTGGCAACAACTGCCCCAAAGACCATATAGGACATGAAATTTTACATTCTTGGGCTGTCTGCAAGGGGATCCAAACCATAGTTGGTGATTTTGCAGTGAAAATCACGCTGCACACCTTGTGCCACTATGTGTTCAGGCAGCTGGGAATAAGGCTCGCAGTACCGGGAGCTTCGCGAAGTAGATGAAGAAGGGAAAGGAAGCATTTCTACTTTGATTCATAGAAGGACTGTTTATACAGATATGAGCTTCTGTGGACTTCCTGTGACTGCCGATAGAAAACCCATTATGTGACCTCTCCCCATCAGGACCTAGCTGCCTCGCTGGGCCTTCAAGGATCTGTGCTTTAAGCAGTTCCTTGGATATCACTTAGAAATGAATTACATTAACTTGTATCCATTAATTCATTAATTTAATTATCCATTCAATTGAACACATATTAACTATCTGATATATTGCTAGGGACACAAAACAGAATGACAAATGACACCTGTCTTCAAAAGATCCATTGCTCTGTGTGTTTGAAGAACTCTTACTGTGTGTCAGATACTATGTTAAACATTTTATAGCAATTATATTTGTTGTTAATTTCTCCAACAGTGTCCAACTCAAGGCCTTCTCTGTGTTAGGTAATTGCTCAGTGTAAAGATGAAATGGTACTCAACGTGGATATGGTTCCTGTCCTCACCCATATGGCTCCCTTTTGGGAAAGGCAGATGAGTAAGAAATGAAACACAGTGTGTTTAACGTCTGCAATTTATTTTAGCTACTAAGCATTTTATTGGCTTTCTATACTGAGAAATCTTTTATTGAGATAGAACAATAACCTCTTCCAACTATAAAAGCTGAAGATATGTGCATGTAAGCTCAGTCGCTGAGTCATGTCCAACTCTTTGTGACCCCAGAGACTGCAGCCTGCCAGGCTCCTCTGTCCACGGGATTTCCCAGGCAAGAGTACTGGAGTGGGTTGCCATGCCCCTTCCTCCAGAGGATTTTCCCAGGCCAGAGACTGAACCCATGCCTCCTGCGTCTCCCGCATTGCAGGTGGATTCTCTACCACTGAGCCACCCGGGAACAGTGGGCACTTTCCCCTAGCATCCCTTGCAGTTCTGTCAAGCTCCGTCACAGGCCTGTGAAACAGGTTGTGCCAACCGGATGACAGCTTACTAACTCTGAATAGGTCCTAGTGTTTCAAAGAAGGGACAAGGCACTTTATTTCTCTGATGGGCTGTGATGGGGGTAACATTTTCCTCTTTGAAATCTCTCCAAAGCATAGTTTTAGCTATTTTTTCCCTGCTGTTGGCTTTAAACTGAATTCTCCAAGTCCTCCCAGTATTCTGGGGGTCTATTAATACTCTTTCTAAAGTTCATTTTTCTTTTTGGTCTCTTTGAGTCCTTTCTGTTGTGTGAAACTAGGTACCCAGAAGAGGCCCATGGAAAGGACAGGGATATGGTATCATCAATGCCCAGCAATCATTGCCCTCCTAGAGAAAGTGACATCCACACTTGCATCTTAGCCTATATAGATGGTCAACAGGTACAAGAAAAGATGCTCAACATGTCTAATTATTAGAAAAATGCAGATCAAAGCTACAATGAGATATTATCTCACACTGGCTAGCATGACCATTACACAAATAAGAAATGCTGAAGAGGATGTGGGGAAAAGGGAACCCTCCTACACTGTTGGTGGAAATGTAAAGTGGTGCAGCCACCATGGAAAACAGAATGGAGGTTCCTTAAAAAACTAAAAAGAGAGTTGCCATCTGATCTGGCAACTCCTCTCCAGAGGAAACTATCTTTAAAAAGATAAGCACCCCAATGTTCATTGCAGCTGGTGGCTCAGAGGTTAAAGCGTCTGCCTGCAATGTGGGAGACCTGGGTTCGATCCCTGGGTCAGGACCATCCCCTGGAGAAGGAAATGGCAACCCACTCCAGTATTCTTGCCTGGAGAATCCCATGGATGGAGCAGCCTGGTGGGCTACAGTCCACGAGGTCGCAAAGGGTTGGACAAGACTGAGAGACTTCACTTTCACTTTACAGTAGCCAAGATATGTAAATTACCTAAATGTCCAAAGACACATGAATGGATAAACAACACGTGGTACATGTATACAATGGACTACCACTGTTGTTGTTCAGTTGCAAATGCTACTCAGCCATGAAAACCAATGAAATAATGCCATTTGCGGAAACATGTATGGACCGAGGGATTATCACACTAGGTGAAGTAAGTCAGAAAGAGAAAGACAAGTACCATACAATATCACTTATACGTGGAATCTAAAATATGCACAAATGAACGCATCTATGAAACATATTCACACACTTAAAGAGGACAAACTTGTGGTTTCCAGGATTGGGAGCCTGGATTAGCAGATGAAAACTAATACATGTATGACGGATAAACAACAAGGACCTACTGTATAACACAGGAAACTATATTCATATCCTATGATAAGCCATAATGAAAAAAATATAAAAAATAATATATGTATAACTGAATCACTTTGCTGTACAGCAGCAGAAATTACCACAATATTGTAAACCAACTATACTTCAATAAAATAAAATTTAGAAAATCCACTGGTGACTTAAAGACTGGTAACAATTATTCAGCTTAAATAAGTTGTAGGAAGGGGCCAGAAAATGGGTAATAGGCAGAGGAACAGCACCTTTACCGGCTCAAGGCAATCCTTTTAGGCACAAACTCTTAGGTCTTTTACATATGACAACACTGAGGCTGAACAACAGATCCAGGGAAATTTCAGGTGCAGAGACTCTTTTCCAATTAAGGACTAGAAAAATATTTATTCCAGTGGTCTCTGGTAATGTCTTTTCAAAGGTTTTCATTTTGAAGTGTCCACATTCAGAAACTGTGGAAAATTCTGAGAGATGGGAATACCATACCACCTGACCTACATCTTGAGAAACCTGTATGCAGGTCAGGAAGCCACAGTTAGAACTGGACATGGAACAACAGACTGGTTCCAAATAGGAAAAGGAGAATGTCAAGGCTGTATACTGTCACCCTGCTTATTTAACTTCTATGCAGAGTACATCATGAGAAACGCTGGGCTGGAAGAAGCACAAGCTGGAATCAAGATTGCCGGGAGAAATATCAATAACCTCAGATATGCAGATGACACCACCCTTATGGCAGAAAGTGAAGAGGAACTAAAAAGCCTCCTGATGAAAGTGAAAGAGGAGAGTAAAAAAGTTGGCTTAAAGCTCAACATTCAGAAAACTAAGATCATGGCATCCAGTCCCATCACTTCATGGTGAATAGATGGAGAAACAGTGGAAACAGTGTCAGACTTTATTTTGGGGGGCTCCAAAATCACTGCAGATGGTGACTGCAGGCATGAAATTAAAAGACGCTTACTCCTTGGAAGGAAAGTTATGACCAACTTAGACAGCATACTGAAAAGCAGAGATATTACTTTGCCAACAAAGGTCCATCTAGTCAAGGCTATGGTTTTTCCAGTGGTCACGTATGGATGTGAGAGTTGGACTATAAAGAAAGCTGAGTGCCGAAGAATTGATGCTTTTGAACTGTGGTGCTGGAAAACACTCTTGAGAGTCCCTTGGACTGCAAGGAGATCCAACCAGTCCATCCTAAAGGAAATCAGTCCCAAATATTCATTGGAAGGACTGATGCTGAAGCCGAAACTCCAATACTTTGGCCACCTCATGCAAAGAGCTGACTCATTTGAAAAGACCCTGCTGCTGGGAAAGACTGAGGGCAGGAGGAGAAGGGGACGACAGAAGATGTGATGGTTGGATGGCATCACTGACTCGATGGACACTGGTTTGGGTGAACTCCAGAAGTTGGTGATGGACAGGGAGGCCTGGCGTGCTGCGGTTCATGGGGTCGCAAAGAGTTGGACATGACTGAGCGACTAAACTGAAGTGAACTGAACATACAGAAAAATGTCCAACCTATAAATGTACAGCTAAAATCGCAGAGCCCTCATTTAACAACCACTGAGATCAAGGTCTTAGAAGATGGGTTCCCCAGAAGACTCCCCTCTAGCTCCTTCCAATCAGTATACTTCCTTCCTCACCAGAGGTGACCACTGCCCTGGCTTCTAACATCATAGTGGTTGTACGAGTTTCCTAACTTTGTATAAATAGAAAAACACCATATGCATTCTTTGGTGTCTGGCCTCTCTCACTGAACGTTAAGTTCCTAAGATTCATGGATGTCCTTTAGAGCTTGTTCGTTCACATTGCTGTATAACATTAATTGCAAAGATTTACCTATCTTTTATAAGCTTCCTTGGTGGCTCAGATGATAAAAATCTGCCTGCAATGCGGGAGACCTGGGTTTGATCCCTGGGTTGGGAGAATCTCCTGGAGGAAGGCATGGCAACCCACTCCAGTATTCTTCCCTGGAGAATCCTCATGGACAGAGGAGCCTGGGGGGCTGTAGTCCATAGGGTCACAAAGAGAAGACATGACTAAGTGACTAAGCATGCACACACTTATCTTTTATAGGTGATGGTCATTTGATTATTTTCAATTTATGGCCATTATAAATCTTGTTCCTCAAGACATTCTCGTACATTTCTAGACGTGTGAATAAGTTTGTTGGACATATACGTAAGAGTGAAATTGGAGGTCACAGAATGTGTGTGTATGTATATAAATATAGGTATATTGAACTTTAGTGAATAATACCCAATGGTTTTTCAAAATTGCTAAAGCAATTTAAGTTCCCATCTGCACTTTATGAAAGTTTCAATTTCTCCATCCTCTGAAATATGTGGTCTGGTTCACCTTTTTAACTTGAGCCATTCTGGTAGGTGTAACGCTATCCCATAGTGACTTTAATTTGCATTTTCCTGATGACTAATGATGTTGAGCAACTTTTCATATGTTTATTGGCTATAGCCCCAGAACTGCTTATCAGATGACCACTTCTTGGCACATATTTGAGGGTGAAGTGTCTTAAGGATGAATGGAGGATTTCCAAAGAGAGTGCAGTCTTTTTGTTGGGATTCTCCAAGTTCATGGTTTTCCTTATTTTTCTTAAGACAGACACCCTCTAGATTTGTAAGGCTCTGTTCTTTCTCAAGAAGTGGCTTTCTTGGGGCAAACTTTGTGTACTGTTCCTTCCATGAATGTAGAAAAATTAAGGACAGAGTGAGGCTACGGCGACTGAGGCCCTTGGCTAGGTCACGGTCTCCTGGATGTTGTTTGGGCAAACACTGGCTTTGACAATATGTGTATTTTCCCACACATTCACTGGTAAAAAGTCGCAATGGACATGTTCCTGTGAATTTACGATCCTCTGTGAGGGGTTTAGGTTAGATCTAAAAATTCTGGCATATGGAGACATACGTCTGGTTCCCACACACTTAAGGCTAGAGAGAGCAGAGTTACATTTTTTTAGGTCAGTGTACTGATGTCTCCAAAGATAAAAGGCAACTTCTGATGGAAGGCTTGTTCTGAAAATATTTTTGGCAAAGGATTTCCAAGTTCCATTCTCCTGGGATGATCAAATTGACTTCTATTTTGTCTGTTGTCTTGACAAACTCACTTTGTCAGGGGAAAGGGCTTATTGCAGGCCTTTCTGCTTTGACTTTGAGATTTTATAATCAGAGGCAAGAAGACAATTGTAATCAATGAAAACCATTCACTCAGAATACAGAGCTGTGTACAAATATACAATAACAGAAACTGTAGCATTACTTTGTGGTCTCACCAAAGGTTCAATACACTTAGAGGTTTTCAATCAAGTTAAGTACACCCTCTTCCAACAACACAAGAGAAGACTTACACATGGACATCACCACATGGTCAACACTGAAATCAGATTGATTATATTCTTTGTAGCCAAAGATGGAGAAGCTCTATACAGTCAGCAAAAACAAGACTGGGAGCTGACTGTGGCTCAGATCATGAACTCCTTATTGCCAAATTCAGACTTAAATTGAAGAAAGTAGAGAAAACCACTAGACCATTCAGGTAAAACCTAAATCAAATCTCTTATGATTATATAGTGGAAGTGACAAATAGATTCAAGGGATTAGATCTGATAGATAGAGTGCCTGAAGAACTATGGACTGAGGTTCGTGACATTGTACAGGAGACAGTGATCAAGACCATCCCCAAGGAAAAGAAGTGCAAAAAGGCAAAATGTTTGTCTGAATAGGCCTTACAAATAGCTGCAAATAGAAGAGAAGAGAAAGGCAAAGGAGAAAAGGAAAGATATTCCCATTTGAATGCAGCGTTGCAAAGAATAGCAAGAAGAGATAAGAAAGCCTTCCTCAGCAATCAGTGCAAAGAAATAGAGGAAAACAATAGAATGGAAAAGTCTAGAGATAACTTCAAGAAAATTAGACACACCCAGGGAAGATTTCATGCAAAGATGGCCACAATAAAGGACAGAAATGGTATAGACCTAACAGAAGCAGAAGATATTAAGAAGAGGTGGCAAGAATACACAGAACTATACAAAAAAAGATGTTCATGACCCAGATAATCATGATGGTCTGATCAAGAGCCAGACATCCTGGAATGTGAAGTCAAGTGTGCCATAGGAAGCATCACTACCAACAAAGGTAGTGGATGTGATGGAATTCCAGTTGAGCTGTTTCAAATCCTAAAAGATGATGCTGTTAAAGTGTTGCACTCAATATGCCAGCAAATTTGGAAAACTCAGCAGTGGCCACAGGACTGGAAAAGGTCAGTTTTCATTCCAATCCCAAAGAAAGGCAATGCCAAAGAATGCTCACACTACTGCACAATTGCACTCATCTCACATGCTAGTAAAGTAATGCTCAAAATTCTCCAAGCCAAGCTTCAGCAATCCGTGAACCGTGAACTTCCAGATGTTCAAGCGGGTTTTAGAAAAGGCAGAGGAACCAGAGATCAAATTTCCAACATCCGCTGGATCATGGAAAAAGCAAGAGAGTTCCAGAAAAACATCTATTTCTGCTTTATTGACTATGCCAAAGCCTTTGATTGTGTGGACCACAACAAACTGTGGAAAATTCTGAAAGAGATGGGAATACCAGACCACCTGACCTGACTCTTGAGAAATCTGTATGCAGGTCAGGAAGCAACGGTTAGAACTGGATATGGAACAACAGACTGGTTCCAAATAGGAAAAGGATTACATCAAGGCTTGTGTATTGTCAGGCTGCTTGTTTAACTTTTATGCAGAGTACCTCATGAGAAATGCTGGGCTAGAAGAAGCACAAGCTGGAATCAAGATTTCTGGGAGATGACTCAGGGAACTCAAAGTGGGGCTTTGTGAGCACCAAGAGGGGTGGGATGGGGTGGGAGGGAGGTTTAAGAGGGAGCAGACATATGTATACCTATGGCTGATTCATGTTGATATATGGCAGAAACCAACACAATATTGTAAAGCAATTATCCTTCAATTAAAAATAAATAATTTTTTTAAAAACGCAAAAGAACAGATACGGAAAAACCTTTACAACAACAACAAAAAAAAACAGAGACATTACTTTGCCAACAAAGGTCCATCTAGTCAAAACTACATTTTTTCCAGTGGTCATGTATGAATGTGAGGGTTGGACTGTAAAGAAAGCTGAGCACTGAAGAATTGATGCTTTTGAACTGTGGTATTGGAGAAGACTCTTGAGTCCCTTGGACTGAAAGGATATCCAATCAGTCCATCCTAAGGGAAATCAGTCCTGAATGTTCATTGGAAGGACTGATGCTGAAGCTGAAACTCCAATACTTTGGCCACCTGATGCGAAGAGCTGACTCATTTGAAAAGACCCTGAAGCTGGGAAAGATTGAAGGCAGGAGGAGAATGGAACGACAGAGGATGGGATGGTTGGATGGCATCACTGACTCAATGGTTATGAGTTTGAGTAAACTCTGGGTCCTGGTGACGGGCAGGGAGGCCTGGCATGCTATAGTCCGTGGGGTCACAAAGAGTTGGACATGACTGAGTGACTGAACTGAAGTACATAATGCCTACTTTGTTTAGCCTTATCCCATGATACATAAGGACTTCCCTGGTGGCTCAGATGGTAAAGTGTCTGTCTACAATGTGGGAGAGCCTGGTTCAATCCCTGGGTTGGGAAGATCCCCTGGAGAAGGAAATGGCAATCCACTCCAGTACTATTGCCTGGAAAATCCCATGGACAGAGGAGCCTGGAAGGCTGCAGTCCATGGGGTCGCCAAGAGTCGGATACGACTGAGCGACTTCACTTTCTTTCTTCTTTCTTCATGATACATAGAAAAGATACCAGCCTATTGTACCAACATCACAATATCCCCAGTCTGAAATACATCAACTATCGACAACTCTTTCAACAAGGCCCTCTTTGTTTCAGCCAGGATTTGGGTTGTAAGCAACAGGCTCCAACTACGGTTATCCTAAGGAAGGGGGAATTGAGTAAAGAATATCAGAAACTTACAGAGTCAGCTGGAAGCTGCTCACTAGGCTTGAAAAACAGACCAGAATCTAGAGGGCTGCAGAGGGCTGGCATGAAAGACCACAGCAATGGCCACATGGCAGGAGTACAGCCTGTCCTGAGCTGGACACATTGAAATCTCTCTTCTGGAAAGTGCATCACAAGCAGAGACACATGAAAATGGGTCTCGGCATTGATTCATCTCATGGCAACACTTACGTGAATGAACTCTCCTTGACTTCTACAAACTACAGGCTAGAGCTGCCCCGATTCCCATATTCCCCTGTGCATAGCTGCCTATCTCTTCCATGGATCCAGTGAATCACCCAGTATTCTGCAATAAATGATTTCTCTAAACCAAGAGAAAACCAAGAAAACTTAACCAAGTTTTCTTTCTCAACCCAAGAACTCTAACAGAGATGTTAATGATAGTGGTTGTGACCCAGGCTTATATTCTGCGTAAGAAGGATGAGGGAGAAAATATCTTTAAGCTTTCAGTAAAGCCAGAAGGATCGTGTAATCCAAGGAGAGGTTCTGAAATAGATTTCTACATTTTGAACCATTGTGATTCAAGTTTTTTTTTAATGTAAATTCATAGCTAAAAGCAGAGAAGAGAGAATTCTCTACAGTACTGACTTTCAGATCTTAGCACTCAAAAATATCACCTGGAGACCTTAAGAAAACAAACTTCTGGACCCCACCCCAACAAATTCTGACTTGGTAGATTAGGGGTTTGAGCAATTTCTAGGAGATAGTGAAGGATAGGGAAGCCTGGCTTGCTGCAGTCCATGCAGTCACAAAGATTTGGACATGACTTAGTGACTAAACAACAGCAACAAGATCAGGGGTAGAATCTTAGAATGTGTATTTCTTATTACCTCCCAGATGATACAGAAGACTCTTGGACCACATTTGGAGAAGCTCTGTTCTAGAGTTTTGAGTAAGAAAAGAGTTTGGCACATATAAGGCACTGACTCAAGGCTAGTTTTAGAGAATACTGGGAGGCCTGGTATAAGGATGGAGAGGTAGGCAGAGGGTCAGATCATATAGAACTGTGTAAGCTAGGAAAAAGAATGATATTCTTCTACATGCTAATGGAAACTATTGAGGAACCACTGAAGAACATTTCATTCTCTACTACAGGAGAATAGATGGCAAGGGGCTAAGATGCTGTATCAGTTGCCAAGGCCAAAAATGCTGGTGGTTTACTCCAGGGTGGTAGCAGTGGAGTTGGAGTCCAGATGTATTTTGGAAGTAAGAATAACAAGGAGTTTGCTGACAGATTCAATGTGTGGGAAAAAAGGAGGAGGAATCAAAGGTGATCTCCAAGTTCATGTCTTGAACAAATGGGTGGAATCTTTTCAAGATACAGTAAGAAAATAACTATGCAACCAACCACAAACCAGAATTTTCAGGGATGGTAGTTCACCACTCCCATTTGTGGCCAACCTTTCAGATTATCCCTCCACCCCAAAGTAGGCACTGCAATTGCCCAGTAACCCTTTGGGTGGGTCAACTCCACCCACCTGACATCTCTAAGCACTTGTACATTTGATGTGGTTTAGAAGTATTTTGTCTCTTTTCCAGAGATGATCTCTAACGTTTTGTTTTTGTGTGTTTGTGTATGTCTGTCTTCCCTTTGGCAGGATACACTGTGATTCTTCAGTTTCAGGGTACAATGAGTTCTTAGACTCCTACAGTTCTGGAGGTATCTGGGCATCCTGGCCAATGAGGACGAGTGGCCCGTCTTCTAGCAAATTTCAGTTATAATTTACCTCCGGACAGAAAGAACCACAAGAAGAGTTGTCAAACTGTCTTTAATCTTACCTCCTATAACTTCCTGTTGCTCACAAAAGGATGTCCTAAGTTCTTACCAAGACCCTGTATCTTCTGGCTCCTATCTACTCCTGTAGGCTCATCTTGGCCACTCTTTCCTCCAATTTCTTGCCACTTTAGCTTCCCTGCTTACACACTCAATGTGCTTTCTCCTGCCTTGGGGCCCTTATGCAAGCTATTCCTATTTGTCAAAAGCCTTTCCCCACTGGTAGACTACCCAACTTCCAACTATCAAGGATCAAGCTTGAGTAAATGGCACTTCCTTGGGGTTACTTTCTATGTCTTCCCCATTCTTTTCCCCATGGCCCTAGGTTAAATTCTCTTGGATTTCCTTAACAATATTTTCCAAATTTACCATTATTCAGTCATCTTTAGGTACTATTTTATTAGTACTTGTCTCCTTAAGTGGATTATAAATGCTGTGAGGACAGGGAATAACACACCTGGCTGACTTCCCTGGGTTTGTCCCCAGACCTGGCATACAGCATCTTCTCACTAAGTCTTTATTAATTCATTGACTGATTTAATTTATTCTTTACCTCTGGGAATAACTATCATAGGCTTTTCACAGTTCAGATTGATTTCAACTCCAAAATCATCCATTGATACTATATGAACTCTAGTGGATTTGGTGAGCAATATAATACGGCTTCCCAAATGACCATAATGCTGTGTTTGTCTTTTATTTGCAACAATGTCAAACTTAGGTTTCCCTTTAAAAAATCTATCTGTGGACAAATTATTTCTCTGTTCTATTTCTACATTTCCATGGAGGTTTCACTTCTGTCAAAAATCTCTTCCCCTGACTGCTATTTCTCCTTCCCTCTACTATGATTACTTTGGGAAATTTATTTTAGATTTTGTTCCATAGTCAAACATCATCAGTTCTCAAATAAAGTCCTCTACTTCAAAAGAAAAAGTAAGAACATTCTCTCCAAGATATCTACCCATTTTGTGGTTGTCTTTCAGTTTCCTAGATTAAAGTTAACTGCCTCTATCTTCAGATTGTAAAATTTCTCTAGCTGGGAGGTTTTCTGCTCTGTGTATTTTTATGACATTTTGTGAGCATTAATGATATGCTACAGCATTTCTGTAGAGTACTATAACACAGAATTATATATTAGGGAAAAATTAAGGCCATCAAGCCTATAATCAGGCCTTGAGAGAACTGCTGAATATCTCAAATGTGCTTTGTATTTCTATAAAATTTGGCTTCGCTTTTATATGGGATTCCAAACAGTTTTTATCTCTCTCATCCTAATGATCATCCCAACTCATGTATTGTGGTTTTCCATTTTGCAGAAGAAATCAGCAAAAGAAATTAATAGATCAAGTCAGAAGTGGTAAAGCCAAGAACAGCTTTCCAACTTTCTTAGTCTATTTTTAAAGTGAAGAAAAATACCGTTAGTTACCCAATCTTCCCAAATGGTTGGTTTTGTTGAGATGTAAATGTCAACTAATATCCCAAACACAACACAAAGAAAGAACTAAAAGACACTGATCTATTAAAAGGCCAGCAAGTGACAAGTCCTCTGATGGGCTCTTACATGTTTTCAGTTAATGCTCAACACCATTCCAGAAGAGAGATCATCTCTCATGTTAAAAAGTTTTATTTATTTGGTTTTGGCAGGGCTAGGTGCTCTTCGCTTTGCAGGCTTTTCTCTAATTGTGGAGACTAGGGGCTACTCTCTAGCTGTGGTGCTTGAGCTTCTCGCAGTGGCTGCTCTTGTTGTGGGGCATGGGCTCTAGGGCGCACTGGCTTCAGAAGTTGCATCACGTGGGCTCAGCAGTTGTGGTTCCTGGGCTCTAGAGCACAGGCTCAACAGTTGTGGTACATGGGCTTCGATGCTCCATGGTATTGGGATCTTCCCAGATAAGAGCTCGAACCTATATCTCCTGTATTGCAGGGGGATTCCTTCCCACTGGACCACCAGAAAAGCTGATGATCTCTTTCTGAAGGTGAGAAAACAGGTTCAGCAATTAGGTAACTTGCTCCAGGCCTTCTGTTTAGAAAACTGTGAGGCTGAGACATAAACCTAAATCTGAATGTATCATCATTTGCATTCTTAATAAGACATGAACGACTTAGACCAGGTATCTGCCCTCAAGGACCCTACATTCTGGGGGACCTGAAAGAAACCAGTTCACTGATGAGAGGATTTAAGACATCTCAGATGCTAGGAAAAACATCAAATGGGAACAAGCAAAGCACAGTGATCTAGTGTGGGTTGTGAGGTGGGGGCGGGGAGGGGCTGTTTTACACTGATTTTAAAAAATTACTTTAAATTTTCTTCATTATGAAAAAAATTCAAATACCCAAAGCAGGAAGAATAGGAAAATGAACTTCCAAGTAACCCTGCTGCTGCTGCTAAGTCGCTTCAGTCGTGTCCAACTCTGTGCTATCCCATAGACAGCAGCCCACCAGGCTCCCCCGTCCCTGGGATTCTCCAGGCAAGAACTCTGGAGTGGGTTTCCATTTCCTTCTCCAATGCATGAAAGTGAAAGGTGAAAGTGAAGTCGCTCAGTCATGTCCAACTCTTTGCGACCCCATGGACTGTAGCCTACCAGGCTCCTCCGTCCATGGGATTTTCCAGGCAAGAGTACTGGAGTGGGTTGCCATTGCCTTCTCCATGTAACCCTAGCCCTCTTCAACAATGAGCGATCTTATTTCCTGTCTTTGCCAACTCTGCCTGATTACTTCATATATAAATATTTCATGATGTTATTTCCAAAATATAACTAGCCATTGTTTTCTTAATATGGAAAAGCAGGCTGCCATTATTATATCTGAGGGAAGGTAATCATTTGTGATATGGGTTTAGATTTTTGGTTTGAGGGAAAGCCTATTGGAGGAGGTACAATGTGATGAGATCCAGGTGCAAAAAGGAGCCAGCCCTAGGAAGATATGGGGATAGCACTAAACTTTTGTTTTCAATTTTTTAATAAATTTAAATTTAGCTAGGGAAAAACGATTCCTCGAAACCAGTTCTTGATGTTCCTTGTCAAACATGACCTGTACAGAAAATTTCCTACTCAAGAACAGAAAATCTAACTTGGTATAAGATGTTGGGCTTGTTTCCTTCTTGTTTAGATGACAAATGGGTGTAGCTGAATTAATGAAGGAAGGTACTTCCATCAAATGTGTGGCTTCAACAAAGATGATGTATAAACAATATTGGATCAAGGGCAACTGTGACTCCTGAAGCATGTGCTGTGTACAGTCATACAACCAAAATAGCAGCAAGATTTTTCTGCCACCTCTTTGATCCATAGCTGGCCTAGGCTGTAGATGCTGCCACCTCACTTTCTCATTATTTCTCCTTTGAACACCCACTTAACTGAACCATTCTGGAACCAAGAGACCAAAATACTCTTTTTAAAAAAATTGTATTACCTCCTACAACTTTGAAAAGCATCTCTGTGCTGATTCTGTTCTTTCCCTGGATGAAGATCAGCTCAACACAGAAGCAGCATTAATGTTCCTTCACTGGCAGTTCCATCCAACGTCTCTGGGCAGGCGTTTCGCCAAGCCCTCCTCTGCCTATTTGAAATTCAAACCCCTTGAATAAGCCTCAGTGCCACCTTTGTCCCAAAACCACAAGCGCCCCAGCCCAAGTTGATGTGCCTTGAAATTATAAAGGGACATATTACTGCGGAGGAAGATAAACTGTCTTGAAATAACATCCAGAGTGGTTGTTAAATAAATTCAGGAAAACCAAGACATTCACTGTTAAGTCAAAACTCTGTCCTCAACTCACCTCGCAAGCAAGAAGTGGGTAGAGAAACCACACGCTGGGGACTAATGCTCTTGAACTATGGATGGATTTTAAGGTCTTCAACGGGTCTTTGCTTAAAAATAACATAGCCTACCAACTTCTAGTAGTCTCTGAGCTGCTGTTCCAGGCATCTAAAGAGGTGCACTTAAAGCTTTAGCTTAAGAAAACCTTAGTTAAGACGGGAGAAACGTGGGCTTGTTTCCTAGTTCCGTGATTTTACTGCTGTGCGTGCTTAGTCACTCAGTCGTGTGTGACTCTTTGCAACCCCGTGGACTGCCATGCTCCCCTCCAGAGGCTCTTCCCAACCCAGGGATCAGACCTGGTTCTCCCGCAATGCAGGTGGATTCTTTACCAACTGAGCCACCAGGGATTTGCTGTAGGACCCTGGAAAATCACATAACCACGTGGAACTTTATTCTCCATATCCACAAAATGGGAATATTCAGATTTGGATTATACAGTTGCTTTGAAGATCAAAGAAGAGGCATAGGGAGATGTTTTAAGGACAAAAAGTTTCGATGTCATCTAAGCTTTGAACATCAGAAGTCCTCTGAAGACTGATGCAGCTGTCCTTTGTGACACATTGAGGATTTGTTTGAAACCTGTGAACCTATTTGATTTCAAAGGAATTTATCAGGTACCTACTCTGGCATGGCAACCCACTCTTGTATTCTTGCCTGGAGAATCCCATGGACAGAGGAGCCTGGTGGGCTACAGTTCATGGGGTCACACAGAGTTAGACACAATTGAAGTGACTTAGCATGCATGCATGCACTCTGCATTTAGGATGTTTTCCATGTTGCCAAAAATCACTGCAGATGGTGACTGCAGCCATGAAATTAAAAGACGCTTACTCCTTGGAAGAAAAGTTATGACCAACCTAGACAGCATACTGAAAAGCAGAGGTATTATTTTGCCAACAAAGGTCTGTCTAGTCAAGGCTATGGTTTTTCCTGTGGTCATGTATGGATGTGAGAGTTGGACTGTGAAGAAGGCTGAGCGCCGAAGAATTGATGCTTTTGAACTGTGGTGTTGGAGAAGACTCTTGAGAGTCCCTTGGACTGCAAGGAGATCCAATCAGTCCATCCTAAAGGAGATCAGTCCTGGGTGTTCTTTGGAGGGAATGATGCTGAAGCTGAAACTCCAGTACTTTGGACACCTCATGCGAAGAGTTGACTCATTGGAAAAGACTCTGATGCTGGGAGGGATTGGGGGCAGGAGGAGAAGGGGACGACAGAGGATGAGATGGCTGGATGGCATCATGGACTCCATGGACGTAGGTCTGAGTGAACTCCGGGAGATGGTGATGGACAGGAAGGCCTGGCGTGCTGCGATTCATGGGGTCGAAAAGTGTCGGACATGACTGAGCGACTGAACTAAGTGACTGACTGATGAGCTAGACACTCTGGTAAGCGCTTCACATGACTTTTCTTCTTTAATCCTTCCAGTGACTCAATGAAGTTAGCAGTATGATGCTCTCCATTTTGCTTATGAACAAACTATAGTAAAGGAGCCAAAATTATTTAGCTGGTAAGGAGTAAAACTAAGATTGAAAATCAGGCGATATGACTCTAGAGCCCAAGCACTACGTTTAACTGAGCATTTTGAATGCATTAAGGAACCAAGAAGAAATGGGGGGAAAAGGAAAACAAAAAAAGTAGGGGATAAAACTCCATGAGTGAGAAAGTGAAGATTTTGCATTCATACCTAAGACTTAGTATTTATTTACTTAGTCTCAAAAATATGCTTTTATGGCAACCAAAACAGAGGAAAACTGGAACCACTTTTTGACACAAACTCGGGACAAAGGCTTTAAAGCTCTTCTTGTTTAGTAACAAAAAAATAATACTTCTGTGTGTTTAAGGGAGAACTGATTGTAAACAATGAAACTTTTTTTGCATAATAATATACTCCTTAAAGTTACCTGCTGGTCACTGACACAGGAAAGATCAACAGAGTCCACCTTTGGATATGGAAACCTGTCTGTATTTTGTGGTTCAGTCATAGTGCTAAAAACAGCTGAAAATTACAGGAGAATCATCTCACCAGAAAGCAGCTAAGCAAATGGTTAGAAAGGTTTGCTTGTCATATCATATTTGCTTTCAGGTTTCATTCTAATAACCCACGTAGGGGTGCTTCTAAGTGGAGGTTACTTATTCCTCATAAAATAGGAGGACTTTGTAATCAGATGTGGTTTTGTTAAATGAATGAATATATCAGAAGCCTGAAAGAAACACACGCCTAGGGCAGTATCACTCTACACTCATATCTCTATTAAATACGACTGTTTACTGAGAGATAGCAGCTTTCAAAAGCATCCCCTTTCCCATCCAACAGTGTGTAACATTCAGGCAGTCAAATCCCTACTTGTTATACAATCCATGCCTTTGAGGACTCATTTCTTTGTTTCATGTTTCTTATCACTATCGATTGTTATCAATTACTGGTATAAACTGAAGGAAGGCCTAATTTATGACATGATGACACACAGTAGATACAGCATTTCTATTTAAAATTGAACAAAACCCTTGTATTAGTTTTCTCTGAGTGCCAAGGAAAGACTCCAGGGATAGAACCAAGACGAATAAAGCATATTTTCTTTTTCTCAGCCCCCTTTCCTAACTAGTTCAACTTCTAGAAATAACACTGGCTAGCCAATGAAAACACTTCTTTGATAAAGGCCAAAAATTTAAGATAAAAAACAGCTGGGCAGCGTTTCTTTTCTTTTCTTTTTTTTAAATACAAAAGGAAACAACTTTGAACTACATAGACAACGTCGTCTAAACCCAAACAGATGTGGTTTAATCTTGTTTTTGATCCTCTTGTAGATTTTTCTCAAAATGCCTGCATATGCATGGAAATGATGACTTTCAGATGTTTGAACATAATTTGTCTCTCTTAGAATATCACCTTGGTACGTAGATCATGGACACCAAATACTCCCAGTCTTTGAACATGGACAGCGGGGTACCAGGGGTAATTTATATTGGTCTTTTGGTTTTGCCCACCAATTCTCTAAGAAACCAAAAGGGGAGGGAAAAAGTCATGGGATCCGTAGGCTGTCATTTTCAAAACAAGAGTCACATGTGTTCTCCATGACTTGAGTAAATCATGGGGATAGTTTCAGATCCCAACACTCAGAAATGCTTTTAAGATGAATCATATCACGTGAACACTCTAAAAATAACACACAGTTGATCTGCCCACCATCCGAATGCCTGCCGATTATTATCCACTTATCATACGATATCATACGATATTTTCCCATCCATTGCTACAAGAAATCATTGGAACAAAACAATTTTAAAACATGAAATGTCATCAGTCAGACCGTAAAGGCAGAAAGTAATATATACTCAACTCTGCGTTCAGCTTCAAAGGCCGTTAGAGATAATAGCTGAAACAGTGAAGGAAGGGCTGTGGAGTCAGACATTTTAAACAGTTTTCTCTCTCTTTGCCCTCTTCCCCCAACCTCAATGAATATAGTGGAGAAGGGAGGAGAGAAGAGAGACTTGAAACCCCTTGTAGGAATCAAAAGAAAGAGAACTCTGGGGACAAAAGACACTGAGTAATTAACATGCAGCTCCACCCAGTGATGCTGGGGAAGTTCAGGGACATCACTGCTACAACGTAGCCTTTGCTTCAAGGCACCTCCTCCTTGGCTTTTACAATTTTCTCCACAGTCACAGCACCTCAGAGTATTTAAAAGACCACAACTAGAGAAAGAGGAAATGAGATGAATACATTTGTTGGCAAAAGTTTGAAAAGCACATCAATGTGTGAGAGAGACACCGGTATGGGGAGTGAAGAGAGGGAGAGATGGGGGTCAGGGGGACCGATGGGGGCGGTGGCTGTGAGCTTCAGCGTGGGGAAATGAGTCCAATGACGCCGATCGAATCACACGAGAAGGATCCAGTTTATAAGTGCTCCAACATTTATAGAACCCTGGTGGCTTTCTGGCCACAAACTGTTGTTCTGCATAATGCCTCAATCCATCAAAACCTCCTCGGGGCGTTAAGTGCTATGTGAGGTTATCTTGAGCCACAATCTAATCTATACCAATAATCTGGCATTTATATGTGAACTATGTGAACACTTATTATTTTAAAAAGGCAGTTCTGTTTATCCTGCCGGAGTCTCTAAGTCTTCCTCACCATCCATTCGTGCTGTCTGTCTGGACGTGGTTCCTGATCTCTGTGTGAGGAAGTTGCCTCTTGCAGCATGACTCACAAACAAAGCATCAGACTCTTACGCCCTATGTTGTCACGACTGCCATGCCAGGGGCCTCATGAATGATGTTTCCCACCAGGAATTACAGTAGCTGCCAAGGGATGGAGGAGGCAGGCACTGGCCTGGCTACAGACCAGTGAGTCAGTGTTCCAGAGGCTTCTTGGAAATCCACCTGACTCCTGGTGGAGGGGCAAGAGACTTAAGAGGGAGCTGAGGAGGAAGCACGTCACCTTGGCCCCTGAGCCAAGAAGTAGAGGAGCTCAAGCAATTGTACGGCTCTGGGGAGGACGGTTTAAGGAGTGGAAGAGGGAGAAAGGAGAGTGTAAGTGTCCCTGCTGATACACCGGAAGGCAGATGAACAAGATGCGAAAGTTAATGGATTAGAAACCCTCTCAACTGGGCTCTGTTACTAGAGCTTAACTGTGTGCTTTCAGACAAGAGCCAGCTTTCTTATATGCCTTGTGTAAACTGAAGAAGGTTGGGTAAAATGTTTTGAAACATCCAACTAGAAAATGTTCTCGGCATAACAGTTTTTGTTACAGCTCCTGATTCTATAAATGCACACATCTAACTCATTCCATTTCAACTTTAAATGTGACAAAAAAGAAAACGGGTGGAAGGAACAGTAAAGGAGAGAGACACAAAGACTAAGGCAGAAGAAACACAGAAATGAAACAGTGAGAGTAATTCTGGCTGGTCTTCCAGTCTAGAGGGCATGTCGAGAAGGCAATGGCAACCCACTCCAGGACTCTTGCCTGGAAAATCCCATGGATGGAGGAGCCTGGTAGGCTGCAGTCCATGGGGTCGAGAAGGGTTGGATGTGACTGAGCGACTTCACTTTCACTTTTCACTTTAATGCATTGGAGAAGGAAATGGCAACCCACTCCAGTGTGCTTGCCTGGTGAATCCCAGGGACGGTGGTGCCTGGTGGGCTGCTATCTATGGGGTCACACAGAGTTGGACATGACTGAAGTGACTTAGCAGCAGGGTGACTTAGAAGAGATGTGAATCTTCATATAAATTATTTACTATTATTATTATATGAAAAGTGACAGTCACTCAGTCATGTCCGACTCTTTGCGACCCCATGGACTAATACAATCCGTGGAATTCTCTAGGCCAGAATACTGGAGTGGGTAGCCTATCCCTTCTCCAGTGGATCTTCCCGACCCAGGAATTGAACCAGGGTCTCCTGCATGCAGGCAGATTCTTTACCAACTGAGCTCTCAGGGAAGCTGTTATTATATATTATTGTTTAATATTTGGTCTCAGAAACCAGGAACTTCCAATCCTATGAGAATCTCACTTTACTGAGAAGCATCCTGATGTTTACACAGACTAGTGTTTCACATCATAACTTCAACTTTTATTATTGTTTTTAATACAGTATAGGCTCTAACACAAGCCAGATACATCATGTGATATTTAACCCCCAAATCACTGATCTGTTGTGATGCTGGAGGTAAACTGAGCTGGGATGGCCTTGTGGAAATGATCCTCCTAAGGAACCATTCTTGTTGTTTAGTTGCTAGGTCAAGTCCCACTCTTTGTGACCCCATGGACTGCAGCCCGTCAGGTTCCTCTGTCCAGGGAATTTCCTAGGCAAGAATACTGGAATGGGTTGCCATTTCCTTTTCCAGGAGATCTTCTGAATGCAGGGACTGAATCCATGTCTCCTGCATTGCAGGCATATTCTTTTACCACTGAGCCACCAGGGAAACCCCCACCTTAGGAATGTTCAAGGGTAATTCAAATTATATGTGAGTTTTCACCCCATGTGCCAAGTTTAGACTGGGTGAAACGCTACACCATCTGCACATGCCTCTCGGTGTTGTGGCAATCTCTATTGTAACTTGGGGACCATATCAAGAAGATCCAGCAAGAGGCAAAGAAATAGGTGAGACCATGACCTCAACCATCACCTTAGCATCACCATGTGGTCGGTACTGACCACAATACAAGTAACTAATTCGTACTGAGGCCCTTTCGTATGCCAGGTGTGCAGTGAAGCATTTTACACAGATTTTTTATTTTTCACAACCATTTCATGACTCATTCAACACCTAACTCATTTTATTGCCCACCTGTTGAATGCCAAACACACTCCCAGATGCCAGGGATTGGCGGTGGGGGTAGGACAGCTGCTAACAGAACCAGAGAAAGATTCTGCTCTCATGAAGCTGAATTCTAGTTGAGTAGAGAAACTATCAACAAATAAATACATTTGGGGCTTCCCTGGTGGCCCAGTGGCTAAGACTCCATGCTCCCATCACAGGGGGCCAGGGTTCGATCCCTGGTCAGGGAACTAAATCCCACATGCCGCAACTAAGTTCTCATGCTACAACTAAAGACCCCTCATGTTGCAACTATGGCCTGGTGCAGCCAAATAAAAAACAAACAAAACAAATACACCTGGTGTTAGGTGGTGGTAAGAACTAAGGGGAAAGAGAAAGTTGAGTAAAGCGTCAGAGAATGGCTGGCCACGGGGATGCTGTTGAACGGGATGGTCAGAGAGGCCTCTCTGGTGATGTCAGAGAAGCCTGGGGAAACCCTGGTGCTGGGGTAGAGGCTGCCGTCCTAGCCCCGCCTACAGATGGGGAAACTGAGCTTCCCACACTCTCTTATTCAGGAGGCTGTGAGGATCCCGCCAGGTCTCGACAACAGCATCTGCTTCCCGCTATGAAAGGACGCAGGTTAGAAGAGGGCTGTAACTACATGAGAGGCTGGCACGTCTGGCACTGCCTGCCTCTTTGTCCCCGTGCTGGGTGGTATGGCTGGTTTCTCCCTATGGTACTGAGTTAACAGAATTGGCAAACTACACTGGTATCACCCAGAAAAGGCATATGTTTTCCCGGATGTTTTTCCTCCTCTTCTGCCTTCTTTCTCCCACTCTTGAACCTCAAGTCATGAGCAAAGGATCCATGAAGCATGGTTTTCAGGCAGTTTTCACAGAATGCCAGGGGGCTCCTCATCGCGGCCTCAAGGACTTTAGGGTGAGGTGACAGGGAGGGTCAGTAGTTAGAGCTCCAGTTGACACAGCGCTGCTTTAACCAGATGTCTTGGGGCTCTGCAAATGAGATTTCTGGGGCGAGCATAAAGGTTCAAAAAACAGAACAGGAAAGCAATGGCTCCTTGTGAATAGAAAATAAATACATTCTTCGAGTCATCTTAAAACTCTGGCAGTAAATGCAAAGTTTCTTAAAAAGTTCTCTGGGGAATTAAAGCCCTAGGGGATAGTTTTCAAGTTTTGAGAACTAAATGGTGTGTGCGTGTGTGTTTAGTCACAAGTATTCTATTGGAGGAGGATGCATGTGGACCCACAAATTGTTATGCAATCTTAATCAAAGATTTAGAGAATTCGTGAGGGCAGATCAGTGTGTAACTATAATTTTCTCTTTCCTGTGGCACATAGTCTACACACACACACATGCCCGCCACACACGTGCCCACCAACAGACGTATGGCATGAGGTTTAGTTTCCTTTTATGACAGTTGTATTTTTAAGATAAAAGTCTAGGAGGGAATTCCACTCTGAACATTTCAGAAAATGCGTTAACTTCTATGCTGGTAAAGTGAGAAGTCTCACCTATCCAGTGAGGGTAAAACTGGAAAGAGATTGTGAAAGTCAATTTGGTTTCTAATCCACATTTGATAGGAAGATCATTTCCTTATGATTTCACCATGTTTAGCTATTGAACTCAAAACAGTGAGAAACATCCAGGGCTTATAAATATGTACCCCTAGCCGTGGTAGTTTTGAAGGTGTGTTTGTGAGTGTGAGTGTGTATGTGTGTGTGTGTGGGGGGGGCGGTCTCTGAGAAGAAAGACCATTCTTTCTTGTGATATGTTCTGAAAGGCCAGTCGAGGCAGGGGGCAGCAGCTGTTCTCCAGGGCACATGCTCTGTAGCTTCCTTTTAGTATCGGCATCTCACCAATTCTTGGCAGGTCACATGGCTGCCAAGCAGAAATGTTAGCAAAGCTTCTAGCAACTGGGTGAGGCCTTGTGACACCAGTGGAGTGGGAACAGAGGTGGTGCGTATGTCTTTGAGACACCCGCTTCAATGGGACTGGTTTCTTCCACGCTTTCCCCTTCCCGTGGACGGGCCCTGGGATGTAAGCCACATTTAACCAGGTGTGTGAGAAATCATAGGACAGGCTAGCAGAACCACATGGAGAAGGAAGAAGAAGGCTGGATGCTCAGATGGTTTCTCAGAAAAGAGCTCCTTACAACGTGGACCATGTGCCTGCCTCTGGAATATCTCAGCAAAGCTAAAGAAACATCTGTTTGGTTTGAGCTACTGTGTTTTTGTTGCTGTTATTGCTTTATTTGTTTCTTGGTTATTGGCCAGTTATTGTCTATTCTAACCAATAACCTGCTGGATATAAGAAAAGAGTAAAAGGTGACGGGTTTAGATTACTGAATTTCTGAATTCTACCCTCAACTCGTCACCCCTATCCTTTTAGATCCACAAGGGGATTACACTGTAGATGAGGGTTTAACCTCAAAACTTAGTCTTCTACTGAGCTGGCCTGGATCATGCCAGACAGATGTTACAAACTCAGTTCTCAACAGGGTTCAGGCAGGTAAACACAAAGAAGCAAAACATTGTATAAACACAGACCCAGGGGATACTGTGTGATCACGGAAAGGACTGAGATTTAGCAACATGGGCTCAGAATTTCTTGATATTTTTATTTGTTTAAAAGAATGTGAAAATCTTGATTTTAAAAGGTGATATCCATAGATTTGATTTAATAGGCTAATGAAAAATTTTAATAGAAAAAAATACTATGTGCACCAAAGAAAATTTTTCCATAGGGCAGGGTCCTAAGGCCTAAGAAATTCCTCACCGACTAGGCTAAAAGTTAGTCTGGGATCCAGAACCAAACCTGTGTGATTTGAAGGACTTTCTCTGAAGTCTCACACCAAAACCCTGGAAGTCTAATCAGACAACTATTGGCAAGCTCACTTCAATGTATTTACACAGCAAAAAGGTGGGAGCCCAAAAGCAAGAGAAGGAGTCTAATTAATGTCTGGAGTGGACAGGATGTGGGGCTTTGGATCAAATATTTTGGGGTCAAGATAGTAGGTCTGGAGCCTGTTTTTTTTTTTTTGCCAGTGAATAAGTTAAGTTTCCTCATTTCCAAGCAAAGTAATTATTGCTAACAAACAAAACTAGTAACATACTAGGATATTGTAATTAAACAACTGGGAGTTTGGAAAGAAGAGGAACCAGTGAAACTCCTAGAATCTTGGTTTTGTCAACATGTAGAAACAACATCAAGTATCTTAACTCTTTCTGTGACCTTTTCACTGAAGCCATACCCACATCTAATAATCAGTAAGTGGTTCTGAATAAGGCACCAGTTACCCCTATCAAGGGACACAAGTCAACGACAAGGCTGCAGCCAATAGAAAAAAAGGTGGCAGCCTTGTTTGCTACATGGGGACAGAAGCCACGGCGCTGGATAGCCGGAGTGGGCCAGGGAAGTTCCAGAACTGAAAATCAGGGTGTTGTTTCAAAAAGGAGGGGGAAAATATTGCTAGTTAGGCCAAAACAATAGTCCTTACAATAACTGTTTCCATGTGGAGATTGCCCTTAGCATTTCTTGGGGAAGTCATTTTTTTTTTTTTTTTTCTGAATCTCACATTCTGAGAAAGATGAATTTTAGAAATCAGGAAAATGGGGGCAAGCATTATAACTCTTCAGTAGAATAAAAGATTAACATTCAACACAGATACATTACTCTTCAAAGGAATTCAGTGATGTCAAGATGTAAGAGCAAATAAGCAGACGTGAGGAGTTGAAAGTCAAAGTCAAGATTTCTGGTAACTGGGACCAGGCAAGGAGGAGAGAAGCACTTACAGTCTAATCAGTTTTGCTTGTAGCTATGGCCATGTTATAAATACTTGTTCATGACCCGTTGGCTGCTAATGACGTGTTCTTCTTACAAATAAATGTTAAGGTTATTCACATGGTATCATTTATACTCAATCAATGAGTAATATTGCCCAAAACAACAGGTTTTCAAAGAAAAATAAAATTTCAAATTGGTTCTTTCTACACACACCTCTGTGTAGAGCATCTAGTCTTGCTAGAGTGCTCCATTATATAAAACCCACCCAGTTATGTCCCCAGACATTTTCCAGTATTTGTGTATTCAGTCTAGACTACAGCTCTTTGTGACTATTACTAAAG
Organism: Oryx dammah; assembly: GCF_014754425.2. Taxonomy (NCBI): domain Eukaryota; kingdom Metazoa; phylum Chordata; class Mammalia; order Artiodactyla; family Bovidae; genus Oryx; species Oryx dammah. The sequence goes on from NW_024070193.1 coordinate 32,372,618, forward strand.
TGATGTATGTTTCTTCTTAAATTTTCTTTTTTAAAATTCTGAGTTAAACATAGGAACAACATTGGGGATATACTGGGAGTCCTTTAACAACAATTTATGATTTGGGATGTTTCAGAGAATTCTCATCTTTTTTACCCAGTTCCCTAATATTAATATCTGTCTGGAGTTGAGAAACAAATTATGCCTGCCACTGGGAAGAGGAATAGTCCAAAGAGGAAGTAAAGGCAGGAGCAGAGAGGAGGAGAGGTGCTGAGGCTACGTGGGACGCAGAGCTGAGGTGGTCTATGCTGTTGCAGCCCCAAGAGGCAGAGAGGCTCTGGGGAGGGAAAAGCAAGGGGGAGCAGGTCAGGCTCCTCCTTTAGAGGGGTTTGGGGAAGGGATGGGTTCAGAGTGTGGGGGGTTGCTGGGGAGGAGAGGGCAAGAAAGAACTGAGAGAACAGGAGGGAAAGAAGAAAGCAGAAACAAGCTCTTTCTAGGGACTGAGAGAATCCATTAGTCTGACCACTTTTTGAGTGTTTAGGGTTGGAGGATTGTGCAGCTGTGGGCCCAGGAGCTCCATTTGGGCTGACTGGACCAGAACCAGAGGGATGTCAGGATGGCCCTCTCCCCACGGGGAGGGGGTGCATCTGCCCACACACACAGTTTCTCATGGGGCCAGTGGATTCCTTCTGGAAGGGGAGATGGTGGGTTCACTAGCCCCCAGGTCTCTAACAGACAACCATTGCAGACAGTGGGAATAATGCTGTGACATCTACTCCCCCGTGCTAGTGGAGACCCCAAAGGACGCACTCAGAAGAAAGGAGTGGCCGAATGTGGGCTTGGAAAGAGGTCTGCTCTATCAGTGCCTTACAAGCTACACTTAGTCTGCGAGGGGCATGAGGCTGAAAAGTAGAGCGAGTATATGGTCATGCAGTCAGAATGTGGATGGAATTTGACCAGCTCAAACAGTGAGCCAAATCCAGTGATGTCGAAAAGTCAAAGTTGCTCAGTCGTGTCCGACTTTTTGTGACCCCATGGACTATACAGTCTATGGAATTCTCCAGGCCAGAATATTGGAGTGGGTAACCTTTCCCTTCTCCAGGGGATCGTCCCAACCCAGGGATCGAACCCAGGTCTCCCACATTGCAGGCAGGAAGCCCAAGTGTGGCCAAGCCTCTCCCCACATCTAGACTTATCTCTTATCTCTCACAGACAAGAGATAAGTCTTGGCCTTGAGTCAAAACACTATCTGTGCAAATGCAAGAGGCAAAAAGACTTCAAAATTTAAGTAGACAAGACATTTGGTATGGATGAAGCATGCACAGGGCTGCCAAAAATAAAATATTATACATGGTGAAGGAATAACAGTATCTGTTGTGAACATTAAATAAGATGCTGCATGCAATGCCAGGAACATACTATATGCTCAATAAATGTTAGTGACTATTACTGCTATGGCTACTTTTTGACTATGATTGGGAACCAAGCGTAAATCATTCCTACCTTTCAGGCCCACGTCAGAAGCTTTAACAGAATATGCAGCTGAATTATACCAACAACCACTCGAACTCAGAAATAATAGTTTGTTTTCCTAGTTTGTTATCTCTACCGAGGCTAGGAAGGTGACTTACCAACGTTACAGAGCAAATAGGAGGAAGAACTGGGATTTAACGTTCTATCTTTACACATTCCTAGATGGCTTTTTTTTTCCTTTAAAGCAAAAAACAGCATGTGAGAATCTATTTTGATAAATAAGTACAGTATAAAAAAATCTGACCTGAGAAGTAACAAAAACAACAACAACAAAGGGTAAAAATAAATGTTCAATGTCCACAAATTATTGTAAAAATAATACAAAAGAGTTAAAACTTTCATGGAGAAAAAACACAAAACATGTCCAATTATAAAAAGGCTCTTCCCTGGCAAGAAATAGGTATAAAGAAGAAAATCCAGTTTGGCTTCACTGCTGAAAATGTCCAAAACAACTTAAATAAACCAATCAAAGTCCAACTTTGTACCTGCCTACTCTTGATGTGGGGAACCTTGATAACCACAGAGCAAGGCAGAGCTGATATTAGGACAGCCAAGAGTTCTCTATCTGGGGTCCATCCTACACTAACCTTCAAGTAAAAGCAGAAGAAAAACAAGCCCTAAAGTGAAAACCAAGCCTGAGCTCAGCAGTTGGTGACAACAGAGCTCATTTTTACCTGCTACAGTTTTCTAGGTCTGTAGCAGGGATGGTAGGAGCTGGGGGTGGAAGTGGGAGTCATGGACACGTTCTTAGAGGGTTTTTGATGGGAAGAGGTGAAGGGGATTAAAGAAGCCATGACTATGTCTACATCACAGTTCCAAACCATTCAAAATGTCTATTTCCCTCAGGGTGGCTCAACAAAAGCATCTTTGCCTTTAATTCCAAAAGAGTTGTTGGATTTCTAATCTACCCACAGTCTCTAATGGGTCAGATGAAATACTTTCATTCTGGAATGACCTTACAAGGAAAACTGAGTTTTGAGATCAGTCTGTAGGTTTTATTTTCCTTTCTACTCAACCCAGACAAAGCCATCATACTCAATTTAGGATTAAAACAAAAGAGTTTATAGGAAGAAAAAAAGCTTTTCCTTTGGAGATAAAAATAGCATCTGCTTCTTCTGAGAGTGAGTTAGCAGCTGGAGGAAATTATTTATATCTTCCTGACCCTTTAAAAAATTTGTTGGTCACCTTTTTATTTAATTACTTTTGCCTTTATGATGTAAAACTCTCATGATTTTAGCATCCATTATTTCAGAAGCATCTGCATTTGTGAATTATTTTGCTCAGCTTTGAAGTTTTCCTCCAAGTTATATCAAACAGTAATTTTATGAGCTCTCCAGCTCTTCTCAACCTATTACCCTGAAAACAACAGGAATAATCTTAGAAGAAAAAGTTCCCAGTCAATGACTTCACTTACATCACACAATTTCAATAGATTCTCTGAGTCTGAATGAAGCTACCAGTTCCCAAAACCATGTAGAAAAAAGCAATCAAGTCTGGGATGCTATCTTTTTTTTTTCTCTTCAAATATTATATTTTACTGTAAATTATATTTTGGAGGCATGGGGAAGAATATACTTAAAATGTGATCTCTTTTTTCCACTTTCAGAAAAATTTTCTGGTACCCAGTGGACTTAGGGTAGGCAGAAACCTTATTATTAACTAAAATTTGAGAACTCTGTAGTGTGGTAACTTTGAAGTGGCTCTTTGTTGTGGTTTGAATTCTAGGATGCGAGCAAAAGCTGTCGGCAACCTTGGGGAATTATTTAACTTGTCCTGCGTTTGTTCCTCACCAACTGAGGAAACGTCTCTCCTCAGTACAAAGAGTGAAGCATACTTAAAAAATACAGCCTGGATAGTTTTACTCTCTATTTGAATTTCTCTTATCCTTGGGAAGAAGAAACCAGCAACTAAACAAAATTTCATCTCTGTATCCTTGGAGATTAAAAAGTATTGATGCCAGGAAGAAAACAGGCAAGAAGAGATGATGAACGGCAGAAAGGGAAACTGGGAAAAGTCGCCTTCTCACCATCCGCACACTCACATCAGAAGATTAACAATTATTTATGAGGTGACCAGCTTGTGAATTATTAACTACAGGGCTATGACTCTGTTAGTGCTAGTATTTCATCAGCGGTGTGTTTATGTTAGCAAAGACTTGCTTCTCACGCTGTATGAAGAGTGAACGTTTACCAGGGCTCTACCAAAGTATTTTTGCCAGTGTGTTTGTCATTTAGAATTTGAGAGGAAAAAGAGAACACTGTCCTTATGCAACGAGAGCTTTCACACACAGCCTGGAGGAGGCCAGGAGGTAGTGCAGGTCCATGTCAGCACTCGGGCAGGGGCAGAATGGGTGGGTATATGCTTTGTAGACCCAGCAGCTCTATGAGAACATCATTGCTAGGAACAAATTAGAACAGAGCAGCTTTGCACCTTTTGGGGATGTTTAATTTCAAATTCCCTGGAGGGTACTGAAAACCCGTCTTGTGGACAACAGAGTGGTATTTAGACAGAAAGCATCTCACAAAATTTGACCAGCCACCCATCTTTGGGCAGGATGTACACAATGGACACAGGAAAGCTAATGTCTACGGCAGACACCTCTCCCTTGAAAAGGCAATAGTTATCTTTCAGGGCTGAATCTATATTTAAATTGACAAATGTAACTTTGAATTTCTCATTAATATTGCCTACATTTTGTGTTAGAAATAAAATAATTCCATTGATTCAAACTTTCAAGTCATAATATAAAAACCAAAAACTATAAAAGTCTCAGTTATAGTTTACCTTTTACAGTGACAAAGGTCCAAAATACATATTTTAAAATTTTGTTGTTTTCCATCTCAGTTGACCAACTAAGAGGAAAGGCATCCTTCTAAGGCTAAAAGAGTTCCACATTTGGTATATTTTCAAAATAGTTAATCATTAGAACCAATACTCTTTCTCTCCACTTGGCACTCACTTGAAAATAAAAGCCTGATATCTAAATTCAATAAAGCATTTAAAGTATTTAATAAGCTCCATTTTACAGGCAAAGTTAGTGATATTATGGTTCTATGAACCAAAAGGTAGGACAAATAGAATACTTGAGACATTTGTTCAGTCCACATATCAAAGTATATGTTTGGCTCTTGAGTACTCTGCGGTAACTGGTGTGTGAATGTACTGATCGTACATTTGGGGACCGGCTGAATTCAGTAAGACCCGGAGTGAGTGTTAGTTGTTCAGTCGTGTCCGACTCTTTGAGACCCCATGGACTGTAGCCCAACAGGCTCATCTGTCCATGGATCCTCCAGGCAAGAATACTGGAGTGAGTAGCCATTCCCTTCTCCAGGGGATCTTCTCCACCCAGGGATCGAACCCAGGTCTCCTGCATTGCAGGCAGATTTTTTACTATGTGAGACACCAAGGAAGCCAGTAAGACTCTATATTTCTCCAGTAGTTGTACTTTTTGGAAACAGTGATAGACTCTTATAAATGTACTATACCTATCTTAGAGGATATACAGTTGAAAGCATGTGCAGCTATCAAAGGACAAAATGTGGTTAATGAAATAGCTTTGATAACTATGATAACTGTGGCATCAGAAGCTGGGGTTTGAATTTCTGTTTTGAATTGGAGAAAATTAATTTTCTTTGGAATGCAATGCTTACCCAATTTAGGTGACAGTGGCTTTATTTCCACATTTTTTTTTTAAATTTATAAAGCTACTTAAGTTGGTGACAACTCTTAACTTAAAAGCATTTGTAAGATAATCTCTTCCTTTTAAATTTTACAGATACATAACAAGCTGAACACCATTTAAAATGCACTAAAAGAAGTGCTCTTGCTATATAGTGGCTATGAATGGGCACTCTGATTTAGGCAGGGAGTTGACTCATTGGAAAAGACTCTGATGCTGGGAGGGATTGGGGGCAGGAGGAGAAGGGGATGACAGAGGATGAGATGGCTGGATGGCTTCACCGACTCAATGCACATGAGTTTGGGTGAACTCCGGGTGTTGGTGATGGACAGGGAGGCCTGGCGTGCTGCGATTCATGGGGTCGCAAAGAGTCGGACACGACTGAGTGACTGAACTGAACTGAAGCTGGTCCCTACCTCTGTCACTTACTACCTGTGTGACTATGGGCAAGCCACAAAAACTTTCTGCCTCGGTTTCTTCATCTGTAAAATGGGAGACAGCAGTACTTATACACAGTTATTGAGAGAATTAAATAATTGGATCCATGTAAATATTTTGGAACAGGGCCTGACTCAGGAAATACATTTTTATAGAATTCATACATATTAGTAGTTACTATTGCTTTTTCTTTCAGTCATTTTTTTTCTGTCACTGAATTTTATTTATTTTATATGTGACTAAAAATAATTTCAGTCATAAAACCACACACCAGTAGGCAATTAATGTATGACAAATGCAGTAAGAATATAACACAGAGAAAAGATTCTTCAATGTGTGGTGCTGGAAAAGCTAGACAGCTACACGCAAAGGAATGAGATTAGAGTATTTCCTCACACCATGTACAAAAATAAACTCAAAACATATTAAAGATGTAAATAGAAGGCCTGAAACATAAAACTTCTAGAAGAGAATATAGGCAGAATATTTTTGGACATCTATTGTAGCAATATATTTTTGGATCTATCTCTTTAGCCAAGAGAAATAAAAGCACAAATAAACATATGCAACTTGGGAGAAAGCTTTTGCAAATAATGTGACCAACCAGGGGTTTATATCCAAAATATGTAAACAGCTCATACAACTCAATATCAAAAAGACAACCCAATCATAAAAAGGGTAGGAAGAACTAAATATTTTCTCAGAGATGAAACACAAATGGCTAACAGGTACAAAGATGCTCAGCATTGCTAATTATTAGAGAAATGCAAATCAAAACAGCAGTTAAAAGCCATCTCATACCTGTCAGAATGTTTATCACCAAAAAGTCTACAAGCAACAAACGCTGGTAAGGATGCAGATAAAAGGGAGCCACGGTATACTGCTGTTAATGTAAATTGGTGCAGCCACTATGGAGAGCAGTATGTAAGAGTCATCAAAAAATCATTAATAGAACTACCATATATGACCCAGAAATTCTACCTCCAGGTATTTAACTGGAAAAAATAAAAACATGTATTCAAAAAATGCATGCAACTCAATGTTCATAGCATCAGTGTATTTACAATACCCAAGATATGGAAGCACCTCAAGTATTCAACAGACAAAAAATTTGGTATCTATACAATGGACTATTACTCTGCCATAAAAAAGAGTGCAATTCTGCCGGTTGCAACAATGTGGATGAACCTACAGAATATTATGCTTCTGAAATAAATTGGATAGAGAAAGATAAATACTGTATGATATAACTTGTATGTACAATCTAAAAAATTAAACAAATGGATGTATATAGCAAGAGTAATTTCAGTCAGTTCAACAGATATGACAAGAGCAATCAATTTATATAGAAGACAAAAATCTGAAAGAGAAAAGCATAAATTCTAATGAGAAATCCTGGTTGAAGAACAACACAGCAATGAACACAAACTTAGATCTGAGATTCCTAGCAACCAGGGAAGGGAGGGAAACACAATGGATAGAACATTGGACTACATCACCAACTAAAAGGAAGCATTCTGTTCTGTTTCAGTTACCAATAGTTGCATAACCAACCACCTCAAAACCTGTGGTGGTCATAATTTTTCAAGATTCTCTGGGTTTGCAGAGTGATTCTTTTGATCTTGCATGGGGTCACCCATGAATCTACATGTAGCTGGAAATGATAGGAAACTGGGATTGGTTGGGGCTGTTCATAAGGATATCTTTATTTATCTCCAATGTGGTCAACCTGAGATTCCTCACAGCATGGCAGACTCAAGGTAGCATTTCAAGAAACAGTTCCAATAGAACAAGGCCCAGCATGAAAGCACACATCAAGTCCCACTGACAAAATCAAGTCATGTGTCCAAGGTGAGAGTAACACAAGGTTGGAATATCAGGAGATATGGTTCATGGGGTCCACAGTCTACCAGAGTTTCTAAGGACAGTCTTAGTAAGAAAACTGGGAATCACTGTCACTTGAAACTTTAAAAAAGTGCTATCTTCAAGGTTTATATCCTTTTGACTATTAAATCTTGCTTCCATGTGTTACATTCTTTTTTTCATTTTGTCCCTCTAATGAGACCACTGGTTCAGGAGTTATCAGCTCCTATCAGTTGGAATACCAAGACTTGATTAGTCTTCTCCCCCTGGCAACCCTGGAATCATTTTCTACGTCATTTTGTTGATGATACCTACCTGCCTTTCTTTGCTAGAACAAGTTCAGCAATAGTGCTGCACATGTTGTCCATGGATTCAAAGGCTTCCAGAGATCTCCTGCGAACTGTAATGAAGGACTGGAAAACGTTCTATTGTAGGAGGTGTAAATTGTACCAACCGGGGGAACAATCAAAATGCAAACTTCTGGGCCTATCCAAACACTCTAGAGAGCCCAGAGCATATGGGCATTTTATGAGCACACAGAAAAACTTCCTTCTGATCTATACCCTCCTGTTCTTCTCCCACCTTCTGACGATCATGTTTCTTTCAGTATATTTTACCTCTGTGCATAGGAGAAAGGGTAAGAGAGTGAGAACTACAACAAGGCAGTTCTCCTTTTCAACTCTTTTGATAGCTGTGTGACTTTGGATAAATCACTTCACTTCTCTGAGCCTCTGTTTCTTCATGGGTTAAATGGAGATAACTCCTACCTTATATTATGGTTGTAAATATCAATCAAGACAATATAGATAAAGTGCAATGCCTGAAGCAAAGTAAGAATCCCATTATTGTTGTCACTACTGTTACTATTATTACTACGTCCACTACTATTATTACTCATACTTCCTATGGTGCTTTAGAGTTTGCTTAAGAGTAAAAATGAATGCAGATGCAAACAGAGTTGACAGATGAAACTATTCAATCCCTAATCCAAATAATATTGCTTGAGCACCTGGATCCAGCTGTCCCTGAAGCCATCATCTTATTGGACTTTTCAGTTCCTAGAGTCAACTGTGGAAAATTCTGAAAGAGATGGGAATACCAGACCAACTGACCTGCCTCTTGAGAAGTCTGTATGCAGGTCAGGAAGCAACAGTTAGAACTGGACATGGAACAACAGACTGGTTCCAAATAGGAAAAGGAGTACATCAAGGCTGTATATTGTCACCCTGCTTATTTAACTTCTATGCAGAGTACATCATGAGAAACGCTGGACTGGAAGAAGCACAAGCTGGAATCAAGATTGCCGGGAGAAAGATCAATAACCTCAGATAGGCAGATGACACCACCCTTATGGCAGAAAGTGAAGAGGAACTAAAAAGCCTCTTGATGAAAGTGAAAGAGGAGAGCGAAAAAGTTGGCCTAAAGCTCAACATTCAGAAAACAAAGATCATGGCATCCGGTCCCATCACTTCATGGGAAATAGATGGGGAAACAGTGGAAACAGAGTCAGACTTTTTTTGGGCTCCAGAATCACTGCAGATGGTGATTGCAGCCATGAAATTAAAAGATACTTACTCCTTGGAAGAAAAGTTATGACCAACCTAGATAGCATATTCAAAAGCAGAGACATTACTTTGCCGACTAAGGTCCGTCTAGTCAAGGCTATGGTTTTTCCACTGGTCATGTATGGATGTGAGAGTTGGACTGTGAAGAAGGCTGAGCACCGAAGAACTGATGCTTTTGAACAGTGGTATTGGAGAAGACTCTTGAGAGTCCCTTGGACTGCAAGGAGATCCAACCAGTCCATTCTGAAGGAGATCAACCCTGGGATTTCTTTGGAAGGAATGATGCTAAAGCTGAAACTCCAGTACTTTGGCCACCTCATGGGAAGAGTTGACTCATTGGAAAAGACTCTGATGCTGGGAGGGATTGGGGGCAGGAGGAGAAGGGGACGACCGAGGATGAGATGGCTGGATGGCATCACCGACTCGATGGACGTGAGTCTGGGTGAACGCCGGGAGATGGTGATGGACAGGGAGGCCTGGCGTGCTGTGATTCATGGGGTTGCAAAGAGTCAGACACGACTGAGTGACTGAACTGAACTGAGAGTCAACTAGTTCCCCTTTTGCTTGAAGTTAGATGGAATTAGAGGTCTGTCACTTGCAATTATGAGGTCCTGACTGACAAAGGGTCCAAATCTATTCTGTATCAGTTTCAGCTAAAATACAGACTCTTGTTCCTACCCCTGGAGATTCTAATTTTGTCTGCTTGGAGTAGGGCCTGGGAGTTTGTAATTTAAGACCACTCTAAATGAGTCAGATGTCATCAGACTTATACATCAGCTTTAGGGAACTACTTCCTTAACTTGTGAGTTCTTTATTTGGTGGTCCCTATAGGACCTTGAAAGTTGCATTACACACACAAGCCCCATTAATATTTGTAGAATTGAGCACACATTCTAAGAACATGAGTAATTAGACAGGACAGATTGGCTTGATAGGCTGAATATATGAAGTTGGCAGAATAGTTAAAAAGAATCAGATTGCTTCCAGAAATTTCTAGCATCTTGGGGTAGCTACCTTGCTTGAATTAATTTAATACTAATTAAAAACATTATTTGGTTTTCTCTCTAGCTTTAATGTTTTCATTTTGTGACCAATTCATCATTTGACCTTGGACCTGTTTCTTGACATAATGTAATACTACATTTTGGGGTTTATTTTTTGTTTGTTTGTTTCAAAATTAGACCTCTCTGTTACATATAAAGATTTCATGTTAGGGTTTCCCTTGATGATAAATTTTATTTCAGCTGAATGATTGTCTAATAGAAGTTTCAGTCTCATTCCAACCACATCAAGGAGTTCCCAGAGAAAATGGTTTCATACATTTAGGATGCTGACAAATGGGGTGAGAATCCTCCTTTATGCAAGACAGGCAGTAAAAGGTGCTACTGACGAAAACATTAACAGCACACACTATCAAAGTGGGGAAGAGTCAAAGCCCCCCTGGAGGAGAACTCGGCTCCCTTTGTGTGATGCACACTTCAGCAATTTCATGCTGTCCACCCCACAAATATCACAATGGTTCCTTTGGAAAAGTGCATCTGAAGACCTGTCTGGATGGATTTTTAAGAGTTATAGACCAGAGCTGACAATGTGACCACAGAAAAAGACTTGTTCCAGAGACTTCCAGGGGAAGCCACCCATTGCCTGCACTGAGAGAGAATCAGTTTGGATGTGAATTCTGAAAGATTACTTTTCAAAGCAGCATTGCATTGATGGTTTGGATTATAAAGCTGAAAGGGCCAAAGATAACTAAATTTGAACCATTGTAATTACATTAGAACCTAGAAGTTCATAGCTGGGAAAAAAATGCATGAACTCACTTATCAGGTCTCTCTCTGATTAGATACCACATAAAATGTCAGGTGCTAAAGAACTGATGCTTTTGAACTGTGGTGTTGGAGTAGACTCTTGAGAGTCCCTTGGACTGCAAGGAGATCCAACCAGTCCATCCTAAAGGAGATCAGTCCTAGGTGTTCATTGGAAGGATTGATGTTGAAGCTGAAACTCCAATACTTTGGCCACCTGATGCAAAGAGATGACCCATTTGAAAAGACCCTCATGCTGGGAAAGATTGAGAGCAGGAGAAGGGGACAACAGAGGATGAGATGGTTGGATGGCATCACCGACTCAATGGACATGGGTTTGGGTAAACTCCGGGAGCTGGTGATGGACAGGGAGGCCTGGCATGCTGCAGTCCATGGGGTTGCAAAGAGTTGGACACGGATGAGTGACTGAACTGAATTGAAAGTGTCAGGGCGAGGGGCATGGGCCCACTTTAAACATTACAACAAAATGCACGCCCTAGAGACTCCCTAGGTGGAAGTAGAAACTCTTGAGTATCTTCTGGAGAGAGAAAAATACTGTATTCTTCCAGTTAAAATGAGACATGCTTTTGGATGGAGGAAAACCCAGAGACCCTTAGCTTTGATTTCGAGGATCTATTGCAGGGATAGAGATCAGTGGTTGAGATCTACGGCATCACTGGAAACCATGAAAACCATACCTAAGAATTTGTGTCTGTGGGCCTGTGAGATCTGGGGGAGCAGAAGCACCCAATAAAGATTAAGAATCACCAATTTGTTCCCACTTAACCCATTTTACATATGGGAATGCTAACATCACTGACATGCTCAGTGTCACACGGCAAGACTCAAGGAACTAGATTTAAATCTTTGAGTTACAGCAGACAGATGGGAACTTGATTGTGAACTTGAGGCAGGAGTTGCAAACCGAAAACCTTGGAGTGAACTTAACCCACAGTCCAGCTTTCTTTCACCAGCAGAGTGTTTAAACCCATTGGGTAAAGTCACAAATAGCCAGCTGTTTCTGATAAGTGGCCAGATTTGGCAAGAGGAAGCCCACCTTTCCTTGGCAGGTGCCTTGGAGTTTGCCCCGCCCCTTCCCCTCTCTTCCACTGTAGGCTCACTTCTGCTTCACTTATTTCCCCTGCTCGGCCTGGTCCTGTAACACTTCAGCTTGTGATTCTGGGTATAGAACCTCCAGACACCTGCTGGGTCCTTTAGCGGGTCTACAGAGCTCCTTAAGGTCTGGTTCTGTATCAGTCACTGTGGTTGCGGTTTATTAAAACAAACAAAAACTGCAGTCACAATAGCTTACAATCACAAATGTTTCCTTCTTACTCAGGGTACATACATGTCCATCAGGCCTGGGACACAAGATCATTCAGGAATACAATCTGAACAGCTACTGCCTCAAACATTGCCAGCAAGAGTTCGGGCCATCTCACGCTGACAATGAAATGCTTCGATCTCAGAGGTGCCACAGGTGGCGTTGGCTTAAGGTCATGGGTCAGGATTAGTCACATGGCTCCACCCTACAGCAAAGGGGCTTGGAGATGTCATCTCATAATGTGTGCAGATCATAGAGGCTGAGGAATATTGAGTAACCATCACTGATTCCTCCAATCAGTCTAGTTGTGGCAACCTGCCCTGGGTCGTGAACAGTGGAGTATAATTCTGACAAATGCTGGATGGCTCTGGCTTTCCCATGGATAACTTTTCCACAGTAACAAAGCACACTGTGTGTGAAGAACATGCAGGCAGAAAAGCTAGGTGAGGTTTAGGATGTCCTATGGAGACAGTTGTCACTTTTGCCCTTGATTCAGCTTCCAGGTTTTTTTTAATGGATGATATTGGTTTTAGGGACTGTATATCTGAGCCTCAGTTTCCTCACCTATAACTGGAGTAAGACCACAGTATTACAGGTTTGTGGAGATAATTACATTAAGTGAACCCAGACAGTATGTGTAAAGTCCAGTGTCTGCATCAATGGTAGCTTCTATTTTGGCGGGTGGTACATCTTAGTGGTTCCAAGAATGGGCTTTCAAGTAGCTCTGTGACTTTGGCAAAGTCATTAACTCTTCCTGAAACTCAGTATTCTTGTCTTAAAAATGGGAAATCACTGTGTCTACACCTGGGATGACTCAATAAGGTTATGGATAAAAAGCACCTTGGACAAACTAAGCACTGTAGAAATACGGTAGCATAACTGTATAACACAGGGAACTAAATTCAGTGTCCTGGAATAAACCATAATGGAAAATACTATAAAAAAGAATGCATATATGCATAATTTGGCTGTAAATTAATACTACATTGTAAATCAAATATACTTCCATAATAAATAAAGAAAAGAAACACCATAACTTAGTATTTTAAAAAGATTATTATGTGGATTAGTAGGTATATGCCCAAGTCTTTTCCTTTTTTTTTTTACCAAAAAACAACAACAACAACAACAACAACCCACGAATTCTTGCCCTGCTGATCTGTATCAGTATCATTTGATTTGAGCCTGTTTTTGGCATAAGATGTTACTACTTTATGACCTTATTGGATATAAAACTCTCTCTGGTTGGGGCTCCAGGCCTCCCTGGTGTTCCCTGATGAGGATGAACTTCAAGTACCTGGCGGCCCCGCTGATCTCTGATCTGTGGGGCACATTTGTGCAGCAGTCAAAAAATTATAATGCAGTTCAGGGAGCTGCTGCCAGTACTGATCAGTGTCAAATTGCTTAGACAAAATTACAGGGAACTTTTCATCTTATCTACTTAAATCCTCCTCTAAGAACCCAATAAACAAATTGATACCAGGAAATCAAGGAGATTGCTTTTGCTACAGATCTTCTTGTGAGTATTGCAGACAAAAATAAGGAAAATATAAGACACTTGACACAAATGAAAAAAAAAAAATCAAGAAATCCAGAGAGGGTTGTTTGTATTCCACACTCGAACCCTGGTTCCCCAAAGGTCAGGGAAAAAGACACAGAAAGATGAGAAAGGAGGCCCCTAGAAGATGGGCTAAGTGCTTAATTTTTAAAAATATAACTCTCAAGTCAGTGTCCTGTGAGGCAGCTGTATTTGTTTTCATTTTATAGATGAGGAAACTGAGGCCTGGAGAGGTTGAGCAAGTGGTCAAGGTCACCCAGGACACAGGGAGATCTCAAATCTGAACCACACATGTGACTGACTCTACTTTAGCCAGCAACTTCTCCAGTCAGGGAAAAGTTCACTCTGAAGTGTCAGCTTTAGCATGCCTTCAAAATGTGGCCTGGAGAGGTTAACGAGTTTTCCAGAGAAGTCATCTGTTCAAAGTCTCACAGCCGGTTAATGGGGAAAGGTAGCTCCAAAGCCTGTGTTCTCTCCCCAGTTCCACACAGCCTCAAAAAAAGCAGGCAGATGCTCCAGCCAAACGCTGATTCTCTGGGCTCCCTCAGGCTTCTCCAGTCACTGCAACTCTTAGAGGAAACTCGGGAATCGCCCCGATTCCGTTTTGAACTAAAAGACGTTCTTCACGTTTAACGTGAAGGCCGGTCGGTTTCTGCTGGCTTTGGAATTAAGGGCTGTGGTGGAGACCCGCCCTACCATCTCTCACGAGGAGACCACATAAAACTGAGCTAAGCTGCCAGGCATTCTGAACCAACCTGCCAGCCAAAGGTCACTTTAATTTTTCATCCGCCTTCTACAGGCAAGTTCCACTTCCCAGCTCTGAATGACACAGGATATGACACAGTCCTGCCCAGGCAAGCTGCTTCCAGCCAACTGGAGGGATGCAGCCCTGGATTCTGGGCCAGGGGCAAGAGATGAGGTCAGCACTCAGGTTTCAGCCCCTAGATTTCTTTACAGGGGAAGGAAGCAAGAGCTTTTTAAAGGGACACTGTCAAGGGCGATCCAAAGATCCGGTCTCTCCCCCTACCCTGGGCATGGCTGAGTCCTTCAGTATCAAACTGTGAGGGCCTCTACGGACAGAGAAAGCAGTCTTCAGTTTTCCCACGTGATGGGGAATTTGCTTCCGAGGTGTCAAGAGATGTAAACCAGGCCTGACAATTTAAACCCCAGCTGGTTCTCCAGGGAAGCTGGCGGGGGTGGGAGTGGAGGCTGGGGGAGGAGACACGAAGGGGTAGTTCCCGGGGGTAGCAAACACGCCGTTGGCAAAGTAGAGGATTATACAGGGTCCTGCCCAAGTCTTGGGCTGAGCCGGCAAACTGAAGTCTCCAGAGCATCCATTTCACAGACTACATTTTTAATGGTCCAGATAAGAAGTATAAATGGCACTGGTCCATCAGGAAGAAAAATGATGATGGTGGTGAGGAGAGGAGGATGTTGGGAGGGAAAGGATCCTTCTTGGCTCCCGACAGTCCCTTGCGGCGCAGGACGTGTAACTGACTGCACTCTCCTCTCTGCCCCTTGCCTGCCTTTCCTCCTAAGACGTGAAGAAACTTACCTGCTTAGTAAAATGTGGAAAGAGAAGATTCCTCTTTCTTTTTGTCTTTCCAAGTGTGAACCTATCAGCAGCAGGGTGAGTGCCTGCCAGCTCGTCCATGCTGTGGATCTTGCCTGACATCACTGCTCAGGCTGCTTGTGTTCGGGTACCTGTCAGAGAGGGGTAAGGAGGGGGTTCCTAATTCCATTGCACCCACTTACATGCAGATACAAAGCACAGCTTCCATCCTAACCTTTGCCTGTCATCTGAGTTATGGTTAGATTTTCCAACCTGGAACTCTTTTGTCTTTTTTCTCTGTTTGTTCAGAATCCAGGTGGAGAAGAGGGTTCATATTTATTGGATACCTGTGTTGGTCAGTTTTATGTGTCAACCTGAGTAGACAATGGTGTCCAGGTGATTAGTCAAACACCAGATGTTGCTATGAAGGTGTTTTCTTTAGATGTGATTAATATTTAAATCAGCAAGTTTAAGTAAAGCAGATTTGCCTCCATAATGTAAGTGGGTCTCATCTACTCAGCTAAGGGCCTTAAAAGCAAAGACTGGGTTTTCCAGAAAGACTCATTCTACCTCAAGACTGCAACAAGAAATCTTATTTGAATTTTCAGTCTGCCCTACAGATTTTGTATTTTCTAGCCCATACAACTGCATGAGCTAATTTCTTAAAATAATTATCCTTCTCTCTGACATTGTCTCTATCTCACTGCCTTTCCCTGTCTCTCTCTATACATCCCATCGGGGTTGTGTTTTTCTAGAGAACTCTAATTCAGCTCCCTTAAATTCCAACAAATCCTAACAGTGATTCCCCACTCAATCCTTACAATTACTTAAGAGGTAAGCAGCTGCATTCTTCCCATCAGAAAGATGGGAAAACTGAGGTCTAGGGCCATTAAGTAACTTGCTCAAGGGCAGGCAGCTACCGAGTGGAAAGGTGGTACTGCAATTCAAATGTTTCCGAAAGAATAGCTGATATTTGTAATCGTTTATATTATACTGTCTCCAGCCCAGGAAAGAAGAGACATACTCAAAGTTATGATATGGTATAATACCTACATAACTAAGGGTAAGTTGGATACAGCTGTTTGATCATGAGGCAAATCTTTATCTCTTACCTCATGCTGACTGTTTTTGACGCTCTCTCTGCTACACTGCTGGATGAAATAATTACACACTCAAGCTCATACTAACAGCCACGGCCTGTTCCCCTGTTCAGCTAACTTGGTGTTTACAGGGCCTGGTTCGTCATGTGACCTATGCTTCTGAGTGTCCCTTTTCTCCTTGTTACCCTAACGTTCACTGTATCATTGACTCTCCAGATTGGCTATAATAGAGCACATCTTCTCCTTTATCACTTGTGTCTACAATTGCTATTATAAAACTGGCCAATATTAGCAAGAACAACAAAGAAAGGACTCTTCACTGATAAAATCCACTCGAGGATCTATTCATCTATCTGTTCACTTCCTCATCCATTTATTCAGTTGTCAGCTAGAATTATTGAGAATTATGCAGTGCATGTATTTTTCTTCATTCGTTTAAAAATAATTGTGGTACTCTGACTATACACTCGCTTTCTCTAGGTGGAGTCTCTCAAATTTCTCCCTTTTTCACACACACTCATGTCTATACTGTCCCCTCCTGAAAATGTACCTAACTTGTATCCACTAAGTGTACCTACTTCTCAGAGCCTTACTCTTTATTTTTCATTACTATACGTCATTTGATAAACTAATACAGATAAATGGATTCCTTGATACCAAATGTCATGATAGTTACTCATTTTGGGTAAGGCATGTTCATTGTTAGAAACCCCATGGACTGGAGCCCACCAGGCTCCTCTGTCCGTGGGATTTCCCAGGTAAGAATACTGGAGTGTGTTGCCATTTCCTTCTCCAGGGATCTTCCTGATCCAGGGATAGAACCTGAGTCTTTTCATCTCCTGCACTGGCAGGTGGATTCTTTAACATTAGTGTCACATGTAATGGTTAAAAGAAGCCAACAGGTTTCAAAGTGTCTCTCTCAGTTTCATGAAGCTATTACTTAATCTGCATGACAGATTGAAGCAGATTAAATCAGAGTCCATCTTCTTCGTTATGTTTGGTAACTGAGTCAGGATTTTGGTTAGGATGGCAGAAAGGTGTCTAGCTATAAGACTTAATTTTCCACCCTCTGTTTATCTAGCTTATTGGTTACTGTAACAAGTAGTGTATTTCTCCTAGGAAGGTTCTTCAAGTAGAGCTGAACTCATCCAGGAGGTATTGGTTTTTGCTTTCACCACCTTCTCCTGCCTGGAAGGCAGACATAAAGGCCATAGCTCCAGCAGCCATTTTGGAACATGAAGCACATTGTGAATCAAAGCCATGTGATAACATCGTGGAGAACAAAGACAGTGCCCAGCGAGGAACGAATTACCTCAACACTGGACTATTCATCTCCAGAATTCTATTATGTCAGAAAGATATAAATTTCTCCATCATCTGAATGACTCAATTTTGTCTTATGTGTGTACATTTTATGTAGCTGAACCTAACTCTAATAAAAACATCCGTTGAGTTTAATAATAAAATGTATAAACATTATTATTCCAGTAGTGCTTCCCTCATAGAGCCAACCTTAAACCTTGTGCTCACTCATGGCTGAATGCTCTAGCCAGTTTGTATAAGTAGAATCCGAGTTCCCAAAGAACGTTTGGGTCTTGGCTCCTGGTCTCTTGTCTTGAACACAGATCTTGGATTTTCTTTGGTGCATTACTATTGCTATTCATGGGTTGCCCATCATATTTGTAAAGACATCGTTGTTTAGAGAGTCTTTCATTTAAAGTTAAAAGCTATTTCTTACTCTTCCTTCTAAGGTCGGGTAAAATTATGGCTGGGGTAATTATTTTAATTCCTCCTCTGCCCTTTTTCCTAAACGTCTGTCTTGGAGATTTTAAGACCTGTAAAACGTTTGTTACTCTCACTTGTCCTAATCAGAGGTTGAATAAAAAGACGTTTTGAAATCTTGGAAAGATTGAGGGCTTCTGAACTTTAGCTGATCTGTTAAACCAGTTAAGTTGAGCAAGGCCGGATGAGCCCTCAGGAAAAATCATGAAAACTAAATTAAACCGAACACAAAAAAGCAATTTGCCAGCAGTGAACCTAATACACAATTTGCCCCCTCCAGAGCAGAGTATCCTGCCTTGGCCGTGTGCCAACAAGAGCTCTCTGTGATCATCTGTAGGATTGCACAATTCTTCTTAGGACAGTTATGAAAGGAAAAATAACATTTGTTCTGCCAAAGTGTGTGGACCTGCTGACATTTACTGAAATACAGATATCATCTGAGTGAAATGTGAACAGGATGTTATCCTTAAGGTGCTTTAGACAGCAGGTATGTTACACATCTTTTTCACACATACATTCGGCAGCTTGAATTTCTGGTAATTGGGAGGGCTTGACTCTTGCAACTATTTCCAACAGACTCTTGGTGGCTTTGGGAAGATCATCCCATGATATACCCAACTTCATGAGAAACCGTTTTTTTTTGTTGTTGTTTGTGCGTTGTTTTTTTTTGGGGTGGTGGTGGTGGTGGTTGTGTGTGTTATTTTTTTTGTGTGTGTGATTTTCAGTATTGTTTGTCTATTCCTCCCCTCCTTGCAATGGTGATTTAAGGGGATAGAATCTGGCAATGCTGGTAGGGATAGAAGTCAGCACACTGTAAATCAAGTGTACCTGTCATATGAATTGCTGATTCTAGACGGGACAAAAGAAGCATGCTGGGAAAAGATGGTAAAAAAGATGCCATATGTTATATTCTCTGATGGAGAAAGTGGGGGAGGATTTTTAAATGATGGAGATTATCACCAATTCATACTGGATGGCTTTCATGGTGGAAGGCTCTGAGGACAGATTTGTGGAGGGCAAAATAAAAGAAATTTGACAGTTAGTGGTGAATCTGGAGTGTCTTGATTAAATTATATTTAAATAATTTATATTTAAGGTATTCAGTATTTCCTTTATTTCTGGGTATTTGGCTGTTGAAAGGTTCAGTTACAAAGCAGGCTTGGATGCATGAAATGGAACTGGCTTCTGGCTCAAGAACATAAAAGAATTTGAGTATAATCAAAGTTAAACATAGATGGGTTGCATAATCATGGTAAAAGCATCTCAGGATGAAACAGAGTGGATAGCACAGAAGCAGAAAATAAAAGCAGTAATGGATAAATTTTTCAGTAACCGAGTCAAAGAGGACTTGACCAATAGTCACCCAAATATTACAGGAATTAGCTGATGTGGTTCTGTAATATGTATCCTCATACATTGTGGCGGTGTAGAGCTGTGTGTGTATGCATTCAACACGTATGGAAACTTATGTTTTGATTTATAACTGCAGTGATATAACTGCAGAAGATTTCATGTAGACAGATTATATTTGATAGCTTCAAATTCATTTTTAAAATTCTTTATTCATTAATAAATAAAAGAACCTAGTTTAGACTGCTCATCTGCAGTGTTGCAAACAGTAGCCTTCTCTAATATAGCAACTAGGGTTTGAAGATTATTTGTAGGTGGGAGTAGGGTCAGTTGGAGGCTATCAAACCATTACTAACTGAACATGTGAAGTTATAAAGGGCCTTTGATATCACAATAATGTAAAAGGCTATAGTTAGGCTGTAATGTTGCAATTATACAGTACATTTTGGGTAGGTGAAGTAGTTAATGAGATGAAAGATTTAGTGGTCAATGAATCAAAAGCAATTTAATTCACATCAGTAAATACATATATAGTGCCCACTGTATGCCAGGTACTGTGCCAGTTGTTGTGAAGTCAAAAATGAAAACATTTCAGCACTTGTCTCTAAGCAGACTTACAATTCACTGAAAGACACAAAGCAGACATAGCAATAAGCTGGAAGGTGATGTGGCAGGATGTATTTAATGAGACACACAGTCCCAGGACGTGCACAAGGAACATGACTAATAGTATAAGGAAAGAAGTCACATTAGTCTGTGGGTATGACCTTTTCTTGGTGTGAGGGGAAACAGGAAAAATTTTAGGGAGCAATTTCTATCTGAGCTTTTAAAGATGAAGAGTAGCAAGTCAGAGACACTTGAAAGTGGAGAGAAGGAGATAATTTGGGAGCGATGATGTAAACATTTGCTTTTTTCAAAGAAAGGAGATAGATCTAGATCACCCATTAGAATCTCTTTCAGGTCCAGTATTAAAAATCTGGAATTTCATCAGTCGAATTCAGAGTTTAGGTTTACATATAGTGGTAAAGAATCTGCCTGCCAATGCAAGAGATGCGAGTTTGATCCCTGGGTTGGGAAGAGCCCCTAGAGTAGGAAATGGCAACCCACTGCAGTATTCTAGCCTGGAAAATTCCAAGGATAGGGGAGTCTGGAGGATACAGTTGATGGGGTTGCAAAGAATCGGACACAACTGAGCACATGCATGCACACACATTCATCTTATTTATTTTTATAAAGATTTTTGATAGAACTGAACTGAAAAATTCACCTCATGCTCAAAGTTAGAAAGAACTTTGAGATCATTTTTGCTTTCTCAGTATCACTTACTCATTCAATTCAACAAATATTTATTGAGAATCTACTATGGGCCGGGCTATCAAGCACTATTCTCAACACTTAGAAAAGAAAAAAAAAAAAATAGACTGATGTCCTTGTGCTCGTGGACGTTACATTCCAAGAGGGAGAGACAGATAATAACTAATACACATAATAAATATGCAAATATTATAGTCTGCCAAAAGTCAGGAAACACTAGGGAGAACAAGCGGATCCAGTTGGGTGGATGTCTCTGCCCAAGGCAGCCTCAATTTGTTCCTACTGTCCCAACATAACTATTAACAGTAACTCCTTAACTCTAAAAGGCTTCCCATTGGATCAGACACTATATAAACTGGTAACCACAGTTAAAGTGGGTCAGGAGAGAGACGGAAAGTGTGCGTGTGTGTGTGTGTGTGTGTGTGTGTGTGTGTGTGTGTACACACATGTGGCAGGGCCACACTACAATATTTAAGGAGGTATCTTGGTAAGCCTCATTGAGAATGGGTCTTCTGAGCAAAGAACTAAAGAAGTATAAGAGCAAGCCTCCCAGGTATCTTTGTGAAGATCATTCCAGGGCCAGAGCCCTGAGATTTTAAAGGAATGTGAAGTGGCCAGGGCCCTGAAGGGGAATGGATGGAGGGGAGAGTTATTGGAGATGCCAGCAGGGAGCAAAAGAGAAGGGAGCAGGAGAGGGTGCAGCCCTAGGCCACTGAAAGGAATTCGAGCTCTCCTCTGAGTCCAGTGGGGGAATCCTAAATAGGAAGGACATAATCTGAATCATACTCAAAATTCACCGTTTTGGCAATTCTTCATGGAGATTATTCCTTGCAGACTTACAAAAGAGTGAAAGTAAAGGCACGCTGTCTAGGTAGAAGTCTCCTACAGTCAATTTGGTGAGAGATGGCTGTGGCATACTGGAATAGGAGGGTGGCCACATCCACTGTATGGGAGAAGTGCTCAGATACTGAACGTGTTATACACAAACCAGAGTTCCTAACAGGTGAGAGATGAGGGGACGAGGTTCTCGTATCTTGCAGTACAAACAATTCCTTGAAAAATGAGTTTAACAACTCCTGGGTTTTAGTCCTCATTGAGCTCTTAAAATCCCATGCCCCCACTTGGCTTCAGAGCTCTGCCTTCCCTTTCAAAGCATTTGCAAAATGGTAAATCCCATCGAAGTTTAGTTGCACAAACACACACTTCTGTCTGGAAAATCTTAAACATGGCTCCAATATGCATAGTTAATTGCAATGTGGTGTATGTAGCATGTTGAAAGAGAGAATTTTGTCAAACGTGGGGCCTTCCAAACTTTAGCAGATGAGTAACCAATATGTTGAGTGGTAGGTTTATATTTTGAAATGGTGAGTGGAGTTGATGGTATGACACCAGTGGGTGACATATTAGTGTGAGCCGTGGACCAGAGTCAAGAGTTCTGCCTGTGCCACTAATGGTGACTGTCACCACATCCCTTAACCTCACAGAGACAAATGCTCTTGGTTGTAAATGGAATACCTTGCAGTGATCATGGCTCGGGATTTTGGTATTCATTGTATTTTCATCTCTGACATTGTGTGACTCTGTAAATACCTAGAAATTGGATGGGAACAAAGCTATCAACAGACAGTGAGGGTCCTGAGCTCAGTTTTTAATATTTTATGTTATCTCAGGCCTCTTATGGGCTTCCCTGTGGCTCAGATGGTAAAAAAATCTGCCTGCAATGCAGGAGACCCAGGTTGCCTGGGTTGGGAAGATCCCCTGGAGAAGGTAATGGCAACCCACTCCAATATTCTTGCCTAGAGAATTCCATGGACAGAGGAGCCTGGCAGGCTACAGTCCATGGGGTTGCAAAGAGTTGGACACGACTGAATGACTAACACTTTCATTTCACACTTTCAGGCTTCTTATTGGTGTGTATGTACAACTTGAGGTCAAGGGCTATCTTTTCTAATAATGTATTATGCTTATGGGCCAGATGCAGAGAGGCTCACATCATGATGAAGAATACAAGTATGTTTATAATTTAGAAAAAATAGTAACTATATTCTAGGAGTATTGTGCTATTATATAACCATCAACCATTACAACCAATGTTAATTTAAATCTACTATGAGTAAGGCAGTATGTTAATAGGTACTTTTTTCTAATCTGTTTTACAGACAGAGAAGCAACACCACAGAAACTTGAATAATTTCCACAAAGTTATTCAAACCCAGGTAGTTGGCTTCCAGATCTTGTACCATCTTAACCACAATACCCAACTCTTACCACAATATACAGAGAAGTCTAGCAGTTTCTGGCAATAATGAGAACTCAATAAATGGAAGCTATGATGATGATGGTTATCATAGTAATGGAAATTCAATACCTATTAGTAACTGCACAAATCCATGAGTTATCTACACTGAGGCATTGAGGTGATAATTGGATATCAGGAAGAAACTAGCTCATTCAAGGGGAGAGGGCCGAGAAGGGCTGAGGACTGAAATTTGGAGGAAAGATAACCAGGTGCCCTAATTCACACTTGGATGGTGTTCAACTGGAAGTGACCCTTTTCACGACCTACAACAGAAATGACTGTTCCCTCCAGGACTCACAGAATAATTCTTGGATTTTGGTTGTAACTCTTTAAAAGTGTTTCTCTTACTTGGCTTCAAAGCCTTGTCTTTCCTTTCAAAACAGTTTCAAATGGCAAATCCCACCTCCAAGGAGTCCACTGAAGTTTAGTCACAAACATAACCGCTCCTGTCTGGTAAAGATTAATGATGTTTCTGATATGGATATTTTTGATTAATTGCTGTTGAAACTCTTGAGCTGAATGTCAAAGCTCGAAAATGAACTTTTAAATGGACCTAAAAGACAAGAGGCCCCTGTGTCCTTGAATATAATCCAGTCAAAGAGATTGCAAAGGAAAACACAAGAGACAGTATTAAATTCATGGTGACAAGAAAGATCTTTGTTCTATTTGTGGGGGGAAAAAAAACACACACACACTAGGTCATCATTCTTTAAGAGACTCCTTTGATACTGACCTGCCTAGAAAGTTAAAAAAAAAAAAAGTCTTTCTAAAACACAACTCTAGATTTCACTCATTAAACATGTATTCCAAGAATTCAGGTTTGCAAGTCTTGATGTTCAAAGTCATATTAAAAGAACCAAATGAAAAAAAAATGCAGTCAAGATAACAGGAGCATTTAATTGTCTATAATGTAGACAATTAAGAGAAGTAATAGTTGGTAACATCCGCTAGCAAGCTATCATCCTGTTAAGACTGAGAATATAAAGTTGTCTCATAGGAAAAATAGGGCCCCAATTCTGGACACTGCTACATGAGTATTATCAGATAGCAGTATCATAATAAGGCAAAACTAAAGCACATTAGTTGTTCATAAAGCTTCACTGGAATTATACAGAATGATGCTATAAGCATGTTACTCTAAAATAAAATCTACCAACACTATTGGTTTCTATCATCCTAACTTACTACCATCTCAGTTAAAGTTAACAGTGATATCAGTGAAGAGAGTAGGTTAAGTTTTTCTCACAGGGCTAGTGATAGAAATATAATTTTAAGTGCTTTTCATTGATTTTTTTTCTGCTCTTTTTTGGCCTCCACAATGTAAAATCGGGTTTCCCCTGTACCAGAATCACTTGGGAATCTAATGAGAATGTAAATTTCAGGGCCCCACACCAGAAAAATGGACCTAGAATCTCTGGAACAGAGGAGTAAGAACCTGCAGTTTAAACAAAATCTTCTCTTGACTTTCAGGCATACAAAGTTTGAAAATCATTGGTCAGTGTGCAAAGACATGTGCTCAAGTTCAAGCTTTGCCTCTAAATGGCCCTGTGACAGTGGACGAGTCACTTGATGTTTCTAAGTCGCATTTCATTTTTGTATACAAGTGAAAATATTAACACCAGTCCTGCTTACAGCAAAGCTGTGTACAGGCTGAAATGAGGTTACAGATGTGAAACTGCTTTGTAAACTACAAAGCATGGTGTGTGTGACTCTCTTACTGCCGTGTTCGTTGTGTAGTCATTCCCCTCCTCCTATCCATTTGCTGACTTATGAGCCCAGGGATAGCAGCAATCATGAGTAAAACCTGGGGCAGAGAATGCAGAAGTCTTTGATATCTTGATGCTGTAAGTCTGTTTTAAGCTCATATTTGTAGATTACTAAAAGAAATGCATCTGTCTTCAACACTTTCTATGTGTGTAGGTTTATAAAAATTTTTCTTTATGATATAGTCCATGTTTTAAATCTGCTCTGTTTATCTACTGTGTGGAAAATGAAACATAAGTCTTCAGATGAAAATTCATCTGCTCTCACCCACAGCTATGATGAATTACAGTCAATAGCGATAGCTCTTTTTAAAATAGGAAAATATGTCTGCTTCACATGTACATGGCTTAGAACTGATAAATAAACTGGATACTTATTGATTTTAAAATACTGATTGATAAACACATTTGGTTCAATAATGTATCAGGAAAACTATACACATGGAAAACTATATATATTTTATATCAACGTATCTTGATTCTAAAACTCTCAACAAAATAGGTATAGAGCAAATGTATCTCAAATATGACAAGCCCACAGCTCACATCATACTCAGAAATGAAAAACTGAAAACTTTTACTCTAAGATCAGAAATTGTAAAGATACCCAGTCTTGCTACATTTAACATAGTACTGAATGCCAAGCCAGAGCAATTAGACGAGACAAAGAGATAAAGGTCATCCAAATCAGAAAAGAAGGAAAACTGTCTCTGTTTGCAGATGACATATTACATATAAAAAATCTTAAAGACTTCACCAAAAAGCTGTTAGAACTAATTAATGAAAGCTGTGGTACATATACACAATGGAGTATTATTCAGCCATTAAAAAGAATAAATTTGACTCAGTTCTAATGAAGTGGATGAAACTGGAGCCGATTATACAGAGTGAAGTAAGCCAGAAAGAAAAACACCAATACAGTATACTGACACATATATATGGAATTTAGAAAGACGGTAAGGATGACCCTGTATCCGAAACAGCAAGAGAGACCCAGATATATAGAACGGACTTTTGGACTCTGAGGGAGAGGGAGAGGGTGGGATGATTTGGGAGAATGGCATTGAAACATGTATACTATCATGTAAGAAACAAAGTGCCAGTCTATGTTCGATACAGGATACAGGATGCTTGGGGCTGGTGCATGGGGATGATCCAGAGAGATGATATGGGGTGGGAGGTGGGAGGGGGATTCAGGATTGGGAGCTCGTATACACCCGTGGTGGATTCATGTCAATGTATGGCAAAACCAATACAGTATTGTAAAGTAAAATAAAGTAAAAATAAAATTAAAAAAATAATAATTTTAAAACAAACAAGAAAGAATAAATACAATTTTCAAAAGACCACACACACACACACAAAACAAAACCTTAAAGACTTCACCAAAAAAGCTGTTAGAATTAATGAAATCAGTAAAGTTGAAGGATTGAAAAATCAATATACAGAAATCAGTTGCATTTTTACAATAAATATCAGAAAGAAATTAAGAAAACATTCTCATTTACAGCTGCATCATATTTAGTAAAATCCCTGGTGGCTCAGTGGTAAAGAATCTGCCCGCCAATGCAGGAGACACTGGTTTGATTCCGAGTGCGAGAAGATTCCACATATAGTAGGCCAACTAAGCCCATACAGCGCAGCTATTGAGCCTGTGCACTACAGAGCAGGAACCACAACTTTTGAGCCCACACACCACAACTATTGAAGCCCAAGTGCCCTAGAGCCCACACTCTTTAACAAGAGAAACCACTTCAATGAAGTGTAGTCCTCACTCGCTGTGACTAGCGAAAGCCTGCGCAGCAACAAAGATCCAATACAGCCTAAAATAAATGAATAGATAAACAAAAATTAAAAACAGCAGCGAAAAATTGTAAAATACTTAGGAATAAATTTAACTAAGGAGATGAAAGATTTGTACATTGTAAACTATAAAATAGTGAATAAAAGAAATTGAGGAAGACACAAATGGAAATTTATTTTATGATTAGGACCTAGAAGAATTAATATCATTAAATGTCCATAATACCCAAAGGAATCTATAGATTCAATACAACTGATATCAAAATTCCAATGTCATTTTTCACAGAAACAGGACAAACCTCAATTTGAGTGGAATGAAAAATACTCCAAATAGCCAAAGCAATCTTGAGAAAGAAAAACAAAGTTGGAGGCATCATGCTTTCTGATTTCAAGCTATGTTACCAAACTATAGTAACCAAAACAGGATGGTGTTGACATAAAAACAGACATAGATCAAGGGAATGGGATACAGAATTCAGAAACAAACTCCTGTATATGCTGTCAATTAATTTATGACAAAGGAATCAAAACTATACAACAAGGAAAAGAGCCTCTTCAATAAGTGGTGCTGGGAAAATGGATATCCATATGTGAAAGAATGAAACTAGGCTATTGTCTTACATCAAACACAAAAATCAGTTCAAAGTGGATTAAAGACTCACATGTAAAACCTGAATCCATAAAATCCCTAGAAGAAAACATTGGGCATACGCTCTTTCACTTTGGTCTTGGCAATGGTTTTTGGATTTGACATAAAAAGAAAAGAAAAAAAAAAAAAAGATGGGGGACTACATCAAACTAAAAACTTTCTACAAAGCCAAGGAAACCATTAACCATGGAATGGTAGAGATATTTAGAAATCATATATCAGCTAAGTGGTTAATATCTAACATATATTTAGAAACTCATACAACTCAGTA
The DNA here is from genome assembly GCF_014754425.2 of Oryx dammah. Lineage (NCBI taxonomy): Eukaryota > Metazoa > Chordata > Mammalia > Artiodactyla > Bovidae > Oryx > Oryx dammah. The sequence goes on from NW_024070193.1 coordinate 32,400,245, forward strand.
GGAATAAACCCAAACAATCTAACTGGAAAATAAGCAGAGATCTGAGTAAATATTTTCCAGAGAGAACATACAGGTGGCCAATAGGAACATGAAAAAAAGCTCAACACACTAATCATCAGGGGAACGCAAATCAAAACCACAAGGAGATGTCATTTCACACTAGTTAGTTGGGCTATTGTCAAAGAGAAGAAATAGCAAGTGTTGGAAAGGAAGTGGAGGAAAGGGAACTCTGCACTGTTGGCGGGAGTATAAACTGGTGCAGCCACTAAGGAAAATAGTATGGAGGCTCCTCCAAAAATTAAAAATTGAAGTATCATATGATCCAGCAATTCAATTCAGGGTATTTATCCAAAGCAAACGAAATTACTCTCTTGAAAAGATATTTGCACCCTGATGTTCACTGCAGCGTTATTTACAATAGCTAAGACATTCAAGAATGGAAGACAACCTGAGTTCATTAGAGGAAGAATGGACAGAGAACATGATATTATAAATATATATTCATAATGTATATATTACACACATATATAAATTATCATATATGTTTCCTTCCTGCCTGCCATAAAAACAAATGAAATTCTGTCATTTTGGAACAACATGCACTAGACCATGAGAACATTACACTAAGTGAAATAAATCAGACCAAAAAGACAAAGGCCATATGATATTACTTATAGGTGGGATCTGAAAAAGAAAAACAACGAATTGGTGGTTGCCACAAGTGGGGTTGGGGTGTGCAAAATACGTGAAGGTGGTCAAAATGTATACATTTCCAGTTATAAGAAAAGTAAATTCTGTGATGTAATGTACATAAATAATAGTGAATATAGTTAACAATTAACAGTGTTGTATATTTGAAAGCTGCTAAAAGAGGAAATCTTAAAAGTTTACATCACAAGAAAAAAATCTGTATGAGTGGTGATGAATGGTAACTTATTGTAGTGATCCTTTTATAATATGTACATAGCTCAAATCACTGTGTTGTACCCTTAAAATGAATCCAATGTTATATGTCTATTATATCTCAATTAAAAAATAAAGAAAGAAAAACTTTAACTAAAAAAAAGGGAATGAGAAGGAAATGTGATATATACAACCAGGTTATAATGTAAAAGTAAAAAAGCAATAAGAAACAGTGCCAAATTATTCTTAGAGAAGAAGCAATTTAATTAGATAATCTCCTGGGAACATGATACTTTCCAAATAATGGTTGGAAGAAGATGATTTAAGAAAAATGAAATGGTTAGGAAATACCATGCATGTGGTATTGTATTGATAGTATTTGTTTAAAATATTTACTGTTCCCCCCTTTTAGACCCATTTCTCATAGGCCACTCCTGCTAGAGGATATTTATGACCCTGTTAATATCAGCGTTGGCTGCGAGATTGCTTTGGCCAAAGAAATATGAGTAGAAGTGACCCCCACTATTTTGGAACAGAAGAGTAATTGCCTTGTTCTGCTATCACTCTTACCTTAGATAAGGGATAGTTCTTCAGTTGGCATCACAATGGAACTTCATGGTGCGGAGGAGAGCTGATGTTGACTGCCATTGCCATATCACATGTGTGAGACATAAACTTTTATTTTCTGAATCATTAAGATTTGGCGGTTATTTGTTATTGCAGCATAACCTAGTGAGACCTAACTCACAGATCATGTTTATTCTAGTCCCTTCTCCCCAGCTTTATCTAAAATCAACACATATAAATAAATACTGACAGCACAGTTTGGCCAAAAGATCATGCTAGTCTTCATGTCTCTGATCATGAAATTTACAGCTGAGTGGCTGGGAAAGAGGAATGCTCTTTCACAAGTTCAGCATAAAAAGATTTCTCCACCAGACTGAAACAAATGGAATCCATTAGGTGGATGGTGGATTAGGGATTGTGAATTCATACTTTGGCAGAAAGGAATAAAATTTTACATTCCTTTGTGGTCTATTTATTGTTAACCCTGCTATTTTCTGTTGGCTTTGTTGTTTTGGTGTATACATATATATATTTTATTCTTCTCTTTATTGGCTTTTAATTATATAGTCTGATATAATTCTTTTAGTGGTTAGGTTTCAAAATGCATCCTTGATTTATGACATTCTACCTTAAATTAGTATTCTTATCACTTCCCAGATGATGTAAAAAAATCTAAAAGTGTAATTCCTTTTATCCTCCTCCTGCCCTTTCAACTATGGATGTGATGTATTTTATATCATCATTCCTTATAAACAACACAAGACTATTAATGTTAACATTACAACAGTCAATATTCTTTCGCATTTGTTCTTATTTTCGCTGTGTGGTGTGCTTTCTTTCTCGTGCAGTTCTGTGATTTCATCTGGAACTATTCTCTTCAGTCAGAAACTTCCTTTATAATTCCTTGCAGTGAAGTTCTTACAGTGACAAATTCTAGATCTTTTCTGTGTGTAAAAATATCCCAATTTAATATTAGTATCTGAAGAATCTTTTTCTAGGAACTGGAACTCTAGGCTGACCTTTCTTTCAAGTACTTTAAAGATGCAGTTCCATTTTCTTCCAAATTCCATGGTTCCTTGTGATAATTCAGCTTTTGCTTTTCTTTTGAAAATAGTAAGTCTTTTTTCTCTGGATGTGTTTAAGATTTCTCTTCCTCATTCATTTTCAAAACTTTCACCATAATAGATCATCATGTGATTTTTCTTTATTTAACCTGCATGGGAATCAGTGAGGCTATGGAATCTTTGAATTGGTGCCTTATTTTAAGTTCAGTATAAACACTTTGTAACAGACTCTAAGACTAACGTTCCCATGAAAACCATAACCCAATTTTAAAAATTGAGAATTATTTTAAGAAAGGGTAAACAGAGTGAAACAAAAGCTGAACATTTCTACTCTTCAAAGGACACTTTGAAAACATGAACAGGGAAAACACAGGCTGGTTTAAAACATTCCCTATACATATAACTGAGAAAGAATTCATAGCTGATAGGTATAAAGAACTCATGTAACTCAAGGGTAAGAAGAGACAAGTCTGAATTTTAAAAATGAGGAGATATTTTAAATGGATATATAAATGACCAATAAGCATATTAACAAGTGCTCTGGGTCCTTTATACTGCAACATGTTCACCAGAATGGTTAAAATTTAAATGTCTAACACTACCCAGTGTTGGCCATGGTGTAGAACCGTTTGTACCCTCATACATAGTTGGTGGGAATATAAAGTAGTACCCTCACTTTGGAAAAATGTCAGGGGGTTTCTTATAGATATAAACTAAGTTCTCAAGGATGCTATGTGATTAATAATAAAAGCATATCAAAAATCGAACATAATTGTTTTAAAAATTTTGTATCTCATTTATTCATTGAAATGGCAATCCACTCCAGCACTCTTGCCTGGAAAATTCCATGGACGGAGGAGCCTGATAGGTTATAGTCCATCAGGTCGCAAAGAGTCGGACACGACTGAGCTACTTCACTTCACTTCACCTGTGGATGTTTGTGTTGTTTCCAGCTTGGGGCCTTTATTTTTAAAACTATCATGAGCATCTGTATATAAGTATGATTAGGATGTGGAGAAATGAAAACTGCACGAAATATGGGGGAAAGATGGGAACGAGATCATGTAATAGGGAGATGGAAACTGTTGGGAGTGGGGAGGGACAGAATGCTTTCCCAGGGAAATGATGATCAGGTTGATACCCAAAGAATGAGAGAGTGATGGTCTTAGCTGGAAACTAAGCTTACTGACAGTCCCTTAGAAGGCACAAGAAGCTAGAGACAGAGCACGTTGAAATTTCTCTTTATATCCATAGATAAAATATTTTAACACAGAAAATTCAAGTCTAAGACAAGCAGGCCTTATTTTGGACCTCATACCACAGTGAGGTTCTCCTGGATTAATGATGATCACTATTTCTGGCTTCATCACTCCCCTGTGTGAGTTAAAGACTTATTGAGGAGACACAGATGCTCATAAATGATCAAAGCAAGTTAACTCTCTAGCCGGAGGATGTTATTGTCAAAATACACTCAAAGCTGGAAGAGTAATCCTCTTCCATATTCTGCTGTATGTTTGGTGTTCTAGTTTCCCTACCCTCCCTAATGCCCTCACTCTCCACCACTCAGCCTTCTAAGACAATGTAATTCCTTTTGATTTCTGCATTCCAGGCAGATTCTTCACTGTCCGAGTCACCAAGCAAGCCCCAAATAAAAGGAAGCAATAATTAACTTTGAAATAGGAGTTAAAAACTCCTTAGCAGGAGAAAATAATCTGTTTATTAAAAAATATATCAGTGTATCTTTACATTATTCTTTTAAAGTAATGTATGCATAGGTTAATGAAAAAGCATTAACAAAAATTGCTGTTGAAAGCTTGGGAATTCCTAACACATTTGGTGTTTCTGGGTAATTTGAGAACAGAGGAAATGAGCTGACCATTGGTGATGATGTCAGTGGGTCAATGGTTCATCTGACTATGTAGTTAATTTTAGGGTGACACTTCTAATTACCTTACAGATCAAACCAGGTCATCCTCTCAGAACTGACCTACTCTGCTGGGGCAGAGTGAGCCCTCATTCACTTTTAGTGGTTCTTAAATCTTTAATTGCTTCCTGTCAGGTGTTCTGGACTTTAACTTATTTCTCTCTGTGCTGTTTTAGTCAGGGTGCTTTTGAGATGCCAGAGATTAAACCTCTGTGGTACCTTGAAGCAGGACCAGGCATTCTCATGATACTGTACAATCTACAATCACAGCTTAATATGTGATCAGATTTCATTAAGATAAAGTTGAAGCAAGATTTTGTACTTAAATATTGTGGAACTAAACAAAGACCACATAAATGAAAACAAGCAAGGGCAATTCATTCAGAGACTCCTAGAGCAAGGGAGTTGGCCACCATCACTTGTGTTTTGACAGAGATTCAAAGGCAAGCAGAGGAGTGGGGGAGCTTTATAGAGGACAAAGTGAAGGCTTCAGTCTTGCCTGGATTATAGGCTGGTGGCATGGGAAAGGCATCCTGTGTGATTTGTTATTGGCATATTTGAATTTCTCTGGTTGGTCCTAACTTGGAAGCAGGAATAAAATTAGGGAAACTGTCAATAATAATTGCTGTCAATAATAATAATTATTATTAATTATCAATAATAATTGATAATAATCAAGTCCTGCCTGTTTGGGGACCAATGTTACAGGGGTTATTTTTTGGCTTCCTGGATTGTTACTGGCGATAGCAATCTGATTACTGCAAGTCTAACTCATAAATAGTTGATTTCCTTTGCTGTTAGCTGAGGATTTGGGTCTAAGAATCATCTCATTATATATATGTTTTGTATATTAGTGCCCCAAAACTAAACAGAGCAGAGGGTGACCCAGGCCATGCCAGGGTGAAGAAGGAAGAGAAAGAAGATTTAGGAATCCAACTTGGATAATGAACTGTAATAAAGTCTAATCTTAGAAGCAGAGGAAAAAAAAAATCAATGCTTACATTTATTTGCTAACAGTAAATATGCCTTTATTTTATGCTAAGCCCTATATTAAACATCTTTCTTTCACTGTTTTGTATTTTCCCTATTAAAATATTATAAGGTCAGTTTTTAGACTACCCCTTTCTACAGATGGGAAAATTAAGGCTTAGAAAAAGGAAATGTTTATTCAAGTCCCTGAAGCCAGTGAGTGATACTGGGACCAGCAGACTCACTTCAGAGTCAGACTCAAGTTTAACCCTTTTCCCTGTCTTCTTCACTCCTACACTCAGGGGTCCCCCCCAACATATTTGGGAGACATAAGCCTTTTGGCTGGCAGGCAGCCCTTTTGTATGACAACAGCTAAGTGGCTCAGATTGTGAAGAGTAAATGATATGTCATCTTTCCCCCAAATTTCTCTTTCCTGAGCAGAAAAAGGAAAAAAAAGGGGGGGGGATTTCATGTATATTGTCTAAGCAAATATCTAACCAGCGTAAAAAAATTCCACTGACCACTGAGTCATTTGTAGTGATATAGGTAAGTCTAGAGTCCGTCATACTGATTGAAGTAAGAAAGAGAAAGACGAATATTGTGTATTAATGCATACATATGGAATCTAGAAAATGGTACTGATGAAACGATTTGCAGGGCATGCATAGAAAGGCAGATGTAGGGAACAGACTTATGGATACAGCAGCAGGTGGTGGAACAAATGGAGAGTAAGCATTAACACTTGCACACTGCCATGTATGAAGCAGATAGCTCAGCTTGGCGCTCTGTGATGCCCTAGAGAGGCGAGACGGGGGTAGGAGGGAGGCTCAAGAGGGAGGGGCTATTTGTATGCTTATGACTGATTCTCGTTGTTGTACAGCAGAAATTAACACAGCATTGTAAAGCAGTTATTCTCCAACTTTCAAACGATACCCTATGATAAACCGTAACAGAAAAGAACATTTTGAAAAATAATGTGTATATATATATATATATATATATATATGTATAACCAAATCACTTTACTGTACAACAGGAATTAACAACATGTAAATCAATCATACTTTGATAAAAATAAAGAAATAAGAAGAGAAATTCCTGTCCTGTCTATGAACAGATATTTCAAAGCTTCTTTCTCACTTGCATGGAAATGAAGTGTGAAGAAGTTTCTAGGGAGAAGAACACAGAAAAGGGTTGGACTGTTGGAGAAAGTCTGTGGCACCTGAGTCTGACTTTCCTTTCTCTCTCCTTTCTGGTAGGACTTAGTTCAGTGAACGTTTGTTAAGTGGAGCGCATGATGCCAGATGGTGAGCTGTGGTTCAACAACAGGTCACAAGAGAAAGTGAAATAGAAAGTTTATGACTCACAGGTCCTGGAGGAAGTGCATAGCCTGCCTCCAGGGGTTACATGGGGAGGTCAAGGCAGAGTTCAAAGAGAGTTGGAGAGGACAGGCAGGAGCCTGGGCACATTCCTCTATTAGGATCCATGGGTGGAGTGCTTTGGGTTTCCCAGGCTAGGGCCAGATTTGTCCATTCAAACCAAAAGAACAGAATTTTGGTAAACCTCACGAGAGTCTTACCTAAGAGGTGCATAAAACAAAAAGACGTTTAGATGCAGAAAGGCCAGGGAGACAGCTGATCATAAGTGCTGTTGGGGAAGCCTTAGCAGACACTTAAACATTTGCTTGTTATTCTGCAGGCTGACAACTAGGATGTGTGTTTGCATGAAGGGACTAGTGTTTGTTTAAGGTCTCTGCTGGTCATTTTGCCAAACAAAACAGATGCCAAGGCAGCAGTATCACGGAGTAGCTTAGCTCAAGTCAATATTTCTTCTCTTTAGTAATCAGTTTATGTAAATGGGGAAGAATAGATGGAGTTGACTGGTGATGGTAGGGACTTCTCAAACCAACTATCAGAAAGCCTGAGCTGCAAGTTGTTGGCCCCAACTTTTTGGTAGCTCTCTTTAGGGGTGGAGTGCTTAATGCCTGTTTTCAACTGTTTCTATAGAGTGATAGAATGCAGTTGAGTATGGAGAGGTATGTAGAGGTAGACAGAGGAATGGTACCCTTTTTAATTTGGAAGCCTTAGTAATGAGATAATACCTGTACCAAGTATTATGAAGGATACTTAAGCAGATAAAGAAGGTCAGAGAAAAGCTTATGCAGTGCATAGAAGGGAATAAACAAAATCACAAAGGACTGAACAGGCTGATGAATTGCCCAGGAGAAAGGACTATAAGCCATCTGATGTTACTAGAGTCAAAAACATGAGGTGGGTGGTAATACCAGACTAGAGATTCTTAAACACTCCTTACTTAGTTCAGGATTATTTTTAAGGAAGAGGGGATGTTCCAAATGCAGAGAAAGTCAAGTGATCCCAAGGAAGCAGCAGAGATGAGCATCAAAACTCTAAGCTTTCAGGTTTCCCCCTAAAGTCACAAAGACTCCTTCAGCCTCACATTTTAGGCAATGAAGTGAATGCTTTTTACCTCTAGTCTGGCTGTAGAAACTCAAAGCAGGGCAACACCTTTATTGCAAGTACTAGAAAAGCCAGACAAGTTACCAAAGACATATATTTGAAGACACTGGAAAGCTACAGAAGTGACAAGGATTAGACAAGCTGGACCTCAGAGCAAAATGGAGGGGACTTCAGATGTGAGCTGAGAATCACCAGTTGTTTTTTTTTTAATCCTGGGATATTTACTGATTTGGGCTACATAAAGGCTAAGGCCTGATCTAAACAGGGCAACTCTACTTAAGGAAAGAGAAAAACTGGAAATTGTTTTGTGGATACTTGATGCTGGCTGATGGACTGAAAATCTAAGGAGGCCCAAATGCAACTGGTTTTATCCACATGGCATTTAATAGGCTCTGGGATGTACATAGGAAGCTGGGAGAGAAGACAAAAGGATCCTTAAAGCCAGAGTGAATTTCCCTTAATCTTGACATAGTTGCAAGATAAAGTGGAGAAGTGGGGCTCTCCTCAAACAAGCAACTTGTTTTATTTTTCTTTAAAAAGATTGCTCAGTTTTGAATCTTTGGAAATGAAATGTTCAAGAGAAATCCTCCCAAGAGCTGCACTGAATCTGTCATTTTTTAGGCCTAAAGAGTCAGGCTTGCAAACAACATCACATGAGCCATGCCTAAGCAACAAGGATGATGCAGAGAAGAATCGTATCTTACTGAGAGAAAAATTCTGTCCTGGGCTGGCTCAGTCTCTGCTTGGATTAAGAAAATAGGCTTCTCTCTTTACTTCCAAGCAGAAGAAAGTGGAACTGTCTCTAGGAAAAACATTACTTGTAACTTCCTGGATTCTCTCAATACAGTGTCTGACACACATTCAGACAATGCAATGTATAATGCAATTGTGATTGGTAATCCAAAAAGAAACACACGGTAAAGGTGGGTCCACCGATGGTCCAGATATGGGAATTAACAAATCACAACTCAAACACGGTCATGATGAATACAGAGAGGATGGAAAAAACGGATGAAAAGATTGAGAATTTCAACAGAAAATGTGAATCTATAAAAAGCAAATATCCTAGAAATTAAAACACTGGAAATTACACATAAATTGAATAGGTTTAACAGCATACTGGAGACAGCAAACAATATGAGCAAGAGAACCTGACGATGACTCAATAAATTAGGTAAACTGAAAAAGGCAAAAGAGAATTTTAAACGTATAAGAGACATGAGGGACACAGCCAAAAGTCTAAACATATTGTACATTTATCTGGAGTAGTAGAAGGAGAGAAAACAAAGGGTCACAAACAACAGCTGAAGAGACAATGACCAAGAATTTTCAAAAGTGAAAAACCCCGTATCACAGATTCTGTGAGCTCAGCAATTCTCATGAAGAATAAAGAATACCCTGAGACCCAATATCATCAAATTATTGAAAAACAAGGGAAAATAGAAAATTTCAAAATGCCCAGAAAAAAAAAAAACCCACAAAAACCTCATAACAGTACTTTCAAAAGGCAAACAAGGCTAAGAAATATACTTTTTAATATAGAGTATGGAATCTTTAAGAAATAGAAAGTACAGAAATAAGTGAGAGAAAATGGTACAACCCCATTATCTGCAGTATTTCCAGCCTGGCCACATTTTTCAAGTTAAAGATGTTCATATCTTTTCACTGAGAAGTCTAATCTCATATATGCAGATGAAATGAATAAATATATTAACATATCAGAATAGAATATTTATTAATAGAAATACTCAGTACAATTATAAAAACAGACATGGATCAGAGAGGGTTTCATAGAGATAACTCAATTTTATCTTGCTTAATTCATTAAAATAATAAAGATATGAAATACCTTGAAAATGTTTGTTTCTTAATGTAAGTCAAATCATTATGCTGTACACATTAAACTTATACAGTGCTGTATGGCAGTATCTCAATAAAACTGAAAGAAAAAATTTAAAAATAACCAAAAGTCCAAAAGTCCTTAAGACTAGGAAGAAATTAAGTATGTAGGGTTTCTTTCTTTTTTTTTTTTTTAAATTTCTGGCAGTGGAAGGGAACAGTGTGATTTAGGGCATTTCTGCTACTGTGCAATTTAGCTAAGTCATGTCCAACTCTGTGACCCCATGGATTATAGCCTGCCAGGCTCCTCTGTCCACGGGATTTCCCGAAGGGCAAGAATACTGGAGTGGGTTACCATTTCCTTCTCCAGGTAATCTTCCTGACTCAGGGACCAAACCCACGTCTCCTGCTTGGGAAGCAGGTTCTTCACCACTGAGCCACCTAGGAAGCCCAAGGGCATTCTGGGTTATTCTCAATGCTTGGCTTCCCTGGTGGCTCAGTGGTAAAGCATCTGCCTGCCAAGCAGGAGACCGGGGTTCGATCCGTAGGTCGGGAAGATCCCCTGGAGAAGGAAATGGCAACCTATTCCAGTATTTTTGCCTTGAGAATTCCATGGACAGAGGAGCCTGGCAGGCTATATTCCATAGGGTTACAAAGAGTCGGACACAACTGAGTGACTAACACACAAACAACAGTGTCCTAAGCTCAGAATTCTGCCTGTTCCATGGTGCTATCCATACAAGTGGATTTGACTGCAAAAATGAAGAATGGTATTTTTTGTTTCCACTTGATCTAGAAAGTCAGCAGAACTTGTCAAATGCTTAGGTGACAAGAGAAAAAAAAAAATCTACCTGAAGATGCTCCCTGAAAACTTAAGGTGTATTTCTTTCATGAATTGAGTTGCTTTTTCCTTTGGGGTCTTTGTTCTGGAAGGAAATTTCTTCTCTTAATTCCAGGTGAGGTTTCTGCAAAGTTTACCAGGCAGCGGCCTCTTGGCTCAGAAACTTTTAGGTATTACGATAAAAGAAGGCTCCTTGCTGGGTGTCATAAAACCGATGTTCAGATGTGGCGTTTCCAGATGCCTCAGCTTAATCTGACGGCCTGGGACCACTCAGCATGATGGACAGCAACCACTAACATCTGCAGGCAGCAATGATCACTGACAGTTACGGTCAAACTCAAACTCCACGCCAAAAATTGAGTAACTTGTATTCATGAAAGTGCTTTCACTTCTTGTGCAAATGGCCAACAAGCTGTTAGAGGGTTGGTGTATTCACCCATCAAGCAGAGAAAAAAAATCACTTGGAAAAAAAAAAAAGCCACCAGCTTAAAAATATAAATATGAGGCAGGAGCAAGAACTTAAATACTCTAAATCAAGCAGCTTTAAATTTACATTCCATGCTAATGACTTCTACATGTTCCTTTTATTAAGAAGCATTCCTAAGTCTAAAGGATTACTTATCAGTTTTAAGTAAGGGGGTAGCTAGATGCCCTGTTTTAAATGGACACAGAGAAGTTTGATCACTCATGTGTTATTAGGCAGTGACTGAGATTAGATAAAGATTTTAATGATTTAAACAAGAGGCTCAGATTAGATGCTGCTGAATTTATCACACCTCATAGCCAAAACAAACTGGAGATACTCTCCAGGGAAGAAAATTTTATAGTGACAGTTTAAGGGTAAAGACATAAAGCTGCAACCTAAGCAGGTAGTGTGGTAGTCTGACCTTAGCTTTCATTTTAAATCAGGTTCAAATCACTTGAATTCCAAAAAATAGTCAATTGCATTTTTGTTTTCTCCTCTTTCCACAAAGTCACAGATACATCTTGAAATACTATCATTTCCTTAGGACGCAAGGGCAAGTATGTATTGTGTCTTTCTTGATCTGGAATCCACGTGGATGGCATTCTTTGTTATCGTGGAAAGATCCACACAAAATGTAACCAGAAATATACTAGAGGCGCTCTTTACCCTATGGGTCAGCCAAGCATTTCTTCCACTAACAACTAGTTGGACAATAAACACAAAAGGCCCAGTGGACTTTATCAAGCCAAAGGTATACTGTATCAAAGCAAGGATGGGCCCTTTAAATGATACCTTCAATTGATGATACCATAAGGGCCAAGGTGAAAGAAAAATCTTTTTGCAATCACTGCTATAAGATACAAAATTACAAATAAAAAATTTGCTACAGGGACTTCAAAGATGCTTGTGGAAAGTGGAGAGCTCTGAAATTTAAGTTCCATGGTACATCCACTTTTGCTCAAAAGTTTAAAATGTGGATATCCTTCGACCCAGCAACCTAATTCTTGATTATATTAAAAATAACTGTTTTAATAAATATTTAAAGCTATACATTCACCTGGGCTTCCCAGGTGTCTCAGTGGTAAAGAATCCACCTGCCAAGCAGGAGAAATGGGTTTGATCCCTGGGTCAGGAAGATCCCCAGGATAAGAAAACGACAACCCACTTCAGTATTCTTGCCTCGGAAATCCTATGGACAGAGGAGCCTGGCAGGCTAGAGTCCACAGGGTTGGAAAGGAGTCAGATGTAATTTAGAAACTAAACAACAAATGCATTTAAAGATCACTTTCATAGCATTGATTATTGGAAAGATTTGGACCAACCTCAATATTTACCAACAGGAAGTGAGTTAAATAATTCCACAACCATTCAATAGACTATCAGAATTATAAAGATAATAATGTATATCTATATTTTAACAAAGTACATTATTAACTGCTAAGTGCACAGAACTAGTTACCAAATATAAGGCATGAAAACAAGAAAAATATAATTCCATTTTGTTAAATATTTATCCTCTGATGGGAAGAATGATTTGACTTAAATAGTTCAGAGGACAAACAGTCTAAGCAACTACAAAAAAAGATCACTTCTGGATTGACTGTGAATCTAAATGGTAAAGATAAAATAATTAACCTTTTAGAAAAATAAAATAGGAGCGTATCTTCTTGATCTAGGGTAAAGATTTGTTAAGCAGAAAAGGCTCTTAGAAGAGGTAATGTGTATTACCAGAGAAGGCAATGGCTCTCGCCTGGAAAATCCCACGGACAGAGGAGCCTGGTGGGCTGCAGTCCATCGGGTCGCACAGAGTCGGACATGACTGAAGCAACGTAGTAGTAATGTGCATTACATTTAAAGAACCCCTGTTTCTCAAAAAATATCATTTAGAGAGTGAAAATCCAACTCAAAAAGCGGAGGAAGATATTCACAGAAGATAAATAAGAGAAAGAACTAGGAACCAGAGCTTACAAAGGTACTCAACAAATCAATAAGGGAAAAAGCAGATGACCTAAGAGAAAATTGGGCAAAAACTTGTTGCATGAAAGAAACTTAATGTTAGGCTTCCCTGGTGGCTTAGCAGTAAAGAATCTGCTTCAGGAGACACAGGTTCAATCCCTGGGTCAGAAAGATCCCCTGCAGAAGGAAATGGCAGCCCACTTCAGTATTCTTCCTTGGAGAATTCCATGAACAAAGGATCCTGGTGGGCTACGGACAGGCCTAAAAGAACACAGATTGTATGGGTCTGTTTACAAAGAGTTCAGAAACAGCTGAAACAAACCTCTGGGGTTACAAGTCACTGCTTACCTTTTGGAGGACAGCAGCCTTGAACAGGGCGTCCCTTGTGGCCCAGCCGGTAAAGAATCCACCTGCAATGTGGGAGACCTTGGTTCAATCCCTGGGTTGGGAAGATCCCCTGAAGAATGGAATGGCTACCCACTCCAGTATGCTAGCCTGGAGAATTCCATGGACTGTATAGCAAAGAGTTGGACACGACAGAGTGACTTATACTTTTTTACTTTCAGCCTTGAAGAACCTTGATCAGGCTTAGTCTGCCACTCAGTTCAGTTCAGTCGCTCAGTCTTGTCTGACTCTGCAACCCCACGGACTGCAGCACACCAGGCTTCCCTGTCCATCACCAACTCCCAGAGCTTGCTCAAACTCTTTTTCATTGAGTCAGTGATGCCATCCAACCATCCCTTTCTCCCCCTGCCTTCAATATTTCCCAGCATCAGGGTCTTTTCCAAAGAGTCAGTTCTTTGCATCAGGTGGCCAAAGTATTGGAGTTTCAGCTTCAACATCAATCCTTCCAATGAATATTCAGGACTGATCTCCTTTAGGATGCACTGGTTGGATCTCCTTGCTGTCTAAGGGACTCTCGAGTCTTCTCCAACACCACAGTTCAAAAGCATCAATTCTTTGGCACTCAGCTTTCTTTATGGTCCAATTCTCATATCCATACATGACTACTGCCAAAACCACAGCCTTGACTAGATGGACCTTTGTTGGCAAAGTGATGTCTCTGCTTTTTAATATGCTGTCTAGGTTGGTCATAACTTTCCTTCTAAGCAGGAAGTGTCTTTTAATTTCATGGCTGCTGTCACCATCTGCAGTGATTTTGGAGCCCCCAAAAATAAAGTCTGCCACTGTTTCCACTGTTTCCCCATCTATTTACCATGAAATGATGGGACCAGATGCCATGATCTTAGTTTTCTGATTGTTGAGCTTTAATCCAACTTTTTCACTCTCCTCTTTCACTTTCCTCAAGAGGCTCTTTAGTTCCTCTTTGCTTTCTGCCACAAGGGTGGTGTCATCTGCATATTTGAGGTTATTAATATTTCTCCTGGCAATCTTGATACCAGCTTGTGATTCATTCAGCCTGGCATTTTGCATGATGTACTCTGCATATAAGATAAACAAACAGGGTAACAATATACAGCCTTGATGTACTCCTTTCCCAATTCAGAACCAGTCTGTTGTTCCTTGTCCAGTTCTAACTGTTGCTTCTTAACCTGCATACAGATTTCTCAGGACACAGGTCAGGTGGTCTGGTATTCCCATCTCTTGAAGAATTTTCCACAGTTTGTTGTGATCCACATAGTCAAAGGTAGTCAAAGTCTGCTAATGGTAGTGTCTTATCTTTTGATCTGTGCACCGGTTACATGGTCATACCTACTGTGTTAAAAAAAAAAAAAAAAGAGCCCTATACGTACGCTATGTGCCCTTTGCTGGTGTGTATGCTGTGTGTCTGTGCTCAGTCACTTAGTCCAGTACTTTGCAGCCCCACGGACTGTATAGCCTGCCAGGCTCCTCTGCCCATGGGATTTTCCAGGTAAGAATACTGGAGTGTATTTTCATTTTCTTCTCCAGGGAATCTTCCCAACTCAGGGAACAAACCTGTGTCTCCTGCATTGGCAGGCAAATTCTTTACCACTGAGCCACCTGGGAAGCTATGTATGCTATGTGCTTAGTTGCTGAATCATGTCCAACTCTTTGCGACCCCATGCACTGTATGTATACACTGCCAGGCTCCTCTGTCCATGGAGGATTCTCTGGGGAAAAATCCTAGAGTGGGTTGCCATGCCCTCCTCCAGGGGATCTTTCCAACCCAGGGACAAAACCCAGGTCTCCCACATTGCAGGTAGATTCTTTATAAGTAAGTAAAGTCACTCAGTCGTGTCCAACTCTTTTGCAACCCCATGAACTGTAGCCTACCAGGCTCCTCCCATGAGATTTTCCAGGCAAGAGTACTGGAGTGGGTTGCCATTTCCTTCTCCAGAGGATCTTCCACACCCAGGGATTGAACCCGGGTCTCCTACATTGTAGGCAGAATTTTTATTTTAAGAACTGGGTGTAAGACATTGGAATGTTACACTGAAATATTGCTTCCACAAACTAATGTTTTGTTAGTCTTTAAATAGCAAATGAGATAGCTTCCATGTTAGGATAAATTAAGTCAAAGAAAGAAAATGCATCTCCTGAAAAAGGCAGAAAATGCTTCTCCTCTGAATTGTTCCTGTTGAATTTTTCTACAATGGGATCTAATAGATGTTCTCATTCTTGCCTTTTCTTCACTGGGAGTTCATTTCAGTATCTGTCAGCTTTCCATCCTACTTATTTTTTGCCCAATATATCTTTCTCGTTTCAAGGATATATTTGACTCCATTTAAGATGACTTCATAAGCTGGGGAATATTGGGAAACAAAGAATTACCAAGCAAGTAGAAAGAGATGAATGGATCTCACCACATTTTGGATTTCTTTGCAGTTTTTAAGAATGATGTCCTGTATCCCAGAGGTAGTGCCTAAAACCAGATACTCTCCTCGATGATTAGCTGAATTAATTATTGGCTTGTGTCAATATACCAAGAGGCACCACAGGAGCCATCCTGGTCCATCACATCAAGGGTCTATGTGCTGAGGAGTCTGAGAAGGCAATTATGCAGTGGATAATTCCATCCAGTGGAGACGGCCAATGACTTCTAATTCAACATATAATAACAAACTGCAGACAGGGATCTGAGGTTTGCCAAAAGGAATAAATAATATTTCCCAAAATGACCAAATTTAGCCATGTAGAGAAACTGATGGTACTGATTCATAGACATTTCAAATCATCTCTCCTTCCTTATGCAACATCTTTGGCTGTGAGCAACTGGCAAAGAGGCTGGTCATTCAAACTAATACATTTTGTAGTAGCCAATTAGAAATATCTAGAAGAGGGTAAATGGTTCATAAGAAGCAAAGTGGTATTGCAGGAGTCTGCTGGTCTGGCCAACATTTTAAAGCAATGACTTCTTTTTGGACAGGAATTATTATATGAGAGGGGAAAAAAGATAAAACTTCAACTAAACAGAAACTTATGCTAAAGTTGTTAGGTTTTATTTTATTTTATTTTTTAAGCAGTCAGTAACTAAGTCCTTCAGGTAGCCAGTATCTCATGTGCCTTTGATACTCAGGATTGTAACATACAGGGATGCATTCAGAGTTTTCAAGGTCCAGACAGATGGTTACATGGGGGTACTTATACTAGCTATGTTTAAAAGTTCAGGTTCTTTACATTGCATTATCCAAGAAGGGTTTTTCCATAAGATCTTATAGGAAAACCTGAATGAACTTTTTGACCAAACTTATATATATCTATATAGGTGTGTGTATATATATACATATACATACACACAGAGAGAGAAAGAGATACATCATTGACTCAATGGACGTGAGTTTGAGCAAAGTCAGAGAGATAGTAAAGAATAGGGAAGCCTAGTGTGCTGCAGTCCATGGGGTCGTGAAGAGTCAGACACGACTTAGCAAATGGACAACAACAATATATAGGTTTCATTTAATTCTCAAATAAGCCTGAAACTAATGACAGGATCAGGGGCAGTAAGTGCTTCCCATGCCTCAGTGCTTATGGTTTGCCAGGCACTGCACTGAGGTTGTAATTCAATATATTCGCAAGGTGTGATATCTGTTTTTCAGAGGAGAATATATTGAATTTCATCATGAATGTATTTAACTGCCATAAATTAGACCAGAGTCCCTTGGCAAAGTGAGAGGAAGACACAGAAGCCAAGGGCAGGAGGGTGGGGAGGACGCTCCACTGGTGTGTGAGTTTTCTCTGAATTCTACGGAATGATATGATGTTCAGAATTTGATGTGAATAGGGAGGTGCAGGCTGCTTTCTTGTCTTTCTCAATGGGTGGGATTCATACTGGGGTGAGGATAAGTCAGGTGTTTAAGGATGCAGTTTTTTCCCCCTATACATATCATCACTAAAAAAAAAAAAATCTTAATTTCCAACTAAAGAAGCAGAAATTCGTCAGTGCTAGGCAATTGAAATGTTCCTTTTCAAGATTAATTTTAAATACCACTGGTTTATATATGTCCTTACTTTTAAACTTCCCCTTCACCATCACCCCACCCCTAACGTGCCACGACTCTCCCAATGTGAAGATACTACTCCATTCACTGGACTGAGCTTAAATGTCCAAGTGGAGAAAGTTGCTAAGTGGTTGCACTGATATTCTAGCCAAAATCCACTGAATTCAAACCCTGCTTGTACCACACATTACATCTGTAATATGAGGTCCTATTTTGGTGGTATCATAGCCAAGGGCAACAGGAGGGTAGTGATTCTCCAACTCTGTGCACAGCTTGCATACACATTAAGGAGACATATACCTGGGAGGTGGGGGTGAAGGAGCATGTTTGTAAGTGCTCAGGTAAAGCTAGTGCATGGGATAAAATGACTGTAATGACACTTTGAGGAACACAAATAAAGACTTGAGTTTCTTAAACAAAAAACTCATTATCTGGGAAATATGAAATTACAATATTCAATATGTTCTTTTTAAACTGGATCTGTACCATACTCCAGGAAGAGTCTGATTTTCCCCCAACACTCTGGGGACAAGGTCTGGTCAGAATTTTTGTTCTGTAGTCTTTTTCTGGGTAGACCTAAAATAAAAATTCCTATTTATCTAGTGAAATTATAATTTTGCGACACTGTCACTCACTCGGTAAAGTGGTGAAGAATCTGCCTGCCAATAAGGAGCTGTAGGAGATACAGGTTTGATCCCTGGGTCAGGAAGATCCCATGGAGAAGGGAATGGCTACTCACCCCAGTACTCCTGTCTGGGAAATCCCACGGACTGGTAGGCTACAGTCCATGGGGTTACAAAGAGTCAGACAGGACTGAGCAATTAAACAACCACCACCAAGGTGGTGGACAGGTTGAAATTTGGAGTCAGGCAATCCAATGTAGTGCCTCTGAACTGCTCTCCACTTGCTGTGTGACCTGGATAACTTACCCAACCTCTCTCTACATTTCTGGCTGTATCGGTCCAATCTTGCCTCTGTCTTAAACGGCCTCTCCTCTTCCCTGTGGCTCTCTCTAGCAAGGTTACTTGCCATTGGATTTAGGGCCTGTTGGGATAACCCAGGATGAGCTCAGTTGGAGTTCCTTAACATGATTACATGTGCAAAAATCTTTGTTTTCAAAGAGAGTCATATTCATGAGTTCTGGATTTGGGGATGTGAATGTATTTGGGGGGAGGACATCTTTCAACCACTACATAGTGTATATTTGTACGGCCTTTCCTTTTTAAAACATAAATAACTTTCATGTATATGTGATATGGAGGAGGACCCCATGGTCCTTCTCCCCAGCTCCTGTCCTCTGTCTGACTTTTATCTATAGAAAACCTTTAGTCAAAGAATACGTTTAATCAGAGAAGTGAGAAAATGGAGGAACAAACACAAACAAACAAGACCAAATACTATTAGTTAAACAAAGTCAAGGACTTTTGGTTTCTCCTTAAGATAAGATTCTGAGCTATATCCTTTGAGCTGTCTATAGATACGGAAACCCCCATCAGCTGGAAGAAAACTATATAGTGACCGGACTCATCATGACATAAGCCACAGTTCCAAAAAGTGGCCTCAAAGAAATGGGAACAAAACTACCCTGGAACAATCAAAATGATGCTGATCAGACCGCCGCATAACCCAACTTCAAGACGACCATCAGAGCTGACTGTGTTGTTTCTACATGAAGCCCCCTCCCTCCCTCTATAAAAGGTCTCGCCCAGTGATTATCAATGATGCTTTGGACAGGTGTAGCCCTGTCTGCCAACTCTGCTGCCAGCCTCCAGGAAACAGCAAACTTTTCTTTCCAGCAAGCTTGTCTCTTTCCTGGCTTTAGAGCGGCAAGCAGCCAGACCCCACTTTCAATAACATATTCTCATTTAAAATTGTAATTATGGCAACATCTCTGTGGATGAGGAATATGAGAACAAAGCGCCAGAAATCCAAGACTATGAAATGACTATGAGAGACGTGGAGAGGTAGAGGAAGATACAGTACAGATTGCTTCATATACGGGGATACAGAGATGCTTCGTGGAGCAAGCCTAAACAGAACTTGAAGGATGAGTAGAATTTTGAAACTTGGATTTGTTTTGTATGTAACAGCAAAAATCATTAAAATTTACAGGTGTGCTCTGAGCATAAAGAGACAGACTTCATATAAAGCAAGTAATAGCCTGTTATACAGTATTGAAAACCTATTTATGGTAATTACTATTACTTGTTGCTTTTTCAAGACCTGCCAAATTAATTACCCAAATTGTTAATAATATTCATTTTTCTGTGCATTATACTTTAAAATATTTTCCTTTAACACACACATTGATTTTCAGAAAACTTTTTGAAAGTTATCAATCATTTCACAAGATAAATAGAAGCTGGCATTTATGCTAGAATATTCTGCCATCTGCAGGTAACCAAGGGGTGCTACAATGCTCAGGAACATGAGCTGCATCTGTTAATACTAATTAAATGCCTTTTGAGGCAGGGGCGCTTGCTCAGAATCTGGGAAGCCTCAATACATTCTTGTAGCTTTCTTGTTAATACATTATTGTTAGCTGATGTTAGTTAGAAAAACACTCCTTTAGGTAATACATGAAAAGATACTTGTGCTTTATTACCATGCCTCCAAATTTTGAACTTTAAAAAATATACACACATTCAGCTCTTCACAGGATGTTCATTGCAAATCAGTAGTTTCCAAAGTATTATTCCCGGATCACCAGTGCTACTTGGGATCTTTTTAGAAATGCAAATGCCTAGATTCCCCTCTCCCCCAAAATTATCATCAGAAACTCTACAGGAGGGGTTGAAAAGTTGATGTTCTACCAGGGGAGCCAGATTGTTTTGATGCATGCTAAAGTTTGAGAACCAGGGATCTGAAAGCTTGGAAATGGGGGTTCCTACTGAATGGGCAGAATGGGCAATATTTTGAGGTCAGTGCCTACAGAAGAGAAGAGGGGAGTAGTGAGAACAGCTCAGATCACCTGCATGTCTTCAGAGAATATTCATTTTTGACAAAAATAGAACTCAGGTATTGGCAACGTTTCCTTTTTCTAGCAAAGGAATTTGATTTTTTTTTTCTATCAAGACTTGAAAATAAAGGAAATGTTGGCTTAGGTTTTCTGTTTGGTCTTCTGCTAAAATCATTTATGAGATTAAACTAAATCCCTTAGGTAACTAAAGTTTTATTCACACACACTGTGAAAACCCAAACTGCAAATCCTTTAGAGCAAAGACATATTATTCCACCTTGCTTCATGTAAAATCATCAAAAATAATAATAAAAGAAAGCCATCATTATCAAATATCCTAGGATAGGAGAATATTGTTATTTGCAAATGTGCATTTGAAATCAAGTCATGTCCTCTTTTAATTATATTAAGGTCTCAGGATTTTTTCATAATACAAAATAATATATTGGGGCTTTAAGTGTTTTGAGCTAAAAAGCATCACAGAGAGGGTAAAAATGCTATAGGCGTATACACAGAGCTACCAAAAGCAACACAAAGCGCCATGATCGTGAAAGAAAACGGAGCATCCCCTTACCTCGAATGAGTCCTGTGGGGTGAAGGGCGACAGAATGCAGTTGAGTGACACTGACTTGCTTCCTCCTAAAGAAGGCAGGAGAGGACAGCGGGGCTCCAGGGTCAGACTGCTCAGGCTGGATTGGCCGCCTTGCCGTGGGACTTGCTCACAGAGGGACTCGAGCACACTCAGCCTCCCTTAACCTGTTTGCTCATCTGTAAAATGCTGCAACAGCCAACCTACCTTATCAGGCAGTAGTGAAGCTTCTCAAACTAAAGTTGCGACTGGCACAGGTTCTCCACCTTGATGGTGCAACAGCATCATCTGGAGATCTGTATTATTAAGAAAGTGCTTAGCCCAAAGCCTTCTTTATGAGGACAGCATGATCCTCATTAGCAGAGATTGTTGCTGCCTGTGAGGCATTACTCTCTGTGGGGCTGCACACCAGGGAGCACATTAAACCCACCTGGAAAACCATGACCCCCAGGCCTTGCTGCAAACTTTCTGATCTACTCCTGGCTTAGGCACCTGACCATTTTTTCCCCCAAATTCTCTCAATGACTGTAATGTGGAGCCCAGGTGGAGAACAGAATGGCACACTATTTATTGAAAGATGGATAAATGAGGAGTCCTCTTAATGTCTCAGTGATCTCATAAGGGAGATAGACAAGCCACAATGGACTGTGATGACAAACATCTGACTTCAGTACTTAACTAGAGGTTAGATGTCACTTCTCTTTATGGTAACACCACAAAGTGGGGACTAGTATTACCTCTGGTACAAAAATGTTTATTTCATCATTACTTCCTAAGATGCAGAAGAGTCCCTTATTTCACAGAAACGGAAGATAAGTTCAGAATTTTGTGGATGAGGACAGGAATTACAGAGGAAGCTTCTCTGTATAATTGAGTCTCAGGCATTTAAAATGTCTGAAGAGAGCAAGAAAGAAGAAGTTGGAAATAAAGGACTGAAGGGCTGAGTGGGTAAAAAAGGAAGTGGGGAGGGGAGGATGACTTTAGCAAGGGGAAGAACTTTGAAGAGAGTGTATGTGTATACACACATACACTCAAGTTCAAGAAAAATAGGTGTTCAACAAAAAGTATGAATGGAAAATGTAGTGGATCACTTGCAGAAACTAGCTGGTGAACTAGTTCTGTGCACTATGAACAAGAGGACTCAGGAGAGGGGAGGAAGCTGAGGTTTAACAAATTAAAGAAACGGCCAAGTGTGAAGCACTGGTTACTAGTAGAGCTGACTTCCAGGTCCGAATTCTTGTCAGGCAGATTGTGGCAGAGACTGTTTTATGGATGGACATCTTTTCCCAGGGTAATCAGGAAGGTCTAAAAGAGAAGACATTTGAGTGTGGAGGATGTCTGGCTTGGGACAAGAAGTGGTAGGAGGGAGCAGTCTGCTTGGAGGCAGAGACTGGGCAAAGATGAAGCCCTTGGAAGGAGCCTAGAGGAAGGCAATAGGAAGGAATGTCAGGGGGTTAAAAGCTAGCGCTAATATCAGAGGATGCTGGGAAATCAGGATGAAAATGGATGCTCGACTCAAATTTCAGAGTTTTGCATTTTTTGAAGCTTGGACTGAGTTTGAAGAATAGTGGAGAGCCATGGTGGATTCTTGAACAGGAAAACAACAGAATCAGGGAAATGGCTGCTTTTAAAAGCGTGTCTTAGCACTGGACAGTTTTCTTACTAAAAACTCCAACCATAGAATTTTTGAGCTTAAAGAGCCTCTAGATAATTTTTCCATCAGTTTCAAGCTCCTGACCCATGAACCAGAGTCAGCCCCACAGTCCCAAAGTATATTTTCTTTAGTTTGGTCCCCATAGTGTGTCTTACCTTTTTTTTTTTTCTTTTAGTTTTTAGCTTAAACATGTACCCTCTGATTCATAGTTTCTTCTCATGGTCGGTCAGTTGAACTTTGTAGAATGGCCAGGTGGAGCTAGGAGGAAAGAATTCTTAGCGAAATAAAATTCTAACCAACGAAAGAATGTTATTGGGTGTGTTTCATCTCATTCCAAGGCTTATTTCAAAGGTGGCTTTTTCTTTTTTAAACTGCCATGAATTTTGCATAACTGTGGTCACTGAGAACTCTGAGAACATGCATACCAACCAAGAACCATCCTCAAAACCAGAGGGTTCGACTCTTGGAAATAGACAGTGTGTCTTTGAGCCAGACTTTGGCTATTTATAACTGACCACCCTTCGCCGACAATGCACTTTTAACAGGCGATGTAGATTCCCAGACCACTTGTTAATGATGCCCATTGATTAATATTGACAAGTTCTTATTCCCCAAGAAGGGGCTGACTTTCCCAGGAGAATTTCCTCTGTTTATAAAGATGCAAGTAGAAGAATTGGCCTAAATATAATAAAAATACATTTTTTCCCCTTGTCTCCCTTCTTGAGTCCTTGCCACACCTTGTCTGCTTTCTGTTCTTAACTGAACCACAGACTAATTGGCCAGTATTTGCATATAACTGTTCATTTCAGGGTACAAAGTACTTGGAAGGGGGAAAATTAAAGGTTCACATTTTTAAACTGAAACACCGTCTTAATGATGTTTCCATGGTCACGGATTGAAATCCCACAATTTATGCATGTGGAGCACGTTTTTTTCTTAGAATAAAACTTTATATAAGGTTTCTCAGCCTCTCCACAATTGTCATTTTGGGCCAGCAGTTACCTCAGTAGTGAACACTATCTTGTGCACTGGGACGTAAGGGTCTCTAGCCACTGGCACCAGTGGCTACATCGCTCCCACTCCTGACACCCGGAAATGTCTCTTCAGTTCAGTTCAGTCACTCAGTCGTGTCCAACTCTGTGACCCTGTGAACCGCAGCACGCCAGGCCTCCCTGTCCATCACCAACTCCCGGAGTACCCCCAAACCCATGTCCATTGAGTCGGTGATGCCATCCAACCATCCCATCCTCTGTCGTCCCCTTCTCCTCCTGCCCTCAATCCCTCCCAGCGTCAGGGTCTTTTCAGATGAGTCAGCTCTTCACATCAGGTGGCCAAAGTATTGGAGTTTCAGCTTCAGCATCAGTCCTTCCAAAGAACACCCAGGACTGATCTCCCTTAGGATGGACTGCTTGGATCTCCTTGCTGTCCGAGGGACTCTCAAGAGTCTTCTCCAACACCACAATTCAAACGCAGCAATTCTTCTGCACTCAGCTTTCTTTATAGTCCAACTCTCATACCCATACATGACTACTGGAAAAACCATAGCCTTGACTAGACAGACCTTTTTGACAAAGTAATGTCTCTGCTTTTCAATATGCTATCTAGGTTGGTCATAACTTTCCTTCCAAGGAGTAAGTGTCTTTTAATTTCTTTTTCTTTTTTTTAAATTTAATTTTATTTATTTATTTATTTATTTTTACTTTATTTTACTTTACAATTCTGTATTGGTTTTGCCATACATTAACATGAATCCACCACGGGTGTACATGCGTTCCCAAACATGAACCTCCCTCCCACCTCCCTCCCCATAACATCTCTCTGGGTCATCCCCGTGTACCAGCCCCAAGCATGCTGTATCCTGCATCTGACATAGACTAGAGGTTTGATTCTTACATGATATTATACATGTTTCAATGCCATTCTCCCAAATCATCCCACCCTCTCCCTCTCCCTCTGAGTCCAAGAGTCCGCTATATACATCTGTGTCTTTCTTGCTGTCTTGCATACAGGGTCATCATTGCCATCTTTCTATATTCCATATATATGTGTTAGTATACTGTATTGGTGTTTTTCTTTCTGGCTTACTTCACTCTGTATAATCGGCTCCAGTTTCATCCATCTCATCAGAACTGATTCAAATGTATTCTTTTTAACGGCTGAGTAATACTCCATTGTGTATATGTACCACAGCTTTCTTATCCATTCATCTGCTGATGGACATCTAGGTTGTTTCCATGTCCTGGCTATTATAAACAGTGCTGTGATGAACATTGGGGTACATGTGTCTCTTTCTGGAAATAAAAGCAAAAATAAACAAATGGGATCTAATTAAAATTAAAAGCTTCTGCACAACAAAGGAAAATATAAGCAAGGTGAAAAGACAGCCTTCTGAATGGGAGAAAATAATACCAAATGAAGCAACTGACAAACAACTAATCTCAAAAATATACAAGCAACTTACGCAGCTCAATTCCAGAAAAATAAATGACCCAATCAAAAAATGGGCCAAAGAACTAAATAGACATTTCTCCAAAGAAGACATACGGATGGCTAACAAACACATGAAAAGATGCTCAACATCACTCATTATTAGAGAAATGCAAATCAAAACCACAATGAGGTACCACTTCACACCAGTCAGAATGTCTGCAATCCAAAAATCTGCAAGCAATAAATGCTGGAGAGGGTGTGGAGAGAAGGGAACCCTCCTACACTGTTGGTGGGAATGCAAACTAGTACAGCCACTATGGAGAACAGTGTGGAGATTCCTTAAAAAATTGCAAATAGAACTGCCTTATGACCCAGCAATCCCACTGCTGGGCATATACACCGAGGAAACCAGAATTGAAAGTGCCTTTTAATTTCATAGATGCAGTCACCATATGCAGTGATTTTGAAGCCCCAGAAAGATAAGGTCAGCCACTGTTTCCCCATCTATTTGCATGAAGTGATGGGACCAGATGCCATGATCTTTGTCTTCTGAATGTTGAGCTTTAAGCCAACTTTTTCACTCTCCTCTTTCACGTTCATCAAGAGGCTATTTAGTTCTTCACTTTCTGCTAAGGGTGGTGTCATCTGCATATCTGAGGTTATTGATATTTTTCCCAGCAATCTTGATTCCAGCTTGTGCTTAATCCAGCCCAGTGTTTCTCATGATGTACTCTGCATATAAGTTAAATAAGCAGGGTGAAAACATACAGCCTTGATGTACTCCTTTTCCTATTTGGAACCACTCTGTTGTTCCATGTCTAGTTCTAACTGTTGCTTCTTGACCTGCATACACGTTTTTCAAGAGGCAGGTCAGGTGGTCTGGTATTCCCATCTCTTTCAGAATTTTCCACAGTTTATTGGAATCCACACAGTCAAAGGCTTTGGCATAGTCAACAAAGCAGAAATAGATGTTTTTCTGGAAGTCTCTTGCTTTTTTGATGATCCAGCAGATGTTGGCAATTTGATCTCTGGTTCCTCTACCTTTTCTAAAACCAGCTTGAACAGCTGGAAGTTCACGGTTCACGGTATTGCTGAAGCCTGGCTTGCAGAATTTTAAGCATCACTTTACTGTGACGGCACACAGGCGCTGCCCAAAGGAGCTACTCTAGGCCCAAGGCCGGAGGCAGTGGCCGAGAGAAATGTCTCTGCTGCTGCTGCTAACTTGCTTCAGCTGTCTCTAGTCACTGCCAAATGTCCCTCTGGGTGGGAAAAAGTCTCCCTCCAAACGCTCTAGATAGCACAGTTAACAGAAATACTAAATTTGGCAATAGGAGAATTAAAATGATAAAATCAAGTACACTTTAGTCTTCTAAAATTAAAGAGCATTAAGATAAACTGACCAAAAGTTGTAAGTAGATGAAGAAGTTTATCAAAAAGATCCTTATAAAATCAGAGGAGCTGAAAGGAAAAAAGCAGGCTAAAGAAAATATTTTAAAACTTAGGAACTCCCTGTCTAAAGAAATTAATGCTTATTTTTCATTGGTATTAACATGATAGGAGGGGTGTGTGAGTAATAGTATATCTCTTCTTCCTTACTCGAGTAATTACAATGCGACATCCAAACATACACCCAGAAGAGGTTTCAAAACCGGATGTAGGAACTAGAGACTAATAAGATGCAAAAAGAAAATATAAAAGCGACAAAGGCTACGTGCATTTTTTCTTTTACAATGATTCTTTTTGGAGTAAGCAAAATTTATCCCCAAGTCTTCCCAGGCTATTAAAGGGAAGAAACAGAAAGGAATCGTTTAGGCTTTCATTTGCTCTATTTCATCATGTTTTAATGTGTAGCTGTTGTAGTTTGAACATGCGATTTTCATACAGTAGCTGTCTACACATTCAGGCTGTGAAAGAAAGTGAAAGTTGCTCGGTCCCGTCCAACTCTTTGCAATCCCATGGACTATATAGTCCATGGAATTATCCAGGCCAGAATACTGGAGTGGGTAGCCAGTCCCTTCTCCAGGGGATCTTCCCAACTCAGGGATAGAATCCAGGTCTCCCCCATGGCTGGCAGATTCTTTACCAGCTGAGCCACCAGGGAAGCTAGAGTGGTATAAAAGTTAATGAATTCAGAATCAGGGAACCATCACACTGAGAGAACTTTAGGGAATATTGTATTCAGCAGGTCTTATCTCTAGTTGTAGATTTCAAACACCTGAGGAGTTTTGAAAAACTATATATGTGTGTATATATACATATGTATATGTATATATAGGTGTCCAGGCCCTATGGACAGATATTCTGACTTAATTAGTATGGGAGGAGGCGTCGCTATTATTTTTAAACACTGCCCAGGTGATGCTAAAGTTAAGAACCACTGATCTAATCCTTGTTTTGCAAACCTAAATGGTTTCAGGGACCAGGAACTTAATGCAAATTAATTAGGTGGTCTCATTGTAAGACAATAGGGCCCGGTGGGGACTCTGGTAAACGGAACACTGGACTAAAGACCTGTCTAAAAACCTTCTGCTGCTCAGTTATGGCCATGTGGAAATGCTGCCCTGGTTTTCATTAGAAACCAGATATCTAGGTTCTTTAGAGAAATTTAAATTTCTCTAATTTTTTGGAACATTGTTAAGAAGCCAAATGAAGCACTTCTGTAGCCTGCCAGCTTTCAACCCTAAATCCAGTCCAACTGTTCATTTCACCAATGAGGAAATGGAGAACCAGAAATTATACAGCTGCCCCTGATGACATAACTAGTGGTAGAATGGAGATTGGATTCAGAGTCTGGCTCCAACTGCAGTATTAGATTTTTCTAATTATCCCACATTGCTGTGCTCCAGCTGTTCATGATGGTGAGACCATTTATTAAGTACCAATAACGTACCAGGCACTGTGCTAGGTATAGTGAAACATACAGACTGTCTTTTTTAAACCTTTTGGGAATCAGGGATTAGAGATTAATATTTTACCCATTTTAGAGATGGGGAAAGTGAGGCTGAGAGTCATTAACTCACATGTTACCTAACAGCAAAGCTTGTGCTGTTAACCCTTGGTTACTCTGCTTTCCTGGCTCCTTGCCCATATTGTTTAAGGAATCTCTCTCGATTCCATTTGGAAGAAACGCTTATAGCTCTAGTTCTTGGGGAATAAATCCAGGTCTGGCCCAGTGATGCTCTTCCTTGGTCCGTCTTTGTTGTTTATTATTAAAGTTGACCCTTCTCGAGGTATGAGGTCAGCTTTTCACCAGGTCTGCTGGAAGCCCATGAAAAATGACAACCCTAATGAAATGCACTCTCAGGGAGACCCTGTCAGGCTGGCTGTGGTTATGCACAATTTGCCTGTTTCAGAAGAAATGGAATAAATTGAATGCTGGCCTCTGTGTCCCTCCCTGGACTCTCAGTCAGACTGCAAACTCAGACAAAGGCTTCCCTTGAAAGGCACCATAAGGACAGGACTGCTTTGCAATGGAA
The DNA here is from genome assembly GCF_014754425.2 of Oryx dammah. Lineage (NCBI taxonomy): Eukaryota > Metazoa > Chordata > Mammalia > Artiodactyla > Bovidae > Oryx > Oryx dammah. Next base: position 32,428,780 of record NW_024070193.1, read on the forward strand.
AAAATGCTTTTAAGAAGAATGTGGAAGATAGATGAAGACCGTTTACCATTCAATTCTAGTCAGAATCAATGAGCGTATTTGCATAACTGACTCAGCATCTATTGCTATTCTTTTTGACCTCAGGCTAACATTATTTCAACAACTGACAATCCGAGTGCACAAATATCCTTCAGACTTTTCTCCAAATTTTAGATGAGGAATAAAAAATTCATCATGTTCACTTCAAAGCACAGGTGTTCGAATTTAAAACAGAAACTGAGAGTTCATTTTCTCAGTTTAGTCCATTCTCTGCAGTCTAGTCCTTTCTCTGCAGAGCCCTGGGCTCAACAGTAAGGATCTGACCCCTAAGGGCATGATCTGACTTCAAGGACTCCCAGTGAATGGGGGTGGGGTCAGGTGGGAGGTAGGGGTGTTGATTGGAGGTATATAATAAGTAGTACAGACATAGAGGTCACAATTATTGCTGTGAGTTCAGAATTGCTATCCTAACTTTTAAATTGCTTTCATTTCACCAGGTATATGGTTTAGTTATAGGAAAAACCCTAAGCAATAGAGAAAAAAGCTCTAAGATTCTCCAGCATCCCTCCACTTCAGAAATACCCACCATTATCAATTGGGGCATCTCTTCTATATTTTTTCCATACACTTATAAATGGCCTTCTTTTTTAATGCAAGTCAGGTTATACAGTGAACCGGGCTTCAGAATATATTTTATTCTCCATTAGCATGGTGTAAAGAAATGAAAAGCAGAGGAATGTCTGTGGCTGATTCACAAGGAAGAGGTTGGACTAGTAGCAACTTTTTCGGGATGGAGATATAAGTGCTCAAGGCACCATGCATGCAGACCATAGTAGAGGTGGGGTGATGGGGGAACAAGGCCCCTGGATTCTTGACACAGCATAGGATGGAGCAGTGACTACCAGGCCCCTGTTGCTTCTCACTTTAGTGGAGATACAGAAAATTTAAACTAAATCTGCCATTGTATTTTAGATTCTGAATTCCAGTTAGATCAGTTAACAGACCAATACCTAAACTGATGAACAGTAGCCAACTTGTCTATTTACTTGTATTTTGATTATCCTAGACCCCTCTCAGGTAAACACTTCTGCAGAGCCTTAATGCATAACTCTCACCTTTTACAGGTCCATCCCCCCGTGGGTTCATTGACATCCGTTCTTCCATTTATCCCCACATTCAACAGACCATGTAGAGTATGAACAGTGAACCAGGCACTGGTGAGATTACAGAAAATAGACAACCTTTGGCTTTAAGAAAACTATAGTCCAAGGATGGGAGAAAGAGAAGGCAGCAATTATGGTACAGAGGGACTGGAATTATCACTAAGAGAAGGAAGTGGATGCAATGGGAGAAGGAAAGAGGGGAGCTAAGATGGGAGGGGGCACCCAGGAAAGACTTTGAGGAGGAATGAATCCTACCTGTGAGTCGGAGGAGCCTCATTTGAGTTCAGCCATGTACAAGAAACTTTGAAAGAGACATTAGTATAGTGGTTAAAAGCAAGGCCTTGGCATCTGAAGTGAATTCAGATCTTGGGTCTAAACAGGTGAAACCTCACACTGCTACTGGATCGTGCACCTAAGTCCATTTCGCAGTTTGTAACAGGACCACCTTATCCTTGTGCTCCAGGGCTTTCCGGGAGGCTCAGTGGTAAAGAATCTGCCTGCAATGCAGGAGACGCAGCAGGCATAGGTTCAATCCCTGGGTTGGGAAGATCCCCCGGAGGAGGGAATGGCTACCCATTCCAGCATTCTTGCCTGGAGAACCCCACGGACAGAGGAACCTGGTGGGCTACAGTCCATGGGGTCTCAGAGTGTTGGACACGACTGAGTGACTGAGCACGCCTGGGCACATCCTTGTGCTCCATCTGCCTGAGTGTATATTCCGAGTCCAGTCTCCCTTCGGTTCCTTCCTCCCACCATGTTCTCAAACACACAATATTATTTCCATCCTCGGATTCCTGGGCTGTCTACTGAGCTTCTGACCCCTACTTTCTAGCTTATTTCTGCATAAAATCATTCCCATAACGCAGGTCATCCTGCAGGTCTCAGTGAGTGTGGGAATTCCTTTTCGATGTTACAGTACTCGAGATGCTGTTGTCACTAAATAAACATTGATCAACTGCATGGGCAGATTATTGAAAAGGAAGAGTATCCCATGGCAGTCTCATGAAATGAATGGCTTTATAGCTTCATATTTTCCCCTCAAAATCCAGAATTACCATTTATTACTGCTTGATTGCTCATGAAATGGCATCTCCCCAAAGGCAGACTCTTGGTATTTTTCTTGCTTGCTCCTAGAGAAATTAGATAATGCAAACTTATACCAGTGAAAGCCTCTGAATAACTGAATCCAGTTCAGTTTATTCACTCAGTCGTGTCCGACTCTTTGTGACCCATGAACTGCAGCACACCAGGCCTCCCTGTCCATCATCAGCTCCTGGAGTTTACTCGAACTCATGTCCATTGAGTTGGTGATGATATCCAACCATCTCATCCTCTGTCATCCCCTTCTCCTCTTGCCCTCAATCTTTCCCAGCATCAGGGTCTTTTCAAATGAGTCAGCTCTTCACATCAGGTGGCCAAAGTACTGGAGTTTCAGCTTCAACATCAGTCTCTCCAATGAACACCCAGGACTGGTCTCCTTTAGGATGGATTGGTTGGATCTCCTTGCAGTCCAAGGGACTCTCAAGAGTCTTCTCCAATACCACAGTTCAAAAACATCAATTCTTTGGTGCTCAGCTTTCTTTATAGTTCAACTCTCACATCCATACATGACTACTGGAAAAACCATAGCCTTAACTAGATGGACCTTTGTTGGCAAAGTGATGTCTCTGCTTTTTAATATGCTGTCTAGGTTGGTCATAATTTTCCTTCCAAGGAGTAAGCAACTTTTTATTTCATGGCTGCAGTCACCATCTGCAGTGATTTTGGAGCCCCCCAAAATAAAGTCAGCCACTTTTCCCACTAATTCCCCATCTATTTGCCATGAACAATGGGACCAAATATCTGAATAGACTGTGGAAATATCTGCTTCTTAACATACCTCCAATTTTATAATTTTCAGCCCTTAAAGAGGTTCACAGCAGGCATCAGGTCACTCATAGGTCCTAACATTCTTTGACTGCTTGGTGGGTATATCTTGGAACAAAACATCTCTGGTTAAAACATGAGTGCAGAAGCACAGAATGGAAAAGAAACAGGAAGACAAAGGAAGAGAAACCCGATAATGTAGCTTGGACTTGTGTAGAAAATTAAATGTTTAGAACTACATGAGTTTCTTTGTTAGAGTTCAAACTGATATGTAGCAGAGATCTCCTGGAAGCAAAAAGGAGAGAAATTTTGGCTTACTACGATGGTGGGTTCCACTGGAATGGGAAGTTCTCTGCTTCTGGAGGATATCTGGTATATGTGATGCTCTGAATTAGGCATAGAAGGTTATGTACCTTGACCAAGGTGTGAGCTGATCAAATGGAATGATGTGTTAAGTACTTTAAGTATATTATTTATTATCCATGGGAATATAATATTTTAAGATTTGTGGATAAGAGAACTAAGACTTAAAGGGATTAATTACCCAAGGACACAAGGTTACTATGAGAAAGAACCAGGATTCAAAAATAAATCTACATTTAAATCTTATTTCAACTTTCATCTGAGAGCTTTCAGATACAATTAGCACAAAGTAAAAAAAAGAAAAAATTGGTTTCCATTTAGAAAACTCGTGTTTTAGCTTTTGCACTTAATCCGTACCACTGCACAATTTAAATTTCCATTTTAGTTAGGGCAACTTATGGCTAGGAAGGCTTCCCTTGTGGCTCAGCTGGTAAAGAATCCGCCTGCAATGTAGGAGACCTGGGTTTGATCCCTGGGTTGGGAAGATCCCCTGGAGAAAGGAAAGGCTACTCACTCTAGTATTCTAGCCTGGAGAATTCCATGGACAGCATATGGGGTTGCAAAGAGTTGGACACGATGAGCGACTTTCACTTCACTTCACTTCACTAAGGTTAGGAACATTGAGATGCTAAAGGTCTCACAGGCCACAAAGGGAAGAATCAAATACCCATTCAGATATGTTTGATCCTGTTTTCCAGCTATGCTCAAGTTCTTATTCTGTTTATTTTTGCTTCAGACTTTTTCCTGTGTGTTCTCCTTGGTTCTCTGTTGAGCTTGGAGCTTACACTCTAAATCCTGTATCAGTGAGACAGCTGCTGCACCAAGGAAGTTAATAAAAGGTGGAATTCAGCTGCCACTGCTTACAAGCATCTCTAGAATTTAAATTAGGAGAGAAACTTACACAAACTTTTACAGAGCTGTTTTTTTTTTCCTTTTATACTTTTCATCTGGATATCTCTTTGATAAGTGCAACTTTGTATGGGGATGTTTGCCAAGAGCCTTACTTGGGAATAAGAAACATTACCATTCTTGAAAGGGGAACAGTGAAGCCTAGAAAAAGAATGTGTATGCGTAACATATCACAGATAGGCCGGGGAAGCTGAAGTGCGCCAACCCACAGCAACTGAAATAGTGGCATCTTGAAAGTAAATGTCCTATAGATTTTCAGAATAGACTGTTGATTAGGCAACGCAATACTTCTTAGTCCTCTGGCCCTAAGGCACACACCACCATGGCAGAATTGACTAGTGTTCAAAACTGGGAAGTTAGGGAAGGTGTTTCTGAGATTTTAGGGCCCAGTACGGATGCGTCTAAGGTTTGTCTTACAGGATAGCGAATGGTTGGAATTGGGCATATTTTGTGACATATTAGCTGTCAGTGGTAGACACAAAAAGGAAAAGATCTGAAATTTAACTTTAGTGAACAAGCACTCAAGTTCAGCTCAGTTCAGTTGCTCAGTCATGTCCGACTCTCTGCGACCCCATGAATCACAGCATGCCAGGCTTCCCTGTCCATCACCAACTCCTGGAGTTTACCCAAACTCATGTCCATTGAGTGGGTGATGCCATCCAGCCATCTCATCCTCTGTCCCCTTCTCTTCCTGCCCCCAATGCCTCCCAGCATCAGGGTCTTTTCCAGTGAGTCAGCTCTTCACATCAGGTGGCCAAAGTATTGGAGTTTCAGCTTCAATATCAGTCCTTCCAATGAACACCCAGGACTGATCTCCTTTAGGATGCACTGGTTGGATCTCCTTGCAGTCCAAGGGACTCTCAAGAGTCTTCTCCAATATCACAGTTCAAAAGCATCAATTCTTCGGCACTCAGCTTTCTTCACAGTCTAACTCTCACATCCATACATGACCACTGGAAAAACCATAGCCTTGACTAGACGGACCTTTGTTGGCAAAGTAATGTCCCTGCATTTGAATATGCTGTCTAGGTTGGTCATAACTTTCCTTCCAAGGAGTAAGTGTCTTTTAATTTCATGGCCGCAGTCACCATCTGCAGTGATTTTGGAGCCCCCCAAAATAAAGTCTGACACTGTTTCCACTGTTTCTCCAAAGTGATGGGACCAGATGCCATGATGTTCATTTTCTGAATGTTGAGCTTTAAGCCAACTTTTTCACTCTCCTCTTTCACTTTCCTCAAGAGGCTTTTTACTTCCTCTTCACTTTCTGCCATACATATCTGAGGTTATTGATATTTCTCCCGGCAATCTTGTTTCCAGCTTGCCGGGGTCCAGCCCCAGTGGATCCAGGGTGATTCAAAGGTGGGGGGATGGCGTCGGCATCTTTGGAAAAATACATATTTAATTACAGATATATAGAGAGATTAGAAACGGATAGTGTAGTAGGAGATAGTGTAGTGGAGAAAAGGAGTCTAAATTCAGCCAGAGAAATGAGAGCAAGAAAGAAGTGACATGGTGGAATCAGTCTTTCCAGAAACTGATCCGATTTCTTTATTTTTGGGTTTGCTTATATACCTTTTGTTACACATAGGGATGAATACAGAGTCACGCGGGGGTCAGCAGTCCTGACCTTTATCAAAATCAGATGCTTCACATAAATGTATAACAAAAAAAGGTCTTAGGGATATTACATCATCTTCTAGCCATGAGTGAGACCTGCTGACATTCTATGATCCTTTCTTTCTGATAACCAAAAACCTTATTTCTTCCAAGGGTGTTTTTTCTTAAACCAGGCACTACCCTCCAGATAAAGTTCCAGACAAAGTGAGGGTGTGGTGAGTTACAATCAAGAAAGGAATTTATTTAACCCAAGGTTAACAGGATTAATCTTAAAGGTTAATACTTATTTCTCCTATATGCTTAAAGGTTAATACTTATTTCTCCTATATGTTAGTTATATTCATTATACGGGCAGGGAACATGGAGATTTAGCAGCAAACATCAGCCCAACAAATGAAAATCCTTTCATCAATGCTCCCCTTAAGATCTATTTAGTCTTAAGATAGTGATAAAGTTACATTTTCACATAGCAAGGACACAGTGATATATAACAAAGTACAGTGATCTATTACAAAAGAGAAAATTCATTAACTCAAAAAGTCTAGTATTGCTAACCTTAAAAACTACTATATTTCCTTTTCTATATTCCAAATACATTGATTAATATATTCCCAGGTGCCTAAGGATATGGAGGCCTGGCGGCAATCATTGACTCAACAATGAGAAAAGCCCTATGCTAATTAAGACTCTCAAAATACTCCAAAACTCTCTGTGCTGTTTATGGTTAAGAGGTAGTAAACAATCATGTGGTAGGAGTATGGATAATCCTGTCACACAAGCTAGTCTGTCAGCAGAGAGGTTTGACCTGAGACATCCTTGTCCCACCCAGAGCAGAGAATTAGCAGCAATTATTGACACAACAAATGAAAAAACCCTTCACCAATATAATTCCTAACCAACCCATTATACTAATAATTTCTAACTCCCCAAAAGAATTTGCCTTTAGTAAGTCTAAAACATCTCATGCCTCTCAGATTGGGAGGCTGTAAACAATCACATGTGGCCAGACGAACCTATACCGGTGGGCTAGATAACCTTCAGAGGAGTCCGTAAGCTGAAACACTCTTGTCACGCCCAGGAATTTTTATTGCCTTGGAGCTGCACGTTTACTCCTTCTCCGAGAGAAATGGTTATGGGGGAGAACATAAAGCAGACTCTGGTTTTGGGGTAGATGCTCGGGAACAGGGGCTTTCCTGAGGCTTGATCACGCCTTTGCCTATGCCAAGCCTCCTTCCTCATGACCTTTGCCATGGGCGGAGTTCCTCACGCTGGCCCCCAACACCAGCTTGTGTTTCTTCCAGTCCAGCGTTTCTCATGATGTACTCTGCATATAAGTTAAATAAGCAGGGTGACAATATACAGCCTTGACATACTCCTTTTCCTTTTTGGAACCCGTCTGTTCCATGTCCAGTTCTAACTGTTGCTTCCTGACCTGCATACAGGTTTCTCAAGAGGGAGGTCAGGTAGTCTGGTTTTGCCATCTCTTTCAGAATTTTCCACAGTTTATTGTGATCCACACAGTAAAAGGCTTTGGTGTAGTCAATAAAGCAGAAATTGATGTTTTTCTGGATCTCTCTTGTAAGTACTAAGTCTTTATAAATAAGATACTTTAATTGGTAGGCATTCCTATCTTATATGAGGGAGGATTTCCTTCCAGGAATAGGTAGGGACTTACTCTTACCTGTTCTCAGTATTAATACAAGCATGGGACAATATGCCCAACCCCAGTACTGTTTAGGCAGGGATAGGAGATTAGGCTGGTTTCAGTTCTCAGACAAAGAGTACCAGGATTGTTCAAAAACAGGCCATGGCTATGATTGGCCTGTATTAGCCAGGGTCCTCCTTACAGGGCCAACATAAGCAGGAGTCCCTTCTTCAATAATTATGTGATGACTAGGTAAGTCTCAATTGCCTTTCTTTTTCCCAAGGGCTTCTCCTATAGTATAAGCACTTCTAAGCTAAAGAGATAACAAAACTGAAAGTGATCATTTTCCTCTCCTACAAGCACTTTATCTCAAACTTTGCTTTGCATAAGAATCCATCAGGGAATCTCTTATGAATGAAAATAGTGAACCCACCCAGGTATGGTTGTGAAGTAGGACCCAAGACTCCAAATATTAAATGAGCATCTCCCCTGCTATCCCCAACTACTACTACCATTATCAAATGATGCCTGTGTAGTGATCTCAGGACCACACTTTGAGAAACACTGAGAACTCTGAGTTTTTCTGGGTGGTATAGAGTCTAGAATTGCCACCTGCTACTTGTAGGTAATCTTTGTTTTCTCTGGAGTTTCCTTCTACTGACATCTCTAAGCATTTCAACATGGCCACAGGTTAAGGAATTAATTGGGTTTATCTTAACTCTCTGGTAGATTATGTGAGATTGGGGTCCCAGAATCTACAGGATTTGTTTATAAAAGCTATTCACTTTGTCCTTCTACTAATTACGTCACACCTTGTCACCTCACTTCTGATGCTTCAGTGGAAGATAGCCACACTGTGGGAGATCTTTAATGGCATTTTTTTTCCCATTGGCATTTTTGGAGGAATAGAATTTCCCTTCTGTTTTTAAATAAATTTGTTCATTGACTTTTTTTTGTTTGTTTGTTTTACAGAGAAGTGTAAAGAAGCATGTAAGAAACACCTAAAATTCTGCCGGTTAGTTATCTTAACATTTGTGCTAAGACTTTGAGACATTTTTTCGCTGGAACCACAAATTTTACAAAACTTGGATTATGCTATAATACTTTTTCTGCTTCTTTAAAGAAACTTACTATGTCATGAATATTGTTTAACTTAATAAATTTAGTTGAATAGTTGAATACATAGTTGTCATTTTTTTTATTATGAGAAACCTGCTCCAAGGAATATTCCTGTGCACATATTTCAGCACAATTGCTTTAATAACTGCTTATGCTATGTTACTACTAAGTACAAACACTGGGTCACAGTTAAGATTTAAGCACATACTATACAACTTTCTTCTGGGAAAGCTTACAGTTGTGTGTCTTCCACACCCCCAAAATGTTGGCTACTTAGAGAAGACTTCTATGATGGTATCATTCTAAATAAAACTGCATCACTTCCACTTCAATGCTCTTTATCCTATTACCTTCTTCACTGCACTTATCACCACTTGGCATATTATATATTTGTTTGTTTATGTTCTGTCTCTCCAATTGAACTATATGCCCCACGAGTGAAGGGACTTTGCTTCTTTTGTTCACTGTCGTAACTCCTGCTCTTAGAAGAGTGCCTGGCAGACAGTAGGTGCTCAATAATTTTTTTTTGACTAATGATCTGCTTCTAACATGAGGTACTAATATTATCTTTTATTCTCCTTTGTAAAGAGCCATCTTCCCTTGAACAGGAAAAGTACAGTCATATGAGGGTAGCTTAGCCAATTAGTGTGTTCTGCGGTACCTGCTCCCATCTGTTCAGTCAGCTCTTCTTCAAAAGTCCCAGATTTGCTTACTTCAACTATGAAAATATTATTACTGTCAGAATGACAACATTTTTATCCCACCCATCTAGCGGAAATACCCTTTGATCCAGCATTGGCAAACTTTTTTGTAGAGAGGCAGATAATAAATATCTGAAGCTTTCTTGGGGCCATATGATCTTTGTCACAACACTCAACTCTGGTTGGACCATGAAAACAGTCATAGATAAACAAATAGAATAGGTAAACAAATAAGTCTGACTGTGTCCCAGTAACACTTGATTTATAAAAACAGGTGGCAGCTGGGTTTGGCTCCCAGGCTCTAGCTTGTTGTCCCCTATTTTAGAATCGAACTCTTAGTTCTCACTGATTGCATGTTATACAGAGTCAAGCTCTAGCCAATTAAAATGTATTGTGAGCCACAGATGTGAGCCAAACATGTAATTTAAAATTTTCTAGCAGCCCCATAACAAAAAATAAAAACAAAGAGGTGAAATTAATTTTAAGAATATATTATATGTAGCCAAATATATTCAAAAGACTGTTTCAAAATATAGATACATTGATGTGATAGTTTACATTCTTACATGAAGTTTTGGGGATTCTGGTGTGTCTTTGACACTGACAGCACATCTCCATTCGGTCCAGCCATACTGCAAGAACTCAGGAGCTACACTGGCTCGTGACCACTGTGCTGGACAGGGCTGATCCAGAGCACCTTGCCACCGTGGACATTTGAGCAGGAATGTACATGGCTCTGGGGGACTGTAACAATACACGATAAGATATCATCCCTTGCCTCTAGACTCTAGTAGTGCTTTTTCAAATTGTGACAATCAAAAATATCTCCAAACATCACTAAATGTTCCTGGAAGGACAACATCACTCCAGTTGAAAATCACCAATATAGAGTAAGCATTCTAAAACGAAGTCAGTGAATCCCCTGGAACCACGCATGACATTAGGTGTCCATGTGCTTAGGTGCATTTTGGGGTACAAATCATAAAGGGGGAAGGAGATGGTCTATAGCTTTCCACAGTTTCCCAAAGGTATCTGTGATGCAAGAGATTTTAAATCTCTAGTGGAAAGAGATGTTAAATTATACAACGAGGTGCATGCCACCAATAAATTCATACAAGTCCAAACATCTGCTTTCAAAATGAAATCAATTCCCATGATAAGCCTAAATATTTCAGTCTCGTTAGACTATTCTATTGCTTTGCCCTCTTGACCCTTTAGTGTTGCAATACTGATTTTGATCACTTCGTTTGTAGCATTAAATAGCAAGGAAATCCATGAAGAAGTAGATGCTGGTCAAAATACTACAATGGAAAGGGATTATAACGCAGCATTTTAGTAACCAGAGAATCATTATTATAGAAACTTCAAATTAGCTAAATGAAAAGGTGGGGAGATTAGAGGTTAAGTTTATATGCTCTAAATAGCTATGGGATCTGTTGAGGCTGAGTGGGACTGGGGCACAAGCTTTCTTACATTGAATGAGAAGAAAATGATATAACTCATGTAGGGGGTATTAAGGTTATTGTCTCCTTTACCAGTCACTTTGGTTTACACTCAAAACTCTGCTTGACTGCTTACAGCTACCTGCAGACACGGAGTGGAGAAGTCTGACTGTGATGCCAAGGGTAATGAAGGTAAATGATAATGAGCTTTTCCTATTTCCTCCAGATGCTATAAAATATTAGGATGGGCTGATAAGAGCATTAGAATATGAACTATCTCTACTGGACATGAGCATCCAAAAAGAGAGCTCCTCAACCATCTGCTTCCATTCTGAGTCAATAATTATCACTGTAAAGATATACTCCCTCTCCAAGCCCCCCATAAAGCGGATCTCCTGCCCTTAAAATCTGTGTGATTTGAATATGAATTGACTGAGGTTTTTCTGGGAGGTTGTTACTAAGAGATCCTTTAGCTCTTCTCTCTAAATGAAACAGTCTCCTCAATTCCTGCTTGTTTTTGAGCCTAAATGCACTTCCAAATTTAGTTACATAGAAACAGTCTACTTTTCACACGTTCTCTTGAGAAAAAGGCTAAGCCATTTATTTGGTCCACATTTCCCACTTAGGAAGGGCTTATATTTTTGATGTTGTATCCTTTTAGACTTTTGATGCTACCGTATTTTCTTTCAATGAATGTATACTTGTTGTTAGAGAGATGTACTGACAGGACTGAAGAAGGGGGGTGTTCTTTGTGCTGTGCTTAGTCACTCAGTTGTGTCCAACTCTTTGTGACCCCATGGACTGTACCTGCCAGGCTCCTCTGTCCATGAGATTCTCCAGGCAAGAATACCAGAGTGGCTTGCCATGCCCTCCTCCAAGGGATTTTTCAAACCCAGGAATCGAACCCAGGTCTCTCGCATTGCAGGCGGATTCTTTACTGTCTGAGCCACCAGGGAAGCCCCTTTAAGATTATGAGCCTATACCAGATCACCCTTTTCATAGTTCACTTGGAACCAAATTTTTATAAGTATCACCTGCAATCATCTTATAGGTAATGCAATTATGCTGAAAGCAGCTCTTCTGACCCTTTCCTATACCTATTTCTGTTCCCCTCTAACCTTAAAAGAACCTAGCTATAAGAATGAGATTGAAACCATTTACCAGTTTGGAACTCAAACCACATGGCTGGTTCTGAGTTCAGTTCAGTCTCTCAGTTGTGTCCGACTCTTTGTGACCCCATGGACACGCCAGGCTTCCGTGTCCATCACCAACACCTAGAGCTTGCTCAAATTCATGTCCATCAAGTTGGTGATGCCATCCAACCATCGCATCCTCTGTCGTCCCCTTCTCCTCTTGCCTTCAATCTTTCCCAGCAGCAGGGTCTTTTCAAATGAGTCAGTTTTTCGCATCAGGTGGCCAAAGTATTAGAGTTTCAGCTTCAGCATCAGTCCTTCCAATGAATATTCAGGACTGATTTACTTTAGGATGGACTGGTTGGATCTCCTTGCAGTCTAAGGAATTCTCAAGAGTCTTTTCCAACACCACAGTACAAAAGCATCCATTCTTCAGTGCTCAGTTTTCTTTATGGTCCAACTCTCCTATCCATACATGACTACTGGAAAGACCATAGCCTTGAATAGACAGACCTTTGTCTGCAAAGCAATATCTCTGCTTTTGAATATGCTGTCTAGGTTGGTCATAGCTTTTCTTCCAAGGAGTAAGCATCTTTTAATTTCATGGCTGCAGTCACCATCTGCAGTGATTTTGGAGCCCCTCAAAATAAAATCTCTCACTGTTTCCATTGTTTCCCCATCTATTTGCCATGAAATGATGGGACCAGATACCATGATCTTAGTTTTCTGTATGTTGAGTTTTAAGCCAACTGTTTCACTTTCCTCTTTCACTTTCTCTGCTTAGCTATTAATAGTTGAAATTGAGTTTTTCTCACAGGTAACCAAGAGTTGTAACTAATATCCTGAATGTCAAATGTTTAATAGATGGGGAAACAATGGAAACAGTGACAGACTTTATTTTTGGGGGGCTCCAAAATCACTGCAGATGGTGACTGCAGCCATGTAATTAAAAGACGCTTGCTCCCTGGAATAAATGCTATGACCAACCTAGACAGCATATTAAAAAGCACAGGCATTACTTTGCCAACAAAGGTTTGTCTAGTCAAGGCTATGGTTTTTCCAGTGGTCATGTATGGATGTGAGAGTTGGACTGTGAAGAAGGCTGAGCGCCGAAGCATTGATGCTTTTGAACTGTGGTGTTGGAGAAGACTCTTGAGAGTCCCTTGGACTTCAAGGAGATCCATCCAATCCATCCTGAAGGAGATCAGCCCTGGAATTTCTTTGGAAGGAATGATGCTAAATCTGAAACTCCAGTACTTTGGCCACCTCATGGGAAGAGTTGACTCACTGGAAAAGACTCTGATGCTGGGAGGGATTGGGGGCAGGAGGAGAAGGGGACGACAGAGGATGAGATGGCTGGATGGCATCACCGACTCCATGGACATGAAGTTGAGTTAACTCCAGGAGTTGATGATGGACAGGGAAGCTTAGAGTACTGCAGTTTATGGGGTTGCAAAGGGTAGGACATGACTGAACTGAATCTGTTGATGCTTTTCCTAGATAAAAGGAAGTAAGAATAAAGATTTAAGCAGTTAAAAAAAAATGTCTAGCTCTCTAGTCTCAACAGCCCCCTAAGCAATCCTGCAGGCAGATCATTTGGGCAAGATAATATCTGAAGTAACAGTCAGCTAGTCTGTAAGCAATAGAGAATGAGGCAGAACCCAACCTTCTCAACAATGATTCACTGAGATTCTTCCCATCACTACTTCATTTTCTCTTCAAAACTGTCATGGCTGAGCAGCCTCTGGAGTTGGTCTCTGCACAGGAGTCCACTATCTCCCCAGATAGCCAGTTTTTCTGATTAAAGCATCTTCCTTTATACTGACACTTGCCTCTCAAATTATTGGCTTCTGTGTGGTGAGCAGCTGAACCTGGGTTTGGTAATAATATTGAAATGGTGTTAAAATTATTAGTGGAATAAAGTATTCCAATTTGGGAAGGAAAAAATATACTACAATTCTGCTAAATCTGTCTTGGCATTTTAAAAAATGTTTTAATATAAGAAGATGCTTAAGAATATCTGTGCTCCAGATCCCGCTTGGTGTGACAGGCACCTGATCCCTCAGATTCAAACCTAAAAGGAAAACCCTGAAGGAAGGTGAGGATGGATTAGACCATAATGGGGACAGAACCCAGAGACATCCTGAGGTGGTCGAGGGAAAGACTTTAAAATAAGAAGGGAAATAATGACCCAGCGTGGGGATACCCACACCTAGACATTCGTCACATGAATGCACAGTCATCCGTTTCTTCATCAAACACCCCTATGGACAGGCAGGAGGGTTGTTCCTCCAACAGGAAGCAAAGGGTTTGTATCCCAAGTGAGGACCTGCTCAGTCCAGAAGGGTAATTCCTTCAAGCAAAAGAGGGTATCATAAAGGAATGTGATAAAAGGGAGATCCGATTAGCCCGAGGACTCAAAAATGCCTTCCCAACCGCTTCCTGCTCAGTCAATTGAAATTGAAATTGACACTGAGCATCTGTGTCTCTTAGCCTTTTACCCTCCGGAGAGGACTTGACTTTAAAGGCAAACAAACAGCCTCCTTCACTGGCTTCTTACAATGATTGTACAAAGTAAAGCAAAGTCTGATCTAAAGTCTTTGTGGTTTTATTCTTAACTATTAGGCTCTCAAAAGATTTGGGTTCATTTCTGTTAAAAAAAAAAATCTGAGATTTGAAGAGCAGAAGACATTAGGAATTTTACCTGACTGAAAACTGCTTCAAATTCCACCACTGGAGGGCACCAGTTGACAATATTACTATCCCACTATTCTGTCTTATTTGTCTTGCTAACTCGACCAATGACTCTAAATAAAAGTCCTGTTTCACAGAATAAATTGGAGCCGCTTTATCCTTCATCACTCAGATTTCAAAGACCAATTTCTTAGAATAATTGGTAATCACAACATTTCATACTCATTTCTGGAATCAATATTTTTAGCCAGTTCACAGTAACCCAGGAGGGTCACTCTAAGGAAATGACAGGGAAATATTTACTCAGAATCACTTAGAAATTACTGTTTATCATAAGAGTAGGTCTGCATGCTCTAAGCACTGAAATGTTCAGCTTAGTAACATTTAAAGAATAACCACATCCAGTATAAACATTTAAGTTCATTTAAAAATATTGTTTTCAGCTTGTTTCAGAAATACTTTGAACTAGATATTTGAATAGAAGTTCCCTCCTCAATCTTAGCACCTTATTGCTTCATTCATTTGCATTAATGTACACCTGGTGGCTTAGAGGTTAAAGCATCCGCCTGGAATGCGGGAGACCCGGGTTTGATCCCTGGGTCGGGAAGATCCCCTGGAGAAGGAAAATGGCAACCCACTCCAGTACTCTTGCCTGGAGAATCCCATGGAGGGAGGAGACTGGTAGGCTACAGTCCATGGGGTTGCAAAGAGTCGGACACGACTGAGCAACTTCACTTCACTTTGTGCATTAATGTTCTCACAGGAATAATCATCAGTTTAATTAATTACTCTGTCTCTACAACACACCCCAAGTTTCTCTCTTACCAACAAATGCTACCAAGGCTAATGTGTGTGAATCAAAGAAAAATACCTTTCATGGAGAAAGCTGTCTTTAGGAATCCTAATTCGAACCAGAAGAATCTATTATCTTGAGACCATCTGCTATAGAGAAGATGGCCTTACCAACCCCCTTTTGAAGTTCATGTCACATAGATTTGATTTTATCCTTATCTTATTCCCTGCAATCCTATTTGTCAGATACTCATCTGCTTGTCTGCTTTTATCATAAGCATCCCTGTTCTGCTTTATTAATCATAATCATCATTATTATTTCCATTTACTAATCTTGACTAATGCTAGTTTTCGCTACTTGTCACAGTCTGAACATATTGAAACTGTACACTGAGATCAATTCATTGTCATGAGTTTGGCAACATTTGGGTATTAACTTGCAAAGGTGGCTGAAGACAAGGATTTGGGTGTTATTGGCAGAGTGGTCCATGGTATATGCTGTTTCTGAAGCTTTTCTGATAACTTTGGCTTTCACATAACTCAATTTCCTCCTGTGTGAAATATTTCTTTGGATTGACATTCAAGAACTTTGTCTTCAAAGAAAAAATTTTATCATCTCTCAAATACCTCATAGATGTATTTGATACTAACTGGATTATGTTAAATAATCAGTGGCAGTATAGTACCAGATGCAGAGAGGCTTAATAAATAGGCATTTTCACCCTGCTTTCCTACTGTTACCAAGTCCATGCTCGCTCTGCTCACTGCAACTAACCTAGAGATGCGGTGTTGAGGCAAGGAGTACAACTTTATTTGGAAAGCTGGCTGACCAAGAAGATGGCAGAGTAATGTCTCAAAATAACCATCTTATCGGGGTCTGGATGCCAAGTTCTTTTATAGAACAGAGATGGGGGAGGTGAGAAAGTAAAGTAAAAAGGCTGTTAATCTTGCAGAATCTCCTGGAATGACCAGCTCCATGGAAGGGATGTGTTAATTTCTTCTTTGCTAAAGCCATCTACAGGTAGACAGTATCCTAAACAAAGGCATTTCGGTTTAACATTCAGGCAGAGGGGCAGGTTCCCTGAGGTAGTAGGCCATTACATATGGAGAGTACCCTTTCAGTGAAGAAAAGCAATGGGAAGCAAAGTTTAAAGTCAAAGAAACAGATCAAACATGGAGTCAGTTCTTCCCTGTGATACTACTTCCATTTCGTTTTTCTCTTAGAGTCTCCAGCCAGATTTTATATCAATCAGAGCAACTGGATTAACTAGTTTGGTAACTGATTTGCTTTCCTCTTTGATCAAGTTTGCTGTTTTACTATAGATACATATGTTTTATTGTACTGAAGGTTGGTGACAACCCTGCATTGAGCAAGCCTATTGGTGCTATTTTTTCTAATAGTATTTGCTCACTTCATGTCTCCATGTCACATTTTGGTAATTTTCACAATATTTTAAACTTTTTCATTATTTTTCCATATTTTCACCATAATGTTTTGTAATAGTGATCTGTGATCAGTGATCTTTGATGTTACTACTGTAATTGTTTTAGGGCCTCCCACAAACCTCATCCATAGAAAGTGGTGACCTTAATGAACGTTGGCACTCTGACTATGACAATAACCAGCTGTTTCCCTGTCTCCCTCTCCGTGGGCCTCCCTATTCCTTGAGACATAACAACACTGAAATTAAGTCAGTAAATAATCCGGCAATGGCATCTATATGCTCGAGTTAAAGGAAAAGTCAATTGATGTGGCAAACTTCATTTTTGCCTTACTTTAGGAAATTACCACAATCACCCCAATCTTCAGCAGCCACCACCTCAATCACTCAGCAGCCATCAATATGGCAGCAACACTCTCCACCAGTGAAAAGATTACGACTCACTGAAGTCTCAGATGATGGATAGCATTTTTTAGCAATAAAGTACCTTCCCAGGTGACTCAATGGTAAAAATCCACCTATGATGCAGGAGACAGCTGCCAAGGAGGAGACCCGGATTCAATCAGAGTCAGGAAGATCCCTGGGAGAAGAAAATGACAACCCACTCCAGTATTCTTGCCTGGAAAATCCCATGGGCAGAGGAGCCTGACAGGCTACAGTCCATGGGGTTGCAAGAGTTGGACACAACTTAGAGACTAAACCACCACCATCACTGGAACTAATCCATAATATCTCAGAGGTTTGCCAGTATATTTCTTTCTTCTCAAATGCCTTTTTTGTAAATGAAGTGGATCTAAAAAATTTTAAAACAAGTTACCTAAATGATTTGGAGCAGAAATGAGTGTCTGAGGAAGGAAAGCAGTAGTTCCTCTTGGGTTGTGATATTTCTGAATATTCCTGTACATTTGAAAAGTTTAATAAGAGATTAGAAAGAAAGAAAAGAAAGTGAAGTCGCTCAGTAGTGTCCGACTCTTTGTGACCTCATGAATCACAGCATGGCAGGCCTCCCTGTCTATCACCAACTCCTGGAGTTCACTCAGACTCATGACCATCGAGTCAGTGATGCCATCCAGCCATCTCATCCTCTGTTGTCCCCTTTTCCTCCTGCCCCCAACCCCTCCCAGCATCAGGATCTTTTCCAATGAGTCAACTCTTTGCATGAGGTGGCCAAAGTACTGGAGTTTCAGCTTCAGCATCATTCCCTCCAAAGAAATCCCAGGGCTGATCTCCTTCAGAATGGACTGGTTGGATCTCCTTGCAGTCCAAGGGACCCTCAAGAGTCTTCTCCAACACCACAGTTCAAAAGCATCAATTCTTCAGCACTCAGCTTTCTTCACAGTCCAACTCTCACATCCTTACATGACTGCTGGTAAAACCACAGCCTTGACTAGACGGACCTTTGTTGGCAAAGTAATGTCTCTGCGTTTGAATATGCTATATAGGTTGGTCATAACTTTCCTTCCAAGGAGTAAGCATCTTTTAATTTCATGGCTGCAGTCACTATCTGCAGTGATTTTGGAGCCCAGAAAAATAAAGTCTGACACTCTTTCCACTGTTTCCCCATCTATTTCCCATGAAGTCATGGGACCAGATGCCATGATCTTAGTTTTCTGAATGTTGAGCTGTAAGCCAACTTTTTCACTCTCTTCTTTCACTTTCCTCAAGAGGCTCTTTAATTCCTCTTCACTTTCTGCCATAAGGATGGTGTCATCTGCATATCTGAGGTTACTGATATTTCTCCCAGCAATCTTGATTCCAGCTTGTGCTTCTTCCAGCCCAGCATTTCTCATGATGTACTCTGCATAGAAGTTAAATAAGCAGGGTGACAATATACAGCCTTGACGTACTCCTTTTCCTATTTGGAACCAGTCTGTTGTTCCATGTCCAGTTCTAACTGTTGCTTCCTGACCTGCATACAGATTTCTCAAGAGGCAGGTCAGGTGGTCTGGTATTCCCATCTCTCTCAGAATTTTCCACAGTTTATTGTGATCCACACAGTCAAAGGTTAGAACCATAATATTGTGGTTGAAACACATGAAGTTGTAGTAGTACAGATCTGAGTTCAAATTCTTGCTCTGGCATTTACAAGTTGGATAAATTTGGTTAGGAGGGGATTAAGAATTTTGGAACTCCTTTCTCTCAGGAGTAAAATGGAGAATGATAATCCTTAGCTGATGATATTGCTATGAAGATTAAATAAGGTAAGGAGAATAATGCACTTGATATCACTTTTTTGCTATTGTTACTTTACTAGATAGTTCCTAAAAGATCCTCTGATTCTGGAGATTTTATAAATTAGCTTGCATATAATGATAGGTTTCTGCCCGGGATGCTAAACACAGTCCCTTTGCCTCACCCAGCTGCTCATTTCCCTGGCCATCCACACACTCTACCCTCTCTGACACTGTACTTCAGTTCACATCACTCTTTTGTATTAGAACCGGCCCCACCATCACCCCACCTCTTACTTATATCCCGCAAGGTCCAGCTTACATCACATCTCAGTGAAGACTCCTTGACCTAGACCAAGAGGACTCAATTTCTCTGTCCTCCAAATATTTCTCATTCTTTCTGTTTCCTTCTTGTAGGGTGCAGCTTCCCTGGTTCCCTAACAGCCAAGTTGGTTATTTTACTGGTTGTTGTACTTGACTCCAGTAAAGCACTTATTACAATACTGAACTTCTTCATGGTAGAGTCTCTGAATCTCAAACACCTAATTTGATTCTTAGCATAGAGTAGTCCTGCAACAAATACCATAGGAATGAATTGAAGGAATCACTAATTTGATATTATTGTGATATTTTTGTATCTGTATTTATTTTTTGGAGAAGGGAATGGCAATCCATGTCAGTAGTCTTGCGTGGAGAATCCCATGCACAGAGAAGCCTGGTGAGCTACAGCCCATGAGGTTGCAAGAGTCAGATACAACTGAGCGATTAACACTACATATATTTTATTTCATGCTCTCATAAGAGACAAAAGTCTTTGAAGTCAAGGACCTACACTGCGGTTGAAAAACAAATTTGGAGGAGAGAAAAAAACAGACATTATGTGTTTCTAGGTGGAAGAATATACCTCCACCACCGAAAGATTCTTGTCAAAAGAGATGAACCTGAATCTAATAAAGCCTTTAGACCAACCACTATTTCTAGGAAATACAAAGAGTAGAGAAAAATGTTGATGACACCACAAGCTTGCAAGGAGCAAAACTGAGACAGTGAGGTGTTCTGCCACAGTAATCAGAAAACTATAGCCTGATTTTTGCCTGTATAGGTACATCCTCAAGGTAAGAATGGCTTTATATTTTAAAAGGGCTGCAATGTGGGGTGGGAGGTGGGAGAGGGGCTCATGTTTGGGAGCTCATGTACACCCGTGGCGGATTCATGTCAATGTATGCCAAAACCAATACAGTATTGTAAAGTAAAATAAAGTAAAAATAAAAATTTAAATTAAAAAAAATAATAAAAGGGCTGCAAAAGAAATAAAGAAGAAAATGTGACATAGATGCCTACTCTAGAGGACTAATGACCTAGGTTTTCTTCCAAAAATAAATTGCAAATAAAAACAGAGAGATAAATAAAGGCTAAAGACATCAATGAACGAACAGTCTGCCATGATTTGATTTGATTTGACTCCAATTTAAACAAACTATAAAATAGCAAATGAAACATTATTGATAATTATGTTTGACAAATGATATTTAATATATTTAGTATTACTGACAATATTTTAAGATGTGATAATGTTCATGTTTTTATAAAACTGTTCTTATCTTTTAAATATACATCCTGAAACACTGAAGGATGGCACTGTGTGGGATTTGGTACACAGTAATAAGTGGAAGAGGAAGAGCATTGAGTTACGGATAAAACAAGATTGTCCATAAGTTGGTCACTGGTGTAACTGGACAGCTGATTTAGGAGAATTATCATACTCTTCTATTTTAAAATGGCATTAAATTTTGTATAATAAAAAGTTAAATAACAACAAGGTCCTATTGTAGAAAACAGGGAACCGTATTCAATATCCTGTAATAAATCATAGTTGAAAAGAATATGAAAAAAAGGTTAAAGGAAAAAGTAAACAGATTTTGGGGTTCTATTAGTGACTGCCTTGTCTAAAGACTTCTCTCAAAGTACTTAGATTTTCTGATTTCAGTTTCCTTATCTATAAAATGGAGATTGAAACAATGCCTACTTCATTGGGTTATGGTGAAATTTATGTAATCTAAGGCTCAGTTACTTCAGTTGCTCAGTTGTGTCTGACTCTTAGAGCCCCATGGACTGCAGCACATCAGGCTTCCCTGTCCATCACTAACTCCCAGAGCTTGCTCAAATTATGTCCATCAAGTTGGTGATGGCATCTAGCCATCTCATCCTCTGCCATCCTCTTCTCCTCCTGCCTTCAATCATTCCCAACAGCAGGGTCTTTTCCAATGAGTCAGTTCTTTGCATCAGGTGGATAAAGTATTGGAGTTTAAGCTTCAGCATCAGTGTTTTCAATGAATAATCAGGGTTGATTTTCTTTAGAATTGACTGGTTGGATCTCCTTGCAGTTCAAGGGACTCTCAAGACTCTTCTCCAACACCACAGTTCAAAAACATCCATTTTTCAGTGTTCAGCTGTCTTTTTAGTCCAACTCTCACATCCATACATCACTACTGGAAAAACCATAGCTTTGACTATAACAGACCTTTGTCAGCAAAGTAATGTCTCTGCTTTTTAATATGCTGTCTAGGTTGGTCATAGCTTTTCTTCTAAGGAGTAAGCGTCTTTTAATTTCATAGCTGCAGTCACCATGTGCAGTGATTTTGGAGCCCAAGAAAATAAAGTCTGTCACTGCTTCCATTGTTTCTCCATCTATTTCCCATGAAGTGATGGGACCAGGTGTCATGATCTTAGTTTTTTGAATGTTGAGTTTTAAACCAGCTATTTTTACTTTCCTTTTTCACTTTCATTGAGAGCCTCTTTAGTTCTTCTTCACTTTCTGCCATAAGGGTGGTGTCATCTGCACATCTGAGGTTATTGATATTTCTCCCGGAAATCTTGACTCCTGCTTGTGCTTCATCCAGCCTGGCATTTCGCATGATGTACTCTGCATATAAGTTAAATAAGCAGGGTGACAATATACAGCCTTGACATACTCCTTTCCCAATTTGGAACCAGTCTGTTGTTCCATGTCCAGTTCTAACCGTTGCTTCCTGACCTGGATACAGATTCTTGGAGGCAGGAAATGTGGTCTGATATTCCCATCTGTTAAAGAATTTTCCACAGTTTGTTGTGATCCACATAGTTAAAGGCTTTAATGTAGTCAATGAAGCCAAAGTAGATGTTTTTCTGAATTCTCTTGCTTTTTCTATGATCCAAGGGTTGCTGGCAATTTTATTTCTGGTTCCTCTGCCTTTTCTAAATCCAGCTTGAACATCTAGAAATTCTTGGTTCATGTCTTGTTAATCCTAGCTTGGAGAATTTTGAGCATCACTTTGCTAGTGTGATGAGTGCAACTGTGCTGTAGTTTGAGCATTCTTTGGCATTGCTTTTCTTTGGGATTGGAATGAAAACTCACCTTTTCCAATACTGTGGCCACTCCCAGGTTTTCCAAATTTGCTGGCACATTAAGTGCAACACTTTAACAGCATCATCCTTTAGGATTTGATATAACTCAGCTGGAATTTCATCACCTCTGCTAGCTTTGTTCACAGTGATGCTTCCTAAGGCCCACTTGACTTCATACCTCAGGATATCTGGCTCTAGGTGAGTGAAAATCACATCATCATAGTTATCTGGGTCATTAAGATCTTTTGTATAGTTCTTTTGTGTATTCTTGCCATCTCTTCTTAGTATCTTCTGCTTCTGTTAGGTCCTTATGATTTCTGTCCTTTATTGTGGCCATCTTTGCATGAAATTTTCCCTTGGTATCTCTAATTTTCTTGAAGAGATCTCTCGTCTTTCCCATTCTATTACTTTCCTCTATCTCTTTGCCTTGATCACTTACGCAGGCTTTCTTTTTTTTTTTTTTTTTAATTTTACTTTACAATTCTGTATTGGTTTTGCCATACATTGACATGAATCCACCACGGGTGTACATGCGTTCCCAAACATGAACCCCCCTCCCACCCCCCTCCCCACAACATCTCTCTGGGTCATCCCCGCGTACCACCCCCAAGCGTGCCATATCCTGCAGGAGAGGGAGAGGGTGAGATGATTTGGGAGAATGGCATTGAAACATGTATAATATCATGTAGGCAGGCTTTCTTATCTCTCTTTGCTATTCTTTGGAACTCTACATTCAGATGAATATATCTTTCCTTTACTCCTGTGTCTTTAACTTCCCTTCTTTTCTCAGCTATTGTGAGGCCAGCTTAGACAACCATTTTGCCTTTTTGCATTTCTTTTTCTTGGGGATAGTTTTGATCATGGGCTCCTGTACAATGTCTCAAAGCTCTGTTGGTAGTTCTTCAGGCACTCTGTCTATCAGATTTAATCCCTTGAATCTCTTTGTCACTTTCACTGTATAATTGTAAGGGATTTTATCTAGGTCATATTTTACTTTTCACTTTAATGCATTGGAGAAGGAAATGGCAACCCACTCCAGTGTTCTTGCCTGGAGAATCCCAGGGACAGAGGAGCCTGGTGGGCTTCCGTCTATGGGGTCGCACAGAGTTGGACATGACTGAAGCGACTTAGCAGCAGCAGCAGCAGCAGCATACCTGAATGGTCTAATAGTTTTCCTTACTTTCTTCAATTTAAGTCTGGATTTTGCAATAATCTCATGATCGGAGCTACAGTCAGCTCCTGGCCTTATTTTGATGATTGTATAGAGCTTTTCCATCATTGGCTGTAAAGAATACATTATCAATCTGATTTTGGCATTGACCATCTGGTGATGTCCATATGTAGAGTCTTCTCTTGTGTTGTTGGAAGAGGGTGTTTGCTATGACCAGTGCCATCTCTTGGCAAAATTCTGTTAGCCTTTGTCCTGCTTCATTTTGTACTCCAAGGCCAAACTTGTCTGTTACTCCAGGGATTTCTTGACTTCCTACTTTTGCATTCCAGTCCCCTATAATGAAAAGGACATCTTTTTTGGTGTTAGTTCTAGAAGATCTTGTAGGTCATCATAGAATCATTCAATTTCAACTTCTTCAGCATTAGTGGTTGGGGTATAGACTTGAATTACTGTGATACTGAATGATTTGCCTTGGAAAGGAGCAGAGATCATTCTGTCATTTATGAGATTGCATCCAAGTACTGCATTTCAGACTCTTTTGTTGACTATGAGGGCCATTCCATTTCTTCTAAGGTATTCTTGCCCACAGTAGTAGATATAATGGTCATCTGAATTAAATTCACCCATTCCAGTCCATTTTAGTTCACTGATTCCTAAAACGTTGATGTTTACTCTTGCCATCTCCTGTTTGACCATTTCCAATTTGCCTTGACTCATGGACCTAACATTCCAGGTTCCTATGCAATATTGTTCTTTACAACATTAGACTTTACTTCCATCACCAGTCACATCCACAACTGGACGTTGTTTCTGCTTTGGTTCAGCCTCTTCATTCGCTATTTCTCCACTCATCTCCAGTAGAATATTGAGCATCTACCAACCTATGGAGTTCATCTTTCAGCATCATATCTTTTTGCCTTTTCATACTGTTCTTGGGGTTCTCAAGGCAAGAATATGGAAGTGGTTTGCCTTTTCCTTCTCTAGCTGACCATGTTTTGTCAGAACTTTCCACCATGACCTGTCTTGGGTGGCCCAACGCAGTATGGCTCACAGTTTCACTGAGTTAGACAAAGCTGTGATTCATGTAATCAGTTTGTTAGTTTTCTGTGATTGTGGTTTTCATTCTGTCTGCCTTCTGATGGATAAGGTCAAGAGGCTTGTGGAGGGACTGGCTGATGAGAGGGACTGACTGTGGAGGAATCTAATGCCTATCCAGAGCTTAATGGATGCCTTGCACATAATGAAGAATTCAGTTATTGCCAGAGAGTATTGCTGCTACTGTTGTTAGCTTACCCTTCATTATGCACTGATATTGGTGGCACCGGTTGATGAGATGGAAGAGGAAGGTGTGGCAAGAGACTGCTGAGTTGGTACAGGAATAGGTGGGCCTGAAGAAGAATAGCAGCTGTGAGGCTGCTGGGGACCACGGAGTCCCAAGTAACCTGTGGGGAGCAATGGTGACTGAGTTGTGTCAGATACCACAATACTGTGGTACAGGACAGCGTGTCCAGCTGGGCATAGAACTTTTGCACTTGGGAATATTATCTTGGAACTTGAAGGTCAAGGAGCAAGCAAAACAATCCTCCCTTAAAATAAACCTGAAAGCCATTTCTGAAGCGCTGCTTTACCATCCTCTTGTCACTGATGAGTGATGTTTTGCCAGAATAAACAGTACTTAATACAGGCTTAAGAGGAAAAACAACTCTGAAACTATTGATTTATCAAATCCTCAATGAACATCATCATGTCATGGAGGCCATGGAGCACCGTCATCCAGAGCCTTCCTGTCACATAGTGCTGGTCTCTGAAGAGATAAAGAGCTTGGCCCAGAAGGAAAAGGTACATATTGCTTTCTTCATTGAAAAAAAAAATGATCCTTTGACCCAGCGAGATGGTATGGGGAGGGAGGTGGGAGGGGGGTTCAGGATTGGGAACTCATGTACACCCATGGTGGATTCATGTTGACGTATGGCAAATCCAATACAGTATTGTAAAGTAAAATAAAGTAAAATTAAAAAAAAATCATCCCAAAGGAAAAAAAGTCACTGGACAGAAACAGTATGCTCTAGTGACATAGTTAATTTGCATTTTGGCCCAAGGCTCCTATGTTGATTCTCTAGTAACTAGTGCATAGTCCAAATTTTTGAGTAAGACTAGTTTTTTTTTTCTTTTTTAAAAATAATTTTTACTGGGGTATGGTTGTGTTGTATTACTTTCTACTGTACAGCAAAGTGAATCAACTATACATGTGTATATATCCCCTCCTTCTTGGATTGCCTTCCCATATAGGTCACTACAGAGCAGTGAGTACTGTTCCCTGCGCTGTAGAGTATGTTCTCAGTAGTCATCTATTTTATACATAGTATCAATAGTGTATATGTGTATGTGTCAATTTCAGTCTCCCAATTCCTCCCATTGCCCCCCACCACCCCGCCTTTCCTTTTCCTTTTGGTATCCAAGTATTTGTTCTCCATGTCTGAGACTCTATTTGTGTTTTACAAGTAGAGAAAGACTAGTTTAGAGTAGTTCTTCTTAACTGGGGGCAGTTTTGCCTCCCAGGGGCATTTACTTCTGTCTGGAAACTGTTTTGCTGGTCATAACTGAGTTGGCATGTTGCTTTTGGCATCTAATGGGTAGAAAGCAGGGAGGTTGCTAAACATTCCAAGGTGTACAACACAGCCCCCACAACACAGAATTATGCAGACCTGGATGACAGTAGTGCCCAGATCAAGAAACCTGCAGAACATGGCTTTAATATCAGACAGAGGTAGGAGTCAAACACCTGCTCTGCTACTTAACAATGTTTTCTCCTTCAATTCAGTTCAGTTGATCAGTCATATCCGACTCTTTGCAACCCCATGAATCGCAGCATGCCAGGTCTCCCTATCCATCACCAACTCCCGGAGTTCACAAAAACTCCTGTCCATCAAGTCAGTGATGCCATTCAGCCATCTCATGCTCTGTCATCCCCTTCTCCTCCTGCCCCCAATCCCTCCCAGCATCAGGGTCTTTTCCAATGAGTCAACTCTTTACATCAGATGGCCAAAGTACTGGAGTTTCAGCCTCAGCATCAGTCCTTCCAATGAACACCCAGGACTGGTCTCCTTTAGGATGCACTGGTTGGATCTCCTTGCAGTCCAAGGGACTCTCAAGAGTCTTCTCCAACACTACAGTTCAAAAGCATCAATTCTTTGGCGCTCAGCCTTCTTCACAGTCCAACTCTCACATCCATACATGACCACTGGAAAAACCATAGCCTTGACTAGATGGACCTTAGTCGGCAAAGTAATGTCTCTCCTTTTGAATATGCTATCTAGGTTGGTCATAACTTTCCTTCCAAGGAGTAAGCGTCTTTTAATTTCATGGCTGCAGTCACCAAATGCAGTTGATTTTGGAGCCCAATAAATAAAGTCTGACGCTGTTTCCACTGTTTCTCCACTTATTTCCATTGAAGTGATGGGACCAATGCCATGGTCTTCATTTTCTGAATGTTGAGCTTTAAGCCAAGTTCTTCACTCTCCTCTTTCAGTTTCATCAAGAGGCTTTTTAGTTCCTCTTCACTTTCTGCCATAAGGGTGGTGTCATCTGCATATCTGAGGTTATTGATATTTCTCCTGGCAATCTTGATTCCAGCTTGTGCTTCTTCCAGCCCAGCATTTCTCATGATGTACTCTGCATATAAGTTAAATAAGCAGGGTGTCAAATACAGCCTTGACACACCCCTTTTCCTATTTGGAACCAGTCTGTTGTTCCATGTCCAGTTCTAACTGCTGCTTCCTGACTTGCATATAGGTTTCTCAAGAGGCAGGTCAGGTGGTCTGGTATTTCCATCTCTCTCAGAATTTTCCACAGTTTATTGTGATCCACACAGTCAAAGGCTTTGGCATAGTCAATAAAGCAGAAATAGATGCTTTTCTGGAACTCTCTTGTTTCTTCGATGATCCAGCGGATGTTGGCAATTTGATCTCTGGTTCCTCTGCCTTTTCCAAATCCAGCTTGAACATCTGGAAGTTCACAGTTCACGTATTGCTTAAGCCTGGCTTGGAGAATTTTGTGCATTACTTTACTAGCGTGTGAGATGAGTGCAATTGTGTGGTAGTTTGAGCATTCTTTGGCATTGCCTCTCTTTGGGATTGGAATTAAAACTGACCTTTTCCAGTCCTGTGGCCACTGCTGAGTTTTCCAAATTTGTTGGCATATTGAGTGCAGCACTTTCACAGCATCACCTTTCAGGATTTGAAATAGCTCAATTGGAATTCCATCACCTCCACTAGCTTTGTTTGTAGTGATGCTTTCTAAGGCCCACTTGACTTCACATTCCAGGATGTCTGGCTCTAGGTGAGTGATCACACCATCGTGATTATCTGGGTCGTGAAGATCTTTTTTGTACAGTTCTTCTGTGTATTCTTGCCTCTTCTTAATATCTTCTGTTTCTGTTAGGTCCATACCAATTCTGTCCTTTATGGAGCCCATCTTTGCATGAAATGTTCCCTTGGTATCTCTAATTTTCTTGAAGCGATCTCTAGTCATCCCCATTCTGTTGTTTTCCTCTATTTCCTTGCATTGATCACTGAGGAAGGCTTTCTTATCTCTCCTTGCTTTTCTTTGGAAATCTGCATTCAAATGGGTATATCTTTCCTTTTCTCCTTTGCTTTTTGCTTCTCTTCTTTTCACTGCTATTTGTAAGGCCTCCCCAGACAGCCATTTTGCTTTTTTGCATTTCTTTTCCATGGGGATGGTTTTGATCCCTGTGTCCTGTACAATGTCATGAACCTCCGTCCATAGTTCATCAGGCACTCTATCAAATCTAGTCCCTTATATCTATTTCCCACTTCCACTATATCATCATAAGGGATTTGATTTAGGTCATACCTGAATGGTCTAGTGGTTTTCCCTACTTTCTTCAATTTCAGTCTGAATTTGGCAATAAGGAGCTCATGATCTGAGCCACAGTTAGCTCCCAGTCTTGTTTTTGCTGACTTTATAGAGCTTCTCCATCTTTGGCTGCAAGGAATATGATCAATCTGATTTCGGTGTTGACCATCTGGTGATGTCCATGTGTAGAGTCTTCTCCTGTGTTGTTAAAAGAGGGTTGCTATGACCAGAGAGGGTGTTTGCTGTGACCAGTGGGTTCTATTGGCAAAACTCTATTAGCCTTTGCCCTGCTTCACTCCGTACTCCAAGGCCAAATTTGCCTGTTACTCCAGGTGTTTCTTGACTTCCTTCTTTTGCATTCCAGTCCCCTATAATGAAAAGGACATCTTTTTTGAGTGTTAGTTCTAAAAGGTCTTGTAGGTCTTCATAGAACCATTCAACTTCAGCTACTTCAACATTACTGGTTGGGGCATAGGCTTGGATTACCGTGATACTGGGTTTGCCTTGGAAACGAATAGAGATCATTCTGTCATTTTTGAGATTGCATCCAAGTACTGCATTTCAGACTGTTTTGTTGACCATGATGGCTCCTCCATTTCTTCTATGGGATTCCTGCGCACAGTAGTAGATATAATGGTCATCTGAGTTAAATTCACCCATTCCTGTCCATTTTAGTTCGCTGATTCCTAGAATGTCGGCTTTCACTCTTGCCACCTCCTGTTTGACCACTTCCAATTTGCCTTGATTCATGGACCTAACATTGCAGGTTCCTGTGCAATATTGCTCTTTATAGCATTGGACCTTGCTTCTATCACCAGTCACAACCACACCTGGGTGTTGTTTTTGCTTTGGCTCCATCCCTTCATTCTTTCTGGAGTTATTTGTCCACTGATCTCCTGTAGCATATTGGGCAGCTACTGACCTGGGGAGTTCCTCTTCCAGTATCCTATCATTTTGCCTTTTCATACTGTTCATGGGGTTCTCAAGGCAAGAATACTGAAGTGGTTTGCCATTCCCTTCTCCAATGGAGAAGGTTTTCTCCTTGACTAGGAGCAAAATATTTTGTCACTGTAATCACCAGTGTCCTCTACCGCCAAATTTTAAACCGGTGTGGTTGTTTGCAAATGAGGTGAGCAAATGCAGGCTACACTTTACTACTTCCCCCCACCCCAGTTTTACTGAGATATAACTGCCATATGGCACTGTGTAAGTTTAAGGCATAAGGCATAATGATGCGACTTTCTACATTATGATATGATTATCACAATGAGTTTAGTGAACACCAATCATCTCCTATATATTCAAAATAAAAGAAAAAGAAATATTTTCTTTCCTTGATGAGAACTCTTAGGATTTACTCTTAACAACTTTCCCATATAACACACAGCAGTGTTAAGTAGATTGACTCTTCTATAAAAGAAACAAAGAGTTCAATTAAGTGCAGATATTATTATAGTTTTAGCTATGGCTCTTATGCTGGTGGGCCATTAATTATCCAGGCAAGAATACTGGAGTGTGTTGCCATGCCCTCCTCCAGGGGATCTTCCCAACCCAGGGATCGAACTGGGGTCTCTGGCATTGCAGGTGGATTCTTTACCATCTGAACCACCAGGGAAGACCATGAATTGTCCAAGCACTCATTATATTAAGGGCAAAGGCAGATTTTGTTTTCCTTCCTCCTTCCTTCCCTCCTTTCTTTATTTCCTTTCCTTCCTTCCCGTCTTTCTTTCTTAGGTAACAAATTGCAATGACTTATTTGCAACCTTTTACCTTGAGGACCTAAAACTAAAATATAAACTCATTTCATGTCTCATTCAAGGTGAATGAAAAACAAAATAAAATAAAACCCTGAGTTTGATTTCTTAAGAGAAAAACTCTACTGTCAGATCCACTTCATAGACAGAGCTGGGAAATTCATTTGAAATTCCTCTTTTGTCCCTTAGGATGAAGTATGATGCATGCCCGGGAGCTTAATGGTTTACAAGTTGGGACTCCCACTGTGTCTTTTTGCTGGTGATTTTATGATTCTCCTACACGCAACATGATGGATTCTTGAGTATCCTGAGCTTTGAATCTGTACTTTTTTTGTTGCTTGAGTGAAACCCTTCAGGCAGGGCTGTGAAGATGTGGGTCTTAAATAAAATATTTTTCTACTGTGCTAATAATTCACACATTCTCCACATTTCTCTTCTATACTCAGGGTCAGTGGGATACATCCATTTTTCTTAATTCTATCAGGCTTGTTTTTCTCTGGCTTCCAGCAGCTTTTTATGAAAGCACAGCATGGCTTATTCCAGCTGCTAGTCTTTGGGGAGGGAGGAGGGCTTTGGAGGGGAGGGAGCACTTTCTTCTCTTTTCCCACCACTCTATTAACGGTGGACTTTTAATAATTTGAAAACTCTTTGTAAGTGACCTAATATGAAATATTGCATTACAAACCCCCATAGGAGACACAATTCAAACAATAAAAGCAATAACACATTTTCATCCTGCTTCTAAGTTTTAATGGAGTGTGTTATTGAGAGCTAGGATACTTTTTTCCCATCTGAGAAGCCATTTATTTACTTGCTAGATTGCTAAATCTCTACAGAGTTGACATTCTTCTTTTGAAAAACTGGATGTTTAGATTTCTGGATCAGATGGAAAGATTGTACCATCAGAAGTGAAAATGTTACATATCTCAAGTGTGAGCATATGACCTCACTTTTGCACATAGGCCAGCATGGCTACCAGGATAGGATGGATGTCTAAGCAGTGATGCCTAGTTAAGGCTTCTGCTTTCCTGAAGAACTCTGGACAATATGATGTTGTCCACCTCATACTATTCTTTAATCAAAACACATACATTGCACTTGAGTAAATTAGTAAACAGTACAAAGTTGGCATATTTAAAAAATTCTTCTTTGGAGACTCCAGGCATGTAAGATCTCTAAATATGATCAAAAAGTCGATTTTTCTGAGCATATGTATTGTTTCTTAAAAATCTGACCTTAAAACCACAGGAAGCTGAGAGAATTCTGTGTTCTTCCTTTTGTACTCTCATCTATTTTGCTTAGAGATTTAGTTCAGTTCTTATGGCTCAGGTTCCTGAGTGTCTTCTGGAAGGGGAGACCCTTCTTTTTTCCCTGTGTTTCTGGCCACTGTGTTGGAATTTCCCCAGGGTCAAGATCTCTGCCCAGCCAGGGGAGGCCTGGGTGGCCCCAGATGCCACACCTGTGACTAAGTGGGTACAATCAATCAGTTCTAGAGACCTTCCTGCAGCAAGTCCCATTTTGACCTTTGATCCAAATGACATTATCCAATCCAGTTTTACCACTGCCACTCATTTCTGGGGCAATTTCTCAATTGTCTCAAAATTTGAAAGAGAATGATAATAAGTAGTTAGGTTTCCTACAAATCAGAATATCTTTTAAAAAATCTTAGTACAGTTTATTTCTTGTACTACAGATTGCCAAATCTTGTCATGCAGTTAAAAATCAAAACTTTAATTCATCATCATTATCAGGTATCATAATTATCTATAAGGACTTACTAAGGCCAGGACAATCTGTTAAATCACCCAGGATAAGATATCAAAGTCAAGGATCAAACAGTCAAAAAGCTTCATGTGTGTGTGTGTGTATGTGTGTGTATAAAGAATGCAAAATTTAAAAAATAAAGAGCAAATTAAGGGAGGTATACATAAAATGCCATGGGGACATCAGAAAAGTGGATGTAACTTCCAGGTGGGAAGAGTTAGAAGTTTTTTTTAGAGAGAGATAGAATTTATGGTTGGACCCCAAATGATGGATACAAATCAGATATGCAGATAAAGGAATGATGACTGTTTTAGAATACCTTTTGAGGTAGAGGGAATAGTGAAAATGTGTATGTGAAGGAAGAAATTAAAGAGAAAACTGGCAGTATTTTGCTAAATGATTCATATTAAAAATTGCTGTTCACCTAAATGTCCACTGATGGAGGAATGGAAAAAAGATGTGGTACACATATATAATGAAATATTAGTCAGCCATAAAACGAATGAAATAATGCCATTTGCAATGACATGAATGGACCTAGAGATTGTCATACTGAGTGAGTAAGTCAGACAAAGGCAAACATCATATGAAATCACTTCTTTGTAGAATCTAAAGAAATGGTACAAATGAACCTATTCACAAAACAAAAGGGTACAAATAAACTTATTTACAAAATCTATTTCTATCACAGAGGTAGAAAACAAACTTCTGGTTACCAGTAGCGAAAGGAGGGGGAGGGATAAATAGGCAGTTGGGATTGACATATACACACTACTATAGAGAGAATACATAGCTAATAAGACTCTATGGGATAGCACAGGGAACTCCATTAAATACTCTGTAATGAACTATATGGGAATGGAATCTAAATAAGAGGTATGTGTATGAATAACTGATTCACATTGCTGTAAAGCAGAAACTCACTCAACACTGTAAATCAACTATACTCTAATAAAAAATAATTAAGGAAAAAACTTGCAATCCATTTTACTAAGAAATTACTCAAAAGTGGGAAGGAAGTTTAGATAGTTCTCTGGATGTATAGAATTCCTCCCTGACCCTGGCTATTGGCCCCGAACAGTAAGAATAGGCTGAGTTATGCTGTGATAATGGTGGTTTAATCACTCAGTCATGTCTGACTATAGCCCACCAGGGTCCTCTGATCATGGGATTTTCCAGGCACGAATACTGGCATGGGTTGCCATTCCCTTCTTTAGGGGATCTTCCCAACCGGGGGATCGAACCTGTGTCTCTTGTTCTTCCTGCATTGTCAGGCAGATTCTTTACCACGGCGCCACCAGGGAAGCCCAGGCTATGATAAAAGGAACTCCAAATCTCAGTGGCTTAAGAAAACAAACATTTATTTCTAGTTCTCATTAGATCTCTAAAAGAGAGAGATTCTGCTTGGCAGAGGAATTTCAGAAAACTGAGCATTGGCGGTTAAATGTTTCTATGTCCAAGTGGTCATTGTGGCTCACACTTCCCTGGTAAGAAAACACTTTTTACACTTGCCTCACTTCAAGAGGGCAGGAAAATATGATTCTATTGCGGGTTTAAGTAAGGGAGAATGGTTTTAATGTCTGTTACAATTTCCATGTGTTACCACAAGAATACATCCTCATTTTAGTACTGCAACTCACACATCTCTAAAATATTCCCAAAGATTATTTCATTTATTGAATGTTTATCTATGTCAGGTACAGTTCAGTTCAATTCAGTGGCTTAGTCGTGTCTGACTCTTTGCGACCCCATGGACTGCAGCACACCAGACCTCCCTGTCCATCACCAACTCCTGAAGTTCACTCAAACTCATGTCCATCGAGTTGGTGATGCCATCCAACCGTCTCATCCCCTGTCATCCCCTTTGCCTCCCGCCTTCAATCTTTCCCAGCATCAGGGTCTTTTCCAATGGGTCAGTTCTTCACATCAGGTGGCCAAAGTATTGGAGTTTCAGCTTCAGCACCAGTCCTTCCAATGAATATTCAGGACTGATCTCTTTAGGATGGATTGGTTGGATCTCCTTGCAGTCCAAGGGACTCTCAAGAGTCTTCTCCAATACCACAGTTCAGAAGCATCAATTCTTCAGCACTCAGCTTTCTTTATGGCCCACCTCTCACATCCATACATGACTACTGGAAAAACCATAGCTTTGACTAGATGGACCTTTGTTGACAAAGTAATGTCTCTACTTTTTAATATGCTGTCTAGGTTGGTGATAATTTTTCTTCCAAGGAGTAAGCGTCTTTTAATTTCATGGCTTCAGTCACCATCTGTAGTGATTTTGGAGCCCCCAAAAATAAAGTCTGTCACTGTTTCCCCATCTATTTGCCATGATGTGATGGGACCAGATGCCATGATCTTAGTTTTCTGAATGTTGAGTTTTAAGCCAATATTTTTACTCTCCTCTTTCACTTTCATCAAGAGGCTCTTTAATTCTTCTTCGTTTACTGCCATAAGGGTGGTGTCATCTGTATATCTGAGCTTATTGATATTTCTCCTGGCAATCTTGATTCTAGCTTGTACTTCATCCAGCCCAGCATTTCTCATAATGTACTCTGCATATAAGTTAAATAAGCAGGGTGACAATATACAGCCTTGATGTACTCTTTTTCCTAGTTGGAACAAGTTTGTTGTTCCATGTCCAGTTCTAACTGTTGCTTCCTGATCTGCATAAAGATTTCTTAAAAGGCAGGTCAGGTAGTCTGGTAGTCCCATCTCTTTAAGAATTTTTCACAGTTTGTTGTGATCCACACAGTCAAATTTGACATAATCAATAAAGCAAAAGTAGAAATTTTTCTGGAACTCTCTTGCTTTTTCTATGATCCAAGGGATGTTGGCAATTTGATCTCTGGTTCCTCTGCCTTTTCCAAATCCAGCTTGGACATCTGGAAGTTCATGGTTCACGTATTGCTGAAGCCTGGCTTGGAGAATTTTGTGCATTACTTTGCTACTGTGAGATGAGTGCAATTGTGTGGTAGTTTGAGCATTCTTTGGCATTGCCTTTCTTTGGGATTGGAATGAAAACTGACCTTTTCCAGTCCGGTGGCCACTGCTGAGTTTTCCAAATTTGTTGGCATATTGAGTGCAGCACTTTCACAGCATCATCTTTTAGGATTTGAAATAGCTCAACTGGAATGTCAGGTACAGGGCTGACCTTTTTGATAGGAA
The DNA here is from genome assembly GCF_014754425.2 of Oryx dammah. NCBI lineage: Eukaryota > Metazoa > Chordata > Mammalia > Artiodactyla > Bovidae > Oryx > Oryx dammah. The sequence goes on from NW_024070193.1 coordinate 32,463,971, forward strand.
CTTTCTGTCTGAATTCCAAAAAGATTTCTCTGATGTTGGTTTTAGCATCTTTCTGGCTGGTCAATCCCTGTCATTTGTGTTCTTACTCACAGGATACATAGTGCTGACTATCAATATTTGCTCATTAGGTGTATGCTTTCAGGAGTTTCTGAAAGATTATGAGATGAGCCACAGTGGATGGAGACTGGCCCCAGAGCTGCTATTTTTGCTGCCACCAGCATCCCTTTGTCATTTGCATGATTCCTCATATTTACTGAGCACTCTATATACCAGATGCTGTGCTCCACGCCTGTAAGACAGGCATTGGGTTGGTCAAAAAGTTCATCTGAATTTTCTGTTAGATGTTACAAAAAACCTGAATGAACTTTTTGGCTAACCCAATACTATATGTTTCCTCTCATTTTACAGATGAGAAACGGCAGAGAAGGGGTTCAATTTGAGTCCAACTGATATTCTTAAACAGAACTGCTATTCTACTAGAGGGGCTAGATAGGAAGAAAGAAGGAATGAACATTTGGGTTATAATTATGAGGTGCAGGATGGATGAAAATGAATGTGGAAAATGTTAGAGAAATGAATGCCATTCTTTTGTATGAGATTTGGGATTGGGAGAAAAGGGATTTGAAATATTCCACAGATGTGGAACTCAAAAGACTATGGAAACTGACAGAGTGTAAGAAAAAGAGAAGAAATGAAAAGGATCCTAAATACTGGTATGACACTTTATGGTTGGGGAAATATTGAAAGGACAATATTGGCTGTGGGTACAGAAGGGGAAATACATTCATTGCTGAATTTACTGAATTTTCTGTACAAATTGGCTATTTGTGCAGAAACAGTGAACCATTCATTCATCTATTCATTAATTCAGCACATAAAGAACACAGATCTATATTAAGCATTAGAGATATACAATAAATAAAACCAGTTTTATAAATAAAAATATAATAGATAAAACTAGTGCTTAGAAATGCATGGATCTGAAAGATATAGATTTGGTGTTTATTTGTTTATTCATTAAAACATGTTTTCGGGGTGTTCCAAAGCATGTGATATTCAAAGCAGAGGGTATAGAGGAATTTGGGAAAATAAACATGATCATTAAGGGAAATGGTAAGAGAAGGTGAAACGCCAGACTTCAGGGAGTGTCTATTTTAAGAGGTATAGGAAGGAGGGAGAGAAATTTGAAAAGAAGTGATAGTCAGTGAGGGGAGAGATCAGAACAACATAAAGTCCCAGAATGTGATGTATGAGAAAGAGTTTAGGAAGAAATTCACGAGAGCTCAATATGGCCAAATCCCACAGAGATGTCAGTTAATATAAGAGGTATTTACAGACCTGTTTTGGAGGGATGAGAGGTCACTGAATGTAGGGAAAGCACGTTTGTTTATTCCTTTAAGTCTCGCATGAAGGAGACAGCAATGGCCCTCTTACCTCTATTGCCTTAGAAGTAATAGGGCCATTGGGAAGATTTTTAAGGGTAAGTTTACAAAAAGGAGTTAGTGAAAAGGGAATGGTTCTAGATGTAAGGAGTAAGTTTTGGGGAGGCAGGTATTTTAGTGGAGTAAGATGGTATGTTAGGTGGGAAAATGGGGTGAAGGCCAAGGATGGCCTTCTTTGTGACTTTTTAAAGCAAATTTTATAGTTAACGAGAACGAGGGGCAAAAATTGGAAAAGACTTGGGATTGAGGATGGCTATCATGACTGAGAAAGTGGTGAGGGACTTCAGGGCTAGGGTATTTATTTCCTAGGGTCGTCTTAACAAAGTTCCATGAATCGTTGCTATAAAACAATAGAAATTTATACTCTCACAGTGCTGGAGGCTGAAGTCTGAAATCAAGGCGTTGGCACGGCTCCCTCCCAAGACCCTAGAAAAGGATCCTTCCTTGCCTCTTCCTATCTTCTGGTGGTGGCTGGCAATCCTTAGAATCCCTTGGTCAGTGGCAGAATAACTCCAATCTCTGTTCACATGGCCTTCTTTACTGTAAGTCTGTGTTTCCAGATTTTTCTCTTATCAGGATATGCCATTGGACTTATGGTCCAGCCTAATCCAATACGACCCCCATCTTAACGTGATAACATATATAAAGACTGTATTTCCAAATAAGGTCACATTCTGAGATTCTAAGAGGACATAAATTTTAGGGGGCTCTTATTCAATACAGTAAATTCATAAGAAAGTTGTGAAATGATGGCTGTGGAATAGATTGAACAGTCAAGAACTGACAAAGGTGATGATGAAATAAAGCAACCCAGTGTGGTTATGGAGAAGGCAATGGCACCCCACTCCATTACTCTTGCCTGGAGAATCCATGGATGGAGGAGCCTGGTAGGCTGCAGTCCATGGGGTCGTGAAGAGTTGGAGACGATGAGCGACTTCACTTTCACTTTTCACTTTCATGCACTGGAGAAGGAAATGGCAACCCACTCCAGTGTTCTCGCCTGGAGAATCCCAGGGATGGGGGAGCCTGGTGGGCTGCTGTCTATGGGGTCACACAGAGTCAGACACGACTGAAGTGACTTAGCAGCAGCAGTAGCAGAAGTGTGGTTATGGGACCAAAGAGGAGTCTGAAGTTAAGATTAACAGAAGTAAGAGGATGAGGGTTTTATTGAATGAAGGAAATTTTATAATTGGAGACATAGGGGGTTAGGCATTTAGTTAAAGGTAGAGAATACAAGGACTTAGGTTCTTCATGGATTTCTATAGTCTCCTTATCCTACTCTATAGAAAGATAATACATAAAGACCAACGAAGAAGAGGAAAACAACAGGTCAGAATGTTAGCTTATGGGCTAAGCCTTTACTCATATATTCATTCATTTACTCATATATTCATTCATTCAACAAGTATTTATTGAATGATTACCATTCATTATAAAGTGTTCTAGGGATGCAACAGTAAAAAACAAACAAACAAACAAAAACAAACAAAACCCAAACACCTCTGACCTTACCTTTACAAAATTTGCATTCTGTGGGGAAAAAAGACAATAAACAAGGGTATAAATATACAAATACAGAATATGGCTCTTGTCCTTTCACAGAGGAAACGTACCACAGCCCTAAGGCTTAGCATCCTCCTTAATCTCATGTATATCAACAAGCTTTTGTCTTAGTAAAGTAGTACAGTTTGAGAAATTTTTGTGCAATTCTTTTCTGTGTCTAGAGAAGTATGAAATATGGCTGACAACATGATGAATAAAATGATGAAGAAACCATTCAGAAATGTGCCTGCATACAGTGGTGAGAGATTAAGAGAAAGCAAGACAGGATTTAGAAGAAAGTTTTTGGTATGATAAGGTATGGTATGCTTTAATCCTTTCTGTCTTAGGTCAAATTTCTCTGGATGGAATCAGAGCATTAAAATAGCAATAGGTCATTTGCATATAATAAGTGATTATCTTCCTTTTTGGCCAACTGACATTTGCCAAATGGTGCTTCTTGTATTTGTTGGTGAACTTTTCTTCTAAGAATCTTGGGAGGCAGCAGATACTGAATCACACCAAGATACTACAAAGCCCCTTGCCGCTAGGGTACTGGCACAAGATAAAGCCTCAACCAAAAACAACCGTGCATGGTCTGATGGCTATTTCAAGATCAAATTCTGAGCACAGAAGTGGCAGGAATGCAAATGTAGTGTCACAGTCAGTGGTGGTACCATTTCTCATCTCTAACCCATTTCCAGTGTGGATCTGGGTGCTGCCCTGGTCACTTGGCCTCAGGCCTACTTCTTACATGTGCTCAATAATCCTGGGACTTCTCGTATATTAACCTTTTAAAATCTTTTTTTTTTTCCTATTTCAATCTGTCCACTGTCAGCTTCAGTTACTTATGTCCAAGAAAACTAACTGATATATTGACTTTCTAGGGACATTTTTCAGTTATTTTTTCTTTATTCATTCATTCAGATAATTATTGAGTGCTTACTATATGCTAGGTACTTTAAGTCAATTGAGGGTATAATGATAAATAAGACATATCTAGTTTCAAAGTTCTTGGAAAATTCATAGTTTGGGGCAGACGGTAGACAGGTAAGCAAACAACTGCAGTAAGATGAACTATATCAGGTGACAGGACAAGAGAGCAAAGAAGGCACTCTGCTAGTTTTCATCCTAATCCACACTTGGTGGTCCGCAGGGAGGTGGGAGCCTGATTAGATGCTCAGGGTTGAGAAAGCAGGGTCCATATCCTGAAGAAAACTATCAAGAACTACAGAGAGAGGGAAGTGTCTTAACCTAGCAGAGAAATGAAATAGATTCCAAGCCATACTGGAAGTAGGATTGCAAACCATATTGGAAAACCAAGCAGACAGCTACCTCCCAAGGATCCAGACCAGTGGACATCGGGACACAGACTAGTTTCCTGTTAGAGATGGAGATGGGTCTTATTAGTGCTGGGATTAAGTGAAATCAAGTCAGCTGGTAGTCTGCCTTCATCCTGGGATTTGATTTTATCAGATACTGCTATTATGAAACTATGGACTTACATGTATTTGCCAGGCACAAATATGTGTGATTTAATTTAATCTTCTGAGGATTTTTGAGATAGAATCTATTACAGTTGTGGTGGAATGTTCTAATTCTCCATCTTACCGTGTCATCCATATTCCTGGGGCCATGTAAGACTACATTTTCCAACTTTCCTTGCAGTTGATTGTGGTCATGTAATTGTATCTACTCTAGTGGAATGTGAGTAGAAGCAATATGTGCTGTAAGACTGCAGTCAAGTTTCCTTGATGTTCTGTATTCCTTTCAGTAAGCTAGATGCATTGAAACCCAGCCTGGACTCTAGTGATAAAAACAAAGCTCTAGGGAGTAGCAGAGCAACAGGAATACAGTCCATGGAATTCTCCAGGCCAGAATACTGGAGTGGGTAGCCTTTCCCTTCTCCAGGGGATCTTCCCAACCCAGGGATCAAACCCAGGTCTCCCACATTATGGGCAGACTCTTTACCAGCTGAGCCACAAGAGAAATGCAAGAATACTGGAGTGGGTAGCCTATCCCTTCTCCAGGGGATCTTCCCAACCCAGGAATTGAACTGGGGTCTCTTGCATTGCAGGCAGATTCTTTACCAACTGAGCTACCAGGGAAGCCCAGTGAAGACCAAGGAAACCATAAACAAAGTGAAAAAAAAAAAAAAAAAACCAGCTCTCCATATGGGATAAAATATTTGCAAATGAAACAACTGACAAGGGTTTAATCTCCAAAATATATGGATGGCACATGCAGCTCAATATCGAGAAAAGCAAACATCCCAATTAAAAAGTGGGTGGAAGACCTAGATATACATTTTTCAAAGAAGCCATACAGATGGTTAAGAAACATGTGAAAAGACGCTCAGCATCACTAATTATTAGAGAAATGCGAGTCAAAACTACAATGAGGTATCACCTCACATGATCAGAATGGCAATCATCAACAAGTCTACAAACAATAAAAGCTGGAGAGGGTGTGGAGAAAAGCAGACCCTCCTACACTATTGGTGGGGATGTAAGCTGGTACAGCCATTGTGGAGAACAGTATGGACATCCCTTAAAACACTGGAAACAGGGCTACCGTATGATGCAACAGTCCCACCCCTTGGCATACATATATCAGGAGAACACATACTTTGAAAAGATACATGCATCCTAATGTTCACTGCAGCACTATTTACAATAGCCAGGACATGGAAGCAATCTAAATGTCCATCAACAGAGGAATGGGTAAAGATGATGGTGCACATATATAGAACAGAATATTACTCAGATGTGAGAACAAAATAATGTCATTGGTGGCAGCATGAATGGACCTAGAAATTATCATACGAAGTGAAGTAAGTCAGACAGAGAAAAACAAATAACAGACTGTTTACATGTGGAGTCTAAAAGAAAAGGTACAAATGAACTTATCTACAAAACAAAAATAGAATTACAGATGTTGAAAATAAACTTATGGTTACCAGGAGATAAAGGGGGAAGGCATAAATTAGAAGATTGGGATTGACATACACCCATTGCTATATATAAAACTACATATAAAATAGATATCTAATAAGGACCTATTGTATAGCACAGGGAACTCTACACAATACTTTATAATAGCCTATATGGGGAGAGCATCTAAAAAAGAGTAGATATACGTATACACATGAAAGACTCACTTTACTGCACATCTGAAACTAACATAACATTGTAAATCAGCTATATTCCAATAAAAATTTTAAAAAAGAGCTCCGAGTGATTTTGTTGTTTAGGGTTGTATATTTGTTGTATATTGGTGGTGTTACCCACCAATCTGGAATGTTCCTTTTAGACTCAGATGTGTGGAAGATAGAAACGTCTACAATACTTAAGCCACTGGGTTAGAGTCAGATGTCTTTGTTATAATGGCCTAGACTCAGGCTAAATGAGTATTCTCCCGCATTCTGTATTTACCAAGTGTTGCCATTGCTCTGTTGGAGATGGGAACCCTGAGCCCCAAGAGAGATGGACTGGTCCTGAGACCATACATGCAACAGACATAAATCAGATCTGCATGACTGCAGATTTTGCATTCTCAAACACTCTTTCACTTGGCCTAGGACTGGCCAGGACAAACTGAAAAGACTAGATGTTAGCAGTGTTTGCTATTGAGAAAAGTGACAAGCAGATCAGAGACAAACTTTCCCCACAACACTGCTTATCTGGAGAAAATGTACAGTCATACAGTTAAGACTGGTCAAAAGGCTATGTAAAAGGAAGAGATGTCTGAAAATCTTCCTATAAAAACTGGAAGAGAGCTCATTAATAAGAACATGTGCCATTTGTTGAGCAGAACAAACAAACAGATTTTTGGCAAAGAGATTTACTTCCAAGAAGAAAAGAAATGCCTGCAGTGGGGGGGGTGGGGGGCAGACTGCTGACACACAGATGTGAGAACAAGATGCTTGCACCAGCTGTGCACTAAAGAAAGTTACTGCGACTATCAATTTTCTATTTTTGTTTTAGTAATTTATCAGTTAGACTTATCACACTGAGAGCGCTTCATAATAGGGACTGCGGTTTTGAAAATACAGAGTTAGCAACTGTTCCTAATACACACCCGGGCTCACACGCAGTCTGGGGAGAGGAGCCATGGAAAGGACAAGTGTCAGCTCTGTGTATTCTGTGCATCCGTGGGTTCCCATTACCTCAGCTTCAAATTATGCTTGTTCATGAAGAACAGGTGTTGGAAATAAAATCAAGGGGAAACCACTATGAATTCAGCCCCTCTAAAGTCATTGCAAGAATTTCTAAAATTACTCTTCTTAGACAAATTGCTCCCACAGGCCCAGATGATTTTTTATCTTGAGAGTGCACACAGGATACTAAATCTTCCTGCCGACACAAACTCGTTTTCAGACGGGGCCAGAGATCCCATTCATCATGCATGCAGGGCTCAGGGTGCCGGTGCCACATTAAAGGTTAAAGCTGAGAAAGTCTAGGCAGTTCTGCCCCAGACTAGTGTGCGGAGGTCATGTCCATGGATGTGGGGAGATTTTCCTTTTGGTAACCTAAAAGGATGAGCAAGTTCATTACTGATTTAAATTAAAAAAGCCCAGGGTTGAAGTGAAAATATTTAAACTCGTTTGTTTAAACAGAATCTTTCAAGATGAAGAGAATAAACAATTTAAGCATTAGTGAGCTCCAAAGGAGTGGAGTATGTGTGTATTTATATGATTTCTTAAAAGTGATATACAAGTAATTTAGATTATTTTTTAATGGCTTCTCCACCAAACCTACAGTTTAATAAATACATTTATTAGAGTCAAATTCCAGTGGCCAGCACCTGCTTAGGCTGATATCAAGTTTACTTTGGGGAATGGAATTTTGTTTGGAATCAAAAGAGTTCACTCTGAAAAATTATCTTTCCCAGTGCTTCAAAAATCATGGCCACAGAGTTTTCTGCTGGCCCAAGGAGAACAAAATAAGGCAAACATCAAAGAAGAAAGCTAAGTTCACTCATTAGCAACTTCATAAACACTCTGTTGGACTGGCAAATTAATAGCTAATGTCATATCACAAAAATGTTAGAAGTATATTCTTTTCCCACACTTAGAGCCTATGTCATCGGTCTGAGTCTGCAGTAGATCAGATGAGAGAATATAATCAACTGCCCAAACCTGGCTTTAGTCAAATCTAGACAAAATAAATTATGGGATAAAGACATCATCTTAGATTACCTTTCAAAAATTGACAATCAAGACAGGAAAGATTAAAATTTTATCTACCAAATTAGTTGCATTCATCTCTTGAACTAATGCTGCCAAAGTGTCAGAAATCAAACTGAACTCAGTCAAGAAATATTGAAAGAAGTAATACCTGAGGGAAAATGAAATGCATTCAGCCAAAGAAGCAAATACAAATAATAATGGAAACAGACACCTTTTAGTTAATTTCTACTAGGAAACCGCTTCTTTGCCGGGGCAGTAGGTACCTGCACATTTGTGTCAAATCTGAACAGCTGAAAAATCACGAATTCAGGGCTACTGAATCCTTAGCCCGTTTGGTGTACATAAAATGGAATTTTAATACAGGATCAGAATCTGTAGAGTTGGCTCATCTGTTCCTTCTATTCAGGGTAGGCCCCTGGAGAGACAGTTTTTCTCCTATACTAAGAAGTGAACAGGTTTACTACCTGGTTTCTACCTAAATCAACCCAGCCAAATCCAGGAGAATGCAAACTATTCTTCAATTCTTAATTTTAATTCTTTCACATGAAGCTAATTTTAAAAGGTTTAGACACTATACTATTATAAATTAATTACATCATGAAAAATTGTGTCAAAACTTTTGCTTATTTCTAGCCACAAGGACTGGAGAAGGCAATGCAACCCACTCCAGTACTCTTGCTTGGAAAATCCCATGGACAGAGGAGCCTGATAGGCTACAGTCCATTGGGTTGCTAAGAGTCGGACATGACTGAGCGACTTCACTTTCACTTTTCACTTTCCTGCATTGGAGAAGGAAATGGCAACCCACTTCAGTGTTCTTGCCTTGAGAATCCCAGGGACGGCTGAGCCTGGTGGGCTTCCGTCTATGGGGTCGCACAGAGTCAGACATGACTGAAGCGACTTAGCAGCAGAAGCAGCAGCAGCAGCAGCCACAAGGATCAATGAACTTCATTTAATTAATTGTCTTTCTTGCCTGGATTAAATCCATTTTATTGGGTAAAGACAGGCTTCGCCTGGCCACAAAAAGTGCTCATCATAGTGCATTTGACTGGCCATGATTCCAGGTGGACTAGAGGAAGGTTTTGGTAACTCTGACCATTTCCTAGAGGATGCCCACCCTCATGGCAAAGAGAAAATGTTGGGATTGCAATGAAGGGGAGTGGCTTAGTAAAAGAGGGAGACCAAAGGTGAACATGTGGGAAACAAACCAATTTTCTTGACTGCTAGATGAGTCTGCTAGGGCTTCTGTAACAGTGTACCACGGAGTGAGTGGCATCAGTTCAGTTCAGTTCAGTTCAGTTCAGTCGCTCAGTTGTGTCCGACTCTTTGTGATCCCATGAATTGCAGGACACCAGACCTCCCTGACCATCACCAACTCCCTGAGTTCACTCAAACTCACGTCCATCGAGTCGGTGATGCCATCCATCCATCTCCTCCTCTGTCGTCCCCTTCTCCCCCCGCCCCCAATCCCTCCCAGCATCAGAGTCTGCCAATGAGTCAACTCTGCGCATGAGGTGGCCAAAGTACTGGAGTTTCACCTTTAGCATCATTCTTTCCAAAGAACACCCACGACTGGTCTCCTTTAGAATGGACTGGTTGGATCTCCTTGCAGTCCAAGGGACTCTCAAGAGTCTTCTCCAACATCACAGTTCAAAAGCATCAATTCTTCGGTGCTCAGGTTTCCTCACAGTCCAACTCTCACATCCATACATGACCACTGGAAAAACCATAGCCTTGACTAGATGGACCTTTGTTGGCAAAGTAATGTCTCTCCTTTTGAATATGCTATCTAGGTTGGTCATTACTTTCCTTCCAAAGAGTAAGCGTCTTTTAATTTCATAGCTTAAACAACAGAAATTTAAAACCTCACAGTTCTGGAATCTATCATTTTTTAGTTACTAAGTCATGTCTGGCTCTTTATGATCCCATGGACTGTATCCCACCAGACTCCACTTGTCTGTGGGATTTCCCAGGCAAGAATACTGGAGTGGGTTGCCATTTCCTTCTCTGGGGGATCTTCCCAAGATTAAGGTACTGACAGAGTTTGATCCTTTTGAAGGCTGTGAGAGAAGGATGTGTTACTGTCCTCTCTCTTGGCTTGTAGATGGCCATCTCCTCCCTATGTTTGTTCCAGTGCAGACTACAGGACTGGCAAAATGGCAGGTTGTCAGACCTTATAACAGGACTACCTGAGGAAAGGTAAATATTTGACAAGCCTATCAAAAATTTTACAATACTACAATAAGAAAATCTGGAATTAATTTATTTTTCATTTCAAATTATAGGAATGCTTTGTGCTTATGGTGTAGCATTTTTAATGTCCTGCTTTCACATTCATGACCTCAAATGTTCAGTGCAGAGCTCTGGGGGAACTCTTTCTCTCCTTCTATTTCTGTTCCAAATGCCAAAGTCGTGGAGACTCAGTGAAGATTGTTTTTATGAATAGATGCAATGAATCAGAAACAATGGATTGAGAACAATGACTTAATATCTAGTGACTTTCTCATTCTTTTCTTTCATGAAATAAACCACTGTGTAGTATCACCCTTATTCTTTCATGTTATTAAATTTCTTGTCAAAATCTTCCTTAAACCACAGAGACAAAGATGAATTCTCCCTCTGTGAGTCTGAGCAGTTAAATTTACTTCTCTGACACACTGCAAGTTGATTTAGAGCTAATCTGTCTCCTTTTTATTGGCTTCGTGTAAAACATTGCTTTTCCTCGTTTCTTTGCTTTCCTTCTGCATTGTCTTGTAGAAATATGTAATTTCAATTTATACCATAAGAAATTAGTCTTTCTGAGAAAAATTCAAGAAGACTTTTATAACAAAAGAAAAACATACATTACTCATATGCTTTTGAATTTCCCCCAGTGTAACCAAAGTTGGAATGTAAAAAATCTGAAGGGAGTGGGGATGATAATCAATACCTGGAAAGGAACACTAATGAAAAGGACAAACCATGATCCAGACACAGTTAGCAACATGACAAAATGTTGCTTCTACTATTTATCTGAGCTAATCTGACCTTCCACTCCTCCAAAGGCTAAGAATATTTGACTTAGATTCATGATACCACATTCAATCCCCCTATTTATTTTATTAATGAACAGATACATTGCAGACCTATAGGAACAGAAGAAAAGAAACACATCAGTAATTTTAGAAAACCAGTATCGATTTACAGAGAACCAGTCCCAGAAATGAATCTCATTTTCTGATATTTGCTAAATTTGAGATGTGGGCAAATAAGAAACTATTTCAGTAGAAGTTCAGCCTTAGGCTTCTAGGATACCTTTCTGCAAAAATGTGGATTAGGTGATAGGACAGTTAAGTAGACTGACATCTGTTTGAATGATTATGTTTAAAGTTGATTGATGAATTAAAGTCATTGTAGAGGAATTCTAGTGGTGGTGGGGTGGGGACAGAATTCAAAAGCAATTCTTATTCAACATGTTTTCATTCAATATTATTTATTGATACTGTTCTCTGTGGCAGCTGTTCGGGCTACACACTGGGGATGTCACTATGTAGGTGCCACAATGCCAGACACGGTTGGGCATTCAAGATACTTGCAATTTTGCGGGAAACCCAGGGAAGATGAGAGCACTAACAGTAGGAGTGATACATCCTGTACATATTACGAATACTATAGCAGGATTAGGGTTCTATACGGTGATAAAGGTGTGCCTATAAGAGAAAGAGAGGGTAACAGAATCTTAGGGAAAGTGTTATGGGGGAAATGAGAGCTCATCTTGAATGAGAGCTGAAAGGTAACTAAAACTGAACACAGTAAAATGCAAGGTGAGTGTGGGAGAACATCCTCAGGGAAAGATGTTTCAGGGAGAAGGAAAAACATACACAAATGTCTTTTGTCTCGTCAGTGACTCGCATAAGGATTAAAGAGGCCAGTGTAACAGTCAATGGTGTTGTCTCCCTAATATTCATTGTATACCAACAACTTTGTGAAAGACTTCTACTCTGACCACATTTTGAGGAGTTGGACTTGATTGGTTAAATCAATCCTTGCCGTATTCTTTGCCAATGATTAGTTCAAAGTCCTGGCTTAAGACACTCAGTCACAGTGGTTTCTGATGTAAGAAGGTGGGCTGGTGTGGTCCTGTAGGACATTTTCTGGGGGGCTTCTGGGAGACTGCCAGTGGAAAAGAAGATATATCCTGTCTGATATGTGACTGTGATAGCATGAAGCCTAGAATGGTCTGGCAGGCATCCTATGATTACAAGGAGGGACATTAAGCCTTGGGATGAAGATGACCCTACTGTCGAGCGAAGCATGGAAAGGCCATGAGTCCTTGATAACATAACATGACTGAAACATCCAGCTCCAGAGCCTGGCTTACCCCTGCACTTTTGTTATATGAGCCAAAGTCTCCTGTGTTAATTAAGCAAATCTGACTTAGACTTGTGTTTTTAATTGATGTATAATTTATTTACAGTATTATATCAGTTTCAGGTGTATAACAGTGATCCAGTACTTTTACAGATTTCATTAAAACAACCAACCAAATAATGGCTATAGTTTTCTATGCTGTACAATACATTCTTGTTGCCTTTTTCATATGCCTTTGCATCTCTTAATTCCATACCTCTATCTTGTCCTTCCTCCTTTTCATCTGTTAACTGGTAACTGTTCATTTACTTTCTATATCTGTGAGTCTGTTTCCATTTTGCTATTATAAATTCATTTGTTATATTTTTTAGATGCCCCAGTAAGTCTGACTTACTTCATAAGCATAATATTCTCTAGGTCTATCTGTATTGCTTCAAATGGCAGAATTTCATTATTTTTAATGGCTGAATAAAATTCCACTGTCTAAATAGATCCAAAATATAATGTGATTTATGTCAAAGAGTGTTCTGCCTATGTTCTCTTCTAGTAGTTTTGTGTTTTCAGGTCTTATATTTAGATCTTTAATTTGTAGCTTTTCCAATAAAAATGCACTATCAGAAACATAAAGTACAAAAATTAGTCCTATTAAAAATCCCATCAGAAATAATCAAATACCTAGGAATAAACTTAACCAAGGAGGTGAAAGACTTATAGCCTGAAAATTAAAAACACTGATGAAGGAAATTAAAGATGACACAAAGAAATGGAAAAATATCCCATGTTCTTGATTTGAAATAATTACTATTATTAAAATGACCACGGTACTCCAAAGAATCTATAGATTTAATGCAATCTCTATCAAAATACTCATGACATTTTGCACAGAACTACAAGAAGCAGTCCTCAAATTTATATGCAACCACAGAAGGCTCTGAATTGCCAATGTTATCTTGAAGAAAAAGAACTAAGCTAGAGGTTTGACCTGTTCCAACTATACTACAAAGGTACAGTAATCAAAACAGTGTGATACAGGCATAAAAACAGACACAAAGATCAAAGAATATCATACAGAGTCTAGGGAAAAAAAAAACACCACGCACCTATGGTAAATTAATCTGTGTCAATGGAGGCAAGAATAAACAATGAATAAAAGAGTCTCTTCAACAAGCAGTGCTTGTAAAACTAGACAGCTACGTTTAAAAGAATAAAATAGAACATTTCCTCACACCACATTTAAAAAAACCTAAAAATGGATTATAGATTTCAGTTTGCAGCTGAAAATCCTTAAATAATAAGGACTGACAATCATATTGACAGATGATACAAGAGTAGGAAAGATAGCAAATAACTTAGATGAACATAAGAGGATTCAATGGGTTATTAATGGGGTGGTGATGGGGGCTTGGGTAAACAGGAGGAGATTTAATATGGATAAGTATAAAATTTGGTGATTATATATAATATATATCAATAATATAAATATAAAATAATAAATAATATATTTTTAATCATATAAAACAGTGGAATGAGGAAATGCAGATGCTATGATTTATGTAAAGAATCTCTAGGGATGTTGTAGAACAATGTTTGATAATTAAGTGTATCACATAGATTCCAACTGAGGTTGAATTAGAGTAATAATTTCTAAAAGCCATAGTCCCATATTTTTGCAAGAGATGCTTATACTTCATAAAGACTCCACATCCTTGGAACAATATTTGTAAAGGTTCAATGATACCCTGGTGAAGTAGAGAAAATGCAGGTCTAGGAATGAAATTGTTGAAGGGACTAGAAATGAGAAGCACAGGTATTATAAACAATGGCTTACACATGCAACCCTTCCCTTCCTTTGCATTCATGGCAGACATTAATGTTCAATCACAAGGTTTTTTTCCTTCTGTATCAGAGGACTCATAAGGGAAAGAACCCCTTTTCATAAGGCAGCTCCCTAGGCATAAAGTCTCAAACAGAATCCAAGCTGGTTTACAAGAAAAAACTTATTTACCACACCTAATTCTCCTAGAAAACACATGACTTCAGCAGTGGGTTGCAAACTAAAATGCCTTTGGATGCCAGACAGGTAATCAAATGAAAAAGCTACAGTATGGCAGAAACTGGGGCAGAGATGCTTAGTTTGAAAGCATGCAAGCTCAAAATTAAACAATAACAACAATTTGACTGTTCAGCCTAAATAACAGCGGTCTGCAGACCAAAGCTAGTCCTTAAGTAGTTGTGTTCTCTCTGACATATGGAGTCATAAAACATTCTTCAAATAATTGAAGTGTGGACATATGAAAGAATGATTATTATGTATCTCTTTCAAGAAGAGATGGGCTTCCATGGTGGCTCAGACAGTAAAGAATCTGCCTGCAATGCAGGAGAATATAGTTCCATCACTGGATTGGGAAGATCCATTGGCTAAGGAAATGGCAACCTACTCCAGTATTCTTGCCTGGAGAATTCTAAGGACAGAGGAGCCTGGTGGGCTACCTACAGTCCATGGGGGTCTCAAAGAGTTGGACACAACTGAGCAACTAACATACTTCAAGATGAAAAAGGATGAATGGTTGAAGTTATGGGTAGACTAAAGTATAATTTTATAATTATTGAAACTGTCAAATAATAACCTACTTTCTGTTAATATTATGAAAACTGCCAGTTGCAAATCCAGATAGTCAACCCTCTCTGGATCAGAATTTTTAAAGCTAAATCCATAAATCTTTATACATAAAAGATATGATCGTGTGCATTTTTTCTAGGGAAAAGTTACATGCCTTTTCCCAGTTAATTAAAAATTTCAGCTCCAATTGTTTAAGTAGTTGTGGTAGAAATGATGGCATGTGTTTACCAAAATTTGCTTACATTTCTTTCTGGGCGCAGAAGATGACTATTTCTTCACTCAGTCATGTAACTGAGCTCTGGATAGTGGGTCAAGTCCAGACCTACTCCCTAAAACTTCTCACTTCTTTTCTGTGCTCCTTCTTTTCCCTTGTTTTAAAGAAATAAATTATTTCCTAAGCCCCTGAGATTTGGGATTGTTTGTTACAGAAGTTAGTTTCTCCTGGCCAATTCAAAAATACTCTATGGACAGCAAGTTTAATAATTTATCAAGCTTGCAATTGTATTTCATGCAATTGTATTGCACGAATCAAAACAAAGTGTTTTAAAACAAATCAGGTTTTAAATAGAAATTCTTTAACATATGTATTACAAAATTGGCATGTACATATCTTGGGGTTTTAAGGACTTCAAGGTTAATGATGGTAAGGCGACAAATAACAATATACTGTTACACTTTTGCAAATAATTTCTCTAGGGATGTTCAAGTTCCAGATTTTCATGGGTTCAAGTTCCAAACATTAAGGATATATTTACATGAGTCTTCTATAAAAGTTATTTATTTGCCAAGGTAATTTTCTTCCATATTTATGTTGTCAATAAGTCCATGAATGGTATGTTATTTTAATGCATTGCTCTAAAATCTCCAGTGCCCTTCCATAAAGTTCAGGTGCACTTTTCTGAACCCTCACTGCACTTTAGAATCACCTGAAGGAAAATTTAGCAACAGATATTTAATCCTACCTCGAGAAATTCGGATTTAACTGGCCATTAATATTTTTGACAAGTCCCTCAAGTGATTCTAATCTGTAGTCCAGTAGAGAACAGGGGTCCATAGGATCAAGTTTTATCTCCTCAACATGGTATTCCTTGCTTTTCCTAATAGAGTCAACTCAATCTAGCTTCAGAACTAACCATGTGCCACCAATCTTACCCTGTTTATCTTATCTTCAATTGCTATTTTTTAAAAAAATCTTTGTTATTCCTAATAATGTCTTGAGTAAGTTGCATGGCTTCTTTTTATATTTGGAAATAGTAACAAACTAAAAATAAAACCATTTATCCCAAAGTCATTCATACTCCTATTCACCTACGTTTGCACAATATACAGAAAAGCAAGCCAAAATATTCTGTTTGGGAGTTTTGAAATGGCCATGTTATATAATTTTTGCTAATAAGGTCAAAATTCCTGGCAGGATTTTCTTCCTTGAAATAAAAGTAAAATGTGGAGTGAAAGGAAAAAAAAAAAAAAGAAACCTATGTTTCTTTGCACTCTTCCTTCCTGTCTGAACAAAGATGTGAAGCCGAGCAGTACTGCAGCCATCTGTGACCGTGTGGTAAAACAACATGAAGATGAAGGTCCACAGATCAAAGGTGGAAAAACAGAAGAGCCTGTATCCCTGTCGATACCACTGAACTGCTATGTCACTCCTGAATCACCAACTAACGGCTACACCAAAGTAAGTTTCTAAGCTACTAAAGTGGATTTTTCTGTGGCTTGCAGCAAAATTTTCCTAAATAAAATTATTATGATTATATTTTGAATTATTTGATTCATCAGATTACTGGAAAATGAATTCAGTCACTTCAAAACACAGGGACTTTTAAGGGCAATTTTGGTGTCAGAATTGAAGAAAAACAATATACTACAACAGAGAGCTGACTCATTGGAAAAGACTCTGATGCTGGAAGGGATTGGGGGCAGGAGGAGAAGGGGATGACAGAGAATAAGATGGCTGAATGTCATTACCGACTCGATGGACGTGAGTCAGAGTGAACTCCGGGAGTTGGTGATGGACAGGGAGGTCTGGCGTGCTGCAATTCATGAGGTCGCGAAGAGTTGGACACGACTAAGCGACTGAACTGAACCGAACAACACTGTGATTAACTTTATAATGAGCAGAGGCTATACTTAACTGGGTAGGAGAAACAGTGGGACCATAATTTGAGGATATCCAGAGAAATATTAATTGTATGTTTTGAAAACAGCTTTAGAAATGTACTTTTTCTTGTATGTCTGTATTTAAAAAAATTTTCCCTAGCTCTATCAATCCTTTTACACATTCATTTATGAAATCAATGTGGCACCTCAGATCTACAAAATGGCTGGTGGTTATATTTAAATAATTCATTGCAGATTAACAAGGCTTTTAGATGAACATGATTTTGGTTATTCATGGGTTGCATAAATTCATAATGGGGTACAAGGTCTTTCTTGCAAAGGATGCACTTTGCATTTGTCATTCAAGAATATTCCTTTGATGAATTCGGTTAGAATTTACTCAGCTGTCAGGGCCTAATGAATAATGAAAAAAACTGATCCTAGAAAATTGAGGTATTTGGTGTGGAATTCTGTATATTTAAAATGTATCCTTTATTATACATATCTACTTTGAAATCAAATGGTTGGCTTCTATATCAAATGGGTTTTGGAGCCCAAGTATGCATTTTTTTTTTGTAATGAAAATGGTCTATAAAGCATTTATGACAAAGTTCAAAATCTAAGGTTAATACAAAAGGGTTTGAAAGCAATCACCAGGTAAGTAGAAATTTAGCATAGGAAATGAAAGGCAAAGATGGGGAAATAAAATGAAGAGAAGCAGTGGGCAGAGAGGGATTTGAAAGGAACATTAATACTTCACATAATGAAAGAGAATATAGGTAGATGATCGTGAATATGGTAATGGTGAGGAATAACGGATGGAGTTACTTCATTCTACACTAGAGAAAACTGATAATAAATAAAAGTCAGTTGGCAGATCTGTGGGTGTTCTGGACTTTTAAAAGATCAATAAATCAAGTGCTTATAACATGAGTCTCAGAATGAGGAAAGCACGTGGGGCCTGCATCTAATTTCCGAGGCTTTAGGAAAATGCATGTCATGTCTATCGCCAAACAAAAACAAATCCAAGAGAGCTATTTAACATACACCAGTGAAAATAAAGATCAACAGAAATTGCCTTCTAAAAATATTTCTAGAGGAATTTAAAAGCGATGAGGTCCTCATTATTTCTATTTCTCTACAGATTGCCAATGTGCCTCTATTATTTTATGCTCTTTTCCTTTCAGTAAATGCTAATGAGCAAACGATATGCATATGCATAATCTGGGCACAGCTACATATGTGCGATGATGCTCGTGCATTAATTTGCCAGCTTCGTTTCTGTCAGCCTCACATATCTGAAGAGCTGGAAGAAAGTTCTTCAGGAGGAAATTTTACCCCATCATTGTGAATAACTCAAGAAGTCAGGTCATTTTTCACGATAATTACTACCACACAATGATGGAACTGGCTGGGACTCTGAAAACCTGTTCATTCTCTTCTCACTCTACTCTCAAAAACCAACATTGTTTTTGGTAAGGTCTTCGTATGACATCCAGACTGTGTGTTTAATCATCTTTAAGACTCTGGCCTGTTCATTCCACACATAAAAAATAAACACTCTGAGTAACAATTTATAAGGAATCAATGTAACAAAATCCATGAAGGAGAGAAAAGTAACCAAGACATCACTGGACAGTTTTGGTAAATAAATTAGGCCAACATTTTATGGAGTAAAACACCAAGGGTTATTTCATTTTTAAAGTGTTACCCAGTATTGACAAAATTTGAGATCAATTAATTTAAAAGTTCTTTGCATACATTACTTTTGCAAGTGGTTAAATTCCTTGGACAATCCGGGTCCAAATCTTAGATCTACCACTTACTGGACATCTGACCTTGGGGAAATAAATTAACCAAGAGTGTTCTTTTTTGTGAAATGGAGGTAATGGTATTAATATTTAGTTCAAAGCATTGCTGTACCATTTTAATGAGATGATCAATGCACACCTTTTGTACTCTGATGTTTTCCAGTACACCAGATCACTTACTTTTAGGTTATAAAATACAGATTAGGTGATTGGTACTTGTTAATGATGGGACAGAATATATTGGATTTGTTCCTTTTTATATTTAGTCTTGTTGACTTATATAAGCTTGGAATCAGGTAGCTGGTGTGGTTATGCCTTAAAACAGATGTCCAGTAGTGACTGGGTCATGAGGAGAGAATCTATGAGATCCTAAGAACATAAGGGCTTGGGGAGAATCAAAAATTCTGGGTCCTCAAGGGTATTTGATTATTTAGGTAATGTAAGTTTTTATTTCTTACTAGTTTTTTCCACTCTTCCAGTATACTGAGAGTGATGAAGACAGTGAAGTTTGGGGGTTCAGGGCAAGGCCTTGCTAAACTCACAACTAACATGTCCCACAAGACTGCGTTTTTCATCAGTTGATGGGCAAGTTGGAATGCCCCAGATACAGAACTGGCTTAACTTTCACGGTCTCAGCTATCAATAAAAGGGCAGTGAGGAAAGTCAGGCAAAGTTTTAGAAAAATCAGTCTGCAATCTGACAGGTCCTCCTCAAGTCACTTCTGCCAAATTGTAAAGTCTTTTGCCCATGTTTCTGGACCCACTGCTAACACCCTGGGTATTTTTGGACTTGTATACAATGTAGGTCTGTTACTATCCATATCAGTTATAATTTCACTGTGTGCAGAATTTTCTGCAACTTTTAAAAACAATCTTTGTGTAGTAGGCTTTATTTGGGAGTTCATTTTGCTAAGTATATTCTTAACCTATAAAATCTGCAGAGGCTGTATCCTAGAAGAGAAAGGACTGTGTTTCTAAAAGTAATCCTAAAGTAACAATCTGAAGTTGGGACACTGGAAGGGGTTTAGGATTTTTACCATTTTTTGAAGGCTGTTAGTACTCTGAATAACCCACTCCAGTACTCTTGTCTGGAAAATTCCATGGACGGAGGAGCCTGGTGGGCTGCAGTCCATGCTGTCACCAAGAGTCGGACATGACTGAGTGGCTTCACTTTCACTTGTCACTTTCATGCATTGGAGAAGGAAATGGTAACCCACTCCAGTGTTCTTGCCTGGAGAGTCCCAGGGATGGCAGAGCCTGGTGGGCTGCCATCTGTGGGGTCGCACAGGGTTGGACATGACTGAAGTGACTTAGCAGCAGCAGCAGCAGCAGTGCTCTGAATGACCTAAGCTGCTGTGGCAGTGGAGTTGAAGGTGTACAGCGTTGCATTGTATCAACAAGTAAAGTGTACTGCTGTTTGATTTTTATCTGTAAATAATTCACCTCAAGAGTTTAAAGAAAGGACCGGAGTAATTGTGTTCTAATGTTTCTCTTGGGACAGCATCACTGAACAGATTTTTGACAGCTGTCCTTTTGTTTTTCAGCCAGTAAGTGATGTTGACTCTTCCGATGACTCTTTTGTTTGCAATATCTACAAGTAGCCTTATTTATAGATTTTTTATTCTTAAAGAACATAGAACCCTCTGCTCATATTTTTATTTGGGGGCCAGTTATTTTACCTGTAGGCTTAAATGTTTGTTTTTATTTCTATCTTGTTTACTTTTTTGGATATTTTAAAAATATTTAGCCACATCTTAGAGATCTTCTAAATTGGTAATTTCCACTCTAGTTATTTTTTGACCATGTCCCCATTTCAGGTCCCCATATTCAATCCATAACAAAAGAGAAAACACAGCTTCTTTGACTTCTTTTACCCCTGAATCTTATAACCCAATGCCTATTTTTAAAGTCTCCTATTTATTCATATTTAATTTGTTTACAATTTGGAATATTTGACCAATCCACTCTTAAGAGAAAGGCTTTCAGAGTTTACATAGTGCCTTTTTTTCTTTCCATTTTAAGGTTAATTTTCAAACTGTGTATATTTGGAATATTTAAATATTCTCCTGGTCTTTCTCCTCATGCTGTTTTCAAACATTTTCCCTAATTTGGGAGCTTACAATTTAGTGAATGAGTTTGTTCAATACAGTAGTTCAGGATAGTAAACAATTTCTTACAAAATCTGGAATTCCATGATAACTTTCTGTTCTGTCTTCCTGAAGCACAGTAATCATGACCCTTAGCTCTGAACTAGGGTTTAAATTCTTCTGATTCACATCTACATTCTGGTTTAGCAATTTTAAAGGAGTATTATACAATGTGTTAGCTTTTTTAAAGTCCAGATTCTTTCTTCTAGTATGGATTGTTTAGTTGGGTATTTCTTCTAGAGTCCTCAGTAGAATTTAACTCACTGCAATCCTTCCATGGTAAGTTAGTGTCTAGGATGTGATGATCAGTAATATTTTTCCCCAAAGTATACTCTTATTCCCTTGAACATTCATAAATTCTCTATCTCATTGCAAGCTTGAATTCCCTCAAATTCTGTCAGTAAAAAAAAAAAAAAAAAGATCTGCTAATTAACTGAATAAGATTTTCTAATTTAAGGATTTTACACCCAACCATCAACTCTTAGTCAAGGGGCATTATCTATTCCTATTCCTAGAGTAAAACAGTATAAGGGGCTGAGGGCAAAGCAATTTTCTTCCCCGCTTATCTCAACTGATATCTCTTTTCTGAAAAGATTTCCAGGCTAATATTGAGGATGGGCAATGGGAGTGGAAAGGATTTCATTAAATAAATCTATAAAGAGTAAATCTTTGTGAAAAATCAATGAAATTAATCTAAAGTATATCTCAAGGTTCTAAATAATTGTTAAAACATACAGTTATAGAAGTAGTTAAGTTTGCTTGTCGCTCTCCCCTTACTCTTGATATCTTCTAGAGGTAGAAAGAAAAATAGTTGGTCACCTCAAGGGGACTTCAGGTTTGAAAGCATCTCACTTACAATATCAGGGTTCTAATTTTTAATGATAGATTTTAGGAAAATGAGTTTTATTCCTAGATTCCTTCTAGGGATTTTTGAGTCTTGAAATCTGCATAAGTGTATGAACAACTTTCCAGTTTTATTTCTCCTCTACTTCCCCTTTCTCCTTCATTGAAATAGCCATTCAGAATTTGGAATTCCTCAGACACAGCTCCTTTCATCTAAGATTTCAAGACATGAGTGTGCATGCATGTACACACACACACACACAATGGAATACTACTCAGCCTTAAAAAAAGAATGAAATCCTGCCATTTGCAACAACATGAGTGAATCTATGCTGACCTGCCTCTTGAGAAATCTGTATGCAGTTCAGGAAGCAACAGTTAGAACTGGACATGGAACAACAGACTGGTTCCAAATAGGAAAAGGAGTGCTTCAAGGCTGTATATTGTCACCCTGCTTATTTAACTTCTATGCAGAGTACATCATGAGAAACGCTGGACTGGAAGAAACACAAGCTGGAATCAAGATTGCTGGGAGAAATATCAATAACCTCAGATATGCAGATGACACCACCCTTATGGCAGAAAGTGAAGAGGAACTAAAAAGCCTCTTGATGAAAGTGAAAGAGGAGAATGAAAAAGTTGGCTTAAAGCTCAACAATCAGAAAACAAAGATCATGGCATCCGGTCCCATCACTTCATGGGAAATAGATGGGGAAACAGTGGAAACAGTGTCAGACTTTATTTTTTTGGGGCTCCAAAATCACTGCAGATGGTGACTGCAGCCATGAAGTTAAAAGACGCTTACTCCTTGGAAGAAAAGTTATGACCAACCTAGATAGCATATTCAAAAGCAGAGACATTACTTTGCCAACTAAGGTCCGTCTAGTCAAGGTTATGGTTTTTCCAGTAGCCATGTATGGATGTGAGAGTTGGACTGTGAAGAAGGCTGAGCGCCGAAGAATTGATGCTTTTGAACTGTAGTGTTGGAGAAGACTCTTGAGAGTCCCTTGGACTGCAAGGTGATCCAACCAGTCCATTCTAAAGGAGATCAGCCCTGGGATTTCTTTGGAAGGAATGATGCTAAAGCTGAAGCTCCAGAACTTTGGCCACCTGATGTGAAGAGTTGACTCATTGGCAAAGACTGATGCTGGGAGGGATTGGGGGCAAGAGGAGAAGGGGATGACAGAGGATGAGATGGCTGGATGGCATCACTGACTTGATGGATGTGAGTCTGAGTGAACTCCGGGAGTTGGTGATGGACAGGGAGGCCTGGCGTGCTGCGATTCATGGAGTCGTGAAGAGTCGGACACGACTGAGCGACTGAAGTGAACTGAACTGAACTGATGCTGAATGAAGTAAGTCATATGGAGAAAGACTAACACTGTATGATTTCACTAACAAAAAGACAACAAATGATCAAAATTCAACAAAAAACCCTCAGAGACACACAGAACAGTGCTTACCAGGTTAGTGCTTACCAGAGGGCAATGGTATTTGGGAGTGAGTGAAATGGGTGAAAGGAGTCTATCACACGTGATAGACGGCTGCTAGGACATATGAGTAGTGATTACTTGTCACTGTGTACAGATGTCAAATTATAATGCTGTATATCTAAAGCTTACATAACAATTTGTCAACTGCAAAATACCACTTAAATAGCTTTGAAAAGAAGAGTGTCACCCAATTCTGGCACCAAATTTAATAGAATATTACAAAACAGATTCTAATAAGAAATTCATATATTCAAGTCATTGTGTTAGTATATTAGTTAGGGGATGTGTGCAGGAATTTTAAGTAGTTTCTCCTTTGACTTTAAGTAGTTTCTTAAAACAGGAGGGGAGAGTTAAAAAATTTACCAATGATACAGTTACTCATGGAGCACAGTCAATGAACTGGAGTAAGTCAAGAAATATTTACACATATTTGAGTGCTCACTATGTGCCAGACATTATGTAGACTGAAGACAGAATGGCGGATAGATGACTGCAGTGAATAACTCAGCAACTAGTTGTTGCTTAAACGTTTTTAATTCTACCATCCTCCACCATCCACCAATTATTTTGGGCAGCAAGTATAAGTCACAGACCACAAACCAAGAAATGTAAGAATTGGGAATATTTTTAGTTTTTAGAACTTAACGTCTATTATAAGATTCTGTTTTTCTAAGAGCTAAAAAATTAATTTCAGTGAATTCAGGGATCTGCTTTTACTTCCCTTTCTTATAGACATTTGTGTCTATAATCTAGTGAGTTTATGTAATCTCAGGGCATATTAGCTTAGAGTGGGGGTGAACACAAGCTTATTTGGGTCAACACTGTCTATTAACATTGGCATTTGCTGATAAGTTCTCATTTGTATCTGGATGTGGTCACTGGCCCATGTGGCTATTGCAATTCGCCCTTCATTCCAGCTGTCACCACTTTCAGATCCTGCTGCCCTCTGTCACATGCAGGCACACGGTAAATCGTCTCCCACTCCTGCATGATGCTGAATGGCAGGGACCTACTGCCCTGCTTCCTGTGCTTCCCAAACTCTGCTGTAGCCATGGGAACTCTCCAAGGAGGTCACAGTCTCATCTGCCTACACACATTTTTGCAGAAATTTCTGCTATATTCCCTATTACGCTGGGTGGAGAAATCAATATCTGGTCATTTTGGGGGCTTTATCCAGTATATTAGCATAGTAATTGAGCTCTTTTATATTGAGACAGCAGATAATGTCACTTAAATAAAATAGAAGTTTATTTCTTCCTTATAGAAAAATATTGGAAAGTGGTCCTGTGCTAATATAATGCTTTAAATGTGTCTTTATCCAGGTTTCCTTTACCTCATTCCTCTACTTCAACCTGTGGTCCAGTTTTCACTATTCTTTTTCATTATAGTCAAGAGGAAGAAGGAAACAAGGGTCTACTTGGTCACATGATCAAACTTAGCTGCACAGAAGGCCAAGAAAAATAGCTTTTTGCCTGGGAAGCCAGGCGGCAATTAAATCTTTCAAGTTCTATGAGTAAAGAAAAGAGGAAATAAATCTGGATTGTGGGGTAGAGAAGGAAATGGTAACCCACTGCAGTATTCTTGCTTGGGAAATCCCATGGGCAGAGGTGCCTGGTGGGCTACAGTCCATGGGGTTGCAAAGAGTCGGGCATGACTGGCTAACTAAACAACAATAGGTGGGTAACAAGGAAAATCTGCTATCTGGGGGACAGCTTTCCCTCAACCTGTTCTAGGTTTTCCGTTTTGGCTCAGCAGGTAAAGAATCCACCTGCAATGCAGAAGACATAGGAGACGTGGGTTCAATTCCTGGCTTGGGAAGATCCTTGGAGAAGGAAAACAGCAACCCACACCAGTTTCTTGCCTGAAAAATCCCATGGACAGAGGAACCTGGTGGACTGCTGTCCAGGGGGTCGCTAAGAGAGACTGACATGTGCACACACCACCTTGAGCCTAAATCTAAGGGTTCAGGGCTCTTTCTGTCCACTCATGTCTAAGTTCTTTTTTTCTCCTCTAGTCCTCCTTCCTTTCAGCAGCACAGGGTATTATTATTGTGATGGAAGTTAGGGAGAGGGATAGAGGCAGTCAGGAAGCCTTCTGTCCTGAAGCAATCACCGTTTGCAGAACAACAATTAAGCTTCTTAAAAATCAAAAGCCAAAAAATGGATTGTTTTGTGTTGTTCTCAGTCATCATTTTCCTGAGGCTATGAGCATAAAACATTTAAGCGAGTGCCTTAATGGGGGAGGGTCAGGAAGTAATGCTAAATTCTTGGAACTAAAGATACACTGGTTGAGATATTAAGACATTATCTGATTAAATGTGCATAATGTGGGGCTCCCCTGGTGACTGAGTGGTGAAAGAATACATCTGCCAATGCGGGAAACACGGGTTGATCCCTGATCTGGGAAGATCCCACATGCTGTGGAGCAAGTAAGTCCAGATGCACAACTATTGAGCCTGTGCTCTAGAGACTCCAAGCCACAATGAATGGGTCCCTGTGCCGCAACACTTAAGTGCATGCGCCCTAGAGCCTTTGCGCCACAACAAGAAAAGCCGCTGCAATGAGAACCCTGCCCACTGCACCTCGAGAATAGCTACCTCTCGCCGCAAGTAGAAAAAAGCCTATGCACAATGAAGACCACACACAGCCAAAAATAAATAGATAAATAAATACATTTTTTATGTGAATAACTTGGACTCTAAAATAACCTGGCTTTTAATTTTTGCTCCTGTTGTCTTCAATTAATTTTGACAAAATTCTGAGTTTCATTATTTTCTTAGATAACTGTCTATATACACAAAGGGCATGAGGAATATATTTTTTTTAAAGGCTAAGTATGTTTTATATAACAAAGTACAGAAAATAAATTTCTTGCAAAGAGTTAACTGTGAGAGACATTTTTCCTCATGGACCAACACGCTTTTTCTTCAGAGTACAGGCAGTGCTGATTTCTGGATTAAAACTTAAACTTTCATAATAGGTATATAATTTGAAATATCTCTAATGGTTTATATATTAACAATATCCCAGAGAAATTTTTCTTACACACATTTCAGCAATTAACCTAGAGTAGATAGTATATGCATAGTATTATATGTGACTGAAGTATGGGTTTATCACTACACTATGGGCCTGGCAGGGTTAAATTTTGAAAATTTAACCTTCCAGAATTTAAGCTTGCAGAAAATAATCAGGATTCATACTTTTTTTGTATTGTCTTGTATTCATTGTGAACAGAATTTCAAATACACACAACAAATTCTTCAAATATATAAAAATGTTGTAAACAATCATTTTTCTAACACATCCTCAAATTAGACCCTTGGCCATAAATGGGAACTGTTGTTTCCTTTTTTCTTTTTTAATGAATAATGATTATAAGGGCTAATCTCACAGACAACAGGCTTTTGACTCAAGGGTAATTTAATAAAGGTATTGCTGTATTTGCCAACTATGCAGTGAATTTTGCCTGTGATATTAGTCCTATCTTTTTATTTAAGAATTGCTGTCAAGGGACGACTCATAAAAATAGAATCTCATTAGTACTAATCTTAATAATTCACTCAGCAAGCTCCTGTGTCCAATTCTGCCTGACTATTGTCCATGTCACAAAATGACTTTCTTGGTCTGATTTTCATAATAAAGCTTTAACCAAGTCATCTCCCAGTTAGATTATTCTGCATACAGAATGGGATTTAATGTATTTAGAATGAGAATGATACTACTGGAAGGTGCACTAGTGATTAAAAGTCCCACCCACTGGTTTTATAGATGATGAAACAGAATTTATGTGACTGGTTCAAGGTTATACAGCTATGCTATGTGTGTTTCAAATTCAATTAAGATGAGGATAAGAAGGTATATGTCAATAAGTACAAGTGTTCAAAGCTTAGATTTAGAATAATACCATAAATATGATGGAGCTGCATCTCCCTTGGATGTTATAACATAAAGACATTAGGCAAGATGAAATGACCATTTAATGATCATTTAACAGTAATGGTCAAATTGCCATTATCTTGTGCTTGACTTTCCAACTCTGTACTCAGTGAAGTGCATGGTACTGTGGCTTTTTTCTGTTCCATATGTTCTTGGTAGCATAGATGCAAGATTTGCTGTGGCTACGTTTATGCAACACACTGGAAACTGAAAAGGATTTCTCAACAAGTTCAACAGAGCCCCCTTTCTTCCATCACTGAAAAAGACCTTGATTTCTTTAGTTGAGCACTAGAGAATACTACCAAACACTCAGAGAATTAATGCCAATCCATCACAAATTCTTCCAAGAAATTGAAGAGGAGGAAACACTTCCATATCCATTTTACCAAAGCCAGGTAACGATACTACCAAAAAAATTAGACTAATATCTCTGATGAATATACATGCAAAATTCTCAACAGAATACTAGCAGATGAAATTTAACATTAGAGGAGCATACCATGATCAATTGAGATTCATCCCTGAGATTTAAAGATCTTTTATCATATACAAGTTAATAAATGTAATAAATCACATTAACAGAATGGAAGATAAAAATCATATGATCATCTCAATAGATTCAGAAAAAGCATTTTTTAAAATTCAATATCCTTTCATAATAATATATGAAATATAACTTCATAATAATAATAAAAAAGAAAACTCCTAACAAGTGAGGTACAGAAGGACCATATCTCAACAGAATGAAATCCACATTGAGCATCACACTCAATGTTAAAAGCTAAAAGCTTTTCCTTTGAGATAGGAAACAACACTGTATTCATGAATCGAAAGAGTTAATATTGTTAAGATGGCTATACTACCAAAAGTGATCAACAGATTCATTGCAATCCCTGTCAAAATTTCAGTGACAATTTTCACAGAGATAGAAAAAACAAAACAATTCTATTTAGTTCATATGAATCACAAAACTTCTAAGTATCTAAAATGATCTTGAGAAAGAAGAATAAAGTTGGAGGCATCACACCACCTGATTTCAAAATACACTTAAAGCTACAGTAGTAATGACAATATGGTACTGAAATAAAAACAAATATATAGACAATGGAACAGCAGAGAGAACCCCAAAACAATTTATAGTCAAATAACCATCTATAAAGGTTGCTAAGGGCATATAATGGGGGAGAGAACAGTTTCTTCATTAAAGGGTATTGGGAAAACTAGACATCTACATGCTGAAGAATAAAACTGAAACCTTATCTCATACCATATACAAAAATCTATTCCAAATACATTAAAGGCTTAAGTATAAGAACTAAGCTGTAAAACTACTAGAAGAAAACATAGAGAAAAACTTCCTGACATTGGTCTGGGCAACGATTTTTTTGGATATGACTAAAAGCACAGGCCACAAAAGAAGAAAAAAACAGGCAAATGGAATTACATCACATCACAAAGCTTCAGAGTAAAGAGGAAACCTTTGGAATGAGAGGAAGTAATTTCAAAGCATAATCTGATAAGGGGTTAATGTCTGAAATCTATAAGGAAAACAAACAACTCAATAGCAAGAAAACAAATAACCCAGTTTTAAAATGAGCAGATGACTTGAATAAGCATTTCTCAAAAGAAGACATACAGGGGACCAACAGGTATATGAAAATATGCTGAATGTTACCAATCATCAGGGAAATCCAAGTCAAAGCAACAATTAGATATCACCTGACACCTATTAGAATGGCTATTATGAAAAAGGTAAATGACAAGAATTATCAGTGAGGACATGATGAAAAGAAGACCCTTGTATACTGCTGGGAATGTAAACTGGTATAAGTTTATGAAAACCAATATAGAGATTCATCAAAATTAAAAAAAATAGAACTATCATGTCATCCAGAAATCTCATTTTTGGATATATATCCAAAGAAAATGAAATGGTATCTCAAAGAGACATCAGAACTTCCACAGTCACTACAGTGTTATCCACAAAAGCCAAGATGTGGAAGCAACCCAAATGTCAGTCCATGAATGAATGTATAAAGAAAATGTGATACATATATAATGGACTGTTATTCTACCTTAATAAAGGAGTAAATCATGTCATTTGTGACAACATGGATGAACTTGGAGAACGTTATGCTAAGTGAAGTAAGCAAGGCAAGAAAGATAAGTGCTGCGTGATCTCACTTACATGTGGCATCTAAAGGAGTCTAACTCATAATTGTAGAGAGTAGAATGGTGGTTTCCAGGAGCTAGGGGAGATATTGATCAAAGAGTACAAAGCTTCAGTTACGCAGGATAAACAAATCTAGAGATCCAATGTATAGTGTGGTGACTACGTTAATTACACCATAAGGAGTCCATGGGGTCGGAAAGAGTCAGACTTCAATGTCATGTCAATATATTCTTGAAATGTGCTAAGAGAGTAAATCTTAAATGTGCTCACCACACACAAAAATAGATAACCTTCTGTGACGTGATGATATGTGAACTAGTTTGATTGTGGTGATCATTTCACAATGTAACACCAAAACATCACATTATAAACCTTAGATATATATGATTTTTTGTTAATCACACCTCAAAAAAGTTGGAAAAATGTCCAAAAGGGGGGTTGTGTCTCATTTCTGATTTACTTGGTTAAGAGCATAGAGCAGTAGAACTGATATCTGAACAAGAATAAGCCACATTCCTATTTTTTGACATGACCCTTAGGGAAAAAAAATTCAAAGGAAAAAAATGGGCTCCTGCTCATCTGATCATGTAGGGGATGTCAGTGTGAGCCATCTCAAGCTATTAGAAAGGGATACTCTGGTTATGTTTGTTAACTGAGAAGGTATTTATAGTGCATGTCCATCCCTTTAAACCGAAAGCTGTGTGAGGGCAGGGGCTGCATTTTTCTAATTCCCCAGCAGTCATTCTAGTTCTAGATAGGCAGTACATAGGCACTGGATAACCTTCTGGGAAATGCATACATGACACAATGACTGTATGCCTGATTTTACAGTTAGACTTTGGAGTCTTAAATTCAGAGACAATGGCTGATGCTTTTGTGATGTATTATTTCCCTTGGCACTTGGCACAAAGTTGAGTAGATGGTAGACTCTCAATAAAGGCACCCTGGATAGTTTGGTGGAGGTAGCACATTTCCCCTTTGAAACCTCAATTGTTTTCTCTTTCTTCTTTTTGTTCTATAGTATTTTGAGGTCAATAAGAATTTCTCTTCTACTTTTCAACTACTTTTTTTTTTTTTCCTTTGAGCTGACTTCCAAATATTTTTAATCATATCTCTTGACTTCTCATGCAATAGAGAAGGAAATGGCAACCCACTCCAGTGTTCTTTCCTGGAGAATCCCAGGGACAGGGAAGCCTGCTGGGCTGCCCTCTATGGGGTCGCCCAGAGTCGGACACGACTGAAGCGACTTAGCAGCAGCTTGACTTCTCATTGTCTAGCATCTCTCAGAAAATACCCAGCCTTCTAGTTCCACTAACAATCTAATGAGGTCATATCTCACGTAGTCCCCACAATTCAAGTAGTAGATTCGTGTATCTTTTGTTTGGAGGAGAAGCATCTTATACAAAATAGTACTGTATTTTTGTAAAAAAATAGCTCAAATGTAGTATTTTCCTATTGTTAAAGCATCTTATTAGATCTCCAGCTCACAACTCTTTAGCAACAACATAAGGTCTGAAAAAGGGTGATGATTTTTATAGCAAAAGGATAGTTCATCTCTCTAGCAAATAAAACTGTCATTGATCTTTATGACAAATTGAATCTTGGGGTCTGAAAATATAGACCTTGTTTTCCTTCTTTTATCTTTTTTCATTATAAGCATGACCTTCCCTCTATTATAAATCAAAAGTAACTAGGCTTTTGTGGCTTCTACAAAGTTACAAGGGACAAAATGTGTCCATGGCACTGTGTACCCCATCTGGGAGGCTTCATAGACATGTCCTTTAGGTTCTGTGTTTTGAGACTTACTCTTCAGCCTCCTGGTTAAAGAGAGGGGACACATAAACTAAATGACTCCATTGGGAGAGAGCAATTGTTTTAGGAATATTTCATGCCTGTAAAACACAAACACAAAAAGCACTAGTAATAGCTCAATCAAATGTTGATTTTTATTTTATATTAATGTAACAAGGATCTCAAAAGCAAAGGGGAAAAAATTTAATTTCTATTTTCTAATTTAAACAAACAAGGTGAACAACATCTTAAGATTTTACTTTCTAACTTTTAATTGTATTTTTTTATTTTAAGGGCAGAAATTAAGGTGGAAGAGAATATAGTTGACCCTGAAAACATGGGTTTGAACTGTGTGGGTTCACTTACATGTGGAAAATTTTCAATAAATACATACTGCATGACACGCGGTTGACTGAATTTGCAGAGGCAGAACTGCAGATATGGAACGTCCACTGTAAAGTGATACTCAGATTTCCACCCCCCAACTCTGTTGGCTACTTATTTTACATATGGTAATGTAAGTTTCCCTGTTACTCTTTCCATACATCTCACCCTCTCCTCCCCTCTCCCCATGTCCATTAGTCTGTTCTCTATGTCTTTTTCTCCATTGCTACCCTGTAAATAAATTCTTCAGTACCAGTTTTCTAGATTCCATGTATATACATTAGAATATGATATTTATCTTTCTCTTTCTGACTCACCTCACTCTGTATAATAGGTTCTAGGTTCATCCACCTCATTCGAACTGACTCGAATGCATTCCTTTTTATGGCTGAGTAATATTCCATTCTGTATATGTACCACAACTTCTTTATCCATTCATCTGTCAATGGACATCTAGGTTGCCTCCATACTTTAGCTATTGTAAACAGTGGTGCAATGAACAATGGGATCCTCCTCCTCCGAAGTCACATCAGTTGTGTCCGACTCTGTGCAACCCCATAGATGGAGCCCACCAGGCTCCCGTCCCTGGGATTTTCCAGGCAAGCATACTGGAGTGGGTTGCCATTTCCTTCTCCAGTGCAGAAAAGTGAAAAGTGAAAGTGAAGTTGCTCAGTCATGTCTGACTCTTCTCGACCCCATGGACTGTAGCCTACCAGGCTCCTCCATCCATGGGATTTCCCGGGCAAGAGTACTGGAGTGGGTTGCCATTGCCTTCTCCGAACAATGGGATTCATGTGTATTTTTCAATCTTTGTTTCCTCAGGGTTTATGCCTAGCAGTGGGATTCGGGGTCATATGGTGGTTGTATTCCCAGTTTCTTAAGGATTCTCCATACCGTCTTCCATAGTGGCTGTATCAATTTACCTTCCCATCAATAGTGCAAGAGCATTCCCTTTTCTCTACACTCTCTCCAGCATTTATTATTTGCAGACTTTTTGATGATGTCCATTCTGACTGGAGCAGAAAGTGATGGCACCCCACTCCAGTATTCTTGCCCAGAAAACCCCATGATACCTGGTAGGCTGCAGTCCATGGGGTCGTGAAGAGTTGGACACGACTGAGCAACTTCCCTTTCACTTTTCACTCTCCTGCACTGGAGAGTGAAATGGCAACCACTCCATTGTTCTTGCCTGGAGAATCCCAGGGACAGAGGAGCCTGGTGGGTTGCTGTCTATGGGGTTGCACAGAGTCGGACACGACTGATGCGACTTAGCAGCAGCAGCAGCAGCAGCAGCATTCTGACTGGTGTAAGCTGATATCTCATTGTAGTTTTGACTTGTATTTCTCCAATAATGCATGATGTTGAGTATCTTTTCATGTGTTTGTTAGCCATCTGTACATCTTCTTTGGAGCAATGTCTGTTTACGTATTTTCCCCACTTTTTGACTGGGTTGTTTGTTTTTCTGGCATTGAGTTGTATGAGCTGCTTGTATATTTTGGAAATTAATCCTTTGTCAGTTGTTTCATTTGCTCTTATTTTCTCCCATAACGAGGGCTGTCTTTTCACCTTGTTTACAGTTTTCTTTGCTGTGCAAAAGCTTTTAAATATAATCAGGTCCCATTTGTTTACTTTTGTTCTTATTTCTGTTACTCTAGGAGGTTGGTCATAGAGGATCTTGCTTTGGTTTATGTCATCGAGTGTTCTGCCTATGTTTTCCTCTAAGGATACTCGGATTTTTGACAGTGAGGAGAGTCAACACCCCTAAATCCTGCATTGTTCAAGAGTCAATTGTAGGTATACATTTAATTCTACTCAAGAGGTATTTCTTGAACAGTGTGCCTCAAGAAGCTTACAGGACAAATCCACTAGTAAATCAAACTCTGAATGTGGCAAGAAAAGACAGCACTATTAGAATGTGGAAGAGGAGGAACTTAATTTAGAAATCACAGACAACAGCATCCAAAAGATAAGGATGCTTGAGCCTGCATAAAAAGGAAAAAATGCTTTAGAAGTGAGGGAGTAGCATAAGCGAAACACTGAAGTACTAAAATATAGGGCATGCTCACAGACCATGGACTGCACAGCTCTGCATTGCAATCGTACTGCAGGAGATATAGCTGGGAAGACAGTATGAATTCTAGCACAGAGAATACTGGGTGACAGATGAAGACGCTTGATGCCAGTTCTACAGGTAATAAAGCACACGGGCTATTGGTATGGGAGCTAGAAATCTGGCAAAAATAAGTTCCAGACTGGGTGCCAACATCTAGTAGTTGTGTGGCCTTAAGTAGTTTACCAGGTTTCTCTCTGAGAATGATTGGCAATGTGGGTACATCAGTAGTAGTTCTTACCTCATTTGAACGCTGAAAGGGGCAAATAACCAAAGGCATGTAAATGTTTAGCACTGCTCCAGAACTCAGT
The DNA here is from genome assembly GCF_014754425.2 of Oryx dammah. Taxonomy (NCBI): domain Eukaryota; kingdom Metazoa; phylum Chordata; class Mammalia; order Artiodactyla; family Bovidae; genus Oryx; species Oryx dammah. The sequence continues at coordinate 32,498,213 of NW_024070193.1, forward strand.
TAGTGTTGGAAAGGTGTTTGGTATTACTATTAAGGGCAATGGGATCTGAAGCTTTTGAATTGGGGGATACTGCCATATATAGACGGAGAAGGCAATGGCACCCCACTCCAGTACTCTTGCCTGGGAAATCCCATGGATGGAGGAGGCTCGTAGGCTACAGTCCGTGGGGTCACTAAGAGTCGGACACGACTGAGCGACTTCACTTTCACTTTTCTCTTTCATGCATTGGAGAAGGAAATGGCAACCCACGCCAGTGTTCTTGCCTGGAGAATCCCAGAGAGAGAGGAGCCTGGTGGGCTTCCGGCTATGGGGTCTCACAGAGTCAGACACGACTGACGCGACTTAGCAGCAGCAGCAGCAGCAGCAGCCATATATAGAAGGGAGTTGAAGGACGTGTGGATTTGGTGTATGTTAGTATTAATGACCAGCAGTTCATTTGAAAGACGACTGAGGGAGACTTTGAAGATCCAGAGCAACAGGGGGCAAGATCAGTTGTTGGAGACAATGTTTGGAAAAAGATTATGAATTTGGCCAGTCTTGAGACAAACTGGAAAGTTTTCAACTCTTAACTGTTAGGATGTACAAAAGGACATCAACAAAGAATGCACAAAAATGTATACTGACTCTTTTAAAAACCAACAAAGTAGATTGAGAGTGCAATTTTTCCAGTGATGGAATTAATGACCATATTCTAGAACACTGCAATTAAAATGATGTTTAGTTACATTACATTGATTTGGTATATGCCCAAGAAAATGCAAACAAGTTTCAGTGAAGATGACAAAACTTCTTAACCATTGAAGTTTTTTTATAACAAAGGGATAACAAAACACGTATTTACATATTTATAGTAAAATTGATAAAATTAGACCACTCTGAGGACTTCCATTAATTCAAGTGAGTCTTTGTCTAGCAAGCATGCTCAACTGAGATAACCTCACTTGTGATCAACCTGCTTAGCTAAAGATGGACTTTTAAACTCAGCAGGTTATACTGCCAATCTTCAGAAAAGACACAAAATAAATACTGGGATGTCTAGGCAGATACTGAATGACTTCCAATATCAAGATTAGTGTGAACCAGAACAGAGTCATGAGACCTTGGATGAGGTCAACAGCCACTCTCTGGATTGTAAAATGTTTGCCTGTTGAAACAAGTTTAAATTTAAGTGTCTACTAACATTATAAACTTTCCCATTAAAACATTATATAAAATTCAGGGTTTCTTTAATTGAAAATTTTCAACTGCTATAATCACAGGTTTCACGTTATTTCCTGTATTTAAAAATATTGCTTTATCCACTCAAGGTTATCAGTATGCGTATTTTAATGTCCTAAAAAAGGCATAGATTTAATTAATAAATAACTTAGATGTGATGGAACATAAAAATAAATAACTAAGAATGAAACCTGGGGGTTATGAGAGCACATGGGCCAGGACCGAGTTTCACATGTTACTATGAAGCAACCCTGCTTTGGTTGTACCTTTGATCATAGCAGGGCACAATACAATTAAGCTAGCATTGCAATAATCAGTCTGAGATCCAATAAAGTTTGGATTGGTATTCATGACTTTATGAGTATTGGCTGCTCTTGGGTCAAAGAGAAGGGAATTGGCTAATTGAAAGAGAAAGAGGAGATTTCAAAAGCAAGGCCTGAAATCAATCGCCCCCTCAAAAACAGTTTACTTCCCTCAGAACCTTTACCTACTGGGGTGATTAAAGGAAAAAGGAAAGTTCTTTCAGAGCAAGAGGAAGGAAAGCAGAAGAGAAACCTAATATTTTCTTAGGAAAAGTGTACACTTTTACAAGAAAACCATTTTACTGGTTGTTACTATTTATTAAATGCTAGGTTTGCTTTTTGCTGAGAACTGTATTTCTCATGTTTACTATCTTATTTAATCTTCATGGTGCCCATAAGAGGTGAGGATTGTTATCTCTATGCTCTAGAGAAGAAACCAGTGATAAAAGAGAAGTAAGTTGGCCAAGACCACAAAGCCAATAGGTGATGGCACAGTGAATGCAAACCCTCTCAGTTGAACTTCAGGACCAATGCTCTTCATCAGGACTGCATATTCCCTCTTCCCTCAAGTGTCTCTGCAGCATTTACTCCAGAGTCAGAAATAAAACATTTTAATAAAAACATGTATTTAAACAAACTTTTTTTTTAAGCTGTACTGTGCGACATGTGGGATCTTAGTAACCTGACCAGGAATGGAAACTTCACTCCTTGCCCTGGAAGAGCAGAGTCTTAACCACTGGACTGCATGGAACTCCCCCTAGACACATGTATTTTGACTTTGAAGAATTTTCTGCCCTATGCAGAAATACTGCCTTATATTCAGTTACAGAAAGTGGCGCTGGTTGAAATCTTGGATTTTCTTTAACCTACACTTTTTCTATGTGTGTGAATTTCATAAGTAAATGGAAAAACTGAAAGCTGAGTTCAACAAGACTAAATCATGATCATTTCTAAATTAGTGTTTTATTTTCTCTCTGGGGAGAAATAACAAATTATGGGTATTTAAGGAGGCTAATTATAAAGGGTTTCTTGGGGGGAAAAATTAAAAAAACAGATTTAAAAAAGTAAGTTATACTTTAACGGAAGTGAGTCAGACTTCCGTATGGCAGAAAGAACTTTATTTTCAGGTGCAACTTTTGTCAATAGGATGGCTCTTCTGTCCATGGGATTCTCCAGGCAAGAATAATAGAGTGGGTTCCCACGCTTTCCTCCAGGAGATCTTCCCGACCCAGATATCAAACCCGCAACTCGTATCTGCTGTACTGGCAGGCTGGTTCTTTACCACTAGCACCACCTGGGAAGCCACCAATAGGACAATATTTCTACTTAAAAGAATCCACGACTGCATAATGTCTCACTCAGAATGAAAGGCAGTGGAATGTATTCACAGTAGAATGTGAAGAGTAAATATTTGGGGACCAAAAGAAAACTGTATTTGAGACTCAGATCTACCACTTACCAGCTATTGGATTTTGTTACTCAAAACTGAAATAAAGTGGTATCTACCAAATAGAGTTTTTAATAGAATAATGCATATGAAATGCACGGCACAGTTTCTGGCATATGATAATACTCGATAAACAATAAAAGATGGTGGTAGTGTTAGGGATGGTATTGAGGGAAAACACTAGATGTCTCTTTAGGCATTATTGTTTAGTCACTCAGTCGTGTCTGACTCTGCAACCCCGTGGACGGTAGGCTGCCAGGCTCCTCTGTCCATGAGATTTCCCAGGCAAGAATACTGGAGTGGGTTGCCACTTCCTTCTCCAGTGAATCTTCCCAACCCAGGGATCAAACTCAGGTCTTCTGCATTGGCCGGTGAATTCTTTACCGCTGAGCCACTAGGGAAGCCCCCTTTTAGAGTAGACCTTTACAAACTGTAATATGTTTACAAATCACCTGGAGATTTTGTTAAAATACAGATTCTAATTCAGTATCTCTGCTGCTGCTGCTGCTGCTGCTGCTAAGTCGCTTCAGTCGTGTCTGACTCTGTGCGACCCCATAGATGGCCTCCTACCAGGCTCCTCTGTCTCTGGGATTCTCCAGGCAAGAACACTGGAGTGGGTTGCCATTTCCTCCTCCTACGGGTAGATAATACTGAATTAGATATTTTCTCTCACATTCTGAGGTGATGCTGATACTGTTGGTCTGGAGATCATACCTGAAGTAAAGGTCTAGGTCAGGGACACTGTATGTACATCAGACTTGTGAAAATAATAGAAAATCCCATTAAGATCATTCCCCCCATGCAGTAAAGAGAGGGTAGGGAGTTCTGTAGTACTAATATTCTTTGACAATGACTTTTGCTTTCCAGTCTTATGCTTTGACCACCAGGCTGCTAAATTTAGTTCAGTAAGGTCTTTGGAGCAGTTACTTGCTGATCTCCACAGTAGAGGACAGGCAATCAGACGTGGGTCCTTCTTGTGGGGAATTTATAATTTACCTGCAATGACAGGACTCACATGAATAATACATTTAGATAGAAATATAAGGATGAATAAAATAAAGCACAAAAATGTACAGAATGAGAAATTGATGCTTCTATAGGAAGGCAATGGCACCCCACTCTAGTACTCTTGCCTGGAAAATCCCATGGATGGAGGAGCCTGGTAGGCTGCAGTCCATGGGGTCACTAAGAGTCAGACACGACTGAGCAGCTTCCCTTTCACTTTTCACTTTCATGCATGGTAGAAGAAAATGGCAACCCACTCCAGTGTTCTTGCCTGGAGAATCCCAGGGATGGGAGAGCCTGGTGGGCTGCTGTCTCTGGGGTTGCACAGAGTCGGACACGACTGAAGTGACTTAGCAGCAGCAGCAGCAGCAGCAGCATAGGAAGGGAACGGGGGAGAAGGTGCTTCCAGTCCCCTATGCTGATCATTTCAAAGGGTTTTTGAAAAATGTTTTCACAGACAGGCACCCCACACTCAGCATCTCTCTGTAGTGTAGGAGAGCTGCTTGCTATCTGTGGTTATCAAAATGTGAACTGGATCCTAGGGTATTTCAAAGTTCAAAATTGTAGGCCTATCCAAACCCCAAATAGTGAACTATTCTTCATAGTTCGAGGACGGTCTGATGGTGAAAGAAGTTACAAAGTGTCTTGGAAATTCTAACTCCTCAAATGCTTAGGGTTTTAAAAAAAGTTAACACCAAAAACACAGCTAACCAGGAGAAAACCATAATTCAAAAAGACGCATGCACCCCAATGTTCATTGCAGCACTGTTTACAATAGCCAGGACATAGAAGCAACCTAAATGTCCATCAACAGAGGAATGGATAAAGAAGATGTGGTACATACATAAAATGGAATATTATTCATCTGTAAAAAGGAACAAATTGTGCCATCTGCAGACACGGATGGACTAGAGACTATCACACAGAGTGAATTAAGTCAGAAAGAGAAACAAATATCATGCATCAACACATATAGGTGGAATCTATAAAAGTGATATGGATGATCTTATTTGCAAAGCAGAAATAGAGACACATATGTAAAGAACAAACATATGGATACCAAGGGGGGAAGGTGGCATGTAATATGGATTGGGACACTGAAATTGGCCTATGTGTAAAATAAATAATGAGAGCTGACTGTCAGTTCAGTTCAGTAACTCAGTCATATCCAACTCTTTGCAACCCCATGGACTGCAGTACTCCAGGCCTCCCTGTCCATCACCAACTCCCGGAATTTACTCAAACTCATGTCCATCGTGTCAGTGATGCCATCCAACCATCTCATCCTCTGATGTCCCCTTCTCCTTCCACCTTCAATCTTTCCCAGCATCAGGGTCTTTTCAAATGAGTCAGTTCTTTGCATCAGGTGGCCAAAGTATTGAAATTTCAGCGTCAGCATCAGTCCTTCCAATGAATATTCAGGACCAATTTCCTTTAGGATAGACTGGTTGGATCTCCTTGCAGTCCAAGGGACTCTCAAGAGTCTTCTCCAACACACAGTTCAAAAGCATCCATTCTTCAGTGCTCAGCTTTCTTTATGGTCCAACTCTCACATCCATACCTGACCACTGGAAAAATCATAGCCTTGACTAGACGGACCTTTGTTGGCAAAGTGATGTCTCTGCTTTTTAATATGCTGTCTAGCTTGGTCATGGCATGGGAAACTCTACTCAACACTTTGTGGTGACCTAAATGGAAAGGAAGTACAGGGAAGAGGAGATACAGGTACACATGTGGCTGATTCACAGTGGTGTACAGCAGAAACGAATGCAGCGTTGTCAAGCAAGTATACTCTAATTTTTTAAAAATGGCTAAATACATACTTCAAAACAGAAGATGAACACCACATGGTGAAAATATTTATATCATGTACAACATATATTTTCTTCACTTCCCTTTTCAAGACTGTTTGTAGGCAAAGTCAGTGGAATAGTAGCAGTTATAGATACACACTGGCTGTGTCTATATACACACAAACTCACACACCAACTCTGACAAATGCCCAAAGGCAAAAAATGCTTTATCATCTCACAAAAATTAATTAAACCGAGTGAAGAATAGAATCAATTAGAGCTACAGTGCTGTGTAATATAAAATACTTCCTAATCATTGCATCTAATTAAAAGGAAGAAAAAAATCATGACTTTTAAAGGACCTTAATTATTACAGAAGAAGAACATTAATTAGCAGAAATTCTCAGCTGGACATTCATGGATGTCTTTGGACAAAAGGAATATCTGACTAAGAAGACATGGCAGGCCAAAAAGATCAATGGGATTTCGGAGAAAAGAAGCTGTCGAGAACTCTGAATAATATAGTTTGTTTGCTGATCAGTAGCATGTCCACTATGGATACTAGGACCCCAGAAGACGATACATGGTAAAAAACTTGATTGAAAAGGCCGTGGAAACTCCAATGAATCAGTCTTGTTTCTATCTTGGGTATGAGAAGTGGACTAATTTAAGAATCAGCTTTGTGAATCAATCTATATTCAACAACACAAAGGTGCTTTCAGACCTTCTGGTGACCGTAGGGTTTTCATTATAAACAGGAATTATTCCTTCCGATAATGGAGTACAATCTGTTGGTCATTATTGCTCTGGTTAATAACAGGATGAAAATCAGATATACTTCTATTAATTCAACGTTTTCGATCTCCTATTCGTTGATTTAGGATGACATCTTTCTTAGAATATTTCTTTTCAAATCATACAAACAACATATGTTCATTGACGATATTGTAGAAAAATGAGTAAGTGCTCAAAACACACAAGGAAAACTAGATCATTTTATTTCAATACAACTGTGGCAAAAAGCCTAGTGTTGCTACTATGAGATTTGAGAGTACCACAGATGTTTCCTGTGCCTGATAGATGGGATTGTGTTAATCAACGTTGACATCATTCTTTTTTAATCATTTCTGTTAGATATGATCCTTCATAGACCTTATTTTGTTATGTCTAAAAATTTAGATGGAGAAAATATCTATTTGAACAGTTTGTTGAACAAGCCATAATCTGTAGACTCTGAGCAGAAAGTAGTACCTCAGCAAACCCATTCTCACAGGCTTGTGCCTTTCTGGCTCTTAGATAAGATATCAGGCCAGTCTCACAGATTTGATGACCAGTATCATCTAAACAGACTAGATTTCCAGCAGCTTAAATCTTTTTTTCCTCTTCTGGCTCAGACGTGCTTTGGGCTTACAAGCCTGACATGGGGATGGAACAGGCATGTGGGGGAAGTCCCAACCAGTTCCTTCAGAGTTTGTACACCTTATGTTTTATTTTCAACTTTAAATTTCCTATGTTTTTCCTAGTTTCCTCAGGACAGGAGCAGAAAGGAAGAGAGAAGGAAGGGTCTGTAAATCTCTCACCAGACTGGTACAGTCACCATCTGGCTTTGGTGTCCATATGGTATGTCAGATGTCGCAAATGCATTCTGTATCTCCTGTTTGTGAGTTCTTCAGAGATGTAAATTCCCCCCCCCATGAAAGCATCAATTATAGATATGGCCACCACCTTAGCACCTACTTCTGGAAGACTACTATTCTTTAGGGCTCACCTCTCCCCTCCAGGAAGGATAGCTCTCAAAACAATCCCATGTCTCTGGTCTACATCGGTGAGTGCTTCACCCTCTCCAAGCTTTAGTAGAGCAAGTTTTTCTCCAGGCAACCCAGGCTCTGTTATCCTGGTAAGAAGATCTCCCTGGTGTGTGTTAGGAACCATCCCTCCATCCTCAAATCCCAGCTCTACCCTGCAAGCTTGCAGAGTAGTTTCCTTAGGAGCAGACTCTGAGACCAAGATTTCAGGGCAAGTAATTTATAAGAGAGGTGATCCCAGAAAGCATCGATAGGGAACTGAGACAGGGGGTGAGGGAAGCCAATAACAGGAATATTCTCAAGCATTTAGAACACGGCAGGTGATTGGGCCTCATTCTCATTGGAAGCCCTGGGAGACATTGGTGAACATCCCTTAGAGTCATCCCCTTGGCACAAAGATGATCTGGGGCAATAAACTACCAGTTCCTTTTGGCCTTTCACTGAGGGTTGTTCCCCGGGGATATTAGAGTTCCTAAATCTCTGCCTGACTTGTACATAGACCTAGTGAGTTCAAGAGGCTAAAGGAAGCCTCAGGTAAAGTTCTGAACACTGTCCTTTGGAATTTGCTGGGTCAGCTCAACTGGAGGGGAGGAGGAAGACATTTGTTACTTCTATTACCAATTATTTTTTTATTTTAAAATCTCATATGTATGTACAATACATATGTATGCATGTACCTATGTATATATGTATTTATATTATGATACAATAAGCATAACGTGAAATTCACCATTCTAACCATTTTTAGGTATACAGTTTAGTGGCACTGAGTACATTCCTAATGTTGTACGATCATCACCAATACCCATTTCCAGACTTTTTTAGAATTCTACACCCATTAAACAATAACTCCCTATGCCTCCTCCCCACCTTCCTGCATCAGCCCCTAGTAATCTCTATTCTACCTTCTGTCTCTATACATTTACCTATTCTAAGTTCTGCATATAGATGGAATCATTCAATATATTTGTCCTTTTTGTGTCTACAAGCACTTCTTTTCTGATATCTTCCTAGTGGGTGATCAGCTAAGAGTTTACAAAACTAGTTCCACAAACATTTTATCACGACCTGCAGTGGTGGCTGGGCACTTCTTATGATGTTCTTGGCTTCAAGGCCTCAGCCAAAAGGAAGGAGGAGTTTCATTTTGACAGCATGTTCACATCTGTATCAGCTCATGCTAATACAGTGTGAGCTCCACTGAGGGAAAGCAAACATGATTTTGCCCATTAGCATTATGCCTTTCCATATCATACTTGGGTGGACCTTGATACATGAAAGAGCAGTATGATTGTAAGGGTTTCAGCTGTCAATAGTCTGCTTTTCTCTGAGGTTTTGAAATACTCTGCAACTCTGGGGTAGATAAAAATAACTTATTTAAATGCATACTGACTCTCTAGGATTAACTGTTTACACACTTTCAGTCCTCTACAAAGGAAAATGATATTATTAATAAAGGGCCCCAAAATTTCAGACTGTACTGAATTTTAAGGTCAAGAAGTGATGATGAGAAGTGAAAGTTTGCTTCTTGAATACCATTTCTGTCATTTAGTATTCGACATCTTTATTATTTCATTTATATCTAGTGCTGTTTCAAGAAAGATTTGAGATTGGTTTCAAATGACTTGGCAGTGTTAATGAGGACAGTATATTGACAACTGAAAGAAAAGACATTCTCAACAGAAATTCATGATATCTTTAGTAGTTTCTGCTTTACAGAAATGATTATGGAAAGCATCAAATTAAACTAAACTCTGGCAGATTTCACCATCTCTATTCTTAAAAACCTAAGGATAAAACCACCTGAAGGAAGAACTTGGCTATGCCTATTTATAGTTTAGAGGCTGAATTATGCATACACATTTCTAAAGACAATGCAAAATGCAAGTAAGTGGGAATGGCCTCTTTGGGGATGACAGTACCAAGATTTTTGTTGTTTTCTAATAGAAATCTGGGACAATTTTAGATTGAAGCTTTGGGGTGGAACTGATCATGGGGAGAAAATGTAACTGAGTATCAGAGAGCACTGTTGTAAACCTTTTTTTTTAAAGAAAAGATAAAGCTTCTAACTTAATGAGGAGCTTAAATTAATTTTAATTTACTTATCCACTTATTAGGAAATAGGGGACGAAGCTAAGTGGAATGTGGAGTGAGAAATTTTAAGGTTACTTGGACATAAATAAGGGTTAAGTTGGGTCAAATTGGCCACAGCTTCAAGCTGGCATGACCATTACGTTTTAATTTTTTTTCATTTCTCTCAAGTGCTATTGCAATCTTAACACTTAGGGAATCCTGTACGTTTATGCATCTCAAAGTAAATCAAGAGACATTTACTAAGCACGTATTAGGAAAATGAGGACTAAGGCTGATTTGGATTGGAAGCAGAAGAAACAAAAGTCACCATCCCTGCCTGTGAGGATTAGATGTGTTCAGTGCTTTTAAACTGTTCCAAGACTAAATTTCATTTTCAAAAATATTCTGTAGCCGTTCAAGCACATACATGAGCAACACAGAGCTGTATCCAATTAATTTGTACATGGCCGATCTGAAATGTGTATATAGGATTTGGACTGGACTTCGTTCTTTTATCTTCAGGTTTGGCAAAGAAAGAGGATACTGAGTGGAATCGGTTTATTGAACACTGAACCAGAAAGGGCAGCATTATAAAACTGTCTAATTTTTTCCAATAAGTGCCTTCTACCCTATGCTGCTAAATATTTCCTGTCCTTTAGGGACATCTTCAACAGAATATATAACATCTCCCTGTCAATGACTTCTGCCCAAGTACCACCAGAACATACTTATGGTCAATGAATGGGGGTTCAGTGAGGAAAACCCTTGGCTGTGGGCAACTGTGAGGCATCTCCACTGGACAGTGTTAGAATGGACTGTTTACAAGATGTGGGCTTGTGATAGGTCAATTTGAAAAGAGTTTAAGGTTTGGGGAAGGGTTTCAAGAAGTGGGGCTTTCTCTGGACTGGGTTTTATCAGGAGATGGGTGATTCTATGAAGGGAATCTGAGTCTCTCTAGAGGAAGTACAGACTCAGGCTGGGCGAAGGCTGTCACAGCTAGAGAAGCAGTGGTCACTCCTGTCAGCCCGCAGAGAGGTTGTCTGGAACTCTGTGGTTTGCACAGTGACCTTGTTTTTGTCTCTGCTTAGACAAAAGTTGTTTTATTTTGTCTGTCTTCACAGTGTAGCAGGGCCTCGTCAGATGCTGACAGTGTATGAAATTGTAAACCTGCATGAGGACAATGCCAAGCCCAGTCTGTGAGGGACAGTGCAGCAACTAGTAGCACCCAGCCTAGCTGGTAAAACGAGGCCAGCTCTTGGCTGTCAGCAAATGTACCTCTTTTTCTCATCCATCTCCTTTAGTTACTATCAGGTCTAGTCGGTATAATATATCTCCTTCCCTTTTGAGCTCAAGTATGATGTGTCCTTTAAGGACCTCCAAATCCCTTAAGATTATATAGTGGAAGTGAAAAATAGATTCGAGGGATTAGATCTGATAGACAGAGTGCCTGGAGAACTATGGATGAAGGTTTGTAACATTGTACAGGAGGTGGTGATCAAAACCATCCCCAGGAAAAAGAAAAGCAAAAAGGCAGAATGGTTGTCTGATGAGGCCTTACAAAGAGCTGGGAAAAGAAGAGAAGCAAAAGGCAAAGGAGAAAAGGAAAGACAAACCCATGTGAATGCAGAGCAAGGAAAGATAAGGAAGCTTTCCTAAGTGATCAGAGGAAAGAAATAGAGGAAAACAATAGAATGAGAAAGACTAGAGATCTCTTCAAGGAAATTAAGAGATACCAAGGGAACATTTCATGCAAAGATGGGTACAATAAAGGACAGAAACAGTATGGACCTAACAGAAACAGAAGATATTAAGAGGTGGAGAGAATACACAGAAAAACTATACAAAAAATATCTTCATGACCCAGATAACCATGATGGTATGATCACTCACCTAGAGCCAGACATCCTGGAATGCAAAGTCAAGTGGGAGAGCAAACTTGTGGAGGTGATGGAATTCTAACTGAGCTATTTCAAATCCTAAAAGATGATATAAGAGTGCTGCACTCAATATGCTGGCAAATTTGGAAAACTCAGCCATGCCCACAGGACCAGAAAAGGTCAGTTTTTATCCCAATCCCAAAGAAAGGCAATGTCAAAGAATGCTCAAACTACCATGTAATTGCACTCATCTCACACACTAGCAAAGTAACGCTCAAAATTCTCCAAGGCAGGCTTCAACAGTACATGAACTGAGATGTTTCAGATGTTCAAGCTGGATTTGGAAAAGGCACAGGAACCAGAGATCAAATTGCCAACATCTGTTAGATCACAGAAAAAGCAAGAGGATTCCAGAAAAACATCTGCTTCTGCTTCATTAACTATGCTAAAGCCTTTGACTCTGTGGATCACAACAAACTCAGAAAATTCTTAAAAAGATGGGAATATCAGACTGCCTTAACTGCTTCCTGAGAAATCTGTATGCAGCTCAAGAAGCAACAGTTAGAACTGGACATGGAACAAAGGACTGACTCCACATTGGGAAAGGAGTATGTCAAGGCTGTATATTGTCACCCTGCTTATTTAACTTTTATGCAGAGTACATCATGAGAAATGTCGGGCTGGATGAAGCACAAGCTGGAATCAAGATTGCTGGGAGAAATATCAATAACCTCAGATATGCAGATGATATCACCTTTATGGCAAAAAGAAAAGAGGAATTAAAGAGGCTCTTGATGAAAGTGAAACAGAAGAGTGAAAAAGCTGGCTTAAGACTCAACATTCAAAAAACAAAGATCATGGCATCTGGACCCATCACTTCATGGCAAATAGATGGAGAAAAATGGAAACAGTGAGAGACTATTTTCTTGGGCTTCAAAATCACTGCATATGGTGATTGCAGCCATGATATTAAAGATGCTTGCTCCTTGGAAGAAAAGCTATGACAATCATAGACAGCATATTGAAAATCTGAGACATTACTTTGTCAACAAAGGTCCGTCTAGTCAAGGCTATGGTTTTTCCAGCAGTCATGTATGGATGTGAGAGTTGGACCATACAGAAAGCTGAACACCACAGAATTGATGCTTTTGAACTATGGTATTGGAGAATAGTCTTGAGAGTCCTTTGGACTGCAAGGAGATCCAATCAGTCCATCCTAAAGGAAATCAGGCCTGAATATTCACTGGAAGGACTGATGTTGAAATTGAAACTCCAATAGTTTGGCCACCTGATGCGAAGAGTGGACTCACTGGGAAAGACTCTGATACTGGGAAAGATTGAAAGCAACAGGAGAAAAAGATGGCAGAGGACAAGAAGTTTGGAGGTTATCACTGACTGGATGGACATGAGTTTGAGCAGGCTCCAGGAGTTGGTGATGGACAGGGAAGGTTGGCATGCTGCAGTCCATGGGGTCTCAAAGAGTCAGACACGACTGAGTGACTGAACTGAACTGAACTGAGCAGAACTGGGGCTTGCCCAGCGCTGGCTTGTCCCTGGAGCACATGTATCAGACAGCTGGGGACCCTGCAGATTTTGCTCAGGTTTAACTCCCTGATTGAGAAGATTAAATTCCTTCTAGAACTCTTTCTCCATCCCCTTCCTTTCTCCTCCATTGGTTCACCTCATGCACTGGGATCTCTTTTCTCTATTTTGTCATCTCCCTTTGATTCTGTTCTTTCCTGTCTATAAAAGTCCCGGGCAGGTTAGCAAATCCTTGGCCTAAGAAGAAGCTCAAGGGAGCTTTTCCTCTTCTTGCAGCCCTCTTGATGTCTATGCATGGGTCCCTTGCAGCCCCATTCTCCCTCAGATATGGAGGGGCTGATGGGCAGCATCTGCCATTCGGTGAAAGTTTCGCCATTCCTTGTCAAATTGAATACTTATATGGACCACTGGAGGGAAAGGTGGCTAGATTTTTTAGGGGCTGCCAGAGACTATGTGGCTGCTGTTTTATTAGCCCTGGAGGTGGCATCCATTCTTACTTCTGACTGCAAGATTCAGAATTATGCATTTTTTTGTCCCAGTTTGGGTCTTAATCTATAATTCCAGACCAGTGAGAGAAGTCATGCTCAGATTCTCACTCTAGAGGTTTGCAAGGAGGAGTTCTAAATCTCTTTAAAGACTTAACTATTGAGATTCACTTCTACTAGCATCTTTATGATAATTACAAATATTTCTCCAAAATTGAAAAGGACATTTCCAGCTGACCTGCGATGGAATCCAATCTTTTGTAATGTCTGCCTCACATATACTTCTGAGAAAGATTCAAATGCTTGGGAAAGAGTTCCATGATTGATTAACAACGTCTGTCATGGTTACAACAGAGGAGAGTGCAGGTATGCTTGCCAAGCGTAAAGAATCCTAGAGCATGCAATATAGGTTTAACTAGCAGGAACAGAATATATGTTGCTGAAAGCAACAAACTATTGTGGAACATTTTTATAATTTTGACATTTTTATTAATCCAATTTGAATTTCTCTGCCAATAGAAGTGAACTGGGAAATCAGTTTATATAGGGAAATAAAAATAATATGACAAACAGTAATAGAAAGATGCTGAATGAAAACACAGAAATAATATACAAGTCTCAGTTACTACTAGATACTTGATATGCCAGGTTTTTCTTAAGTCACAAAATATGCTTGACCTCCTGAAAGGGTTTATTCAGGTTGTTTTAAAAATTGGCCTTAAAAATGGTTTTTAAGTTTTCAATATATCATCTTTCTTACAGTGACTGGGAGAATTAAGCCTAACTAAGCAGTGCATTCACTGAACAAGCAAAGATACTGAATTGACACTCAAGAAGAAATTAGATGAGGGAATCTGGGAATTTAAATGGCACACACAACAATGAAAGCTGCTGGAAAAATATGATAAACAAAAAGTCTGTTCCTATTAGAAGGAGAAATTATCAATGCAATAAGCACAAAAGAAAATTATTCTGAGAGCTAAATCTAGTAACAATGTGAAAATGGAGAGAAAATATACTATCATCAGCACTTTCATTCATGTTATTTTAACATCATAAATCCTCCTGTCTTATTGATCAGTGGGGAATAATCAGTATTTTTAGTAAATTGTTGCCTTTTATCCACACAGACTTCTGCAAAAACCAAAAGGAGCATTGACATTTGCAGTATGTTAGCTGACAAAAACAAATCCATGGGAAGTTCAAAAGGAGGTATTCATATCGGTAACTAGAATTAATCTATTATCCATTCTGTGTCAGTAAAGTGGTTGCAAATGGTGGGCAAGTAAAGAGAAAATTGTTAGAAGATGAGCCTGTAAATACATATGTAACATTGTCAATTTAAGAATAAAGCTGATACGAAATGAAATTTCATGGTGCTTTGGTTACTGTCACAGAAATCATTTAAATTCAAATTATAGCAAACAAACCCAAGAAAACCCATTTAAAATCCAAAGAGTTACCATTAAATAATATCAGAATACTTCATATTTCAGACTTGGAAATTTGGATTCATTGTAGCTAACTGTGTGTAGAGGGAGGCAAACAAGCAAATCTACTCATTTTCAATTAGATCCAGAACTGAGGTTGGGACATTCTTGAATTTTGGGGTCAGGTCTTTTTCCTCGAGTAACCAAATTCATGACTTTAATTCTCTGCTTTGTTCTCATGAAATGAATGACCAAATGCAAAGAAATCAGCAAATTATACTTGTTTTCATTTTTTTCCACCTGAAAAATTTCAGTTCAAAATACACAATGAACAGTTCTTAGAAGTGAATGCATATAATTTGAAGGCAAGCTGATTCATGTTTCTCTCTGGGCAATATCAACATCTGTGTGATTGATCTGGAGCAATCTCATAATCTTTCCATGCCTCAGAGTCCTTATCTGTACCGTGGGAATAACAACACTACCTACAAATAACACTTTATGGGAGATAATGGGATCATGCCTATGAAACATTAAGCATAGTTTGTAGCAAATAATAAGTACCCAGTAAATTTTAGCTGCTCTACTATACCATCAAAACTGTTGCCTTTTGGGGGGACATACCTAGTTAAAAAGCAATAGAATATGACATATACACAAGGCATTCAAGTTTTTAACACCATAGATGTGACTGTGGTATTACCAGTCTCATTTAGAGTAAAGTCTGCACAGAATTTCCATCAAGAAAATGCAAATCAAAATCACAAATACCACTTCATACCTATTAGGATGATTTTAATTTAAAAGATAACATGAAGAAACTGGACAACCCAAATTTACATCACCTGATGGATGGATAAATAATATGTATTATAGCTAGACAATGGAGTATTATTCAGCAATGGAAATGGAATAATATAGTGGTATATGCTACAACAGGAATGAATATCAAAAACATCACAGTAAGTATAGTGAAGTCTTCAGTGAAAAGAGCCAGTCAGAAAGGACCTCATATTGTGTGATTCTACCCACATGATATACTCAGAATAAGCCAATCTATTGGGAAAAAATGGTTGGGTGGGGGTGTTTAGGCATGACAGCTAATGGGTATATGGTTTCTTTCTGAAATGACTAAAATGTTCTGAAATTGATTGTGATGTCCATTACATATCTCTGTGTATATACTCAGTCATTTCGTTGTACATTTTTTTTTAAAAAAGGGCTTGACATATATATGCTCCTGTGTATAAAACAGATGAGAACTACTGTATAGCACAGGTGGGAAAAAGAAGGTACAATTTGTGTGTAGGACATATATTAAGTTAACCTTAAAAATTCATTCCAACATATGTTAGGTACAGCAAATGCTGTTTGATTTCATTTATACAAGCTACCTAGAAGATTCAAATTCACAGAGTCAGAAAGTTTATTGGCAGATGCCAGGAACAGTTTCAGTTGAGGAAGGTAAACTTTGGAGATAGATGATGGTGAGAGTTGCATAAGCAGTGTGAATGTACTGAATGCCACTGAACTGTACAGATAAATATGGTTAAAATAATATGTTTATATTATATGACTTTTACCACAATAAAAAAATTTTTAAGTTAAAAAATAATAATAAAGTTAGCAATACCAGAAATTCTGACACATGGTTACAGAATTAACAGACTTGATCATAGCTTCATTATAAGCTGTTGCCAACACCCAGGATTAGAGAATGCTTAATTTCCATGACAGGATTCAATTCTCTCAAAATACAAATAGCCCTGCTATGGATAACAGGTTGGTGGTTGTTTAGTAACTAAGTCATGTCCGACTCTTGCAACCCCTTGGACTGTAGCCTGCCAGGCCCCTCTGTCCATGGAATTTTCCAGGCAAGAATACTTAGTAGATTGCCATCTCCTTCTTCCGGGGATCTTCCCAACCAGGAATCGAACTCAGGTCTCCTGCATTGCAGGCAGATTCTTTACTGACTGGGCTATGAGGGAAGCCTGGATAAGAGATTGCTACTGCTAAGTCACTTCAGTCATGTCCAACTCTGTGCGACCCCATAGATGGCAGCCCACCAGGCTCCCCCGTCCCTGGGATTCTCCAGGCAAGAACATTGGAGGGGGTTGCCATTTCCTTCTCCAATGCATGAAAGTGAAAAGTCAAAGTGAAGTCGCTCAGTCATATCCGACTCTTAGCGACCCCCATAGACTGCAGCCCACCAGGCTCCCCCGTCCCTGGGATTCTCCAGGCAAGAGTACTGGAGTGGGGTGCCATTGCCTTCTCCAGGGTAACAGATTAAGTGTCACTAAATTTTAACCCCTTCACAGAAGGTAGTTACTTCTTTGGAGGTTGACAAACTGGAAGCAGATTTTGTTGAGAAAAAGACAAATAAAAATGAAACATCTTTTGATTACCAAGTAAATGAGAAGTTTTGTGGTTGTTTCGTTGCTAAGTCATGTCTGGATCTTTGCAACCCCATGGACTGTAGCCCTCTAGGCTCCTCTCTCTGTCCATGGGATTTCCCAGGCAAGAATACTGGAGTGGATTGCCATCTCCTTCTCCAGGGAATCTTCCTGACTTAGGGATTGAACTTGTGTCTCCTGTATTGGCAAGTGGATTCTTTACTGCTGAGACACCAGGGAAGCCAGTACATGCATTATTCCTAAAAAAGAAGTATTCCATCTAATATAAGTTTCCTCTCAGCTGTTATAGGAATTCATTTATTCATCACTCTGAATTCACCATCAGAATTCAGATCTAAAGTCAAAGGTAGCATTCATCTTGGTTGCAAGAACATGTGAGTATTGAGGCAAAATTCTTCAGTGTATTAGTGGCAAATCCATCTTTAAATAACCAATCAATTTTGTATGAATCAGAAAACTTAGTCAAGAGGACAGGCATCCTTAATACCTATTTTACGGTCAGAGAGATGATATATAATCAAAACCACAACTAGTCTGCCTGAAGGACAAATCGGGACCCCAAAGAAATGTTTTACTGGATTTGCACAATGGTTTTTGAATGATTTTTTCAATATCTTAGGTAGAATATAGATTCCATATTTCTTCATGATTCCACCACATTCCTGTGGTTTAATCTCATGCTTAGCCTACTTCTTTATTTACTTTATTGGTCTCTATAAGCATTTCAGTTTGTGATCACCAGTGGTTTGGCTACTGGTCATAAACCATGAGAAACTCATAATTCAAAAAGACACAAGCACCCCAATGTTCACTGAAGCACTATTTACAATAGCCAGGACATGAAAGCAACCTAAATGTCCACTGACAGATGAACAGGTAAAGAGGGTGTGGTACATATACACAACAGAATGTTACTCAGCCATTAAAAGGAATAAAATTGGGTCACTTGTAGAGATGTGAATGGAGCTAGAGTCTGTCACACAGAGTGAAGCAAGTTAGAAAGAGAAAAAAAAATACTGTATATTAACACATATGGGTGGAATCTAGGGTAATGGTACTAACGAACCTATTTGCAGGGCAGGAATAGAGACCTGATATGAGAACAGATGGATGCACACTGGGGGATTAGGAGGAGTGGGATGAACTGAGAGATTGGGACTGACCTATAAACACTCCCGTGTGTAGAACAGATGGCCAGTGGGAGCCTGCTGTACATCTCAGGGAGATGAGTGCTCTGTGCTGACTAGAGGGGTGGGATGAGGAGGGGTCGGAGGCATGCTCAAGGGGCAGGGGATATATGCACGCACGCACACGCGCAAGCGTGTGTGTGTGTGTGTGTGTGTGTATCTGATTCACTTTGTTGTACAGCAGAAACTAAGACAATATTGTAAAGCAACTGCACCCTAATTTAATAAGTAAATAAATATAAGGGAAAAACCATGCTAAAGTTCAGGTTTCTTCCGTTGTTCAGTCTCTAGTAGTGTCCAACTACTTGCAACCCCATGGATTGCAGCACAGGCTTCCCTGTCCTTCACTGTCTCCCAGAGTTTGCTCAAATTCATGTCAACTGAGTCAACAATGCCATCCACCCATCGTATCCTCTGTCATCCCCTTCTCCTTCTGCACTCAATCTTTCCCAACATCAGGGTCTGTTCCAATGAGTCAGTTCTTTGCATCAGGCGGCCAAAGTATTGGAGCTTCAGCTTTAGCATCTGTTCTTCCAGTGAAGAGTGAGGGTTGATTGCCTTTAGGATGACTGGTTTAATCTCCTTGCTGTCCAAGGACTCTCAAGAGTCTTCTCCAGCACCACAGTTTGAAAGCATCGATTCTTTGGCTCAGTTTTCTTTGTGGTCCAACTCTCAACATCTATATGTGACTACTGGAAAAAACATAGCTTTGATTATTCAGACCTTTGTTGGGGAAAGTGAAGTTTTTACTTCCTAATATGCTGTCTAGGTTTGTCACAGCTTTTCTTCTAAGAAGCAAGTGTCTTTTAATTTCATGGCTACAGTCACCACCCACAGTGATTTTAGAGCCTAAGAAAATAAAATCTGTCACTGCTTCCATTGTTTCCCCATCTATTTGCAATAAAGTGATGGGATTGGATGCCATGATCTTCATTTTTTGAACATCAAGTCTTTTTAAAAATTTTACTTTATTTTACTTTACAATACTGTATTGGTTTTGCCATACATCAACATGAATCCGCCACAGGTGTACATGTTGAACACTGAGTCTTAAGCCAGCCTTTTCACTCTCCTCTTTCACATTCATCAAGGGGCTCTAGTTCCTCTTTGCTTTCTGCCATCAGGATAGTATCGTCTGCATATCTGAGGTTGCTGTTATTTCTCCTGGAAATCTTGATTCTTGCTTGTGATTCATCCAGCCCAGCTTTTGGCATGATGTACTTTGCATATAAGTTAAATAAACAGGGTGACAATGTACAGGCTTGACATACTCCTTTCTCAATTTTGAACCAGTTTGTTGTTCCATGTCTGGTTCTAACTGTTTCTTCTTGATGTATATACAGATTTCTCAGGAGGCAGGTAAGGTGGTCTGGTATCCCTATCACTTGAAGAATTTTCCAGAGTTTGTTGCGCTCTACACAAAGGCTTTAGTGTAGTCAATGAAGCAGAAATAGATGTTTTTCTGGAATCCTCTTGCTTTTTCTATGATCTAACAGATGTTGGCAATTTGATCTCTGGTTCCTCTGCCTTCTCAATTCAACTTGTACATCTAGAAGTTCTTGGTTCACATACTGTTGAAGCTTACCTTGAAGGATTTTGAGCATTATCTTGCTAGTGAGAGAGTCATTTTCTAGGCAGGTTGATAAGAAGTCCAGGGGTCCCCAAGGAGAGAGGGGTCTGGAATTCTCAAGGAGGAAGAAAGGACAAACTTTTTTTCTTCTTCTACATTCCTTAGGATTACATAACAATAATGTATCCTGCTTGGGGACAGTCTCTGGAAAAAACCTTCTCGCTAATCCTGTTATCTTAAAAATGTAAATTATGGGAGTAGGTCTAGTGAGGTCCATACAACCTCCAGACATTCTTTTGATTCACCGTGATAACTAATTGGAGAGTATATAACTATTGCTAACATTAGCAAGGGGGTATGCTTTCTGCCCCCCTCTGATGTCTGTGTCAGAAGCTTTCTCTACCCTTTTTATACTTTAATAAAACTCTATTGCACAAAAGCTCTGAGCGATCAAGCCTCGTCTCTAGCCCCGGATTGAATTTTTCTCTTCCAGAGGCCAAGAATCCCGGGGTCTTTTTGTGGTTCAGCAACAACCTTTCACTAGCATGTGATATGCGTGCAATTACACGGTAGTTTGAACAGTCTTTGGCATTGCGCATCTTTGGGATTGTGATGAAAACTGATTTTTTCCAGGTTTCTTATGGACATTTTAAAATTCTTTAGAAAAGCCAGCACATACATATTTTCTTATGCCCTCCTGATCTACCATCTAAGAACCTTTAGGAAGTATATGCCCTGGGGTGCACTACTGGTACACTGCATATGGACTATTGGTTCTCAAGTTTGATTAAGTATTAGCAACAACTAATTGGGTTGTTAAAATATAGATTTCTTGACCCTTTCCCCAATATTTCTGATTCACTGGGACATGGATGGGGTGAAATAATTTGCATTTCTCATGAGTTCAGAGATGATACTAATGCTGCTGCTCTGGGAAACACACTTTGACAATCACTAACCTAGATCAATTTAAAAGCAAATATAATCTTTCAGTGATATTCATCCTGGAGCCCCAAAGTGCAATTAAAAAGTTAAAATTACAACAGCTGGCAAATGAGTTCTTAAACCCAGGGAAGGCAAGTTAAGCTCATTTTTTTGCCAAGAGGACTAGAACAGTTGGCAGGTTTTCTAGGCTTACTGGGACATGAAGTGATAAAGAAAGTTCTTAAGGACTATTACTTATGTGAACGGAACTAAGAGATAATTGAGCAGCATGAGACTGAAGCCTTAACTCATGAAAGGGCTAGACAGTGTTCCTCCACTTGTTACATAAGTTATAGTCATCTGGGGTTTACAAATATGGATGAGGACCCATGTGTAGAGATGCTAATGTGCTCAAGCACCCCAGGCTAGGGGAAATCTGCTTGGTTAGAGCTGGGTAACTCCATGCAATCCATCAAACAGAGCACTCAGCACTCACTGGACACAACCAGGGCTGGAGGTATGAAAAACCAGAAGTTCTAATGGAGGAAACTAATTTGACTTGGGAGACTTCTTTCACTTCAAGGTATTTATTATTCCCCAAGGGCCTGGGAAAATGGATACAATATAAAGAAAGCTAAGTCCCTGGTGCTTTGCTGAAGCTCCAGAGCCAGGGCTAAGGGCCACCGTAGAGGGTACACCACACTTCATTCCTCCCTGAGCTTCAGCCACCTGGGTAGGCCAGAAAATGGGCCAGCCTCCTGTTTCTGCTTCTTCTGTTGAGTTAAAGAAAGGGATGTTCCAAAAGTGGACTATGTGTAGCATCCTCTTCACTCACACTGTACATCTGTTCTCTTCCTTTTTGAGGGCTATTTTAGTTCTTTTATATTCACTCATTTCCAACAGCATGACACAGCTATAAAACTTCCTCCAGGGGTTTAATTAGATGTTGCACCTTATCACAGCAATTAGAGGGAAGGGAGAGACAGGCAATTTGCACTAGGCTTGTGAAAGCTTTCTTGTAGTTTCTTTTACTCTTGTTGGAATATACATTTGTAGAACTTGTTTCCCCAAATCTAACCTGGGCCCTGGTTCAGATGCATGATGTGGGCAAATGCACTTAAGCTTTCAAGGGTGCACACAAACTAAGCTTTTTATTATAGAACTAAGAATATTTTGGTAAAATTTATAAAAATATTTAATCATTTATCTCTAGTAGATTATTTATATGCACACCCAGCTCCTTTTTATGCCTATCACTCTAGTCCCTTTTTCTTGACAAAATGACTGATTAGAAATTTTTCCATTTCTACACCTTCCATTTATCTTCAGTGTCTCTCATAAATGTTGAATTAAGCAGGTTTTATGAAACTCATCATAAATTGTAGTTTTCATCGAAAGTGACTGTGACAGAGTAGATTTCTATACTCTCAAATTCAATTACAATAACTCAGGGTTTTCAGACTTTAAACCAGAAAGTACCCACACCAGAGAAATTGTGTATCAGTCCTACGGGTAGAACAGTTAAGGTGTCTTTTCATTTCTGCTTCTCAAGTTCAGTAGAACTGAGCAAATTTCAGGGGACAGGAAACAAACGATATTTTTATGGATCAGAACTAGTAATAATAATAATTTTTTCTTCTATAGGCATCTGGTCCCATCACTTCATGGCAAATAGATGGGGAAACTATGGAAACAGTGACAGACTTTATTTTGGGGGGCTCCAAAATCACTGCAGATGGTGATTGCATCCATGAAACTAAAAGACACTTGCTCCTTAGAAGAAAAGCTATGACCAACCTAGACAGCATATTGAAAAGCAGAGACATTGCTTTGCCAACAAAGGTGTGTCTAGTCAAAGCTATGGTTTTTCCAGTATTCATGTATGGATGTGAGAGCTGGACCATAAAGAAAGCTGAGTGCTGAAGAATTGATGTTTTTGAACTGTGGTTCTGGAGAAGACTCTTCAGAGTTTGTTGGACTGCAAAGAGATCAAACTAGTCAATCCTCAAGGAAATCAGGCCTGAATATTCATTGGAAGAACTGATGCTGAATCTCAAATACTTTGGCCACCTGGTGGGAAGAACTGACTCATCGGAAAAGACCCTGAAAGATTGAAGACAGGAGGAGAAGGGGATGACAGAGGATGAGATAGTTGGATGGCATCACCGACTTGATGGGCATGAGTTTGAGTAAGCTCTGGGATTTGGTGACGGACAGGGAAGCCTGGTGTGCTGCAGTCCCTGGGGTCGCAAAGAGTCAAACATGACTGAGTGACTGAGCTGAAGTGATAGGCATAAAAACACTGTGTTATTCTTGAAAATAACATGATATTGTAAATCAAGTATACTCTGATTTAAAAAACAAGATACTGTATTATTTTCCAAAAGGTGTTTTTGAAAAGTAACATTTATTGGGAACTTACCATGCGACAGCTACTTAAAATGTTTTATATCGGCTAACATGGTGGAGGAATAGGAAGGGGAGACCGCTTTCTCCCCCACAAATTCATCAAAAGATCATTTGAATGCTGAGCAACTTCCACAAAACAACTTCTGAATGCTGGCAGAGGACAAGGAAGCCCATTCTCTTCGAAAAGAGGTAGGACAAAATATAAAAGACAAAAAGAGAGACAAGAGTTAGGGACAGAGACCCGTCCCAGGGAGGGAGTTGTGAAGGAGGAAGTTTCCAAACACCAGGAAATCCTTTCACCTGCAGGTCTGTGGTGAGTTTTGGAATCTCAGAGGGCAACATAACTGGGAGGGGAAAAAAAAAAAAAACAAAACCCCAAACCCACAGAATATGCGCCTAATTGCAACTCCCAGCGGCGAAGTAGCCCAGATGCTCACGTCTGCCACCAGCGAGCAGAGGCTGAACAGGGAGGTGCAGGCTGCATTCTTAGGGTAAGGACCAGGCATGAATGCCCTGAGGACAATCTGAGGGAGCTAACGTGAGATAGCAACCCAAACTGTGGAATAGCCAGAGAGAGCAAAAAAAAAAAAAGAGAGAGAGAGAGAGATTTTTCCATGCAAAAAGCTCTAACCTAAGGCACAGCTGGGCCTGCTAACAGAACAAAGGAATGAGAGAATACCAGAGGAGAGCTAGCTGGCTGCAGACCAGCCCATCCCCACCGGAGGCAGAGAGGCAGGCAGGCGACAGCCAGACCAGAAGGCAAGGGGCAGTCTTGGCCCCAGAGGTGGCATCCTCCACCAAAATATGAGCAGGCTCCTACTAAGTCTCCCTGGGATCCTGGACAGTTGACATCTGCCTGGAGGGTCACAGCGTGAGATCAGCTTCCCAGAGGAGACACACCAGCACACCTGAGACAGCGCTCTCGTGGCACATCCAGGAAACCTAGCGGCCGGGCCCAGGGAGGTGATAAGACGCACCGCACACCTGGGACAGGGCCCTCCTCAAGCACCTGATGGCCTGAGCTGCTCAGAGCTGGGAAGGACACAAAACGCAGGCCCAGCTGAGTCTGTGCCTTTGTGGAGTGCCCCAGAACCTGAACCTGAGCGGCTTAGAGCTGGGAAATGCATGCAACTCAGGGCCTGCTTTAGGACAGTTCCCTTGCCAGAGCAACCTGGAGCCTGAGCAGTGTAGAATGGGAAAGCATACACCTCTGTGAGCTGGGGCAAATCCAGTGTGGTCCAGACACTGCGAGCACTCCCCACACA
Organism: Oryx dammah; assembly: GCF_014754425.2. Taxonomy (NCBI): domain Eukaryota; kingdom Metazoa; phylum Chordata; class Mammalia; order Artiodactyla; family Bovidae; genus Oryx; species Oryx dammah. The sequence continues at coordinate 32,522,956 of NW_024070193.1, forward strand.
TGCCAGCAATATTTGTTTGCAGTATCTCTCCTTCCCCACAGCACACCTGAACAAGGGAGCCTAAATAAGTAACAACTTTTGCCCCCTTGTGTCAAGGCAGAAATTAGGCGTTGAAGAGACTTGCAAACAGAGGAAACCAAAATAAACAAAGAGGGAACCACTTTGGAAGTGACAGGTGCAACAGATTAAAACCCTGTAGTTAGCACTGACTACATTGGAAGGGGCCTGTAGACCTTGAGAAGAAGTATAAGCTGGAACAAGAAACTATCTGAAACTGAACTGACCCCACACTGCCCTTAACAGCTCCAGTGAAATTCCTAGATCTATTTTACTGTTATCATTTTTAATTAAAAATTAAAAAAATTTTCTTCTTTATTATCTTTAATTTTCATTTTTATAACCTACTATTACCTTGCAAAAAAATACTATTTTTAAAGCAAATTTCATATATATATCTTTTATAATTCTTGTTATTTTTAAAAATATTGTATTTTTGAGAGTCTAATCTCTACTCCAGATTTTTAATCTTTGCTTTTTTGGTATTTATAATCAGTTCTGTACCCTTAAGAATCTAATCTTCAGTACCCATTTTTATGTAGGAGTCTGATTACTGGCTTGATTATTCTCTCTCGCCTTTTGAATCTCCCTTTTCTCCCCCAGGTCACCTCTATCTCCTCCCTCCCTCTTCTCTTCTCTGCTTAACTCTGTGGATCTCTCTGGGTGTTTCAGGCTGTGGAGAACACTTAGGGAACTGATTACAGGCTAGATTGGTCTCTCCCCTTTTGACTCCCCCTTTTCTCTTCCTTCCTTGTCACCCCTATCTCCCTCCTCCCTCTTCTCTTCCCTATGTAAATCCATGAACCTCTCTGAGTGTTCCAGACTGTGGAAAGCATATAGGGAATTGATTACTGGCTAGATTACTCTCTTCCCTTTTGATTCCCCTTCTTCTCCTCCTGGTCACCTCTATCTCCCTCCTACCTCTTCTCTCCATAGAACTCTGTGAACCTCTCTGGGTGTCCCTCACTGTGGAGAATCTTTTCACCATTAACATAGATGTTTTATTATCAGTGCTGTATGGATGGAGAAGTCTTATTTCAAAATAAGACTGAGAGCCAGAGGCAGGAGGCTTAAATCCAAAACCTGAGAACACCAGAAAACTCCTGACTCCAGAGAACATTAATCAACAAGAGCTCATCCAAAAGCCTCCATACCTACACTGAAACCAAGCTCCACTCAAGAGCCAACAAGTTTCAAAGTAAGACATACCAAGCTAATTCTCCAACAATGCAGGAGCATAACCCTGAGCATTAAAATACAGGCAGCCAAAAGTCACACCAGATCCATAAACACTATAGACATCAAAACTCACTACTGGACACTTTATTGCATTCCAGAGAGAAGAGATCCAGCCCCAGCCACCAGAACACTGATGCAAGCTTCCCTAACCAGGAAACCTTGACAAGACACTCATCCAATCCCACCCACAGGGAGGAACCTCCACAATAAAGAAGAACCGCAAACTTCCAGCATACAGAAAGGCCACCCCAAACAGAGAAGTCTAAACAAAATGAAAAGGCACAGAAATATTTAGCAGGTAAAGGAACATGATAAATGCACACCACACCAAGCAAAAGAGGAGGAGATAGGGAGTCTACCTGAAAAAGAATTCAGAATAATTACAGTAAAAATGATCCAAAATCTTGAAAACAAAATGGAGTTACAGATAAATAGACTGGAGACAAGGATTGAGAAGATGCAAGAAATTGTAAAGTAAAATAAATAAATAAATAAATAAATTTAAAAAAAATAAAAAATAAAATAAAATATTTTCTAAAAAAAAATTTAAAAAAAAAAGTAAAAAAAAAAAGAGAGAAGATGCAAGAAATGTTTAACAAGGACCTAGAAGAAATAAAAAGAGTCAATCAATAATGAATAATGTGATAACTGAGATCAAAAGCACTCTGGAGGGAACCAACAGTAGAATAACTGAGGCAGAAGATAGGATAAGTGAGATGGAAGATAGAATGGTAGAAATAAATGAAGCAGAGAGGATAAAAGAAAAAAGAATTAAAAGAAATGAGGACAATCTCAGAAACCTCTGGGACAATGTTAAATGCCCCACCATTTGAATCATAGGAGTCCCAGAAGAAGAAGACAAAAGAAAGGCCATGAGAAAATACTTGAGGAGATAATAGTTGAAAACTTCCCTAAAATGGGGAAGGAAATAGCCTTCCAAGCACAAGAAACCCAGAGAGTCCCAAACAGGATAAACCCAAGGCAAAACACCCCAAGACACATATTAATCAAATTAACAAAGATCAAACACAAAGAACAAATATTAAGAGCAGCAAGGGAAAAACAACAAATAACACACAGGGGATTCCCATAAGGATAACAGCTGATCTTTCAATAGAAACTCTTCTGGCCAGAAAGGAATGGCAGGGCATACTTAAAGTGATGAAAGAGAAAAACCTACAACCCAGATTACTGTACCCAGCAAGGATCTCATTCAAATATGAAGGAGAAAGCAAGAGCTTTACAGACAAGCAAAAGCTGAGAGAATTCAGCACCACCAAACCAGCTTTCCAACAAATGCTAAAGGGTATTCTCTAGGCAGGAAACAAAGAAAAGGTTTATAAACTCGAACTCAAAACAACAAAGTAAACGGCAACAGGATCATACTTCAATAACTACCTTAAATGTAAATGAGTTGAATGCCCCAACCAAAAGACAAACATGGGCTGAATGGATACAAAAACAAGACCCCTATATATGTTATCTACAAGAGACCCACCTCAAAACAAGGGACACATACAGACTGAAAGTGAAAGGCTGGAAAAAGATATTTCATACAAATGGAGACCAAAAGAAAGTGGGAGTAGAGATACTCATATCAGATAAAACAGACTTTGAAATAAAGGCTATGAAAAGATACAAAGAAGGACACTGCATAATGATCAAAGGATCAATCCAAGAAGAAGATATAATAATTATAAATATATATGCACTCAACATAGCACTGCAATATGTAAAGGAAATGCTAACAAGTATGAAAGGGGAAATTAGCAGTAACACAATAATAGTGGGAGCCTTTAATACCACACTCACAGCTATGGATAGATCAACTAAACAGAAAATTAGTGAGGAAACAAACTGTAAATGATGTAATGGACCAGTTAGACCTAATTGATATCTATAGGACATTTTACCACAAAACAATGAATTTCACCTTTTTCTCAAGTGCACATGGAACCTTCTTCAGGATAGATCATATCCTGGGCCATAAATCTAGCCTTGGTAAATTCAAAAAAACTGAAATAATTTCAAGCATCTTTTCTGATTATAATGTGGTAAGATTAGATGTCAACTACAGGAAAAAACTATTAAAACTACAAATGTATGGAGGCTAAACAACATGCTTCTGAATAACCAACAAATCACAGAAGAAATTTAAAAAAAATTTAAAAATGCATAGAAATGAATGAAAATGAAAACACAACAACCCAAAACCTATGGGACTCAGTAAAAGCAGTGCTAAGGGGAAGGTTCATAGCAATACAGGCTTACCTCAAGAAACAAGAGAAAAATCAAATAAATAACCTAACTCTACACTGAAAGTAACTAGAAAAAGAAGAAATGAAGAACCCTAGGTTTAGTAGAAGGAAAGGAATCATAAAAATTAGGGCAGAAATAAATACAAAAGAAACAAAGGAGACCATAGCAAAAATCAACAGAACTAAAAGCTGGTTCTTTGAGAAGATAATAAAATAGATAAACCATTAGCCATACTCATCAAGAAAAAAAGGGAGAAAAACCAAGTAAACAAAATTAGAAATGAAAATGGAGAAATCACAACCGACTACACAGAAATACAAAGGATCATATCAGCAACTACATGCCAATAAAGTGGACAAGTTGGAAGAAATGGACAAATTCTTAGAAAAGTACAACTTTCCAAAACTGAGCCAGGAAGAAATAGAAAAATCTTAACAGACCCATCACAAGCACAGATATTGAAACTGTAATCAGAAATCTTCCAGTGAATAAAAGCCCAGGACCAGATGGCTTCACAGCTGAATTCTATCAAAAATTTAGAGAAGAGCTAACACCTATCCTACTCAAACTCTTCCAGAAAATTGCAGAGGAAGGTAAACTTCCAAACTCATTCTATGAGGCCACCATAACCCTAATACCAAAACCTGACAAAGAAGCCACAAAAAAAGAAAACTACAGGCCAATATCACTGATGAACATAGATGCAAAAATCCTTAACAAAATTCTAGCAATCAGAATCCAACAACATATTAAAAAGATCATACATCATGGCCAAGTGGGCTTTATCCCAGGGATGCAAGGATTCTTCAATATCTGCAAATCAATCAATGTTAAATATCACATTAACAAACTGAAAGATAAAAGCCAAATGATTATCTCAATATATGCAGAGAAAGCTTTTGACAAATTTCAACATCATTTATGATAAAAAAAAAAAACACCCTTCAGAAAGCAGGCATAGAAGGAATATACCTCAACAAATTAAAAACCATATATGATAAACCCACAGAAAACATAATCTTCAATGGAGAAAAATTGAAAGCATTTCCCCTAAAGTCAGGAACAAGACAAGGGTGCCCACTCTCAACACTACTATTCAACATAGTTTTGGAAGTTTTAGCCATAGCAATCAGAGAAGAAAAAGAAATAAAAGGAATCCAGATTTGAAAAGAAGTGAAACTCTCACTGTTTGCAGATAACATGATCCTCTACATAGAAAACCCTAAATATTCCATCAGAAAATTACTAGAGCTAATCAATGAATATAGTAAAGTTGCAGGATATAAAATTAACACACAGAAATCCCTTGCATTCCTATACACTAACAATGAGAAAACAGAAAGAGAAATTAAGGAAACAATTCCATTCACCATTGCAATGAAAAGAATAAAATACTTAGGAATAAATCTACCTAAAGAAACAAAAGACCTATATATAGAAAACTATAAAACACTGATGAAAGAAATTAGAGATGACACAAATAGATGGAGAAATATACCATGTTCATGGATTGGAAGAATCGATGTAGTGAAAATGAGTATACTACTCAAAGCAATCTATAGGTTCAATGCAATCCCTATCAAGCTACCAATGGTATTTTTCAGAGAACTAGAACAAATAATTTTACGCTTGTATGGAAATACAAAAATCCTCGAATATCCAATCTTGAGAAAGAAGAATGGAACTGGAGGAATCAACCTATAATGACTTCAGACTATACTATAAAGCCACAGTCATTAAGACAGTATGGTACTAGCACAAAGAAATATAGATCAGTGGAACAAAATAGAAAGCCCAGAGATAAATCTACACACCTATGGACTTCCCTGGTGTCTCAGACGGTAAAGTGTCTGTCTACAATGTGGGAGAACCCGGTTCGATCCCTGGGTTGGGAAGATCCCCTGGAGAAGGAAATGGCAATCCAATCCAGGACTATTGCCTGGAAAATCCCATGGACGGAGGGGCCTGGTGGGCTGCAGTCCATGGAGTTGTAAAGAGTTGGACACGACTGAGCGACTTCAATCGATGGACACATTATCTTTGACAAAGGAGGCAAGAATATACAATGGGAGAAAATACAATCTCTTTAATAAGTGGTGCTGGGAAAACTGGTCAACCACTTGTAAAAGAATAAAACTAGAATACTTTCTAACACCATACACAAAAATAAATTCAAAATGGATTAAAGATCTAAATGTAAGACCAGAAACTATAAAATTCCTAGAGGAGATCATAGGCAAAACACTCTCTGACATAAGTCATAGCAGGATCCTCTATGACCCACCTCCCAGAGTTATGGAAATAAAAGCAAAAATAAACAAATGGGACCTAATTAAACTTAAAAGCTTTTGCACCATGAAGGAAACTATAAGCAAGGTGAAAAGACAGCCTTCAGAATGGGAGAAAATAATAGCAAATGAAGCAACTGACAAAGAATTAATCTCAAAAATATACAAGCAACTCCTGCAGCTCAATTCCAGAAAAATGAATGACCCAATCAAAAAATGGGCCAAAGAACTAAACAGACATTTCTCCAAAGAAGATATACAGATGGCTAACAAACACATGAAAAGATGCTCAACATCACTCATTATCAGAGAAATGCAAATCATAACCACAATGAGTTACCATCTCATGCTGGTCAGAATGGCTGCTATCAAAAAGGCTACAAACAATAAATGCTGGAGAAGGTGCAGAGAAAAGGGAACCCACTACACTGTTGGTGGGAATACAAACTAGTACAGCCACTTTGGAGAATAGTGTGGAGATTCCCTAAAAAATTGGAAATAGAACTGCCATACGACCCAGCTATAACACTTCTGGGCATACACAACGAGGAAACCAGAATTAAAAGAGACACATGTACCCCAATATTCATCGCAGCGCTGTTTATAATAGCCAGGACATGGAAGCAACCTAGATGTCCACCAGCAGATGAATGGATAAGAAAGCTGTGGTACATATACACAATGGAATATTACTCAGCTATTGAAAAGAATGTGTTTGAATCAGTTCTAATGAGCTGGGTGAAACTGGAGCCTATTATACAGAGAGAAGTAAGTCAGAGAGAAGAACACCAACACAGTATATTAATGCATAGATATGGAATTTAGAAAGATGGTAATGATGACCCTATATCTGAGACAGCAAAGGAGACAGTGATGTTGAGTACAGACTTTTGAACTCTGTGGGAGAAGGTGAGGGTGGGATGATTTGAGAGAATAGTATTGAAACAAGTCTGTTACCATAAGTGAAACAGATCGCCAGTCCAGGTTCGATGCATGAGACAGGGTGCTCAGGGCTGGTGCACTGGGATGACCTAGAGGGATGGGATGGGGAGGGAGGTGGGAGGGGGTTTCACAATGGGGAACTCGTGTACACCCATGGCTGATTCATGTCAATATATGGCAAAAACCACTACACTATTGTAAAGTAATTAGCCTCCAATTAAAATGAATATATTAAAAATGCTTTATACCATTTCATCCGTATGACAAACCTACTTCTTAAAAGTAGGCACTATCACTATTCCTATTTTATAGATGGAAAACTGAGGCCAAGTTAAAGTCAGCTGTCCCATATCAAGTAAATGGAAGAAATGTTATTTCAAACTAAGACAGGTTAATCAAAATTACACACACACATATACATGTGAATAGATATATTTAAACATACATACACATCTATACACTTACATATATGTACACAAATATATTAATATAACAACCTATTTGATTGTGGAAAACCAAAATCTAGAATTTGTACCTCTTTCCTATTGTACCTTCACCACCTCCACAACTTTTCCCACCATCATTGTTTCTACTTTTATTATATGCACACACTTGACATAGACTATATCATTTAAATGTCTCTAAACCCTATGACTTAGGCACTATTATTACTTCATCCAACAGGAGAGGAAACAAAGTCTAAGGAACTTACTCAAGGTCACAGAGCAGTTGACTTACAGCATGTGTGATTCTAGGAAATAAACTCTAAATTACTCAACCATAGCACCATGCAATGCTGAAAATGAAGCATAGCTTTCTCCAGGAGGCACTGAGGAGTCATAGAAGGTTTTAAAGCACGCGCGTAAGAAGATGCAAGGATGCTGAGTGGACACGGGCAAGCACGTGCTGGAAATCATTAAGTGAATTGTTGAAAATGTTCTGTTCCCTGTTTTAATATTTCTCATGGCTGACAGCTGGTGTTCTCATTATACGATTGTTAATACATCATTGAGCCTGGCAAAATGCTGGTCTCTGTTGGGTGGAAGCCAGTTGAAGTTTTGCCATTATCTGTATGGAAGACAGTTAGTTATTTATGTATCTGCTTTTTCTAACCAATAGTGAACCATCTGACACAGGGCCCTTTCCTTATTTGTGTTTGCATGCCAGGCCTCACTAATGTCAGGCAGAATTTGGAGCTCTGGAAATTTGTGGAAATTAAAGGGGGGGGAAAAGATGTAAAATTCATTCTTAGGTGACAAAAGGAGGGAAAGAACATTTAATGAGCATCTGTTGGCGATTTGGTCATATGCACGTGTCTTCTGAATAGCAGCATTACCTACTTGCCAGGCTGGCAGATTTTTCATTTGTTCTAGAATCCTGGGAAATACGACTCATCTCTCTTCTTTTCCAGCCTCACTGTAGAAATAATGCAATTCTCAGATGAAAAGGGTGGAGAGTTTTTTTCTTAGAGAAATGTAAGAGGATCTGATTTATGTCAGGCTACCTCTTACAGATGCATCAAAGTCACTGCCTCCCTAAATAACCAAATTAAATGGCTGGAAAAGGGCAATCAAGGTGGCTGTCACATCCCAGTGAGTGAAAGTCAGGGCAACATCTGTTTTGCTTGCTGTTTTGGAAGTCACTGGAACACTCTACAGTCTGGGATTAAATTTCTACTTTTTTAAAAAATACCTTATTGGTGGAGACTGTGTGTAAGAACTGCAACTACTTTGTGAAGATGTTCTTTCATAAGCTAATGTGAAAGGGGAGAACAGTAACAGGCACATGAGAAATCTCCAAAAACTGTGATTGCTGTTACTGCCATGAATTACAGCATATCCATATTTTTGCACTGGCAAAAATAAAGTCACCAGCATTGGCAGGCGGGTTCTTTACCACTAGCACCACCTGGAAAGCCCCAATAAAAATAAAGTGACCAAACTTAACAGCCAAGATCACACTTGTATTTTTTACAGTTAGCTGGCATTTTCTTGCCTCTGCCCTTCTACTTAACTTCTCTCCATTTAGGATCACTTCTGTTTTCCTGAACAATGTGTTGTCTGTGTGTTAGTCACTCAGTCATGTCCAACTCTTTGAGACCCAACGAACTGTAGCCCACCAGGCTCCTCTGTCCATGGAATTCTCCAGGCAAGAATACTGGAGTGGCTTGCCAGTCCCTTCTCAAGGGGATCTTCCTGACCCAGGGATCAAACCTGGGTTTCCTGCATTGGAGGCAGATTCTTTACCATCTGAGCCACCAGGGAAGCCATTAAACATTTTTACTTACTTTTATTTCTTTGAATACAAAAGGATCAACGACTTATTCCTTCAGTGTTCACTGAATATCTACTTTGTGTCAAGTTCTAAGGTAGCAGTTAGGTGTACAGCAATTAAAGTGGATCCTTAAGGAGTTCAGAGTCAAATGCAGAGGGGAGACTTGGAAATAGGTAGTAGCAAGAGACTGTCCAAGTGCTAGAAAACTGATTTCATGTGGTTTTATTAAGCAAAGGGAGATAACATGGGTCACTGGGAGAGATTTCCCAACGGAGGTAAAAAAAAAAATTCTAAGCTTTAAATGGTGAGTGGTATTTGAGTAGATTGAGATAGGGCACTTCAGGCAAAAAGCACTGTATAAGCAAGAATATGTATGTGGTGTGACCAGAGGTGCCCAGGAACTGTGCATACTTGAGAATGTACGAGGCAGGGCTTTCCCAACTATACTACAGGGAATTTTAGTATTAATCAGTGTTTCATGGGAGAATAACTTCCATGGTTTGCTGACTGGGAAATACCAGGCAAAAGAAACTGGACAGGCTTCTAACCTGAAGAACCTTGTGAATATGATAACATAGTCCCAAGCAGGAGAACACAAAAGATATAAAGTTCACTGAGCTCTTTCTTATAGAAAAAGGATATTAATCTTTACTGGGTTTTATGTATGAAGTTAGTTAATGCAGTTAAAGTGCCGGCTTGGCACAGTTCATAGTGCACTAAAGTATTCAATAAATATTTGTCATTCTTTTTCATTTCATAAACATTATCCTGAAATAACAAAATACTTAAAGAAAGTAGATTTATAGAGTTGGATGAGATGAACTATTCTTATCAAAGTAGATCACTGGGGTTTGATACTCTGTATCAAATTCTGCACCATAAATCATTCTTTCTTCTTTGAAGAGAAACAAGTAAGGCTAGCTACAATTCAGATATAGCAGACCAATGAAAATTGCAGTGTATCAGCTCCCCCTCCCCCCATATTCAACCTTTCTACCCAGAGAACATTTTTTAAATATTAGAAAAAATTTAAAAAATATACTTCAACACAATCACAACAGTAAACAATGAAAGATGAAAAAAAAAAAACCCTTCCTATGAAATCAAGTGTATATTAAGGCGTTTGAGACAATTCTGGAGAGCACAGAGAGAAACTCAGTCTGAAAACTGTCAGATTCAAATTCAGGGAGACCATTCAATATCATCTCTTTGGATGAACAGTACAATGTCAAAGGACTACAGCAATAATTTCCTCTGCAAAGTGACCTTTCAAATCCTAGTGTGGAAGATGCATTGTAAAGTCATTAACCCTTGCAATACCTCAGAGGTGGAGAGTGACTATAATTTACTGCTCCCTGTGCACAGATCAGTGGGGAAAAGGTCAGCGTCTGAACCTGGAAGAGACCCCTAAGCTATCTCATATGGTGCCTGATCCAAAGCTTGTGGTCATTTAGTCACTAAGTCATTTGTGTCTGACTCTTTGTGACCCATGGACTGTAGCCCTCCAGGCTCCTTGTCCGTGGGATTTCCCAGGCAAGAATACTGGAATGGGTTGCTCTTGACTTCTCCAAGGGATCTTCTTGACCCAGGGATCGAACTTGGGTCTCCAGTATTGCAGGTGGATTCCCTGGTGGGAAGCCCCCAAAACTCATGATCACTTATCTAAAAGCAAGATTATGACAAGGCCTCTGTTCTTTGGGCATAGTCTTAATTTTTCTCCCTTCTTTAGTTCTTTATGCCATTTCTCACTTTCAATAAAACCAATTTACAAAATTCAATCTGCAAAAGTCAAGGCTGATTCTCATTAACTGACAGGAGGTGTTTCTCTGAAAATTGCTAGTTTAACACAGTAGGAAGCAACGGGAAAGGGGAAAAAAAAATCTTTCCACCAGGTCTATGGGACATAAAATGAAGGTCAGTTGACAGATTCCTGCTTAGTTAAAAATTATCTGATCAAATGACAGAAATAATTTTATTTTTGACAGGACACTAGAATTTAGACTCTGATTCTTATGGCTGCCTCCCCCATCAATTGTTTGAATTGCTCTAACAGGAGGTATATTATGAATACAAAGATACCACTGTGATGATTTAGAAAAGGAGAGAAATTAGCATGCTAAGTTTTATTCAACTAGCCTGCATAATCACTAGGCTACATCTGTACAGCCTGCCTCTGGCATAATTTTGACAAGGTTGTAAAGGCCACCCCTGATGTCCCAATCTCTGTCTCCTCCCCTTGTCTCTCTGCCCTAACCACTGATGTGCTAAGAATACATGTCTTTACAATCTCTATGTTTTAGAGAATTTGCTAGGTTCACTGCTAACTGCTAAGTCACTTCAGTCGTGTCCGACTCTGTGCGATCCCATAGACAGCAGCCCACCAGGCTCCCCCGTCCCTGGGTTTAACCAAACCACAATTAATGGCCAATCTGGGCACTTGGCTGAGGTGTCAATTTCAAGGAAGTGATAAACTATCACTGGAAAAGTAAAGGCACGGAAAAAAAAAAAATCTGCATTTACTCGACTGTCTCTTGGGGAAGTTCTGAACATCAGGATTGCAAACTTAAGTATCTCCAGGAGCAGTGGAGCAGTGAGGTCACGGAGAACTGAGATGCTGTGGCCAATAGGTGAGCACATGCACATTTATGCATGCATCCTTTAAGGAGGTGATTGTGACTAAATGAGGTCTCAGTGGTGGGGCCTGATCTGACAGGACTGGTGGCCATTTAAGAAGTGGAAGAGATACCAGAGGTGCAGGAGTGCAGAGGAAAGGCCATTTGAGGATGCAGCAAGAAAGTGAGTGTCTGCATGACAGGAAGAGAGAGTCTCCCCCTTCATGTGGGATTTCCAGTCTCCAGAATTATGAGAAAAGTACATTTTGTTGCTTAAGCCACTAAGTCTGTGCTGGTCTGTTGTGGCAACCAGAGGGGCCTAATACATGTTCTTTGTCTTTTTTCATTCCCTGAAGTAAATATTTCAGTAGAGGGAAGTAGGTCATACTTTACATCTATGTGGATCAATGACTGCAGGAGTCTCTGGTCCCAGCTTTATTTCTGCCTGTGTCTAAACAGGGGATTTAATCTGAGGTCCATACCTCTGCAAGTTCATGGTGAAAATTTAGTGTCTGCGAATTTGGCTGGGTCCAAATGCCCTTGCCACGCTCACCAAATTTTAACTGAAATGCAGCATTTCTTTGTTGACAACAAACCACAGTAAGATAAGCAATAACCATGACTTTGTCACTGATGGAAATCACAATCTTTTCCCAATCATATTACAATTGTTTCTAATACCTCAAATAATCATTTATACTCAACACTATTTTAAAATGATGGTAATTATTGCATCCACAGCTAGTCCTCATTATTTTACTCATTAAAAGAAGCACGTATTATTTTATAAATAGTAATCTATATATTTAGATAACTGTTTTACTATAACTGGATCCCTTTACAATATTTTGTATTTTATTTGGGTCATTTCTAAATATTATTCTAAGGGGGATTTATGGGCAGAGCTGTACTACAAAGTACCCATGGCACAGAAAATTTCAAGAGCTCTTTGATCTCAACTCTTATTTCCAGGTGACTGTGAATGCTCAGGCCTGTGTCACAGAGTAACCCAAACTCTATCCTCCAGGCACAAAGTCTCATAATGAATAAATTCATCTGAGCTGCCTAAGCAAGTGTATTTGACAATCTGGTGTTGCCAATACTAGTTGATGGCACAGCACCCCTGGTAACAGCACCATAACCAGGAGAGTCACCAAGCTATAGTGCTTTCCATCCCAACAGCTCACCATGCTCTGAGTCATCCCTTCTCTGACATGTGTAAAGGTTTCCTGGCTAAGTCTATCTCCCCTTTGCCCCATCATTGCTTATTCAACTTTTCCAGCATCATCATCAGCTCCAGTTCAGTTCAGTCGCTCAGTCGTGTCTCTTTGTGACCCCATGAATCGCAGCACGCCAGGGCCTCCCTGTCCATCACCATCTCCCGGAGTTCACTCAGACTCACGTCCATCGAGTCCATGATGCCATCCAGCCATCTCATCCTTGGTCATCCCCTGTCCCCAATCCCTCCCAGCATCAGAGTCTTTTCCAGTGAGTCAACTCTTTGCATGAGGTGGCCAAAGTATTGGGAGTTTCAGCTTTAGCATCATTCCTTCCAAAGAAATCCCAGGGCTGATCTCCTTCAGAATGGACTGGTTGGATCTCCTTGCAGTCCAAGGGACTCTCAAGAGTCTTCTCTGACACCACAGTTCAAAAGCATCCATTCTTTGGTGCTCAGCCTTCTTCATAGTCCAACTCTCACATCCATACATGACCACTGGAAAAACCATAGCCTTGACTAGGTGGACCTTAGTCGGCAAAGTAATGTCTCTGCTTTTGAATATACTATCTAGGTTGGTCATAACTTTCCTTCCAAGGAGTAAGCGTCTTTTAATTTCATGCCTGCAGTCACCATCTGCAGTGATTTTGGAGCCCCCCAAAATAAAGTCTGACACTGTTTCTACTGTTTCCCCATCTATTTCCCATGAAGTGATGGGACCAGATGCCATGATCTTCGTTTTCTGAATGTTGAGCGTTAAGCCAACTTTTTCGCTCTCCTCTTTTACTTTCATCAAGAGGTTTTTAGTTCCTCTTCACTTTCTGCCATAAGGGTGGTGTCATCTGCATATCTGAGGTTATTGATATTCCTCCCGGCAATCTGGATTCCAGCTTGTGTTTCTTCCAGTCCAGCGTTTCTCATGATGTACTCTGCATAGAAGTTAAATAAGCAGGGTGACAATATACAGCCTTGACGTACTCCTTTTCCTATTTGGAACCAATCTGTTGTTCCATGTCCAGTTCTAACTGTTGCTTCCTGACCTGCATACAGATTTCTCAAGAGGCAGGTCAGGTGTTCTGGTATTCCCATCTCTTTCAGAATTTTCCACAGTTTATTTTGATCCACACAGTCAAAGGCTTTGGCATAGTCAATAAAGCAGAAATAGATGTTTTTCTGGAACTCTCTTGCTTTTTCCATGATCCAGCGGGGTTGGCAATTTGATCTCTGGTTCCTCTGCCCCTCCAATAATGAAGGCAAAAATGAGGCTACCTTGTTTTTAGCAGATCTCTCACTGCATGGCAGAGTTTTAGAACCTAGCAGATGCGTGGGAACTGTAGACGTGTGGGTGAGAACACAGAAAACCAGAGACAACCCAGCAGAGCATGGTGCTTGTCTGAATCTTCTTCATTCTGAGCTCATGTCCATATTTCTGTTTCCTCATCCAATACCTTGATTATCTTCTTTTCCCTGCCTCCCCTGTCTGGCTGCACATCCTACTGGGTTCTAGGCCATATCCTGCTTCCTACCACAATTATAGAGTAGTTTTTATTTTACCAAAAATGTGCTGCTCATTACTTGTCAAGCACTGGGCTAACAAGTCTTGCCCATAATACCTCAGTGAATCCTAATAAACCTATGAGTTATTATGAATATATCCATTTTCAGGAGGAGAAAACTGACTTAAAAGACTACCTAATTTGCTCAAAATAACATAATTAGCAGAAATCTACACTAGTTCTCTCCAACTCTAGAGCCCATGTCCTCCAATCCCCACTCCAACTTGGAAATTTGAATCCATCACCTATTAGATGAGGAATTTCACTCATCTCACACACTAGTAAAACAATGCTCAGAATTCTCCAAGCCAGGCTTCAACAGTAAGTGAACCATGAACTTGCAGATATTCAAGCTGGATTGGAAAATCAAGAAAATACCAGAAAAACGTCTACTTCAGCTTTATTGATTATGCCAAAGTCTTTCACTGTGTAGATCACAACAAACTGGATAATTCTTTAAGAGATGGGAATACCAGACCACCTTACCTGCCTCCTGAGAAATTTGTATCAGGTCAAGAAGCAACAGTTAGAACCACAGATAGAACAATAGGTAGGTTCCAAATTGGGAAAGGAATATCTCAAGGTTATATATTGTCACCCTGCTTATTTAACTTCATGCATTGGAGAAGGAAATGGCAACCCACTCCAGTGTTCTTGCCTGGAGAATCCCAGGGACGGGGGAGCCTAGTAGGCTGCCATCTGTGGGGTCGCACAGAGTCAGACACGACTGAAGCGACTCAGCAGCAGCAGCAGCAGCAGAAGCAGCAGCAGCAGCAGCAGCATATATAATGCAAAATGCCGGGCTGGATGAAGGACAAACTGGAATGAAGATTTCTGGGAGAAATATCAATAACCTCAGAAATGCAGATGACACCACCCATATGGCAGAAAGTAAAGAAGAACTAAAGAGCCTCTTGATGAAAGTGAAAGAGGAGAGTGAAAAAGCTGGCTTAAAACTCAACATTCAAAAAAAAAAAAAAAAAAAGATCATGGCATCCAGTCCCAATACTACATGGCAAATATATGGGAAAACTATGGAAACAGTGACAGACTTTATTTTTTTGGGCTCCAAAACCACTGCAGATGGTGGTGACTGCAGCCATGAAATTAAGACACTTGCTCCTTGGAAGAAAAGCTATCACTAATCTAGACAAAATATTCAAAGCAGAGATACTACTTTGCCAACAAAGGTCTGTCTAGTCAAAGCTATGATTTTTCCAGTAGTCATGTATGGATGTGAGAGTTGGACTATAAAGAAAGCTGAGCACCAAAGAATTGATGCTTTTGAACTGTGGTGTTGGAGAAGACTCTTGAGAGTCCTTTGGGCTGCAAAGAGATCAAACCAGCCAATCCTAAAGGAAATCAGTCCTGAAAATTCATTAGGAGGACTAGGCTGAGGCTGAAACTCTAATACTTTGGCCACCTGATGAGAAGAGCTGACTCATTTGAAAAGACCCTGATGCTGGGAAAGACTGAAGTCAGGAGGAGAAGGGGATGACAGAGGAGGGGATAGTTGGATGGCATCACCAACTCAATGGACACGAGTTTGAGCGGGAGTTGATGATGGAAGGGAAGCCTGGCATGCTGCAGTCCATGGGGTCACAAAGGGTCGACATGACTGAACAACTGGCTAGATGTCTCATTAGATAATAGTCAATAGTCTATGGCCTTCTAACAGGGAGAGACATTATACTTTGTCATGACTTCCATATGTAAGCACTTTTTAGAGTATTTTTGTTTGTTCAACACTTATAACAACATGATGAGCTGGATTAACTTATAACAACATGGGGAAATGGGTTCAGAAAGATCAGGTGACTTATCCAGGTTTATACAATTTGTAAGCAAAGGAACTCAAACCCCTGGCCAGCCCTGTCTAACTTTAATCTACTATACTTGGATTCCTTTATGGGTCCATCAGTCTCACTTAGCCAGACCAAGCACAAGATTGATGTCAATAAGCAAACAAACCAAAAGAGATTCTCCAATCTGCCCAATTTCCTGCTTCACTTGAGAAAACCAGCATGCTGGGCTGATGTTCCTGACTTTAGGAGAATGGGATGGTTTCCTCATCACCTGCTATACTGGAGTGTTTGCTCCAATTCTGTCCTGGGCTCTGGTGCAGATTCTCACAGAGGAAGCCATGTGGACACAATCAACAACCAACTCGGTTTTCCATTTCAGACTTGACTACTTGTGTTCTTGGGAGTACAACCCAGTTAAAACAACTCTTTCATAAATGCATGCCATTTAAATCTGCCCTGGGACTTGGTCCCCTTGGTTTTCCTCTGGCACATCTCCAGTCTGAAGAAACTACCACCTGGAGAGTTTGGTATCACTGCTGTACTACAGCCTCTGAGCCTTCTCTGAGGAGGGCTAGATTTTATCAACAGTGTCCATCTAGCGAAACATCATTGTAATGAAAACACTTTGATTGTGCTCAAATTGTGATTAAGGAAACTTCGAAAGACCCGAGTAATTGCCCCTTTTAAAAGCTATCTACTTCCAGCAGGATTTTATCTATATACTTTAACTGGCATCAGAATAGAAGTTAAATAATCATAATCATAATTTTGCAGGGAAGAGGAAGGTAAAGAAATGCTTTATTTTCTTGAGGTTGGCAGGCCTTTGAGAAAGAATTTCTTTCTCCTCTGTCACTTCTATAAAAAAGAAAAATCTATAAAAATCTTGTCAGGGAGAGCATTTCACATCCTTTTTGGCTATCCTCATGGTTTGAAGTGGTGGGTAGGGATTTAGATACAAAATTCCCCCAGATTTTAAGGCAAGTTCTTTCAGTTACACTGTAAGAATTGCTTACAAACCTGGTGTCCAATACCTGTGATATAAAGGGAATTGTTTTCCAGTGTCATTCCCTTTTATAACTTTTAATTAAACAAATAACAGGCATGTTCAAAAAAATGAAATGCAATTGTTAACTTCACCCATTTTATAAGCCTCTGAATTTCTCAAACGGTTTTTTTAAAAAACAAAAACTTGAAAGCAACATTGTGTGATCAGGTTCTGCTCTCTGTGGATTTCTCCTACACTCTCATGAAATCCTTGGGGCACTTAAAAGTGACTCACTCATCTCCCTTTTCCTCTAATTTCTCATATAGTATGGCTATTACTAGAATTGAAAAGGAGTCTTGCATACTTCAGGGCTTCTCTGGTTGCTCAGATAGCAAAGAAACCACCTGCCAATGCAGGGGATATGTGTTCAATCCCTAGGTTGGGAACATGCCCTGGAGAAGGAAATGGCAACTCACGCTAGGATTCTTGCCTGGGAAATCTCAAGGACAGAGGAGCCTGGTGGGCTATAGTCCATGGTGTCGCAAAGAGTCAGACATGACTTTCTGATTAAACAACCACAACTTACATACAGTAGACAGCCTTACTCTAGCTATCCCAGGCTGAGGGTGTGAATAGAAGATACACGTTCATTACTGCAGTGTACACCCCTGATTAATAACTGGCATTGGGGCCAGACAGATCCAGTTTCCAAATTCCGCTCTGTCACTAGCAAGCTATGTAACTTTAGGCAAAGCCCTGGGTGACTATAACACTCAGTATCCTCATCTGTTTTGCCAGGATAATTATAGCCCATATGTAAAAGTACTTTTCTGCAGAACAGAAGCTCCATAAAAATCAAGGAATATTGTTTGCTTTGTTTACTGGTACATCCTGGTGCTGAGCACAGGGTGTGGCACATAGCACTCAATAAATATTTATTTAGAACAATGAATAAATAATTTTATATCAATTGTAGTTAATTCATAAAGTATGTAATCACTATCATTTAATGAAGATATTAAAATATTGATAAGATTTAATGAATATTTATATTTGATAGTGAACAAAAATTTATTTAGAATGAATGAATATTCATTATTTAGAATAAATGAGAGATGATAGTTTTTAGTATAGCTGCCAGTCTATTAAGGCCCAATAAATAGTCAGTATTACTATTATTTTTTCCTCCAAGAGTTTCAGATTGGTCTCACACAGACTAAAGAGGTCGCATAATTGACATCCCTTTCCTTCTTTCACCTGGAGCTTTATTCTCTGTGTTTCAAGTCTTTGTGAGTTATATTTCAGTGACAAATGCTAAATGCTTCCTGAGCACAATCATTATGTTCAATGTCAGCAGTTATATATAAAAAATAGACGAAAAATATGTTTGTATTTTAAATGGGAAAAATAGATGCTGACACTTCTTACTTTGCAAAGCTTTAACGATTCAAATAATTTCTTTATTGGGATTTTAACAGCTAACATAATGGAGGGCTTTAAAGTTTCTTTGAATAAATAAATTCCTTACTCCAATTCACCTATTTTTCTAATACTGTTTCATTTAGGTTCTACTTTTATTTATAAAAGATTTGCAAAACTTTGCTGAAATTTAATGGGAATTTCCCCCTATTTAGTTAGCTACAACTCAGATCTTTACAGAGTTCTCATACTCTCTGATTCATCTCCTATGTCCTGTTTAAGTTCTACTCTTTGCTCACAAAGGGATGATTCTGTACTGATCCAGAGGCTTCAGTTAACTAGCAGTGACCAAAAGTGAGTTGAAGGCAAGGTGATGGCTGGGAGAAGGGATGAGGGTTAGGAAGGTGTTGTGGGAGTGAGACAGGTGGAGAGACTGTTTTCAGTCTGGGCCTCTCCAGAGAGAGACAATAGCATTGGATCAAGCTTCAGACATCAGGACTCTGCTTCTTAAAGTGTATTAGGAAGAGCCCTCATCAAGCAAGTACCTGTTAAAACTGCAGATAACCTGGACCATCGGAAAAGGCACTGGCACCCCACTCCAGTACTCTGCCCTGGAAAACCCCATGGACGAAGGAGCCTGGTGGGCTGCAATCCATGGGGTCACTAAGAGTCAGACATGACTGAGCAACTTCACTTTCACTTTCCACTTTCATGCATTGGAGAAGGAAATGGCAACCCACTCCAGTGTTCTTGCTTGGAGAATCCCAGGGATGGGAGAGCCTGGCGGGCTGCCATCTATGGCGTCGCGCACAGTCAGACACAACTGAAGCGACTTAGCAGCAGCATCAGCAACCTGGACCATAGAGCAGGCATTTTGGGATACAAGACAAAAATCGATATTTTTAAAGTAAGTCTTCATGTGGACACCTTCAGTACTAAAGTACACAAACTTATGACAACCTAGATGAGTGCTGGGACTTGCAGCCACAAGATCCCAGACCCCTTTTAATAGAAACAATTTTGTAACACTTCCTTGAGCCTCTTAGATCATCGACAGAAAATCCAACCTACCCATTCAAACAGTGCCAAAAAATCCACATACTTTCCTAAACATAATAAAAACTAGAAATGAAGCAAAAGTAATTTATATGAAATCAACACTTTGATGATATTTAAATGTTCATATCCAACGACACCAGAAGACAATGAAGCAGTTCGTGCTTGCATTCAGACATGATAGTACCATGACTATTACAGCAACAAAAAGTGGTGCTCCAGGTATGTTTTGTTGGGAATTCAAAATGTAAGGCGCAACTGCCATTAGTGATAGAATTTTCCAAAATAGTGAACAGCTCTTAGTAAAATTTTGAACGAAAGACTATCTTCCCTAAAACTGCATTGTGGTTGCATTCTTGGCCAAATCAGTGATATAAAAGCTGTGCTAGGAAGACTTTGTAGATCATATGGAGTTGTTTTCTTAGCTCAAATAATTACAAACAGGCTTTCAGTTACAAAAATGTCCAAAGAGGCATTCGAAGCTCATGCCAAATGCAGAATAGAGAATCGTTCATTGTGTGGTTTCTCTCTCCTGTTCAGGAAATCCAACACCTACGGCTCCCATCTTTTAAATCCAAGAAGGATCCCCTTCATACACCAAGTTCTGTAACAACCCAAAACGGTCCTTCCCCCAGTTTGTACAATCCTCTCACTTAGAACCACTGAACTAGAAAGTTATGAACCAGGAAGAGACATCAGCGAGCAGAGTGCAAAGAAGATCTGTCATTCGGTCCCTGAGCCATGACTGATCAGTCTCTGCTCAGTGTCTATGAGTCACCAGAGATTCAGGGTGCTAAGCTCCTTATACTCAGGAAGTCACTTCCGTGTCATAAAAATCCTTTGAAGTATGTTTAAAGCCCTTAGCTCACATAAAGAACCTGATTTTTGGAGTTAAACAGTCTTCAAGGTCTCTGGGTGGCATGGTTGACACCTGCACTAAAGTGTCTGAATCAAAGACATGGTCTTCCCATGGTACCTGCCACTGCCCAGAAAAAGGGAGCAGTGCTGACCATCAGCAGTGCCAGTCTATGGCGCAAGAGTCCAGGGGAAAAAGAGCAAAGCGAGTAACTTGTAACAGTAAATGTGATAGCATTTAAGGTTGGAACTGAACATCAATAACAAGGCTGGAAATGGACGTACTTCTCTTCACTAAAACTTCCATTTGTGGACCTGAATAAGTTAGACAGGAGTGTCCCCTGAAATTAGGGTTTGTTTTTTCTGGGGTTGCCTTTATACCCAAGCAATGCTACAAGAATAACTTGCAGCATTACTTGGGCTTTAGGGTGGGTGTTGGTTTGCCAGAGGGTCTCCTCAGTATCTGGTCCACCCGCAGCTTGACAGTTTCTTTACACCTGTCCCTTGAAGGGCCTTTTCTCTCTGCTTTTATTCTTGCTCCAAAGATAAAACTCTTTATTTGTAACTTGACACTTGCTTGGTCCTGATGGTTGGGGCAGAGGAAGGGCATACCCTGCCTTTCAAGTTCAGCATCAGACTAAGCAGATGCTGGTCTTCAGTTGGCCTTTGCTAGCTTCCTCTTAATGGCTTGCTGGCTTTCTCATTTGCCATGAACTGAGTGCTCAGATGTCATGTCTTCTTGAAAATGCTTGTTTGTCTTTAGATTTCAGATGATTGACAGCCCTCTGATGGATTCAAGTAAAGTTGTGAGTTGGGTGAGTGTCTGGTATTTTTTAGTATAGTGGCAAAGATGGAAGGGACACTTCTTTTCTGCTTTCTACATCCTCAGAAGAGGTGAAAAATTGCTTTATGAGAAACATGAAATATTTCAAATGATCACATGCACATGGATAGAACTTGAAATGCTGCCTAAGAACTCAGTGTGAAAAAATAGTCCTTTGGACAACTCTTTATCCTCTACATGCTATACCTCAGAAGGAATTATTTAATTCAACTCTTTCTGGTGTTATTTCTTCTATTATTTAATTAGCAATGTTGCCAAGTACATGTACACACAGATATTTCTTGATTAATTAATTTTCAGTTCAGTTCAGTCACTCAGTTGTGTCCAATTCTGCGACCCCAAGGACTGCAGCATGCCAGGCCTCCCTTCCATCACCAACTCCCAGAGTTTACCCAAACTCATGTCCTTTGAGTCAGTGATGCCGTCCAACCATCTCGTCCTCTGTCATCCCCTCCTCCTCCTGCCTTAAATCTTTCCCAGCATCAAGGTCTTTTCCAATGAGTCAGCTCTTAGCATCAGGTGGCCAAAGTACTGGAGTTTCAGCTTCAACATCACTCAACATCAGTCTTTCCAATGAACACTCAGGACTGGTCTCCTTTAGGATGGACTGGGAGGATCTCCTTGCAGTCCAAGGGACTGTCAAGAGTCTTCTCCAACACCACAGTTCAAAAGCAGCAATTTTTGGCTCTCAACTTTTTTTATAGTCCAACTTTCACATCCATACATGACTACTGGAAAAACCATAGCTTTGACTAGATGGATGTTTGTTGGCAAAGTAATGTCTCTGCTTTTTAATATGCTGTCTAGGTTGGTCATAACTGTTCTTCCAAGGAATAAGCGTCTTTTAATTTCATGGCTGAAGTCACTATCTGCAGTGATTTTGGAGCCCACCAAAATAAAGTCTGACACTGTTTCCACTGTTTCCCCATCTACTTGCCATGAAGCATTGGCACTGTATGCCATGATCTTAGTTTTCTGAATGTTGAGTTTTAAGCCAACTTTTTCAC
The DNA here is from genome assembly GCF_014754425.2 of Oryx dammah. Lineage (NCBI taxonomy): Eukaryota > Metazoa > Chordata > Mammalia > Artiodactyla > Bovidae > Oryx > Oryx dammah. The sequence continues at coordinate 32,545,370 of NW_024070193.1, forward strand.
TTCCTCTTCACTTTCATTGAGAGGTTCTTTAGTTCCTCTTCACTTTCTGCCATACAGGTGGTGTCATCTATATATCTGAGGTTATTGGTGTTTCTCCCTGCAATCTTGATTCCAGCTTGTGCTTCATCCAGCCTAGTTTTTCTCATGATACACTCTGCATATAAGTCAAATAAGCAAGATGGCAATATACAGCCTTGATGTACTCCTTTTCCTATTTGGAACCAGTCTGTTGTTCCATGTCCAGTTCTAACTGTTGCTTCCTGACCTGCACATAGATTTCTCAAGAGGCAGGTCAGGTGGTCTGGTATTCCCATCTCTTTCAGAATTTTCCAGAGTGTATTGTGAATCAATAAGGTCTAATCAATTTATTGCCTGTCTGATAGCAGGAATATTTCTTTCTGTTAAACTGGATGACAAATTTATAAGTCCTTTCACCTCAACTACATCTAGTTCCTTAGCTCATATATTGCCTTTAATGGTCACTGGACACAAGTCAGTCCCTTAAGAAAGGCCCATGAGTAGAAAAGCCTTGTCAGCCATGGGAACATACAACTACCCTCTTTTCAACACATCCAATTAGGAGAATCTTGAACAAGTTAAATTCTCATTGAGCATCTAATTGCTTTTCTGTGAAATGAGGGTTAAAATAGCATCTACTTCACAGAATGGATATGTGAATGAAGTGAATTTATTCTCATGAAGTGTGCAGTAAAGTGTCTGAAATGACTATATGCTTAGCTATTTTTATTATGAAGATTAACCAAAACACCTGACCTTGAGGATCTCAAGTAGGAGAGAAATATATATGTAGACTAATATTGCCATTTAAGTATAAAATCAACCTATTTGCAGGGAAGGAGTAGAGACAGAGAATAGAACAGATGCAGAGCAGAGGAGAAGAGGCTGGGGCACACTGAGAGAGCAGGACTGACCTCTGTACACTCAGCCCAGTCCAGTCGCTCAGTCGTGTCCGACTCTTCACGACCCCATGAATCGCAACACGCCAGGCCTCCCTGTCCATCACCAACTCCCAGAGTTCACTCAGACTCATGTCCTTCGAGTCCATGATGCCATCCAGCCATCTCATCCTCTGTCGTCCCCTTCTCCTCCTGCCCCCAATCCCTCCCAGCATCAGAGTCTTTTCCAATGAGTCAACTCTTCCCATGAGGTGGCCAAAGTACTGGAGCTTCAGCTTTAGCATCATTCCTTCCAAAGAAATCCCAGGGCTGATCTCCTTCAGAATGGACTGGTTGGATCTCCTTGCAGTCCAAGGGACTCTCAAGAGTCTTCTCCAACATCATAGTTCAAAAGCATCAATTCTTCAGCACTCAGCCTTCTTCACAGTCCAACTCTCACATCCATACATGACCACTGGAAAAACCATAGCCTTGACTAGACGGACCTTAGTCAGCAAAGTAATGTCTCTGCTTTTGAATATACTATCTAGGTTGGTCATAACTTTCCTTCAAAGGAGTAAACATCTTTTAATTTCATGGCTGCAATTACCATCTGCAGTGATTTTGGAGCCAAAAAAAAATAAAGTCAGCCACTGTTTCCACTGTTTCCCCATCTACTTCCCATGAAGTGATGGGACCAGATGCCACGATCTTTGTTTTCTGAATGTTGAGCTTTAAGCCAATTTTTTCACTCCCCTCTTTCTCTTCCATCAAGAGGCTTTCTAGTTCCTCTTCACTTTCTGCCATAAGGGTGGTGTCATCTGCATATCTGAGGTTATTGATATTTCTCCCGGCAATCTTGATTTCAGCTTGTGTTTCTTCCAGTCCAGCATTTCTCATGATGTACTCTGCATATAAGTTAAATAAGCAGGGTGACCTATATACACTACCATGTGTAAAATAGATAGCTGGCGGGAAGCTGCTGTTAGCACAGGGAGCTCCGTTTAGTGCTCTGTGATGAACTAGAGGGGTGGAGTAGGGGAGGAGTGAAAGGGAGGGTTCAAAGGGAGGGGATATATATATATAGTTGATTCATATTATTGTATAGAATAAACACATTATAAAGTGATTATCCTCCAGTTAAAAAAAATAGGTGTTATGAACATAAAACAGATGAGTTAAATAGAAAATAATAATAAGATGGTAGATATAAGCCTAAATATGCCAATAATTATACTAAATATAAAAATTAAAAGACAATATTGCCCAAGTGGATGAAATAACTTAAAAATGTAATGCTTATGAGACAAAACCTTACATATAAAGGAAGCAGACAGGTGGAAAATAAGAGAATGGAAGAAGACATACCATAAAATGAGGGACAGAAGGAAAGTTTAGAGTCAAAGAAGTATTTCTTCTTCACACATCGTTTTGCAAAGGTGAGTGCTAAGGAGCTGGCAGAGTGACTCTGCTTTCACAAGCCCTGTTCCAAGCTGGATCTTCCAGGTGCTACCATTTCCCAGCCATGGGAAAGAAGGCAGAGTGTGGCTTCTTTGTACAGAGTGTGCCAAAATGTACACACTCAACATTTTCAGGTTCCAGGCACAGAACACCCATTACTTCTGCTCAAATCCCCCCAACTGCACCTTTATCACGTGGCTACAGCTAACCTGTAGGAAGACCACGAGACCTAGTCACTCTATCAGCAACCATGTACCAGGATGAATTTGTGGTGAGGGACAATTCTTTTAGAAAATAGAGACATTTTCCCTCTTAAATGCAGGAAGGAGAATGGATATTTCAATGTCCCATTTTATAGGAGAAGAAATGGGGTTTCAGGGACGTTCATCACAGCCACTCGCACATAGCTAGTGACTGTGCGTGCATGTTAAGTCACTTCAGTTGCGTCCAAATCTTTTGCTATGCTACGGACTGTAGCTCACCAAGCTCCTCTGTCCCTGGGGAATCTCCAGGCAAAAATACTAGATGGAATTGCCATGCCCTTCTCCAGGGGATTTTCCTGACCCAGGGATGGAACCCATGCCTCTTATGTCTCCGGCATTGGCAGTCGGGTTCTTTACCACTAATACCATCGGAGAAGCCCAGCTAGTAACTGCAAGGCCTCACATCCTTGGCTGTTCAATGCCAGGGCGCTTGCTCTTCAGAGGTTGTTACACAGCCCCTGCAACTCCTTTCCAAGTCTTCTCATCTACGCATCTCTCGGTTTCTCACCAAGTTTGGGAGTAGACTTGAAAGCCAGGAGAAAAACAGGACAAGAGAGCCCATCAACGTTAAGAAAGAGCTCATCCCATCATACAGTCCACCAAGCACACCACAGGAATTACAAAGAGCAAGGCTGTTGGCATCCCAATTGGGTCCCACTTTGGGTAACACCCTTCTGGTCTGGGGAATACAAATCCAGTTCAGACAAAGAATGATGCATACCCTACTCTCTCCATTTTTTTGTGGGAGATAAATTATGCAGAAATGTAGCTAAGATTCAAAGAGGAAATTTTCCTTTCCTATTTCACTATTTATTCATTTTTTCAGAAGCTTTATCATTTGGAAAGCATGGGGGAAAAACAAAAAGGAAATCTGTTCAACCAGAAAGAGCATATTTAATTATGACAGAAGAGATAGCCCTCAAATTCTGAAAATATCCAGAAATTTCAATTTCATTCCAAAGTAGTGACAGAAGTGAAAGAAAGAAGCAGGAAAAGAGAAAAGAAAAAAAAAAAAAAAAAGGAGAGGTGAGGTGGGAGAGGCAGGGGAGGGGAAGAGAAGAGAGACTTACTGTCTTCCTATCATATCCTAGATTTCAAACTATCTTGATGTGATTCACCAAGTTAAAACCAGTAGGTTTTCCTACAGACTTTTGTTGTAGTGATGCTTCTATTTCAAATTTCCATAGAAGTCCCTAAATCTGAAAAGACTCCATGGATTATTTCGGTTGCCAGGGAAACTGCCTGGATTTGAATGACTCTCAGTGATTCCTGAAGACAAGCCCTGGCAGTTAGAAGGGCCCATGGTAGTACTAGTCTTCAAAGGCCATGGCTCGGCACCATCAGCCCTCGTTCTATTTCCAGATCCAGCTACTTGCCTCTCATATTCTCTGAAGTCTGAACTTTTCCTGGGAGGCAGGGGGTGGACGGGACATACACTGCAGTGCTGTATTATGGTATGATAATTTCAGTAATTTACAAGGGCCTTAATTGCACACTCAGGAATCTTCTGTCACCAATTTTGCTTTTGGTTGGATTTATTCTGTACGTTTTAAAGCACATCAACATGATGTCATAACTAAGAGATTATCTGAGAAAATAAAACTAAAGTGGATATTTGAAGTAGTAACAACTATTTGCTCTGTGTCTTCTAAGAATGATATATTTTAGTCATTTATTTAGTCATGCTTAGTCATTAGTTTTTCATTATCAGTAATGAAATTATTATCATTTTAATCAGTATAAGTGAAAGTCACTCAGTTGTGTCTGACTGTTGGTGATCCCATGGACTGTAGCCCATCAGGCTCCTCTATCCATGGAATTTCCCAGGCAAGAATACTGGAGTGGGTTGCCATTTTCTTCTCCAGGGGATCTTCCCAATCCAGGGATTGAGCCTGGGTCTCCTGCTTTGCAAGTGAACTCTTTACCATCTGAGCCACCAGGGACTCTGTTCTTAAAATCAGCCATAGAATACAACAGATCAGAGGGAAATGATGAAATGATTAAATGATAAAATGTAGATGGATATGGTTACTGATCTGTAGGTCTAACTGATTAAAAACAAAGTCAATATCCATGAAGGCTCTCTTGGGGTACAGGGATCAAAACTCTAATGTACATATTTATATTTAAATTCTATTTGTGTTAAATTCTCCAGATGTTAGTTTTGAAGGAGCAATGGAGAGAAGAATATTTTATTGCTCTGAGCTTGTTCTATGAATTCAAAGATGGAAAATGTTAAAATTACATTGGTTAATTAAATCAGATGAAGGCAATGTAGCCCCAAATACTTTATCATGTAACGGCTTAAGGGAATGAATTTCCTCACCAGTGAAAGGTGAGAGAAAGGTTAACTTTCTAAGTTCTTTTCACTCTGAAATACTATGATTTTGCCCAGTTATCAGGGGAAATGGGCAGTTTGGAAGCAGCTATTAGACCCAGGCATGGCTAAAATATGGCATAGGGTGTGTATTCTGTTTTGCTGCCCATAATCCACTCGTCCTTCTTCTAACTGTACATTTTCCTTTTTCAAAAATCTTTTCTTCAAATTGCCACTCCTCTGAAACTCATTTCAGGCATATCCAGTGGATTTAGTATATATATAGTAACTGACTTCCCTAGTTCCTCAGCCCAGATTTGTTCCAATTCTGTGATGAATCTAGCATCTGTGTGAGGAAGCCTATGGTCTCTCACTGACAGTCCTACTTAGAATTCATATCCTAGTGACAGCAATCAGGTTACCACTTCTAAATGTCTCAACTGGAAATGACTCTGGAAATAATCCAATTTATCTTCTAAGGTCCCAGTTTAGGGAATCTGAGGCCCCCAAACATTAAGCGACTTGCTCAGCAACACAGAACTAGAAATGACCAAGATCTGGGCTAGGACTTGGTTCTCTGGCTGCATGATCAGTAAATCACAACCAGATACGTAGGTTCATAAGTTGTCAGGATTACCACATCCATAAATCAGTTTTAACACTTAATGGAGGTGTATTTTTCTGAGCTCATCAAGTCATCTTGCTGAGTTCAATGGGCAAGAGAAGTTCAAAATTATCAAGACAACCTTTAAATAATTTCAAGTGAAGATCATACTATGAACACTCCTCTGAAAGCTTCAGTCTCTAAATGGCAAATCACAAGAGCAATGAACTTCTTTAGTTTAGCTTTCTTATGTTCCGTTTCTTTATTTGAAAAATAACGATAATGATAAATTTTCCCTCAGACTGTATAAAATAATACAAGTCAGCTGCTTAGCACAGACCTTACTCAACCTCAGCACTCTGTCATGATCACTACAATCATTACTAATGCTAATGGTATTATTGCTCTATGACTAAACCTGGGGAAATGTCCTTAAATAAACAACAATGCCTAGCTACATATTCTTAACAATAACTAAAACATGTTTTTCTTGCAATTGGCTTAATTACTTAAACTCTTATCTGAAGAATGTTCTAGTACAAATGTAAGGTTGCCCAGGATCTCTGTTGAATTGCAACATTCAAGCTTGATTTAATCACCAGTGTGAACTATCTCACTAAGCCAATCTAACCACCTTTTATTAGAAGTGCATTGACAAAAGATAAGAGCTGGTGCAGCACTTCTGTATCTTTACAATTTGATGAGTTTATTCTGTTGACTTTTTTTTTTTTTTTGGTATAAAAATGTTTTCTTACATACTTTCTAGTCACTAAGCAGAAGGGAAATAAAAAGAAAATGGAATTGTTTCCTAATAAGATTGTAAGGAAAATATGTCTAACAAGCCTTGGAGTCCCAGAAGCATCAATGCAAAACACGTCTGGTGATAAACACACTCGGTTATTTTTGAATAACAAGTGAAGTTGCTCAGTCATGTCTGACTCTTTGCAACCCCGTGGACTGTAGCCTACCAGGCTGCTCCATCCATGGGATTCTCCAGGCAAGAATACTGGAGTGGGTTACCATTTCCTTCTCCAGGGGATCTTCCCAACCCAGGGATCAAACCTGGGTCTCCTGCATTGGAGGCAGATGCTTTAATGTCTGAGCCACCAGGGAAGCCCAGAATAACAAGAGGGGAATAACAAGAGGGGGTGTACAATTTAATTCTGTGAATATGGTTTCAGTGTGTCTGCCCTCTGATGCCCTCTTGCAACACCTACCATCTTACTTGGGTTTCTCTCACCTTGGGCATGGGGTATCTCTTAACGGCTGCTCCAGCAAAGCACAGCCACTGCTCCTTACCTTGGACGAGGGGTATCTCCTTACCGCCGCCCTTCCAGACCTTCAACGTGAGATGGCTCCTCTAGGCCCTCCTACGCCCGCCCAGCCACCTCTCCTCAGGTTGCTCCTCCTGGCCACCGCCCCTGGCCTCGGGAGCTGCCTCTGGCCTCCAGCGTGGGGTGGCTTCTCCTGGCTGCCCCTGACCTTGGGAAGTGGGGTAGCTCCTCCCGGCCATCACTGACCTCGGACGTGGGGTAGCTCCTCTCGGCCACCTCCCCTGGCCTCTGACGCGGGGTAGCTCCTCTCGGCCGTTCCTGTGCTGTCGCAGCCTGGCACTCTTGGCTACTGCCCTTGACCTCGGACGTGGGGTAACTCCTCTCGGCCGCGCTTAGTGTGCCGGGTCACGGCCGCCCACACTAGGACTACACCCTTGTCTAACTCAATGAAACCAAGCCATGCCCGCGGGGCAACCCAAGACGGGCGGGTCTTGGTGGAGAGTTCTGACAGAATGTGGTCCACTGGAGAAGGGAATGGCAAGCCACTTCAGTATTCTTGCCTTGAGAACCCCATGAACAGTATGAAAAGGCAAAATGATAGGATACCAAAAGAGGAACTCCTCAGGTCATTAGGCGCCCAGTATGCTACTGGAGGTCAGTGGAGAAATAACTCCAGAAAGAATGAAGGGATGAAGCCAAAGCAAAAAAAATACCCAGTTTTGGATGTGACTGGTGATAGAAGCAAGATCTGATGCTATAAAGAGCAATATTGCATAGGAACCTGGAATGTCAGGTCCATGAATCAAGGCAAATTGGAAATAGTCAAACAAGAGATGGTAAGGGTGAACATCGACATTCTAGGAATCAGCGAACTAAAATGGACTGGAATGGGTGAATTTAACTCAGATGACCATTATTTCTACTACTACGGGCAGGAATCCCTCAGAAGAAATGGAGTAGCCATCACGGTCAACAAGAGAGTCTGAAATGCAGTACTTGGATGCAATCTCCAAAATGATAGAATGATCTCTGTTTGTCTCCAAGGCAAATCATTCAATATCACAGTTATCTAAGTCTATGCCCCAACCAGTAATGCTGAAGAAGCTGAAGTTGAACGGTTTTATGAAGACCTACAAGACCTTTTAGAACTAACAACACCTACAAAAGATGTCCTTTTCATTATAGGGGACTGGAATCCAAAAGTAGAAAGTCAAGAAACACCTGGAGTAACAGGCGAATTTGGCCTTGGAATGCAGAATGAAGCAGGGCAAAGACTAACAGAGTTTTGCCAAGAAAATGCACTGGTCATAGCATACACCCTCTTCCAACAACACAAGGGAAGACTCTACACGTGGACATCACCAGATGGTCAACACCGAAATCAGATTGATTATATTCTTTGCAGCCAAAGATGGGAGAAGCTCTATACAGTCAGCAAAAACAAGACCAGGAGCTGACTGTGGCTCAGATCATGAACTCCTTAGTACCAAATTCAGACTCAAATTGAAGAAAGTAGGGAAAAATGCTAGACCATTCAGGTATGACCTAAATCAAATCCCTTATGATTATACAGTGGAAGTGAGAAATAGACTTAAGGGCCTAGATCTGATAGATAGAGTGCCTGATGAACTATGGACTGAGGTTCGTGACATTGTACAGGAGACAGGGATCAAGACCATCCCCATGGAAAAGAAATGCAAAAAAGCAAAATGGCTGTCTGGGGAGGCCTTACAAATAGCTATGAAAAGAAGAGAGGCGAAAAGCAAAGGAGAAAGGCAAAGATATAAGCATCTGAATGCAGAGTTCCAAAGGATAGCAAGAAGAGGTAAGAAAGCCTTCAGTGATCAATGCAAAGAAATAGAGGAAAACAACAGAATGGGAAAGACGAGAGATCTCTTCAAGAAAATTAGAGATACCAAGGGAACATTTCATGCAAAGATGGGCTCGATAAAGGACAGAAATGGTATGGACCTAACAGAAGCAGAAGAGATTAAGAAGAGGTGGCAAGAATACACGGAAGAATTGTACAAAAAAGATCTTCATGACCCAGATAATCATGATGATGTGATCACTCATCTAGAGCCAGACATCTTGGAATGTGAAGTCAAGTGGGCCTTAGAAAGCATCACTATGAACAAAGCCAGTGGAGGTGATGGAATTCCAGTTGAGCTGTTTCAAATCCTGAAAGATGATGCTGTGAAAGTGCTGCCCTCAATATGTCAGCAAATGTGGAAAACTCAGCAGTGGCCACAGGACTGGAAAAGGTCAGTTTTCACTCCAATTCCAAAGAAAGGCAATGCCAAAGAATGCTCAAACTACCACACAATTGCACTCATCTCACATGCTAGGAAAGTAATGCTCAAAATTCTCCAAGCCAGGCTTCATCAATATGTGAACTATGAACTTCCTGATGTTCACGCTGGTTTTAGAAAAGGCAGAGGAACCAGAGATCAAATTGCCAACATTCACTGGATCATGGAAAAAGCAAGAGAGTTCCAGAAAAACATCTATTTCTGCTTTACTGACTATGCCAAAGCCTTTGACTGTGTGGATCACAATAAACTGTGGAAAATTCTGAAAGAGATGGGAATACCAGACCACCTGACCTGCCTCTTGAGAAATCTGTATGCAGGTCAGGAAGCAGCAGTTAGAACTGGACATGGAACAACAGACTGGTTCCAAATAGGAAAAGGAGTACGTCAAGGCTGTATACTGTCACCCTGCTTATTTAACTTATATGCAGAGTACATCATGAGAAATGCTGGACTGGAAGAAACACAAGCTGGAATCCAGATTGCCGGGAGAAATATCAATAACCTCAGATATGCAGATGACATCACCCTTATGGCAGAAAGTGAAGAGGAACTAAAAAGCCTCTTGATGAAAGTGAAAGTGGAGAGTGAAAAAGTTGGCCTAAAGCTCAACATTCAGAAAACGAAGATCATGGCATCTGGTCCCATCACTTCATGGGAAATAGATGGGGAAACAATGGAAACAGTGTCAGACTTTATTTTTTTGGGCTCCAAAATCACTGAAGATGGTGACTGCAGCCATGAAATTAAAAGACGCCTACTCCTTGGAAGAAAAGTTATGACCAACCTAGATAGTATATTCAAAAGGAGAGACATTACTTTGCTGACTAAGGTCCGTCTAGTCAAGGCTATGGTTTTTCCTGTGGTCATGTATGGATGTGAGAGTTGGACTATGAAGAAAGCTGAGCACTGAAGAATTGATGCTTTTGAACTGTGGTGTTGGAGAAGACTCTTGAGAGTCCCTTGGACTGCAAGGCAATCCAACCAGTCCATTCTGAAAGAGATCAGCCCTGGGTGTTCTTTGGAAGGAATGATGCTAAAGCTGAAACTCCATTACTTTGGCCACCTCATGGGAAGAGTTGACTCATTGGAAAAGACTGATGCTGGGAGGGATTGGGAGCAGGAGGAGAAGGGGACGACAGAGGATGAGATGGATGGATGGCATCACTGACTCGATGGACGTGAGTCTGAGTAAACTCCGGGAGTTGGTGATGGACAGGGAGGCCTGGTATGCTGTGATTCATGGGGTCGCAAAGAGTCAGACATTACTGAGCAACTGAACTGAAGTGAACAATTTAATTCAAATAAATAGAAAGCATTCAGTCTACAGTTTAAATGCTATATTCTTGGACACCAGAAACCATCGAAACGGTCCCTCTTGACCTAGGTAGGGAAACAGCACATTCTTTGGGTGTAAAAACAAAAGTTAATGTCTTTACTTGTGTCCTCCAGAGAGTGTGCCAACGCTACACAGAATTCGTCCAGTTTAGCAGCTCTTACAGTGAGGCCTTGACAAGAAGAGTCTAAGTCCTGAACCCATGAAAACATTTTCTGAAAAGCCAATTGTAGTATGTTTTCCTTCGAGGTCTCAGCGGAATATAGAAGAAGAGAAAGAAAGGGAGGAAGAGAAAGCTATTCTCCAAAAGGAAATGGAGTGGAGATCTGTAGAAATCAAAACAGACATATTCCACGTGGTTCTGATAATGAGAGTTCAGAGGTTTGGTCCTTTGATTGTTGAGCTTCCAAATCATGAAGGCCCCTCTTCCCTTGACTAGAAAAATAATGCTGAAAACTGGAAAGATTTAAGCATTCTCCAATCACCCAAGATAACCAATGTGATTATTCTGGAATATGCCCTTCAAGGAATATTTTTTACAAGTCTACAAAATCATGACAAACTTTCATATTTCTTTGCTTGCTTTTAAGTAATTATCATGATAATAATTCTCCTACAACATGGTTTCCAAAGGCTTCTCATCACCACCACTGCTATCAAGATAATTCAGAGTACTATCATCTTTCACCTGGATTGTGGTCTCCACGCTTCTCCTCTTTTCTCCTTTTAGTCCCCTTTCAGCCAGCCAGAGAGATAGCACTTAAGCCTATGTCAGAGAGGCTCCTCTCTGCTTAGACAGAATCTTTCAATGACCAAGGCTTTGCATTACACACAAAGTAAAAGACAAAATTTAATATGCCTCCCTAAACATCCTCAGCTTTTTTTTTTTTTTTTCCTGACCTCATATCTTATTAGCTTTGGCCTCATTCATTCTACATCAGCCACACTGACTGCTATCTCACCAGGCATGCTGCTGTCTCAAGGCTTAGTGAATTAGCATGTACTGTCCTGCATGGATATTTTTCTTCCAGACCTACCTAGCTCCCTTCCTTCCTTTAGGATTTCACACCTGCCTGTTTCTCACTGTGACTTTCATGGGCTACCTTATCTAAAACTGCAGTACATCCCCATCTACCTTTTTTTTTTTTTTTTTGGTTCAAGTTGTGTGAAGGACAGCCCAAGAGATGCTGTGGGGAAGTAGGGAAGTGAGAGTGGGGAGGAGAGGGGCTATTAAGGAATATGTTACTTAGACGGTCAATGCTGTGGGCAACTGGGCTGAATTTACTGGGAAGCCCCTGAGAGACTTCACTGCACATGCCTTGGAATTGTCTTCCTGAAGTGCCAGGAAGCTGCTACTCACCCAAGCTCTTTGCTTGGGCCAGATGGGACTTTTAACAGAGACACACAGGAAGCCATCAGCATGTATGCGGCCTGGCTGCAGATATCTCTGGGGATGGGTGTGTGTGTGTATGCATGTGGGGCTTGGCAGCAGTAATACACAATTAACATCTCCTAACTGGTGGTCCGGAGAAGGCAATGGCACCCCACTCCAGTAATCTTGCCTGGAAAATCCCATGGATGGAGGAGCCTGGTAGGCTGCAGTCCATGGGGGCGTTAAGAGTCGGACTGAGCGACTTCATTTTCACTTTTCACTTTCATTCATTGGAGAAGGCAATGGCAACCCATTCCAGTGTTCTTGCCTGGAGAATCACAGGAACGGGGGAGCCTGGTGGGCTGCCGTTTATGGGGTTACACAAAGTCGGACACGACTGGAGTAACTTAGCAGCAGCAGCAGCAGCAATTCGTGGTCCTGTCTCTGGGTTTGCTCCTTCCCTCTCACCCCCATCTACATCTCCCAAAGTAATACGTCTAAGACACCAACTGAGTGAGTGAAGTCACTCAGTCGTGTCCGACTCTTTGTGACCCCATGGACGGAAGCCTACCAGGCTCCTCTTTCCATAGGATTTTCCTGGCAAGACTACTGGAGTGGGTTGCCATTTCCTTCTCCAGGAGATCTTCCCAACCCAGGGATCGAACCCAGGCCTCCCACAGTGTAGGCAGACGCTTTACCATCTGAGCCACCAGGGAACTAGATCAAGCTATTCACCTGTTTAAATCAGTCAATGGCTCCCCACTGCTTTCAGAATAAAATCCAAATTGATTCTACATTTCACCACTCTTCAAGCTTCATCTCTTACTCATACGAGGCTCCAGGCAACCATACTCCTAATAACTCTAGAGTATCTCTGAAACCATACTCATGAGGTCCCCAAACACAGCAATCCTTCTGTCTGAAGCCCACTCATGTTTAACAATCATTTATTTGTTCAACTACTACATGCTAGGCTCTGAGCAAGACACTGCAGATGCACTGAGGAAGAAACCACAGCTCTTGTCTTCAAAGAGCTCACTGTCAAAAAGCTGACTTCATGCACTTTCTCTTTTTATGTCTTTTTCTCTTAGCACTTAATTATCTAACAGACTATAACATACTATACTTATTTTGCTTATTTATCTTGTCTATTGACTTTCTGTCTCACTTGATTACTGATTTTCAGAGAGAGAGATTTTGTTTTCTTGAATCTCCAGTGTTCAGAATGGCATGTGACATATCCTAGGAGAGGAGCCCCACAAATATTCATTGAATGAGCTCTTTATGAAAACTAGTTAATAAATGGTTTCACAGTATTCACTTGTTTTCAGGTACCATACTTTACTAATCACCTATTTTGGCCATTTAGTTTGCTTCCATTTATACTTTTCCAATAAATGACACTTAATGAACCTCTGTGAACATACATCTTTGTCTATATTTACAATCATTTCCTTAAGTTTAATTCCCAGAAGCTAAATTGCTGGATTAAACTAGTTTACAACTCTCTATCAATTGTGTATCATTCTTGCAAGATGTGTAAGACACTATTTTTTTTCTTCACACCCCATCTGGCACTGGATATAAGCATTGTTCAAGCCAGTCTGATAGGCATTTCATTGTGATTTTAATTTGTGTAGTTTTGCAAGTCACATCACTTTTTGAAAAAGCTGGCTTTGGTCTGTCCTATTTTATATAGTTTTCTAGAATGGACATGGAGAAATAATTAGTAAAAGAAACACACTAAAGTTCACTTGATCCCCTCTTGGTCTCCATCCATTTTATATTAAAATACGACTAGCACCAGCTGTTATAGAGATGACAGCATATCCGGATACCTGATGATGTCATTTTTGGAAAGGGCACTGCATCAGTTTGATCACACAGCAAACTGAACAGATAAAGTTTTGAGCCAAGTACCCTAGGAAAGAAGAGTTTCTGCGACATCTCCCACTTTGGACTTTGATGAGGAGCTCCTGGTACCTTCAATATTGGGTCACCTGCTTTGGAGCTCAAAAAGCCACTTAAAATACCTGTCACCTGGAATAAACTCCATCTTCCAATATTAACAACCAAACCAAGAGCCCTCCCAGAAATTCAAAGTATTATATACTTTTCTTTCCCAGAGTAAATACTGGCAAGCAGAGTGAGAAGTGTTAAACCAACCTGGAAGAAAGAAGTCTCTACTCATTTCCTTAACTTTGAGATAAAACTGACATGGATATCTGAGATGTCAACATGGTGTTTGAAATTCAAGCCCACTGCACACACTCATCCTATTTTGTAAGAATCGACACCTCCAGGCATCACGGCTGGACAGTGGGTCCCTAGGCACGCCATTCATGCCTCACCCAGCCCTCCTTGATGTCAGTGTATGTTTTCAATGAGTCACATCAAAATTCTAACCACGAAAATCCAGAACTGATGCTCATTTTGGAAAGCCAGTTTCTCTTTCCTGCTGAAAAATTTATTAGTAAAAGAACATCATCAAAGAACCAGCTGCTATGATATCAACTAGCATAGGAATCTGCAAGAGTGGAATTTTTCTTGAATGTTTTCTCAGAATTCCTCCCTTTTATGAATTTGCCTGAAAAGGTAAGTTATATTCTAAAGTTTTCTTTAGGAAAACATTTTCTCTTCTTATACTGTGAGTTTTTTTTAAGTAAACCCTTAATTTTGACATCTTTTTTGAAGAACTTGTTTTCCCCCTGGATCAAAGGGGAAATAATCTCTTCCTTCTACTTCTAGGTTAGCCGAAGTTTGAGGTTGGGGCTTATCAAAGTGATCTGTATGGAAAGAGAGAAGCAGTCCTTGCTCTCTGTGCCAAACTCATCATGTTTAACCTCCAGGGATGCTAATGAGAATCAGAGCTGAGTGGTCCCAAAGGAATGCCACAGGAAGCCAGACTGTGTTCCTTCTGCGTTTGAAAGGGCATTTATGATGAAACCTGCAGCTGTTTAGAATGTGGTTAGGAAGACTTCCTATGGACTTTTTGTCAGACCTCTGGGGCAGATATAATGAGAGATCTAGATCTAAGTTTTGGAGGAAAAAGATCAAACTACGTGAATCTTAACCTTTGTTCTTTCAGTGAAGTGAGAGAAATATTCAGAATACAACTGTAAAATGCACCTTATGTCAGCGAAGACTCACAGCTCTGTGCATTCTGTTTGCTTCACTGCCCCAGTCTTTCATGAGATGAACAGGAATTTGAAGTATGCACCATGTTCTAGATATGAAATTAGATGCCTTAGAGAAAGTGACTAATGTGTTAGTGAGGGTGATAATCCCAAAGGGAAATAAACAGGACCCTTTAAAGTTAGCCTTTAGTGGAAGGTTAGAGAAGGAAATAAGAAATGCAAACCAAAATCACAATGAGGTACTATCTCACGCCAGTCAGAATGGCTGCTATCCAAAAGTCTACAAGCAATAAATGCTGGAGAGGGTGTGGAGAAAAGGGAACCCTCTTACACTGTCAGTGGGAATGCAAACTAGTACAGCCACTGTGGAGAACAGTGTGGAGATTCCTTAAAAAACTGGAAATAGAACTGCCATACGTCCCAGCAACCCCACTGCTGGGCATACACACTGAGGAAACCAGAATTGAAAGAGACACGTGTACCCCAATATTCACTGCGGCAATGTTTATAATAGCCAGGACATGGAAACAACCTAGATGTCCATTGGCAGATGAATGGATAAGAAAGCTGTGGTACATATACACAATGGGGTATTACTCAGCCATTAAAAAGAATACATTTGAATCAGTTCTAATGAGGTGGATGAAACTGGAGCCTATTATACAGAGTGAAGTGAGTCAGAAAGAAATACACCAATACAGTATATTAACATATATATATGGAATTTAGAAAGATGGTAACAATGACCCTATATGTGAGACAGCAAAAGAGACGCAGATGTATAGAACAGACTTTTGGACTCTGTGGGAGAAGGTGAGGGTGGGATGATTTTAGAGACTAGCACTGGAACATGTATATTATCATGTGAAACAGATCGCCAGTCCAGGTTTGATGCATGAGACAGGGTGCTCAGGGCCGGTGCACTGGGATGACCCTGAGGGATAGGATGGGGAGGGAGGTGGGAGGGGGGTTCAGGACGGGGAACACATGTACACCCATGGCTGATTCACGTGAATGTATGGCAAAAACCACCACAATACTGTAAAGTAATTAGCCTCCAATTAAAATAAATAAATTACTTTTTAAAAAGTGTGGTGTGATGGAGAATAGCTGAGAAGGATACACTTTATAGGTGGTCAAGGAGGGTTTCCAGGAAGAGGAGATATTTAGATAGAGTTGTTCAGAAGAAGGTGCTGGTTATTGAAATAGCTTTTTATTCACAGTGTAACAGTGACTCAGAACCTCTGGGGTCTTTCTTGAAAAAGTCAATATCCCCTTCCTGTCTGAATAGGACAGCTTGTTGTTCAATTTCTCTGATAATTTGAGAGACTTAGAGATGCTCCTAGTCACCTGCTGTTCTAAGAGTTTAGAAGACAATCATGGATAATGAGTTAATAGAGTTTTCTTCCCCTTCTTCATAAGGACTTAACCTTTTGGTTAATTCTCTGCTCTGTTGCCCTGGTAACCTCATAAGGTAATATGTCAACTGTTGCTAGGCAATGTTGTTAATAATAAAATGACTCCATACAGGAAGGTTACATTTAGAGTGGAAGAAGTGTATCTACCTGATGGGAAGTCATAGCTCCAGGCTCTCCTGAGTGGCTCTGACAACTGGGCATGGCCCTTGCATGGACCCTGGAAACTCGGCCTGTGCTGCAGAGTTTGAGCATACTGGCTCCTGTGAGGCTGGGGCTGCTCAGATACCTGCCGCATGTGCTTTTCTTGCACTTGAGCAATCACCTCAGGAGAGGTGCCCTGAAAACCACAATAACTGTCCCCCGGACACTGCAAGGCTTTCCACAGGAGGAGAATGCCACTGCCTCCCTCCTGGGAGCTTTGGATTCTGAATCCCAGCCTTCTTAGTACACTGTGGCCTATGGTGGCTCTTGAGTCTGAACATAAAAAAAATCCCTGGTAGGCTCTGCAGAGTAATACTCAGTGGAAGAGAAAGTTTTAAAACATTGAGAGCTTTGGGTGCAAAAGTCAAATGCAGAGTGATAGCCCTGAGTTGGGAGGAAATCAACACAATCTCCATTTGAAACTTATTTCTCTTCCTGCCATCTACATAGCTTTCTCTTCTCACTGATTTTGCCTGTTGCCAAATATAGACGATATTGAAGCAATGACTAGCATCCACTCTGTTGTGTGACTCCAAGTCTCGTGGATTTCACAGCACAACGAACATAAAAAAAATTATTGACCAAGCAAACACTAGGTTTGTTAAATTTTCTTCTGCCAAGGAAGAGTACAAATAATTGCAGCACCAGCACACACCCTCAATTCTCTGTGTCATTTCCAAAAGAAGGGAAATATTACACAAATGTAAGAAGGAGAAAATTTGTAGGTTGAATGCTGCTGCTGCTGCTAAGTCGCTTCAGTCATGTCCGACTCTGTGCGGCCCCATAGACGGCAGCCCAGCTTTATGAAGCTTACCAGGTATAAGAAGACACAGTCCATGTTGCACAGACCTGGGGAAACACCTACTTTAAAAATTGTAACCCACTTGTTATGTTTTTGTTTTTTCTCTTTTTGCCAGTAATTAGGGAAAAACCCATCACAAGCTCACACTGGCCCACAGCCCAGCATCTGGGAACCCCCAAATCAGATGTCTTCAAAGCTGCTTTCCAGCTCTGAAATTTTCCAATTCAAACCTCATCCACTCTACAAAGATCATTTCCATCACAACATTTTCTGCAATGGTACCAGCCTAATCCCTCCTCTCTGAATTATTTATACAAATGCAATCAATACTGCACAAGTTAGATATTTATTCAATTCTATCTTACACCATTAACTAAACATCTTCTCTGTGATCAACTTCCCAGTCTAGTAAGACGACACATTCTTTAATATGTAAGAGGAGCTCTTTCCCATTCACTTAGCAAAGTTCTAGGCTAGAGGTTGGCAAACCTTTTCTCGGAAAGGTAATAAGTATTTTCAGCCTTAAGGCTCATGTGATCGTTGGTGCAATCACTCAGTTCTGCAGGAGGAGAGTAAAAGCAGCCATTGGCAATAAATAAGCAAATCGGTGTGGCTTTTTTCCAATAAAACTAAATAGGCTAGATTTGGCCTTTGGGCCATAATTTGCCAACCCTTGTTTTAGGCAACAGGACAGGCTGTTATTTAGTCGCTAAGTCATGTTTGACTCTTTTGTGACCTCATGGACTGCAGCCTGCCAGGCTCCTCTATCCATAGGATTTTCCAAGCAAGAACACTGGAATGGGTTGCCATTTCTTTCTCCAGGGGATCTCCCCAACCCAGGGATCGAACCCAGGTCCCCTGTGTCTCCTGCTTTGGCAGGTGGATTCTCTGAGCTGCCAGGGAAGCCTATAAAAGGACAGGCACTCTTTGCCCTGTTTGCACATGAACTAAGGATTCCAGTTAAACTATTGACATCCTACTGTTGCCGCTTGGTACTCCATTGATTTATGAGCTGTTCATTTCGATATGGGAAAGTCATTTTCCCAGCAGAGTTCCAGATGCTAGAAAGAGGGAGAGAGAGAACACCCACTTAGTAAGCAGATTGACAAAATTAACTTTGGGTTAGGATGTCATGGACAACTTCCCTCCATTAATTTGTAGCTTAATGGCAGAGTCTTTTCATAGATTCTGAGGGTTATAGAGTGAAACCTAGTTCTTACATGGCACTAATGATGAAGGAGAAAGAAGAGGAGGAGGCAGGGGTAGAAAGCGAGGGAGAAAGTGATGAAGGTGAAGAAAAGGAGTAAGAATTGCAGACGGAGGGTTTGATTTCTTATTCTGGGGGATTTTTTTAAACTGTACTGTTTTGCTTACTTTCCTATAATCCTCTAATAAAACACTTACTATGGAGAGAACGTTGCGGGTAGCAAGTTCTTATAATGTCTTTCTCTGAAATTAGACTGATTCCTTACCAGAATAGATACCCATGTTGTCGAAAGGGTTGATTTGGGGGTTTGGTCTTCACGGAGCTTAGTTTGTTTTGCAAAGCTCTCTACATTGCTATTCCCTAGGAACACCATGCAAATTCTGGTGACTGATTGACTGATCTGCGGGCCGTCCTACTGTACTTTAAAACATTTTACGCTGCCAGCAGTTGTCTCGACCCACTGTGCAGAAATCAGGAGGCAGTTGCCTGCTTCTTTTTTAAAATGACAGCCTAATGCAAGCCTATTGTTTTAAGGTCTTCTGTCCTTACAGGCTTTAGACAGGAACTGATGGCCAGACAACGTCAGCCCTGTTTACCTGTGTGGGAGTCCCAAGACAGCACACCTTCACAGCCCCTGCCTCACAGTTCATGTTCAAGGTCATGGCATGCCATCAGGCCATTGCTGCATATATTTGAACTAATGTGTTCCTCAACAAGGTGTTTATTAATAGACCAGCAAAAGGTGGTATTTTGTTCCTATTGTTTGACACAATACCAGTGCAATTCGCTACTGCCTAATCATTATGTCCTCCCATGAAAGGCAGTGTGGCCACAGTTTTCAGAATATTTTCCTTTAAGGGAGCTATTCAGACTGTCTTACTGATTCTCAGCAAATAGTCTCCAATTAGGAATAAGTTTTCTCACCAGTTAACAGTTGTATGAGAAACTAATGAATAAACTAATGTTCCCTACTATAAACAAAAGTAAAGCAGATGCAATGAGATCAGAAAATGAATTACAAGGCCATTCTGGGGGCTGACCAGCACTCATGCTGCCTTTTGGAGAATGATAAGACCATTGTCACAGACACCCATTGCTCTTCTGGTGAGAGCTCTATCAAGAGGGCCTGTCCACGCTTTGGTCTGTGTGGGTCAGCCGCTCTCTAACTCTTTGTGACCACATGGACTGCAGCCCGCCAGACTCCTCTGTCCATGGGATTTCCCAGGCAAGAACACTAGAGTAGGTTGTCATTTCCTTCTCCAGAGGATCTTCCCAATCCAGGAACTGAATTTGGGCCTCCCGCATTGCAGGCAGATTCTTTACCATCTGAGCCACCAGGGAAGCCAACTCAAGTTAAGCCAAACAGAATTTATCTTTTGGAATTTGAATCTTTGGGAAGTTGCACAAAGATGGGAAACCCACAGGATGTCTTTCACTAGGATGCTCATGTCTTGAAATGTTCAGTGAGTTTCTGGGACCACATTCTCAGGGCTATGTATCTCCTATGCCCAACCCAATGTCAGTATTCTTTGGATTCTGTGAGCTGCCCTTCATACAACCAGTATATTCCTTTTCTGCCTAAATTAGCCAGAATCCAGGTTCTTACCTGCAACCAAAGGGCCCTATCTGAGACAATAAGTAAGAATTTTAAGGAAACTAACAGAGTTTATAGTTCTTGCTTCACCTTTTTCCTGCCAGAGAGACCTATAAATATAATGTGGCAGTGACCTTTCCAAGTGTGAAAAGATAATGAAAATGTCATAGGCTACTAAAAATGTTTAGGAACTAGTAGGTTTTAAAAGTCAACAATCTTTTAAAATAATAATCATTTTGCCAACAAAGGTCCCTATACTCAAAGCTATGGTTTTTCCAGGAGTCATGTATGGATGTGAGATTTGGACCGTAAAGAAGACTGCATGCCAAATAACTGATGCTTTTGAATTGTGGTGTTGGAGAAGACTCTTGAGAGTCCTTTGGATAGCAAAGAAATCAAACCAGTCAATCCTAAAGGAAATCAACTCTGAATATTTATTGGAAGGACTGATGCTGACGCTGCAATACTTTGGCCAGCTGATGCTAAGAGCTGACTCACTGGAAAAGACCCTGATGCTGGGAAAGATTGAGGACAAAAGGAGAAGGAGGCAATGGAGGATGAGATGGTTGGATGGCATCACCGACTCAGTGGATATGAGTTTGAGCAAACTCCAAGAGATAGTGAAGGACAGGGAAGCCTGGCGTGCTGCAGTTCATGGGGTCGCAAGGAGTGGGACACAACTTAGCGACTGAACAATACTCATACCAAATGCTGCCTATGGTCAGCAGCATAGGCTGCTGTGTTTGGGGAACATGGTGAAACATTGCTGTAAAATAGGCTGCGATCCAAAAGTCTGTAAGCAATAAATGCTGGAGAGGGTGTGGAGAAAAGGGAACCCTCTTGCCCTGCTGGTGGGAATGCAAACTAATACAGCCAATATGGAGAACAGTGTGGAGATTCCTTAAAAAATTGCAAATAGATCTGCCTTATGACCCAGCAATGTCACTTCTGGGCATACACACCAAGGAAACCAGAATTGAAAGAGACACATGTACCCCAATGTTCATCGCAGCACTGTTTATAATAGCCAGGACATGGAAACAACCTAGATGTCCATCAGCAGATTGGATAAGAAAGCTGTGGTACATATACACAATGGAGTATTACTCAGCCATTAAAAAGAATACATTTGAATCGGTTCTAATGAGGTGGATGAAACTGGAGCCGATTATACAGAGTGAAGTAAGCCAGAAAGATAAACACCAATACAGTATACTAACACATATATATGGAATTTAGAAAGATGGTAATGATGACCCTGTATGCAGGACAGCAAAAGAGACACAGATGTGTAGAGCGGACTTTTGGAATCTGAGGGAGAGGGAGAGGGTGGGATGATTTGGGAGAATGGCATTGAAACATGTATAATATCATGTAGGAAATGAATCATTTGATGCAGGATACAGGATGCTTGGGGCTGGTGCATGGGGATGATCCAGAGAGATGATATGGGGTGGGAGGTGGGAGTGGGGTTCATGTTTGGGAACTCATGTACACCCGTGGTGGATTCATGTATGGCAAAACCAATACAGTATTGTAAAGTAAAATAAAGTAAAAAAAAAAAAAAAAAAGAGTGTAATTGTTGTGAAAACCACAAAGTTCAGTTCAGTTCAGTCGCTCAGTCATGTCTGACTCTTTGCGACCCCATGAATCGCAGCACACCAGGCCTCCCTGTTCATCACCATCTCCTGGAGTTTGCTCAGACTCATGTCCATCGAGTCAGTGATGCCATCCAGCCATCTCATCCTCGGTTGTCCATTTCTCCTCCTGCCCCCAATCCCTCCCAGCATCAGAGTCTTTTCCAATGAGTCAACTCTTCCCATGAGGTGGCCAAAGTACTGGAGTTTCAGCTTCAGCATCATTCCTTCCAAAGAAATCCCAGGGTTGATCTCCCTCAGAATGGACTGGTTGGATCTCCTTGCAGTCCAAGGGACTCTCAAGAGTCTTCTCCAACACCACAGTTCAAAAGCATCAATTCTTCGGCGCTCAGCCTTCTTCACAGTCCAACTCTCACATCCATACATGACTAGTGGAAAGACCATAGCCTTGACTAGATGGACCTTAGTCGGCAAAGTAATGTCTCTCCTTTTGAATATGCTATCTAGGTTGGTCATAACTTTTCTTCCAAGGAGTAAGCATCTTTTAATTTCATGGCTGCAGTCACCATCTGCAGTGATTTTGGGGCCCCCAAAAATAAAGTCTGACACTGTTCCCACTGTTTCACCATCTATTTCCCATGAAGTGATGGGACCAGAGGCCATGATGATCTTCATTTTCTGAATGTTGAGCTTTAAGCCAACTTTTTCACTCTCCTCTTTCTCTTTCATCAAGAGGCTTTTTAGTTCCTCTTCACTTTCTGCCATAAGGGTGGTGTCATCTGCATATCTGACGTTATTGATATTTCTCCCAGCAATCTTGATTCCAGCTTGTGTTTCTTCCAATCCAGCGTTTTTCATGATGTACTCTGCATAGAAGTTAAATAAGCAGGGTGACAATATACAGCCTTGACATACTCCTTTTCCTGTTTGGAACCAGTCTGTCATTCCATGTCCAGTTCTAACTGTTGCTTCATGAGCTGCATACAGATTTCTCAAGAGGCAGGTTAGGTGGTCTGGTATTCCCATCTCTTTCAGAATTTTCCACAGTTTATTGTGATCCACACAGTCAAAGGCTTTGGCATAGTCAATAAAGCAGAAATAGATGTTTTTTCTGGAACTCTCTTGCTTTTTCCATGATCCAGTGGATGTTGGCAATTTGATCTCTGGTTCCTCTGCCTTTTCTAAAACCAGCTTGAACATCAGGGAGTTCACAGTTCACGTATTGCTGAAGATTGGTATCAATATTTTCAATGGCTCAATTTTATAGGAAAAGTAGATAGGAAGTTGATTGACTTATTCTCATAAGCAACCTTCAGTGGATGTAGGAAAAGAAATCCGATTTCATAACTCCTGTTCAGGCATCTGTTTTTAAAACAGTCTCACTACTGAGATCAAGTCAGTTGTGAGTGATTTATTACCGATTTTGGTTCCTATTGCTTTAACTGTAACCTTTACCTTCAAGTTCCTGTCATTTCTCCTTTTTTATGAACTATTATTTCAACTACCTGGAGCATGTACCTCTTCTTTAACTTTTGTTTTTTTTGGGGGGGGGTGGTTCAGTATGATTTGAGGTGGATTCAATTTTCCAAAAATATCTCTCTGGCTCAGTAGTTTCTACATGGAATATGGTAATGTGAGTCTTAATGAAAGCACTTTTCTCTCTCATTCTGGTGAATCCTTATCTCTGCTGAAAAATGATTAAATAACGGAAATCACTATGCCTTCTCTTTAGGTGAAAATGAGCTTTACGTTCATAACTTAAATATGTGAGCCTGGAAATGTACTTCTTCTTCACTTGTTGTGTAGTGCCTTCTGTAAAGAGTAATTATATGGTTTTGCTTTTAACAGCAGTGAACTTGTAATGCATTAATACTCCAATCAATGGCTTATGCTTATATGCAGCCAGACTATCACCCCCTTTAATCTGCAGTATACTGACTTCTCAGAAGAGCACAAAAGAAAGAGGGCCTGTTTTCCTTAACTATAATTATGTATTTATTTTCAACTCTAGGATTCAATCATAACAAAGGCTGAGTCAGTCCTTAGCCTTCAATAGAGCTCTGTGTTCATGGGTAAGATGCCTAATTGCAGACGTATCTGGCCACCTGAACTCACAAAGATTAAGCAATTTAGAACTAAAAGCAGCCACAGTGGTGCTTTATAGGGGTTATTATGGCAGTAGTAGTTTGATTTTCTGAACCAGAAACGCAATTACAACACAATCTTTACCTAATACATTTTCAAAGAAAGTGAGGAAGAGAAGTCATGGTGAAATAAACAATTTTCTAGTTCTGCCACTAACCAGTCTGTGATCTAGGGCAAACTCCCTAACAGTTAACTCTCAGCCTAAAATTTATCTGTAAAATACATACAATAAAATATGCATTGTATATCCCAAAGAATCATTAGTGGATTAATACATAATAATATGTGTGTGTTTGGTACTCTGTCATGTCTGACTCTTTGCAACCCCATGGACAGTAGCCCACCAGGCTTCTCTGTCCATGGGATTTTCCAGGCAAGAATATTGGAGTGGGTAGCCATTCCTTTCTCTAGGGGATATTCCTGATCCAGGAATCAAGCCTGGGTCTCCTGTATTCCAGGAAGATTCTTTACTGTCTGAGTCACCAGGGAAGACATAAAACTATAAAGTCTTAGAAACTCTAAGGCACTGGGTAACTGGAAATCATTCTTCTTAAGAGCCAGGTTGCCATGGCAACCGGAATTAGTTTTAAGTATCACTGAATTCTGACATGGATTCTGGATTCTTCTTCCACCCTGCCATTTGAGTGGGTCTGATCAGCTCCCAAGTTGGCATAAACAATAGGCAGGCACAGGGCCATCTCTCTTGCCAAAGTGTTAGTTCAGGGATGAACAGCCAAGCACAAAGCAATTCTTAGCCACAGACACTGGGTTCAGGGTAGGCACATAACTTCAATGCTCCAAAGAGAGAGAAACTCAGAGTTTCTGGTATAATGACTTACATCCCTGCTCCAGAAGGTGTGCTGTACAGACATAGGTGTGAACTCCTACAGTCAGTTTGCTACCATAAGGGATACTCATCTGAGAAACGCAGATGTTAAAGAGCTCCAGGGACCAAATCCAACTGTACATAAAGCCTGTCCTCCTGCTCTACTGTTTGCATCATGGGAGCCAAAAATGTTCTCTTATTGTTCAAGCCAATTTAAATTGGGCTTTTTTGATATTTCAGCTAAAAGCATCTTGGTTTATATATTGCCTCAAGGACATAATATGGAGAAAGACATGGAGTGAGGATTAAGAACTCATCAAAGGAATGCCAATTAAGTGAAAGAAAAATAAAAGGCAGTATTAGAGAAGGAGGGATGAATATTCCTTCATCTTCTTCCTCCTTTTTCTTTCCTCCAGATTACTGGTTGTGTTTCCTGAGAGGAAGCATATAGAAATGGAAGGAAAGATGATTACATCTTGAATTAATTAAGGTAACAGTTTAACTCTCAGTGACTTAAGAGAACATTCATTTAGAATCCAATTTTTTGTCTGGAGGGGGAGAATACGTAAGTTGGCTCCTGACCCTAGGGTGATGGAGTCTTTGCATTTCTGCATGTGTAGCTTTTGAGATGACCTAGGTAGTTGATCGGAGAAGGCAACGGCACCCCACTCCAGTACTCTTGCTTGGAGAATCCCATGGACAGAGGAGCCTGGTAGGCTGCAGTCCGTGGGGTCTGGTAGGCTGCAGTCCGTGGGGTCGCTGAGAGTCGGACACGACTGAGCGACTTCACTTTCACTTTTCACTTTCATGCATTGGAAAGGGAAATGGCAACCCCCTCCAGTATTCTTGCCTGGAGAATCCCAGGGATGGGGGAGCCTGTGGGCTGCCATCTATGGGGTCGCACAGAGTCGGACACGACTGAAGCGACTTAGCAGCAGCAGCAGCAGGTGGTTGATATCTAGTCAGTGGACACAAGAAGAAAAGAGAGTTACAATCCCTCTTCCATTAAATAAAACTTAATGACGTAGCAAGTGTTAATCACTCAGTTGTGTCCAACTCTCTGGGACCCCATGGACTGTAGCCCACCAGGATCCCTGACGTAGCAAAAGAATCTGGGAGAGGAGTCTAGCTGTGTGCTAGGAATGAGTAAAACGGTTTGGTGAATAGCTGTCTGGTATCTACCTCACATAATAAGGGCTGTGGTTTTTGGTTTATAGATTCAGTATGAAATACTTTATGCTACAAATTTAAATAGGTACCACAGTCAGGCAGATAACATAGAGTAGTGAAACCATCCAGGCAGAATACAGTAAAGAATGGCAAAGATTTGGTCAATACAGCAATTTAGTCATTTTGACTAAAGGAGGGAACTATTGATCACTCAGCCAACTGTTATCATGGATTTAAAAACATACCTGAGGCCAAGTAGATAAAATAGTGAAACCAATCAGGCAGAATATAGTGATGAATGGCAGAGATTTGCTCAACACAGAGATCGAGTCATTTTGACAAAAGGAGAGCCATTGATCACTCCGCCAGCTGTGGTCACATTACAATCTGAATTCAGTGTTTCTGTAGCTTTTCATTTCCCAAGATCAATTAGAAATCTAGATTTTCTGTTAAACATTTTGATTCTTTAAATGTTGGAAAACACTTTATTTTTTAACTACCAAGAAAACCAAAAGAGACCCGTTTCTGATACCCAGTTTCATCTGCTGATCACTAGCTCATGATGTACACTATAGACTTCATTTCTGAAAATACTTACTTTATATTGGTGCACAGTTGATTAACAATGTTGCGTTAGTTTCAGGTGTACAGCGAAGTGATTCAGATTATACATATCCATGTATTTATTCTTTTTCCAATTGTTTTCAAATGTAGGTTAGACTTCTTAGTCTATCAAGGAGTTTCTTTGAATGCTAAGCTCTAAGGCAAATGTGCACACATTTATTAAAATTATATAAATAAATCCATCTGTAGCTCAAATATTACTTAATGCTCATTTCTAACTGTTTAGATGTAAAGCTAAAATAAACTAATGCTGGTTGCCACACTCTAGGGGAGTGGGACGCACACATCATGTTTTAGATTGAACAGTTTTATGAGTTTGCTATTCTTCTTTTGACATTTAGTTTTTTCTTAGGAAATTTTTGTTCTCTAAAACCTTTACCTTATGTTGCTATATTTATTCATATAAAATCAGTTACACAGTTGAGTTACTCTAAAGTGACCAGCCCTCCCAGGAGGCGCATCAACAATTGTCTCTTAGTGATTTCAGGTATCTATGACACTGAGACAGCTTTACGGCATTGTCTGAGGTCCATTTCTCCTCCACATCAAACGGCTGCAGTTTATTCTCATGCTGTGAGACAAGAAACACTCCAAGGGTTTTGTCTTTTTCCTTTTTTACCTCTAAGCCTATGTACATATTTTTGCTATTTGTAGAAATCCACTTCTGACTGTGATAATAATACAGAATTCCAGGGATGACATATTTTATCAACCTGAAAAACTAGGAAGATACGTGCACCATAAAGAATCTTTATAAAATGTGTTCAGTAGATAAATACCATATATTACTCACTCAAAACAATATTCAGGCTTAGAAAGATATTTGCTGGTGATTTCCTTTACTGTTACCCTAAGGTATTTTTGAAGTATATTTTTCACATTTATTTAAACAGCATCATTCATTGGGAAGACTTTTTCCACCACAGCCAGAGTTCAGTATAATTTAGAGTTACATAAGAGAACCAAACACTTAGAACAGGCAGAGGCTGTCATTAAACACTATCCCTTGGGCCTGTTCATGAACTTGATTATCAAAAGGAAAGTAATAGGAAAGGTCTGAAAGAATGCTTTCATGTCTGGTAGTCTTTGAATTAGAGAACTAAGAGAAAAGCACGTGTATATTTGATTAAAAAAAAAAAAGTACAGATGTGTCTAGGTCACTGAGATCAGTGTGAACACTGAATAATATAGACCCACTACTATTAATAACAATTCTCTATAACACTAAAGGGCAGCTTTGTTTTCATTTCTTTAATTTCACTTTCACTGACTACCCAAGAGGATGACATTAAATCTTAGGTTGTGCCCGTTTTTAATACAAGCTTTGTGAAGATTTTATTCATGTCTCATTCAATCAACTCATTAAGCGTAAAATTCATCTCAATATTGCTAAACATTAGAGAAATGCAAACCAACTAAAATGCGGTTATTACCCCACAACAGCCAAAATGGCTATCATTAAAAAGTCTGCAAACAAGAAAAGGTGGAGAGGATGTGGAGAAACGGGAATACTCCCATACTGTTGGTGGGAATATATAATAAGTGGGAGAAGGCACTATGGAAAGACATGACATTTCCTTAAAAAACTAAAAATAGAGTTGCCACACGATCCAGAAATCCCACTCTTGAACACATATTTGAAAAGTCAAGTGTTAGTCACTCGGTCATGTCCAACTTTTTGCAACCCCATGGACTGTAGCCCACCAGGCTCCTCTGTCCATGGAATTTTCCAGGCAAGAATACTGGAGTGAGAGCCATTCCCTTCTCCAGGGGATCTTCCTGACCCAGGGACAGAACCCAGGTCTCCTGCATTGCAGGCAGATTCTTTACTGTCTGAGCCACCAGGGAAGCTCATAAAAAAGTGAAATAATAACATTTTCAGCAACATGGATGGATACAGAGATGATCACACTAAGTGAAGTAAGGTCAGAAAGAGAAAATAAATAGTATATGATATCACTTAAATGTGGAATCTGAAAAATTGATACTAGTGAACTTGTTTACAAAACACAAAAAGATATACAGACGTAAAACACAAAATTAGGGTTACCAAAGGAAAAAGGTGGTGAGAAGGAAAAATAAGGAGGTGGGGACTGAGATATAAACATTAACATATATAAATATAATAGATCATCAAAAAAGACCCACTGTAGCCCATGGAATACATATTACACATTACACAACACTCTGTAATATCCTACATGGGAAAAGAATCCAAGAAAAAATAAATATATGCATAATTGAATCAGGTTGCTATCCACGTAAAACAAACACAACATAGTAAATCATCTATGCTGCTGCTGCTAAGTCGCTTCAGTTGTGTCCGACTCTGTGTGACCCCATAGACGGCAGCCCACCAGGCTCCTCCATCCATGGGATTTGCCAGGCAAGAACACTGGAGTGGGTTGCCATTGCCTTGTAGTCCAATCTAAAATAAAAGTTAAACAAAACAAAGAAAGAAAGCGAGAGACAGAAAGAAGAAAGATAAAAGAAATAGCTACTACACTCCCCTCAGGCCTTGGTCACCTGGGCTGGAGTCATATCCCTGGAGCCTGAGCTGCTCTGGGGGCCCCAAGGCTGGATTGAGGCAGAGACGAGCTGGGGAGGATGTATCAGCAAAGGAGCCCTGCCTTGGACATGCAGTGCCTGGGCCCCTGTGGATGAGACCCCAGTCTCCAGATCCAGGTGGGCACCCCTACAGTTCAGGCAAGTCTAGCACTTAAAGGATGGTGGACCCTCTGGTCTGGAAGAGCTCTGAAAAATCAACCGGCCGCCAAGTCCCCCAGTGGTGGGGTTCCCACCAGCACCCTCCTTCTTCGGAGTTGCTGTTCCTAAGTAGGACAGCATCCTCAGCACTGCAGTTTTGCCAGGGTTTAAGGTTTGCCTGGGAGGTGCAGGGTAAAGGGGAAAAAGTAATGAGACACAAACCCTGGCACATTACACTCTAATCTACAAGCCAGTAACGCGGCTTTCTCTAGGGCTCTTGGAATCCAAAAGGAGCATGGAGAAGTGCTGCCGCCTTGTGGACATTTCCCAGAACAACAACTGGAAAACCCGGGCTTCTGGGTACTTCATATTCCTGCGGGCGGTGAAGAACACTTGGCCTCAAGAAATGTTCTGGGGTAGGTAGTCGAAAAACAGTTCAATACAGGGCAGACCTTCAAGAAGTCAATCTCTAGAGGTCAATTTAATGCACTTTTAAAAAAATAAAGTATATGAAAAGATGCTCCACATGGCTAATTATTAGAGACCTGAAATCAAAACAGCAATTCAAAACTACCTACAAATCAAAACTACCTCACACCAGATATAAAAACCATCATCAGAAAGATACAAACAGTAAACAGAAGAGGGCATGGAGAAAAGCGAACCCTCCTATGCTGTTTTAGAGAATGTAAATTGGTTACAGCTTCGATGGAGAACAGTATGGAGGTCCCTAACAAAACCTAAAATAGAGATACCACATGATCCGGCCATCTCACTCCTGGGCCTCTTCATGGGGAAAAACCATAGTTCAAAATGATACATGCACCCCCAACCTCTCTGCAGCACTGTTTGCATTAGCCAAGCCATATTAATAGAAGCAACCAAAAAGTCCACCATCAGAGTGACGGGTAAAGAAGATATGGTACACAAATATGCACCATGGAGTATCACTCAGCCATTAAAAAAATGAAATGATGCCATTTGGAGCAACATGGATGGGCCTAGAGAGTGTCATACTGAGTTAAGGAGGTCAAACAGCAGGAAAATATCATATACATCTCTTATTGAAGTATGTCTCAGGGAAATAATGCCTTTTCCAGCAATATGGAGGGATGTGGAGATGATCACACTAAGTGAAGGAAGTCAGACAGAGAAGGACAAATTGCCTATAATATCACTTATGGGTAGAGTTTAAAAATCAAATGGATACAAATGAACTCATTTACAAAACAGAAACAAACTCGAAGACTTAGGTAACAACCTTATGGTTACCAAAGGTGATAGGTGGGGCAGAGAAATTAAGAGGATTAACATGTACAGAGTGATATACATGAAATAGATAATTAACAAGGACCTAATGTGTAGCACAGGAAACCTCTTAATGCTCTATTACCATAAACCCATCACTTCTTTACGTTGTGTTAAATGCAGCTGGTACCCTGAAGACAAGGTTCCCACCTCTACCATCTTCTCCAGCCAGAGGCCCTCACTTTTTGTAGTGCCTTCTCATGATCTCAGATCACTTCCACACATGATAACTAATTTCATTGTCATGGAAAACCCAGCAAGTTCAGTTCATAAATGATAAGACAGAGGTTTAGAAGCTTATGTGAGTTTGCAGTGATGGAGCTAAGTCTGGGGTTCATGATTCCCATACAATCCCTTCTGCCCATTAGGGTGGGAGCAAAACAAAGACTGTCTGTCCTGACTGCCTTCTTGGCATCTTCATTTTTGTGCTCTCCTGCAGTGAACAAGCACACTGATCAGGCAGACACGTGTTCAAATCCAGACACTCACCTCTACTTACTGGGTGATTTGAGTAAAGTATCCTGCTTACTGAAGCCTCAGCTTTGTCATCTGTAAAATGGGATGGTAATTATAAAAAAAATCTCTCTCACAGAATTGTAGTATGGGTTAAATGAGACGGGCACATGAAGAGCTCAATACCAAGGAGACTGGTGGGCTGCAGTCCATGGGGTCGCTAGGAGTCAGACACGACTGACTTCCTTCACTTTCACTTTTCACTTTCATGCACTGGAGAAGGAAATGGTAACCCACTCCAGTGTTCTTGCCTGGAGAATCCCAGGGACGGGGGAGCCTGGTGGGCTGCCGTCTATGGGGTCGCACAGAGTTGGACATGACTGAAGCGACTTAGCAGCAGCAGCAGCAGCATCATAATTGGAAGCACAAGCATACCGTTGGCTATTATGTGAATTATTTAGTAGCCTTCAGTCAGCTCAAAGTGATACCTGAAGTTCATAACCCACTGTACCACTGGGATGGAAAATTCCTGCATCGGTAGCTGTCTGTGTCTCATTTAAAGGCATTTTTTGGTGAATTCTATTAAGGAATGCTATATTCACAGGAAAGACTGCCAAGGCAGGGGATTTTTGACTTCCTATTTCTTACTCATAACCTAAAGAAAAATGACAAGATACTCTCCAGCCATATACATAGTTCCCTGCAAACATACCTTGGAAGCATTTTAACTGGTATCAGATTTGTGAGCTTTCTAGCACCACCCTTGAATTTGCACAGGATCCCATTTTGTAAAAGCTGACAGACAACCTCAAGATATGGTCTGACGCTCATTCCCTCCATCCCTTTCCTGGTGCTGTTCTTCCGTTAACGCTCATTTTAGTATCTTCAGTAGCTTTTCCAAAACACACTGGGGAAGAAGCCTCTGTGGTTACACTTTCAGTATTATGAATGAATTATTCATTTATGTCACGGTGATTCATAAAAAAGTGAAAGCATTAGCTCAGAACATTCTTAGAAGTGTAGCTTTAACATACAAGATACAAGCCCTACTTAAACACACCTCAATGCTTTATGGCCTTCAGTGACTCAGAATTAAGTGACATATTTTGAGCTGCTGAAACACTGAAGATGAGAGACCTATGTTCTATAACTCTGTGTCTTATACTGAGATAGACTTTGGAAAACTCCTTACTATCTCTTTAATAACTACATAGACTTCTCCAAAGTCCTGAGAAACCCTTTCTAAAGTCCACTTGTGTGTCACTGTAACCACTTTGAATACGGTCAATCTCTCAACAGGCTCAGAATATGTATCCAAGAAAAATACTTTTGCAGGCAATCAAAAGAGCTCAGCTGAAACGCCATGCAATTCTTCCAAGGGCTTATGTCTCAGTAACATCTCAACTCTTCAGCTGAGCCAGATCGAGCATAGATGAAAAGGAGAGGTAACCAAAGAGGAAGGTAATGGACCTTCCTGTCATCACGTGACTACGAATGTGGCTCCCAGCTGACTCCTTGGTTCTGGAACATCTATCACACTTAGCAAGAAAGTTAAATTCCTAGTGTGTCTTTAGTTACACAAAGTTGAGGGACTGATCTGAACAAAGACATGAACATTCTTGCTGCATGTGGAGTTTTCCCCAAGAAGCATCAATAACAAATCTTGACTCTATGGTTATGAACATTTTGTTGGCAAAGAAGAGCTATGGAATCTGAACTCCATCTCAGCTCTTAAAGCAAGATGTCATGCCAGTATGATCAGCAACCTCACCGCACTGCCATTTTCCCAGACAATTAAGAATACAGGATTTTACTTTTTTTCCAGTTGTGTTCCACAGTTTGAAATAGTTTTGCCTTTTAAGCGAAATGTCAGTGTTGTTTAGTTGCTAAGTTGTGTCCAATTCTCAGTGACCCCATGGACTGTAGCCAGCCAGGCTCCTCTATCCATGGGATTATCCTGGAAGGAATATTGGAATCAGTGGCCATTTCCTTCTTTGGGGATCTTCCTGACTCAGAGATCAAACCCATGCCTTCTGCATTTCTTGCATTGGCAGGTGGATTCTTTCACCACTGTGTCACCTGGGAAGCCCTGAAAATGCCATTACAAGATAGCAATAAAATTAATGGTTTTTTACATTAATATCCACATTATTACATACTAGCTATCTTGTATGACTTTTATATGGTTAGCTCATTTAATCCTCAAAAATTGTATGTAGATAGGATTTTTACATTCCTGTTTTACAGATGAAGAAATTGAGGCCTCAAGAAATACTGTATAGAAAGAGTTGTTGTTGTTCGGTCGCTAAGTTGTGTCCGACTCTTTGTGACCCTATGGACTTTAGCCTGCCAGGCTCCTCTATCCTTGGGGTTTTCCAGGCAAGAATACTGGAGTGTGTTGCCTATAGAAAGAGAAACAGTTTTAATTTAAACCCATGTTTCTACAGTTAAAGACAGTCCTCTTAAGCATTGTTATGAATCATCCTTTGGTATCTCATGATTTTTAATGTTTTAGAACAAAAAGTATGTAATTGTAAATATGACATTTTGGACCACATTATATAATCACCTTTAGCATACAGAGTTGGTAGAATTTTAGGTAAAAGCAAAATATTTCAAGTTTTCATGAATATACAAAGAGTTTTTATTTTCTAATATAACCTTTTTTAGTTGGATATGTTTTGAAATATTGAAAATAAGTGAGAAATATTTATTCCCATCTCCTCCTCCACTGCTTTCTATATTCTTACAGTTATAAGCACTTCAGTTAGAGAACAGATTATTTAAGGTAGATGGTAAGAAGTTTACTAATTCAAATGAACAAAAAGCACTATTATACTTCAGTGGAAAGTTTTTAAGTTGTTGATGCCTTTTTTTTTAATGTTGCTATTCACATACCTCTGTCCCTCAGTTTTAAACATGTGCACAGTAACACTCAGATTTCAATGTGCATAAGAGTTGTGCTTGTGATTCCCAGGTTCTTTTCCAAAGATTTTGATGCTGCTTAACTTAGGGACCTATATTCTTTACACATGGGCAACCACGTTTTTAACAACCCTCCAGCAAGAATCTGGAGCAGATAATCCTCAGGCCCAAACTCCCTACTCCTCAGTGAGAGCTCCTTGCTTTCTCCTGTGCCTGCACCATCCACACAGCATCAAGAATGACCCTGGGGGTGGGCCGTGTAAAAGCCTCCTTCGGCTTCTGCTGCGTTTAAAGCACATTCCACCTCATGAGTTTGGCCCTCAGGGCTGTACGTTTTGGCCTCCCTCTCCTCCTGAGTCCATCTCTTGTCATTCTTCCCAAACTCACTCTGCTCCAGCACCTTCAGCTTCTTCCGCGGCCCCAAAAGGCCTGACGTGGTCTGACTCTAGGCCCTGTGTGTGCACTGTTGTGATGGCTCTGCAAAGTCGATTCCTTCTTACCACTCAGCCTGTGCTCCTCACCTCGGGAACTGCAACGGCCGAGCCCATGCGCCACAACTATGGCAGTCAGTGCCCCAGAGCCTGTGCTCTGCAACAGGAGGACCCACTGCTGTCAGCAGCCTGTGCGTGGCAACTAGAGAGTCGCCCGTGCATCAGTGAGGACCAAGCACAGCCAAAAATGAATAATTAAGGAAGTGAAGAAATATAATCTCTGTTAAAAAAAAGAAAACCAGAATCTGTTGGATGAATGAGGAAAACACAATACCTCACAAACATGCATAAATAAGACATACTAGAAAAGTGCCAACCACCACCACAAATAGTACAGGAGCCCTTCTATATCCTTTGCATTCAAGACCCCCTTTATTCTTTAAAACAATTGAAGTGAGTGCAATGAAAACCTCTACTTTTGCAGACGACACGGAAAAGCTTAGCGATTTGATTAACATACAGCCAGGAATAGGCTCAAGAAAATGTATTCTGTTTCATGATGAAACACTCGGCAGGTGAGTAGGTGTACGAATGAATAAATGATTGTGTAAGGGTGGCAGGGTAAACAAGTGAATGAATGAATATCATCAACTCAGGATATCAGATTGAAAAGAGAAATCTCTTCTTCATTCAGATGTAAAGAAAACAGGGCAAAATTTACAATTCAAATGTTATCCGAAAGTATATCATGCGAAAACACTCATGTGAAAGCACTCACAAATATACAGCCTTGTTCTCAACAGAATGAACTTTCCCAAGACTGCTAGGAACTGACAGCAGTGCAGCAGGGTCAGAGGGCAGCTTATCAGTGTCACAGACAGTGATATACAAATAAGCACTGCTTGAAGGGGTTCAGACCAGCATCCTTCTAGCTGTGGAAGCAACACACTGCTTTCGGAGGCTGCCAGGGCTTTGGAAACTTGAGAGCTGGAAAGATGTGAGCACGTGATACATGACGACCTGCAGTGCGTGCCCCTGGCTTTCTCAGGCCACATGACACCTAGAGCTGGGCTTCAGGATATCACTATGCTAACCGCTGACTTTTAAGTAAAAATCAAATCAAACACCTGATCATCAGTCAGCACAGACTACTGGGGTTCCCATACACAGTTGACCATAAGACGCTGGCCATGAAGACAGTTTTATTTCTCAGTATAAATACAAATGGGAGATTTATTACAGGAGTGACAGATAGCATGATTAATAAATATCTGGGATCTTTGATTTTAAAAGAAAGGCGAAATGAGAAGAGGAGAGAAGTGGAGGGGAAAAGGATTAGCAAGGGAGGGAACTAGTGGGAAGAAAGGGCAGGGAAAGTGGGAGGAAGGAGAAAATAGGGCTTGTTACCTCCGGCTGGCAATAAGCGACCTCAGAATCCTCCTCCCTAGAACCCACTAATCACTAATGCCTTTACTCCTCACTTGAGTAATTTCAGCAAGGTCGTTGGGTCACCTCCCCGTAACCATCAGAGCACCATGATTCACAAGCCTCCAGGTCCAGAGCACCAGCTACTATTCTCATACTCCCCCAGCCCCGTCTCTTGCCCCACAAAAAGGAGACAGAGAGAGAAAGTTGTATATAATACGCACATATTGGGTTGGCCAAAAAGTTCATTCAGGTTTGTCCATAACATCTTAGTAAAATACCCAAATGACATTTTGGCTGACCCAACACATGTTTCGTTTGTTTTTAATTTTTTAAAATTTTGTTTTAATATGCATCACTCCATACAGTCACTCAAGATAATTGAGATAATTCAGTGAGTTAACTGGAATGGCCCTAAAGATTGAGAAGCACTGTTCACTGTGGCAAAATAGAGTGAAGAGGTAAATAGGCAACTTTCTTGTTACATATCTATATTCTGTTAGCATTCCAGTTTCTATAATTTTATTACTACTAGTACTATAATGATCAGCATAATCATCATTACTATGATAATGATTATTCTGATTTCTTCTCCATCTTCTCCTTCCACATTTATTTTCATGGTTCCCTTTTTCTATCATATTAGCTTCTGTTCGTCAAAGTGTTTGCTTAACTGTTTTTCTATCTTATCAGTTGATTTTCTATCTTAATGGTTCAAGTTTTCTCCTTACTGCATTATGTGATGGAATGTTGATAACTGGATTTTTCCATAATTTATACAATGATGTATGGCATGAAGATTTATCTAAACTTAATATAAAAATGTACAGAAACATAAAAAAAATATTTTCCTTCTTAGCCCACTTTCCATTTTCTTCCAGGTTATCTCAATTCTATTCCCCGGTGGAGTAGAAATCTTAATGTATTTCATACATCCTTCAAGTTATTTTATACATACACACACATATTTGTACTTCTTTATATAGTCACGAAAATTGGCTCATGTTACATATACTTTTTTATAACTTTCTTTTTCCCTGAAACACTGTGTTGGATCTCTTTCTAGGTCATAGTAGTCATCTCATTCTCATTCTTTTTACTAACTTTCTGGTACTGTGTTGTATAAATACACACTATTGAAAATAAAAATCTCTCTAATACTTATGAACATTTAAATTATTTTTGCTTTTTAATGGTTTAAATCAAACTGCAGTGAATATCCATTCATGTTTGGACATACACACTTATATAAACATAGAGATAAACTTTTTTTTTAAATGAGATAAAGTCTTACGAGTAAAATTATAGCAGTAAAAGGTATTCTTACTTTGAATTTTAATAGTTTGCCAAATTTCCTGATGTAAAGCAATATCAATTTATAATTTTTAAACTAAACTTATGTTCTTAAAATCTGAAATTAAAAATTAATGCATCCTCATTTTAACAAATGCAAATCATATAGAGATATACTGAGGGCTTCCTTTCCCCCACCTTCCAATTACAAACAACCCTTTAAAATACTCAGTGTTAACTATTTGGTTGATGGATTAGCAAAAGTCAAGAATATCTATCAAAACAGATACTCTGTTTTCAGAAGAGACATACAGACTGCCAAGAGGCACATGAAAAGATTTTCAGCACTACTTGTTGCTGCTGCTGCTGCTGCTAAGTCACTTCAGTTGTGTCTGACTCTGTGCGACCCCATAGACGGCAGCCCACTACTTGTTAGAAAAATGCAAATCACAGAGGGATCACTGCACATTGGTCAGAATGGCCATCATCAAAAATTCTACAAACAATAAATGCTGGAGAGGATGTGGAGAAAAGGGAACCCTCCTATACTGCTGATAGGAATGTAAGCTGGTACAGCCATGATGGAGAATAGTATGCAAGTTCCTTAAAAAACTAAAAACAGAGCTATCATATGATCCAGCAATCACACTCCTCCAGAGAAAACCATAATCCAAAAAATGCACGCACCCTAATGTTCATTGCAGCATTTACAAAAGTCAGGACACGGAGGCAACCTAAATGTCCATCAACAGAGGAATGGATATAGAAGACATGATACTTACATACAATGGAACATTACTCAGTCATAAAAATAATGAAATAATGCCATTTGCAGCAACATGGGTGGACCTGGAGATAACCCTGCTAAGTGAAGTGATATAGAAAAGAGATGATAAATATCATATGGCATCACTTATATGAAGAATCCAAAATACGATAAAACACTATTTATGAAATAGAGACAGAGTTACAGATAAAACAAAACAAAACTAAACTTATGGTTACTGAAGTGGAAAGTGTGAGAGAGGGATAATTTAGGAGGTGGGGATTAATGCATACATACTACTCTATATAAAATAGAAAATCAACAAGGACATACTGTATGACACAGGGAATTATACTCAATATTTTGTAATAACTTATAAGATAAAGGAATCTGAAGAGGAATATATATATATGTGTATATGTGTGTGTGTGGGTACAGACACACATACACACATATATATATACATATGTATAACTGAATCACTTTGCTATACACCTGAAACTAATACATTGTAAATCAAGTATACTTCAATAAAAAATTTTAAAAAAGAAAGTCAGTA
The DNA here is from genome assembly GCF_014754425.2 of Oryx dammah. Lineage (NCBI taxonomy): Eukaryota > Metazoa > Chordata > Mammalia > Artiodactyla > Bovidae > Oryx > Oryx dammah. The sequence goes on from NW_024070193.1 coordinate 32,583,793, forward strand.
CCATAATTTTTTAAGATCTTAGTTTCAACATAAAATATAGCAATATAGACATTCTAGTTCTGAAGTGATAGAGTCATTCTATTCCTGATAGCGAATATATTGCTGAGATTTGCCATTTGAGCAAATAATGTAAAATCAAAGAACTAAACTATTATTAGTAGTTTCCCCAAAGAGTGGTTTTCATTGTTGTTGTCATTCAGTTCCTAAGTTGTGTCTGACTCTTTAAAACCCCATGGACTGCAGCACTTTTGCTCAAATTCATGTCCATTGAGTTGGTGATGCTATCTAACTGTCTTTTCCTCTATCACCTCCATCTCCTTTTGCCTTTAATCTTTCTCAGCCTTAGGATTATTTCCAAGGAGGTGGCCCTTTGTATCAGTTGGCCAAAGTATTGGAGTGTCAGCTTTGGTATCAGTCCTTCCAGTGAATATTCAGGATTGATTTCCTTTAGGGTTGATTGGTTTGACCTCTTTGATGTCCCGGGGACTCACAACAGTCTTCTCAAGTACCACAGTTCAAAAGCATCAATTCCACAGCACTCAGCCTTCTTTATGGTCTGACTCTCACATCTGTACATGACCACTGGAAAAACCATAGCTTTGACTATACAGACCTTTATTTGCAAAGTGATGTCTCTGCTTTTTAATATGTTTTCTAGGTTTGTCAGAGTTTTCCTTCCAAGGAGCATCTTTTAATTTCATGGCTGCACTCACCACCTGCAGTGTTTAAGGAACCCAGGAAAAGAAAATCTAACTGCTTTCGCTTTTCCCTCGTTTATTTGCCATGAAGTGATGGGACCTGAGGCCATCATCTTTGTTTTTTGAATGCTGAGATTTAAGCCAGCTTTTTCACTCTCCTCTTTCACTCTCATCAAGAGGCTCTTTAGTTTTTCTTCACTTTCTGCCATTAGAGTGGTATCATCTGCATATATGAAGTTGTTATTTCTCCCAGCAATCTTGATTCCAGTTTGTGATCATACAGCCTAGCATTTCATATGATGTACTCTGCATATAATTAAATAAGCAAGGTGACAATGTATAGTCTTGGCATATTCCATTCCCAATTTTGAAGGTTTTTTTTTTTTCTTTTTCTTTCATTCAAACTTGTTTTCTGAACAACTTTATCTTGAAAGCCAACATACTTCAGGGTAGAAAAGCAGAATCTTACATTCATTTTCTCAATCTATGTCACCACTTGCACTTTTTTTGTTGTTTAATTTGAATCAAAGTAGAATTGTTGACCACCAAATTTTCTTTGCTAATAAAATATCTTCTGGTTGGCACTAAGGTGAGAATCCTTTTCTTTGCAAAGCAAACCCCATCCATGCTACGTATGGGTTGTTGGAGTCCAGTGGGACTGATTTCATTGCACATTTTATAGTCTGGCTCACAGATCATGAAAAAGAATTGTAAAACAACAGACACCTCCCTTTTCCTATATCCTGGATAAACAGAATAAAGCATGTCAAGCACTTCTTCTTCCTTTATGTACTGCATTTATGCCAAGAGCAGCTAATTCATACTCTCTCCATCAGTGGCATCACCCAAGTCTACCGTGAAATATCTACCAGCAGATGCACAAGAGTGTAATTGCTCTTCCACAATGTATTCCATTGATATTTTGCAACATCCATCAGTGTTATTTGATAAGGAATTTTGCCAATAGCTCATTCTGCTTTGCCTGTGATCACACTATTTGTCATTAACATGGCAGCTGTTGTTATTAGCTTCTTGGCACTGATGTGACTTGTACCTGTGTTTTGGCAAGATGAATGCAACCTTGAAAGACGCCTCTGTAGTTCTAGCCTTTTTTTTCCACCAGTGACAGCAGAAGTCATCAACTTTGCTTCAGAAAGTATTATTTTGAGCTTGTTTAGGAAAAACAGAAAGGTCACTTAAAAAAAGACATAATATGAATAGTACTATGGGTTTATTCTAATATTGAATAAAGTTTTATATGGAAATTTTCTATATTTTGCTAGTTTAAGTACATACAATCTTTAGGATATTCATGAAATTGTCACTTAAGACTCATTTTTCCTAAAACAATACCTATTCATATTACAGATTTGTCCTAGAGTCTCATCACTCTTTATGGTTGTGATACTTTCTGAGATGCAGTATTTATGTTCCAATTTAATCACCACTTTTATGCCTCAATGAACTCCTTTTTTTGTGACTTGAACATTTTTTGAATAAGTATAACATATTCCATAGGAGTAAAAATGCAAATTTCACAGTTAATTTCATGTTAGCTGAGATGAACTGATCATCAGTCTGGGTCAAACATAAAATTCTAAAATGTAATGAGAATTCTATAACTAACACAATAAACCTTATATCTCATTGTTTGTGAAATTCATATGAAAAGTGTGTTTATTGGAATCACCCTGAAATATATGTACCATGTGTGACAGTTGACTGCTGGTCAAGAGTCAGCAGGGTTGGAAAACCCCACTTTGAGAAACATTACTGCAGTGCAGTGATTGGTTGCTTCCACAGAATGCTTTCATCCAAGAGCTTTGCTAACTTTGGGAGATCCCATCAGTACAGAAAGGGAAGACCACAAAGAGTACTGCAGCGTGATTACAGTCTCTGTTCTTTCACTTTCCCTGAAGGCAGTCTTTTGACAATAAGCTCTTTTAAGCATCATTTACTGGATACCTGAGTGTAAATTTATACAAAAATATAGGCCTTTTATATTGACTCTACAAATTTGTATTAAGCTCACTTTAGAGAAAAGGAAACTGAAACTGTGAAAGGTTTTTAAGTTGTCCTCTGATCACTTACCATTAACAGGCAGAAGTGAAGTGAAAGTCACTCAGTCGAGTCTGACTCTTTGTGACCCCATGGGCTATACAGTCCATGGAATTCTCCAGGCCAGAATACTGGAGTGGGTAGCTGTTCCCTTCTCCAGGCGATCTTCCCAACTCAGGGATCAAATCCAGGTCTCCCACATTACAGCACATTCTTTACCAGCTGAGCCACCAGGGAAGCCCGGCAGAGTTGGGCCTAAACCCAGGTCTTTTGGGCTCCAAGTCTGGCCCCGTTGGTCTGCACGCTCACTGCCTTGTTAGAATGCACATAAAATCCCTTTTTACTTTCTTGTTCTAAAATCTTCAGTGATCTGCTATTTCCTATAGGAAAAGGACAATCTGGCCGTCACCTACGCTTCCAGCCCTGACACCCACAGAATGCTCAAGTTCCCCAAGAGTGCCATGTCTATCTCTGCTCTCACGACTAAGTTCAGGATCATTTGTCTCACTCACCAGCCATTCCTAGCTTTGTCACCTATCAAAATCCAGCCCGCCCACCTCCACATATCTCTGCCCCTAGGTCATATAGCATGCCATAAGCCTCTGCAGGTAACCACTTATCTTTCCATTGGAGGAAAAAGCATGAGATTGACACCTGAAAAGGTACATTTACACCATAACTGTCCAGTGATTGTTACTAGGTGGTTAACTAAACCCCAGCAAAATGATCATCTGGAAGGGCTTTTAAAAATGCAGATATCAATGTTTCTTCCCAGACATACTGCTGGGGTGGAGTAGAATGTCTGAGTCTTCAATAAGCTTCTAAAAGTAGTCTCTTCTATCTAAAAATTTGAGATGCTCTGTCTATACACATGTGTTCAAGGGATGCTGGCATGAACAGTGACTCAGTGATTTCAGGAAGGTTGGAGGATCACATAAAACTGGATATATTCCATTATCCAAGCAAGCCCCTGAGGTCCAAAGTTGAGCCTGTATCTCTCAGGGAGGGGAGCCTGGGCAAAGGCAATGAAGACAGGGGGGAAAGATGAAGCTCTCCCTGCTGGACACCCTGAGCCTCTCACTCTCTTTCCTCTGTCACCTTCCCGCACTGCTTCCTGAATCCATTAATGCATTCCCCTCTTGATAGCATTTCTTATTTTTCTCATTACAAATTGGCATATATTTTTGGAGAAAAAATAATGCAGAATGAAAGAAAATATCTGCAAATGATATGACTGACAAGGGCTTAATTTCCAAAATATACAAACAGCTCATACAACTCAACAACAAAAACAAAAAACCCAATTCAAAACTAAGCAGAAGACCTACATAGACATTTCTCCAGAGAAGAAATACAGATGGTCAACAGGGATATGAAAAGATGCTCAACAGTGAAAATCAAAACTACAATGAGATAGCACCTCAAAACGGTCCAAATGGTCATCACCAAAAAGTCTACAAATAATAAAGGCTGGAGAGGGTGTGAAGAAAAAGGAATCCTCCTCCACTGATGGGGGAAATGGAAGGTGGTGCAGCCACTGTGGCAAACAGTATGGGTGTTTCTCAGAATCCAGACAAAACTGTAATCAAAAAGATACACACACCCCAATGTTCATACTACAGTAGTAGTATTCACAACAGCCAAGACATGGAAACGACCTAGATGTCCACTGAGAGATGAATGGATAAAGAAGATGTGGTACATGTATGCAATGGACTATTACTCAGCCATAAAGAGAATGACATGATGCCAGTTGCAGCAACATGGATGCAACCAGAGATTATCACACTAAGTGATGTAAGTCCGAAGGGAGAGACTAATGCCATACGACATCACTTATATGTGGAATCTAAGATATGACACAGATAAACCTGTCTGTGAAGCAGAAACAGAATCACAGACGTAGAGAACTGCCTGGTGGTTGCCAAGGGGGAGGGTGTTCGGAGAGGGCTGGAGTGCGAGGTTGGGGTTAGCAAATACAAGCTATTATGTATAGACTGGATAAATGCTAAGGTCTTATGGTAAAACACAGAAAACTATATTCAGTACCTTACGAGAAGCCATTCAGTCTCAGTTAGGGTCACTGTTGCTCTCAAAGTACTTTGTGCTCTCTCTTTTCAAGTTCTTGTAATCTCTCTCTCGTGTCCCTTGTGGTCTAGAGGTGGGAATAATCTGGCTGCTATGTATCAAGAGTTCTGGAATCTCCTATTTTCTTTATACCCAACATGCCTTTGTAATTTACCCCTTTGCAAATAAACTTCCTCAAATTAACGTTATTTGGATATGTAATTTGTTTCCTGTAAGAACGCTGACAAGACAGTCCTACGCATTACAGGTGAGAAAACAGGCTTGCAAAGGAGGAAGTAGGAGAATACAGATTCAATTACAACTCACCAGACTCCAGAACTTGTGCTCTTATCCACTCTTACCACCTCTTTGCATTATCAGAGAGAGGTAGAAGAAGGATGCAGAGAGAGCCAAGTTGGCCAGTGCAGATAGAAATTTATAGTTTCCTGAATAAGCCCAGCTTGTGCCCAACCCTGGGTCTTGTTTTCACTCTGCAATTTGTATATAATTCTTTTCTGAGTTCACTTTTTCTCATCATTTGCCTCTGAACATAATATCATATTTTCAAAGAGACTTCTTCAAGTTCCTATTTTATTGTGTGTACCCACTGTTACTCAGCTACTCTATCATACCACCTGAACTTACTTTCTTTATAGAATTTATATTCTCTGGATTTATTCTCTTCATGCATTTATTTATTGGTATTTTTCCTGCCTCTCACCGTCTGGCAGATAGAAAGTCTAAGGGGTCAGGGACCACATGGGTGGTGTTTAGCCTTACATTCCCATGGATAAGGACATTGCCTGATACACACAAGCAAATGCTTAATAGTACTTTGCCAACAAAGGTCTGTCTAGTCAAGGCTATGGTTTTTCCAGTGGTCATGTATGGATGTGAGAGTTGGACTATGAAGAAGGCTGAGCACTGAAGAATTGATGCTTTTGAACTGTAGTGTTGGAGAAGACTCTTGAGAGTCCTTTGGACTGCAAGGAGATCCAACCAGTCCATTCTGAGGGAGATCAGCCCTGGGATTTCTTTGGAGGGAATGATGCTAAAGCTGAAACTCCAGTACTTTGGCCACCTCAGGCGAAGAGTTGACTCATTGGAAAAGACTCTGATGCTGAGAGGGATTGCGGGCAGGAGGAGAAGGGGACGACAGAGGATGAGATGGCTGGATGGCATCACTGACTCGATGGACGTGAGTCTGAGTGAACTCCGGGAGTTGCTGATGGACAGGGAGGCCTGGCGTGCTGCGATTCATGGGGTTGCAAAGAGTCGGACACGACTGAGCGACTGAACTGAACTGAATCAACGAATGAACAAAGAACAAGAAATGAATAAATAAATGCAATTATCTAATTTTAAGGTGAACTAAGATGACAGATTGCAAAGGAGTGAGTTGTGGTCAGCTAGGAAAGAAAGCAAATACAGATTTTTCTTTCTAGATGTTTCACATTGAAGGCAGCAGGGTAGCACAACAGGAAGCAGCCCTCACATCCCAGTTGAATTTATGATTAAAATAAAACAAATCTATGTTCCTGAAATTCTACTATTTTAAAGAACCATTTCACCATGCTCATATGCTATTTTAATGCCTTCAATTATAGAACAAAAATAAATGCTTTAAAATAAGAATCAGGAGAAATCAGATTATAGAACTATCAATTTTCAATGCAAATTGGTATATCTCACACTTGGGAAGGTATTTCTCCTCTTTTATTTTCATTGTGGAATGGCAGCTTGTTGCATTTCTGTTGCTGCTACATAAAAACACAAGAACATAAATCAAATAGTTTGTTTGGGGATGATGGTCCTTGTAAATCTTTGTCTTTTGAGATTCAAAGGTCAATGATATTTTCTGTATGCAAATTTATTTGTTAAATGCATTGCACATTACTAGTCCTGGCATCAGTGAAAACTACAAATTTATCACTGCAATAACTTCATGAATATGGCGGGTCATTACACACACAGTGTGACAATTTTAATCTCTTTTTTTCAGTGGCCTCTTACATACACACACACAAAGTTAAAATCTACTTTGCCCATGTGTCAAAAGCAAATTCAATATCTTTTCAGACACTTTAATGGATTGTAATCCTTCATTCTGCTTAAGATTAAGCTGAACTTCTGCCCTTTAATAAAAACTTTAATAAAAACTCCTGAAAAATTTTATGTAGTCAAGACTTATTTTTAGTTTTGATTTGGATGCTTTATATTGAAACTAAACAATTCAAAATGACAGGAACCACTGTTATTGCTATATCCTGAATTTGATATGATTTTTTTCTTTAAGGAGCTTAAAATGCCCTCACATACAACTTTCATTATTCAAAATGTCAGTCTAAAATGGAGACGCTGATTTTCACTTTACATTCTTTCATGCTCAAAAACTGTTTATACTGCTCACACAGACACATTAATTTGTAAAAAATTAAAGGGATAGCAAGAGGAAAATGGAGATCGTAGAATCATGAACTATTGAAATTTTGGCATAGAAGATACATAATCCGTTATTCTGTGTTGCATAGTGAAGAGGATATGGAATATTGTTTTAAATCACTGAAGCTTGGGGCCTCTTTGTTACTGTAGCATCACCTCACCTAAACTGACCATATAGTATAAATATAGGTACCTATACTAAAAAGTTCTTTGTATCATCTATGAAAATTACAACATTTAACAAAAACTCTAGACCCCAATCCTATTTCTAATATCTACTCACTGTGTAGCTAGAAAAAAAGGACAGAAATTTTTTGAATTTGTCCCTGGTGGCTCAGCTGATAAAGAATCCACCTGCAATGCGGGAGACCTGGGTTTGATCCCTGGGTTGGGAAGCTCCCCTGGAGAAGGGAAAGGCTACCCACTCCAGTTTTCTGGCCTGGAGAATTCCATGGGCTGTATAGTCCATGGGGTCACAAAGAGTCAGACACAACTGAGCAACTTTCACTTTCACTTTTCTGAATCTCAATTTCCCTTTCCATATAATGAAACCAAAACTGTATCTCTCACATGGCTGTTATAAGAATTAATAGAAATCTTTGCCCAGTGACTGATATCTATTAAGAATGTATTAAATGGAAGCCATAAACACAGAGCCCACAATTCCAGTGTAATGAGCTATTGATCATTACTAACATAGATCAGACTGGCAAGTCATACTTCTTGCTATTTTCCCCTAATTGTGCTTCTTTCTCAGAAACCCTGACCCTTCAACTCTAGCAGTTTCTTCTAAGTTGCTGTTTCTTCACTCATGTTGGTTTTCATAATGCTTTAACTATAGTGAGTGGCAACTAGTAACTACTATTCCTTTATCTTGATCTTGGCCTTGCAGTCTGAAATATCTAGTTCTCTTTTTGAAGACAGCTCTCGCCTTATTATATCTTTTAGGGAGTACCTAATTTCAAGTCTTCAATGTTCTCATTCTATGCCATTGGTGGTTTACTCCTTCTTGTTCCAAGAGGAAAGGTGTTTCTAGTTATCTCTTTGCAGTCCTGTGTGGCTGACTCTAGCTTCCCTTTCAATACTAATCTGTCATTTTCTCCTGCATAAAACTAAGAGGTTAATGGGAGCTTTATACATTAAAGAACTTCTCAGATTTCATTCTACTTTTTTATTAGTTGCGTAAAATAATCATGTGGTTTTCTATGTTTAAAAGTAATACATTGTTTCAATAGTGAAAGCCTGAAAGCTTTTGCCCTAAGATCAAGGACCAGAGAGGGAAGCCCACTTCACTACTGGTATCTAACTCTCCAGTAGAAGTTCCAGCCAGAGCAAATAGGCAGTAAAATCGCCTAAGACAAAAGGCATTCACATTTAAAAGTGAAAGTTGCTCAGTTGTGTCTGACTCTCGGCGACCCTATGAACTATACAGTCCATGGAATTCTCCAAGCCAGAATACTTGAGTGGGTAGCCTTTCCCTTCTCCAGGGGAGCTTCCCAACCCAGGGATAGAACCCAGATCTCCTGCATTGCAGGCAGATTCTTTACCAGCTGAGCCACCAGGAAAAAAAGTTAAACCATCTTTTTTCACAAGTTACATGATTCTATGTAGAGAAAATCCTAAAGAATTCACACACACACACAAACACACACACATACACACACAAGCCTATTAGAGATAATAAATTCAGCAAAGTTCAAGGTTGGGAGATCAATATGTAAATACCTCTTGTATCTCTACACACTAGCAATGAATAATCTGAAAATGAAGTTCAGTTCAGTTCAGTCACTCAGTTGTGTCTGACTCTTTGCGACCCCATGGACTGCAGCACGCCAGGCCTCCCTGTCCGTCACCAACTCCTGGAGTTTACGCAAACTCAGGTCCATTGAGTCCGTGATGCCATCCAACCATGTCACCATCTGTTGTCCCCTTATTCTCCCACCTTCAATCTTTCCCAGCATCACAGTTTTTTCAAATGAGTCAGCTCTTATGCATCAGGTAGCCAAAGTATTGGAGTTTCAGCTTCAACATCAGTCCTTCCAAAGAATATTCAGGACTGATTTCCTTTAGGATGGACTGGTTGGATCTCCTTGCAGTCCAAGGGACTCTCAAGAGTCTTCTCCAACACCACAGTTCAAAAGCCTCAATTCTTTGGCGCTCAGCTTTCTTCACAGTCCAACTCTCACATCCATACATGACTATTAGAAAAACCATAGCCTTGACTAGACAGACCTTTTCTGACAAAGTAATGTCTCTGTTTTTTAATATGCTGTCTAGGTTGGTTATAAGTTTTCTTTCAAGGAGTAAGCATCTTTTAATTTCATGGTTGCAGTCACCATCTGCAGTGATTTTAGAGCCCCCCACCTACCCAAATAAAGTCTGCCACTATTTCCACTATTTATCCATCTATTTGCCATGAAGTGATGGGACCAGATGCCATGATCTTAGTTTTCTGAATGTTGAGCTTTAAGCCAACTTTTTCACTCTCTTCTTTCACTTTCATCAAGAGGCTCTTTAGTTCTTCTCCATTTTCTGCCATAAGGGTGGTATCATCTGCATATCTGAGGTTATTGATGTTTCTCCCGGCAATCTTGATTCCAGCTTGTGCCTCATCCAGCCCAGCATTTCTCATGATGTACTCCGCATATAAGTTAAATAAGCATGGTGACAATATACAGAAAATGAAGTTAAGAGAATCCATTACAATAGCACCAGAAAGAATAAAATACTTGAGAATAAATTTAACAAAAGAGGTGCAAGTTTTGTATACTGGAAACTAAGGAAAAAAATTGCTGAAAAAAAAATTAAAGAAGATACAAATAAATGGAAATTTCCCTGAAACTTTACCCAACACATAGTTTCACTGTTAAAATTATAGTGTATATTATTTTAGACTTTTTCTATTCAGTATGATTTATGATTCTTGATTGGAAGCAATAGGAACTTTCATACTGAAGGACATTTGCCTCTCTGAGTTTCAGTTAGCTCATCTGGTAAGTAAAGATACTATCCGGACCTATTGCATCTGGTTATTGTGAAGATTAAAGGAGATATAGCATGTAAAATACATAAAACGGTACCTATTACACAAGAAAGCTATTTTCATATTTTAATCACTGTTTTTATAGTTGGTTTTTTAAATCAACTGTAACTTTTCAGTCAAGACTCTCAGTTACAGCTGGCCTTACATTACATCCTAACTTACCACTCAATTAAAAAAAAAATTTCCTCTCTTGTAAGAATACTTTTCTTATTTTTTATTCAAAAATATTTCTTCAATAATTTCCTTACTGTTATTCAATACTTTTCTTATTTGTTTATTTTCTTCATTGTACTTCAACTCACAAGGAAATTTTTTTCTTAAATGCCATTTCCTTCTATCAGCATATCCAACTCAATACAACACCTACTCAAGTCTCAACTCCTCTACCACGTATACTCTGATCACTATGACCCCTAATATCTACCTATTGGGGATAATATGTGTGTTAGATTGCATTCTTCTTCAGAGCATTTGCTTTCCAGTATGAGATGCCTCTCTACAGGAGGCTTTCCTAGTCAAGGTTATATGACTTGCTTAAACCGATGGAAAGCAAGTGGAAGTGACAGTACTATTGATACTGGTGATGGTTGCACAAGCTTGTGAACATATTAAAAACTGAATTATACATGTTAAGTGAGTAAATTCTATGATATGTGGATTACATCTCAACAAATCTGTTACAAAAATACAATACATATACAATACTAAAGTACAATAGAATTTAATATACATAAAGTAGAATTAGTGAGAAGAGATGATAAATAATTTTTTAAAGTGTGTGAACTATTTCAATGGAGAAAAGTCACATGGAAGACATAATTAATGCAGATAATTAAATAATGTGAATTTCTGAGATGCCTATGCTAATTTGTATAAATTATATAGAAAACTTGTTATCAACATAATAGCTGATATTAAATGTGTCATATCAATATATAAAAGTAAAAAATATATATATATAATAGCATCAGTTGGATTAACTTCATCTTTAAGTGTCAGAAATTCCCAAATAACGGTGGCATAAACATTAATGAAATATATACTTCTCTAATAAAAATGTAGGTAGTCCAGGACAGGTAAGTTGGCACAAAGAGTACCAGGAATCCAGGTGCCTTTAATTTGTTGTTTCATCATTCTCAACTCTTGCCTTCTACTTCATTACAAAATGGCTACTCCAACTTCAGCCATCATACCCACAGTTTGGCTCTAAGAGGACAAGAAAGGGCAGGAGAGGGGCATGCCTCTTTCTTTAATGATGTTAATCAAGAGCTACATATATATCTTTCATTTATTCACATTATCATGCCAAACTGAGAGGGATACTTGGAATTTTTATTTTGTTCAGCAATGAATCCAGCTCATATTAGTGTTATGCTAGACAAGCAAAGCAGAATTCATGTTTGGTGACAACTTGCAGTCTCAGCTCAAACACCAAAAGGCAGAATGTCCAGAACTGCTCCCCAAATCATTTTATTATGCTTCAGGACAAAGGCCATTTACAGAAATGCTGCTTTTTGTATTAGTCTCTATTCTAAATACCTTGTAAACTTAAGTGCATCTCATTTAGGGAGAGTAAGCAGCCTCATGCAGGGTCACAGATAGAGCAGGGGACAGGAAGGATAATTAATAGTTCCTGTGCTGGGTGAGGGCGACTCTTATTTTGGTGTGGGGAAAGCAAATGAGATAGATGGGTCCTGGCAAATTGGCAAGCATTGTGTTACTGAACATGATAGCTAGTTCATAGCTGCCTCTTATTAAAACACATGGAATCCTGAGTCTACACCTAAAAGACATTTAAAGTGTAGACATTTAAGACAGGTGTCTGACTTTTTACTGAACTCTGGATTCAATAAGAAATCACTTTTTTCTTAATTTTGTTTTTAATGTTTAAAAACTTCATGCTGCTTTCCTATGGACCATCAGTTAGAGACATCTGGCTGAGAATAGTGAGGTAATATATCAGGTATTTAACAATGGATAGCCCATCAGACTCTGAAAGTGACCTTTGCACCGAGAATTATTATAAAGGGTGATGACAATGATGTAAGACTTATCATCACTACCAACTTATTGAGTATCAAAATGTCACCTTTACTGAGCATTTCCTGTTGGAAGGTATTGTACTCAACCCTTTTTACATTCATTATCTTGTCTATACACAATTTCTTGTGCTATTTCTTTTTTAAAAGGGGAGTGGATGGAAACTGTGGGCCATAAATCTTTAGTAACAGACCCAGGGTCACACAGCTGGTAAGGGAAATGGCTGGAACTTCAATCTGGCCCTGCCAGATATCCAAACCCATGTTCTTAATCCTCATTTAATATCATAAGTAATTTTTATGCCTTTCCTGGAGCAATATAAGGGAGGTTTGCCACAAAATAAAAATAAGAATGTGATAAGTAGGGAGGCCGAATCTCGACATTTAAGCATAGAGTCATCCCATCAGAGAAGCAACACAGAGGATGGAAGAGAAGGATTAACCAAAGTCTGAAAAGCCTCTAGAGGAACTCCCTGCTCAAAACATCATGCATTATCTTTAAACAACATCTGGAGGGCCCTCACACTATTTATCCCATTAAATGAAAAAAAGATTTTGACGGTTACAATTTCGTGGCTTTAAATCCACAGTGGAGCTATGCAACTTATTTAGCACAGGTGTTTAATTGTGATAAATTGGAGGAAGTCCTGGTATTCAGTGGCCTCAAATGAATATTACCATCTGGGTAGAGTAGGGTAGTGATTTTCTGTCAACAAACTTGCCTGTACAATTTCAAGGGCGGTGGCCTGTAGGAGATCTACAGGCATGGATCAGGACGTTGGGCATGCATGGAGGGACAGAATATTTAAACCATCCCCAGGATGACAAAATACTACAGAGGATAAACAGGAAGACTTTGTGCTTATTATGTTTTTGATTGTCTATTTCTTTTTCAATGCAAAATCAAATATTAAAAACATGTGGGTGTCTCAGTCAGTGACAGATTACATTGCCATTTTGTACATTAAGGGAAATTTATGTGGACAGCTTTTGGCAAATCTTTCTGTTCATGAAGAGTGCACAAATGTTCCTATGGTCTGCCACAAGAAATCAGTGCATGTTTTAGTTAATCAAAAATGGATTAAGAGAGAGACTTCTGTATCCAACTGATGTGAAGTAACTGGGACTTCTCACCTGGAATAGTGGAAAAACCACATATATATGAACCAATGTTTTCAAGACATCAGACATCAGGCAATGAAGGAAAGTAATTTCAGAAAGATATAAAAAAAAAATAAAGTGAGATTTACAATTGACCCAGCAAACTGACTTGAGAGTTTCCAGGCCACAATACAAGGAAGAACTGATGCAGAACCTGGTGGACTCCCCACGTGAAGAGACAGAGCTGAAAGTCTGGAGAGACTAGAGCTGCTAGAGTTGGCAGAGTATCAACAAGGAGGGTCTACACACAGAAGGTAATCAGAGAACTGGAGGGACTCTCTCTCAAATATTCATAGAGGAGTAATTTATAGGATGTGTGAGGAAACTACCAGAAATCCCACAAAGGCCACCTGAAAGGTGTATAGCACCTTTACAATGCCTTGAATCCAGGCAGGGCCAATAATAGCCTATCCTCTCCAGCCACATTGAAAAAACTCAAAATTCACAGGGCACTGGGTATAGTAACCAAAGGAGTCTTGCCTTAATAGGGGGTAAAATTAGCCCTGATTAAACACTGGTCTGGTTCTGCTTAAAAAGTCTTAAAGAAAGGAAACTGGAAAAAAAAATTTAATGCTTTCCAAATAACTTAACTGTATATAAAAAGAAAGGTTAATAATATTTACAGAAATATAAAATAGCCAATATCCCACAAGATAAAATTAACAATGCCTGACATTAAAAAAAAAATTACCAGGAATGCAAAGATGTTAAAAATAAGACAATAATGAGGTGAAAAATCAAATGACCAAAATTGAACCAGAACTGACATAGACGTTGGGGTTAGCAGACAAAAATATAAAAACAGTATAGCTCTATTCCTTACAGTTGAAAAGTTCGGTAATACATGGAAGATTCAAAAACTCAAATCTAACTTCTAGATTTGAAGACTATAATATCTGAGAGGAAAAATACACTGAGTGGTATTAGTGGATAATTTACCATGCTAGGGAAAATGTAAGTGTACTTGAAGATTCAGCAATACAAAAGTATCTAAAATGAAATGCACAAAGAAACATGATTTTTTAAAAATGAATAGAACATTATTAAGCTGTGAGACAAATTTAAGCAGCCTAAGATACATGTAATTGGAGTCCACAAAAAGAGAAGAGTGATAGAAAAAAATATATGAATGGCTAAAAGTTTCCAAATTTATTAAAAATGATAAAACCATGGATCTAAGAAACTCAACAAACTCCCAATGCAAGGAACATGGAGAACATCACACCAAGGCACATCATAATCAAGTTGCTTAAAAGTAGGAATTAAAAAGAAAAATTGGAAGAGCAGCCAGACAAAAAAGCTGTATTACATCTACAGATAAAATAAGGAAATCACATATTTCACATTGAAAATAATACATTTGAAAAACAATAGAGTAACATCTCTACAGTACTGAGAGAAAAGAAAAAAAAAAAACCTGTCAACCCAAAAAATATAACTATATTCAGTAAAAATATCTTTTAAAATGAAAGTACAATGGAGCCTTTTCAGGCATACAAAGCTGAAATAATTCCCTACCATTAGTCTTGCATTACAAGTAATGTTAAAAGAAGTCCATTAGGCAGAAGGAAAATGATACCCACTGGATATATGGATGAACAAAAAGGAATAAAGAGTTAGCTGGAAATGCTAACTACATGGGTAAATATATAAGATATTTTCTTATTATTTAAACCTCTTTAGATGATAATTAAGTGTTTAAACAAAAATAGTCACAATGGGTGTGAGGTTTATAATGTTTGTAAAAGAAAAATATATGATAATAATAACACAAAGGCAAAGAGGAAAGAAATTGATGTATATAATTATGAACTTTCTAATATGTGAAATGTAGCACCATCACTTGAAGTTAAATTTCAAAGTAACAAGCTGATAAAAGAAGCAAGGCACAATTTAAAAACTAAATATTTGATCAAAAGAAGGAAGAAAATGTGAGAAAGGAAACAAAATCCTGATATTTCATAAAGAAAATAAATAGCAAGATGAACAAATTAAACTTTAATCACATCAAATGTTAAAATGACTTTAATCTCCACTTAAAATGCAGAGATTGTCAAACTGGTAAAAAAGTAAGAACCAACTCAGAAGAAATACACTTCAAATATATAAACACACATACATTAAAATTAAAAGATGGTAAAAAAGGTACACCATGCTAACATTATTCAAAGGGAAGCAAAGGGGGCTGTACTAATATCAGACAAATTAGATTTCAGAGCAAAGAATATTTCCAGGGATAAAGGTCACTTCATGATGATAAAGGGTCAATTTATCAAGCAGGCAAAATAATCCAAAATATTTATGCACCTAATAACAGAGCGTCAAAGCACCTGAAGCAAGAACGATAGAACTGCAAGGAAAACCAGACAGATCCACAGCTACAATGGAAGATTTTAATACCACTCTCTTGATAATTGGAAATCCTAGTCAAAATCCCAGCAGGCCTTTTTGAAATCGGTAAAATTATTTTAAAATGTGTATGGAAATGCAAAGGACCTAAAATAGCCGAAACAACTTTGAAAAAGAAGAACAAAGTTGGGAAACACACTATCAAATTTAAACTTATTAAAAAGTTATAGTAATTGAGACATTGTAATATCAGCATCAAGTTAGACAAATAGATCAATGGCACAGAACAGAGATTTCAGAAATATGCCCATGCATATAAGGGCAATGATTTTTGACACAGATACAAGGCAAATTCAGAGGTGGAAGAAGAGTTTTTCAACAAATAATACTAAAACACTAGGACATCTGGATGAAATATTCCTTTTCTTCTACCATATTCAAATATTAACTGAAAGAACTTAATGCTAAAACTAAAACTTTAGAAGAAAATCTTTGTATCCTTTGGGTAGGCAAACATTTCTTAGACATAACATCAAAACCCTGATTTAAAAAAGACAAATTGATCAAGTGGACCTCATTAGAATGAAAGTGTTTTCAAAAGATATTCTTTAGGGAATGAATGGACAAAGTCACAGACTGAGAGAAAATATCTGCAAAGCACATATCTAATACAGGATTTGCATCTAAAATACATAAATAATACATAATATATAAATAATATATGAAAATTCTAAAAAAAATGTAGGCAAAATTCTGAACATACACTTCAGAGAAGAAAACATACAAATGAGAAATAAGCACATTAAATTATTACAAATAAGTATATCATTATTCATTAGTGAAAGGCAAGTTAAAGCCACGGTGATATATATATACCTTTAGGAATGACTTAAAAGGTCTTATCATTGCGAGTGGTTATAAGACAACTGGAATTCTCACATATTACTGATATGTAAAATTAAGCAATCTTGGAAAATGGTTTGGCAGTATCTTGAAAAGTTAAACATACACCTACTAGATGATCCAGCCATTCTACTTCTAAGTATTTACCCAGCAGATATTAAAGCATATATTCACACACCTATGTTCACAGTAGCTTTTTCTGTAATAGGCCCAAACCGGAAACATTCCAGGCCCACCAGTAGAAGAATGAATAAACAAATTGTTACATATCCATGCAATGGAATATAACTTAGCAATAATAAGAAATGAACTATTAATAAATGCAGTATATTTCCCATGGACAAATACCAAATAGCTATGCTGAGTGAAAGAAAGTACATAATCTTTTCAATGAATGATGTGTGAAAAATACTCACATGTGAAAAAGTAAAACTGTTACCTTACATCACACATAAAAATTAAATAAACATGCATCAAAGATGTAAATTTAGGAATAAAAACTATAAAGTCAAGAAAATATGAGGGAAATTTTCACAACACTCAATTACTTTCTTGGATATAACACCAAAGCACAGCCAAAAAAGAAAAGAAAACAGGACTTCATCAAAAAATAGAAACTTTTGTGCATTGAAAGACTGTCAACAGAATGAAAAACAACGCATCAATGGGAGAAAACTATTTGCAAATCGTATTTCTGACAAAGGATTAATAGCCCAAATACATAAAAACTTCTACAACAAAAAACCGAACAACCTGATTTAAAAATAAGCAAAGGACTTGAATAGATGTTTATCTAAAGAAAACATACAAATGGACAATTAGCACATGAAAAGACGCTTAACTTCTCTAATCATTAAGAAAATGCAAATCAATGAGATACTACCTCACACCCATTAGGATGACTGCTATAAAAACAAACAGAAATAGAAAATAACACATCATGGTGAGGATGTGAAGAAATTGCAGCCCTTGTGCATTACTGATAGTAATGCAAAATGACGCAGAAACCTTGGAAACCTGTATAAAGTTTCCTCAAAAAATTCAACATATTAATAGAATTATTATATGATTCAGCAATTCCACTTCTGGGTATATAATCAAAAGAACTGAAATCAGAGATATGAACAGTTACTGGTATACACTTACAGTCCATAGTAATATTATTCACAAAGCCAAAAGTTGGAATCAACCCAAGTGTCCATCAACAGATGAACAAATAACCAGAATATGATATATCCATGCAATGGAATATTATTTAGTCTCAAAAAGGATGGAAACTGGAAGTGTGCTACAACATGGATGAAGCTGGAAGACCTTATAATATATGAAACTAGCCTGTCACAAGAGGACACATACTGTATGATTCCACAACTGTAAAATGGTGCAGACACTTTGGAAAATAGTTTGGCTGTTCCCCAAATGATGAAACAGAATTATCTTTTGACCCAGCAATTCCCCTCTGAGGTATAGACTCAAGAGAAATGAAAACATATGTCCTCACAAACACTCGTACATAAAGGTTTACACCAGTATTGCTCATAATAGCCAAATTGTAGAAACAACAAAAATGTCCATCAGTGAACCAACAGATAAGTAAAGTGTGATGCCTTCATATGATATAATACTATTCCACCATAAAAAGTAATCAAGTGTTCATACATGCTACAGGAATGAATCTTGGAAACACCATACTAAATGATAGAAGCCAGTCATGAAAGGCTGCATACTTCATGATTGTATCCATATAAAATGTCTAGAATATGGAAATCTATAGAAAGTAGATTAATGATTATTACAGCAACCAAAGTGGGGAGGGGGTGGCATTAGATATTGATAGCTAAAGGGTACAGGATTTCTTGGTGAGGTGATGAAAACATTCTAAAACTGACTGTGGTGTTGATTACATACAACTGTGAATATCCTAAAAATCACTGAAACTTACACTTTAAATAGGTGAATAATATGGTATGTGAATTACATCTCAATAAAGCCATTTTCAAAAACTAATTAACACATTTATGATAAAATTTGGTTCTGTCCCTATATTTTAAATATGAGGATGATCAGAGTTATAGTTTCATCAGTCAGGATGTACTCGTTTATGCCATGGTAACAAACAAACCTCAAATCTCAGCAACTTAAGATAGTAAAGATCAGTTTTTCACTTACATGTCCACTGCCAGTTGATTGGGAGCTCAGCTCTTGCATCTTCATTCCAGGATTCAGACTGCTGAAGCTGCCACAAAATGGAACATTTCCTGGAAGAAGGAAAAAGGAACTCTACAGGGTCTCACTCTGGTAACCAAATGCTTTTCCTGAATTCTTTCACTCCCAACTCTTTGGGCTTCCATGGTGGCTCAGACAGTAAAGAATCTGTCTGCAATGCAGAAGACCTGATCCCTGGGTTGGGAAGATCCTCTGGAGAAGGAAATGACAGTCTATCCCAATATTCTTGCTTGGAGAATCCCCATGGAGAGAGGAGCCTGGTGGGCTACAGTCCATGGGGTCGCAACGAGACAGACATGGCAGCAACTAACACTTCCTCCCAACTCATTGGCTGAAAATTCTCCTATCACAGAGATCCATGATATTCAACTGGACTCCTATCCCAAGGCAGGGAGTGCGGACTATTTGATAAACAGCCCGAATATCGACCACGTAACTAATAGTCATTCAGGGTTTACTGTGTATCACGAGCTGTTCCAAACCCCCACTTCTATGATCTCACTTAATACTCACCAAAAAAAAAAAAAAAACCAACAAAATATAAAACCTTCTGAGGCTGGTGCTAGTATTATCATCAACAGCAATATTTTATACAGGAGAGAATGAAGGCATAGGGGACATTCCTAAGCTTAGTAAAATTAACTAGTGATTGGGATCTGAGTCCAGACGGGGTGCCAGAGCCAATGTTCTCAATTTCTTCACACTGCTGATGCCTGGCATTCACATATTCCCCTACCTCTTATTCAGACAGAAATCTATCACAGAATCCAAAAGAATGTAAGAAAGCTCACTTGCACACATTATTAAATAATGACAGGTTAGTGTTTAGGTCTCCTAGCTTCCATCTGGTGTCTTTCTGGCATCAGTGCTTTCCCCACTGTCCTTGGCAGAGCCCTGATTCTCATGCTCATCTCAGGCCTGCTGAGGCATCTGGAGGCTTCAGACAGAGCACCTCCGTTTCATCCTTTGTGCTCTCACTTATTCCACTTATTTCTTGGCTGATGTCTCCATAGCCAGGAACAAATTTAAGCAAATGAAAAAATCGGGCTAATTTTCTATTTCTGTGGTCCAAAATGCTTATTTTTCTGTCAGAATAAGGGCACGTGTTTTGATAGACACAGCTATATATGTGAGGTATTGACTAAAGCAGATTCTAGCTTAGGCAAAATAAAAATACATAATTCATAGAAAGGCATCATTAAGCTGAGGAGTTAGTAAGGAATGATACTAACAAGAACCTAGTTTAAGAACACCAGGGCTTACAGGTTAAGAAATAGTGGCTTTGATCTTTCAACACAGCCTGCTATTCAGACTCAGGATTCATAGCATTAATTCTCACTGACCACTTGCAGGGCCTAGCACTTGCCAAGCTCATGGAAGATGTTTAGTGATGCCTGTTGAATTACTTGAGGGAATGAGTAAAAACTGGCCATAAATGAAACATTCCAGGGCCACCAGGAATAGGAATACACTGGGTGCACAGGACACCAGTAAAGCCTATTACTAAAGATATTACACAGTCCTGTTCCTTTGTTGTTTCTGACAATATAGATGCTGTTAATGTTTGCAAATAGAGCATTTGAACAGGTTAAGATCAAACAAAAAGTCTAGACTGCATCACTGGCATCAACTGATAGAGTGAGGGACCAGTGGGAGAAAAAATGGGGAGTCTTCCTCAAATGACAGGCAAGAAAAAAGCATCTTGTTCAAGTTGGTGTTCTCAGTCTTCTATTAGCAATAGGAACCAGCCCAGTGTGATAATAACCTCTTTCTGGGGTGGCTTCTTAAAAGGAAACAAGCTACCCGCTTCAGTGACCATTTCGAAGAGGAATCCTGGCAGGTATCGGGGGTCTTGGCAAACACCCCCCTAGCACTAGGACATCTTTGAAGAGAACAGCTTTGAGGAGTGTCCTCCATTATTGTGAGCATGCATACACAATTAGGGAGAAAACCACCCAACTCTGACTTCCAACCCATTTGAACTTTCCCCTACTTCTCCTTTTTGATAAAAGGCAACCTAACCCCCTTGGAAATTGTTCAGAGGCAGTGAGGAGCCACAGAGAAAGCACATTTTCATCAGGCTGTTATTATGGGCACACTGCCAACAGGGAAAATAATGGGCAAAGAAAGAAAATTCTGATTATCCAACCAAGAGGCTTGAAGCATCTGTGGCTTAAGGCCAAGAGATGGAAGGGAAATTAAATGACAAAATAAATCAAAGATGTCTTCACCCACAAATGTGTTTGAAAGGGCAGAATGCTGCCTGCTTGTGCTGCCCAAGGTTTTCTCCATGTAACATATTTAGAGTTGATTTTTAGGTCATTATTGCAATTTTCTTTCAAGAGCTTTAACAGTCACAATTCAATTTAACTTCTCTTTTTTTTTGGCCATAGTAAATCAAGTATTCTGGATGGGTCCCATCTATGGTTTTCAGTTATCTTGGAGACTTTTCCCTTGACAAAGATGAAAAAGAAAGACTTGAAAAGATTTTAGAATCCAGGGGATGCCACCTTTCATATAGGAAGAAGGAGTAGTTCAAAGATGGGCAAGTACAGGGCTGTCCATGAGAATGACTAAAAACCTAGTCACCAGTGCTGAGTGTGTGTGAAAATCAGAATAATTTTTATTACTACTACAAATATTTCTCAAACAGTACTCAGTCCCAGGCACTCTGCAATGAGTTTTATATTCACAGTCTTACTTAATTTGGATGAGAAACATGGTGGTCTGCTTTCTAAAGGATTTCATTCCATTAAAAGGCTTTTAAACAGGAAGCAATTTGGAAATTATGCTATGGTTTACAGATGTTAGTTATTAATGTGATGTGTACATCATGGGGTCATATTTTAATTTATCAATCGATATATTTTTCATTTCTAATAATGGTTTCTCATCCTCTGGGCATTCTCCACAGATGCAAGATTAGAGAGCTCTCATGGCCTGAAAGAACTGTTAGTGTAACACAAAGGCAGAGAAATGAATTTTTGAGTTTCAAAAGCCCTGAAAAGTTGATCCTGTAAACAATAGATCTGGAACAATAATGATGGTAAGAGTCACCTTTTCTATGTCCAAACAGAAACTGGACAGCTTTGTTAAGTGACCCTGAGAAGTGACCTGGGTATTAACCCCTTGGTAGGGACAGAGGAGCCTGGCAGGCTACAGTCCATGGGGTTGCAAGAGTGGGACATGACCTAGCAACTAAAGCACTGCCACCACCAGGGTGCAGTAGAAACCTCAGGTCAATTTGGAGGAGTTGAATAATTTAGAAGACTGTCCTTCCTTCCCCTGATTCTCCCTGGGGAAGTGACATGCTGCTCACCACCCCCTTGGCCTCAGAATTACTGGGGAGTTTTAACAAGAGGTAGCTTCAAAGGGTCTCCATGAAGTTGAGACTGAGATCTCAATAGAGAGATTTTCTCTGGGTTTCATTTGGCTTCAGGAGAAACCAAATGTTTCTCTCATCTCTGGGTGGTCAGGAAAATGGCTGACAGGCCGCCAACCTGAAAAGCACCAGGGTTAGGCTGGAGAAGGAAGGGCAGCGATGAACTGACCTCTCCAAGACTCTGCAGTCAGGCAGACCATTTATTACATATCATAGTGGACGGGGGACAACACCTTGACTTCTTTCCTTGGCATGTGACACTGCTCCTCTCCCAACATTATAGGCACAACTTGGAGAGATCAACTGATTGAAATGACCCTCAACAGACTGAAATGAATTCTCTGCCTCTTGGAAGAGTGAGTGCTTGAAAGAACAATTAAGCTGATGTGTACAAAAGTAACAAAAGCTATGTTTCTGCACACTGACACCCACACCATCTCAGTGCACAGGGATGACATGTAAGAAAGCAATTAGATATCACATCCATTAACCCCTAGGGAGATCTTGGCAAATCATGCTACCTTTCTGAATTTCAATAACCTCATCTAGTGAACAAGAGAATTGGGTTAAAAAAAAAAAAGTGTTCTATGGAAATACCTCTTGGGTTTCCAGAGGGAAAGGTAAGGGGAAGTCATTTCACAGGACCTAGTTCAAGACTCGCCTGCACCAAATTTCAGCTGGGGCAACTCGATTTCAGTCTGATTTTTTTTTTTTTTTTTTAATTTATTGGAACCAATGTACTGAGTGCAGAGTTTATGATTCTCCTCCTGTGATGGTGTATTTTCATCATGGTATCACTCCTGACTTTTTCTTATTTGACTTTTCCCCTTTCTTCCCAGTCTCCACTCCTGTTTTTGACAGTAATGCTGGCAACCTCACATATTTCCAAAAACTCCCTTTTTACTTTGTTTACATTGAGAATACATGTAAGATTTACTTTTGAAAAAAAAAAAAAAAAGAATTAACTCAGTTCTGTATAGAGAAGTTTAAAAACCACTTGATTCCTTATTGACTTCTAAAGTCCTTTCTACTTTCTATATTCTAGGCAGATTTTTGAGAGTTGAATTGTAACTTTCCTCTCAAAAGATGCGTTGAAGACCTAAACCCTCTGAAGCTCAGACAAAGAGAAACAGGAAACAGTAATTTACAAATATAATAATTCAGCTTCTCTGTTTAAGAATAATTCCTATTCTCTGGATGAATAGGAAGTGTTCCAATATGCCCCTCACTCCTTTCTTGCATTTGTTACATATAGTTTGTCATTCTCCCCTCTCTTTGTAATGTCTTTTTACACACTGCACTATAAGATGGATTGCCAAAGAACGGAAGAAGTTGTTTCAGGGTTGTTGTTTTAAAACTTCTCTTCCAGCACAAGAAAATCCCACTAGGGAAGTGCATGTATAAATTGTGCACACTCTCACCCACAGCAGCAAGAGGTTGCCTCATTCCCAAGGCATGTTTTGCAGTCTTCCCCTAGAACAGGATTCCAGGATCTGATCAGCTCCTGCTATCTTAGCACCTGTTTCTTGATGGTTTCTGCTTTGGTGACATCACATGTTTGATTGCTGCCCTGTAGAGATAAGATGAGTATAATTCTGTGCTGGAAGGCTTCAGTTTGGAAAGCTTTGGTCCTGTGTGGGAGAAATGGCAGTGAAACAGAAGCATCAGGGTGCTGGGATGTTACCATGGCCGGTTCTCTTGCATTGATCATTTATGTGGCAGGGCAGATGGAGGACCTGTTTTCAGAAGATGTGTCACTCCATGCCGGGTTTGCTCAATGAAATCTTGTCTAGTCCCAGCACGCAAGTTAAGATATTTTATTTAGATGATTCATTTATGCATGCATACATCCACACACACAGTCAGAAATATTTACTGAATACCTGTGATGTGTGGGGCTCTATATTCCAGAGATATAGCAATAAAAAGGACAGGAAAACCCTTGTCCTCATGGATTACTTATTGATGGATGAAAGTGTTAGTTGCTCAGTCATGTCCACCTCTTTGCAACCCCATGGGCTATATCTCACCAAGCTTCTCTGTCCATGGAATTCTCCAGGCAAGAATACAGGGGTGGGTTGCGATTTCCTTCTCCAGGGGATCTTTTCCACCCAAGAATTGAACCCACATCTCCTGCATTACATGCAGATTTTTTTTTTTTTTTTACTGTCTGAGCCACCTATGGATGGATGGAGTGGGGCAATACACAAGCTAAATAAAAATAGATAATCAAAAATCTTCCAGCAAACAAAAGCCCAGGTCCAGATGGCTTCACAGCTGAATTCTACCAACAATTTAGAGAAGAGCTAACACCTATCCTACTCAAACTCTTCTAGAAAATTGCAGAGGAAGGTAAACTTCCAAACTCATTCTATGAGGCCACCATCACCCTAATACCAAAACCTGACAAAGATGTCACAAAAAAAGAAAACTACAGACCAATATCACTGATGAACATAGATGCAAAAATCCTTAACAAAATTCTAGCAATCAGAATCCAAGAACACAATAAAAAGATCATACACCATGACAAAGTGGGCTTTATCCCAGGGATGCAAGGATTCTTCAATATCTGCAAATCAATCAATGTAATACACCACATTAACAAATTGAAAAATAAAAGCCATATGATTATCTCAATAGATGCAGAGAAAGCCTTTGACAAAATTCAACATCCATTTATGATTAAAAAAAAAAAAAAAAACCCTTCAGAAAGCAGGCATAGAAGGAACATACCTCAACATAATAAAAGCTATATATGACCAACTCAGAGCAAACATTATCCTCAATGGTGAAAAATTGAAAGCATTTCCCCTAAAGTCAGGAACAAGACAAGGGTGCTCACTCTCACCACTACTATTCAACATAGTTCTGGAAGTTTTGGCCACAGCAATCAGAGCAGAAAAAGAAATAAAAGGAATCCAGTTTGAAAAGAAGAAGTAAAACTCACTGTTTGAAGATGACATGATCCTCTACATAGAAAACTCTAAAGACTCCACCAGAAAATTACTAGAGTTAATCAATGAATATAGTAAAGTTGCAGGATATAAAATCAACACACAGAAATCCCTTGTATTCCTATACACTAATAATGAGAAAATAGAAAGAGAAATTAAGAAAACAATTCCATTCACTATTGCAATAAAAAGAATAAAATATTTAGGAATATATCTACCTAAAGAAACTAAAGACCTATATATAGAAAACTATAAAACACTGGTGAAAGAAATCAAAGAGGACACTAATAGATGGAGAAATATACCATGTTCATGGATTGGAAGAATCAATATAGTAAAAATGAGTATACTACCCAAAGCAATCTACAGATTCAATGCAATCCCTATCAAGCTACCAGCGGTATTTTTCACAGAGCTAGAACAAATAATTTCACAATTTGTATGGAAATACAAAAAACCTTGAATAGCCAAAGCAATCTTGAGAAAGAAGAATGGAACTGGAGGAATCAACCTGCCTGACTTCAAGCTCTACTACAAAGCCACAGTCATCAAGACAGTATGGTACTGGCACAAAGACGAAATATAGATCAATGGGACAAAATAGAAAGCCCAGAGATAAATCCACACACCTATGGACACCTTATCTTTGACAAAGGAGGCAAGACTATACAATGGATTAAGGACAATCTCTTTAACAAGTGGTGCTGGGAAAACTGGTCAACCACTTATAAAAGAATGAAACTAGAACACTTTCTAACACCATACACAAAAATAAACTCAAAATGGATTAAAGATCTAAATGTAAGACCAGAAACTATAAAACTCCTAGAGGAGAACACAGCCAAAACACTCTCTGACATAAATCACAGCAGGATCCTCTATGACCCACCTCCCAGAATACTGGAAATAGAAGCAAAAATGAACAAATGGGACCTAATTAAAATTAAAAGCTTCTGCACAACAAAGGAAACTATAAGCAAGGTGAAAAGACAGCCTTCAGAATGGGAGAAAATAATAGCAAATGAAGCAACTGACAAACAACTAATCTCAAAAATATACAAGCAACTCCTGCAGCTCAATTCCAGAAAAATAAATGGCCCACTCAAAAAATGGGACAAAGAACTAAATAGACATTTCTCCAAAGAAGACAAACAGATGGCTAACAAACACATGAAAAGATGCTCAACATCACTCATTATCAGAGAAATGCAAATCAAAACCACAATGAGGTACCATTTCACGCATCAGAATGGCTGCTATCCAAAAGTCTACAAGCAATAAATGCTGGAGAGGGTGTGGAGAAAAGGGAACCCTCTTACACTGTTGGTGGGAATGCAAACTAGTACAGCCACTATGAAGAACAGTGTGGAGATTCCTTTAAAAACTGGAAATTGAACTGCCTTATGACCCATCAATCCCACTGCTGGGCATACACACTGAGGAAAACAGAATTGAAAGAGACACGTGTACCCCAGTGTTCATCACAGCACTGTTTATAATAGCCAGGACATGGAAGCAACCTAGATGTCCATCAGCAGATGAATGGATAAGAAAGCTGTGGTACATAAACACAATGGAGTATTACTCAGCCATTAAAAAGAATACATTTGAATCAGTTCTAATGAGGTGGATGAAACTGGAGCCGATTATACAGAGTGAAGTAAGCCAGAAAGAAAAACACCAATACAGTATACTAACACACATATATATATAGAATTTAGAAAGATGGTAATGATAACCCTGTATGCAAGACAGCAAAGAGACACAGATGTATAGAACAATCTTTTGGACTCTGTGAGAGAGGGAGAGGGTGGGATGATTTGGGAGAATGGCATTGAAACATGTATAATATCATATAAGAAATGAATTGCCAGTCTAGATTTGATGCAGGATATAGGATGCTTGGGGCTGGTACACTGGGATGACCCAGAGGGATGGTATGGGAGGGAGGTAGGAGGGTTGGTTCAGGATTGGGAACACGTGTACACCCATGGCAGATTCATGTTGATGTATGGCAAAACCAATACTATATTGTAAAGTAAAAAATAAATAAATAAATAAAATCTGAAAAAAAGATATGAATTTAGAAGATTACAACTACAAGAAAAAAATGATGGAAGTGAAAGGAATGACTACTGTCTCAAGGAAGTGAGGAGGGAAGTTGGGATTTTTAAACAAGGTAGTGTGTGAAGACTTCACTGAGGAGGTAACATTTTAGGGCAATTAACCTTGCTGCTTTCTGCAGGGAAATAGTAATGAACTTGGAATCGGAAAACCTGCATTCGACTCTTGTTTAGAACTGAATTATGCAACCTTCCCTCTTCATATGCTGAGGTCTTAACTTTTAGGATCTCAGAATATGACTGCATGTGGAGATAAGGCCTTTAAAGAGGAAATTAAGTTAAAATGAGGTTGCTAGGGTAGATGCTAATCCAATATAACTGATGCTGGAGGAAGAAGATGAGACTCCTGGGACATGCCTATATGGAGAGAGGAGAGACCTTGGGATCTCACAGCAAAAAGGTGGCATTTGGAAGCCTGAAGGGAAACCAAACCAGTTGGCACTTTAATTTTGAACTTTCAGCCTCCAGAACCATGATAAATAAATTTCTGTTGTTTAAGCCACCCAGTCTGTGGCATTTTGTTATAGCAGTTCAGGCTAATTCAACTCTGAACTCTGATCCTTGAGACCTGCCCTCTTGATCTTCATATTTTACCTGAACACTTGGACCCTCAAACTCAACAAGTCCCTAAATGAGTTCATGATCTTCACCCTCGTCAAGCTGGCTCCACCCACAGATCTTCCCACTTCTCTTGATTTCACCCATGGGGTCACTGTTTTTGTCAAACTCTAAATCCAATATGCCAGAAAATTCTGCTGGCCCTACCTTCAAAGAATATTGAAGTCTAGCAATGGCAACCCACTCCAGTACTCTTGCCTGGCAAATCCCATGGACGGAGGAGCCTGGTGGGTTGCAGTCCATGGGGTCATTAGGAGTCGGACATGACTGAGCGACTTCACTTTCACTTTTCACTTTCATGCATGGAGAAGGAAATGGCAACCCACTCTAGTGCTCTTGCCTGGAGAATCCCAGGGACACGGGAGCCTGGTGGGCTGCCATCTATGGGGTCGCACAGTCGGACACGACTGAAGTGACTTAGCAGCAACAGCAGCAGCAGTTACTCATCACCTGTGCTGCTACCACTCTGCTGCTGCTGCTGCTAAGTCACTTCAGTCGTGTCCGACTCTGTGCGACCCCACAGACAGCAGCTCTCCTATCCCTGGAATTCTCCAGGCAAGAACAAATGGTATGGACCTAATAGAAGCAGAAGATATTAAGAAGAGGTGGCAAGAATACACAGAAGAACTGTACAAAAAAGATCTTCATGATCCAGATAATCATGATGATGTGATCACTAATCTAGAGCCAGGCATCTTGGAATGTGAAGTCAAGTGGGCCTTAGAAAGCATCACTACGAACAAAGCTAGTGGAGGTGATGGAATTCCAGTTGAGCTGTTTCAAATCCTGAAAGATGATGCTGTGAAAGTGCTGCACTCAGTATGCCAGCAAATTTGGAAAACTCAGCAGTGGCCACAGGACTGGAAAAGGTCAGTTTTCATTCCAATCCCAAAGAAAGGTAATGCCAAAGAATGCTCAAACTACCACACAATTGCACTCATCTCACATGCTAGGAAAGTAATGCTCAAAATTCTCCAAGCCAGGCTTCAGCAATATGTGAACCGTGAACTCTCTGATGTTCAAGCTGCTTTTAGAAAAGGCAGAGGAACCAGAGATCAAATTGCCAACATCCACTGGATCATGGAAAAAGCAGGAGAGTTCCAGAAAAACACCTATTTCTGCTTTATTGACTATGCCAAAGCCTTTGACTGTGTGGATCACAATAAACTGTGGAAAATTCTGAAAGAAGTGGGAATACCAGACCACCTAACCTGCCTCTTGAGAAATCTGTATGCAGCTCAGGAAACAACAGTTAGTACTGGACAGGGAACAACAGACTGGTTCCAAATAGGAAAAGGAGTACATCAAGGCTGTATATTGTCACCCTGCTTATTTAACTTCTATGCAGAGTACATCATGAGAAACGCTGGATTGGAAGAAACACAAGCTGGAATCAAGATTGCTGGGAGAAATATCAACAACCTCAGATATGCAGATGACACCACCCTTATGGCAGAAAGTGAAGAGGAGCTAAAAAGCCTCTTGATGAAAGTGAAAGAGGAGAGTGAAAAAGTTGGCTTCAAGCTCAACATTTAGAAAACAAAGATCATGGCATCTGGTCCCATCACTTCATGGGAAATAGATGGGGAAACAGTGGAAACAGAGTCAGACTTTATTTTTTTGGGTTCCAAAATCACTGCACATGGTGACTGCAGCCATGAAATTAAAAGACGCTTACTCCTTGGAAGGAAAGCTATGATCAACCTAGAGAGCATATTCAAAAGCAGAGACATTACTTTGCCGACTAAGGTCTGTCTAGTCAAGGCTATGTTTTTTCCTGTGGTCATGTATGGATGTGAGAGTTGGACTGTGAAGAAGGCTGAGCACTGAAGAATTGATGCTTTTGAAGTGTGGTGTTGGAGAAGACTCTTGAGAGTCCCTTGGACTGCAAGGAGATCCAACCAGTCCATTCTGAAGGAGATCAGCCCTGGGATTTCTTTGGAAGGAATGATGCTAGACCTGAAACTCCAGTACTTTGGCCACCTCATGCGAAGAGTTGACTCATTAGAAAAGACTCTGATGCTGGGAGGGATTGGGGGCAGGAGGAGAAGGGGACGACCGAGGATGAGATGACTGGATGGCATCACGGACTCGATGGACGTGAGTCTGAGTGAACTCCGGGAGATGGTGATGGACAGGGAGGCCTGGAGTGCTGCGATTCATGGGGTTGCAAAGAGTCGGACACGACTGAGTGATTGAACTGAATTGGACAATGGAGTAGGTTGCCATTTCCTTCTCCAGTGCATGAAAGTGAAAACTGAAAGTAAAGTCGCTCAGTCGTGTCCGAATCCTAGCGTCCCCATGGACTGCAGCCTACCAGGCTCCTCTGTCCATGAGATTTGCCAGGCAAGAGTACTGGAGTGGGGTGCCACTGCCTTCTCCACTCTGCTGCTGCTGCTAAGTCGCTTCAGTCGTGTCTGACTCTGTGTGACCCCAGAGACGGCAGCCCACCAGGCTCCCCTGTCCCTGGGATTCTCCAGGCAAGAATACTGGAGGGGGTTGCCATTTCCTTCTCCAATGCATGAGAGTGAAAAGTGAAAGTGAAGTCATTCAGTCATGTCCGATTCCTAGCGACCCCATGGAGTGCAGCCTCCCAGGCTCCTCCGCCCATGGGATTTTCCAGGCAAGAGGACTGGAGTGGGGGCCAGTGCCTTCTCCACCACTCTGCTGCTACCACCACCTAAATTTCTGCAGTAGACGCTGAACAGGTCTCGCAGTTCTCACCCTTGCCTTCTCAGGATGTGTTTTCCCAGCAGACAGAACTTTTTAGCTTACCTACACCTTCCCCATGCTGACAGCCTTCAATGAGGACATACTGGATGTCTTCCCTTTAATCCATGGTAACACTTTCCACTCCTCTGCCTGCCTTTGCATCTCTGTCAAATGCAAGTGATCGGGGCCAACCCTTTTTCTACAGCAAACTCTGTATAAAGAAAGAGCCTCTGCTTATTCCCATTTGGGTGGCCTTCATTTATGTCCACAAAAGGCATGTTTAAAATATTTGATAATGATGCATACTAGTTTTATGGACCACACTGAATGTTTTTTAATTTTATCTTTGCTCGATAAAGTGCTTATTTGGAAGATTGCTTATAGATCAGAATAAGAATAGATAAGTAAGCAATTATTGGACTAGATGGAATTGCATAAGCCTCTCTTGTTAAGCTCCCTGTTAGAGGATCATACTTAAACCACTCCAGCATTCTCTTAAAATCTGAGTTGCAACTAAGCACTTTAACCATTTCACTGTTTCACTCTGATGACCTTCTTCCCTTTTTTCTACATGCATAATAATATTCATTTTGTTGCAGTTCAAGTTTACGTATGTTTGTTCTCTCCCCAGTAGAGATGGACATCAGAATCTTCTATGTTTTCAGTCCTTCAAACACTTGAAACCCTGTTAAATTGCACTTTATGTTATTTTCTCAATACTGGAACACACTTGCCTTCATTTTTTTCCATATAATTATTCTTTTCTAATATAACATTCCCAATAAACCTGTTTAGGGATCATAGCTATGTGTGATTTTATCTACTTATTTATGTAAAGAATTCTTTGGTTAAACAAGTATTAAGTATAATCGCAGGACTTCCCAGAGCCTAAACATACAGAGTAAATTCTTAAGAAGTGGAGATATTTACATGATACTGAAGGATTTTTTTTCTTATAGAGCATCTTCATATTTGGGTTTCATGTGTCCTAATGCTCATATACTGCCATGACGCTGATAAACTTTTCCAGGTTTCTCCCACTCAGTAAGACTTATATCACAGGATGGTATTTGGCTTGTTTGTTAAGATACTGGGACTGAGAAGCTAAAGGCAGAAATCAGATCATTCTATTGTAAAAATAACAGTATTCTATAGGCAAATCATGTATTGATCTTAGCATTTTTGTGTCTTATATACACATCAATTACTTTCATTATGCAAACCTTTAAAAAAAACACTACATCTTGGTTGGGTATGGTGTGAAAAACTATCAGGGTTTAAAATAACAGCTGACATAACTTCTGTACTTCATTTTCTTGCTAAATAAGACCTTTATTCCCTGCTATATGTGTTATTTTTAACACATTTTAATTAGTGCCAAGCCCAAGATGCCATTGTGCACAGAGATATTTAATATTATGGAAAAGTGAAAAGTGTTGGTTGCTCAGATGTGTTTTGACTCTTTGCAACTGCATGGACTATAGGTAGTCTGCCAGACTCCTCTGCATGGAATTCTTCAGGCAAGAATACTGGAGTGGGTTGCCATTTCTTTTTCCAGGGTATCTTCCCTACCCAGAAATGGAACCTGAGTTTTCTGCATTGGCAGGTGGATTCTTTATAACTGAGTGACCTATACTTCAATTAAAAGAAAAAAAAAAGTTAAAAAAAAAATAAAGCAGGTCAAAGGAGGAAGTTCAAAGTCAAAGGGTGAAAAGATCATTCTAATCTTGGAGATGGTAGAAGAAGCAGTGAGTAGTTGGTGAGTAATGATCTTATCTACTGCAAATGGACTGATTTGCATTAGAAACGGATCCCTTTCTGCCAAGAAAAATCCTTTTAACATGCCAATGCTATTGGAAGAAAAACAAACAAACAAACCAACATGAAGGTTCTCCTTTAACAAGGGCTTCTCAGGCAGGGCTTCCCGGGTAGCTCAGCTGGTAAAGAATCCACTTGCAATGCAGGAGACCCCAGTTCAATTCCTGGGTCAGGAAGATCCCCTGGAGAAGGGACCGGCTACCCACTCCAGTATTCTTGGGCTTCCCTGGTGGCTCAGTTGGTAAGGAATTGGCCTGCAATGTGGGAGACCTGGATTCAGTCCCTGGGTTGGAAAGATCTCCTGGAGAAGGGAATGGTTACCCACTCCAGTATTCTTGCCTGGAGAATCCCAGAGATAGAGGAGCCTGGGGGGCTACAGCCCATAGGGTTGCACAGAGTCAGACAAGACTGAGGTGACTAAGTATGCATGCATTCCTTTAACAAACTGCCGTAACTTTGTTCAGTTGCCTAATATGCAGCATCCATCAATAGCTAAGAAGAAGAATCTCTGGAGTGAAGCAAAGATGGATCCGTATTACCAAAGGGCCTTGGGGTTCAGGAGACAAGGAAATCTACATTTATGCCACAGTATGGAGGGCACATGTAAATCTAGGTAAGTGGGATGCTCAGGGCCTAAGGAAAAAGGTAAATTTCACTGCACATGTGGATGCCCCTCCTAAATAATAAGTGAGAGGGTAATAAAAGGAGTTTACAGGTCCCTTAGGGTTACAGCTTGGAAAAGGCAATGGCACCCCACTCTAGTACTCTTGCCTGGCAAATCCCATGGACAGAGGAACCTGGTGGGCTGCAGTCCATGGGGTCGCTAAGAGTCGGACACGACTGAAGTGACTTAGCAGCAGCAGCAGTAGGTTTACGGCTTACATCAGTTTAGAGTTTACACAGAATGTCTCAAATACCATTTGTTATTGCCCTGAGCTCCACAATAGTTACACTGCCAGTTTGGAGTTAATTGTTATAAAAAAGTTAGTATACATTATTTTCCATGAGAGTTGAATAAATAGATTTTTGCTTTTGATTCTGCGAAAGCATTTTCCTTTCAGTCACTTCTGGTTTTTAATTTATCAATAGTATTTGACATGAGGTCATCAGAGCTGCCAGGCTGGCTCAGGTCATGAAACACATATACCTTGCAAGGTTCTGAGGCCTGTGGAAGCTTCCAAGGAGTGGTAATTATTGTATTAGTTGGGCTTCAAAGGAACGGGAGAAGTATAGCGGCCTTGTCCAAATATGAAGTTTAAACCTGTCTCCAAGTATTAAAACATCAACATGTGTGAATTGAGAGAGAGTATGAGTGTGAAGCTGGGAGAGCAGTTTCTGTATAAATCTTATTTGGTTATTTAGAAGGATATAATTGGAATATAAAATAGCCACATTTGGACAGAGCACAACTCCACTCCCAAATGTACAAGCCTCCTCTAACTACACTGTCATGCAAATTAGGTCGAAATATGCTTAAAAAACCTACAGCTCTTGGAATAAAGGGTATTTTCCCCAAGCTCATTTTAAACAAAATGAATGACATATTCTCGCACAAAGAGAGATGATTGACATTACATATGCCATGAAATTTTCCTTTTTAAAATCATGACATTTATAACATAAAGAGATAGCAATTATATCATACAGTCTTCAAACTAAAAAATTTTTTAAAAATTCCTACTGGGAAAACAGGAGTAATATGTCCTACAAAGAATGCAATTAGACAGAGCTAGACTAGAGAATCCACAGAGGGTAAGACACAGGGCTGATTATCTTGAATTTAATTTGCTGCTTTTGATATTTCCTCCTGCATTTTAGTGATTCCACAGAGATCAGCCCGCAACAACTTTATTATTCAATTGGTCCACTTAATGTGATAGTGTTTTTTTGTTTGTTTTTTTTTCATCAAGCATAGTAAAATATAACTGCCCAGACCTGTATCAGTCTTTTAGCTGTCTTGTCATTTCCAGTGGGAAAGTAACAGTAAGGTACTTGACATCTAAATCTCCCTTGAGGTACGTTCAGTCAAACTTTTTTAAATGGAGGCACTTGAAGTTAAGTTTTATAAATATTGAGATACGTTGATGTTGAGAATGGACCCAAACTTGGTAGATGGAAGAAAACATCTCTGGATGCCTTCTCTGTCTCTTGAAAAGCAAGAGATCAAAAATAAAAAAATAAATAACTGCCAAGAAGCTATAAATAATCAAGGGATTTTTATTTCCCCCACAAAATAGCCAGGAATTTTTATAAGGCACAGGAGATATAAATTTGTAACTTTATAATTGCTTATATATCTTATAAACGCCACTGTTTCCTCACCTAGATGTAGAGTCTGCCCCATGTCCAAAGACATGCAGATTTTAGCTTCCTTAATATTTTCCTCAAGAAAATTAATCACATTCAATACATCATGAATATTTTATTGCCTTTACTACAAATTTAGTAGAAATATGGAGGAATTCTTTCCATATACAGACCTCTCTCTTGCAGGCAACTTCCTTCATTCTCAAGAGTTTCAGTATCTCCAAAGTTCAAATGGTTTTCCCCTTTCTCTTTTTCTACAATATTCACACTTGCTTCTCTTTATTTAAACTGAGCTGTGGACTCTACAAATTGCAGTGTTTAGTAAAACAGAAATGCACTATATTGAGCTTTGCAACTGATGTTTATTACTTGAGGAAATCCCTTTAGGTTTTGCTACCCTACCATATCCAGTTCCACAAGTTTTTCCTCTAATCACACATAGTTATGTGCCAAAAAGTGAATTGGCAGTACAAAATCACCTAACTTTTGTGAAGCTCTTTTTCCTTTGAATTTTTGGCTTGGAAAAGAGATTAAAACAGTGATATTATTGGTGGAGGGCAGTAGCTCGGAATTTCATGAGTAAAATTCTAATTTTAGGTGGCAGTGTATTTTTTTTCCCCTTTGGAAATCAAATAATGCACAACTTTAAGGAAGTAGCAGGTAAAACAGACAAGAAAATCTGGTTCTAATCATCCTACTGGAAACTTTTTCTTTCAATATTGTATCCTGTGTGTAAAGTAACCTAAGATCACTACTAGAAATTCACAAGGCTAACACAATACCATCGATTATTGAATCTGAAGGAAATAAACTAAGTTTTTTTTTTTATAACTATAGTCACTTCTTCTAGTCCCAAAGTAAATTAGAAGGGTAATCTAGAAAATAATTCAACTCTGCTGCTGCTGCTGCTAAGTTGCTTTAGTCGTGTCTGACTCTGTGCGAACCCATAGACGGCAGCTCACCAGGCTCCTCCATCCCTGGGATTCTCCAGGCCAAGAATACTGGAGTGGGTTGCCATTTCCTTCTCCAATTCAACTCTGTTACAGCTAAATACTACATATTAGGCAATCTTAAGCATACAGTGAATTTGTTTTTTCCAATGATGCTATTTAAAAAATATTCTGAACTATTTGTTGACTTATGATTTTTAAATTACTACCTTGTGCATATTTAAATTGCTTCTATATGTTAATTTTAAATTATTGGTTTCATACTCTCACATTTTATAAACATGATTTTTTGAAGTTCTTCCTAATGATATTTATCACTCAGTTCAGTTCAGTTCAGTCGCTCAGTCGTGTCCGACTCTTTGCAGCCCCATGAATCGCAGCATACTAGGCCTCCCTGTCCATCATCAACTCCCGGAGTTCACTCAGATTCACGTCCATCGAGTCTGTGATGCCATCCAGCCATCTCATCCTCTGTCATCCCTTTCTCGTCCTGCCCGCAATCCCTCCCAGCATCAGAGTCTTTTCCAATGAGTCAACTCTTCGCATGAGGTGGCCAAAGTACTGGAGTTTCAGCTTTAGCATCATTCCTTCCAAAGAAATCCCAGGGCTGATCTCCTTCAGAATGGACTGGTTGGATCTCCTTGCAGTCCAAGGGACTCTCAAGAGTCTTCTCCAACACCACAGTTCAAAAGCATCAATTCTTCAGTGCTCAGCTTTCTTCACAGTCCAACTCTCACATCCATACATGACTACAGGAAAAACCATAGCCTTGACTAGACGGACCTTAGTCAGCAAAGTAATGTCTCTGCTTTTGAATATGCTGTCTAGGTTGGTCATAACTTTCCTTCGAAGGAGTAAGCGTCTTTTAATTTCATGCCTGCGGTCACCATCTGCAGTGATTTTGGAGCCCCCAAAATAAAATCAGCCACTGTTTCCACTGTTTCCCCATCTGTTTCCCGTGAAGTGATGGGAGTAGTGTCTTTGTCATCATTAGAGCTACTGTTTGCATCATCCAAGACATTTTTCTGACAACTCCATGTCTAATTTCTTCAAGACTTTTTAAATCCATGTAAGAGGATATCAATAGAGAATTTTTTCCCAAGCCACAAGTATTCATTCACATAACCTGAGAAGAGCTGGTTTCTTGTTCATTCTGTATGTGTAAAGTCATGCTCTCCAATTACTGGGTGGCCTTTAAAGTAACCTGAAAAAGCTCGTTTACAACAGGCATCCAATGCTTGCAATTCTAAGGTCACACAGACCAGGGTAATTACCACACCTTTGTTAAATGTCCACATCTTGCCTCACTTGTTAACAATTCTGCTTTCTGGCCCCTGTGACCTTTTCCAACTAGTGTTGATTGCGGTCATCTCTAGCTAATGCAGATCTTCAAACAGTTCTTCATTTGATTAAAAAAAAGGTAACTGAGAGATGTTGTAAATAGAATAGCACCCCCCTACTCCAAAGATGTCCATGTCTTTGTCCCCAGAATTTGAAAATATGTTAGTTTGAATACATTAGCTTTTATGGCAAATGAGAATTAAATTTGCAGAAGAATTAAAATGGCGAATCAGCTGATCTTAAAAAAAGAGAGAATCCTAGATGATACACAGGCCCCAAATAATCACGAGGGTCCTTTAAAGGGAAGGAGTGAGGTTGAAAATTAGTCAAAGAGAAGAAATGACCCAAGAAGAGGCTGTAAGATTTGAAACATGAGAATTTGCTCTCCACTGGCCCTGCTGTCTTTGACAATGCAGGAAGGCTCATGAGGGAAGATTTTAGAAGCTGGGAACAGTCCTCAGCTGACAGCCAAGTAAGGTAACGGGGCCCCTGTCTCATAACCATAGGAAACTGACACTTACAACAGCTTGAATGAGCCAAGGAATTGATTTTCCCCAGAAAGAAACCTCTAGATAGGAAAATAGTCATCCTGACACTGTGATTTTAGCCCTGAGAGACTGTATTGGACTTCCAACCATGGAACTGTGAGATGATAAATTTGCTTTGCTTTGCTAGGACTCTGAATTTGTGACAGGAAACAAATATTTGAGCATACCTGTATTAGGGAACCGTTGACTGAAACTGCCTGACTTGACCAGCCACAATAATAACTGCTAGCCTGGGTTATCTCACTATAGGAGGTCTGAATAATTAACATGGCGCTGCCGCTGAAAACTAACAGGGAGAATTTGGGAGGGGCCAGGAGGAGGGGGGGGGATGCTAGCCTATAATACTGTCCTGCCACCTTCCCAGAATCCTTCATGCTGGTATCCCTCTTGACTAAGAGGTGCTCTGTGTAACCAAGAAGGACGCTATGGCTGCATGTGTGCTCAATTGCTAAGTCATCTCTGACTTTTTGTGACCCCGTGGACTGTAGCCTGCCAGGTTCCTCTATCCATGGAGTGGATTGCTATTTCCTTCTCCAGGGGATCTTGGGATTAAACCTGCCTCTGCTTCATTGACAGGTGTGTTCTTTACCACTGAGCTGAATCAGACCAAATATGAGCCAAGAAAGATGACTGGCCAGAGACAATCCAGAAACTAATCCCACTACTGTAAAACCTGAAACTGCCATGTAGCAAAATTTCTGCTGTGTTCCCTTAACCTGCTGCTCTCTGCTCAGCACCCCTTCCCAACCCCCAAGAAAGTCTTTTGCTTTGGGACTTCCCTAATGGTCAAGTGGTAAGAATCTGACTGCCAACGCCGGGGACATGGGTTCCACTTGTGGTCTGGGAAGACCCCACACGCAGCAGAGCAATTACACTCATGAGCCACAAATACTGAGCCAGAGTGCCTAGAGTCCGTGCTCCACAACAAGAAAGGCCACTGAAATGAGAAACCCTTGCACTGCAAGGGAGAGTAGCCCCTGCTTGCCACAACTAGAAAAAGCCTGTGCACAGCAGCAAAGACCCAGCACACCCAAACATAAAGTAATACTTTTTTTTTTTTAAGTCTTTTGCTTTGTCAGCCTGTGTGTCTCTTTGGACAATTCACTTTCAAGTATTAGACAAGAGCTCACTCTTGTGGGCCCTGGGAGGGATCCCCCTTCTGTGAAACGTTTAATCTAAGACACTTTATGACAACTTGAGTACCAGGTAACATTTGCTTTTAAGGAACAAAACAATTTAGGCAGAGAAATTAAGCCTTATATTCAGCATATATTGTCTATCATGGTGGTAAGTTATTCCATCATACAATTATCACATTAGTAATATACACAGAGCAAATGAGTAGAAAGCACTGCCCATTTCCTTCCTCTTAAAATGAGTAACACTCAGATCCTCAAACCCCAAAACAGGAATTTTTTAAAGCCACAGGGTAGCTGTTCCTAGAGTTATCCAAAGACAATTATTTGCAGCAAAAAAAAAAAATCTTTCGAGAGAAAGGGGGATATACTCATTTTTCCAGCGTCTCCTTGTTCTACTACACAAGGATTTGGGGCTAAGCTATTGAATTTCAAAGTTTTTGTCAAAATGCTGCCTTTATCTAAGAATAGCACAATTTGGTACCACTTTAAGACATGAATGTGAAGAAAATGCCAGGTATGATGAAGAGAGGCCCAGGGTTGTCCAGCCTGAGTGTGGGAGGCTTTGTGGACAGCAGTGCTCAGGGAGGGACAGCGGGTTGGGTGTAGAGGTCTTGGCCATGGTGAATCCTGGCCACGATTCTGGGGGAGCAGAACTTTCTCTCAGGGGATCCCTTCAGGGATTTATGGAGGGGAAGGACTTAATCAGATTTGTGTTTAGAAAGATCATGCCAAAGGACATAATAAGGTTAAATTTACTGCTATTGTCTAGCCTCTGCTCTCCCCAGGAAATCACAAATCTGGTGGGAATTGAGATGGAGGCACAATAACAATGACATTTGTAAGTGTACACATATCCTCAAGCCTCACAGTGATGCCCAATTTATCACTGAGGAAGCTGGGACTCTGAGCAGTAAACTCGCTTCCCCCAGGCCATGAAGCCAACAGTCAGAGTGCTAGCACCAGCCCTTCTGAGACAAATCAATGCTCCTTCTGCATTCATGGGATCGCCCTCTGTGCTTTCATCAGCAGCTCATCTGTGAAAGAGTCAATGACTGTCTAACTCCACAGGTTACAAGAGATCAGAACTGCATATGAGCTCTGAGTTCCATTTATTAAAACAAACAAGATACTTTAGAGTTCAGGGTAGGAAAAAACTAGTCTTCCTCCTCATCACAAGTGCTCTGATCATGTTAATTGAAATTCACAAAAAAATGATTTAATTATACAAGTAACAGGAAAAAATAATCAAATCCATTTTATGTTTTGGAAATAGTGAAATGTTGGCTGCATGTTCAGTTGCTCAGTCATGTCCAACTCTTTTTAGCCCCGTGGACTGTAGTCTATCAGGCTCATCTGTCCATGGGATTTCCCAGCAAGAGTACTGGAGTGGGTTGGCATTTCCTACTCCAGGGGATCTTGCTGTCCTAGGGATAGAACCTGTGTCCCTTAAGTCTCCTGCACTGGCAGGTAGATTGTTTACCACTGAGCCACATTGAGCTTCCTGTTTCTTGAATGCTTAGGCTCTGCTAGGTTAAACACCGCTCTTAACATGGACACAGTAAGATAACATTGTTATCCCATTTTACTGGAGGAAAACAGAGGCCCAGGTCAGTTAAGTAATGTGCTCAAGGTCAGGAAGGGAAGACACGGTCAGAGTTTGAGTCTAGGAACTTCTGTCTTAAAGTTCCTAACCTCCATGTCACAATGCCTTAAGTCTGAAAAGGCAGTGGGTAAAGGGAACATGAAAGAAAGTCAATATAAAATTAACTTTTTGGTCATTACTTATGACAGCTCCTAAACTTCTAGCATAAACTCAGCATCATTGATTTCTTCAAATATACTCAAGGGAATGCATGAGTCTAGGAAACTGCATCTTTCTAGAGAAACTTTATGTAATTTTTATCAGGTTCTGAAGAAAATTTTGTGACCCTACATAGAAAAGGCATCACATCAAAAGGGAGGTTTCACAGTTGAGCCTGGTTCCCCTGCCTTCCTTGGGGTCTCGGTGCTGGGAACCTGAGTTATCCTCAGGTAATAATAACTGTTTGTGGACCAGCCTCAAGACGGCGGTAACCCTACTGCCAGGCAGGCATCCTCCACAAGCAATGCTCCTGTGTAGTATGAATCGGATCTTTCTTCCCTCAGAATCTTCTCACCCATTCATTCTTCCCTGATCCGAGGGATTAACTGGTAAAACAGCAAATAGAATAACTTTGTTTTTCATTCAAACAAATCAAAGTTATGTTATAAAATATAGTCAATTATTTGTAGAAGTGTCATTACTATTGTAGCTGCTTCACTATAAAATATCTGAAAGACTTAAGTCTGTTGGGTGACAGAGAATCACAATAGATCAGGAAGCCAGAAGGGTTGTAGAAAGGAGATGGAAGAAGAAGAGGGGAAAAGGGCAAATTGATAAAGGACTAACATGGGGCCACCTGTGATAGGTGCTGAAGGGACCAGAGGGTGACTTGAAGAGAAAGTACAAAATATTTATCTCATCCTTCTCCAGACTCTTATCTGTGACCTAGGAAGTAAACAGTTTATTTTCTGTCATGGATTACATCTGACAATATTGCAGGAGAAGAATGAGTACTTAAGATTCCAGGAATCAATGAATTCATTCTAGAGCTCAGCTTCATTGGTTCAAAGGCAGACAAAGTTCAAAAAACACAGCAAGTTTGTCTCACCCATTGGAAATTCCTGATAAAGTCGATTTTAGACCTTGTTAAGGTACAATTGTTTTTTTCTTTTCCCCTTGTTTTGATTAGTTCAAAAGGCCACCAACTTTACAGACAGCCTTTAAACTTGCTCTATTAACTTTCCCTGGGAGCATAACAGTCCAGTAAACAGTGCTTCAGACAGCCCGCTTTCCTCTGTGAGAACTGTGTGGCTGGTCAAAAGGGACCCTCGGGGATGGGGCTTCATACAAGAAGAAAGAAATACAGGCTGCCAACAAGCCACTCTGAAAAGACAATAAGGAAAATGTCAGGTGCTGAATTTTATTTGTGTATCAATCATTTCATGAACAGCTTCCATTATTCCTGTTCACCGGCCAACTTTTACTTGAATGGTTGCTATTTTTTTTTTTTTAACCTTTTATGTAATTTCTTTTTCCTCCAGGTAGAGAGGCATTTTAATTTTTTTAACTCCAAAATCACTCCCAATTTACAAAGTATGGCTTCAAAGATCCAACAAATAAAATAAGAGTAGTTTTATGTCATTAACTACAGAACTCTGATTGATGTGATATGATGTATGTGATCACTCACCTAGAGGCAGGCATCCTGGAATGTGAAGTCAAGTGGGCCTTAGGAAGCATCACTTCAAACAAAGCTAGTGGAGGTGATGGAATTCCAGTTGAGCTATTTCAAATCCTAAAAAATGATGCTGTGAAAGTGCTGCACTCAGTATGCCAGCAAATTTGGAAAACTCAGCAGTGGCCCCAGGACTGAAAAATGTTATTTTCATTCCAATCCCAAAGAAAGGCAATGCCAAAGAATGCTCAAACTACTGCACAATTGCACTCAACTCACACACTAACAAAGTAATGCACAAAATTCTCCAAGACAGGCTTCAACAGTTTGTGAAACATGAAATTCCAGATGTTCAAGCTGGTTTTAGAAAAGGCAGAGGAACCAGAGATCAAATTGCCATCTGTTGGATCATCAAAAAAGCAAGAGAGTTCCAGAAAAACATCCACTTCTGCTTTATTGACTATGCCAAATCCTTTGACTGTGTGGATCACAACAAACTCTGGAAAATTCTGAAAGTGATGGGAATACCAGACCACCTGATCTGCCTCCCGAGAAATCTGTATGCTGGTCAAGAAGCAATAGTTAGAACTGTACTTGGAACAACAGACTGGTTCCAAATTGGGAAAGAAGTATGTCAAGAATGTATACTGCCACTCTGCTTATTTAACTTATATGCAGAGTACATCATGAGAAATGCTGGGCTGGATGAATCACAAACTGGAATCAAGATTGCCGGGAGAAATATCAATAACCTCAGATATGCAGATGACACCACACTTGACTTCACTTCACACTAAGTGAAGAACAAAAGAGTCTCTTGAGGAAAGTGAAAGAGGAGAGCTAAAAATTTGGCTTAAAATTCAACATTCAGAAAACTAAGATCATGGCATCTGACCACATCACTTCATGGCAAGTAGATGGGGAAATAGTGGAAACAGTGAGAGACTTTAATTTTGGGGATCTCCAAAATCACTGCCAATGGTGACTGCAGCCATGAAATTAAAAGACGCTTGCTCCTTGGAAGAAAAGTTATGACCAACCTAGACAGCGTATTCAAAAGCAGAGACATTAGTTTGCCATCAAAGGTCTGTCTAGTCAAACCATGGTTTTTCTAGTAGTCATGTATGGATGGGAGAGTTGGGCTTTAAAGAAAGCTGAGTGCCAAAGAATTGATGCTTTTGAACTGTGGTGTTGGAGAAGACTCTTGAGAGTCCCTTGGACAGCAAGGAGATCCAACCAGTCCATCCTAAAGGAATTCAGTTCTGAATATTCTTTGGAAGGACTGATGCTGAAACTGAAACTCCAATACTTTGGCCATCTGCTGTGAAGAACTAACTCATTTGCAAAGACTGTGATACTGGGAAGGATTGAAGGCAGGAGGAGAAGGGGATGACAGAGGATGAGATGGTTGGATGGCATCACTGACTCA
Source organism: Oryx dammah (assembly GCF_014754425.2). NCBI lineage: Eukaryota > Metazoa > Chordata > Mammalia > Artiodactyla > Bovidae > Oryx > Oryx dammah. The sequence continues at coordinate 32,627,360 of NW_024070193.1, forward strand.
ATGGACATGAGTTTGATTGAACTCTGGGAGTTGGTGATGGACAGGGAGGCCTGTGTGCTGCAGTCCATGGGGTTGCAAAGAGTAGGACACAACTGAGTGACTGAACTGACTGAACTAGCTAGAGCTAGCATGCCTAGGTCAGGAAGGCTGACAAAGAAGAACAGTTCTGGAACGCATTTGTAAAATTTTATTTGCTCATCTGATATAAGGAATTATTCACTAGTTGCTCATTGCCTATATTCAAAGGTCCCAACTTAGATATTTAGTTTTAGAAATAGATCGAGTCTTAGGGATTAATGTTCATAAAGGTCAAATATGTTTCATCTCCAGGGTCAACTCTCATTGATTGGGCATGGTCATTGGGAATACTATGTTAAGTAGGATTCAGTCTGGGTCCAGTCTGGGTTCTGAGCAAAATGAGCCATGATAAACTTCTGTGTCCACCATGAGTGTAGAAATGGGGTAGAGCTGATGGAGATATAATAGTTGTCATTCTGGCTGTAGCCCAACCCGTTAATTTACACATGACAAAACTAACGCCCTTAGGGTAAAATGACTTAAACTTCAGTCATTCCAGGACGTAATAGAAGACCCAGAGACACAATTTAAGTATAGACCCGAGTTCCTCACACTATCCACAATGAGCACGTATGATAAACAGATGGGTGAATATTTTTCCATCAGCCTATTGCAGTTTCTTGCCTTTGCTAATTTCAGATTTATATGATTAGATATATCTTCCTTTCGAGTATAACTTTTGTAAAAATATTATGAGAGTGGAAACACTTCACACTTTATATTTTTATATGAGTTATTCTTTCAGATAATTTGCCACAGCAACATAAAAGAGAATGAGCGCAAAGGGTTCTCTATCTGGGTGAAGGAGATCAAGAGGGTGTTCACTGGGGACTTAACAATTTTACCGGTGATAGGATAGAAGGGAGACATAGAAATATATGGCTTGGGAAGTAAGGAGATGTGGTATTATATTATTTGCTGTCTTTATCCCCCTTGAATACTCTCACATTGCCAGAGTTCTTCAGCATCCTGGCTTAGCCCTGCTTCTGTCTTTAGAGCTATTTCCATAAATTTGGAATATTTCTATGTTGCATGCCTTTCCTACTTTTACATCTCATGTTCAAATTTCACCTTATAAGCATGATTCCCTTCCTCTCTTTTTAAAAAATAGCACATTCCATCCCATCCCTCTGTCCCTTTCCCCTAACATGTTTTATTCATACTTCGTTTCACATGACCACTGTAAATTCTTCCCGGCTGTATTTGTACAACATAGCATCTGACACGGAATGTCTTTTACCTTTGTAACAAATGATTTGTTTGCTTTTCTCCCCTGTTTCTAGATTGTACACTTTGTGATAAGCACAGCTGCTTTGTTTCTGGCAGGTTTCTCAGCCCAAAGAATAGTCTCTGGCACACTGTAGGTCTGCAGTGGAACCTAATACAGTCTGTGAAACCTAAACTGGTCCCTATCTGATCCTTTCTAAAAAAGGCTTGCTGACCCCTACTACAGAGCATTACTAGGGATGAAAGTAGTCAACAGCAGTCATAGCTGTCTCTCTGTAACTGACTGAGATAATCTGCCGAGAAGGTGAAGAGATTGAAAGAAGGAGGTAAAATAACAGAGTCGATGCCCCAGACCTTCAAGCTGCAAACCTCTGAGCAAATTCTGGATCTGTGCATTCTATTCTATGACCCTAATTCCTACAGGTCGTTAACTTTACTGCTTATTTTTAAAAAACTATTAATACCTGAGGTCTGGTTTCACCAGAAGGCAGTTGGGGCTGTGAATCAGGCTTCCCCTGTCTTGATCTTAACACATGAATAACCAAGCTTTTTCTTGTATCCCTTACTCATCCTGAACCAAATCTCCATCCATTTCCCACAGTTCACTTCACACAATATTGCTTCTGGACTGCAAGTGCCTGATTTTTCGACTGGATAGTAAGATGGTTATTTGACCCCCAAACCAGATCTTATTGTCTTCCCTGCTCAAGTAGACTGCCTCAGCTTTTGTTTGTCTTTCCTCAATTTATCACCGTCTTTTGGTATTACTTCTACTTTAGATCAATATGAAAATTTCAATGCTGGTTTCTAAATCCTTATTCAAGTTACTAATTAAAATATTGAGCATCACAGGACTAAAAACAGAGCCTTTTGATGTACACCTAAAAAGCTCCCCAAGCTTTAATAAGATCCCATATATAAGCTAATTTAACCGATTATAACTCACACAGATTATATGATACAGTCTTAACTTGCCCTTCTGACCACGAGGTTACTATGAGGATTTTTTTTTTTAAATTCTTTACTCTACTCAATAATAGATGCACAGCAGTAGCATCCTGTGACATCTTAGTTATTTCTTGTGTGCTCAGTCACTTCAGTCATGTCGGACTCTTTGCGACCCCAGGGACGTAGCCCCCCAGGCTCCTATGTCCTTAGCATTCTCCAGGCAAGAACACCGGAGTGGGTTGCCATGCCCTCCTCCCACCCAAGGACTGAACCCTCATCTCTTCTGTGTCCTGTACTGGAAGGCAGATTCTTTCCCTCTAGTACCACCTGGGAAGCTGGGTATAAAAGGAGAATGTCACCTTTCTAACCTGTTTAGAAAACCAGATGATGACTGTCCCTTGCTTAAAACCATCCAAGTCTTCTGTGGCACACACAGTGATGACCATCAAATATCCCAGGTGCTTCTCTAGGTTTTACAGATCCCTTGCCATTAGGCAGAGTCTGGTTACTAGATCAGGCAAGGTAATATGATGAGAAGTGACAGGTGTCCCTCTCTGGTGGAAACAGTGACAATCCCATATGAATTTCTACAGTATCTCTTTCCCCTGCCTTGGTGGTTAAGGATGACTGGTACTCTTGGTGGTGTAGCTACTAGATGGCAGAGCCTCCGTTGCCTACGTCCCTGAACTACTATGTGGAGAAGAGCCCCCTGCTTACGTGATGGGGGTCACGTGATGGTGTACTATCTCCACCTCACTTCTTCTCTAGCCACACTGACCTTGTCATTGGTCCTGGAGGATGCCACACCCTTTCTAGACCTGAAGTTTTCCTGCATGTTCGGCTCTGGGAATCCAAGTTTCCTCTGCCTCAGCTGCCTTTCTACCCTCTCTGGACTTGCTTCGACTATTTTTCCTTCAGATCCTAACTGAAATACCACTTTCTGAGGGAAATTTCTTGACTCATTCATATTGTCTTAGAACTCCTATTACTATATGCTTTCATGACATCCTGTATCTCTCCTTCAAAGTGCTTTGCAACACTGCAGTTATAAAATGTGCAACATTTTAATTTAACTCTATTTCTTTTGCTAGAATATACATTCATCAAAGTAGGGGCTTTGTTGAATTCACAACTGTAATACCAACACCTTGTGTAAAGCTGGTGCACAACCCTCCAATTACTGATAACTACTGGATAGTCCCATGAAGTTGGAGAAAAGACAAACCCAACAGATTTTACACTTGTCCTTGAATTCCTCTAGTCCAGTTATCTGATTTCTTTTGATCTTTAAAGGCCAAGGCACTTAATATTATGCTTGAAATAGAATTACCTTCTCCTTTAAATTTAGCTTATCAGAGCTCCACATGATGTGTCAAACAGAGAAAGAAAATGGGTGAAAAGGACAAAGATGATGAAATCTGGTGTCCAGCTGTGCAAGACAGTCATGAGAAGAATGGAAACCGGAGTAGCAGATACGCTACAGGGTTTACGGATATGGGGATGGGTGGTTCTGTGAGACCCGGGCTTTTAAGAGGAAGGGTGATATTTAAAGGCAGGTACAGGTGCCAAGAACAGTTCCTGCCTTTCCTGGGGCCCAGGCACAAACTACAGATTAACCTTTTATCTGCAGCCATGAGCAGACCACCCCCCTCAGTTCAACTGTATCACCTACAAAAACAAATAACTTGCTGCTCCTACAGTGCCTCGCTTGGTACGGGGGGCAAACTTGTAACAAATTACGGCTGAATCATCGATTCTGCTCTTTGGAGTTAATGAACCATTTAAAGTCATTTTATACAGTTATTTCCAAAATCTGGAATCTCTCAGTCAAACCTAATGTAAGCATCTCCAGGGCAGAAAAGTGTCAAGGTTAATAGTGGCTTTTGAGTATGATGGTAAACTCGGCTGGTATCTGAAGACGTGTGCCTGTCTCTAGCAGGAATGGGGATATATGCATGTGTTTCCAGTGCCACATACTGAAAGACACGTGACAGTGGACTGAAAACAGTTTTACATATATTCTCAGTTTCTGGGTACATATATGTATGTATATACATACAAATATGCATATGTATGTATGTACTTATGTATGTATCTGTGTGTGTGTGTGTGTGTGTGTATGGTCTCCCAGGTGGTGCTAATGCTAAAGAAGCTGTCTGCCAATGCAGGAGATGTAAGAGATGTGGTTTCCATCCCTGGGTCAGGAAGATCCCCTGGAGGAGGGCATGGCAACCCACTCTAGTATTCTTGCCTGGAGAATCCCATGGACAGAAGAGCCTGGCAGGTTACAGTCCATAGGGTCGCATAGAGTCATACATGACTGAAGCACATTTAATCCCAGAAAATATCTTAAGAACTAACTTTCAAAATGAAAAACAAAAACTAATTTGCATCTATGAGTGAGTGATGGTCACTCAGTCGAGTCCGACTCTTTGTGACCCTATGGACTGTAGCCCACCAGGCTCCTCTGTTCATGGAATTCTCCAGGCAAGAATACTAGAGTGTGTTGCCATTTTATTCTCCAATTTGCATCTATATTGTACTATAAATGGAATGATCTGCAATAAAATCTATCAGTTGTGGCTCTTCTTTCTCAATCTGAATGCACACATTCTAGTCTTGACCATTAATGTTTCAAGACTGGATACAGGATAGCAGTTGATGACTGGTAGTCAGGTCAACCCCAGAAGACAATGGGGATCAGGTGACCCTATCTTTTCTCCAACCACAGGCCCTTCCTCTAAAGGAATTGGGAGCCAGAGCTTCTATTGTTATTCATGTTACTTAGGTATTCCTCAGCATTTCTCAAGTAACTCTTACTGACATAGCACTTTTAAAATCCTAAAAATACCCCCATGACCCTCATCACTCTATAATTTCCCCCATTAAGTGTGGTGGACTGGTGACTGTGATCATCTCTCATGTCCAGAAACTAGATCCTCCTCAACTGGAATGAACGTTGAAGGAGGTTCTTTCCTAGAGTTTACAGGTAAGAGCATAATGCAGTCAGTACCTTGACTGCCTAAGTAACAATCCCAGTCTAGTTCCACTGGTTTTCTGTCCTATGGAAATGAAAGATCATAAATGAGAATTATTTTAAGCTGCTACACTGTGGTCATTTGTTATATAGCAATAAAACACTAATACAGAATACATTAAAATTAGAAACTTGATCTATATTTCAGAAGCTTACCCTCCATTTAGGAAAATAGGTTTTTTATTTTCTACATGTTGGGCTACCCAGGAGGTACTAGTGGTAAAGAATCTGCATGACAATGCAGGAAACATTAGGAGATGTGGGTTCGATCCCTGGGTGGGGAAGATCCCCTGGAGAAGGGCATGGAAACCCACTCCAGTACTCTTTCCTGGAGAATCCTATGGACAAACGAGCCTGTAGGGTTACGATCCATGGAGTCACAAAGAGTCAGACATGACTGAGCAACTAACACTTCCTTTGAGTTGAGTTGAGTTCAGTTCAATCACTTAGTCATGTCTGACTCTTTGTGATCCCATGGACTGCAACACTCCAGGCCTCCCTATCACCAACTCCCAGAGTTTACTCAGACTTATGTCCATTGAGTTGGTGATAGGGAGGATAGGTTACTGCATCTAACCATCTCATCCTCTGTCATCCCTTTCTCCTCCCACCCTCAATCTTTCCCAGTATCAAGGTCTTTTACAACAAGTCAGTTTTTTGCATCAGGTAGCCAGAGTATTGGAGTTTCAGCTTTAGCATCAGTCCTTCCAATGAATATTCAGGACTGATCTCCTTTAGGATGGACTGGTTGGATCTCTTTTCTGGCCAACAGACTCTCAAGAGTCTTCTCCAACACCACAGTTCAAAAGCATCAATTCTTTGGTGCTCAGCCTTTTTTTTATAGTCCAACTCTCACATCCATACATGACTACTGGAAAAACCATAGCTTTGACTAAATGGACCCTTGTTGGCAAAGCAATGTCTCTGCTTTTTAATATGCTGTCTAAGTTGGTCATAGCTTTTCTTCCAAGGAGCAAGTGTCTTTTAATTTCAAGGCTGCAGTCACCATCAGCAGTGATTTTGGACTCCCCCAAAATAAAGTCTGTAACTGTTTCCATTGTTTCCACATCTATTTGCCATGAAGTGATGGGACCAGATACCATGATCTTAGTTTTCTGAATGTTGAGTTTTAAGCCAACTTTTTCACTCTCCTCTTTCACTTTCCTCAAGAGGCTCTTTAGTTCTTCGCTTCCTGCCATAAGTGTGATGTCATCTGCATATCTGATGCTATTGACATTTTATGCCGGCAATCTTGATTCCAGCTTGTGCTTCATCCCTACATGCTCACTTTTACCCAATCCCCCAAAAGCAAAGTACTTTATCATATTTTGAAGTGTCAAGTCAGTGTCAACCTTCCATCTACTCCACTAAAGCTTTATAAACTCCTACCGTGTAGCATGCTGTTAAAGTGCTGCATTCAATATCCTGGCAAATTTTGAAAACTTAGCAGTGGCCACAGGACTGGAAAAGGCCAGTTTTTATTCCAATCCCAAAGAAAGGTAATGCAAAGAATGTTCAAAATACTGCACAATTACACTCATTTCACATGCTAGCACAGAAATGCTCAAAATTCTCCAAGCTAGACTTCAACAGTATGTGAACTGAGAACTCCCAGATGTTCAATCAGGATTTAGAAAAGGCATAGGAATCAGAGATCAAATTGCCAACATCCGTTGGATCATTGAAAAGAGAATTGCAGAAAAACCTCTATTTCTGCTTTATTGACTATGCCAAAGCCTTTGACTGTGTGGATCAAAACAAACTGTGGAAAATCCTTGATGAGATGGGAATACCAGAGTCACCTTATCTGCCTCCTGCAAAACGTGTATGCAGGTCAAGAAGCAACAGTTAGAACCAGAGATGGAACAATGGTCTGCTTACAAATTGGGAAACAGTATGTCAAGGCTATATATTGTCACCCTCCTTATTTAACCTACATGCAGAATGCATCATGTGAAATGTGAGCTGGAAACAATGGAAACAGTGATGGACTTTATTTTCTTGGGCCCCAAAATCACTGCAGATGGTGACCATAGCCAGGAAATTATGAGACACTTGCTCTTTAGAAGAAAAGCTATGGCAACCCTAAACAGCATATTAAAAAGCAGAGATACTACTTTGAGGACAAAGTTCTGTCTAGTAAAAGCTACGGGTTCTCCAGTAGTCATTTAGGGGTGTTAGATGTGGGCCATAAAGAAGGTTGGATGCTGAAGAATTGATGCTTTTGAACTGTGGTGTTGAAGAAGACTCTTGAGAGTTCCTTGGACTGCAAGGAGATCAAACCAGTCAATCCAAAAAGAAATCAACCCTGAATATTCATTGGAAGGACTGGTGCTGAAGCTGAAGCTCTAATACTTTGGTGACTTAATGCTAAGAACTGGCTCATTAGAAAAGACCCTTATGCTGGGAAAGATTGAAGGCAGGAGAAGGGGACAACAGAGGACGAGATGGTTGGATGGCATTACTGACTCAATGGACATGAGTTTGAGGAAACTCTGGGAGATGGTGTAGGACAGTGAAACCTGGTGTGCTGCAGTCCATGGGGTCACAAACAGACACAATTGTGCGACTGAACCACAACATTAACCATGCAACCAGGTACCATATACTGTGGTGGGCCCTGGGATCCTGAAATAGTGTCTGTTCTGAGGAGGATCCTAGATTGGAAGTATGAAAGCACCTACATGGGAGATGTATAGCTCTTTGCTGTGAAAAATCACAGGGAACACTGGGTTGTGGATAACTCATTTTTCTCTGGGCAAGAAAGCCTTCTTAAAAGAAATGACAACAAAAATTAATACTGAATTTCAAAAGGCTCAAACGTGCCTTCCAATATTAGGTTCAAACAGGTCTCATAATATTTCCAGACAATTTCACCCAGTGATTGTGTTTTAAATTTTTTATTGTTCAGTGGACACAGTGGTGCATTTAATTGCTTTCTTGGAAATTGTGGGGCCATTTATGCAAAATAAGAGTCATTGTCTCTGCTAGGTAAAACCTATCATTGCACCCAAAGTCGTTTAACTTGATTCCTTAGAAAGTAAAATCTCAAGAGTTGAGGAACTTGACAAGTAGTTGCTGTTGATGAAAATTAAAATGCCTTTCCCTACTTTCCTCTTAAATACATTTGCCTGGATTTGAGAAAATAGACTTTTGAAGAGAGAGGAACTGATTACATTTCCACAACTGTAACCATATAGCGGGAGGATAATGAGGATCACAGAGGAACTCAGCATCATAACTCTTTAATAATTTTTAAGAGGGTCAAGAGAACCAGTCAAGTATCTGTGTATGTATAGAGGTACGACTCAGGTTCTCATTTGAAACTTCTGTCCTCTAAAAGAAAATGAAACAAGTACATTTGCTCTGCAATTTTCTCTCTTTTAAATTCAATTCCATATTTCTTCTTGTGAATTGCAAATTGACCTTCAATTTTATGATCTTTTAGAATAATACAGCAAGGTCAAGAATATGAAAGGCTATTATCATACAAAGATCATTTCTATGCAAAATACATATGCAAATATACACATGCACATACATGTCTTCTCATTTATACTGGCTGACTTATTTGGAACTGAACAAAATGGAATCTTGAAAGATGATGTCTTCCTAGGTTTCTTATGTCTAAGACCCAAGAATAATGACTATTGATCTTTGGTCCACCTTATAAAAAGAAATGCACTTTATCCATTGGTTCACCATTAATGGCTCTCACATAACAATAGGCAGTAAAATTCAAAGTGCAAATTGATATTAAAAGGGCATGAATAAGAGACCATTAAATGCAATTACAATAGAAATGAAAGAAAGCAACCTGCTGAGAGAGAGAGAGAGAAAGAAGGGAGAAGGCGAGTGCCTATTAGGGGTGTGGCTTTATGATAAATGCAGCAAGAAAAGCTTTACTGAAAACCTAGGAGAGTTTAGCAGAGCTAGGAAGGAAGGAGGAAATTCAAAGGGTCAAGCTACTTTACATTACTGAGGTACTCTTCATAAGCCAGTTCAGCTCATTGGGGACGATTGACTGATAGCAGTCAAATGACCCCACACAAACACACCCGGACACTCTACCCTTATCTGAGTCCCTATTTGAAATTTTTGCCACTAGCATTACTCTTCAGGTAACCTTCTTGATGTCTATTACTGTCAAACCTGGTTAAGGATTAAGGTATTTCTTGAGCACACAATTCAACTAGGTAATAACAAACGTATATTTGTTTAATTCACTTTAGCACTTTCAGGCATCTAGCAGGCAACACAGCTCCAAGGAAATGAGACATGAAATAGGTTAGTTTTGCTGGGAGTTAAAAGATGCAATGGGGTTAGACTAATTGTCTGATATTCAGTGACAGTAGATGGAGGAATCTGAAGCTGCTGAGATGCTGAGAGCAGATTGGGGGAAAGGGATGAGGCAGGAGCAAGAGTACTATGTGCCACTTTACATCTGTCAGTTCACTTAGTCTCAAACCAACCTATACAAATAGAACACTTATCTCCACTTTAACTACCAAGACACCAAATGTCACCTGAAAGAAGTGGCACCATGGGTGCCAGAAAGTGTCAACAGAGTGTCTCCAATGCCACGGGGACCAATCCCAAGATTCTGGATCCTACTTCTTGCCCAAAGAATCTCTGAGAGGAGGTGGTGTAGGCAGCAACTGAGAAGACTCAGATGATCTTGGGTCCAATCCAAGGTGTGCTACTAACTAACTATATGGCTTTGATCACTTATGGACCCTTTTCAACCTCAACTTTCTTATCAATAACTTGGGAACAACAAGAGTGCCTGTTACATGTAAGGTGCTATCTGGCATGAGGACTTCTATCTAGTACACTCAGGAAACTCCTAGTAATATCAACAATATGAAGCACAAAGAGGTTGTGTATCAGTTCAGTTCAGTTCAGTCGCTCAGTCATGTCTGACTCTTTGCAATCCCATGAACCACAGCAAGCCAGGTCTCCCTGTCCATCACCAACTCCCAGAGTCCACCCAAATCCATGTCCATTGTGTCAGTGATGACATCCAACCATCTCATCCTCTGTCATCCCCTTCTCCTCCTGCACTCAATCTTTCCCAGCATCAGGGTCTTTTCAAATGAGTCAGCTCTCCACATCAGGTGGCCAAAGTATTGGAGTTTCAGCTTCAACGTCAATCCTTCCAATGAACACCCAGGACTGATCTCCCTTAGGATGGACTGGTTGGATCTCCTTGCAGTCCAAGAGTCATCTCCAACACCACAGTTCAAAAGCATCAATTCTTCTGTGCTCAGCTTTCTTTATAGTCCAACTCTCACATCCATACATGACTACTGGTTTGATCAAAGAACTGGCTTCTGTGAATGCTGTAGAACAAGGGATTCATTATGAAGCTAGTCCTTGCATGATTGTATAAGCTGATGGGGATGCTTAGGCAGGCTGTGGTCTCTGCATCTAGTGTTGAGCTCAGCATCACCAGAGGTGAAGCAGACTAGCAGTAAGGAAGGAAAGCCAGATATGGATGAGCAAAATGATGACATGGAACCCACATGGACAAGCAGAACCTGTGCTCTCCCACTTTGCTCTCCCACATGGATACATGTCTCCCACCTTGATGTGGTGTTGAGATGCAGAAGAAGCTGGCTCACTCTATACTTGGACCGGAGTGCAGAGAATCTAGTGGACTACCTGTGGTCCATGTGCTGCCCCAGCCAATAACATGCACCGACAACAATGTATTCAAGCTTCATGCACCCACCCTAACCTTATAAAGATATGGTTGCTGCATTGCATCTGTCTTGCAAATAATGTACATAATTTCTCTTGTGGCTAACACTAAGTTTCATGACACAGGGAAGGGAATTCTGGGAAAAGCAGGTCCAGTTTAGCCAAATTGACAAAGTACAAGCCAACACATTCTGGAACACACATGTTCCAGTCTCAATAGAGGCCAGTTCCTTTATATTTTAAAATATAAATAAAGATGTTCTCTAGAGACAACAGCCTGACTCTTCCTGGAAACCACTTTCTGATGGGCAATAATAAATGCGGATCTAAACCCGTTCTCATCTGGACTTCCTGGAATCTAAGACCTTGCTTCTTACCAGCTTTGGAGCAGTAACTGCTGCCCAGGCACCGTATTTTCAGTGCCATAAACATTATACTTCTCACATATCAGGTTTATTGAACACGTCTTTATTTAAAAAGCTCTGTGGACTCCTACTACAAGATGACCGAAACCAAACTCCTTAAGTTGTCCTTCCTATCTGGTCTCACACAGCTTTTTATTTTACTAGCTTTGTACCCCTATCCCATTCTGATCTACTTTTAAGATAGCCCCTCCAAATCATATTGTAGTAGGCAGTAGGTATGTCACCCACTAGATAATAAGTTACTCATGAATAGGGGCTGACTCAGTAAATGGTTGAATTATATGGATGTATCAAAGAACAAATATTGTCTATGTCTATTTTTCATTCACGTTCATTCAATTATTTGACAAGTTTATACAGATACGTTTCTATAAGCCAGGTACTCTATTCAGCATACATAAAAGGGATGAAAGCGCCATGATCCTAGTCCTTGTGGAGTGAACATTCTATTCAGGAGTCAGATATTAAATAAAAGGTTTTGGGAAATCAATGTACAATCAGTCATTGTGATAAGGGCTGAGAGTGAAAATAAAATGATTGCTATTTTTATTAAGTAAATTCATTTTCAAAATGACTGATTCAGTCAAGAAATGTGATTTGTGGATAACAGAGAGCAACAGGAATTAGCCCAGTGAAGAATGGACAAGCAAATAAATTTGTCTTAGTGCAAGGCTCCAAGTAATTGAAGGAGCCCATTCAATTAATCATTTATTAGCTGCAAAGCATTCTGCTAGGTAAGAAGTGAGTGGGACCTCAAAAACTGCCCAAAGAACTTTGAGAAAATATCCAATCACAGGCTCAGAATGGTTATGTAATATGACTAAATTAAGTTTCTCTTAGAGAGAGAATAATCTTTGCAGAGAAGTTCAGCTCTCAGGGATCAAGGCCATGTTATAAGAGTTTGGATACTCCTGACCAGACTAAAGACTCTCAATAAATACATGAGGTATCAAACTCCTCAGACAACAATTTGGTAAAACCACCATTGAGCTTAGGGCATTGAATTTTAATAATGAATGTTAATCATTTATTTTGTATCCAGCACATAAAATTCCCAGATGCCTAGTACAGTGCCAAAAATGCACATGTGGAGAACAGCAGGTCCGAAATGATAAATCTTGTGATTCATACACCTTGCTTGCTGAAGGTCCCTAATGATTCGTTTCATCACCATAGAGCAAATTCCTCAACAAAATGTGTCCTCATCCCTGAATCCAAACTCCTCATTTTCTATTCACTTTGTCTTTCAGTTTAGTCTTTGTCAAAACACTTCCCTCTGAAGAATCTCCTCCTTATAAAAACTGTGCCTTTGATCACCTCCAAAACCTATGAAAGATTATGAGAGGTAAGAACAAAGAGAAGCTATTTAAAACATTGCCAACCATCTGATCTCTTTGTTGATTACACCTGTTTGTGATTTTTTTTTTCATGTCGTATTTTTGTTTCAGCTTGTCATGGGTGAGACAAGAAATTAAAAATGCATGTAAACATTCACTAAACAGAAGTTTTGATACGTCATGTGATGTTTAGAAACATAAGTAGGTTTCAATTAACTTCGTGGAAAATACACTTTGAATTCAAAGGAGTCTTTGTTTATCTGTTCTTTCATCCAATCCTCCCTATATTTATTCAATAAAGATATATCCAGCATATTTTAGGAGCCAGATATTAGTGATCTCATGGTAAGCAAGATAGGCATGGCATCTGCTTTTGGAGTGATAAGGTTAGAAAGAAATTAATACAATTTAATACACTACATTATATGCCTCTGTGTATGTCTGTGAGTATCTTAATACAATACACTCTGTATACATCTGTGTGTGTATACATGCACGTGTGTATTGAGGGTAAAATAACATCACAATACTTGTTTAATATCCTGCCTCTGAGAGTGTAAAATGACATTAGAACTTAAATTTAGTGAAGAGAAGCCAGCCTACAAAAATTTGGGAGAAAGGATGTTTAAGTTTGAAGAAGGAACAAGTTAAGAGGCTATGTCATGAGTTTGGCATGCTTGGGGAATCAAAAGAAATCCAAAGTGAATAAAGTAGAGAGAGGGTTGCAAAATGTGGTACAAGATGAAAGTGTAAACATAGGCAGAGGTTAGATTATTGTGCGTTTATTTCTATTAGGAGCTCTTCATTTCTGGTATTACAGATCTAAGGATTCCAAAGATTCACAAAACTCTTAATTTTTAGTGTACATTTGTTTTTTGTTATGCATCTGTGCATTTTTATAGTAGTCTTGACTCAAGGCAGTCTAAGAATTAAGACATGATCTGTTAATTTTATAGTTTTAATCCAGCATTGGCCTAATGTGCTTTTAATTAAAATGTTGGGTAGACACATCATAAATTGAGGATTAGCTTCTTTCAAAGTCTCATGACCCCTTCTATTAGTGACTGTAATATTTTGGTAGTTACACATTCTAATCCTAAATGGTTCAACTAGCTGTTATTTGAGGTTTTGTTTTTTTTTTTGTGCAGGAAAAGGAAGCATTTCATTAAATCATGCCAAGGGTCACAGTGTTAAACCTGTTTGAGAAGAAGGATAAAATTGGATTAGGAGTTGTTTTATTCTTCTTGAAATGTGCATTACACCAACATATCCTGAAATTGGTACAATAGGTAATTTTTAGACCTTGATAATAACTAAAAATGTAAACTTCTTACATTTTCATTTTCCACTAGTGTTTGGCAACTATCGTGTGAGAACAATGGAAGCAGATATATGATTCTATATTCAATATCCCAAAGAGATGATGAATGATAACACTTACAGTTTAAAAGAAAAATGGCCCTATTTCAAGTGTCCTTTCTGGAAGTTCTATGGCTGTTTTGGGAAAACTTCCTAAAAATACTAAGGCAGTAGAGACAAGAATGAAAAGAGTGAAATATAGTCTCCATTCTTTTTTTATGTTCCTAAGGATACTGTTTAACATACATCATTTTGACAAAGCCGACTTATTTATTAGATAAAACTTATGATCATTAAATAGCTTTCCAGATGCTATGTCCATGAATAGTGGAGTCTGAGAAGGTTCATTATACGAGTCAAAACATTGAAATATACCATTTTTAATGTGATAAATGTCTTTGTCTGCTTTACCCCATAACTTCAACTGAAATGACCTGACACATGAATAAATATTTATATCAGCTTTTATACTAAAAATGAAAAGGCTGCTTGGAAATCCTGTGTTGCAACTACTCATGGGTATTTGACTGATGATGATCTGTTTGTCTCTAACATAGAGCATGTTCTAAAATCAGCAAAATCAAAGAATATGTTGACACCTTATTCAATTCACAGCACAGCTCTGACTCTTTGGTTGGGTTTTCCCACCGAAGTGACTAGTTTTAGTGCTGTAAAAACACCGATCATTGTGGTTATGGGATTACAGTTAAAAGATATCGTTCTTTATGTGGTATGTTGGAAAGTTATCCTAAATCTTTAGTTTGTAGATTCAGAGACAAGTCTGGAATATTGATGGAACTGGAGGAGGACCACCTAGAAAGAAGACAGTAAAGTAGTAGTGATAAGGTCAGGACATATCATAAAAGACTAAATATCAGAGGACGGAATTAGAACTTTATCTGTGTGCATTGAGGAGCCTCTGAAAATTTTTAATCAGAGGAGTAACAGTGACATAGACTTCTCAACGTGATTTATTTGAGCAGAAGCTGCATGAAAGACGTATATAAGGAAGAGCTTTTCCCTTTACAGTGCATATATGACCTCTAGCAATTCCTTCCAGCAAGAGGTGGACTCTATTTCTTCTCCCCTTGACTGCACTGGCTGTGACTTGCTTTGGTCAAAAGGTCAGTGCAGAAGTGCTGCTATGTGAGAAGCCTAGAAGCCTCCTCTTCTGCTGCTTTGGAGCCCAGCTGCCATGCTATAAGGTAATAAATGTACTCCATGAGCATATGGAGAGACTCTGGAGAAAGAGGTGCCAGTGGAGATGGAGTCTAAGTAATAGACTGAGGAATACAGTAGAGCAGAGGTGCCCCAGGTAACAAGCAACCCTAGAGCTTAAAACACATGAGAGTTTTCTTGGGTCCCCAGTCCAGCCCTCTTGCCAGCTAAATGCAACTGATCAAGAAGACGAGCAGATGGATCATTCAATCTATGACAGAATCTTGAGAAATAGTAAATCACTACTGTTTTAAGCCATCCAGCTTGTGGCGGGGGGGAAGGGGGGCGGGTAGTAATTGCCCAGCAATAGAAAACCAAAATAGCATCTCACAGAGTGTTTTTCTCATAATCAAACTCAAGAAAGATTAATTAAGTTAGTAGCATGGAAACTGGTTTAGAGTTTACTAAGGTTATCCAGGGCTAATGAGAACGTGGTCTGGGCTTCATTATGCTTATATTTCCTCCTGTTATCTGGAAAGAAGTTGTATAGCAGGTAAAAATGTTGAATTTAGAAGTCACACAAAACTAGGCTACTAGCCTGCTGTCACCACTTAAAAACTTCATTCCCTTAGACTAACTCACTTAAAATACAGAGCTAATATTAGCCCCCACATAAGGAACTCAGTATAAAGATAAATGGGGGGAATATGTGAAATTACTTAGCACAGACATTTGCGTATATTAAGTTCACCATGAGGAGATAATGCTGGTATTTGGAAATATTGCCCTGTTTCCAAAGTTTCCTCTTTACCTCCCCAAGTGTCTTAAGTATTTTCAAAAGGGAGTCAAAGAAGAAATGCATAGAGAAATAGAAAACAACAATTCTTTGTAAGTATATTTAATTTGCAATATGATATTAGTTTCAATATATAGTGTTTCAATATTTTTATAGCTTATACTCTATTTAAAATTATTATAAAATACTGCCTATATTCTCTTTGCTCTATATTATGTGCTTGTATCTTACTTATTTTATATGTAATAAAATAAGTTCATACCTCTTATTCCCTATCCTTGTCTTGTCTCTAACCTCATCCGTCTCCCCACTGGTCACCATTAGTTTGTTTTTATATCTGTGAGACTGTTTCACCCCTGTGTTTTAGTTTTTAGAGTCCATCTATAACTGAAAACACATAGCAGAGTAAACAACAATTCTTGATGGTTGAGTTTCAGAGGCTTAGAGAGTTTGTGTTTCAAATGGCTCTGGCTTGAGGCCAGTCTCTGGATGATAAGAGAGTGTCTTCAACCTTCCCCTTGCTTCCTCCACCCCATTAGCCAAACTGGGGAGAAGGAAGAACACTCAGACTTTATGTTATAGGCTATAGCCTCTAAGAAGGGTCTGTTCTCTAGCACATTCTTCCCCAGCCAGGCATCTAATCCAAGTCCCAAGAGAGGAAGGACTATGGTAAATCCTGGATGAATCCAAGATAATCTCAGAGATTTGTGTCCCATTTATATTTTAAGGTAAAATAAACTAAGATTATGGCACCTGGTCCCATCACTTCATGGGAAATAGATGGGGAAACAGTGTCAGACTTTATTTTTTTGGGTTTCAAATCACTGCAGATGGTGATTGCAGCCATGAGATTAAAAGACGTTTACTCCTTGGAAGGAAAGTTATGACCAACCTAGATAGCATATTGAAATCAGAGACATTGCTTTGCCAACAAAGGTCAATCTAGTCAAGGCTATGGTTTTTCCAGTGGTCATGTATGCATGTGAGATTTGGACTGTGAAGAAAGCTGAGCACCAAACAATTGATGCTTTTGAACTGTGATGTTGGAGAAGACTCTTGAGAGTCCCTTGGACTGCAAGGAGATCCAACCAGTCCATTCTGAAGGAGATGAGTCCTGGGTGTTCTTTGGAAGGAATGATGCTGAAGCTGAAACTCCAGTACTTTCGCCACCTCATGCAAAGAGTTGACTCATTGGAAAAGACTCTGTTGCTGGGAGGAATTGGGGGCAGGAGGAGAAGGGGGTGACAGAGGATGAGATGGCTGCATGGCCATCTCATGGAAGTGAGTCTGAGTGAACTCTGGGTGTTGGTGATGGACAGGGAGGCCTGGTGTGCTGCGATTCATGGCTTCGCAAAGAGTCAGACATGACTAAGCGACTGAAATGAACTGAACTGAGACCTTAAGTTTCCTCTGTGCCCAGAAGCCCTCTGGGAGATAACAGTGGGTTAACAAACAAACAAAACATTTCTAGATATCTTGTCTTTCCTTCTGGGTTATCTCTACCTTGAGTTATTTTACAGGTCTACAAGTCATAGAATACTGACAGTAACACAAACACTTCTTATCCACAGAAATCCAAGTGGTATCCAATTAAATAAGATGACAGTTACTGCCCTGTGTATAGTGCCCAGTTTGGAACACATTTGAAAAATCATTTTGACAATCCTGATGTCCCTAAGTGTTTATCTTCTTTTGGATTTTCACTGGAAGCAGCTATGGCTTTTGTTCACCTTAAATTTCACCAAGAGTCATAATTATACCTCTGTACTAGTTTGCCAGAGCTGCCATAATGAAGTAGACAGATGGGGTGACTTAAACAATAGAAATGTATTTTTCTCGAGTCTGAAAACTAGAAATCCTAGATCAAGGTGTCTGTGGGATTAGTTTCTTCTAAGACCCCTCTCTTTGGCTTGCAAATGGCCATCTTTTTCTATCTGTCAGCACACTGCCTTCCGCTTGTGTCTGTGCCCTAATTTCTTCTTATAAAGACACCACTTAAATTGGATTAGTGTCCACTCATATAACCTCATTTTACCTTAATTCTCTCTTTAAAGTTACATTCTGAGGTACTGAGGTTTAGGATTTGAACCTATGTATTTGGGAGGGATATAGTTCAGCTCATAACAGTATCTTCAAAACAGTATATTAAAAATAGCTTCTTTAATACTTCTCCAGTGATGATTTCAGCCAAATAGACTTGTAAAAGAATATTTAAAATGTCCTAAGTGAGCTGACATTATGACTAGAGATTATGGGCTCCATTTCCACCACATGCACCAGTACATATACTTCCTATTATTCTTGGGTACTTTAGTGTGAAAGTCTTTCTTTTTATTGTTAGCATACTTTCATAGCTCTATTTTCAAATTCAATCAAATTGCTAACATCCTACCAAGTGTGGGGTATGATTCTCTTCACTGCCCCTCATCTCTGACCTACTACCCATATACATATTTTCAAGGGTGTGCAGAGTTAAGAAAATTGTGCTAAATAAAATTGACATAAGGTGAACTGAGGATTTCAAAGACTAGTAATGACAGTAACAAAAGGTTAAACTTCCAGAATCTCAATACCTAACTTTATCTAGGGGAAGTCACACATTGACTTCCACTCTCTGGTTTATCCATCACTGGGCTTGGATAACACAAAGTTGAAAACAACATCAAGGGCAATGTCAAAGGATGTGAAATGAGAAGATCCAAGACATGAACAAATTCTTCTAAATTCTCTTGGTAAACTCTCCTGGCATACTGGAAGGAGTCTGGCTTTGGAGTCTAAGAAATTTCTGGCAGTATGGCAAACAGATATGAGAAATCTGAGATGAAATTATAGCTTTTGTTTACATGATTTTGTGAATACAAACAACTCCCATTCATTGACTTGAAAAAAAAAAGCAAAAATATTACTGCCTAATGTCCCAAGTGACCTAAGAATTTGAGCTCTTAGGAGACAGAGGTCTGATCCCTCTCACTCATGGCTATATCCATCAGCCAAAGAAAAAGGCTTCAACCTAGTAGGTGTTCAGTACATATTACTGAATGGAATGAGTGAAAATCACCGAAGCTCTTTGGATTTCAATTTTTTATAACTGAAACAAGCAGGTAAGTGATAGTATTCACTGAACAGTACTAGTGTAAGGAATAGATGTGAGAGTATGCATGGAGTTCCTAGATATAGCAGGAACTTAGCAGGAATTTCAGACAGAATATTCTCCAGTTCCTCTGCAAACTGTCTTCAGACTGGCCACCAGTCTGTGAAACACACTCCTGTGTTTGGTTCCCAGTTTAGGGTCTAGATCAGACCCCAGCACAGCTACTTGTACATTTATTGACATTCCTATTCCAGGGAAGAGTCAGATGAAATGACCTCAAAGTGTCCCTTATTCAAAGATACCTTTTCTGGTGCTTCTCATGGTATTTACCTTTAATTTCTACTCAACAAATATTTACTGAATGAACCAATGGCTTTCAGTCATGAAGCCTTTACCCTCTTTTTCCCTCTCCCACATTTCAGAAATTTCCCTTTCATAGATTTTGGGACGATCATAGGTATTAATTCCATTTTGAACCTGGCTGAGTTCTGACTCTAGGTTTTGAAAAAAGGCTTAGTGCTCAAATTGGACTTTTAGACGTGTGACAATTTACCAAAAGTGTAAGAGCTCCAGGAAAATTCTCTTAAGTCAGACTTTGGAGTGACCTCTAGAAAGTGATGGCATTAGCTCTGAGAGCAGCTGGCAGGTTCACTTTGGTGTCAGTATCTAGAGGGAGAGGTGAAGACCTCCTTCTCGCCCACCTCAAGGGTTCGACAAGCTTTCACCTGACAGTTTTAGCTGCAGAAGAATTCTGGGCACAACAAAGCACAGAAAATGGAATACCATATAAAACAACAAATAACCCTGTGAGGGGGAGAAACCTCTCTCTCCCTTTTTTAAGTGCCCTGGTGGTAGAAGGACTCAGAGTCCAGAGGCGTGGATGCTCAGTATCCACAGTGCTTTTTTATTTAGATAATTTTTGTAGCATTTACTCCTGGGCCTTTGTCTCCTTTTATCACATTCACACAAAATAAGGCCAGATAGCACACAAACTGGAAACTGTGTGAGAGAGAGGAAGAGACTGAGAGAGCATTTGAAAATGTCCGCCTAACCTCCATCTGATTTGGTTTTAATTAACTACTTCTTCTGCTTCAGAATCGCCCTCAGGAGGAACTTAAAAAAACCTCAGACTTCAGAATGTGCAGATTCTCCTCAAGCCCCTTCTGCCATTCTTCATGTGGCACCAAACACGATCACAGTCTGAAATGTTGAGCAGGAATATTTTAAAGAAAAAGCATCTCTAAAAGGTCGCCACAGAACACACATATGCAGCGTCTGTCTCTTTAAAAAGGATTAGAAATTGCACCAAATGGCAAAAGGCACTACTGGTGACTTCACCACTCCCCGGGAACAAGCAAAGGATCTTTGGAAATTGTATTAACTCTTTCAGGTAAGGCTGGGGCATGGACCCCTACGCTGCTGTGTTAGCTTCATCAGATGTCTGTCTTTGTAGGTAGCACTGAGATTTCAAAAGCTCACCAGGCCATTTAAAGTTTGTATTTCTGTACCTCTCAGTGGTAATTGAGATGGAGCTCATTATTTTTCTTCTAAAATTACTTGTTTACTTTGTAAAAAAAAGTAAACATTTTCCTCAGGATGCTGAAAGGAAAAACTATTGCTTTTGGATTGGAGGTCAGTTCCAGGCAATGAAGTGAAAGAGGAAGAAGCATATTTTGAAATCATGTGAAGTATGTAACCAGGTCCTATCTTATACCAGGGTCAAGTCATCAAGGTGGCAGGTGAATCCCAGATAAGGTCCAGTCAAAATTACACTCGAAGTATCCTTAGAAAGATGCCATACTGGAGATCCACCTACCATCTCTCAAACAGTTCAGGTTAGCTTTTGAGCAAACATGTACATATTAAGGGTACTCTGGAGTTCTTTCAATCAGGTATAGTAAAACATGCATAGAGTAAGATGCTTGCTCTTGGAAGAAAAGCTATGGCAAACCTAGACAGCATATTAAAAAGCAGAGACATTACTTTTCCAACAAAGGTCTGTGTAGTCAAAGCTATGATTTTTCTAGTAGTCATGTATGGATGTGAGAGTTGGACCATAAAGAAAACTGAGCGCCAAAGAATTGATGCTTTTGAACTGTGGTGTTGGAGAAGACTCTTAAGAGTCCCTTGGACTGCAAGGATATCAAACCAGTCAGTCCCAAAGGAAATAAACCCTGAATATTCATTGGAGGGACTGATGCTTACGCTGAAGCTCTAATACTTTGCCACCCGATGTGAAATGCTGACTTATTAGAAAAGACCCTGATGCTGGGAAAGATTGAAGGCAGGAGGAGAAGGGGATGACACAGGATGCGATGATTGGATGGCATCACCATTTCAATGCACATGAGTTTGAGCAAGCTCTGGTAGATGGTGAAGGACAGGGAAGCCTGGCGTGCTGCAGTCCATTGGGTCACAAAGAGTCAGACATGACTGAGCGACTGAAAAACAAGAAAAAGACATTCAGACAGAGAAATGACTGTCATGAAGGAAAAGGCTTGCCCACAGTTACCTAGACACAGGAGGCAAGGCCCACCATACAGGATCACAATGGGAAGCACCAGTGTCAGAGAGGAAATGGAGACACCAAGGAGCAAACATGGGCAAGAGTCCTTATTGTGGCTTCTGTGGCAAAGGAGGGGTGAGGCAGGGTAAGCAGGCTTAGGATTGTTATAGTTTGAATAATTTCAGAGGTCTGTGGGGCAGAGGAACCTTTCTTTGTTGTCTGGTATCTGGTCCTAGGATGCTTAATGCAGTTGACAATGACCCAGAATAAGTGCCCAGTTAAGGAAGTAGCTGGAAGTATGGGCTCTGGATTGCTTTGCTTGCAAAGATGCATCTCAAGCAAGTTCTGCACTATCTCTAGGAATTAGCTAACATTGGGAGGGCCAGTGCCTCCAGAATTAGAAAGGCCCTAAGATGTCAAAGCATTTAACCACAAAATAAAAAGTCAAAGATACAAAATAAAAGGACATAAGATATCTATTTACCTACCTACCTACCTATCTTGGGATACAGCATCTACCTATGTATCCTTTTATTTTGATTCCCTGCCCATCAGGCAACTTTGGGATTTTCCTCTCAGGGCATTTGCTTTTTGGTCTACTCAGAGTCCAATCACCACTCATAATTCAGGTTGTTTGCTGGGGACTGGAGGAGGCATGGTCAGAGGATGAGAATCAAGGTTCTTCTCCCTGACCAAGGGTTGGTTTTTGACACAAGCAGTGGTAAAATTTCTCTGTCAGGGTTGAATCTTGCATAGAGCTTGCCCATATGATTTCAGTTCAGTTCAGTTCAGTCGCTCAGTCGTGTCTGACTCTTGGACCCCATGAACCACAGCATGCCAGGCCTCCCTGTCCATCACCAACTCCCAGAGTCCACCCAAACCCATGTCCATCGAGTCAATGATTTGGCTTAAATTAAATTTTAATATAAGCTAGTCAGTGTTGATTTCTGTTGTGAACAGCTGAAGAAACTGCTGCAACGAAGCCTATAAATATAGAAACTTCTGGATTTAGACTGTTTAATATTGGTTATCTCTTTCCAGTGATTTGACTAGTTTTCCTTCTGATTGTGATCTTTGCTCCCTATATCCTAGACAAAGAGTATCCTAGACTTAGTTGCTCAGTCATCACTGACTCTGCGGCCCCATGGTCTGCAGCCCACCTGGCTCTTCTGCCCATGGGATTCTCCAGGCAAGAATACTGGAGTGGGTTGCCATTTCCTCCTTGAGGGGAGTTTCCCAACCCAAGGACTGAACCCAGGTCTTCTGCATTGCAGGCAAATTCTTTACTGTCTGTGTCACCAGAGAAATCTCATATATCTATATATCCTATATTTTGCTCCCTATATCTTAGACAAAGAAGGAAAGAATCATGTAAATTCAGGGGTTCAGTTTCATGGGACATTATGCTTTCCATTAGTGAAGTTGCTCAGTCGTGTCCAAATCTTTGCGACCCCATGGACTGTAGCCTACTAGGCTCCTCCCACCATGGGATTCTCCAGGCAAGAGTACTAGAGTGGGTTGCCATTTCCTTCTCCAGGGGATCTTCCCGACCCAGGGATTGAACCTGGGTCTCCTGCATTCCAGGCAGATGCTTTAACCTCTGAGCCATGGGGAACTTTCCATTGTGTGCTAATAAATCAGCACCCTGTTTGCCACCTCAGTCTTCTGTATTATCGTTAGCGTGATGGCTCAGGGGCACTGACAAGAGCTAAATTCTAGAACCTCCAAGTGGAGGGCAGGGCCAGTTACCTTTTTTGAGACCCCATCAGTCACTGAGGACCGATACCAGATATAAACTCTTACAATCCTCTGATGATTTTCAGAGGACTCAGTGACATTTTGGGGACTGAGGTGGAAAGGTTAATACAAAATTACTTTCTGGGGTTTGTGGTCATAGCAACTAGAAAACAAACAAACAAACAAAAAAGGCATCAGTGTCTGCTCTGACAGTTGCCAGGACAATCTGCTTACTTTTTCTTGAAACTAGAGCAGTTCAGGCCTTCCTAACTAGCCCCATCTTGCCTGCTAGCCCTTGTGGATTTCTGCCCACTGATCTGTGACTAGGTGTGTTCACTCTACACATTCACAGAAGGGCCATGTCCCTGGGTCAGACAATGGTTGAGTTGGGTCTCAAGGAGGAAGGGTTTTGACAGTTTGAATATCTCCCCAAAGAATATCAATGTGACTAAGGGGCATTGGAAGATACATGCAATTGTGCTGTCCTCTGCTCTTTTATTACTTCTTGGAAAATTGAGGATTTTCTCACACAGAAGGTCATTCAAGTAGTGGTTGGAATCATGCCTCTTGAAGAAATAATGGTGACTGTCAACTCAAGCTTAGAGATGGTCTGTTTCAAAACACACTATTGTTGAAAGATAAAAGCCAGTGTATTGGAAACAGATACTGTCAGAGGCCTCTGGTCGCAGAGAGAAGGATTTGGTATAAATTCTCCTTACTCTCAAAGGTAGCACACACCATCTCCAAAGAAAATATCAAAAATGTCTATCAAAGGACATAGCATGGAAACAAGAACATGAAACTTGATATTCCATGTTTCAGGAAAGGTAAGCGAAGAATCTCAGGTCATGGAAACATAACAGTAGCATTAGCTGGTGCTGACGGTGTGTGCCATTGGCTGGTTGCCTGGAAGGCAGACTCCAGGGTCTTTTTTACAGCAATCAACAAGTTTCACTGATGGATAATTAGTATCAGACAACACTGGGAAAGCCTTTCATCTGATTCATCAAGCTCATAAACAAGACAGTCCCAGCATGCCATGATTCTATGAGGTGAAAAGACATTTGTTATCCTGAATTACAGTCAATGGCTATCCAGCTTAAGCCTCTGTGCACTGAAGGGTCCAGAATGCTTGGTTGTTCTTTGCCAAGGTCCATTTGGTTTCATCTTTTGTTCTCTTTTCCTTCACATAGGAGATAGAAGGATGCCTCTTGGCTAAACAATAGAGGCCAAATCTTTTTAACCTACTAGCTATTTACTAGCTTTTAATATACTAGCTAACACATTCCACAGACCACTGAACACTGTATATGCACTATTTCTTTTAACATTCCACCACCACCAATCCTACCATATTTGTAGGTGGGGACACTGAGGTCATGTGATCTCTCTCCTGAAAACAGCAACAGGCTCCCAGAAGAACTGGAGGACTGGGATTGACATATATACACTATTACGTAGAAAATAGATAACTAATGAGCACTTACTGTGTCGTGTCCAACTCTTTGCAACCCCATGGACTGTAGCCCACCAGGCTCCTCTGTCCATGGGATTCTCCAGGCAAGAACACTCGAGTGGGTTGCCATTTCCTTCTCCAGGGGAATCTTCCTGACCCAGAGATCGAACCCAGGTCTCCTGCATTGCAGGCAGTCGCTTTAACCTCTGAGCCACCAGGGAAGCTCTGTATATAGCACAGGGAACTCTACTCAGTGTTCTCAGTTCAGTTCAGTTCAGTCGCTCAGTTGTGTCCGACTCTTTGGACCTCATGGACTGCAGCATGCCAGGCTTCCCTGTCCATCACCAACTCCCAGAGTTTACTCAGATTCACGTCCATTGAGTCAGTGATGCCATCCAACCATCTCATCCTCTGTTTTCCCCTTCTCCTCCTGCCTTCAATCTTTCCCAGCATCAGGGTCTTTTCAGATGAGTCAGTTCTTCGAATCAGGTGGCCGATGTATTGGAGTTTCAGCTTCAACATCAGTCCTTCCAAAGAATATTCAGGACTGATTTCTTTTAGGATGGATCTCCTTGCAGTCCAAGGGACTCTCAAGTCTTCTCCAACACCACAGTTCAAAAGCATCAATTCTTCGGCGCTCAGCTTTCTTTATAGTCCAACTCAGTGCTCTGTGGTTATTTAAATGGGAAAGAAATAAAAAATATAGAGGACATATGTAAACATATTGCTGATTCACTTTGCTATACAGCAGAAACTAACAGAACATTTTAAAGCAGCTGTGTGTGTGTGTGTATCTGTGTGTGTGTGTGTGTGTGTGTTAGTCTCAGTCATGTCCCACTCTTTGAGACCCCGTGGACTATAGCCCAGCAGGCTCCTTTGTCTATGGGATTCTCCAGGCAAGAATGCTAGAGTGGGTTGCATTTCCTTTTCCATAAAGCAACTATACTCTGACACAAATTAATTAATTAAATAAAATTAAAACCTCAACTTCTCTCTGTGGTTGGTAAGGTCCTGCAGGATCTAGCCTCTGCCTACTCTTCTGATAGTGAAGGTCAGGGAACCCTGGCATGCTGTAGTACATTGGGTCGCAAAGGGTTGGATACGACTGGGCAACTGAACAACAATAATGCTTCTGACATTATCTCATGCTATCTCTTCCAAACAGACTTCCCTTACTCAATTCTTTGAACTCACCAAGTATATTCTGGCTTCACAGTCTTTTCTCTGGCTGTTCACTTTACCTGCAATGCTCTTTGACTGTTCATATATGGTTTTTTATTATTTAGGTCTCAGCTGTAATGTCACCCACATGAAGAGACATTTCCTGATCACCTTTCAAAAAGATTTCTCTCTATTTATTTACTTCTTTTACCTTTTACTTAATAGCATGTATTACCATGGGAAACTATCTTATGAAGTCATTTATTTTTATATCATACCTCTCTGATTAGAATATAATCTTCGAGTCAGATGTATCAGTCTTGTTCATTACTCTCTACTGACTCACTGGGACATTTAGTTTAGGTACATAACACATATCTGTTGATTAAAGGCATGTGTGAATGAATAAATGAGTTTTGGGAAATATAGGTGATTCATATATTCAGATATAAGTGATTCACATATAAAGTCATGTAACTATTGAGTAACAGAGATAGAACTCAAATCCATGTCATACTAATTCCAGAACTCAAATTCTTAATGACTGTCCTATATTGCTTTTTTCTGGAGCCTAGAGTATACCAACTTTCATCATTTGAAACTGTGCTGAGATAAATGTTGTTCTAATGAACTGGGGGAACTGAGACCATAATCAACCATGTGAAAAAACATGGAGAGCTGCTATTCAACTGATACATCATAGCTACATGGCTAAATTGGTGTTAAAGAATGAAAATGCTTTGGTAGTGATTCCTGTGTAACCATTGCTACAGATTCTCCAAGTGAGAAGATTCTCACCAGTACCCTTCCATGAGATCTCTGTGAGACTTGGAAACTTCTCCAGAATCTCACCTTGATCCATCAACTAAAATTTTACACCTGGCAAAACCTAGGTTTCCATGACCATTTTAATTTATTCTGATTGTTCAAACCTACTGATCATCACATCCATCACTTCTGGAAAGACACAAAAGACAGTCACTACAAAAGCCCAATTCTAAACTTGGTCTATCTTTTCTCAAGAAATAAAACCTGAGATATATCAGCTTAGCCATAGCATGATAAGAGATAAAGTAATTTTCCATTTTATCTCATCAAATGCTTGTTATAAATTTCAACTTAATAAAAAAAAGAAAAGGACAGGCGATAGTGGAGGGTAATTGTGAACTATTAATTGAACTGGCAAACCTAAAGTGTCCTGAAAAGGATTTAAGGTTCTATAAGGGACCATAATAATCATTTTCCCTTCAACTTGAGCTTTTAATTATCTTTCTGTCCCAGGCCTCCCATTTGTATTGAGTGCTTAAGGGTAACCTGATGAATAAGAAACAGGGTAAAACTATCTTCTGGTAACAGAAATGGCCAACATTTATTGGACATTTACCCCATGTTGGGAATTATGCTAAATATATTATATATGCATCATGCATTTATTCAAATGCCAACCTATCAGACATCAGCCTCATAATACATTTTGTAAGGCAGACAGTATCATATTTCTTTTACAGAGGAGAGAGCTGAGCATTATAGACATTTGTAACTTGCCCTGGGTTTTTTAACTACTAAGTATTGGCATTCAAATTTGAACCATGGCCTCCCTGATGCAGAGTAAGATCTCTGAACCACCTTGCAGAACTGTCTCCAAAGCAAAAGTCAAGCTTGACTGGTTTTCCAAGTTTCTAGTTAACAGCTCAGCCAAGAGAACCAAAAGAAAATATTCAGTTTGTCTGGAAGTTCCTGTTAAAATGAAATGATTAACTCCTTTGAATTTAAGCAAGCAGTGCAGCAATGATTATCTGTTTTTGCTTTAAAACTTTTCCATATGTTTCTTTTCCATTGGCATATGGTAACACTGAATTTCAGTATACCCTCCAATTTGCAGTGAAAAGAAATTAAGCTTCTGGATGAATCTAAACCCTAACACATGTGCCTGCAGGTCCATTTCACTAGGATGCTGTTCCTGGGGTATTTGTCAGTCTAACAGCTATAAGGCTATATTAATTGTATCTGAGATTGTGAGTTGCTCCCTTTGTTTTTTTCTGACTTGCAAGTGCCATTAACAATAGTGGCATAGGTGGAAGAAATCCTACCAAACCCAAAAAAACATGAAATGAAGTAATGGGAGGGGCTGTCATGGGAAAAGCAAGCCCCGGACGTATTATTGATTAACTAATTAGTCAAGGTTTATAAACAGTCTCAATAATTAGTCTCAATATGTACATTTTAAGGATCGTTTTATTGATAGCTAGAAGTATGGCATGTATTGCTTCTCTTTACCACAGCAGAGGGGAGAATGTGTGGAGTGGAAATAGGCATTAAATGGCAAAAGCCTGGTGATAAAATTACACTATGTCCTGGTTATTCATCCATCTTACTATGTTTAAAACACTTAAGAAAACAATCAGACTACATCCATTTTCTGTTATTCAGAGACTAATCACCTGGGCTGAGGACGACCCAGCTCTTCAGTCATCTTTCACAGATTTCATTGGCTTTTAAATTTTTTACCATTCATTGGCAATTTATGTGAATGTAGGTAGGATAACAGAGATAGGATGAAATCATACCTTTTTTCTTTCAATCCAATTCCTTTGCCTGTCCACTTGGCCACCACAATTTCTGTTTGTCCCATCCATGCTAGGTTCTTGGCTTGGCATCATTTCAGAAGTCAGCTAGGAAGCCAAGGTAAATTGTGACTGTTGCCTCAGTCACCACCTTACACACACACACACACACACACACACACACAGATCATGATAATGCAAACCAAACCAATCAGTACTATAGCAGAGGAATTCACACAAAATTAGCAATCGTAGGAAAAGAAAGGAGATGGGAGTGGCATGGGAACATAGAAAACTAATGATTTCTGAACACTGTTTCAGACGTTTAATTTGTGTAATTTTATCTAATATTTGGCATAATTGTATGATGGATATTACCTTGTACTAATTTATGGTTGAGTGATGGACTGGCTTGCTCAAAAACCCATGGCATGTAAGTGAAAACGCTAGAATAAGAGCCCACATCATTGACCTCTATGTATATTATCTTTCCACTCCAGAAGATCTGTTTCTCTTCTGATCCTGAGGAGGCCTTAGGGAGAAGGGGAAAATTGTGCAAGTCCTTGAAAGATAGGTTGAGCTTGAACAGGCAGAGGAAGACTATGGCTATTTCAAGATAAATAATTTATTCAAAGGATAAGGATATGGGGGAAGCGTGGTATACAGCTGAAAGTATAGATTGATGTCAGACTTTGGAAGGCCTCAAATAACTGGTTTTGAAATATCTATGTAATACAATTCTGCATGGCCAAACAAAGAAACAAATGAAACAAAAAATCCCCTACATATTTGGAGATACAGACTTTACAGAAGTAACTAAGTCAAAATAAGAAGATGTCCTTTAACAGAGAAATGTATAAAGAAGATGTGGTATATATAAGCAACAGAATGTTACTCAGCCAAAAGAAAAAAAAAAAGAGCAACAACAAAATAATGCCTTTTGGAGCAACATGGACAGACCTAGAAATTGTCATACTGAGTGAAGCGAGTCAGGGACAGAAAGACAAATATGATATTGCACATATGTGGCATTTAAAAAGAAGGGTATAAACGAACTTACAAAAGAGAAGTAGAATCACAGCTGTAGAAAAAACTGGTGGTTACCAGGAGGATAAGGGGTGGAAGGGATAAACTGGAAGATTGGGACTGACATATACACACTATTATATATAAAATGGATAACTAATAAGAACCTGCTGTATAACCCAGGGCTTATCTGGAAAAAGAATCTAAAAGAAAAAAATAGAATGGATATATGTATACACAACAGATT
Organism: Oryx dammah; assembly: GCF_014754425.2. NCBI lineage: Eukaryota > Metazoa > Chordata > Mammalia > Artiodactyla > Bovidae > Oryx > Oryx dammah. The sequence continues at coordinate 32,657,216 of NW_024070193.1, forward strand.
TATTTTGCTGTACACCTCAAACCAATCAAAATACTTCAATTTAAAAAATATTTTAAATTAAAAAAATAAGATGATGGGGGGTGAGTCCAACTCAATATGATTCTATTCTTATAAGAAGAGGAACTGTGGATTGCAGGAAGCCAGCGTGAGGAATTCCACCCGTGACAAGGTCACGTGGCAGAGATCTGATGGGCAGGGTCGAGTCAGATCTCAGGTTTTCCCCCTGGCATTTCCTGAGCATATACTCCCCAAAATAAGAATCTGCCTGCTTTTTCACTCTTCTGACATTCTCTGGAAAAAGTCAATTCAAGGCTTTAGTCTTCTGCATTTGAAAGAGTGTTTCAATCCCAAAACCCCTCTGATGGCTTTCTTCTAGCCTGCCTGCAGGACTCGTACAGCTGCGCTTGTGATTGTTTGAGGCCTCCTGACTGCAGGAGGCACAGGAAGTTTAAAACATCTTAGGAATGTAGGGGCTTCCGAGGAGTCAAAATCATTAGAATAGGACTGATTAAAGGTTTCATTTGTTGAGCCAGTATTTGCTGCCAAATTTTCATATCTTTTACTTGTTGATATAGTTGGTATATAGAAAAACAAGTAGCAACATTAGATCTTTGAGTTAAGTACCTTTGTTATAACCCACTGCGCCTTTGTTCTATAGAGATGTAACTTTAGTGCTTTAAGGAGATGCAGATTAAAGAAAAACACTTCAGGGGAAACGAAATTAACATTCATTAAGAAAGAGAGCCAAAAAGTGTTAGCAAGCCTCTTGGCCAGAAGATAATGTAAATCACCTGAGACCTTTTGTATACAAAAAGATATACAGAAAGAGTCAGGGCTGCTAACGCTACAGAATTTTATATTACCCGTGGATCTCTACGTATAATCAAAAGTATAAAAGGCCTAGAAGAACAATAGAGGGGGAGCCAGTTGCTGGACTGGTTTCCCTTGTGTCTCCTCTTTACTCTAATTTCAGGCTGAATTCCCATCTGGGGCGTGGAGGCTCACTATGTCTACTTACTTGTCCCGGCTGTTAAGATCCGTAAGAGCGAGAGCCCAAGGCGGGGCACTCTCCGATATTCAAATGGGCACCAGCGGCCTAACGTAGATGGTGCAAGCTCCTTGTCTGGAACTTTATTGGTTTTCCATGTAACCCAAGTTAATCAGCCTCTTCTCTCTACTTAATTTTCCTACTACACTATTTCCTCCTAATCTAATCTTATATTAATAAATAAGTTTTCCTCGCCAACTCCGTCCACCCTTCGAATTCCCTGGATCCGCCAGGGCTGGACCCCGGCAGTGGATCCTGTTGCAGACCGAAGGAAGAAGACATGAAGAAACAGAGCGAAGATGGCTGTCTACAAGTCAAGGAACAAGACGTAGAACAGGTGTTCCCTCAGAAGGAAACAACTCTGCTGACACCCTGATCGTAGACTTCTCGCCTCCAGAAGTGTGAGAGGTAAAGTTCTGCCGTTTAAGCCACATACTCTGAGACACTTCAGTAGAGCAGTCCTGACAAACTAACACAAAGGGCAGGTTCCTAACCTCATTGGTCTCAGTATCATTAAAGAAGTACCTTTCGACTTGAGTTCAACCAGTTCATGCTGTATGCGAATGACCTAGCCTCACCATTCATACTTACTATTTTAAAACGCTTTCCTACAACTTCATATCAAAACACCCATTCTATCAAAAATGGAAAGACATCTTATTGGGTCTCTTCAACATTTTATATAAAATTAATCACTTTCCTCTTTTTACTTTCTTCCATATTTTCTCCTTCCTTTCATCTCAACCCCACCCACTCTGCTTCAACCTGCTCTTCCCCAAATCAAGAAGATATTTCTATTAACTCCATGTAGTACAGAGAGATGGCTCAAACATAGCTTATGAGGAATAGTTACAATATATTTTTGGCAAGTCCAGAGTCCCAGATGTCACTGTCTTTAATGTCACTGATGTGAAGTAGCTACAGAACTGCAGAACTGTGCAATGAAAAATAAAACCCATCAATTTGTGTCTTTTAAAAGGTCCTGAGCTCTCCATTGACAATAAATTTGGATCAGCTTCACACGGTTCATCAACTAAGTATATTTTTCGGTAATGTGTGTCAAGAAATTAAGTTCACCTTCCTTTATTTTTATATTGCTCTATTGTAAATGAAATGCTTATTGCCTCTCTTCTTCCATTAAAATGGAAGCTGCAAGTATTGGGGTCTTGTAACAGTCGTTCACAGTGGTATTTCCTGATCTGTAAGTAGTTCCCAGCAAACAGAAAATATCCTATAAATTTCAGCTGAATGAAAAAAAAATTTCCTATCACTTAAAATGGTAGAAATCGAATGATACTGATTCATAGAAATAGATTAACTGGATGGGATTTGGGGTTACCTTTAGAGATGTATTGTGTTAGCCAAAGAGTTCATTTAGCCCTAAAGTAACATTTTATGGAAAGAAATGTTACTTGTAATTTGCAAAATATGTGCTTGTAATTTGTCTAGAGTAAAACCATTTGAATCTTTGGAGTTGGGAGTAAATACTAGCACTTTAGAACATCAAAATATGCAGATGTATTAGGCTGAAGCCTCAAGGGAGAATAAGTCAAATAATTCTATTTGACTCAATAAAAGAATAATAAATTTTACTGATTTAAATCTTATTAAAAACAAGACAACTGGCCAAAGACATAGTCATTTATGCTGGGCCCCACAACAGCAAGCTGAGACATAATGGTTTTCAGTTCAGTTCAGTTCAGTTCCTCAGTCGTGTCCGACTCTTTGCGACCCCATGAATCGCAGCACTCCAGGCCTCCCTGTCCATCACCAACTCCTGGAGTTCATTCAAACTCACGTCCGTCGACTCGGTGATGCCATCCAGCCATCTCATCCTCTGTCGTACCCTTTTCCTCCTGCCCCCAACCCCTCCCAGCATCAGAGTCTTTTCCAGTGAGTCAACTCTTCACATGAGGTGGCCAAAGTACTGGAGTTTCAGCTTTAGCATCATTCCCTCCAAAGAACACTCAGGGCTGATCTCCTTTAGAGTGGACTGGTTAGATCTCCTTGCAGTCCAAGGGACTCTCAAGAGCCTTCTCCAACATCACAGTTCAAAAGCATCAATTCTTTGGTGCTCAGCTTTCTTCACGGTCCAACTCTTACATCCATAAATGACCACTGGAAAAACCATAGCCTTGACTAAATGGACCTTTGTTGGCAAAGTAGCTTTAGCTCTCCCCAAACAGAAACTTAAACCAGTTCATCAGGAACCACCTGATCAACACTAGTCAGAGAATCTGCCTGCCAAAGACCCTGGCCATCCCCTAAAAGAAAGTTACCTTATAATAATTAACTTGCTTTTTTGCCTAATATAACTTCACTGTCCTGTTCTACCTCTAAAGGTCTTTCATTCTGTCAATAGCTTTCCAGAGCTCCTTTCTAGCTGCTAGATGGGATGCCATGAATCATTGAATAAAGCCAATAAGATCTTTACAATTTATTCATCTGAATTTTGGTTTTCAGCAGTTTAAATAAAAATGCAATAGCTTGTCCTCCTGGAAAGCCCAGTGTGAGTTGATATAGTGAGTTTCCACTCATTAATAATTTTGTCCCTATTACACTGGGACTTTAAAACAGATGGTTTTCATTGAATCACTGAATGATATGCACTTAACATGTTTCTTACAAAAGCAGTGGGAGTAGTCAAAACATATAAATGTCTTGGAACACTCATGAGGCAGGAGGTTCTTATATGTATCCAAAGAAATGAATGGGTGGTATACTAGAGCTATCAAAGACATGACCAGCAATGCCCATGTAAAGGGACACAGACAGGCCACAACCCCAGATGCTGAAATGGCCATATTCTGAAGCATGCTCACAAACCTGCCATGGGTAATTCGGCCAAGGGTGAGAACAGAGCCAAAGGTAACCTCATTTTAGTCTTGCTCATGACATGGTGTGAGAGAGACATGAACCGATTCGTTTCCCTCTTCTGAGCACCTAATCTAGAAAATACCAAGCACATGAGGCTGATAACAGTGAGACCAAGGCCCACAGTTCTTGCCTGAGATACCAAAGACTGGGTATGAGCCAAAAGTATTTAGGAGCAGATAAAAACAGAAAGCAAAAATGCTAGATGGAAAAAAGAAATATTTGCAGACTTCCAAGACTGGCCTTTCTTGAGCCTTCAACCTATTGTGTCTACATGTTTTGATTTTCTAAATTTCTGGCACTTACACCTGCCTCTAAGAGGCATAAACCAGGCTGCCAGTAGACCCTGAGTTCTCTGGATTCCTGATATCTTACAGTTCCGGATTCTACTTAGGTCTAAGCTCACAATAAAGTTCATCATCTCTGGAGAGACACAAGTGAGTCTCTCTCAGCAATCAAAAGACCTTAAGCAGAGCAGTGTATGTGGTCTAAGTGGCTTCCTTCTCTACCACACTCATAAGTGTGTCTGAACAGCTACTATAAGATAACAAAATCTACCTGTGAGCAGAGTTTCTCAAATCATTGCTTTTCCATACTCTGGATAAAGACCCCCACTGTGTCCTCCCATGCCCTGTAACTGTTCTATTTTCCTATTTACGGCATAACTTTTGTTCATACCCTTGACTGGTAAGTTGTTTCTTTCTTTCCTGTCTTAAGCAGATAGGTCACAGGCCCCAGACAGAAAAAGCCCTAAGAATTTATAGCCAGACAAAAATATGCTACAGGGATGCCAAAATAAATAACAGCAAGAGAACTTGCTTGACTATTTTGGAAACTCAATACTTTATTTATTCTCAATAGTTCCTTTGTTTGGGTGGACAAGGTACTTTCTGTCTTTTCCAGAGTCTCCTCAATAAATAGCCCTATGAATGCAACATAGGCTTGGGGAATGGAATATACAAATGAGAGAAAGAGAAAGTAAAAATCTCCCCTTTGCTCTTAGATCTATTCCTGTTTGTTGTCTATCACTACTCAGTTGCTGATGAATTACTCTATGGATATTTGCCTCATGGCAAAAGTAAGGGAGATATAATAGATTCTTTTTAAAAAGGGGAAACTAATAGCCTTTTCCTGTTAATTCAGATGCAGCATTAATGGCTGCATTCTAATTTCATATCAGGCAGGAAGTGGGGAGGGAGTGCTGCCATTTCATGGAAAACATTATTGATTCTGCTGCTTATTTAGCTTTTATTATTGTTTATAAAGTTAGCAATTTAAAAAATTTTTAAATCACTTTATATGTACAATTGCTGTGGAAAGAAAACCAGACAATTTAAATTACATTCCTATTTGAGAGAGGAAATCTAAATGAGTATTTGGAGACTCTCTACTATTAGATCATTGATTTTGTATGCTTGGAGGCAAAGTTAAGTTACAGCATCTTAAAATTATTATTCCAGCTATGAAAACCTGAAGAGAAGGGACTTCATGAACAATGCCACAGTCACATTTGTCAACCAGCTCACCCTGACTTGGGCACACCCTGATTAGACACATGCCTGGGTTTTGGATTTAATCAACTGCCTAGGACCCAACCCCACCTGCCCCCAAGCACTCATTGTATTTCAGTGGAGGGACAAAGCTCACTTTTTTGTTTTTGTCAGGTATTTTTGTATAAGCAGGAGAAAGAAAACATTTTTTATTTTTGTCTTGTTTGTTTGGATTTTGTTTAAGTTTCTCAGTGCAGGGGCTCCTGGGTAAGATGGAAACGGTGATAAGAAGCATATTATGAACTGGTTGTCTCTTATCCGGCGGTCCCTTCTGATGGACATATTTTGAGCCCTAGTGGGAAAAGAGACTATGGGCAGAGGTGTCAAGAGGCAAGTTCATGAAAGTCTGTAAGATTCGAGATACCAGCAGGGTTACTTCAGGTTCCAAGTGATCAAGGTCAATGAAGAGTGGGAAGAACGGTATTTCACCCATTTCTCAGTGACTGCCCAGCAGCAGCCCCAGGGCAGCACAGTGGAACAGCAGGAGAGCAGCCTCAGTGCCCACTGAGCCAGGCAGACTGGCCCAGGAGTGGTGTGTGTGTTCAGCTCCCCAGCACCCATGGCCTCCAGACACACAGTGCCAGCCAGAATGTACTGGACGGAAGTGCATGCATGGATTTCCTGAGTATGATAGACAACTTTAAGGCTATAGAAAGCCCAAGTCCTCCAGTCGAAAGGGAAGGAGCTCAGCTCTGGGGACATTCAGGACAGATGTGGATGTGACCCCAGTTGTACTCAGGCTGTTCTTGTCTTTGGGTTACTTAAGCCTATGTAAAAACCCCAACTGGAGAAAAACCCCAAACTTGCAACTCACCTTGGGGAAAACTGTGCACTAGAAGAGACAGTTCACAGACCAACCTTCCCCCTGACCTCTGTGACCATTTTGGTGCCTTTTTCTCTTTGTTTAGTAGTTTGTCACCTTTTAGATCTCACTGAGTAACACCCAGACCCTTGGCTCTGGTAATCTGGACAGCTCTGCTGCTAGTTTTACTAGACTTTTCCAGTTCCTTCTCACTCCATCCCTCAAAACTTATTGTTCTAAGTCAATGGAATAAAAGTCAGACTCTAGAATTAGACCCAAATGTATATTGTAAATTGATTGTAGAGTTTGATAAAGTGAGTGTAGTATGTCAGGGAGGGGAGATGGAGATCCTCGGATATAACAGTTGTATCTCTAAGTTACTGGATTTAATTAGATAAATTTCAGAAGGATCATTCATTATACATGAAAAAACACAAGCATCTTCTAGAATAAAACATGGTGGAGTATTTAACACAAGAAATTGGTTATATCTGGCTTCAAAATAATATTTTACATAGGAAAAATGACTAATGAAATCCAATGATACTTTTGGTAAATAGTATTTGCAATATAAATCACTAAACAAAGTTTCAATTTTTCTTCACATAAATATTGCAAATCAAAAATTAAAAGGTTAACAACCCAACAGAAAAAAAAAATTGCCTAAGACATGAAGCAAAAATTCAAAGATGAAGAAAACTGACATTTAAACATACATTTTTAGAAAGCTTATACCACTCAAGGCAATCTACAGATTCAATACAATCCCTATCAACTTACCAATGGCATTTTTTAAGGAACTAGTGCAAAAAATTTTTAAATTTGTGTGGAAACACAAAAGACTTTTAATAGCAAAAGGAATCCTGAGAAAGAAAAACAACTGGAGGAATCAGGCTTCCTGACCTTGGATTTTACTACAAATATTTGGTCATCAAAATAGTATGATACTGGTGCAAAAACAGAAATATACTTCAATGGGACAGGATGGAAAGCCCAGAAATAAACCCAAGCACCTATGGTCAGTTTATCTATGACAACGGAGGCAAGAACATACAATGGAGAAAAGACAGTTTCTTCAATAGGTGGTGCTGGGAAAACTGACCAGCTACTCTTAACAGAAAGAAATTACAATATTTTCTAACATCATACACAAAAATAAACTCAAAATGGGTCAAAGATCTAAATGTAAGGCTGGACATAAAATTCTTACAGAAAAACATAAGCAGAACACATTTCGACATAAATCACAGCAACACTTTTTTGGATTCACCTCTGATTCAAGAATAGCCATGACATGAAAGCAACCTAAATGTCCATCAACAGAGGTATGGATAAGGAAGACAAGGTACATATATACAATGAAATGTTGTTGTTGTTATTTAGTTGATAATTGTGTCTGACTCTTTGTGACCCCATGGACTGCAGCACACCAGGCTCCTCTGTCCATAGGATTTCCCAGGCAAGAATACTGGAGTGGGTTGCCATTTTTCTTTCCAGGGTGTCTTCCTGACCCAGGGATCAAACTCACATCTAGTGCTTGGCAGGCAGATTCTTTACCAATGAGCCACCAGAAAGTGAAAGTGAAAGTTGCTCAGTCATGTCCGACTCTTTGCGACCCCATGGACCCCACGGAATTCTCCATGCCAGAATACTGGAGTGGATAGACTTTCCCTTCTCCAGGGGATCTTCCCCACCCAGGGATAGAACCCAGGTTTTCCACACTGTAGGCTGAGCCACAGGGAAGCCTGAGCCACCAGGGGAACCCACAATGGGATATTACTCAGCAATAAAAAAATAACAAAATAATGTCATCTGCAGCAGCATGGGTGGACCTACAGTCGTCTGTCATATAAGTGAGGTAAGTCAGAGAAAGACAAATACTATATGAAGTTACTCATAATTTTAAACACAATTTTAAAATGATATAAATGAACTTATTTACAAAACAGAAACAGACTCACAGATTTCAGGAACAAACTTACAGTTATCAAAGAGAAAACATGAGGTGGGGATAAATTAGGAGTTTGGGATGACATATACACACTGAAGCTGCTGCTGCTAAGTCGCTTCAGTCATGTCTGTCTCTGTGCAACCCCATAGATGGCAGCCCACCAGGGTCCCCCATCCCTGGGATTCTCCAGGGAAGAACACTGGAGTGGGTTGCTATTTCCTTCTCCAATGCATGAAAGTGAAAAGTGAAAGTGAAGTTCCTTAGTTATGTCCGAGTCTTAGCGACCGCATGGTCTGTAGCCTACCAGGCTCCTCCATCCATGGGATTTTCCAGGCAAGGGTGCTGGAGTGGGGTGCCATTGTCTTCTCCGATATACACACTACTATGTATAAAATAGATAACCAACAAGGACCTACTATATAGCACAGGGGAACTCTACTCAATATTCTGTAATAACCTATGTGGGTAAGGGATCTGAAAAACAGTGAATACATGCATATGTATAACCGAATCACTTTGTTGTACACCTGAAATACAACATTATAGATCAACTGTCATAATGTTTTTTTTTTTAAAGTAAAAAAGTTCAACTTTACTTGTAAGAAAAATCAAATACAAATTAAAATAACTGCCACTTAGATAGACAGAGACAATAGCTGGTGAGTTGTATCAACAAAGATAATCTCATGAAGTTTGGATGAGAATGTCAATTGGCACAATCCGTACTGAGGACAATTTGTGAATATATTTTAAGATCACAAATGCTTATATCCTTTGATCCAACAATTCCACTTCAAAGAATGTATTTTCTGGATAGTTTCAGATGTCTTAAAAGATGACTAGGCAAGAAAATTCATTGCAAAAGTATCATGGCAAATGATTGCAAACAACCTATCCATCTTTTTTCCCTATCCATTTTTCAATGTGGATCTCATTAAATAAGTTATGGTACAGCCAAGATCCATTATGTGTATAGGATGTGGAAAAATGTCCAGTACAGATTACCAAACTAAAAGCCAGATTTAATGTAACATGCACAGAATGCCACTATTTGTGGAACTACCTGCCTCCCCCCAAAAACCATGTACCCCGAGATCTGCTTTTAGGATCTCTTGAAGAGCCCTCAGGAAACATGTAACTAGTTGCTTATACAGGAGGGAACTGGGTTACTGGAGGATAGGAGAAAAGAAATTTGTTTTCAGTGTCGACCTGTATACCTTTTGAATATTGTACTTTGCACCTTTTTAAGCCATTCAAAGGGAATAAATTACTTTAAACACTATCTTACTAGTTCTATTTCTATACTCGGAAGGCCCTGTGTCTTTTACAAGGAAACTGACTTCACCATGTTTCATCCAGCACCCGGTAGGGTATCACTATTTGCTGAATGGATGAGTGAGTAGTTAGCCTTTCTCCAACAGTTTTTTGAATGGCTAGCTTACCCAAAGAAGGCATGCATTCTCAGGGTCAAACAAGTGCATAGGACTTCTCTCACCCTAGTCCTGGCATTGTCAGTAAAACCACCTCCATGATCATATTTATTTCCCTCATGGCACATATTACTCTATAATGACCCATTCATACATTTACTTGTTATTGTCTGCCTCTGCCATTAGACTACAAACTTCATGAGGGCAGGGACCTCTTCTGTCCTGGTCCTATGCCTCCAGTGTCCAAAAATTATTCATTTCCATTTGTCTGGCAAATGGAAGACATCAAATAATAATTATGGGAAAAATGACTGAATGGAAATATACATAAATTGTTAGCTATTTTTCCTCATATATATGGTTAACAGAATTCACAAGATTCATTTTTTCCAGTTAATTATTTCTTCTTTATATGCTCTGGGTCTATCAAAACCAGCAGGTAAAAAAAAAAAAAAAAAAAAAAAAAAACCAGCAGGGAAATGCATGCACAACAAACAGGGGCTCTAAATTATAACAATATATCAGACTCGCAACTATCTAGAATTTTGATACCCAAGTCCCACCTCGGACCTACTGAAGAATCCTAAACAGTAAGGCCTCAATATCTCTGTATTTTTCTAAAGCATTTAGATGACTTGGATGGGTCACCAAGTTTGAGAACAGCCTATAAATATACAGTCACATAACACATCCTTACCCATCATTCAAGAGGAAATAAGGTGCCTTTGAGAAAAAGGCAAAGAGCTAGGAAATAAATAAGGTACTTAAATTTGAATTGCATCAAGACTTCTCCCTTAGTGGTAGTAATGTTTGTGTGATACCCAGAGTAGAAAGAAACTTGTGAAAAGCAGAATGAACAGATGCCTCAGTGGCAAATCTTTGGGTTGAAAGGGAGTCCTATTAAACTGACTCAAACAATGAAGGATATTTACTTTCTTAAAATTAAAAGGTAGTCCAGCTTTCAGGCAAGATTTGATCCAGCCATTCAGATAATGATACTAAGGGTGCTCCTTTCTGTCTCTCTTCTTTCCTTCATGGTAACAATTCAATTATCAGGATTTAAACAGTGAATGTCCCTGTAAAAGCATCATGATTACAAATAGTTCCCACTGTTCCAGGATTCGTAACACACTCCTATATTTACCTAATGGAACCAAAAGAAGATGCTTTCTTTTGGTTGCTTTTGTGGAATAAATCTTACTTTCTATAGGCTTGACTAAACATAAATATTTTCATGAATCTCTTCTGCATTGGGTCATTTCCCTATGTTCCAAACCCATAAAAATCTTTAAGGTTTTTGAATACGCTGGTTACCTCAGTCACTGAGAGACCACACCTCAAGCAGGTATAAATTCAGTGATGAGCTAGCACTGGTTTGTACTGGTTCACAAGGGTAAATTGTTAAATTAGGAGAAAATTTTCCAAATGGAGGTTCAATAAGACATTATTCAGTATTAAATACATAAACTTGCAATTAAATAAATAATATGAAAAACAAAGGCAGCAGATACTCAAAACCCATCACTTAATTGCTTAACTACACTTGACCGTTATCTGTGCCAACAGTTATGTAGTAAACTATAGCCCTCGTGTCAAATCCAATCTGTAGCTGATTTTTTTAAACAGTATTATTAGAACACATTCATTTACATATTATCTAAGGCGGCTTTCACACCATGTTGACAGAGTAGAATAGTTGTGACTGAGACCTTATCCCTGGCAAACCTAGAGTATTTGCTATCCAGCTTTTCACAGAAAAAATGTGTTTACTCCTGATAGATACTCTTGAGATTATTTATGTTGAGTGTTTCTTTATGATGAAAATATTATGAAATATTATGTCATTGCATGTTTCAAACACTACATTCAGTGACTTGTAACTTGAAATTAACTATAGGGATATTTACACCATAGCCATCAGCAAGCATTACAAACTGGGGCTTTTGTTTCTCCCTTACACACAAAAGCATTGGTTCAAGCATTGGTTCATCTGCAAAGTAGTGTAAAAGCTATCTTAGATAATATGTGAATGAATGTGCCCCCAAAGCATTGCTTCAATGTTTACCACTACATAATTGCATGCAGTTAACTTCATCTAAAATATACAGCTGTGAAGGGGGAAAGATGGCTTCCTGGAGGGCAAATGGATATAGGATGGTGAAGGACAAATAAGTGCCCTCTGAAGTTAGTGTCTCCAGGCTTATGGTTTATTGCATTTAGTCAAATGACCCAACAAGACACCCAGGGAAGATACTCTGGTGTCAGGTTACGTGCACGTGTGCTTAGTTGTGTCCAACTCTTTGCCGCCCCATGGCCTATAGATCCCCAGGCCCCTCTGTCCATAGAATTTTCCAGGCAAGAATACAGGAACAGCTTCCCATTACCTACTTTAGGGGATCCTCCTGACCCAGGAATAGTACCCATGTCTTCTGCATTGGCAGGAGGATTCTTTACCACTGTGCCACCTGTCAAGCTGACAGAAGTTAAAAGAACATGGATATAGAATATAGAAATTATAAACGGGAGTAGGAAATGTGGTGACTGCAGCCATGAAATTAAAAGACACTTGTTCCTTGGAAGAAAAGTTATCACCAACCTAGACAGCATATTAAAAAGCAGAGATATTACTTTGCCAACAAAGATCTGTTTAGTTAAAGCTATGGTTTTTCCAGGATTCATGTATGGATGTGAGATTTGGACTATAAAGAAAGCTGAGTGCCAAAGAATTGATGCTTTTGAACTGTGGTGTTGGAGAAGACTCTTGAGAGTCCTTTGGACTGCAAGGAGATCCAACCAGTCCAACCTAAAGGAAATCAGTCCTGAATATTCATTGGAAGGACTGATGCTGAAGCTGAAACTCTAATACTTTGGCCACCTGATGCAAAGAACTGGCTCATCGGAAAAGACCCTGATGCTCGGAAAGATAGAAGGCAGGGGGAGAAGGGGACGACAGAGGATGAGATGGTTGGATGGCATCATCGACTCAATGGACATAAGTTTGAGCTTGAGGCCTAGCATGCTGCAGTCCATGAGGTAACAAAGAGTCAGACACGACAGCGACTGAACTGAACTGAACTGAGAAAATGTGAAGTCTATGTACTTGATATCAAAAGCGGGAGAAACAAAACCAAATCTGTTCGCAGTAGAGTTATGCACAATGGGGAACCTAGGGGACATAGGCACCAACATATCAAAGGTTTGTCTTAATTATCTTTTCAAATAGAACAGAGCTGTGCTTAATGGCTTCCTGTGATAGTTATGTTCTTTAGAACAAAGGTATGGAAATAATGTTCTCAACAAGTGAACTGGGATCTAATTTAGTAAAGTGAAAGAAATAATTCCAATATACAGATGGGAGGATTTATATTATCTCTATAACCTACAAATATTGGTATTACTAGAAAGCAATTAAAAAGTTTTTTAGAGGTCCCTTGCATTACAGAGTTTGTTATAAGGCCAAATCAGCACTTATCATGAGCTAGGGTTACTACTTCTGCTTTTGACAAAGATTCTTTGTTTGACCAAACTTTTATCAAATTCCTGAACATTCTCCTAGGCCTGTGCACTTCCTTATAAAATTCAGTTTCATCAGGAAGCCAGCTAAGTCACTTTAATCAGAACCTCCCACCCTTGATATCCCCTCACTTTTCATATCACATTGGGTTCCTCATCCCCCACCAACTCCCAGGTGATATCTGATCACTCTGGCCTGTCTTCCGCAAGAATCCTATTGTCATCTCTGAGGTGTTCATGTAATAATTATTCCTCCACCCTACTCCATGGCTATAAATTCACATTTTTCCTATGATGTATTTGGAATTGACTTCTGTTATATGAGAGTGAAAGTGTTAGTAGCTCAGTTGTGTCCAACTGTTTGCGACCCCGTGGACTGCAGCCCACCAGGCTCCTCTGTCCATGGGATTCACCAGACAAGAATACTGGAATAGGTTGCCATTCCCTTCTTGAAGGAATCTTCCCAACCCAGGAATCAAACCCAGGTCTTCTGCATTGCAGGTGGATTGTTTACCATCTGAGCCACTAGGGAAGCCCCCAATTGCAATTGTCCTGAATAAAATTTGTTTTTACCACTTCAATTACTGGTCAGCTCTGGTGTTTGACACTTTTCACACTCTGCTTTATCTTCTTACATCAAAATGAGCACAGATTTTGAAGTATGCATCGACTTTGTGTATATATCTGCTTTGGATTTAGAGAGTCTCCTCTGGTTTACAGCAGCACACTTTATAGTTAGCCCCATGTCTGATATCAAGTTCAAACTCAGGAAGCCACAGACTGAACCTGTTTCATCTTATAGCTACTTAGTCAATTTGTCAAAGAACAAATGAATGCAATCATACACACACACATACCCCAGACTGGAAGTTGGTACACAGATTTCTATCAGACGAATTTAATCAACAAATATTTATTATGCTTTTGCTTTGAGACTGGCTGGGCTCTGAGATAAAATTGAGAATTTACTGTCTAGTGAGAAGAGAGGCCAGAAGAAAATTTAAGTAATAATTAATTATAGTTTGTGATAAAAGTTATCATAAAATAAACAGGGTGCTAGAGAATAATAAAAGGAGAACTTGTAAATTCATGTAGTTGTATAAATGACTGGCAATGGGAATAATAATCATTCCCACTGATGTTTCCTTAGAAATTGGGCTAAAAGCCCAAATGTGAAATAATGATATTTTTATAGTTTAGTGGTTTCAAAAGTTACTCATGTGTTGGACCACCTGGAAGATGTTGAGCTTAATTAAATAACACTACATGTAGTTATCTACATCATGAATGTTTTAGCACACACATGTCATTTGGTTAAGTTCATGGCATTTTTAGGGATGTCAAATTTAATTAAATATACATGATATAAAACAATGTCTAAAAAACTCACAATGATAAACATTGCCCTAAAATCAAAACCTCTGCTGTACATTAGGCTCAGCAATTTCAAATTCTTCCATCAATACTGATTTGCTAAACTTAAATCACAGACAGATGCGTGAGATCTAATGAAATTTGTGGAAGGAAAAACAGCAACTTTAGAGTCTATCCATTTGTCTTAATTTTAGTGGTCTGTTCTATATATCCACAGGCTGAGACTATTTCCCCCCCAACAAAGATTTTTAGTATAGTGACTTTTGTTTGAATCTCAGTTATGAAACATGGATTTTTGTAAACCTGAAATCACACAAATCACCCAATTACAACAATAGCTAAATTTCACCTGTGAGAAATAAAATATTGCCTGCCAGAGAAGTAAACAAAGGATGTTAACAGCCATCAAACCATGACATTACATCTGCCAAGATGGTGAGCCCTGATGGAACTCGTGATGGAGACAAAGGGGCCACCCAGTGTTAAGTTCATCTAGTAGTCAGCCACTGTTACCACCCCTGCAATGCTGCCTGGGCAAACTCAGGATGAGTAAACACAGGATACTGGCCCCAGATAGCTGAAGTGCATATCAAAGGTAGGTATGATTCAGTGAGCCTAAACTCTTGGATCTAAACTCAGATGATCATTATATCTACTACTGTGGGCAGGGATCCCTCAGAAGAAATGGCGTAGCCATCATAGTCAACAAGAGAGTCCAAAATGCAGTACTTGAGTACAATCTCAAAAATGAGAGAATGATCTTGATTCATTTCCAAGGCAAACCATTCAATATCATAGTAAGCCAAGTCTATGCCCCAACCAGTAATGCTGAAGAAGCTGAAGTTGGATGGTTTTATGAAGATCTACAAGACCTTCGGGAACTAACAACCCCAAAAGATGTCCTTTTTCATAATAGGGGACTGGAATGCAAAAGTAGGAAGTCAAGAGATACCTGGAGTAAGAGGCAAATTTGGCCTTGGAGTACAAAGTGAAGCAGGGCAAGGGCTAATATAGTTTTGCCAAGAGAATGCACTGGTCATAGCAACACCCTTTCCCAACAACACAAGAGAAGACTCTACATGTGGACATCATCGAATGGTCAATACCAAAATCAGATGGACTATATTCTTTGCAGTCAAAGATGAAGAAGCTCTATACAGTCAGCAAACAAGACCAGAAGCTGACTGTAGCTCAGCTCATGAATCCCTTATTGCAAAATTCAGGCTTAAATTGAAGAAAGCAGGGAAAACCACTAGACCATTCAGGCATAACCTAAATCAAATCCCTTATGATTATACAGTGGAAGTGACAAATTCAAGGGATTAGATCTGATAGACAGAGTGCCTGAAGAACTGTGGAGAGAGGTTCCTGACACTGTATAGGAGGCAGTGACAAAGACCATCCCCAAGAAAAAGAAATGCAAAAAGGCAAAAGGGTTGTCTAAGGAGACCTTACAAACAGTTGAGAAAAGAGAAGTGAAAGGCAAAGGAGAAAGGAAAGATATACCCATCTGAATGCAGAGACCCAAAGAATAGCAAGGAGAGATAAGAAAGCCTTCCTCAGTGATCAATGCAAGAAATAGAGGAAAACAATAGAATGGGAAAGACTAGAGAGCTCTTCAAGAAACTTGAGATACTAAGGGAATATTTCATTCAAAGATGGGCTCAATAAAGGACAGAAATGGTATGGACCTAACAGAGGCAGAAGATATTAAGAAGAGGTAGCAACAATACACAGAAGAACTGTACAAAAAAGATCTTCATGACCCAGACAACCACGATGGTGTGATCACTTACCTAGAGCTGATATCCTAAAATGCAAAGGCAAGTGGGTGTCATCACTAAGAACAAAGCTAGTGGAGGTGATGGAATTTCAGTTGAGCTATTTAAAATCTTAAAAGATGATGCTGTGAAAGTGCTGCACTCAATATGCCAGCAAATTTGGAATACTGAGCAGTGGCCACAGGACTGGAAAAGGTCAGTTTTCATTCCAATCCCAAAGAAAGGCAATGCTAAAGAATGTGCAAACTACTGCACAATTGCATTTTTCTCACATGCCAGCAAAGTAATACTCAAAATTCTCCAAGCCAGGCTTCAACAGTATGTGAACCACGAAACTCCAGATGTTCAAGCTGGATTTAGAAAAGGAGGAGGAACAAGAGATCAAATTTCCCACATCCATTGGATCTTTGAAAAAGCAAGAGAATTCCAGAAAATCCTCTACTTCTGCTTTATTGACTATATCAAAGCCTTTGACTGTGTCGATTAGCAAACTGTAGAAAATTCATCAA
This sequence comes from Oryx dammah, assembly GCF_014754425.2. Taxonomy (NCBI): domain Eukaryota; kingdom Metazoa; phylum Chordata; class Mammalia; order Artiodactyla; family Bovidae; genus Oryx; species Oryx dammah. The sequence continues at coordinate 32,674,048 of NW_024070193.1, forward strand.
GAGACAGGAATACCAGGCCACCTGACCTGCCTCCTGAGAAATCTATATAAAGGTCAAGAAGCAACAGTTCCACGGACATGGAACAACAGACTGGTTCCAAATCGGGAAAGGAGTACATCGAGGCTGTATATTGTCACCCTGCTTATTTAACTTATATGCAGAGTACATCATGTGAAATGCTCGGCTGGATGGAGCAAAAGCTAGAATTGCTGGGAGAAATATCAATAACTTCAGCTATGCAAATGGTACCACCCTTATGGCAGAAAGCAAAGAATAACTACAGAAACTTGAAGAAAGTGAAAGAAGAGGGTGAAAATGTTGGCTTAAAACTCAACATTCAGAAAAGAAGATCATAACATCTGGTCCCATCACTTCATGGCAAATAGATGGGCAAACAGTGGAAACAGTGACAGACTTTATTTTGAGGGGCTCCAAAATCACTGATGATGGTGACTACAGTCATGAAATTAAAAATGCTTGCTCTTTGGAAGAAAAACTATGACCAACCTAGACAGCTTATTAAAAAGTAGAGACATTACTTTGCCAACAAGGTCCATCTAGTCAAAGCTATGATTTTTCCAGTAGTCATGTATGGATGTGACAGCTGGACATAAAAAAGCTGAGTGCTGAAGAACTGAGGCTTTTGAACTGTGCTGTTGGAGAAGACTCTTGAGAGTCTCTTGAACTGTGAGGAGATTCAACCAGTCTATCCTAAAGGAAATCATTCCTGAATATTCATTGGAAGGACTGATGTTGAAGCTGAAACTTCAGTACTTTGACCACCAGAAGCAAAGAACTGACTCATTTGAAAAGACCCTGATGCTGGGAAAGACTGAAGGCAGTAGAAGAAGGGGTCGATAGAGGATGAAATGGTTGGATGGCATCACCAATACAACGGACAGGCATTTGAGTAAACTGGGAGTTGGCCATGGACAGGGAGGCCTGGCATGCTTCAGTCCATGGGGTTGCAAAGAATTGGATATGACTGAGTGACTGAACTGAAACTCTTGCATCTACCCATATATACAAAAGCACTAAATTCCTTAACTTGAGAAATCTGGTTTTCTGTTATTAACAGTAATCTTTTGATGTTCTGACTACCAGGTCTTTTGTTGCAAAAACGCCTATATATCCCTGCTTACCCAACCCTTGCCTCTTTGAAACAGTTTTCTTAGAGTGATCTGAGATGTTGTGTCCCAGACTTGAAATATTCAGAAGGTCCTCCAAATAAAATATAACTCTCAACTTTTATCTAGTACATTTTTTTTCAGTTAACAATGGTGTGCAATCCATACTGTAGCATTGCTTTTCCTGTGTGTATACATTATAAATGTAGAGATTTAAGAAGGGCAATCATTAGAATGTGAACTCAGACATGTTTTTTAAAAGATGGAGATTTTTTGAGTTTGAATTGTAAAATATAAAAAACATTTGACATGTATTTAAGCATCTAGGAAGTTGATTATTACAGAATTCCATTCAAAACAGAGCCGAGGTGTTTGAACCTATCTTCCTTTGACATACATTGAAATGCTTCTAATAACATGCTTCTTTCAATGAGTACCCTTTTAGAGCCTAGAAATGCTGCCTAAATGCTGCAGCATATTTTAATCATTTATGGACAGCCAAGTTCTACTAATTTGTTATCATTATAAATATATACAGGGAATTTACATTGGTTCTTTTCTTTGGGCATATGTTACATGCTAATAAAGCTTTACAAAGACCTTTCCAACTTTTCTTGAGTGTCACGTCTGAAGAATTTTAATGAAAAAAAAAATCAATTATCGTGAGGCTACATAGAAAGCTTTCAGTTTGCAAATGGTGATCTCCCTCTTAACATCTTAACAGTAACAGATATGAGCTGATAATGAAATTCTCATAGGTCAGAACTGCTTGGAAACAGGACCACATCTTTCAACTCATTCTGCCATTTTTCCTCATGTATCTGCCCTGGAATCAGATCGCTTCTGCAGCCTCTGGTTTCTTGGTGATTAGGTTCAGATAATAGAAAGCGCTGCACACAACATTTCTGAAGCAGCTCCCTTTTACGTTAGCGTTCAGTAAATTGACTTTTCAAATGCTCATATCTAATTATCTTGGCTAAAGGTTTTTCATCATGCTCTGAGAACTACCTTCATTTATTAGAGAAACGTTTACGCGTGTGTGCACGCTCAGTCGCTCCATCGCGTCCGATTCTTTGTAACCCCATGGACTGTAGCCCACCAGGCTCCTCTGTCCATGGGACTTCCCAGCAGGAATACTGGAGTGGGTTGCCATTTCTTCCTCCAAGGGATATTCTCCACCTGGGGAAAGAACCCAGATCTCCGGCGTCTCCTACACTGGCAGGCAGATTTTTAACCACTGAGCCACCAGGGAAGACCAGGAATGTTTATGATTTCTGTCAAATGAACAAGGAAGACCCTTAACACTAAAACACAATATTTGGATTATTATCATAGTGCTATGTAAACAGACATCAAATCTATCGGCAAACATTTAAATTGCCAAGCAATTAGTAAGAAAGATTAATTGTTTATATTTGTTCATGTTAGTTTAGCTCTTCAAATAAAGATACTTCAGGATTATGAGTTTCCAAAGAGTAAAGCACTCTAATCCTGGAAAATAATAATAAGTTTACCAGAATCCTAGAGTCATAAATGTAAAATGTGCTATATATAGTACCATAAATTTCAAGATTAGATGTAATGTATTACCTGTCAAACATGTAATCATAAAATTTGTGCCTATATAAATATCAAACAAATATATGTCATGAAGTATATAACACTGCTTTCTTGGTTATATTTATAATTTCCCATAATTTTATAAAAAGTAAAATCTTTTTGCTATATTTTATGTAATTAATTATTCCAAAACTGGAGCTTCGGTGGTGCTCATATGCTAAAGAATCTGCCTGCAATGCAGGAGACATGGGTTTGATCCCTGGGTCAGGAAGATCTCCTGGGGAAGGGAATGGCAACCCATCCCAGTGTTCTTAACAGCAGAATTCCATGGACAGAGGAGCCTGATGGACTACAGTCAATTGGGTTGCAAACAGTCTGACATGATTGACTAACACACACTCACATACACACACTCCACAATTATGTATTAAAAGCAAAGAGCTTCTGTTTTTAAACTTAGAGTCCTGGCCTCATTTCATAAGTAAATATAAAGATATCTTAGAAATTGAATATGAATTCATTTATTCAGGAATTTTTTAGAAAACATAATGTAAGTTAAGTAATTTCCTAGGTGTTATAAATATAATACTAGTAACAAGCAAAAAAAAAGACAATCAAGCATTCAAAATATTGAAAATAAAGAAGAACTCTGTGTATACGGTTCTTATTTTCAATAACTGAATGAATAAAAAATGATAAAAACTATAATGACAACTCCATTATACTGAAAAAATGAGAATTGGTAGGGGGAGGGGAACTTTTGAGAGCAAATTCAAGTAGCACTTACTGAGAACTTCCTTAGCAATGTGGTCTGAACTCGTTATTATCACAAAAACTCAATTCCATTGACAGAATGTATTTTGTTGCAATCTTCTAGTTTTTCCATATCTGTTTATTTATTTTTTATGAAAACTATTGTCATTAAGTTTTAGTCATTTTCAGGAGATGTAAAATGACTGCCTATTTTCACATGCACCTTCTTAACCCTGGTAGGCAGCAACAGCTTCTTTATATATATGTGTGCTACATGCAAAGAACTCTACAAGGTGGGGTTTGGTACTCACATGTGTAAGGCATTGTCTTAGTCTGCTTGGGCTGCCATAACAAAATGCCATAATTTAAGTGACAGAAATTTATTCTTTACAGTTATAGAGGTGGGAGGTCCAAATCGAGGTGTTGGCCAGTTCAGTTTCTGGTCAGAGTCCTCTTCCTGGCTTGCAGAAACCTATCTCATTATGTGCTCATGTGACACTGAGACTGTGTTTCTTTCTCTCCTTAAAAGAGCACCAGTCCTATTGTATTAGTACCTTTTCCTATCAAATGATTTCATCAAAGCCTCCTCACAAGCCCTATCTCTGGATATAGTCATACTGAGGGAACTAACACCCCCAAAGATGTCCTTTTCATTATAAGGGACTGGAATGCAAAAGTAGGTAGTCAAGAAACACCTGGAGTAATAGGCAAATTTGGCCTTGGAATGTGGAATGAAGTAGGGCAAAGGCTAATAGAGTTTTGCCAAGAGAACGCACTGGTCATAGCAGACACCCTCTTCCAACAACACAAGAGAAGACTCTACACATGGACATCACCAGATGGTCAACACTGAAATCAGATTGATTATATTCTTTGCAGCCAAAGATGGAGAAGTTCTATACAGTCAGCAAAAACAAGACCAGGAGCTGACTGTAGCTCAGATAATGAACTCCTTATTGCCAAGTTCAGATTGAAATTGAAGAAAGTAGGGAAAACCACTAGACCATTCAGGTATGACCTAAATCAAATCCCTTATGATCATACAGTGGAAGTGAGAAATAGATTTAAGGGACTAGATCTCATAGACAGAGTGCCTGATGAACTATGGACTGAGGTTCATGATATTACAGGAGACAAGGATCAAGACCGTCCCCATGGAAAAGAAATGCAAAAAAGCAAAATGGCTGTCTGGGGAGGCCTTATAAATAGCTGTGAAAAGAAGAGAAGAAAAAGCAAAGTAGAAAAGGAAAGATATTCCCATTTGAATGCAGACTTCCAAAGAATAGCAAGGAGAGATAAGAAAGCCTTCCTCAGTGATCAGTGCAAAGAAATAGAGGAAAACAACAGAATGGGAAAGACCAGAGATCTCTTCAAGAAAATTAGAGCTACTAAGGGAATATTTCATGCAAAGATGGGCTCAATAAAGGACAGAAGTGGTATGGACTAACAGAAGCAAAAGATATTAAGAAGAGGTTGCAAGAATACACAGAAGAACTGTACAAAAAAAGATCTTCATGACCAAGATAATCATGATGGTGTGATCACTTACCTAGAGCCAGACATCCTGGAATACGAAGTCAAGTGGGCCTTAGAAAGCATCACTAGGAACAAAGCTAGTGGAGGTGATGGAATTCCAGTTGAGCTATTTCAAATCCTGAAAGATGATGCTGTGAAAGTGCTGCACTCAGTATGCCAGCAAATTTGGAAAACTCAGCAGTGGCCACAGGACTGGAAAAGGTCAGTTTTCATTCCAATCCCAAAGAAAGGCAAGCCAAAGAATGCTCAAACCACTGCACAATTGCACTCGTCTCACACGCTAGTAAAGTAATACTCAAAAATTCTCCAAGCCAGGTTTCAGCAATACGTGAACCATGAACTTCCAGATGTTCAAGCTGGATTTAGAAAAGGCAGAGGAATCAGAGATCAAATTGCCAACATCTGCTGGATCATCGAAAAAGCAAGAGAGTTCCAGAAAAACATCTATTTTTGCTTTATTGATGATACCAAAGCCTTTGACTGTGTGGATCACAATAAACTGTGGAAAATTCTGAAAAAGACGGGAATACCAGACCATCTGACCTGCCTCTTGAGAACCCTATATGCAGGTCAGGAAGTGACAGTTAGAACTGGACATGGAACAACAGACTGGTTCCAAAAAGGAAAAGGAGTACATCAAGGCTGTATATTGTCACCCTGCTTATTTAACTCAATAACCTGAAATATGCAGATGACACCACCCTTATGGCAGAAAGTGAAGAGGAACTAAAAAGCCTCTTGATGAAAGTTGAAGAGGAGAGTGAAAAAGTTGGCTTAAAGCTCAACATTCAGAAAACGAAGATCATGGCATCTGGTTCCATCACTTCATGGGAAATAGATGAGGAAACAGTGGAAACAGTGTCAGACTTGATTTATTTTTGGCTCCAAACTCACTGCAGATGGTGACTACAGCCATGAAATTAAAAGACGCTTACTCTTTGGAAGGAAAGTTATGACCAACCTAGATATCATATTGAAAAGCAGAGACATTACTTTGCCAACAAAGGTCTGTCTAGTCAAGGCTATGGTTCTTCCAGTAGTCATGTGTAGATGTGAGAGTTGGACTGTGAAGAAAGCTGAGCACCGAAGAATGGATGCTTTTGAACTGTGGTGTTGGAGAAGACTCTTGAGAGTCCCTTAGACTGCAAGGAGATCCAGCCATTGCATTCTAAAGGAGACCAGTCCTGGGTGTTCATTGGAAGGACTGATGCTGAGGCTGAAACTCCAATACTTTTGCCACCTCATACGAAGAGTTGACTCATTGGAAAAGACCCTGACGCTTGGACGGATTGGGAGCAGGAGGAGAAGGGGACGACAGAGGATGAGATGGCTGGATGGCATCACCGACTTGATGCACATGAGTTTGGGTTAACTCTGGGAGTTGGTGATGGACAGGGAGGCCTGGTGTGCTGTGATTCATGGGGTTGCAAAGAGTCGGACACGACTCAGCGACTGAATGGAACTGAACTGAGGTTTAGAGATGCAACACACAAATTACAGGGAGACACTATTTAAACTGTAGCATAGGCGCAGTCTCTATTCTGAGTGGATTTATCACACGGTTAAGAACAAAAGCCTTTGCATACACTATGCATCAATAGTATAATATTTGGTGAAGATGCTGAATAAGAAAGAATATGACATGAGATCAGGAGAGTTGAGGAAGTGTGGCATGTGTTGATGTGCACCAAAGCTATAGCTGAGTTGGGTCAGACACACTATGTGAATCTCAGTGCTGCCAAAGTGACTTGGGTAAGTTACCTAAATGCTGAGCCTGTTTCATGAGTTACACATGGAGATGATATAACACCCACTGGACATGTCACAGGCCAATAATGAAGACAATGGTTTTAAAGGGCCTAGACATGGTATCAATACTTGGCTAAACAAGTGTTAGCCACCAAGCGGATTACTATTGATAACCAAGAAAGGAACGTGGAGAGGAGGAAGGTGGGAAGGAGAAGAAAGATGGGAACAAAGGAAAAAGAGATTTTACCAGTCTACATATGTTTTCTCTAATGGAACTTCTTTAAAAGTCATTCCTTATGGTTATCTGATAGAAGCAAAAGACCTAAAACTGCCTGTTAATGGCCTATTACAAAAACAAACAAACAAACAAACAAAAAAAAAACAGGAAATCAGGCCCTAGGTATGATCTTCTTTTGGCCCAAGGATTTGCAATCCTGAGATTGGAAAGAGATGTAAGTGAACATTTATGAGATGGTATAAAAGGGGATATATGCTGACCCTTGGGGCAAAGCGGGCATGTGCTAGTACTAATTAAGCCTTGTTTACCTTGCTAGAGCAACAGAGGTTCACATGCAAAGGAGAAAACAGATGTTTACAAATCTCCACTTCACTTCACTTTATCCATTAACCTGGTCTCTTGCAATATTATTTTGAAAAGCAGTTCTCTCAGAAAGAACTCTTCATATGAATGAGAGATTAACACCAGTCAGTCCAATTCATGAGCATTCTTGTATTGAAATGCTTCTTCTATAGGAAATAACTTCCTAGTAATTTTTTTCACAGTAATTATTGTTTCAGGCAGCAGCAGTGAGGAAGTTTTCCCTGTGGCAAGGTTAAGATTGCTCCTAAATAATCCTCAGTGTCTGAAACAGTTGGTTGGTCCCTTCTGGGCAAGGGAGGGATGGGGAAAAATATATGCAGAGGAGAATTGAACCTGAACAGCAGTTTTAATATCACAGACATAGGCAGAAAGACAGGTTACATTCTTCTTCCTTGAAGTTGTTGCTTTGCACAACCAAAGAAAAACTGAATTAGTTCTACAATCTCTACTAGCTGGCTGAAGAAAATTAATACATGGAGGGTGGTCATAAGATGGTGGAGGAATAGGATGGGGAGACCACTTTCTCCCCCACAAATTCATCAGAAGAACATTTAAATGGTGAGGAAATTCCACAAAACAACTTCTGAATGTCAGCAGAGGACATCAGGCACCCAGAAAAGCAGTCCATTGTCTTCGAAAGGAGGTAGGAAAAAATATAAAAGACAAAAAAAGAGACAAAAGAGGTAGAGACGGAGCTCTGTCCTGGGAAGGGAGTCTTAAAAAGAGAGGTTTCCAAACACCAGGAAACATTCTCACTCTCAAGTCTGTGGCGAGCCTTGGAAGCACAGAGGGCAACATAACAGGGAGGAAAAATAAATAAATAATTAAAACCCACAGATTACGAGCCCAATGGTAACTCCTCCAGCAGAGAAGCAGCACAGATGCCTGCACCCGCCACTAGCAAGCGGGGGCTGGGCAGGGAGGCGTGAGCTGCATTGCTTAGAGGAAGGACCGGGCCTAAATGCCTCGAGGGCAATCTGAGTGAACTAACTTGGGCTAGCAAACCAGACTGTGGGATAGGACCATGCAAAAAGTCCTAACCTAAGACACCTCCAGGCCCACGCACAGAACAAAGGACTGAACAGAGCTAGCTGGCTGCAGACCATCCCCCTCTGGACAGGCAGCCAGAGCTGGAAGAGGGCAGTCGCAGCCCCGGAGGGACGTTATCTACCAAACTGCAAGCAGGCTTCTTTGCTAAGACTTCTTGGGGTTCTGGACGGTCAACATCTGCCGAGAAGGTGCACTGGTTGTACACCCAGAAAACCGAGCAGCAGGGACGGGGGAGGCGATAAGTTGCAGCGACTGCGCTCACCAAACGCCTCATCACTGAGCTGCTCGGACCTGGGAAGGGCACAAAACGCAGGCCCAACTCAGTCTGCGCCTCTGAGGATTACCTGAGTGCCTGAACCTGAGCGGCTTAGACCTGGGAGGTTCATGCAGCCCAGGGCCGGCCTCAGACGGTTTCCGGTGGAGCAACCTACCACCTGAGCAGTGTGGGCAGGGAGAGCACACGCGCCGTGAGCAGGGGCAGGCCCACTGTGGCTAAGACGCTGCGAGCATACGCCAGTGTTATTGGTTTGCCACGTCCCTCCCTCCCCACAGCACGACTGAACAAGTGAGCCTTAAAAAAGTGTCCACCACCACCCGCCTTGTGTTAGGATGGAAATCAGACACTGAAGAGACCAGCAAACAGAAGAAGCTAAAACAGAGGGAACTGCCTTGGAAGTGACAGGTGCAATAGATTAAAACTTTGTAGATAGTACCAACTATATAGGAAGGGGCCTGTAGATCTTGAGAAATATAAGCAGGACCAAGGAACTATCCGAAAATGAACTGACCCCACACTGCCCACAGCAACACCAGAGAAAGTCCTAGATATATTTTTACTATTTTTATGATCATTCTTTTTAAAAAAATTTTTTTAAATTTTTAAATCCTCTATTACTCCTTTAATTTTCATTTTTATAACCTATTACTTTGCAAAAAAAAGACCCTATTTTTTTAAAAGCAAACTTCATATGTACATATATTTTTTATAATTTTTGTGACTTTTTCTGTTTTTTTTCTTCTTCTTTAATATTGTATTTTTGAAAATCCAACCTCTACTCTAGACTTTTAATCTTTGCTTTTTGGTATTTGTTATCAACTTTGTACCTTTAATAACCCAATCTTCAGTACCCATTTTTACTTGGGAGTGAGATTACTGAGTTGACTGCTCTCTCCTGCTTTGGACTCTCCTTTTTCTTCACCAGGTCACCTCTGTCCCCTCCCTCCCCCTTCTCTTCTCTACCCAACTCTGTGAATCACCAGTGTGTTCCGGACGGTGGAGAACACTTAGGGAACTGATTACTGGCTGGGTCTGTCCCTCTCCTTTTGATTCCCCCTTTTTATCCTCCTGGCTACTTCTGTCTCCTTCCTCCCTCTTCTCTTCTCTGTATAACTCCGTGAACATCTCTAAGTGGTCCAGACTGTGGAGTGCACATAAGGAAGTGATTACTAGCTAACTTGCTCTTTCCTCTTTTGATTCCACCTTATATCATTTGGGTTACCTCTAACTCCCTCTGCCCTCTTCTCTTCTCCATGTAACTCTGTGAACCTCTCTGGGTGTCCCTCACTGTGGAGAAACTTTTCATCTTTAACCTAGATGTTTTATCAATAGTGCTGTATAGAAGGAGAAGTCTTGAGACTAATGTAAATATAAGACTGAAAACCAGAAGCAGGAGGCTTAAGTCCAAATCCCGAGAGCACCAGAGAACTCCTGACTCCAGGGAACATTAATCGATAGGCGCTCATCAAACACCTTCATATCTGCACTGAAACCAAGCACCACCCAAGGGCCAACAAGTTCCAGAGCAAGACATACCATGCAAACTCTTCAGCAACACAGCCCTGAGCTTCACTATACAGGCTACCCAAAGTTACTCCAAAACCACTGACATCTCATAACTCTTTCCTGGACACTTCATTGCACTCCAGAGAGAAGAAATCCAGCTCCACCCACCAGAACTCCAACACAAGCTTCCCTAACCAAGAAACCTTGACAAGCCACCTGTACAACCCCACCCACAGTGAGGAAACTCCACAATAAAGAGAACTCCACAAACTGCCAGAATACAGTAAGGGCACCCCAAACTCAGCAATATAAGTAAGATGAAGAGACAGAGGAATACCCAACAGGTAAAGGAACAGGATAAATGCCCACCAAACCAAACAAAAGAGGAAGAGATAGGGAATCTACCTGATAAAAAATTCCAAATAATGATAGTGAAAATGATCCAAAATCTTGAAATCAAAATGGAATCACAGATAAATAGCCTGGAGACAAGGATTGAGAAGATGCAAGAAAGGTTTAACAAGGACCTAGAAGAAATAAAAAAGAGTCAATATATAATGAATAATACAATAAATGAGATCAAAAACACTGTGGAGGCAACAAATAGTAGAATAACGGAGGCAGAAGATAGGATTAGTGAAGTAGAAGATAGAATGGTAGAAATAAATGAATCAGAGAGGAAAAAAGAAAAACGAATTAAAAGAAATGAGGACAATCTTGGAGAACTCCAGGACAATATTAAACACTCCAACATTCGAATCATAGGAGTCCCAGAAGAAGAAGACAAAAAGAAAGACCATGAGAAATTCCTTGAGGAGATAATGGTTGAAAACTTTCCCAAAATGGGGAAGGAAATAATCACCCAAGTCCAAGAAACCCAGAGAGTCCCAAACAGGATAAACCCAAGGAGAAACACCCCAAGATACATATTAATCAAATTTACAAAGATCAAACACAAAGAATAAATATTTAAAAAGCAGCAAGGGAAAAACAACAAATAACACACAAGGGGATTCCCATAAGGATAACTGCAGATCTTTCAATAGAAACTCTTCAGGCCAGGAGGGAATGGCAAGACATACTTAAAGTGATGAAACAAAATAACCTACAGCCCAGATTACTGTACCCAGCAAGGATCTCATTCAAATATGAAGGAGAAATCAAAAGTTTTACAGACAAGCAACAGCTGAGAGAATTCAGTACCACCAAACCAGCTCTCCAACAAATGTTAAAGGATATTCTCTAGACAGGAAACCCAAAAAGGGTGTATAAACTCGAAGCCAAAACAATAAAGTAAATGGCAACGGGATCATGCTGCTGCTGCTGTTGCTGTGTCGCTTCAGTCGTGTCCAACTCTGTGCAACCCCATAGACGGCAGCCCACCAGGCTCCCCCGTCCCTGGGATTCTCCAGGCAAGAACACTGGAGTGGGTTGCCATTTCCTTATCCAATGCATGAAAGTGAAAAGTGAAAGTGAAGTCATAACACGTGTAGGTAGACCAAAAATAAGATCTAAAGTTGGGCGTGGAAATACAATATTACAAATGCTGCATTTCTATAGAAAGACTTGCCCAACAGAATGATATACAGCTTACATAACAAGGTGTGGTTCTAGTTCCAGTAGGTTTTGCCTTTCCAGATCATGCCTGGGTAGTTTTTCACTTCTGCTTCTGCCATGGAGAGAGGTTAAATGCTTTTGGAGGGCAGATTTGTGCTTGAAATCCATGTCACAACAGTGGCATTTGTACGGCCGATCCTCACTGTGTATATTCAAGTGGTCCTGAAGTGTGCTTTTCGCAGTAAATGTCTTCAGGCACACAGTACACTGAAAGGGCCGTATGCCCATGTGCCCTCGAATGTGCCTGTTGAGATTTTTCTTTTGTGTAAATGTTTTCCCACACTGTAAGCAGAAGAACAGTTTATGTATCTTAAAGTGGCACAGATAGTTCTCATACTTATCAATAATTACCTTAAACGTAAATGGGTTGAATGCCCCAACCAAAAGACAAAGACTGGATGAATGGATACAAAAACAAGACACCTATATATGCTGTCTACAAGACACCCATACAGACTGAAAGTGAAGGGCTGGAAAAAGATATTCCATGCAAATAGAGACCAAAAGAAGGCAGGAGTAGCAATACTCATATCAGATAAAATATGCTTTAAAACAAAGGCTGTGAAAGAGACAAAGAAGGACACCACATAATGATCAAAGGATCAATCCAAGAAGAAGATATAACAATTATAAATATATATGCACCCAACATAGGAGCACCACAATATGTTAGACAAACGCTAACAAGTATGAAAGGGGAAATTAACAATAACACTATAATAGTGGGAGACTTTAATACCCTACTCACACCTATGGATAGATCAACTAAACAGAAAATTAACAAGGAAACACAAACTTTAAATGATATGATAGACCAGTTAGACTTAATTGATATCTATAGGACATTTCACCCCAAAACAATGAGTTTCACCTTTTTCTCAAGCGCACATAGAACCTTCTCTAGGATAGATCACATCCTGGGCCATAAATCTAGCCTTGGTAAATTAAAAAAAAAATAAAATAAAATCATACCAAGCATCTTTTCTGACCACAATGCAGTAAGATTAGATCTCAATTACAGGAGAAAAACTATTAAAAATTCCAAAATATGGAGGCTGAACAACACGCTTCTGAATAACCAACAAATCACAGAAGAAATCAAAAAAGAAATCAAAATAGGCATAGAAATGAATGAAAATGAAAACAACCCCAAACCTGTGGGACATTGTAAAAGCAGTGCAAAGGGGAAAGTTCATAGCAATACAGGCATACCTCAAGAAATAAGAAAAATGTCAAATAAATAACCTAACTCTACACCTAAAGCAACTAGAAAAGGAAGAAATGAAGAACCCCAGGGTTAGTAGAAGGAAATAAATCTTAACAATTAGCGCAGAAATAAAGGAAAAAGAAACAAAAGAGACCATAGCAAAAATCAATAAAACCAAAATGTGGTTCTTTGAAAGGATAAATAAAATTGAGAAACCATTAGCCAGACTCATCAAGAAACAAAGAGAAAAATCAAATCAATACAATTAGAAATGAAAATGGAGAGATCACAACAGACAACACAGAAATACAAAGGATCATCAGAGACTACTATCAGCAATTATATGCCAATAAAATGGACAATGTGGAAGAAATGGACAAATTCTTAGAAAAGTACAACTTTCCAAAACTGAACCAGGAAGAAATAGAAAATCTCAACAGACTCATCACAAGCACGGAAACTGAAACTGTAATCAGAAACCTTCCAGCAAACAAAAGCCCAGGTCCAGACAGCTTCACAGCTGAATTCTACCAAAAATTTAGAGAAGAGCTAACACTTATCCTACTCAAACTCTTCCAGAAAATTGCAGAGGAAGGTAAACTTCCAAACTCATTCTATGAGGCCACCATCACCCTAATACCAAAACCTGACAAAGATGCCACAAAAAAAGAAAACTACAGGCCAATAAAACTGATGAACATAGATGCAAAAATCCTTAACAAAATTCTAGCAATCAGAATCCAACAACACATTAAAAAGATCATACACCACGACAAAGTGGGCTTTATCCCAGGGATGCAAGGATTCTTCAACATCAGCAACAAATTGAAAAATAAAAGCCATATGATTATCTCAATAGATGCAGAGAAAGCCTTTGACAAAATTCAACATCCATTTCTGATAAAAACTCTCCAGAAAGCAGGAATAGAAGGAACATACCTCAACATAATAAAAGCTATATATGACAAACCCACAGCAAACATTATCCTCAATGGTGAAAAATTGAAAGCATTTCCCCTAAAGTCAGGAACAAGGCAAGGGTGACCACTCTCACCACTACTATTCAACATAGTTCTAGAAGTTTTGGCCACAGCAATCAGAGCAGAAAAAGAAATAAAAGGAATCCAAATTGGAAAAGAAGAAGTAAAACTCTCACTGTTTGCAGATGACATGATCCTTTACATATAAAACCCTAAAGACACAACCAGAAAATTACTAGAGCTAATCAATGAATATAGTAAAGTTGCAGGATATAAAATCAACACACAGAAATCCCTTGCATTCTTATACACTAATAATGAGAAAATAGAAAGAGAAATTAAGAAAACAATTCCATTCACCATTGCAATGAAAAGAATAAAACACTTAGGAATATATCTACCTAAAGAAACAAAAGACCTATATATAGAAAACTATAAAACACTGGTGAAAGAAATCAAAGAGGACACTAATAGATGGAGAAATATACCATGTTCGTGGATTGGAAGAATCAATATAGTGAAAATGAGTATACTCCCCAAAGCAATCTACAGATTCAATGCAATCCCTTTCAAACTACCAACGGTATCTTTCACAGAGCTAGAACAAATAATTTCACAATTTGTATGGAAATACAAAAAACCTTGAATCGCCAAAGCAATCTTGAGAAAGAAGAATGGAACTGGAGAAATCAACCTGCCTGACCTCAGGCTCTACTACAAAGCTACAGTCATCAAGACAGTATGGTACTGGCACAAAGACAGAAATATAGATCAACGGAACAAAATAGAAAGCCCAGAGATAAATCCACGCACCTATGGACACCTTATTTTTGACAAAGGAGGCAAGAATATACAATGGAGAAAAGACAATCTCTTTAACAAGTGGTACTGGGATGAAACTAGATCACTTTCTAACACCACTCACAAAAATAAACTCAAAATGATTAAAGATCTAAACATAAGACCAGAAACTACAAAACTAGAGGAGAATATAGGCAAAACACTCTCCGACATACATCACAGCAGGATCCTCCATGACCCACCACCCAGAATACTGGAAATAAAAGCAAAACTAAACGAATAGGACCTAATTAAACTTAAAAGCTTCTGCACAACAAAGGAAACTATAAGCAAGGTGAAAAGACAGCCTTCAGAATGGGAGAAAATAATAGCAAATGAAGCAACTGACAAACAACTAATCTCAAAAATATACAAGCAACTCCTGCAGCTCAATTCCAGAAAAATAAATGACCCAATCAAAAAATGGGCCAAAGAACTAAATAGACATTTCTCCAAAGAAGACATACAGATGGCTAACAAACACATGAAAAGATGCTCATCTTCACTCATTATCAGAGAAATGCAAATCAAAACCACAATGAGGTACCATTTCATGCCAGTCAGAATGGCTGCGATCCAAAAGTCTACAAGCAATAAATGCTGGAGAGGGTGTGGAGAAAAGGGAACCCTCTTACACTATTGGTGGGAATGCAAACTAGTACAGCCACTATGGAGAACAGTGTGGCAATTCCTTAAAAAACTGGAAATAGAACTGCCTTATGACCCATCAATCCCACTGCTGGGCATACACACCAAGGAAACCAGAACTGAAAGAGACACGTGTACCCCAATGTTCATCGCAGCACTGTTTATAATAGCCAGGACATGGAAGCAACCTAGATGTCCATCAGCAGATGAATGGATAAGAAAGCCATGGTACATATACACAATGGAGTACTACTCAGCCATTAAAAAGAATACATTTGAATCAATTCTAATGAGGTAGATGAAACTGGAGCCGATTATACAGAGTGAAGTAAGCCAGAAAGAAAAACACCAATACAGTATACTAACGTATATATATATAGAATTTAGAAAGGTGGTAACAATAACCCTGTATGTGAGACAGCAAAAGAGACACAGATGTATAGAACAGTCTTTTGAACTCTGTGGGAGAGGGAGAGGGTGGGATGATTTGGGAGAATGGCATTGAAATATGTATAATATCATATAAGAAACTAATCGCCAGTCCAGGTTTGATGCAGGATACAGGATGCTTGGGGATGGTGTACTGGGATGACCCTGAAGGATGGTATGGGGAGGAAAGTGGCAGGGGGGTTCAGGATGGGGAACACGTGTACACCCGTGGTGGATTCATGTCAATGTATGGTAAAATCACTACAGTATTGTAAAGTAATTAGCCTCCAATTGAAATAAATAAATTAAATTAAAAAAGAAAATTAATACATGACTCTTCAACATAGCTACAAGTCTCATATATGAATGTGTGAATTTCTCATTAAGTTTCTTTGCTTTGTATTATATAGTTTTCCTGAATAAATATGGAATACCTTTTCTCAGCCAACAGATAGGCTTGATATTCTGTGTTCTGAGCTGATTTCATTATACTTCATTGTCTTTTTTCCCATAGGATGTGTCTCTTCCTCTGTTATGTATTATCTTTGTTATCTTTATTATCTTTGTTTAAACATGAAAGAAGACTTCCTTTTCCAATTAGGGGGTTTCCTTGATTTCTCAATGAAAATAGGTGTGTCAACGAATCAAACTATAGAGACTCCACATCAAAGCCACCAGCAACAGAGGCGCAAGGTCACAGAGATCCATGGAGGAGCCTTGTCTAAACCATGACATGTGGCGAGCACAAGAGAGAAATGAACCTAGAAGCTTGCTGGGGGAATATTTCCTACAAAAACAACAATTTAAGGCAATAAGGTTAGAGAACTACTCCTGAATGCTATAAAAGTACTTCTGAAAATCTTGATATTTTATTCTAAAGAAGAAGACTGAGAAATTTGATTTGCAAATATTTTTTCCCATTCAGTGGGTTATTTTTCACTTTCTTGATGGTATAGTTTTAAAATGCAAAAGGTTTTAATTTTGATAAAGTCAAACATCTTTTTTGGTGGGCAGGTCATGATTTTGGAATCATACAAAGCAATTAAAGAAATCAAACTATACAGTGAAAGAAATGGGAGGAAAAAAAGAAACATATCACATTAGAGACTACTAACTCCACTCAGAGATCCTTTGACAGATAAAGCATAGTAAACATAGCATAGTCTTCAGAGGATTTTATTTAATATCATCAAAAAATTTGAACTAAGTAACATATGGTTAATATTTTAATATGAACTAACTGAAACATATTTTGTATTTATATGTATACCATCTTGACAGAGCACACATCTTCATTTAATGCCTATAAACTTGATGACCAAAAAACCTCAAATTCTAGAAGGCAAAAATCATAAAAATCTCATTCTTTGACAAAAATATAATAAATATAGAAATAAGTAAGAAAATAGTAGCAGAAAAGTAAATCAAGAAAGAAAAAATTAAGTCTTTGGATTTCAAAAGAACCTTCCTTTATGCAACTCTTAAACTAAAGAAGACAATAAAGCTGAAAACACTAAGTCTAAAGAATCATAATAAAAATATATCAAACGTGAATTATGCTGTATTCAGAAGAATAATTTTAGCATGAAACATGTAAATATGAAAGGAAATATAAAAATAAGTGAATTAAATATTTAACTCAAGAAATATAAAGGATTTATAAATCTTTTTAAAAAAGATGTCAAGAAATAGAGATGAATGCAGAAACTAATGAAATAAAAAAGCAATAAAATAAAGTGATTAAAACATCAGTGGCTTATTATTTTCATACACAAATAAAATAATCAATGTCCAGTTACACTCATCAGGAATAAAAAAGGACAATTAAAAAAACATGGAGATGATCACATATAAAGATGACTAATAGGAGCAATTTTTCAAAACTCTAGCAAAGCACACTTGAAAACCTGAATGAAGTTAATCTTTTGTAAATATGAGCTACCAATATGGATCCTGATATAGAAAAGACAGAAATAAATCTGCAAAAACTAGGAGCTCATTTCAGAGAGCCCGACACAATGTACTAATATCTTTTTAAGCATTTTCACATAACCTAAATCTTTCATTTCTTAAACTGTTTCAGAAAATGAAAAAAGAAGATACAACTCCAAATTCTTTTTATAACACCCAACATGTTTCGAATATAACAAAGATCATTTTCTTAGAATATGTTAGTTAGTTCTAATTCAATTAATGATATTATTCAAATCCTCTGCTAGATTTAGTATGTTTTACCTGCCATGGGCTCTCAGAACTGAGTTATTATCATATCAAGTGGCTTACAACAACATACATTTATTATCTCACAGTTTTAAAGCTCAGAAGTCTGACATGGGTCTCATGAGACAAAAATCAAGATGCTGGCAGGGCTTTGTTCCTTTCTGGAGGTTTTAGAAAGTAATTTGTTCCCTTGCTCCCTTGGGGTTGGCAGAATCAGTTCTTTGTCCCAGTGCTCCCTGTTTCCTCGCTGTCTGGAAACTGAGGGCTATTCTCAGCTTCTAGAAGCTGCCTGCACCTCTTTGCTTGTGGATCTGTTCCTCTATATGCAAATCTGGTAACTATGTCAAGTTTCTCTCATACTTCAAATTTCTCCCTTCTTTTAGTCCATCGCTCCTCTTTGAAATCAGTTAAGGAAATGTCTCTACTTTTAAGGATGTCTGCCATTAGATATGACCCACACAAACAATCCAGAATAATCTCTCCGTCTCAAGCCAAATAACCTCAAGTACATGTGCAAACTGTCTTCTGCCCTGAAAAATAACATACTCGTAGGATTGGAAATTTGGGCATCTTTGTGGGAATTAACTCATCCTTTGAACCACCCCATAACAACCAAAAAAAGAAAAAAAAAAAAAAAAAAGAAAAAAGTTATAGATTAATTTAATCTTTGCATATTGATACAATATGGGTAACCTTAAATAAACACAGTAACTAATAAAATTAACAGCATGTTAAAAGTAAAAGAATTACCTCTTTGGCTAAATGTGATTCATCCTGAAAATTTGAGACTGATTTAAAAAATGCAACTTATAATAATATATCACATCATTCAATTTATGACAAATCAACACATGTTTTTGCATAACACTTAAACGTTTCTTTTCCATCTCATTAAACTATTAGGAAAAGGATAAGAAAGTGGGCTGGAAGAGGTAGCTTGATCTGGACCTTTCATTTAATGGCTCATGATATCAAATAAGTCAGAGTACTAATAACTGACTAACCACTCAACACAGAGAGAGGATAGGTAGTACTGCACCATTTTATGCAAGAAATCAGGCTTAATTCCTGAGATACCTGGCCTAAAAACCCTTGGCCTGAGGCTTTCCTTCCATTATCTTTTCTTCCCACTCCCTTAATGGGTCCTAAAGGCCACCACATCTGCACATTGGCACTCTACTTCCAAGGCTTTCAGACACTGATGTGGATGGAAAAATAAATGAATAGTTTAATTTCTTACAGTCAAAAAGGACCTTTTAAATTCTCTTCTTCAACTCTGTGCTTTTACAAAGTAGAAAATGATTTAAGAACAAGGATCTTGCATTTGTTTTGAAACATCATCTGGATTGGAATCCAGTCATCCAGTTCCTTCTGCTATTGTGCTGCTTTGATCGTCTTGGGTGAGGCAGAGGCAAGCGCAACAGAAAACTTGCTTAGCTCTGAAATTAACTAAGTTCTAAACAAAGTGAGATCCTGACATTCTTGTGGTTGCTTTGGTGTTGTGGGGATTTAGAATGTCTGAATGTGCCTTCTTCCTTTCTTTCAGTGACTGGCTAGCCCAATCCTGCTTGACTCATCTCTACTTCCTGTTCTGCTCCTTGTCTCTTGGTCATTGTACTGTGTGTAAGATCACCGTTAGAACTTGGGAAAGAAGGTAAAACTAAATCTGTGACTCTGACAATTGTTTTAATCATTGAGACATTTGATCTCTACCGAGAAGCCATCTTCTTCTTGGGTCTTTACATCACCTTCCCTCTGCACATAAGAATACAACCCAAGATTCACTCCTCAAATTCGAGTTTCACATCTTGACTTCCCAGCACACAATGACATATTCTCCCTCTAAACCCCATGGACTGAATATCTATTACGGGCCACATATTGAGTCAAAGGCTTTAAAATATCTTCACTTATTTAATCTCAGAACAACTTGCTGAAGAAGAATTATAAGTTTTAAGATGAAGAGATAAAAAAATAAGAGAGCATCATAATATTAAGAGGACTACACCAAAGCCACTGCTTATTGAGACTGGACCATGGACCAAAATGTGCAATAGGTTTTCTGTGTATTAGCTTGTGAAATTCTTCAATAATTCTATAATACACTACTACGATTGTCCCCATTTCATAGATAAGAAAACTGAGGCATAGGGGGTTCAAGAAACATCCCCTGGAAAAGACACTTAGTAGCAGCATTGCATCTTGAAGTCAGGCAGCTGAAAATAGAACCTAGGTCTTAATCACTATGATATTTGCCCAGGTTCACACAGTAGATAAATATAATCTTATAGAAACATGAAGCTAGGCTTCAACAGTATGTGAACAAGGAACTTCCAGACTTTCAAGCTGGACTTAGAAAAGGCAGAGGAACCAGAGATCAGATTGCCAACACCCGATGGATCATAGAAAAAGGAAGGGGATTCCAGAAAAAAAATATCAATATCTGCTTCATTGACTATGCTAAACCCTTCGACCGTGTGGATCACAACAAACTGTGGAAAATTCAGGAGATGGGATAACCAGACCACCACCTTCCCTGCCTCCTGAGAAACCTGTATGCAGGTCAACAAGCAACAGTTAGAACAAGACAAGGAACAATGAACTGGTTCAAAATTGGGATAGGAGTATGTCAAGGCTGTATATTGTCACCCTGCTTATTTAACTTATATGCAGAGTGCATCGTGCGAAATGCTGAGCTGGATGAAGCACAAGGCAGAATGAAGATCTCCGGGAGAAATATCAGTAACCTCAGGTATGCAGATGATATCAACCAAATGGCAGAGAGCGAAGAGGAACTAAAGAGCCTCTTGATGAAAGAGAAAGAGGAGAGTGAAAAAGCTGGTTAAAACGCAACATTCAAAAAACAAAGATCATGGCATCTAGTCCCATCACTTTATGGCAAATAGAGGCGGAAACAATGGAAACAGTGACAGACTTTATTTTCTTGGGCTCCAAAATCACTGTGGATGGTGACTGCAGCCGTGAAATTAAAAGACACTTGCTGCTTGGAAGAAAAGCTATAACAAACCCAGACAGTGTATTAAAAAGCAGAGACATCAGTTTGCCAACAAAGGTCCATCTAGTCAAAGCTATGGTTTTCCCATTAGCCATGTATGGATGTGAGAGTTGGACCATAAAGAAGGCTGAGAGCCAAAGAACTGATGCTTTTGAAATGTGGTGCTCGAGAAGACTCTTGAGAGTCCTTTGGACTGCCAGGAGATCAAACCGGTCAATCCTAAAGGATATTGGTCCTGAATATTCATTGGAAGGACTGATGCTGAAGCTGAAGCTCCAATACTTTGGCCACCTGATGCAAAAGGCTGACACACTGGAAAAGACTCTGATGCTGGGAAAGACTGAAGGCAGGAGGAGAAGGAGACAACAGAGGATGAGATGGTTGGATGGTATCACCAACTCAATGGACATGAGTTTGAGCAAGCTCCGGGAGTTGGTGATCAACAGGGAAGCCTGGCGTGCTGTAGACAATTGGGTCGCAAAGAGCTGGACACAACCGAGAGACTGAACAAAACAATAACTAGAGAAACAACCCACATGTCCATATCCAACTGAGAATGGATAAACAAAATATGGAATATTTATACAGGGATATTATTCACAATAAAGAGAAATGAATTTCGGATACAGCCTACAACGTCTAAGTGATAGAAGCCAGACATAAAAGAATACACATTAACTGAACTCACTTATATGAAATGTCCCGAACAGGCAAATCTACAAATATAAAACCCTAAGGTGTAACTTTAGGTTAAGAAAAGAGGGAAAATAGTTGAAGGAAAATGCAGAGTGACTGCTAATGAGTATGGGATGCTTTTTCGGGGGAGGGCAATGAAAGTATTCACAATTGATTATGGTTATCATTGCACAATTCTGTGAATATACTGAAAATCACTGAATTTTACAATTTAAATAGGTAAATTGTATAACATGTGAATTACATTTCAATAAATTTATTTTTTATTTTTTTATTTTATTTTTCTGTTTTCATCCCCCCCACCACCATTTTCTTTTTTTTTTATTTTAATTTTTTTAAATTTATTTTTTATTTTACTTTAAAATTCTGTATTGGTTTTGCCATACATTGAATAGGGCTAGAACATCAACCTGAGAATTTTGGATTTAATTCTGTACTTTTTTGGGCTATACCTTGCAAGCCATCACTTACTAAGCCTCCCCTTGTATCACTGGTTAGCTCTCCTTATTGGTTCTTCTTCTCTTCCTAATCAGTGTAATAAACTACTGCTGGGCAAGGACGGCATAGTGATTATCTTTGTTGCATCAGATCCCCAAATGCCAATGCTGGTATTGTTATTCCCAAAGTCAGCTCAATACATTTTTTGTTTGTTGAATGCTTAAAATAAAATACTTCCAATTGAGGTGATTCTAGGCTTATAGAACAGGACTGTTCCTAAAAAGCAGAATAAATTTTAATGTGAATGTCTAAGTATTCTTGTGCGCTCAATATTTGGAAAAAATCATTATCACCATGTCACTCACTATCTCAGTCTTAGAGTGAACAGCCATCTGTCTATTTTTATTTTTGGAAATCTGATTTTTGGAAGTCATACTCATGGCCCCTTAAAGCAGGTACATTTTAAATCTTCTCTTTTTCAAGTTGATTTGGTTCACTGGTACAACACGGGAGACTCTACATGGAAAAATGAAAATGTATTACAAGTGTTTTTGACATTTAGTGTCATAATGTTCTAAGTGCATTTAACTTTTACATTTCCATTAGCTGGTGGTAATAACATAATAAAAAGTAACAAATGATTGGAACATTCAAAAGGAGGATAAACAGCAATAAAGATGTGTGAGAGTAATTCTGCAACAGTTTCCATGAATTTGTGATATCAGAGAATCACATATAGTAGAATGCAGTAAAATACTATTTTTAAATGTTCCTATTTGTTCTTACTCACCTTGCGTAGTCACTACTAAATCTTTTAATCATACAGTAAGGGCATTCCTTGCCCTTGTCTCTCCTCTCTATCCCTCCCACTACACATGGTTTCTCCCAAGAGGATCATGGGAATCATTTGTTGTTATTGTTTAGTGGCTGTTTAGCCGTACCCAACATTTTGCAACACCAAGAACTGTAGCCTACAAGGCTCCTCTGTCCATGGGATTTTCCAGGCAAGAATACTGGAGTGGGTTGCCATTTACTGTGATGCAAAACATTCTTGGGTATACTTGGAGACAAGAGATAAAAGAAAGATGGCTGAAAAAGAGGAGATAGAGGGAAGAAGAGACCATTCTGTTTGGAGAAGAAAAGAACTTCCATTGAGAGCACTAGGACGCCACCCTTCCTGTTACTGTCCGGATAACACAGTCCATCCCCTCGCTGGTGTGAATGCTGAGTTTGACAAAAAGGGCCAAGTCCCTGTCCCCAGAGATTCTGCTCCAGGCATTCTTCCCTTCACCTCCCAGGGCAGGTGCACCTACAGAACCTGGTAATAAATATCAGAACGCTTTCTCTGCAGACAGCATTTTCTACAGCACAAACCATCTCACACAGCCTCATATTTTATGGAAAACTTAACTTGTGTAAGTTTGAGTATTTGCATTCAATTTTAAGGGTAGAGAAAGAGTGAGTTAGTGGATGGACTATTTCAGAGGTGGATTACGGGACCTTATGGTCTTTCCAACATTCCCAAATCTCTTGTTTTTTTGGCACAAATATTACACTACATTAAATTATATATTTTGGTATAAAATGGCTTCCAAAAGCAATTAAACCTCATCCGTACTCAATCAAGGAAAGAAAGACAGTTTCAATGCTGCTTGGAAAGTCTAGCTGGATTGAATTGCCAAGAGACAATACATATTATTTTCTAAAGGTTGGTTCAAGAATAATATGTATTAGTTATGGCTACATTCCACACTGGCTATAGAATGAATAATCATCCTATCATCATAGTCTACCTCATTTTATTAAGTTGACCAAAATGTGTTCTCTGCATTTGCTTTTTTGGGTTTATAGAATTTGTATTAATTCAGTTCAGTTCAGTTTCTCAGTCATGTACATCTCTTTGTGACCCCATGGACTGCAGCATGCCAGACTTCCCTGTCCATCACCAACACCCGGAGCTTACCCAAACTCATGTCCATTGAGTCAGTGATGCCATCCAACCATCGCATCCTCTGTCGTCCCCTTCTCCTCCTGCCTTCAATCTTTCCCACCATCAAGGTCTTTTCAAATGAGTCAGTTCTTCGTATCAGGTAGCCAAAGTATTGGAGTTTCAACTTCAACATCAGTCCTTCAAATAAATATTCAGGACTGATTTCCTTTAGGATGGACTGGTCGGATCTCCGTGCTGTCCAAGGGACTCTCAAGAGTCTTCTCCAAAACCACAGTTCAAAAGCATCAATTCTTCGGTGCTCAGCTTTCTTTATGTCCAGTTCTCACATCTGTACATGACTACTGGAAAAACTATAAAAAATATAATTAGTTATATTAACTATATAACTAAAATATCCTTTTAAAACATTAGCAAATAATATATCTCATAAAGAACTTGTGTGTACATATACAAAGAATACTTATAGCTCATTAATGATTTAAAAAGCAGCTTAAAAGAAAAACTTCATCTCTATGACATTCTATCACCAAACTCATAACCCTAGTCTAATTATGGGAAAAATCATGAGACAAACCCAGACTGGGAGAGAGTCTACAGGATAACTGGCCAACACTCTAAAACTTTCAAGGTCATGAAAACCAATGAAAGTCTTTGAAACTGTCGAAAACCAGAAGAGAAGCATGACAACTAATGCAGTGTGATATCCTAGGCTGAATACTGAAGAGACAGGGGAAATGAATGGGGAAACTGATGAAATGCATATAAAATTCATACATCAGTTAATAGTAATTTATCAATGGCAGTTTCTTAGTTGTAACAAATATACCATGTTAACATAAAGTATTAAGAGGTATACAAGAACTCTCTGTTCCACCTTAGTATCTTTTTTGTCAATATAAATTATTCCAAAATGAAAAGCTTATTTTTAATCAGTGGGTAAAATATTTGAATAAACACTTCACCAGAGGAAATATAATAGTGATTAATAGTGATTTAAGGCAAGGAAAGACATCCAACATCATTTAGCCATTACAAAAATACAAATGAAAACCACAAGCAGATATCACTACAAACATAAATCGAAGAGCTAAAGAATAATGGGACTTCCCTGGTAGTCCAGTGGCTAAGACAGTTTCTATGCAGGGGTACTGGGTTTGATCCCTGGTCAGAGAACTAGATCCTGCATGCTACAACTAAGAGTTTGCATGCTGCGACTAAAGATTCCACATGTTGCAATGAAGCTTGATGAAAAACCAAGACACGGTGCAGCCAAACATAAATTTAAAAATAAATATTAAAAAATAAAAATAAAAAGTAGTGACAACACCTGATGCTCTTAAGGATGCAGAGAAATTGGATCACTCCTACATTGCTGGTACAAATGTAACACAGTAAAACCCCTGCAGAAAACTGTTGAGTGGTTTCTAATAATACTAAGTACAAATTTACAATATGACTTAGCAACTCCACTCCTAATTATGCATCCAAGAGAAATAAAAATATATTTTCATGGCAGCATTATTCATAACAGCCAAAAAAAGTGGAAACAACCCAAATGACCATCAACTGGTGAACTGATACACAAAATATGGGTTGTCTATACAATGGGATATTATTCAGCCACACAACTGAAAGAGATGATTCCTACTACAACATGGAGATATGTATACACACACATACACACACACACACACACACACACACCTTAAAAACATTATGCTGAGTAACAGACAGACCTAAGGATGGACCACATAGTGTGTGATTCCATTTATATGAACTGCCCCTAAAAGGGAAATATACATTGACAGAAAGTAAGTCACTGGTTCCTAGAAGTTAGGAGTGGGAACTGGGAGTAACTACAAATATACACAAGGCTTATTTGGGGAGTGAGAGAAATGCTCTAAAAATGACTGCAGAGATGATGGTAGAAAATTAGTAAATTTATTTTAAAATACTCAATTGTCTTCTTAAGTACATTTTGCTTTATATAACAATATATCAATAAAACTGAAAAACATTCATTCTGTATAAAATTGAAATTATGAAGGAAAGTATAAAGAGAAAGTACTTATTACTAATCATTCCATCACTTAAAATATAATTTGGTACATATCCTTTCAGTTTTGCTGTTTCCTATTGATTTTAATTTTAAAGTCAGGGCAAGTCAAATTTATTTTTTCAGTTGATGTGCATTAACTTAAAAAGCTAACTAGTTAGGGTTGATATCTTAGGAATTTTATTGACAGAACATGATCACGCCTTTCTATTATCTGGTTTAGTCCTTGGTGATGTAATTGCTAGGTAGCACTGACTGCTGGCCCAACCAGCCTGGAAAATCTCATTGCATATTTGCTCTCAAAGTACACACAAGCCACACCTGCACCTCTAATCCAATTAGAAACACAAAAGCTCTGTGTCCAAAAGAACAACACAGGAAATCAGGAAGGTTGCATACTTGACTTTGGCTTTTCAGCCCAGAATGCAGAGGGCACTTTTCTTGTCATAGGAACACGTGAGGATGTCAGATCCTGTCTGTGACCTTTGGCAGTCATGCTGTGCAAGGAGCTGCCTGCAGTTCTAAGAAGGCTCAAAATGGAACATGTAAGGTTATTAGGGAGGTTTTTTTTTTTTTTTATTCCTTTGTTTCATTTTCCTTTTTTATTATGGTCATTTTTGGTTTTCCAAGTAGAAAGGGAAAGTTCAGACATTTCTGAGATGAATAACAACATCCCTTAGCCCAGACTCATCCAGAAAACTTTTTAGCTGATCCTAAATGAGATTTTTAGCACATGCCAGAGATGCAATTCATCTTAACCTGTGTCTAGACGATACAGGCAAAGACAAGTTTGCAGAACAAAAGGCACTTTAGGCCAGATACACACAAACACAAGTATGACTTAAATTATTTCTTTCAAATCACTTGCTGTCCTACACAGACCTTCTTCTCAGACAAGCAAAGGGTACGGACAAGTTCTTGTCTGTCGTAATGGATACTGTGACTGAAAGTGGAATATCTCAACAAGTCTATATATTTTTTGTTCTTTGCCAACGAAGAAGCACTCATAAGATTTCTCATGCTGTCTGAGTCTTGATTTTTTTTTTCTTCTGCTTGCTGTGAAACAATGGGGAGGCATCTTTCTAAGCACTTAACTTAATTCTAAACACCCTAATTAGAAGATGTCAAGCACCATTAGAAACATGCCCACAAGCACTAGAGGGCAATGCTGGACAAATATTACTGAGATTCAAGGAAACACTAGTGAGTAGAGACTAGCACCTCAATCATTTTCAAATGGACTGTGCTTCAAATGCAATTTTGAATATTCTACCTCCCTGAGTAGGATGCAGCCTTCAGCTCTACAGGAATGGACAAAGAGGGTGAGGTTTTCTTGGTAGCAATCAACTCTGCTTCCTGGCTTTAGCAGGGCTTTTTGCCCAGACTGAGGCTGGGCCAGTTAAAGAGCAGGTTGGCAGAGTGAGGAGATAATGGCCAACATGAAAGCCAATAAAGTTTCTGGAACCAGAAATCAGAATCAAAGCCGGCATCTGCAGTAGAAATCAAAAAGGCTGTGTACTCAACTGGCTCTCATGATCTCAAAGGATGCAACAGGGCTCAAGGAGTTATGCGAGGGTGAGAATTATTTATACATATTCATAAAAACTAATTTGATTAAAATCTAGATAACAACTCACAAAACTGTAAGAAGATATATTGTGACAGGTGTGGTGGTGGTGGTTGTAACAAAACAGGTTTCAACTCTGCTTTATTTTTCATTTCTCTCTCTAATGCAGTCTCCATGGGCTATGGACTCATGGTGCTGCTGAATCAGTTCAGTTGCTGTCGTGTCTGACTCTTTGCGACCCCATGGACTGAAGCATGCCAGGCTTCCCTGTTCATCACCAACTCCCAGCATTTACTCAAACTCATTGCCATCATATTAGTGATGCTATCCAACCATCTCATCCTTTCTTGTTGCCTTCTCCTCCTGCCGTCAATCTTTCTCAGCAACAGGGTCTTTTCAAATGAGTCAGTTCTTCACATCAGGTGGCCATAGTATTGGAGTTTCAGCCTCAGCATCAGTCCTTCCAATGAATATTCAGGACTGATTTCCTTTAGGATGGACTGGTTGGATCTCCTCGCTGTCCAAGGGACTCTCGAGAGTGTTTTCCAACACCACAGTTCAGAAGCATCAATTCTTTGGCACACAGATTTCTTTTTTTTTTTTTTATTTATAGTCCAACCCTCACATCTATATATGACTACTAGGAAAACCATAACTTTAACTAGACAGACCTTTGTCGGCAAAGTAATGTCTCTGCTTTTCAATATGCTATCTAGGTTGGTCATAGCTTTTCTTCCAGAAGCAAGTGTCTTTTAATTTCATGACTGTAATCACCATCTACAGTAATTTTGGAGCCCCCCGAAATAAAGTATCTGTTTCCATTGTTTCTATATCTATTTGACATGAAATGATGGGACAGGATGCCATGATATTAGTTTTCTGAATGTTGAGCTTTAAGCCAGCTTTTTCACTCTCCTCATTCACTTTCATCAAGAGGCTTTTTCGTTCTTCGCTTTCTGCCATAAGGGTGATGCCACCTGCATTTCTCATGTTATTGATATTTCTCACAGCAATCTTGATTCCAGCATGTGTTTCATCCAGCCCAGCATTCTGTCTGATGTATTCTGCAAATAAGTTAAATGAGTAGGGTGACAATATACAGCCTTGATGTACTCCTTTCTCCATTTGGAACCAGTCTGTTCTTTCATGTCCAGTTCTAACTGTTGCTTCTTGACCTGCATACAGATTTCCTATGAGGTTGGTTGGGTGGTCTGATAGTTTCATCTCTTGAAGGATTTTCCAGTTTTCAGTGATCCACACAGTCAAAGGCTTTGGCATAGTCAATAAAGCAGAGGAAGAGGTTTTTCTGGAACTCTCTTGCTTTTTTGATGATCCAACAGATGTTGGCAATTTGATCGCTGGTTCCTTTGCCTTTTCTAAATCCAGCTTGAACATCTGGAAGTTCATGGTTCACATACTGTTAAAGCCTCACTTGGAGAATTTTGAGCATTACTTTGCTAGTGTGTGAGATGAGTGCAATTGTGCATTAGTGTGAACAATTTTTGGCATTGCCTTTCTTTGGGATTGGAATGAAGACTGACTTTTCCAGTCCTGTGGCTACTGCTGAGTTTTCCAAATTTGTTGGCATATTGAGTGCAGCACTTTCACAGCATCATCTTTCAGGATTTGAAATAGTTCAACTGGAATTCCATCACCTCCACTAGCTTTGTTTGTAGTGATGCTTCCTAAGGTCCATTTGACTTTGTGTTCCAGGATGTCTGGCTCTAGGTGAGTGATGGCTATCTGGGTCATGAAGGTCTTTTCTGTATAGTTCTTCTGTGTATTCTTGCTAGCTCTTCTTAATATCTTCTGCTTCTGTTAGGTCCCTACCATTTTCTGTCCTTTATTGAGCCCATCTTTGCATGAAATGTTCCCTTGGTATCTCCAATTTTCTTGAAGAGATCTCGTCTTCCCATTCTTTTGTTTTACTCTATTTCTTGCATTGATCACTGAGGAAGGCTTTCTTATCTCTCCTTGCTATTCTTTGGAACTCTGCAATCAAATGGGTATATTTTTCCTTTTCTCCTTTGCCTTTCACTTCTCTTTTCTCAACTATTTGTAAGGCCTCTTCAGTCAACCATTTTGCCTTTTTGCATTTTTTTCTTGAGGATAGTCTTGATCATTGCCTCCTGTACAATGTCATGAACCTCCATCCATAGTTCTTAATGCACTCTATTAGATGTTGTTCCTTGAATCATGGAATCATGGAATCATGGTGCTGCTGAATACTTGAATAAAGTCCCCTAGTACATATTCAGCAGCATCGAGGAACTTGCTAAAAATTAATATTAATACTCAGACATGACCGCAGTCCTCCCAAGGCAGGATATCTGGCAGTGAGGCACAGAAATCTGCATTTTTACAGCATACATATGAAAGTTTGACAACCACTAGACTAGAGTGAGGGTCAAACAGGTTGTATTTAGGAAATAACTATTACATGCTATCATATGCATTAAAATCATGCAGTAAGTTATCAACTATCTTTTTACACTTGTTTTTTTAATCATATATAAACAAAAAAATCTTCACATGCTAAAACTTATTTTCCAGAACACGTAAATTATTTTTATGCACCTGACGATGTATTTTATTCATAGCATTGATTTAAATATTGATGACTGGATTCTAAAGCTAGCATAAAAATGTTTACTAAATTTCTAATAATAGTACTGATGGTAAAGCATACAAATGTATCAAGCTTAAGTTTGCAAAAAAGGCTTCAAATAGAAGATACAATAGATTCAGGAAACTTTCTTAAGGGCATACAATTAGCACCGAGTAGGGAGTCAAGATTTGAATCCAGAACTTGGAACACAAAACCAGTGTTCTTCTCATGACATCAAAGCTCCTTATACTGTAAATGACGTACTCTAAATATTCACCAACAACACAAGGAATATTGTCACCAGAATGTGATTTAGACAAAATGGTACTTTCTTAAAATATTCTGGTGTTTGATGAAAACCAAGTTTAATTAGAAAAGAATGAAGTAGACAGATTTTCTGGAAGAGGAGGGAAACTTTGGATCATTTTTCAAGAATTAAAGAGGGACTCCAAGTTTGTAAAGGAGATTATGTGGGTGAATCTCATTGAGTTCTAAACTGGAAAATGGAAACGCTGGGGTCATGTGGTGAGCGCTCAGTGCCCCTTCAGGGGAAGAAAGGCAAGAGGGGCATGTGTTTGAGTTGGGGGTTGGGGGGCTACTTGCTATGAAAGCTGAAGGTCTTGGCACATCTTAGATTGAGCAAGACAAGGGAAATTGTGACTGGTTATGACCAATCCATCAACATTTACTGGGGCACCACCAAGTCCTACGGCTAGGACAAGGGTGATAGGGGTGTGGCTACTGCCTCCATTGCAAAATCAAAGGGGGCAAAACAACTAGACAGTAGTGGTTTAAAATGCAGCACTTTAAAACTTCACAATAAACTCATAGAGCACAGACTTGTGGTTGCCAAGTATGGGGAGATGGAGAGACAGAATTTGGGACTGGCAGATGCAAGCTGGTCCTATTATATATAGGATGGATAAACAACAAGGTCCAGCTATATAACACAGGGAACTATATTTAATATCTGGTGAGAAATCATAAAGGAAAAGAATATTAAGAAGAATATATATATGTGTGTGTGTGTGTGTGTATACTGAACCACTTTGCTGTACATCTGATACTAACACAACATTGGAAAAAACTATACTTCAATAAAAATTACAATAAATGTAAGAAACCCACGAGGAAGAAAATAGCAAAATTTTAAATAAAGATGGGCTCCATTTTAGTTTTTCATTTGTTTCATGCTCCAGTATACCACTATGACTGATCCTGTCTTTATTTACAATTTTGACGTATTACTTGGGGTGTTTTTTGCATTAATTTTGATTTTGGAAAATATAGCAGGAAAATAATATTTACCTTGATCGTCAGCTACCTTGATTATTATCTAGTTAAAAACTCAACCTTACACAATGCACCCTAGTGTTGTGCTGAAAGCTTTACATCAAGTACCTGAAGGCATCACAACCCATTAAGCACACAAGTTGTTAGGTATGCATATTCTGGGCCTATTTGATGCAAGAAACAACTGTGTATTTGAAAATAAATACAAGTACATAAAAATACATGCATATATGCAAATATCCCAAATATTTGAGAGATAGCCTATATCCATTAAATCCCACATGCCGGTTTCTCTTTGTAAAAGCAACAGAACACGAGACACAATTCCATGTGTTTGAATCCCTTGTTTTCCTTTTTTGTATTGCTTTCCTAATTTTGTATGTGAAACATGCTGGGATTGTATTAGTTCTATAAACTGTAGGAATCACCAGTACACCACTGAAAGAAATGTTTCTCAAAATCTATACGTCAGGATGTGAGCGGAGGACTTATTCTGGCTGCTTCCTGAGATGGAGCGATCGTAACAGTGAAGGAACAGGTTGGGGGTGGAACTAGGTAACAGGAAAAAGAGAAAGATGAGGCAGAAGCACCAAAAAGAAACAGTCCCCCCCACCGAAGGTAGTTCTTGACTTCCTTTGTCTCAGAATCACCTGAAGCTTGCGAACTTCTCCCGAGTTTTAGATTCAGCTTGTCTGAGTTGGACCCCCAGCACCACAGAGGATGCTAGGTGCAACTAGGCTTGAGAAGCACTATACTAGGGGACACAGGAGGCCAGCCTGGACTGGGTCAGTGTAAATGGAACTCTCCAAGGTCCTGCTCAAACAATGGTAGATACTCAATGCTGGGCATCTCCTGCAGTTTTACTGGGCTGTGAATGGGTTGGTAAACAGCGAAATTTGAACTATCCTGGGGAATAGAGGAAATTTTTAAAGGAGGTGTGTGATTGCAGAAGGGGAGTGAAAGATGAGAAAATCGAGGATGAGATTTTCAATACCTTTACGGTGTACAGGGTAGTGCATGAGTCCTTCTATGCATGTGCCCACGTGATCTTCAGTAAAACATTTATTTCTCATGATGGCCTCTGGCAAAGGCTGTCTGTGGGAGCTGATGTCAAACTGCTGAAGACTTTTTAAGAATGGAGAGTCAGAAGAACAGGAACTACCCACAGGAGATTATGCTTCAGGTACAAAGTTCAGTAAGGAAGGGGGTCCTGGCAAATGCAGGTCAGCAGATCCTAGCTTCTAAACACAGAAGGTGCCCTGTGCTGCTGCCATCCTCTGAATGAACTGGAATTTCACATGAATGGTGACTGGAAAGCATCTCATTTTTCTGAAATCATAGTCTGAGTGGAATCTGTACTCTGAGTTTTTTGGTATTGGGCTGATACTACTTATTATATCCCTTTTTACAACCTCTTGTTGAAGAGATTTTTTACCAGTGAAAGTGGTGGTGTTTCAGTGTGTTATATTTTTCAATTTGAGCTAAGTGGTATGAGTCATCACAACCCTTAAGAGGTACCTATAGTCCCTGTGAGGGTTACACACATCTACTCCTGATCACTTTCTCTCATAAGTGGAGTTAAAAGCAAAGTGTTATAAAAGAATTTCATGAAATGCCAGCATCATGAAAGTGTTAAGCGTAAGAGCAGCAATTTCTATTTGAAGATGATGTAGCCCAGATATTTAGGCGTAGAGCTGACTCCTCATAGCTGTACCAGCTTCACTTCTGACCTTGGATAAGAGATCTAGACTTCTGTGCTCAATTAACACCATCTTCCCAATTTTTCATATTAAATAAAAAGAGAGATATGGTGGCATTAAAAAAAATGGCCACAGCAATATCTCTGCTTGGCATGCTGCTTTCCAGAAGCTTCTTACTTTATTTTTCTCTCCTTGACCTGGACATCCCTGACTATGTGGACAAGGCTGGCAGAGCTGATGCTCTGAGACTTCCTAGACTTGTCACATCCCATCCTTGGCTGATACATGGGATGGTCCATTGCCCTCAAGACACTGTGATAAAGAGACCGTATCATGCAAAGAGACCCCAGAAAGACAGAGAGAGGTGCCTTAGGAGCCCTGGTTATTCCACAGTCTTCCCAGCTCAGGCATGCAGTACATGAACATATAAGTGAACTTTTTATGATCCCAGCCCCCATCTATGAGCTGTCCCAGATGACATAAAATGGAGCAAAGAGGACCCATGCCACAGAATGCTCCATGAACTACAGATTCATGTGCAAAATAAACACTGTCATCATTTTAAGACATCGAGTTTTAGGATGGTTTGTTACACAGCATTAGATAAACACACCAGACACAGAATCTCTATCAGTAGCAGTAAATACCATTAATAAAAAGAATATTTCTGATCATCTAACGTAAGAATAGCAACGTTTGCTACCCACTTTCTCTACTCTTTATATATTTTACTTTTCTTTGTAGTAAATACCACCACCTACTATTGTATATTTACTTGATTGCTTATTTATTTCTTTTTCTCTACACTAACAGAGTAAGTTCTACTAGGTCAGAAAGAGACTACTGTTGTTCACTTTTGAGAATCTTGATGCAGTAAGTTATAGTATTGTTACTGGAATGAGCAAAGACACTTTATGAGGGACCTGTTACTATCAGAACAGTTAGGAAATAAATTTTAAATCTGTATTTCACACTGCTTATGAGGTTGGGTCAAACACTTGACTTGAATAAAAAATATTCTTCAACAAACTTCCTTCTATTTTAGCAGAATTGGCTGAACTAAGTTTTTGTTAAGTATTTTCCTACCACTTCAACACCATGAGAAGAGACAAATCCAACATTTGAAAGGTGTTTGTTTCCCTTACTGAAAGAAATTTGATGATTTATGAAATGTAGGTATGCCCAAACTTCTCATGAACCTAATGAGTGATATCTTCACAAAACAGTTAAAGAAATGAAAATTAAGGTCAGATATATAAAATCCTAAATAGGATTCTGGCTTCCTAGGTGGCATAGTGGCAAAAAGTCCGTCTGCCAATGCAAGAGATGAAGGTTCAATCCCTGGGTCAGGAAGAATCCTTGAAGAAGGAAATGGCAACCCCATCCAGTGTTCTTCCCTGGGAAATCCCATGGACAGAGAAGCCTGGTGGGCTACAAAGGGGTTCATGGGGTTACAAAGAGTCGGACACAACTAAGCACATGCGCGCGCGCGCACACACACACACACATCATGTAAGGAAGGGTTCTATGACATGACAGAATATTAATTACAGTAAATGGTTCAGGGCATTATTTAAGTCTCAGATTCATGGACACAAATCACCATATCATTGTGGAATGACTGAAAAGAGTATTGAAATAATGTATGATCTTATTCACTGGGACCACAAAGACAATTCTGTTCAATTTTTCTTTTTATTCTAATTTTAAACTTCTCACTTTTAAACTCCACATCATCAAGTGTTTGCTGAAAAGAATCTGCTAAGCAAGGCTATCAAACAGGAATGGAAAGGTTATTTTGTGTGGTCCAAATGAGTTGCTCTAAGCTCCACCCAAACAGAGTTAATGAAAGGGTCAGAGCTTGATATAGATGGTCAGATTTTATAAACCAATGGCTCTAAAAAAGATTCAAAGTTTGGGAACATTTTAATAGGAACAGTTCAGAGATTTGAACAGTCTATGCAAGTCTTCCCGGGCATTTATGCATTAATGAAAACTTTTCCTTCCTTAATTTTAATCTAGCATTACTAAATAAAACAGAAATTAAGTTAAAGAACACTGAACATCTCTAATACCATACATGTAAACCTTGAGGAAACTAGAATCTTCCAATAGACACCATATTCCCATAGCAGAAAACAAATGGAATCAACTTTATTTTCTGACCATATAAACAAGACTCATTGTGCTTTCCAGGAGTAGATTTGAGTAACACAAAACATCCATTTCCTTAAATGCTGATATAGCAAACCCAGTTATTCCATGTGGGACATGAACAACAACACAATAATTGACAAAAAAAAGCTTCAATGAGCAGTTAATTTAAAAATAGCTGTTTTTACATCGATTATTTTCTTAAGGGAAATATAATCATTGAATCGATTGAAATATAATCACCAAAGCGAAGAAGAACTAAAGAGCCTCTTGATGAAAGAGAAAGAGGAGAGTGAAAAAGATGGCTTAAAACTCAACATTCAAAAACGAAGATCATGGCATCTGGTCCCAACACTTCATGGCAAATAGATGGGGAAACAATGGAAACAGTGACAGACTTAATTTTCTTGGGCTCCTAAATCACTGCAGATGGTGACTGCAGCCATGAAATTAAAAGATGCTTGCTCCTGGAAGAAAAGCTGTGACCAACCTAGACAGCATATTAAAAAGCAGAGACATTACTGACAAAATTTCTTCTAGTCAAAGCTATGGTTTTTCCAATAGCCATGTATGGATATGAGAGTTGGACCATAAAGAAAGCTGAGGGCCAAAGAATTGATGCTTTTGAACTGTGGTGTTGGAGAAGACTCTTGAGAGTCCCTTGGACTGCAAGGAGATCCAACCAGTCCATCCTAAAGGAGGTCAGTGTTTAATATTCATTGAAAGGACTGATGCTGAAGCTGAAACTTCAATACTTTGGCCACCTGATGCAAAGAACTGACTCATTTGAAAAGACCCTGATGCTGGGAAAGATTGATGACAGGAGGAGAAGGGTATGACAGAGGATGAGATGGTTGTAATGGCACCCCTGACTTGATGGACATGAGATTGAGCAAGCTCTGGGAGTTGGTGATGGACAGGGAAGCCTGATATCCTGCAGTCCACATCGTTGTAGAGTCGGGCACAACTGAGCAACAGAACTGAACTGAATCTTTGAATCAATAATTAACAATCTTAAATTCTCACGACACATGTCATATTTACTTCCAGAAATGCAATGTGCATTTACATTCTATTAACAGTGTGTTAAAGTGTTTATCTGAGTGCACTTTCATCAGTTTTGAGCATTATATTTTTTAAATCTTTGTCTATTTCCTAATTGAATAATTTCCATTTTTTTGCTAAACAGTAAGGTTCAGCATTTTTAACTTCTTGACTCATAATTACTTTTTTATTGTGGTAAAATACATATAACATAAAATGTAACATTTAACTCATTTTAAGTGTACAGGTCAATGACACTAAATATATTCTCAGTGTAGGAGAGAAAGGAAAACAATGCACTAGCCAAAAAGTTTTGTTTGGGTTTTTCCAGAAGATGTTACAGAAAAATCCAAGTGGACTTTTCGGTCAATGAAATAATTTCCCTCTACCCTTCTGAGTTCTTGGTTTGATACTTCTGTAATACAAAACAGATTAATAAGACAAAACATACAGAATTTGTTAACATGTATACCTCATGCATATATATATATATAATATTATATATATAATATATAACATATTATACACACACACACAGGAGACACCCAGGGAAAATGAGTAACTCCCTTAAGTGGCTTAGAAGGCAGCCTTAAACAATATCCTAATAGAAAAAGAGGGGGCCAGATCGGGGGACATATAGACCTTTTAGAGGAGCACAAATGATTTCTAGGAAAGATGAATTGGGTGCTTAAAAGAACAAGCATGAGGCATGACAGCTTGTGACAAAATCCGTCTGAGTGTAATGTCAACCTCTAGTCTCCTTTCCTGTTATAAAAGTCAAAGTTTCCTGGTTGATGAAACTGCCAGGGAGGGGATTAACACTTAAATCCTTTTGAAGGATCTGTCTTTAGACAGATAAGGGAAATTCAAAGAAAGCGTCTCCTTGCATTTGCTATTTATTAAGTGCCCAGAGCTCAACAAAAATCGATATGGTCAAGTGGCCTTTTTTAGGGTGACATACTCCGCTACCCCCCAGCAAGGCTGGGCAACCATCACCACTACCCAACCACAGAACTTTTCTACCACCTTCAACAGGAACTCTGTACCTGTTAAATAACAACTCTCTATTCCTCCCTCCTCACAGATCCCTGTTATTCCCCTTCTATTCTCTGTCTCCAATGATCTGCTTACTCTAGGTACTTCATATTAGTAGAGCTATATAATATTTGTCCTTTGGGGATCAATATATTTCACTAGCATAATGTTTTTAAGGTTCAGCCATGTAGCATGTATCAGAATTTCATTCCTTTTTAAGGCTGAATACTAGTCCAGTGTGTGTAAAAGTTTATGTAACACATTTTGTTTACCCCTAAGCTAAAGCAATGGGAGAAAGTTTAATCACATCTCATGAAAGGAGAAATGTTGCTTCTGAGAAAATAAAAAGGCGAAAACAAGCAAAACAGTCTTTGGGGACAGAAAAGTCTTGTACCAAAGTGTGGTTGAAGGACAAGGACAATGTCCTGGTTAAAAGATATCCAGTAGGCATTTTAAGAATGTGGATATATAATGTTTATTTTTAACACGACTACTTGTAATAAAACTCCTCTTCCAACTTTGTAAAATCAACACATTACACTCAGAAGTGTATAGTCAGAGTGATGCTATTCATTTATGTGTCAGCATCAGTTGAGAATGAACTGATCTTTATGACTGGTTTGGAAGGAATCAGAATTGATCAAGTAAAGTCAAGTTCCCAGGAATCCACTGAAATACAGCAGAGGGCTTTAGACTCTCTTTGGGCAGGCATGAGGGCCAAGGCAGTGATATCAAAGTTCAAGGGCTTAGATGTGCATTCTATGAGATACCTGGTCTAGGTATACTTCACTGCATTTTGCACTTGGGGAATTTTGAAAAATTATTCCACCAACCAAACCAGACAACTACCACCTTGTGATGCTGGGCAGTGGCAGCAAACCTCAGCTTCCAATTAGCCACTTAATCAGGAGGGTCAACAACTGACACACTTAAAGTGATTCAGTACCCAGAAAACAATTCTATTTTTCATTTTTCAGTTCTGTATCTCACAAATTATATGAGTTATTCAAGATTTTATCATGAAATAGCCCAATGGTTAGATGGTTTTGCCCAATGGTAGGCTAAAGTAAGTGTTCTGAGCATGCTTAAGGGAGGCTGGGATGAGTGATTATGTTTGGAAGGAAGGGATATTAAATGTATTTTTTGTTTAAGGTATTTTCAACTTTAGATATTTTCAGCTTATGATGGGCTCATCTAGCTGTAACCCCATGTAAGTCAAGGAAGATCAGTATTTTAAAAGAACTTCCACCTTAACTGTTAGAAAACTTTCTCCTGGTTGGTGTTGACAATCTTTCCATGGACACACAATGCTTTCTATTCTATTTCTCTTTGTGCATTTTAATCCCCACCCCACCCTGAACACACACACACACACACACACTTCATCATTCTTTTAACTTTTTGGCTGCTTCTTGCCAAAGTTAGACATCTTTCTCATGACATCCGTCTTTTGACAAGGTAAGAAAATCTGTTAAGATATCGATTTGGACATCATTAAAAGGCAGTGTTGGCCTCAGTGACTGATATGTTTGCTATAGTATGTGAATCCTTATCAGCAATCAGCTTGATGAAGGAAAAAGTCACCAGGACAAATAAATGAAAGGCCTAACGATGCTATGAGGAAATGGGTTTTCAAGCTCTACTCCCAGCATGTTTATTACGGGGCCATGTCCCACATTATGCTCATCAGTCGCTCCTCTGGAATCACTGATGTGGGCTGATGTCAGTCCTGCCCTCTGAAGCATATCTCTGAATTACGAGAAAGATAAACGGATCAGATAGAGTAATCAAACTCTCTGTCGAGTGTAATTACTTGAACTCATTTTACAGGCATCCTTGTTCATATGACCTTGTTTAATTCCCAGAACACAACTTGATGTTCACCCTTTCATGACACTGAAGAATGCTGGCACAGTGACCAGGGACTCCTGCATTCTGCAGGATACTGCCTCCTTACTTTCTGCATTGACTTCTGATACCACATGGACAAACTGGAGACAAGTTTGGGAAGGCTCAGATCTAGACGGTGTACACGAAAATAAAAAAGTGAAATTAATGAACAACTGTCAAGGGAATGGTTTAATTGTTCTTTTCCTTGTTTAACCCACAAATTAGCTATTCTAAAAAATACCAACATATTCACTGCCCTTGAATATACTTTCCATGAAAGACTGACATTGAAATTAATACAACAACACAATATGTGTGGATAAATGTTATGGCCAAAAGACTACATGAAATGCTTCCAAGGCTGGGAGTTGAAGCTGAGTCAAAGGAAAAAATTCTTAACTTTATACACTCATTTTGGGTATCTATTTATACGTGTCCTTCTTACTTACCTTTTTTCTTTTGTGGTTCTTTCTATGTACTGTAGACATGACTGAATATGAGGTTGAACCAGAAAAACAAGGTTTTTCCATTCATGGAGTTTGTGATCCAAAGATTACAGTTCTTTGTCTTACAAGGACTTTTTGTTTACTAATAATTTCACCACCAACAAAATAGCAACCTTTCATAATATTGACAGGTGATATTTCTTAGGCAATTGGTATGGGCCCTGGCACTTTGAACTGTGGTGTTGGAGAAGACTCTTGAGAGTCCCTTGGACTGCAAGGAGATCCAACCAGTCCATCCTAAAGGAGATCAGTCCTGGGTGTTCATTGGAAGGACTGATGTTGAAGCTGAAACTCCAATACTTTGGCCACCTAATGTGAAGAACTGACTCATTTGAAAAAACCCTGATGCTGGGAAAGATTGAGGGCAGGAGGAGAAGGGGATGGCAGAGGATGAGATGGTTGGATGGCATCACCGACTCAATGGACATGAGTTCGGGTAAACTTCAGGAGTTGGTGATGGACAGGGAGGCCTGTCGTGCTGCGATTCATGGGATCACAAATAGTCGGACACAACTGAGCAACTGAACTGAACTGAACTGTTCCAAGTGTCATTAAACATATTTAATTCTCACAGCAACGTTGATGTGAATATTCTTATTATTCTTCTTTTTACACATGAAAACACTAAAGAGCAAGGACATTAAATAATGTCTGTGGTCACATAAGTAGTAAATGGAAGAGTCATCCTGTGATTTGAGATGTCTTATACCAGATAGCATTCTGTACTCTCTTCTGAATGTTGGGTGCGAGTGCACCCCTTAAACCTAATTTTTCTCCAAGTTCTGTTCTGATGGAAGGAGAAGAAGGTCAAATGAAGCCAGCAAACAATCAATACACTGAGAGAACAGAATAGCCCAGGAAGACTAGAAGTGCTCAGTAGACAAAACAATGAAAACAATGGGAGAGGGAGAGGGTGAAGAAGTGTTAATTAGGAGAGATTTGAATTTAGATGAAAAAAATCTAAAGATATGCTGTTGTATCTTTAGCAGGTAATGAAGAACAGACACACTCTAAACTTTTCTCAATAAATCGGGAATATCATTATGAACAGCAACTAATTATCAAGGATAATCTCAGTAGTAACCTAAAGGTTGGAGGTCTTTCAGTTCCTAAAATAACTGAGTTGAGAGCTTAAAACTATTCTAAGCACTTTCTAGGAGAAGGCAATGGCACCCCACTCCAGTACTCTTGCCTGGAAAATCCCATGGACGGAGGAGCCTGGTGGGCTGCAGTCCATGGGGTCACTAAGAGTCGGACATGACTGAACGACTTCACTTTCACTTTTATGCACTGGAGAAGGAAATGGCAACCCACTCCAGTGTTCTTGCCTGGAGAATCCCAGGGACGGGGAGCCTGGTGGGCTGCCGTCTATGGGGTTGCACAGAGTCGGGCATGACTGAGTGACTTAGCAGCAAGCACTTTCTATCACTTCTTTTGATATGAGGCTCCATGTTATGTTTGTGTGCCTTGAAGAAAAACTTCCTCTAGCACTTACAAACATCTAAATTTTGGTAAATTGGTAACTAAATTTTTAGAATTCTATCTAAAAGTCAGTGACTGGATGGCATTGGAGGCTTGTCTCTAATGAGACCATTCTACTTTGGCTATCAGGGTACAACTGACACAGATCAAGAGGAACGACCATCATTGGAGGAAACAATGAACCAGCCATTCAGAAAAATAACATGATCTATTTTTGCCTATGAATGTGTTTTAAAATAGAAAGTAGGTGCTTTTTAAAATATGGGCCATTATTTTCCATTTCTGGGTGGTAAATTTGTTTCTTTTTATTAGCCAACTTTGATGCAAAGTTCAAAGGTTTGTGGAGAGTGGAAAATAGGAGACAAAAATGTTCAAAAACCAATTTGTGATGTCTGCAATAGCTTTTAGAAGGGGACGTGATTATGTGTGTGTGTGTATATGTATATATAATGTGCTAAGCCTATTTTGGATCATTATCTTAAAAGAAATGGCCAAGCAAACGATGCTGCTTTACAGCATTTGTACATGTTCTGTCCTGCGTCTGTGTTGTGGATATGAAGGCAGATGAAAATAATCATTTCTCAAGATGTTTCAGCACTCACTCTCTGACATAAATCACAGCAGGATCCTCTATGACCCATCCCCCCAGAGTAATAGAAATAAAAGCAAAAATAAACAAATGGGACCTAATTAAACTTAAAACCTTTTGTACAATGAAGGAAACTATAAGCAAGGTAAAAAGACAGCCTTCAGAATAGGAGAAAATAATAGCAAATGAAGCAACTGACAAAGAATTAATCTCAAAAATATACAAGCAGCTCATGCAGCTCAATACCAGAAAAATAAACGACCCAATCAAAAAATGGGTCAAAGAACTAAACAGACATTTCTCCAAAGAAGACATACAGATGGCTAACAAACACATGAAAAGATGCTCAACATCACTCATTATCAGAGAAATGCAAATCAAAACCACAACGAGGTACCTTCTCATGCTGGTCAGAAGGGCTGCTATCCAAAAGTCTACAAGCAATAAATGCTGGAGAGGGTGTGGAGAAAAGGGAACCCTCTTACACTGTTGGTGGGAATGCAAACTAGTACAGCCACTATGGAGAAGAGTGTGGAGAGTCCTTAAAAAACTGGAAATTGAACTGCCATACGACCAGCAATCCCACTGCTAGGCATACACACTGAGGAAACCAGAATTGAAAGAGACACGTGTACCCCAGTGTTCATTGCAGCACTGTTTATAATAGCCAGGACATGGAAGCAACCTAGACGTCCATCAGCATATGAATGGATAAGAAAGCTGTGGTACATATACACAATGGAGTATTACTCAGTTATTAAAAAGAACACATTTGAATCAGTTCTAATGATGTGGATGAAACTGGAGCCTTTTATACAGAGAGAAGTAAGTCAGAAAGAAAAATACCAATACAGTATATTAACACATATATATGGAATTTGGAAAGATGATAACAATGACCCTATATGCAAGACAGCAAAAGAGACACAGATATAAAGAACAGACTTCTGGACTCTGTGTGAGAAGGCAAGGGTAGGATGACTTGAGAGAATAGCATTGAAGCATGTATGTTACCATATGTGAAATAGATCACCAGTCCAAGTTCAATGCATGAAACAGGGCACCCAAAGCCGGTGCACTAGGACAACCCTGAGTGATGGGATGGGGAGGGAGGAGGATGGGGGACACATGTACAGTCATGGCTGATTCATGTCAATGTATGGCAAAAACCACTGCAATATTGTAAAGTGATTAGCCTCCAATTAAAATGAATAAATTAAATTTTTAAAAAAGATGTTTCAGGAGTTAGAAAATTTCAAAATGGCTTCCTTGCGCCCTTTCATATCTCTGAGTCTTAACTTCAGTGGTTTCCTGGTCCCTTATGCAGTCCCCACAGAAGTGAAAGGTAGTCTCTGTTTGCAAGTGGCAGCCTCATTAATAACTAGTATCTGTGAGTATTATAAATATTTTGTTCCTAGATTTTTAATATGAAATGCACATAGCAAGTTATTTCAGCTCCCTAAGAAGCCATGGAAAATACAGTCAAAGCATTAAAACAACTAAAATTTTCATAAGAAAGCCCATATAATAAGTCCTTTACATTTTCTTGAAAACTTTTGGCTTAAAATATGCTGACTTAATGCTCAGGTGAAGAGTGACTGTGGGTGTAATTGGGACATTTCTCCACATCTTTGGCATTCTGTCCATTTATATATCATCACCATGGCTACTGCGATACCATTTAAAAGAATTCCAATGTAAATCTGACAGCACCTCATTAGGTTTTCTTAGAATCATGTAATTAGGTAAGAAAAGACCGTTGATTGAGAAGGTTAAAGCTGCCTGAGACTGGATCACATTTCCAGATTAACAATCACAACATTCATCTCAAAAGTGCTCCCTAATTTAGTGGATGCTCCTTTCAGCTGGGAAACAGGAGATAGTTTTAAAACTTTAAGGTTTAACAGGAAAAAAGAACAACCAAGAGGGATCATTTCCTGTCTTGGAGGTATGGCCAGACAGAAAGAGATAGTGTTGCTTTTCTCCTTCCTTTTCAAAGGACTCACATATGCTTTGATGCTGGTTTCAGAAAAGCTTAGCACCCTGTGAAGGTTAAGTCCCTGGATCTCAATATTGTAATTTACCATCTTTATTTTGCTTAACAAATTGAATAAAATTAAGGACGGTAAAAATGCCATTAAATCAAGGTTCTCTCAGGATGAAAAGCCGCCTACTGACAGATATGGCACACATCTGATTCGTTTCCTTAATAATCTTTAAATCTAAGGTGTATTCCTGGGTCCAGAGGTGAAGTTGAAGTTAAGCATAATTTTTAAATAAACACACTCTATATTCTGTAGAAGGGAGTGGTGTGAAAGCTATTTAAGCCACCACCACAGCCGCCTTGTTTGCAAAAAGGCATCATAAATGCTCAGTTTGACATTCTTTGGGGTTTCAACTGAAGGGAGAATGTTTACTCACTTGATATCTTCTATAATGAGGAAGAATTTACACTAATTGGCAAATCTAATAGGAGAGCTGATTAGCTCTTACAAATAGCTCAACTCCATTATTTGACACGACTGCACAACGGTGGCCTTAAGAGAGCTCTCTTCAATTTTATAACAGAGTGGAGAAAAAAAGGCAGGCAAAATCAATTTGCTATTGTTTTCAAAA
This sequence comes from Oryx dammah, assembly GCF_014754425.2. Taxonomy (NCBI): domain Eukaryota; kingdom Metazoa; phylum Chordata; class Mammalia; order Artiodactyla; family Bovidae; genus Oryx; species Oryx dammah. Next base: position 32,718,789 of record NW_024070193.1, read on the forward strand.
AGTGTTGCTGTCCACCATGGAATTGACTTATAAAACTTGTGCTTAGCATCAAATGATCCAATCTGAGAGAGGAATCTATGTAGACTCACCTACCATACCAAGTGAGTGAGTGGAGTCAGTGGTCTAGAAGCAAACTGCAGAGCGGAGCACTTGCAGAATACTTGTTATCATGTGATGCTGCTATAAAATGGATGTTACATTAGAACAGATTTCTCAGTGATAATATGATGGTATGCCCTCTGCTCTTCCTCAAAATGATGCATTCCCAACTCTTTACCAATCCAATGGTTAACAACTGGAGCTCTTTACCACTCCACCTGATTTGCAATCAGTGATGATCAATTGAGATGGGGATCATTTGAATTTCTTAAGACACATTTCATTGCCATAACATAGGGTTGTCACAGCAGAGGGTTATGCTTCTGGCATCTAGTGGGTTGTTTTCAAATTGTGGTGCTGGAGAAGACTCTTGAGAGTCCTCTTGGACTGCAAAGAGGTCAAACAAGTCAATCCTAAAGGAAACCACCCTGAATATTCATTGGTGGGACTGTTGCTGAAGCTGAAGCTCCAATATTTTGGCCATCTGATGCCAAGAGCCAACTCATTGGAAAAAAACCCTGAAACTGGGAAAGACTGAAGGCAAAAGGAAAAGGGGGTGGCAGAGGATGAGATGGTTAGAGAGTATCACTGACTCAGTGGACACGAGTTTGCGCAAACTCTGGAAGACAGCAGAGGATAGAGGGGTCTGGCGTACTGTAGTCCATGGAGTCGCAAAGAATCAGACATGACTGAACAACTGAACAAGAACAACAACATCTAGTGGGTGGAGACCAGGGATGCTGACAAACATCCTACAATGCTCCACATGGACCAAACATAAACAGTGCAAAATGTCAATGATGCTAAGGTTGAAAAAAAACCTTTACATAGATACACTGATTTTTTTCTTAACTTAGTAAACAAGTAAATGTTTCTTTAAAAGTCATTCATTGCCTAGCTTTCCAAATTTGTTCATTCCATCTTTTTATGAAAGAGAAGATTCTGATGGAGCTTCAATATGTAAAGAACTTTAAATCTTTCAAAGTCATTATCTCCAGAAACAGAGGAGCTGACATTTTTTTCTGAAATCACAGGACAGAATCCCTTCAGTTTGCTCTTTAAAACACGTGTCCAAAGAAGGTGGCCTTCTGGTCTAAAATCCTGGGAGGAATCAGCAATCTTCCAGGCAAAGATTCTCCTTAGAAAAAGCAATTTGTGGCATGGTCAGCTTTACTGTTATCTCGAAAGAAGGCATGAGCAAAGGCCAGTTCTGGGCTAAAAGCCAGATGAGGTGAAAATCTTTTATAGTGACCAATGACGGACCCTTGGATAAGCTCCAAAATGCCACTAGTGATGAGAGGAACAGCAAAAAAGTCAGTAAAAGTCCTTGTTTTTAGACCAAGTGAAAACATTGCTGAAAAGGCACATCTGAGCTGGCTGCACACCACTCCATTTTTAAGATACACAGGACTGACTTAAAAAAAAGTGAGGGAAACTGATGATATATGTTTCATGATAAACATTAAGTCAGAACAAACTTATTCTTTACATAGCAAATTCTGTAATGGAGGTTGTCTGTTGCCACATAATACAAATATGCAAGTATTAAATTATTGCAAACAGCAAAGCGGAAACTTTTCTAAAAATGGGCTCAAGTATCATATATCTACCTATCCCACCTAACTCTGTGACAAAATGGTTTGGAGTCCACAGAAATTATTGCCCCATAGAGAGAAAGCTTATGAAGTAGGTATTTTAAATTCAAGACTGCAATTAAGTTAGCTCAAGTTAATGTTTCAGGATTTATACCAAACAGAATTCTGGAAAAAGCTGAGATCAGACTGCAGACTGCATTTATTATTCTCTATATGGGGACAGTAATCCTAAAAAGACAAAGCACTCCTCTTCAAGCTGTAATCAAAAGGGGATGAATGGCATGAATCTAGTTGAATTTTGGCAAGATGATGAGATGACATTTCGCTGTAAGTTCTGCAAAGATCAAGTGTCTGTTAAACTAAAAATGAAACTGGCAGTTTCTGCTTACTCTTAAAAAATTAATGGAAAGCCAAAGCTTAGAAATTAGCAAAAGTTTCATGTTTAGCAAAAGTTTATGTTTCCACGAGAAGTATTCTACCTTCTTAACTTCTCTACTTGCTTCTCTTGCCAAGGTTTTTTTTTTTTTTGTTTTTTTTTAACAACCTATGACCTTTCTGACCAAAAAAAAAGGTTTGAATTTCACTGGAAAGATTTCATTTGGTTTAAAAAATTTCATCCCAGTTCACCACTCTTTTTTAACACAGTATGATTAACAATTTTCTTTACTCACTTATCTGACAGTTTCTGGAAATACAAGGCAGGTGCCACAGTATACCATCTATACCACAGGGAGGTAACAAGAGAGAAAAAAAAGGGCTTAAGAAAAGAGGGGAGGAGGAGATTTAAAAAGCTCTTATAAACTGTATGACCATGCTCCTGCTGCTGCTGCTAAGTCGCTTCAGTCGTGTCCAATTCTGTGCAACCCCATAGATGGCAGCCCACCAGGCTCCGCCACCCCTGGGATTCTCCTGGCAAGAGTAATGGAGTGGGTTGCCATTTCCTTCTCCAATGCATGAAGGTGAAAAGTGAAAGTGAAGTCGCTTCAGTAGTGTCCGACTCTGTGCGACCCCAAAGACAGCAGCCCACCAGGCTCCCCAGTCCTTGGGATTCCCCAGGCAGGAACACTGGAGTGGGTTGCCATTTCCTTCTCCAATGCATGAAGGTGACAAGTGAAAGTGAAGTCGCTCAGTCGTGTCTGACTCTTAGCGACCCCATGGACTGCAGTCTACCAGGCTCCTCCGTCCATGGGATTTTCCAGGCAAGAATACTGGAGTGGGGTGCCATCGCCTTCTCTGGTATGACCATGACAAAAGCCAAAATTTACTTTTTCTCATCTTATGCCAGAGATACAGAGGAGATGAGACATCCAAATACACATCAGATAGCTTATATATTTGTGCTCAATGGTGCTTGTTAGACATTTTTTATTGAATTCATCATTTCACAGGAAAAAAGGAAAATAGTTAGAAACTGACCAAAAACATTACAGTCTTTCCCTGCCCCCTCATCAGAATATTGCCTAGATTGTCTGACTCCATGGGATCTCTGGGCATTTCATTGTCTTTGAGCTATTTTTAGCCCTGTAAGCTGTAAAATACTGATAACAACACAAATGATTCTTGTCCATAGAAATGCAAATTGCTCCTAGTGCAGTTACAGGAATTGATTATTGCCCTATGGATATTGCCCAAATTTCCATGAAGTAAGCAAATTTATTTCAGTAATCCTGATTGCCTATATATGTATCTGCTATTCCAATGCTTCTTTCAACCAGATGTAACATCTGACTCTTTCTATTATTAATTCATTAGTTAGGCAAAATATTTGATACATATTCATTTTCTACATAAATTAAAACCATGATTATACTGTCTTTCTTAAATTATACTTTAAAGTAACCAATGTTTTAAAATTGGAAGATAATACTCAAAAGTCAAGTTCAACATCTTTTTTTAAATAACATATTCCAGCAATCAAAGGTTGTTGTGTTTTACAGGGGTCAGTTAGTTTTAACAGAGAATTAAGTTGCTTATATTTATCAAATCAAGCAAATCACGGCATAACAGTGACCATTTCTCTCTCTTTTGTTTTATCCAACGTATGCACATCTCCACCCCCAATTCCCTCCCCTTAATATTGGCAGACTCTCTAGTGGATTTAAAAATGCTCTCCCAATCCATATTTTATAGATTTATCTAGATATATGGCTCCTTAGAAACATTTATTTAGATCTATGGATCCTTGAATATATATAGTGTTGTTCTATATGTTTAAGTTACACAACCAGGAGTTTAAGACATATCTCACTCTGCTTCTTTTTTTTTTTTTTTTACACAATATTGTTTTTGAGATTCATACAGCCATGAGTAAATAAAGTTCATTACTCAGGATGGCTGCAGATAATTCTATCATATGTACTTAAGACCAGTCCTCATCCTTTTTCCTGTTAATGGAATCAAAGTAATCTCCAACTGTCTGTTACCCCACAGCACAGCAATGACCATATTAGTACATTATCTCCTGTGGATCTGGAGCTACATGTGAACTTCTGGGTCTGACAATATTCACACGCTTGGTTAGCCTCAGCAGTGCCACATGGACCCCCATTAAATAGGGACTCCTCTCCCACCATCACTGCATGAGTGTTCTAGATCCCACAGTACTTCAATATTAACACAACTTTTCCATTATTGCCAAAAGTACAGATTGTGCGATGGTATCTTTTTTCTATATTTGACATAAATCACAGAAAGATCTTTTTGATACCCTGAGAGTAATGAAAATACACAAAAATAAACAAATGGAACCTAATTAAACTTAAAAGCTTTTGCACTTGAAGGAAACCACAAAACAAGATGAAAAGACAACCCTCAGAATGGGAGAAAATATTTACAAATGAAGCAACTGACAAAGGATTACTTTCCAAAATATACAAACAGCTAGTGAAACTAAATATTAAAAAAGCAAACAACTCAATCAAAAAATGGGCAGAAGACCTAAATAGATATTTCTCTGAAGAAGACATACAAATGGGCAAGAGGCAGATGAAAAGACTCTCTATTTGTTATTGCTTTTCTTTCTTTTTTTTTTGCCTGTTTTTTTTTTTAATCGCGAAGTCATGTCTAACTCTTTTGTGACCCCCAAGGACTATTTACTTGCCAGGCTCTTCTGTCCCTGGGATTTCCCAGGCAAGAATACTGGAGTGGCTTACCATTTCCATCTCCAGAGGATCTTCCCCATCCAGGAATTGAACCTGCATTTCCTGCACTGGCAGGAGGCTTCTTTACCTCTAAGTCAACAGGAAAATTCACAAAGATGTTCAACATTGATTATTAGAGAAATGCGAATCCAAACTACAATGAGGCATCACCTTGCACCAGTCAGAATGACCATCATCAAAAATTCTACAAATAATAAATGCTGGAGAGGGTGTGGAGAAAAGGGAACTCTCTAAACCACTGATGGGAATGTAAATTGATACAGCCACTATGGAGGACAGTATGGAGTTTCCTTAAAAAACTAACAACAACAACAAAAAGAACTACTACGAAGTGTGTGTTAGTCACTCAGTCGTGTCCAACTTTTTGAGACTCCATGGACTGTAGCTCACCAGGCTCCTCTGTCCATGGGATTTCCCAGGCAAGAATACTGGAGTGGGTTGCCATTCCCTTCTCTAGGGGATCTCCCAGACCCAGGGATGGAACCCAGGTCCCCTGCACTGCATGTGGATTCTTTACCAACTGAGCCACTACTGGGCATATACCCTGAGAAAACCATAATTCTGTCTTAATTTGCATTTTTTTTCCTTATGACTTATTTTCTTTTTGAAGGTGCCCTTGATGTTGAGAGAATAGCAGCTACAGAAGAAGAGAGCCAACAAATAAAGAGATGTAAAAGAATTATATTCAATTAATTCATTTATTTCCAGTCCACAAAGAAAGAAAGAATTATTGATTCAACCTTTTTAAGATTAGATCTTAGGCTTCCCTGGTGGCTCAGAGAGTAAAGAATCTGCCTGCAGTGCAGGAGACCCAGGTTCTATTCCTGGTTCGGGAAGATCTCCTGAAGGAGGAAATGGCAACCCACTTCACTACTCTTGCCTGGAAAATTCCATGGACAGAAAAGCCTGGCTGGCTACAGTCCACAGGATTACAAAGAGTCAGACATGACTGAGTGACTAATCCACACACAAGATTAGATCCTATACAATGTAGGTTATATGATTCACACATTGAAAAACAAACAGGAAAACACATGCAAATTCAAAAAAAAGAGAAACAAATTGATTAAATATTTAACTAAATTTTCTACAACTAGCAATTAAAAGTTACATATGGTTCCAGTGCATACACTGTGCACACTTATATATGACACAGATTATTTATTTTCATTTCACACAGGGCTAACTTCATCAATCATAGTGGATATGGTACTAAAGGCCTACAACGCTATTAGTGGCACACAAAACTTTTATTGTTGCTATTATCTATTATTCTGACATCAGTTAACATATGTTACATAATTGTGCTGTGTAGTCCTGGATATGCTAAAAACAACAGTTTATACCTTGTTTATACCTTAAAACCTTAAAGAAAGAACACAGATAATCTTGTCATTTATGCTTCCTCTTTTGGCCATGACTACAAAATAAATGAAACAGGAGCTCTTTTGCAGTCCAATGAGAGAATAAGGACATGCACAAAAAATAGACGAAAAGCTCCATGGGACAGACAGAGGCAGGAGGCAGGCCAAGGGGCAAGGGCAATTTCTTGCACACTGTCATGATGGAGCATATGGGGTCCCTTGGAGTAACACTAAATCCATTCTAAGAATCACCTCGGGGTGCAGGTGAGGCTGGGGCAGAAGATTTCAACACTCTCTCTTTACCTTTCTGTCCTTTACCTTCTTTATCTTTCCTTCTTCTTCCCTTCCTCAGCCTATATGATGACCAAACCTCTTCAGTCTTAAATAAGATCCTACAACCTCATCCTGTTACTGGTCTTTACTGAGCCTTTCTTCTTAAATCTCTTAAAAGAACTGTTTATATCCTCTGCCTCCACTACCCCACTGTCTCTCTTATCCTTCTTATGCCTCTTCTCTCTAGATTTTCCTCCCTTACTCTACTACTAATACTATTATATAAAAGAACTACCACAAATTGTTTAAGAATCCCTTTACTTCCAGACATTTATTTCCCATCTTTGGCCATAAAAAATGATGCTGCTATGAAGATGTTTGTTGATTCTCTCTGTGCACAGGTAGGGCATCTTTTTTCTGAGATGAATTTCTAGAAATGGAATGGACAGGTCCAAAGAACAAAAGATTTAATAGCTAAGGTTTCTTCCAAAAGGACTGAATTCACCAACTGATATCCCTCTAATGGATTTCTCTGTAGCAACTGGTATTAGATTGTTCTTTTGTGTGTGTGTGAAACTCCCAACCCTATCGATTCTCAAATTCTAGTGGAGATGAGCAGAATTAGGGGAGTTGGTGAAAATGTGGGGTCCTGGACCCCCATCCTTGACCAGAACTTTCAACGAGCTTCCCTGATGATTCTGAAGCACTGAATAAGAGTTTAAAGAAATTGCCCTTGCCCCTTGGCCTGCTTCCTGCCTCTGTCTGTCCCATGGAGCTTTTCTTTTTATGCTCAGCCCTTCAACTCTGGTTACCTCAGGCTTATCTCCTCTCATTCTGCATGATGTCCTGAAGTATTAGTAATGTTACTCACTCACATAGTGAGTGAGCTTTAATTACCACTGATATGCTGATGAATCTCAGAAATGTATCTCCAGCTCTGACCTCTCCCAAGAATATCATACCACATGTCCAGCTGTCTATGGGCTCTATCCAAACGGAGAGTCCGCAAATTCAAAGTGACCAAATTCAGATGGCATCACCTTTCCCCACAAATCTACTCTTTCTATATCTTGTTGTCAACCACGTTAGAAATCTCTCTCTGCTGCTTCTCATTCACTCCCCATTTCCCATCTAGTATCAATATTAAATCCTATTGATTACATCACCTCGGTCATTCTCCAGTTCTTTTGCACCTTCTCATTCCTGTCATCTACACTCTTACAGAGGCTTCCTAAATGGTCTCCAGCTCTCCCTCCTTTCATCTTTCCCTTTCTCATCTACTCTTCTCAGAGCCAGAATGAGCTGTCACAAAGGCAATGTGGCCAAGTAAGGCCCTTCTCTCAAACCTCTGCAAGCCTCCGTAGAGTAAGCTATGCCAGGGCTTCTCTGGCCCCTCCTCTCTCACCAGCTTTCCCCTCCCAGCTCTTCTCATCCTGAACATCATTCCATCATTAACACAAAATTGGATCTATTTTCCTAGCACAATATGCTGCTCACGACGTCAAGCTAATGCCATTTCCTTTGCCTAGAAAGACTGCCTGCCTTTTATTTTACTGTGTCCAGTAAATTTTTATTCATAGTTTAAGACTTAATTTAGGCATAATCCCTTCTAGGGGGCAGTCTTGGAATTCAGGTCAGATAAAAGACGTACCTTTTGTGTTCCAGAATCACATTTTCATATTTTCACCCTCCCTTTCTGCAACAAATACTAACAGAGCAATTCTTATCCACAGGGGTCATCATAATAAGCATTTGGGGGCACAGTGGAGAATAAAATGGAAGGGCCCACTGAAACATTATTGGATTTACTGTATCACAGTAAAGTGTGGTTTTGCATCTGCCTCCTCAAATAGACTGTCCCCTCCTTAAACTTGATGACAATGTCTTACTGATCATCTTTGTATCCTGTTTCTTTGGAATAGGTCCTCAGTTAATACTTCGGTCAAAATGGACAGTTTTCAACCAAATGAGACAAACATGACTTACAAATTAAGTGAAAGTTTCAACTAGTATTTGATATGAGTCTTAAGCTCAGTTTTCTAGAAGAGTGTTTTAATCTGACACAGGAACAAGTTATTTTTCACAAAATTATCATAGAGATAAACATTCTAATGAATTCCAGGGAATCCAAATCACCTTATTTTTTACCATGTAGTTCAACAGACACTTGGACTTAAAAAATTTCCTTGTGGAAAAGAAAGCTTTAATTAAAATGGACCAGAGGAGATCTGTTTTACTGGTCTGTAAAATATGGTGGCTTATCAGAGATACCCACAAACATCTTGGATGAAACTGAAAGGCCACAAACAAGCTCTATTTGAGTGTCAGCAACTCCCTGGACAATGGAAAGGCCTGGTACTTTCATAGGATTCTGATTACGGGCTCAGGAAGGGTTTGTAAACTCAGCACACAGGTTTATCAGAAATACCAGATGCTTCCTGACTAGGAAGAGTGTTCAGTGCCTGTGAAAGAACATTTTGCTGAATTAGACTTCTATTACATGAAATTCAGGAGTATGAGTTTGGGTTCAGGAAAGCAGTATTTGGCTCTCTTTAGGTTTAATTTTTTAAGTATAGGTATTGCCTAAATGGTAAGGCCTACATGGTGTTTTTTTTAAAAGTGCCTACATTCCATTTCAGAGCTATGGCAGAATATATATCATGTCCATGAGTCAGAACACTGCCTCACACCTTTTCAGCAGGGAAGTTTCCGAGAGTCCTCTAGACAGTGAGAGTGATGTAGCAGATGTTAACACAAAGGAAAGAGCAAATGAGATGTGCATTACAGGGTGACAAGCCTTGTAAGAATCTCATTTGTTTAACCAACTGAATGGCACACTCCAGGTACTAAATGAGCTAGAGAGTTCGGAACACAATTTTCTGAATAGCCAAGAAGGTGGTTTAATGAACTATGCCCACTTGAATATCCTCATAGCCTCTTGCCTTTTCAACCAGCCATAGCTTACTTAGCTTTTCTCTCCCAGTCTTTTAAAGGAACGCTTTGGATGATGATGACCTTGTCATTCCATTTTCTGGGTAATGTAACATCAGAGATTATTACATGATTAGTAATTTAATTACCAGGTGTATTAGCAGATATTCTTTTGCAAATTAAGAACTTACTCTTAATATCTTAATAACCACTCGACTTCAGAGTTGGCAGTTTGAGGTGTGCACACATTTAATGGCTCTATTTCTTCATTCCCACCCTGGCTGCTTGGAGGTGTGAAATCCCCAAATCTCCAAAATGTTACTTGTCTGAAAACAACTCTGCTGTTTCCCCGATGTTTTCAATGGCTTCACAATGTGATCAGACTCGTGATGCAAAGGTACTGGCCCAGGAAAGCTTCTCTTTTCCTGTCACCTCTGAAAGCAGGTGAAATCATTTATTCTTGAGTTGAGAGTAGAGACTATAATTTAATTTGCCAACAATAATGGAGAATTCTACTGCTTATTTCTCATTTGCTGGATGTGTTTCCCTGTTCACAGATGAGAATTTCAGTGAGCGGGGAGGATAAGTTAATTTTAAAGCTCACCCACAGACCTGCTATCCTCCACCTACTCTGGGAAATAATTGGATAGGGAATATTTAAAACAGAGAATAGTTCTGTGGCTGCAAAGTCAACGTTTCCAGGAAACTTTTCTGACTTGTAGACAGTGTGGGTAGGCTTGTTTTAATGTTCTAGTTAAAAGTAATTTGACGGCACTGTATATGTCAGTATAGTAAACAGGATTTCATTTTTCCATTTTGTTAACAATTACACCAGTTCAGGAATATATAAACCTAATACAACTAATGTGAATGATACAAAACATTTTTTTAAAAAATATTAATATTAAAATATACTACAAGTGTTATGTCCTAAAACTTAAAGATATCCTCTGCAGGTGTCTTATATTTCTGATAACTCAGAAACAAAGAAAGACCAAAAAGACAGGAATTTCTTTAAAGGTAAGTTGAAGGGTCACAAGAGGTAAAATGGGGGAATTTGATGATCCAGCATACAAGGTTAAAATAGACACCCTCTCAAAGAAGTTAATAAAGTAGGGAAATCACAGGAAGCTGCCACACTTATCTTCTGCACCAGTGGTGTGCTGGAGCCAGCTCCAACAAGGATGAAATTATTCCCATTACTTCTTGACTCTGAGTTAAGTGCTATCTTGTTGGTTGCTTAAAATTGGCCATGATAGAATTATTTATACCATCAGTTCAGTTCAGTTCAGTTGCTCAGTCATGTCCGACTCTTAGCAACCCCATGAATCACAGCATGCCAGGCCTCCCTGTCCATCACCAGCTCTCGGAGTTCACTCAAACTTACGTCCATCGAGTCGGTGATGCCATCCAGCCATCTCATCCTCTGTCGTCCCCTTCTTTTCCTGCCCCCAACCCCTCCCAGCATCAGAGTCTTTTCCAATGAGTCAACTCTTCGCATAAGGTGGCCAAAGCACTGGAATTTCAGCTTTAGCATCATTCCTTCCAAAGAAATCCCAGGGCTGATCTCCTTCAGAATGGACTGGTTGGATCTCCTTGCAGTCCAAGGGACTCTCAAGAGTCTTCTCCAACACCACAGTTCAAAAGCATCAATTCTTCGGCGCTCAGCCTTCTTCACAGTCCAACTCTCACATCCATACATGACCACAGGAAAAACCATAGCCTTGACTAGACAGACCTTAGTTGGCAAAGTAATGTCTCTGCTTTTGAATATGCTATCTAGGTTGGTTATAACTTTTCTTCCAAGGAGTAAGAGTCTTTTAATTTCATGGCTGCAGTCACCATCTGCAGTGATTTTGGAGCCTCCCAAAACACTGTTTCCCCATCTATTTCCCATGAAGTGATGGGACCGGATGCCATGATCTTCATTTTCTGAATGTTGAGCTTTAAGTCAACTTTTTCACTCTCCTCTTTCACGTTCATCAAGAGGCTTTTTAGTTCCTCTTCACTTTCTGCCATAAGGGTGGTGTCATGGGAATCAGCAAAGGCTGTGGATCTATTATTTTGCTTTTGTTTTTCCAGGAATACCACTGTATTTTGACCATTGGCAGTTGGGTCTCATAAGGGATGGAACCTGAAATAGAGAAGAATCAACCAAGATGATTCTCTCTGTAACCCTAAGAATTTCAGAGCCTCTTGTGACTCCTCTTGCTGCTTTCATTCTCTTCCTGTTGACCTTTTTGTGAATTGACATGGTTTCCAAGTTGAAATAGCCTAAGGAGAAATAGAAGGAAACTAGAGCCCCTTAGTATCAGCAAAGAGAAAATGAGTGGTCTGTAAAGAGAATCTTGAGTCTTCCATGGGAATGTGGCTTCCACCCTTGCCCCCATAGAGTCTAGGCCATACTCACCAGCTAGAATGACCTTTTCTATCTGATAGTCAGTGCATATAATTCTCTGCTCAAATCTTCTAATGGATTCCATCACGTTTGAAGCAAAGTTGGCGTTCTCTCCACGACTTAAAGGACCTGTTGTCTGACTTCTTCCCTCTCCAAGACCCAAGCATGCACAGTTCTCTCCACTTGGTCCCCTATCTTCTGGCCATACCCTTCTCTTGCTGTTTCTCAGACATGCTGGGCATCCTACCACCTAAGGCTTCTATAAATTGTGGTGAATGTGCACTAGAAAGGTGAAGTAAGATGGACTACAGGGGAATGACTGCATCGGGACAGGTGTTACCCAACATTAGTAGTTTTATGAAACATATGCCTTGAACAGGAGATGCTAGCAATATCTAGATAGTGAATGAGATTCGAGAACAGACGAGATCAAAGGAAACTAAGAGAAAATGGAGAAATGCTAAGGAGGAAGAAAATACTCACGTGCAAAGTTACAACAAGGCTTTCAAGTGACCACAAGACAGATAAGAGCAAACTGATCACTATTGATGAGATTTCTTTTCTTTTAAGCAATGCATGGTGTTTTGGAGAGAGTCAAACAACTGTGAGCTAAATAAAGCACCTGAACACAGACAAGGTTGGCAAGTGTTAAAAAATGTGAGTCAATGGAAGCATATACTATAGTTTTCTTCTGATAAATAAGGATTCTTGCTTTTCCATCCCTACTACAAATCACTTTGTAAATAAAAATATTTTTCATGTCAATGTATGCCAAAACCAATACAGAATTGTAAAGTAAAAAAAAAAAAAAAGAAAAAAAAAGCTAGGCAGTAGGGAGGATTATCACTGAGATATTAATCCCTGTAGTAAGCAAACAATAACCATTAACTATGAGCCAACTCTAGAGAATTAAATTATATATAGAGAATTTAGATAGATATAATTATGTATATAAGTTAAGTATGCATAATTATATATATATACATAATTTAGCTGTAAGTACCAATCCTGAAGAAGGCAATGGCACCCCACTCCAGTACTATTTCCTGGAAAGTCCCATGGATGAAGGAGCCTGGTAGGCTGCAGTCCATGGGGTCGCTGAGAGTTGGACACGACTCAGTGACTTTCCTTTCACTTTTCACTTTCATGCATTGGAGAAGGAAATGGCAACCCACTCCAGTGTTCTTGCCTGGAGAATCCCAGGGACAGGAGAGCCTGGTGGGCTGCTGTCTATGGGGTCACACAGAGTCAGACACGACTGAAATGACTTAGCAGCAGCAGCAGCAGCAGCAAGTACCTATCCCTATATGTACAATTTTTCTTATATCCCAGCAACTCAGTGTGAGGGATGGTATTAGGAATTTCGTATTGTTGATGAAGAAACCAAAGTAGGGAGTGGTTAAATAACTAGGCTGTGGTTTCATTAATCCCTAAAGTTGCTTATGCATAGGCAGTTTACAGCCAAAAGCTACTCTCTTAGCCATTTAGATTCAGATTTTCAAAAATTATTTCTTAAACATTTATAATTTCTCAAGCTTTTAAGGTTAAGACTTCCTTCAGGGAAAAACTTGCATGTTAGCTGTTTCCTCAGTCTTTACGTCTGAGTCACAAGCTCTCCTGCTCTCTGCCCATCCTCATCACCTGGCTCTTGTATTACCACCCAGACTCTTAGCTCCAGTCTTTTCCATTTCAATCCACTGTGCCAGGATAAAGGTGCTCACCCTCACTCTTCCTTCTCAGTCTGAACAATCAGCCCCTCATTCCTGTGTGGTCTGTGTCCCAGGGCCTGTCTCTAAATGGCTGGTTACTGGTCCACAGAAAGGGAAACACAGACATGGAAAGCATGCATTCAGTCACTTATAGCTATGCATCAGAGTTATTTACATCTCTGGAACTCAGTGATGAAAGTTTGAATTTGGATTTTTTGTATGTTCCTTTTACTTTCACTTTTACAGTAATTTTTTTTATCACATTTTATACAAGTATGGATATGCAATAGATTAGAAATGAAAAGGGGCTTTTGCCACAGATAAATTCAGCAACTCTTCTGTCTTGGAAGGTGATCAACCATCCCACTTGCCCAGGACTCAGGGAGTTCCCAGGACCCGGGGCTTTCACTTTTTACAACCGAGAAAGTCCCAGGTACGCAGGATGTGTTGGCCAACTTAGTCTCCAGTTCCTAATCTACAGTCCAAATGCCTCTGCTTGTCTTCTATAGTTTCTTTTTAATTTGCTCTCATCTTACCAGCCACCCTTGCTTTCTCCTTTGCCCCGACATATATCATTTTATTTTCTGAAATTGAGACTTGTCATTGGAAATGCTCAGGGCTGGAGGACATGACCCACCTTGAATGCCAACTCAGATCACATATCGTTATCATCCAAAGTGCTGTGCTGAGTCCTTGTCTGAGAAAGTCAGATGATGCAGGGCAGAGGGAAGAACAGGGCCTTCAGAGTAAGATGGCAGGACCCATTCTACCATGCTCCATGCCTGTCCTATGACAATGACCTTCCTCTTCAATCCAGTTCACTCAACATTTGGGTTAATTTTATGCATCAACGTGACTGGGCCACAGGGTGCCAAGATAATAGGCTAAATATTATTCTGGGTGTGCGTGTGTGAGGGTGTTTCTGAGGGAGATTAACATTTGAATCAGTAAACTGAGTAAAGCAGAAGACCCTATCTGTGGGTGGGCCTCATCCAGTCCCTTGGAGGACAGAGGAGAACAAAAAGAAGTTAGGGAGAATTCGCTTTCTCTGCTAAATCTGTTTTTGAGGTGAGACACTGGTCTTCTGCACTCAGACTAGAATTTACCATTGGCTGGACCGCCAGCTCTCCTGGTTCTCAGACCTTGCAGACTAGGCATAGAATCCAACCGCTGGCTCGCCTGGGCCTCCAGTTTGCTACTGGCAGATTGTGGGACTTCTCAGTCTCCATCAACATGTATCCTGTGAGTCAATTCTTTATAATAAATAGAGAGATGATATAGATATAGCCATAGACACAGATACTGCTGCTGCTAAGTCACTTCAGTCATGTCCAATTTTGTGCGACCCATAGACGGCAGCCCACCAGGCTCCCCCGTCCTTGGGATTCTCCAGGCAAGAACACTGGAGTGGGTTGCCATTTCCTTCTCCAAGGTATGAAAGTGAAGTTGCTCAGTCGTGTCCGACTCTTAGTAACCCGATGGACTGCAGCCTACCAGGATCCTCCGTCCATGGGATTCTCCAGGCAAGAGTATTAGAGTGGGGTGCTATTGCTTCCCTGGAGAACCATGGTTAATACACTTGAGCATAAACCAGGGTTGGTGTCATGGGGACTCCTGGGCAGATTACAGGACACAATGAGTAAAGCAGGTTAGCAAAGCACTGAGCATGTTACTTGGCACAATTATATTATTACTACTATTTCAATAGCAAGTAATGACATTGTCCATGGGTTGGAGGGCACATGGAGGTAAGTGAGAGAGCAATGTGTAGATGGCATGTATTTGGCTCTCTTTATTCAATTTGACAAAAACACATGTGGATCACTGTGTGGAAGTTTTCTAATTTACTGTCTGAATCAGATCCATATTAATTTTGAGTCTCAAAACTCCATACCGTTAAAAAGAGGTAGATGATGTCTGATCATATCTCTAATGTATGTATTATATTATAATGCATCATATTAAGCACACAACATTGATAAATGTATTTTAAATAAATAAAGGAGACTCCTCAATTCATTGCTGTTCCAAAACAAAACTGCCTACTTTTTACACACCAGATGTCATATGATTTTTTCATGACTTTGTATTTATTTGATTTAGTTGATATTGGTCTTAAGTTTGTTGTGCTTAAATCTATACACCCTAATTTACAATGGAGTATTTGTTAATAGTATGTAAATATTTTTGGAAGGGTGAAAACCATTCCAATCAAACTGTGAAACTTTGCACTGTATATAAATCTCACTTTCAAAGCCAAACTTTTGTATAAGACTTTATGCCACGATTTTTGTCTTCTTGCTTTGTATCAGCATATCTCATAGGTCGTTAGGATGGTAGCTGCAATTGTCACCAGTCTAGTCAAGTGTGAATCTTACATGTGGCGCTTTCTACTGTTGGCTGTAAAAATGCCGTAAAAAGTTGAAGGTCATTCTTACCGTCTGTTCATCTCTAACTGCAGAAAAATACAAGCATTCCTTTGAAAACAAGGCTTGCATTCTTTAGAAATTAAGTACTGATAGGCTGGCAGTCAACTAACTTAGAATAAAGTTACCTGATTTCTAACAATATCAATGCTTAATATTACCAATTACAATATTCATTTTAGGAACAATCAAACTGCTGTAGAAGTCTGGTCAGTTTGCTTAGACTTCACGTGTTTTGCTCCAATCAACACTGAACTTGGTCATTTCCACCAAGTTCTACCTGCTTTCAGTGGCACAAGTGAGCTCTCTGGTCACAAGTAGACCTGAATTTAAAACTTAATTTGTACCACTGCATGATTATTTATCTTTCAAGCTATTAGTTTGACGTCTATAAAATGGGAAACTAATACCTACTGAAAAGGGACTTCGTGAGGCTTGAATGGGAGAATTAATTATTCCTTTATTTACTCAACAAATATTCACCAAGTATCTACCGATTGAAAGCACTCTTCTAGATGCTGAGGGTACAGCAGTTAAGAAACAGCCCCATTTCAAGTGTAAAACATGCGACATGGTGTTAGCATCAGATGGATCATTAGTGTTGAGTTCTTTCTCTTTTAAAGTCCAAATTATTTTATGTTCTATACTCTCATGTGCACCAGATTATATATAATATTTTATTAGCTTTTCAAGTGTTTCTGTCCCATAACCAACTAGGTTCTTTGAGGACAGGGATAATATCTTACAATTTTTTCTGTTTTATATAATGCCTGGCAGTACTAGGTGGGAATCAGGCAACTCATTGATGGAATCATCAATGAATGACTGGTATTTTGTCTGGAGAAGCTGGAGGGGAGAGATGGTTTGAAGACCAATAACATCAATTTAGTTCTTAACTTCAAAGGCACATTCTTTGATGACTAGACTCAATTCCCACATTTTACTGGGTACCCCAAAGTGTGATTGCTGAAAGAATATTATTATTTTTCAGGCAGGAATAGTAGAGGAATACACTCTGTGTCACTGGCATTTCTTTGCACACTCTAACATCAAATATTAATGTTTGATTTCAGAAAAAAAATTTAAAGCCTTGAGCAGCACAACTATTTTTAAATGTCATGTATCTCAACATATTTCATCACCAGAGAACTATTAATAATTTTTAAAAATATTTAATTATAAAATTAATATCCCTTAGATAAGAACTGGGGTTTTACAATATTCCTTCCACTGTTTCATATTTATACATGCATGCACATGCTTGTACACACACACACACACACACACACACACACACAAGCACTTTCCCTGAAGTCAAAAACTGAAAACTTATTCTCACTCTGTTTTTAGTCTAAAATAAATAGAAATGACTTTTGCTCAGTATTGTGTGAGCTTTTTGTTTCTAGTATTTTTTGAGTAGGGCATATAGATTTTCAATATATTATGACTGAATTAGCATTTTGATAGATATGTAAGACTGTCCTCAAGAATGTTTTTAACTGTTCTCATAAATGCAAAATAATTAATCCTCTATTTCTAAGTGTCCCAAAAATAAGTCCAAGAGAGAATAAAAATGGTTTGAAGGAGAGAATATATAGAGTCTTCAAAACTACACTTTCACTTAAACAGAATTGTGACATTCATTTTATTTAAACTCTGTCCATTATGACTACAGAAATCTAATTCCCTAGAATATTACTGGACACAGGAATTTTATTCATTTCTGTAGGTTGAGATCAACACATTTTTTCTGAATAATTTTAGAGGGCAGACGACCTTGTTCAATTACAGGACCAGCAAACAGAACTATAAAACACATATATAATCACATCCAAAATTACTTTCTTTGAATTACCACATTTTTTGGATTTTCTTTTGTGTAATAACCAAAGAAACTAATGTTACATAGTTACAAATTGGGTCTTGTAGAGTCACACTTGTTCTTGGATGATAGCCTCTATTGTTGATTGACACTTCCAGGTGCCAAAGAGACCTTGCCAATTGGAATTTGATTTATCATCAACTCTTTACCATTGTAACTCATCATCTTTTTATTCAGGTCATTCTGACTGTATAAACTACAGAAAACATTTTCGAATCTTTACTGTTTTTCCCAATTGCATTTCACTGTCCAACTATTGATTTTTTCCTTCATGGAATTCTTGGATTCTGAATCAGACACTTTTTCTTGCCAGTGTCTGATTCAGAAACATGATACCAGATGCCTGTGTGACAGCCAAAATTGTATAATTGGTCTCACTGGTTTATATATTTTTGTTCAAATCCTTCAATGATTTATACTTTCTGTTTTACTGGTTTATACCCTTCCTTACAATCCATTCTACACACTGTCACAAAGACCAATCTTCCTTAACAACACTGTGAAAATACCTCATCTTTACAATCCTTCCTTGACCTCACAAGACACAGAAATGCTCTACAACTGTGCCTATGTACTGCTAAGTCCTGATTCTAGTATCTCTCTGCCTTGAGTATATTGAAACAATAAATTAACATCAAGTGAATGGTTACTACTTATGTCAGCACTATTACAAACATTAGCTGCTTCTACAAATGAAATATCTTTTTACTGACATATACATAGAGAGCAGGGTATGTAATTATACAGCTTGATGAATTTTCATGTACAAAACACCCCTCTATAACCTGCTCCCAAATTTCATTATTTGCTTTAATCATCACAATTATTTTATGTGATATTTTGATCTGTCTAAAAGAGGTCAGTTATAAAAGGATGAGCTTAAATTTAAACTGATCCATCAAAATCCAGAGCCTATGCTCTTCATGACATTTGCAAGCATTATCTGCTTTTGCTCCAGACAAATCTGTATAATCGTTGTCCACTAAACCCATTTTGCACTTTTTTGCCTCCATTCTTATTATTTTTATAACCTCTAACTGTTACCTCTCTTTTTTTCCCCTCCCTTCTTAACTCTCCTTCTAACTCTGACTTCTGTTTTAATAATCAGATCAAGTCCTACTTCTCACTGCCTGGTACATTTTAGCAGCACTGGGTAGCAAACAGAATCCAAGATTCAGAGAGAGAAAATTCTGGGTTCAAGTTCCACATGGGCCCCTCACTGGCATTTACCAACAGTCCCTGTGCATTGTCCTCGTGTACTGCGTGGGCCAAAAAGTAGATTTTAAAATAACCTTAGAGTTTTTCTAAAGTGAAAAACATCTAACATAGACTTCCTAGCACAATGCCTGGTAAGTAATAGGCTTTAAAAGATAATCTTTATCCTTAATAACTCTTCAGCATCTCTTTCTCTCCCTCTAATAACCCTGTTAGTCTTCACCCATTATTCAACTTATTTACGCACAGCTGGTGATTCTTTTATTTTTGTCCTAGATTATTACTGACTCCTTTTCTTCTACTTCATTTGAATATATTTTTTTTGTGTTTCCAAACAGTTGGTAAGCTTCTTTCAGGGAGAGAAGGCATTTCGTGCTTATGTGTACTGTTCATTACAGACACACTCTGAAGCCATTCTGTATGTATTTGTTGTTTGATAAACAAACCAGCTTATGGTAACCAATGGATGAGAAATTCTGACATGACAGATAAAAATAACATCTAACAACAACCTGAACCAAATATAATATTTTCATTAAAATTATTTCCCCAGTTGCACTGATAAGAGGAAAACAACTGACATGAACTGTGCTCTTAGTTTAATTAAATTACCTATGCCACCATGGTTCTGGGGAGAAAAAGAAACACACGCATAATCCCATTAAAAGAAAGAAGAATACAACTCTCTGTGAAATTAAACTTCTGTTTTGAAAAATCCACAGGATTTGGTACTGTTGTCTTTAAATGAATGATCTAACCCCTTGGCTATAAGAAACATTTATTGTACTGGTGTAAAAAGAAACAAAAGCAGCCATACAGAGGAGAAATAACTGCATTCTTGGAATAGAAAGCAATCAGGTTGGAAATGTAAGAAATCAAGTGGGAAATGAATGAGAGTCTTAACA
The DNA here is from genome assembly GCF_014754425.2 of Oryx dammah. Classification (NCBI taxonomy): domain Eukaryota; kingdom Metazoa; phylum Chordata; class Mammalia; order Artiodactyla; family Bovidae; genus Oryx; species Oryx dammah. The sequence goes on from NW_024070193.1 coordinate 32,738,747, forward strand.
AATCATCAATACACCAATTCTTGTCAATGGTTCCACCCCTTAAGACAGGTAGTGATTGTTATAATTTGGAAAATAATTTCCTTTGAGATTTGTAAAGGATGAGTTGTTTGAAAATTGTTTACGTCCTAGAGTTGAAAGTTGCTTAGACCTAGAGTCTAGGTTTTCACAAGCTGCCCCACTGTTTATTGCTAATATTTATATGTCAGTGATACCAAGAAAAGATACTAAATGGTAAGTGTTTGAAATATCAAGATGTTTCTGAGAAGGAATTATTTTTGCTCACCTGGTCAGATCCTGAACACTTCTGAAAGGATAAAGTCCAGGGAAGGGGAAATAAAAATAAGAAGGGAATTAGCAAGGATATGTGGGTCTTATAATAAAGAGCTTATCTAGAGAGCAGAGAGAAGAGGCTGCAAGGGAAACTAAGAAGGAGAGGTTGGGGGTGTTGGAATGAGGACAGGAGAAGATTTTAGAGCAACATATTTGAGTTTGACAGATTGTGAAAATAAGAAGGATGATGAGAATATTAATGGCTAAAAGATATGAATACATGCTTCCTCTGCCATTTTTGTGAGAGGCAAATATTATACCAGAGCTTCCCTGGTGGCTCAGTGGTAAAGAATCCACCTGTAATGCAGGAAACAAAGGTTTGATCCCTGGGTCTGGAAGATTCCCTGAAGGAGGAAATAGCAACCCACTTCAGTATTCTTGCCTGGAGAATCCCATGGACAGAGGAGCCTGGTGGGCTATTGTCCATGGGGTCGCAAGAGTTGGACACGACTTAGTGATGGAACCACCACCACCACGACGTTATACCAGGGCAACAGACAACACAGATTTGATGAGCTGAGAGCCTTACTCTACTTTAGCAAACTTACGAAACAAAATAATGCCCTCCTGCTCTCAACATCCCCCTAATGCTTCTTAGGTATCTATTTGGGGGTAACTTACTATAAAAGCAGCAGCAGCAGCAGCCATTACAGCTGTTAATATTCACTGAACACTTACTATGTGCCAGTGGGAATTGAATAAGAATGAATCTCTGGGTCATTCTACTGTATTATCACAAGTATATTTTATGGTAATTGTTTTTATTATCCCCAAATGACAAATAAGGAAACTGAGGATCATAGTAGCTCAGCAATTTTCTATAGCAGATATACTAGCTCAGTTGTAGGACTACCCCAGACTCCAAATACAGAGTCATAATTACTACAATGCCTTATAAAACAAATAAAAAACCAAACTGTGACATGCATTTATTGAGTGCTTAGTCAGTGCATCATAAAGTACATTTGGAGTTTTACATACTTTGTCTCTCTTAATCTTCAGGAAAAAGGTTTTAATATTGCATAAAGTATCTCTAAGCTCCAATCATTAATGCAATTTGATACCTAGAATCTATAGTATTGATTAAATGTTCCTCAAAACCTAAACTGTTTAGTGACAAGAATGCTACTAACTTAAAGTAAATAGATCGGGAGTTTGAGGTTGACATGCACACACTGCTTTATTTTAAATAGATAACCAATGAGGAACTACAATATAGCTAGCAAGGGAACTCTGCTCATTCGTCTATAATAACCTAAATAGGAAAAGTACTTGAAAAATAATAGAGATATGTATAACTGAATCACTTTGCTATACATCTAAAACTAACAGAGCATTGTTAATTACCTATGTGTATGTGTTCAGTTGTTTCAGTCATGTCCAGCTCTTCGTGAGCCTATGGACTGAAGCCCACTAGGTTCCTCTGTCCATGGGATTCTGCAGGCAAGACTGCTGGAGTGGGTTACCATGCCCTCCTCCAGGGGATCTTCTTGACCCCAACCTGCATCTCCTGCATTGTAGGCACTGAGCCACAGCGGAAGCACTCCAATATGAAATAAAAATTTAAACATCTAAAGGAAATAGAGCTCTACGTGCATGATACGTTGCTTCAGGTTGGTCTGCCTCTTTGTGATCCTATGGACTGTAGCCCGCCAGGCTCCTCTCTCCATGGGATTCTTCAGGCAAGAATACTGGATTGGTTTGCATTTTCCTTCTGCAAGGATCTTCCCAACCCAGGTATAGAACCCACATCTCCTGTTTCTTGCATTGGCAGGTGGGTTCTTTAGCACTAGCACCACCTGGGAAGCCCATATAAAGCTCTAACTACAACCCCAAATAGACTACTTTCACTTTTGAGAAGATGGAGTAGAGGTGTTTTCACCACCAAGGACAACTCAAAATCCTAAAAATTATATACTAAGTAGATATAAAGTAAACAAATCTTTGAGCTTGTTGTGATACTCAGGGCCCAAGGAATGACAGGGTGATTGGTTTCCTGGGTTTTCTATGTATACCTGATAGCTTACTGCCATGCCAAAGGGCAAAGGCAAAATATCCTAACAAAAGCCTGGTATCTTCAACCTAAGGACAAGGAAAAGATAGCCAACCGAGAGAAAAAAAAACAAAAAACAAACAAAACACAATTTTTACACAATCAACAGTACTCTAGCCAACCATCACAGAAAAAAACTGGAATCTCCTCCACCCATGTGATGGACAGGGAGGCCTGGTGTGCTGAGGTTCATGGGATTGCAAAGAGTCAGACACGACCGAGCAACTAAACTGAACTGATGCCAATACATGTTGAGGCAGACCCTCTGGTCTACCCTCTCCAGGCTGTAATAGGGAACTCCAACCATCCCTCCAGCCTGGTGTCAGAAAAGGCTGAGTAGGGAGTTTGGATATTAATTCTATGAAAGTGAAAGTTGCTCAGTTGTGTAGGACTTTGTGCAACCCCATGGGCTAAAGCCTGCCAGGCTCCTCTGTCCATGGAATTCTCCAGGCAAGAATACTAGAGTGGGTAGCCATTCCCTTCTCCAGGGATCTTCCCAACCCAGGAATTGAACCTAGGTCTCCCACATTGCAGGCAGATTCTTTACCGTCTGGAGCCACCAGAAAAGCCCTTTAATCCTATGTGACAATAATAAACCCATTTTTCTCCTCCCTGTAATGTCAATGAAGACCACATAAGAAACTTAAGACTTCTACCTCCACATGGCAGGAATGAAGATACACTCCTGCTTTTCACTGGGGTGATGTCAAAGGAGACCTGGCAGAGAGTCAGGAATTTTACCACCACCCATTGTGGGTAATAAGGCCCCTGTCCCTCCTCATGATGCCAGTAGAAAAAACAAGGGAGTAGTCAAAAGACTTTCTTACCCCTCCCAGCCAGGTAACTATCTTATCATGGAGCTTACTGAGATCAACTTAGCAGTAAGGAGTTCACCCCAATGAAATAAGTTAATGGAGACAGAGTGGAAAATATAGACATCTCCCTTTACCTAGCAATAACATAAGAACAGACATCCTTCCTGCCATAGCAATGTGAAAAGAAGTAACAATATTTAAGATATAAAGATCTAGAGTCTGAAAGCATAATACCCAGGATATCTAAGTTTTAATTTAAAAAAATTATTATATAAGGAACCAGGAAGATCTTAAACTTAATGAAAAAACACAATAGCTGTCAATCCCATATTGACACAGATGATTTAAAGCAGTCATCATAAAAAAGCTTCAATAAGGAATTAATTATGCATTTGAAACAACAAGAAACAGAATATCTTAGTAAAGAAATGGGAGAAATACAGGAAACCAACTGGAAATTTTATAACTAAGTATATATATGAATGGGATATATATACTAAGTATATATATTTTTAAGTCAATGTCACACTTTATTTTTGGGGGCTCCAAAATCACTGCAGATGGTGATTGCAGCCATGAAATTAAAAGACGTTTACTCCTTTGAAGGAAAGTCATGACCAACCTAGATAGCATATTCAAAAGCAGAGACATTACTTTGCCAACAAAGGTCCATCTAGTCAAGGCTATGGTTTTTCCTGTGGTCATGTATGGATGTGAGAGTTGGACTGTGAAGAAAGCTGAGCGCCAAAGAACTGATGCTTTTGAATTGTGGTGTTGGAGAAAACTCTTGAGAGTCCCTTGGACTGCAAGGAGATCCAACCAGTCCATCCTAAAGGAGATCAGCCTTGGGTGTTCTTTGGAAGGAATGATGCTAAAGCAGAAACTCCAGTACTTTGGCCACCTCATGCGAAGAATTGACTCACTGGAAAAGACTCTGATGCTGAGAGGGATTGGGGTCAGGAGGAGAAGGGGACGACAGAGGATGAGATGGCTGGATGGCATCACCTACTCGATGGACGTGAGTTTGAGTGAAATCTGGGAGTTGGTGATGGACAGGGAGGCCTGGCGTGCTGCGATTCATGGGGTTGCAAAGAGTCAGACGCGACTGAGTGACTGAACTGAACTGAACTGAACAATCTTATCAACAGAATGGAGGGGAAAGAGCAAAGAATTAGTAAACTTGAAGGTAGAACAATAGAAATTAGCCAACCTGGACCACAAAGGAGAAAACATTCAACAGCAACATAAAAACAAGCAAAGCTTTTAGATCCCATGGGACTATAACAATCTTGCTATGGGAGTCCCTAAAGAAGAGAAGAAAGAAGCAGAAATGAAAAGATAGAGAAGTAATGGATGAAAACTTGCCAAATTTGACTAAAAAAAAATACAAACCTAAAGACTGTTGAAGCTGAACAAATTCCAAATGGGTTAAAACCAAAAATATTCACACAAGCATGTATAATTATATTTCTGAAAACTAAAACCAAAGAAAAACCATAAATGACAAAAGCTAGAAAGCATTACATACAGAGAAAACAATTTTATTGATAGCAGATTTCTCATGTGAAACCACAGACATCTGAAGGAAGTGGCACATTTTTTTAACTGCAGAGAGAAAAAGATCAACCCAGAATGCTAAGTACCTTGAGAAATGGAGAAAAAATCAAGATATTCTAAAGATGAAAGAAAATTCAGAGAATGTGTCACTTGCAGACCTACCCTAAAAGAATGATTACAAGAAATTCTCTAAACAGAAACTAAAAAGAAATTAAGGAAGAAGGAAGCTTGGAACCTCAGGTAGAAAGAATATGATAATCCAAAAGATCTATAAATATTCTAGACTTTCTTTCTTTCTTGAATTTTCTAAATCATGTTTCATGTTATAACAACAAAAAACTATAACAACCATCTGCTGTTGTTTGGAACACATTTAGAAGGAATATTCAAGACAATTATGTAATAGTTGTGAGAAATTAAAGGAAGATAAAGGAAGTAAAATGTCTTTGATTTGTTCTAAATAATAAATTGAGGATACAAAGTAGACTTCCATTAGTTACAGTGTATAACAATGTACTGCCTAGAGTAACCACTTAATACTATGCAAATAAATATGCTGAAAAATGCTACATATAAAATATGACTATAAAATATTCAAGTAATTCATGGGAAGATATGAAAAAGAAGACAAACAAGTAGCATATTTAAGCCACAATATATCAATAATTACATTAAGTGTAAAACCAAATAGTTTGAATTCACCCATTAAAAAGCAGAGATTGGCAGACTGAATTTGTAAACATGACCCAACTCACTTCAAAAATAGTAACACAGGTTGTTGAAAGTAAGAAAATGCAAAAGGTTAAGCAAAAGAATGCAGGAGTGGCTACATTAAAATCAGATGTATAACATTTCAGAGCAATGAATATGACCAGATTCAGAAAAGGGTATTGTCTAATGTTGGAAGTGTCCCAAAAGATAAACCAACACTAAATAAGTACACAGCAAACAAGAGATGCAAAATACGTGAAGCAAATATTAGTAGAACTGAAAGGAGAAAGGGGCAAATCTATAAGGATAGTTAGACTTAAATGATCATCCTTAATGATTCATGAAATAGCAAGTCTAAGTATTAGCAGGAATATAGAAGAACTCTACACCATCAACCAAATAGAACCTAATCAACAATACAGAATAGTCTGCAGAAGAACAGTGGACTACACATGCTTTGCAAGTGCCCATGGACGTATACCAGGACAGGCCATATCATGGACCTCAAACTTAAAGAACTGCCATATGCAAGTATGTTCTCTGACTATGATGATATGATATAATAACAGACAAATAATAGGGAAAAAAATCTCCAAATATTTGGAAACTAAGTAACACACCTCTAATAATCTACCAACCAAAGATAAAGTCTCAAATGAAATAAAAAACATTAAATTGAATGAAACTGAAAATATAATATTTCAATATATGTGGGATACAGACAAGCAAGTATTGAGACAAATATTTATTGTACTAACTCTGTACAATGGAAAAGAAAAAAGTTACCTCAAATTAATACTCCAAGATCCTATCAAAAAACCCTTAAAAAGAATAGCAAAATAATTCCAAATCAAGTAGAAGCAGGAAATTAATAAAAGAAAAGCAAAACTCAATGAAATTGGAAACAGGAAAATAACAGAAAAAAACTGATGAAATAAACAACTGGTTGTTTTCAAAAATCAATAAAATTGGCAAACTAACCAGATTAGCAATGAAAAAAATTAAGAGGACAAAAATTTCAGTATCAGGAGAAAAACTAGTTATCACCACAGATCAAAAATCAAAATCAAAAAAAGGAAATAGTACAAAACACTATTCACACATACATATTTGATCATTTATGTGAGATAGATCAATTCCTCTAAAAAATCAGTGTACCACATCACATGCAATATGAAATAGATAATTTTAATAATTCTGTACCTATTAAGTAAACTGAATTCTTTCGTTATTAAAAATGTCCCAAGAAAACTTCTTGCCTAGGTGGTTTAACTGGAGAATTCTACAAAACATTTAAGGAATTAGTACCAATTCTAAGATTTCCCAGGTGGTGCTAGTGGTAAAGAACCTGCCTGCAGTGCAGGAGACTTAAGACATGTGGGTTCGATCCCTGGGTTGGGAAGATCCCCTGGAGGAAGGCATAGCAACCCACTCCAGTATTCTTGCCCGGAGAATGCCACGGACAGAGGAGCCTGGCAGCCTACAGTCCACAGGGTCACAAAGAGTCGGACACGACTGAAGTGACTTAGCACATATGCACACACTAATTCTAAATCATCTCTTCCAGGACGTGAAAGAGAAAGAAACCCTTCCCAGTTCATTTTATGAAGCCAGTATTATCCTGATACTGAAACCAGTCAAAAACAGCACAATAAAGGAAAATGACCTATCAACATCTTCTTCAATAGACAAAAATAATCCTTTAAAAAGTTAGCAAAGAGAATTCAACAATGTATGAGAAGGATAATACAACATGTTAAGTGGCATTTATTCTCCAGATGCGAGCCTGCTTCAAAACTAGAAAGATAATCAGTATAATCCACTATATTACTAAAGAAGAAATTTTTTCAGATAGTATGAATCATTACAGAGAAAGGATCTGACTTAATGCAATACACATTCATGATACAAGCTCTCAGAAAAAGGAGAAACAGAGGAGGGGAGTATAACGAGTCAATAAAAAACATCTGCAAAACCTTCAACTAACATTTTTAACAAATTCTTTACATCTAAGATTGCTTCCCTGATAGCTCAGTTGGTAAAGAATCCTGCAATGCAGGAGACCCTGGTTTGATCCCTGGGTTGGGAAGATCTGCTGGAGAAGGGGTAGGCTACCCACTCTAGTATTCTTGGGCTTCCCTTGTGGCTCAGCTGGTAAAGAATCCGCCTGCAATGTGGGAGAGCTGGGTTTGATCCCTGGGTTGGGAAGATTCCCTGGAGAAGGGAAAGGCTACCCACTCCAGTATTCTGGCCTGGAGAATTCCATGGGCTGTATAGTCGATGGGGTCGCAAAGAGTCGGACAAGACTGAGCGACTTTCTCTTTCACTGTCACTTTTCACTTACCTCTAGGAACAATGCAATCCAGTCCTCTTTCACCACATTGATTCATCACAGCGTTGAAAATTCTAGCCAGCAAGGCAAGGAAAGAGTAAGAAAAGGAAATCAAAGCACACAAATTAGAAATGAGATGTGAAACTGTCCCTTTAGATTTACTTACAGTTGATATAACTGTCTATATAGAAATTTTCAAGAAAATCTCAAAAAAAAAAAAAAAAAGGTAAAATGAATGAGAACTCCACTCCAGTACTCTCGCCTGGAAAATCCCATGGATGGAGGAGCCTGGTGGGCTGCAGTCCATGGGGTCGCTAAGAGTCAGACAGGACTGAGTGACGTCACTTTCACTTTTCACTTTCATGCACTGGAGAAGGAAATGGCAACCCACTCCAGTGTTCTTGCCTGGAGAATCCCAGGGACGGGGGAGCCTGGTGGGCTGCCGTCTATGGGGTCGCACAGAATTGGACATGACTGAAGTGACTTAGCAGCAGCAGCAGCAAGGTTACAGGACATAGAATAAGATAACAGTGAACACTTAGGAACCATATTTTAAAAAGTGTAATACCATTTACAATGGCTCAAAGAAACAGAATGCTTAGGTGTAAATCTAATAAAACTTATATGCTGAAAATTATAACACTAATGAAGGAAATCAAAGATTTAGATAAACTGAGATATTACATTTCTTGGATCAGAAGATTCAACATACCAGAGATGTCAATTTTCCCTAATTTATATACAATAATGAAATTCCTATAAAAAATACAGCATGTTCTTTCTTTTAATAAATATAAGGCTATTCTTAAATTTATACTTAAAGACAGTGGCACTAAATTAACATCCTCCCACAAAAAAAAAAAAAAATTGAAGGCAGTGCTTTTTAATTTACTAGATACAGAAGCTTTTTACAACTGACTCCAGAAATTTTAAAAGGTGACTCAAAAAATTATTTGATGTACAGAATGGGGGAAAATATTAGCAAACCACATATCTTGTCATGGGTTAGTAACTAAAATTTATTTTAAAAAAAAGAACTCTCAAAACCCAACAGTAAAAGAACACACACAACTCAATTCAAAACTGGATGAAATATATCGAAAGGTATTTCACTGAAGAGGACACAGAGATGGTAGATAAACACCCAACATTGAAAAGATGCTCAATACTATTAGTTATTAGGGGAAGGAAAATTAAAACCACAATGACATAACTGTATTCCTATAAGAAAGGCTAAACAGTAGTAAGGACAGCAAAGGCTGGTGAGGATGAGGAAGAACCGAGTAACTAATAAATTGCTAAAGACCATATGGCTAAAGCCACTATGGAAAACTGTTTACTTGCTTCTTAAAAAACTAAGCAAGCAACTAACTGCACTATGACTCAGTAATTGCACTCTTCAGTATTTATCCCAGGAAAATGTAAACTTAATTTATACAAATGCTGTACATGAATGTTTACAGCAGCTTTATTCATAAAAGCCCCAAACTGGAAAAATCCAGATGTCTTTCAATAATGAATGGTTAAACAAACACTGATAGACCTATATCCTGAAATGTTACTCAGCATTAAAAAGGAATGAAATATTGATGGATGCAGCAACCTGGATAAATTTCCAGAGAATTATGCTGAGTGAAAAAAGCCAATCCAAACAAATTATACATTGTATAATTCCATTTAAAGTTCTTGAAATGAAAAAATATATATATATACATAGAAATGAAGAACAGACTTGTGGCCACCAGAGATTAAGAAGCAAACGGGCTTGAGAGGAAAGCAGTATTGTTACAAAAGTCTACATGAGGAATTCTATTTTAACGACTTCCTGTTTACCCTATTAGTGAAGGACAGATTCCTGCCCTGGGGTTATGGGGATGGCCAAACACCTAACATCCAACCCTGGACAACTGAGATCAAATGAAGCTTATCAGTCTCATGCAGTCAGAGCCCTGAGAAGGAAGACACTGCCCCACACTCGACCACACAGGGGCTGCACTGGAAAACGGAGTGAACAACCAAAGGTTGTAGAAAGAGGCTTTTGTGGTATAGAGAGTTTTGGATGACACTTGGTTCCAATGTAGAGATGTGATTGGCTTATTTGAATAAATCCACGGGTGCCAGGGAACCAAAGCTCACTGCTCAGAGTTAAGCAGGAATGGGGCTTGCCCTCATAGTAAGGAGTGTTCTTTAGCTAAGGGTCCTTATCTGCTGGGGCAGAAGAGGGAGAGGGCTTATGATCAGGTCACTGGAGGACCTGTCCTTGATATGAAAACAACACCATGCTGCTGCTGCTGCTAATAAGTCGCTTCAGTCGTGTCCGACTCTGTGCGACCCCATAGACGGCAGCCCACCAGGCTCCCCCGTCCCTGGGATTTTCCAGGCAAGAATAATGGAGTGGGGTGCCATTGCCTTCTTTGAAACAACACCATATCGGGCCTTACATTGAGGACCTATACTGTAAATCCTTCAGCAAAGGAAATGTTCCGCATCTCAACTGCATCAAAGCTAATAACCTAGTTGAGGTGATGTACTATAGCTCTGTTAGTCATTACTAGTGGAGGAAACAGGGCAAATCAGCCAAACGGTGGCTTAAGAAGATGAGGGAGTATTTGGCATAACCAGGACTTATTCCAGGAAGAGTTGCTTCTGGAGAGACAGGACTTGAATAGACAGCCTCCAGAACAATGTAAGCCTGCAAGTCTCAAAAGACTATTACAGAATTCAACTAGTATTCTTTATATGTATTTGCATGCTGTCTATAGTCCATTGTCTTGTGTTTTTTTTCAGTGTATATTAGGATGTGCAAAAGAGGGAGAAGAATGGCCTTCCCTCCTGGGGAAGATATAGCTTATCAGTTTTCAAACATATGAATGGATCAGAGAACATACAAGTTAACACAATCCAGTATGATTCTGGTCAGTACAATACAAAAGTGTTCAGTGAATACAAGGGAGTTAGATTTGAGTGTACTTATAAAGCAGGTAATGGAAAATACACAAAATCATAATAATATAATTTGGAGATGTAAAGAGAAAAAGAACAGGATAGGCTTTGAGGAGTAAACAAAAGGTACAGAAATATGTACAGTCTATTCAGTGACAACAATTAGCCCAGCCCAAAGAGAAATTTCTTTGTGGAATATTTCTCAGTGGTTAAATCATCACATTGTACTGAACTGCCTAGTTCCAGCCATTTCATATAGGGCAAGTTATCTAACCTCTTTGAGCCTCATTTCCTCATCCATAAAAAGACATGATGAAAACAGCACTTTTTAATAACATGGTTGTGATGTCAAAATGTGAAAATGGGTACAAAGAGTTTGTCATAGTGCCTTCCATACAATACGCACTTGGTAATTATCAATGATGATTTAAAAGCTTCAGTCATACATAGATTGGGCCAGATAATCAGGAGGTTCAAAATTTCATGATTCAGAATCAGAACCTGGTGGGTCTAGGAAGTAATGGGGCGTCATGGAAGGCTTTTCTAAAAGGATCTAAAATCATTAAATAGTAATCTTGACTGGAATATTTATTGATGTTAAAACTCTTTCATTTGCTGTTCCTCACAGTTATTTTGTGATATTGGAGTTATTATGACTGTTTTACAGATAAGGAAAGTGAGGCAGAAAGACAGTGAGTTACTCAAGTTCATACAGCAAGAAAGATTAGGACCAGGTTTTCTAACTCTTGGTCCAAATCTCTGTCTGTCTGTCAGTGGTTTCTGTGGAGACTTGCTGGCACTCCTGCAGAAGGGATAAGTTCCACATCAGTAGAGAGAGGATGAGGTGTACACATGGAAGCAAGGAAGTACAATATAAAAGTTCATTATTACACACCAGGAAAGCAATCATTTAGACAAATACATCTTTTAGTAGAGTAAAAGTTGGGTGGGGAGAGGTTTAAGCTGAGGGACCATGTTATCACAATAATCCAAGAATATGAAGAAAACATCTCCCTTGCTTGTGGTAATTGGAATGGACAGGGCAGCTGGAACATCTAAAGGAGGAGTCTACAGGGAAATCAACGTATATTTTGAGACAGATGTTTTAAATCTTAGAGCACTGACCTCTATCGTTTGATATCTTTTCTACTCATCAATTAACCTGTCTTCTTCCAAAATGTCCCCCCAAACTACTAATAAAACCCTTTTCATTATGATTACAAGGGTTCAAAGATCTTTGTCTTTTTAAAATTATAATGATTATTGTGAAATGCTGCTATTTTTTCCTCTTTGGACAGAGGTTTTTGACACATATAATTTTTTGAGAGTTTCTTTGTCTAATTTTCTAACCACAAATTTACTAGGAGAATGGTAATTATATGGTAAACATCTGGCTTTGCCATTATTGCCCACAGTATTATAATTTTCTAACAATAAACCTGAACTTTTTAATGAATTATAAACACAATCAGCTGTCAAAGCCCCTTTTTAATTCATAAAGAATTAGAGAGACAGTATTCTTGAGTTTTTCTCAAGAACCAAATTTAGCATTATGATAGCTATGCTTCTTTTCAATATTTTAATGAATATTGTCTGTAATTCTCAACTCTGAATATTATTGAGAATATTATTATATACATTTTTCTTCTGTTTTAATTTGTAGGTGAATTCTTTTGTTTGACAATTAGAAACATAATTAACTGTAATTTCAAAGCTTAGCTTTGATTTCTAAGAAAAGGAGCTGCACTAAGATTTAGAATAGCATATGAAGTGAAAGTAAAAACAATGTGATAAAATCTAAAGCAGACTGGGAAACAATCTAAGCCCAAAGACCTAATTTAGCTGTCTAATAATCATAGAACTAGTTTCTCATTTTGACAAAACTTATTTTACTTTTAAATTTTACTGACATTTGTACAAAAGATGTTGATATCTTAGAAATGAAAAATCTAGTCCCACTGACAAGTATTAGAGTTTCTGTGTATGCAATGGGACACAAATTAATTGGGGAATATTCCCAGTCTTTCCACCCTCTCCCTTCCTCCTCTGAGAGTCTCATAATTAGCACAACTATCTTCTCCCTTCTTCTTCTTTCTAAAGAGCAAATATCTCATTCCACTAGAGAAAAGCTAGGTCAACCTGTAGCATACAGGAGTGGACTGAGAGGGAGTGATGGAAAGATCTAGAAAGGACTAAATGTTCTAGGGATGGGGGAAATTCTGAAAACCTATCTAGCACATGTGACAGAATTGAGTATAAGAGAAAAGGAGATATTAGATTCTCCATGGAAAATAGTCCTAGATTCCTTTTTTGTATGGTTATCAAAAAATACAAGGGCTGTTGCTGGATAACAGAAAAGGGGTTCACCCCCCTGGAATGAGTGTTTTCTCTTTTTCTGATGTGAGGTCTTTGACCCCACCCTTAACAAAAGGCTCCCCCAAATCCTGTAGATTCCCAAGTGATAACAGCACCAGGAACAACTTTTGCTCTAATGAGGCAACTCTGGGTGGGCTTCTGGATGGCCCCTTAGATGCAAACTGGTCACCAGAGACGTAAAACCATGACTACAAGCTTAGAATTTTCACCCATTCTCCAGAGAGGGGAGAGGAGTTGGAAACAGGGCTTAATGGTTGATCATGCCCACATGAGGAAGTCTCCATAAAATGCCCACAGTACAAGGTTCAGAGAACTCGCATGTAGGTGAACACAATCTGAGAGGGTAACACCCCCTAATTTCACGGGGATAGAAGCTCTTGTGCTCATGACCCTCCCACACCATTGCCTGTGTATTTCTTCATCTGGCTGTTCATCTGTGCCCTTCTCATATCCTTTAATAAACTGGTAAACATTAGTGTTTCTCTGAGTTCTGCAAGAATTTCAAGCAAATTAAATGAACCTAAGGAGGAAGTCATGGCACCCAGAGGCTAACAGAAGCACAAGTGACAACCCAGAATTGCAACTGTCACCTCAAGTCGGGTAGGAGAGCTCTCACACAACTGAGCCCGTAGCCAGCAGGATCTGATGCTATCTGCAGACTGGCAGTGCCACAACAGCGCTGAACTGAAGAACATTCAGTCAGTGTCATGAAAATTGCTTGGTGGGAGAAATCACTCCCTCCCATTTGGTAACCACAAAGATCAGAAGTTAAGTGTTCTGTAATAAGCATTAAGTAGACACAGGAGGGGAAACTGGGTTTTTCCTAATACTGACGTTCAGTTAAATGTGATTTTCAAACAACAAATAATTTTTAATGTAAGGATGTCCCAAATGTTGGGTCATTTGGTACCTACCCTGTGCTCCAATCTGTCAGTCCTTCTTTATATTATCTATTAAGGAATGGATTCTTTTAAAATTACTTTAGCTGTTGGACTAAGTATCTTTGATGAGGCCCTATTCTGAGATAGGACTAAGAGGATTTATGCTTTAAGGAGTCACATTTCTAACAAAAGGCATCAAAGTGATGTCTTGGGAACTTTGTTAAAGTGAGGTAGAACCTGTGTCTTGAATATCCTGAATTTGCTGCAACAGACTCAGCATTGAAAGATCTGAGTGTGTAAGCATGAACAAAAGAATAATAATAATAACTTAACAAAACCTCAGAAGCTCACAGAATGTTATGATCTAATCTGTTTCAATAACTTTTTTCTGTTTCCTCAGGATTTCACTCCATAATTAAAGCAATCATGGAAAGAACCAGATGTACACCGTAAGGTCAGGTTTACTGTAATTATTCACTATCACATTTTTGGCTGAAATTTTTAAACACAAAATTCATTCCCATAGCAGAAGAGAGAAGAACTGTGCTATTGCAATTTCACTCACTTATTTTAAAATTTAAATATGGGGAAGAAATTATATACACAAAGCTGTTATTTGGCTGTCTCTTTGAGTATGCAGAAGAAAGATAGAACTCTTCATGCGATATGGGGCATGACTGCATTCAAGTACGTACTATAATTAGTCACAATAACTTTTTTCACACTGCTGGAAAATGTGGAATATCCATATGATAAGCTCTGAGCCTCAGCTGGCTGTATTTTATTACGCTAGTAAATGGGTATCTGATTAAAATAAAAGTTGAAGGGCTTTCTCTTTTGCAAGTTTTCCTAATAAATTTCTTTTCTCATCCCCACCCTTAAAGTTTCTGTGGTTCCAACGTTTTGCATACAAACTTTCAACAGTCCTTGACTAAACTCTGCATAAAATTCATGTGTGCTTTTTATGTCTGATGATGCTCTTTGTCATGTGGCCCCAGGGACTCTCCAGCCCCGAACTCCATAATCGTGACATGGTGGGCAATTTTTCTGACACAACTCTATGCTCCCTCTTAGGTAGGAACTTGGCACATGGTGGCCATCCTGGGTGGAAAACACTCATCTCTATACTCCCACTTCTACCTGAATGACTCCTATTTATTTTCCTGTTATCGGTCAGCTTAGATGCCGCTTCTCCTGAGAAGTCCTCCTTAACCAAGATTCACTGGGTGAACCTGTAGTTAGCTCCCATTCATCTAGACTTTATGTTATGATAGCAATTATTACACTATGAGCAATTACATTAGAGCAATATTACAGTCAGTTGTACATGTTAACTTATTTACATGTGTGGTAAAGAATCCATCTGCAATGCAGGAGATCTGGGTTCAATCCCTGTTGAAGGGGAGATCCACTAGAGAAGGGAATGGCTACCCTCTCTAGTATTCTTGCCTTAGGAAATCCCATGGGCAGAGGAGCCTGGTGGGCTACAGTCCATGGGGTCGCAAAAGAGTTGGGTACGACTGAGCGACTAAGCATGCAGACGGAGTTCTTTTAGGATCGAGTCTTATTTATGTTTTTGTCCCCAGTACCTACCACACTGTTCTTACATAATGGGTCCTCAATAATTGCTGTTGAATGAATGAACACATAAATGTTTGTGCTGCTGGGAATTTAATCTGTTATGGCAGATTTTCCATTGGCAAACTGATTGTATCAGCAAAGCAAACAGCCATTCCAGTGAGAAACCGCAGAAAATTGCTGCAATTAGCAAAAACAGGTGGGATTTTGCAGGCATCTGCTTTTAGTACAATTCATTCTCTTTGAAAAATACTCAGAGAAAAGTGGTTTACTTTAGGTGCAACCAACTGTGCTCCAGTCTTGCATCACACATCACATCTTGAAACTGTAATAATCACTAGCATGAGTGAATGAAAAGTGATACTTTTGTTGTTGTTGTTTAGTTGCTGAGTTGTGTCTGACTTTTTATGATCCCATGGACTGGAGCCTGCCAAGTTTTTCTGTCATGGGGTTTTCTAGGCAAGAATACTGGAGTGGGTTGCCATTTCCTTCTCCAGGGTCTCTCTCTACCCAGGGGTTGAACCCAAGTCTCCTGCATTCCAAGTGCTTTCTTTAGCACTGAGCCACAAGGGAAGAAGAAGTAGGAGGAGATACTACTCTCTCTTAAACACCCCCACCCTTCAGGAAGTCATGTGAATGGCGTGGAATTCCATGCAATCCATCAATCAATGAATGATTCAGTCCATTTTTAATTTCAAGTTCTACTCTAACAAAGCCCATCGTTGCACAGTCAATACTTGACTACTTGAAGCTCTATTTCCCAGGTTGATAACTGTTCAATTGGTCAATGGCTCAGAAGATAATCCAATTGACTGTCTAAATAATTGATATACTAGAAATTATATTGTATTTTAGAATTTCTTAAAAGTCTTTTGAAGGCTGAATCAAATTAGCCAATTAAAATCTGCTCATCTGCTCAGCCATCAACCTACCAACATCTGCTTTAAGTAACCATACAGATTCAGACAACGGTGGTGAGTGAAGATGAACAATTTGATGATTTATGTGTCTTTCTAAATACGGTGGCTCAGATGGTAAAGTGTCTGCCTATAATGTGGGAGATCTGGGTTCATCCCCTAGGTTGGGAAGATCTCCTGGAGAAGGAAATGGCAACCCACTCCAGTATTCTTGTCTGGAAAATCCCATGGACGGAGGGACCTAGTCGGCTACCGTCCATGGGGGTAGCAAAGAATCAGACATGACTGAGTGACTTCACTTTCACTTTCTAAATACAGGAAGACAGTAGAAGAGGAAATGAGAAGTCCCCAGTGTTTGAATCTGATTTCTATAAGAACAAAATATAAAATTCCAAAAAGCATCTCCAAACTAGCTTTTTAAAGTAAGAGTATTATTTCCACCCTGCTCCCAATTATTGATAGCTAGAATACCAGGATAAGCTTAAGTAAGTATACATAATGGCTACAAGTATTCCAAGAGGCAGGAGTTACCCTACAATGCTTCAGTTTAGTGTCAAGCATTATAAACACATCTGTCATTTACTGACAACTTAATATTGAACTATTTCAGCAGTTTATATAATTTACTATTATGGGGGGGCAGCAAAATGTAATAACTTAGTGATTACCTTGTATTATTGCTTCTTGGGTGATCTGGGATATAATGGCAGAATGAGTTTAAATATCAAATAGCTACCTTAAAAGTGTTGGGAGTTGGAGTAGCTACATCTCTGAGCATCTGTACCAAAGAGGAGCAACCTACTAGATTTGATATAAGCTTTCCAGTTTATCCATTTTGTTCTGAGTGCTACCCATTTGAAAGCTTTGCAGTATGATTTTTACAGTCAGTTATGAGAAATTTATTAGACACTGATGGAAAGTGTTGGGCCAGATATAATGGGAAAAAATACCTAGGCTCTACCCAGGCTATTTTCTTGGGCTTTATAAAAGAAATATAGAATAGTTAATGTTGCCTTGGGATTTATTGTCTCAGTTTGGGGACCCTTGGACATACTCAATCTTTACATCTTCATTTGATTTACACTGTCTGCTATAGACTGATGGGTCTTTTGAGAAAATACCAAGTACTAATTATAAATAACCTTAATGAAGTTATAAATATGGCCTCTGGGCCTTCAAATTTTCATCCGTTTTGCTTTCATGAAACAAAAAGCTTTCAACCTGTACTGAGTCACAGTGTCATTTTTTAAAACATTTAAACTGTCTCAGAATCTGACAGATGTATAACACAGAGCATTTAAAGGAGAGTGTTTTACTTAAGTAAGTTACAATGCTAGAAAACACTGTCAAAACCCTGCAAAAACATTTCACTTCAAAAAAGGGACTCAAGAAAATGCTTGAATAGATGACTTCCTAAAACATCAACTAATTTTTACTTTGGGTCTGTTGGTAATAGACTAGGACACAGTTTTCTTTGGGAATGAGAAAATCCAAAACTGGCTGGAAATGATCCATTAACACCCATTTTTATTGCTAGTGCAATACTCACCTGAAGTATGTGGAATGGGAAACTCTCTTGGTTACATCAGGTTGGGAACAACGCTATGAACTCAAGAACTCTACTCTGAACATCTTAACTCTCACTTCCATGATCTTGATTTGAAACAAAGCAGTCAATTCTAAATAAATTTTTCCAAAGAGTCAGGGGGCTTTCTCATTCAACTGGAGCATCACTTATGCTCAGTTCAGTTCAGTCACTCAGTCGTGTCTGACCCTTTGCAATCCCATGAATCGCAGAATGCCAGGCCTCCCTGTCCATCCCCAGCTCCCGAAGTTTACCCAAACTCATGTCCATTGAGTTGGTGTTGCCATCCAGCCATCTCATCCTCTGTTTTTCCCTTCTCGTCCTGCCCTCAATCTTTCCCAACATCAGGGCCTTTTCTAATGAGTCAGCTCTTCACATCAGGTGCCCAAAGTATTGGAGTTTCAGCTTCAACATCAGTCCTTCCAATGAATACCCAGGACTGATCTCCTTTAGGATGGACTGGTTGGATCTCCTTGCAGTCCAAGGGACTCTCAAGAGTCATCTCCAACACCGCAGTTCAAAAGCGTCACTTCTTCGGTGCTCAACTTTCTTTATAGTCCAACTCTCACATCCATACATGACCACTGGAAAAACCATAGCCTTGACTAGGCAGACCTTTGTTGACAAAGCAATGTCTCTGCTTTTTAATATGCTATCTAGGTTGGTCATAACTTTCCTTTCAAGGAATGAGCATCTTTTAATTTCATGGCTGCAATCACCATCTGCAGTGATTTTGGAGGCAAAAAAAAAAAAAAAAAAAAGTCTGACACTGTTTCCACTGTTTCCCCATCTATTTGCCATGAAGTGATGGGACTGGATGCCATGATCTTCGTTTTCTGAATGTTGAGATTTAAGCCAACTTTTTCACTCTCCTCTTTCACTTTCAACAAGAGGCTCTTTAGTTCTTCTTCGTTTTCTGCCATAAGGGTTATTGATATTTCTCCTGGCAGTCTTGAATCCAGCTTGTGCTTCTTCCAGCCCAGCGTTTCTCATGATGTACTCTGCATATAAGTTACATAAGTAGGGTGACAATATACAGCCTTGACATACTCCTTTTCCTATTTGGAACCAGTCTGTATTTGTTCAGAAACCTCAATAATTACCATTTATAAACTTGAGATTTAGAGACCCAAACTCTCCACTTTCTTCCTGCTCTGAAATGCAGAAATAACCTAAATGCATCTCCAATCACTTTGCTTAAGAATGTAATCTTCCCAACCCATCTCTCTCTTGATAGATTTAATTTTCTCTATAGCATGAATTACCATCCTCTTATTTTTGTTTTGTGTTTTTTTTAGAATAATTAGACAAAGGTTAATTCTCAAGGGGACTATTTAAACATGTGGGTGGGTATAGAGGAAGACAAGAGATAGTTCAGGAACCTATCTGGGCTGTTAACAACCCTTGATCTGAATGGGTGGGGAGAAAGGGGAGAAATTACGGTATCTGGAGTCCTATTCATCAAGCCATCTTGAGAGGGGAATTACCTTCAAAGGAGGTTCATAGCTAGCCCAAGGCAAACTTATTGGGAGGTAGCCAGGGAATTACTACCTGCATTCTCTTGCCTCCCTTTCACCAATCTCCTGGTAGGATGTTGGCCCACACTTAAGCTGCATTCGGTGAGCAAAGGAGCCCATTGACTTACTCTGCACAGTTTCAGTATACTGGGCAGACAGTGGGTGGAGAGTGGATCTAAAGGAACAAACAGAAGGTATTCAGCACACAAACTCGACCACTCTCTTTGTTAAATGTTTCACTTATTTATCTGTCTCCCTAAACTAGAATGCAAGCTGTAACAGAAAAGGGACTATGTTTTGTTGTTGTTGTTGTTCGCTGCTTTATCCCCAAGAATGCACACAGAGGACAGGTCGAATAAATGGTTGTTGAATATAAATGAATAAGCATATAAACTGACAATAATAAGCTACTGATTAATAAAGGTTGTCAAGTGGAGAACGAATCTGGAATTAGGTAAGGAGAGAATTGATTCAAAAATACTATTGCCAGGTGCGGAAGGAGCATATTGCAATTGGGGAACGGAAGCTGGTGTTCTAGAGAGAAGACCCTGACTGTAAGGTCTGTAAGTATCTCAAAGGGCATGTAGGAAGATTAGTCTGGTATAGGAAGGGGTAAACAAGGTTAGAAAGAACTAAGGGGTGTGCGTGTAAACAAGGTTAGAAAGAACTAGGGGGTGTGCGTGTGCGTGTGCGTGTGCCTGTGTGTGTGCCTGTGTGTGTGCCTGTGTGTGTGTGTAGTTGGATAGTTGGATAGTTCATCAGGAATGTTCTTCCCTGAGGTTAGTCTGTTTTCAGTAGGAACCATTAAGGAGGTGCTGTTTTGCTTTCCAAGGCTTGTTTTGATTAGTTTACTCAAGTCAAGTTAGCATGTATTTTGTCCAGATTGGATAGTGGGGGCAAAAAGTCATCTAATCATTAATAAGACAAAGAATGAGAATTTGGGAGGTCTGTCTCTGGCCTTGTAAACAAGAAGGGGGGAGAATAAGGCATCTGAAAATCTTATCTAAGTCACATGGGGATGGGTAGTTCTTCGCGGTAAGCTATTCCCCATAACACAAAAGTGCAAAGCAATTTCTTGACCACTGTGATTTTCCAGAAGCACAGGCCTTAGAGAAATTTTGACATTGTCAAGGGATTTATGTCAGCGGACTGCCAAATGAATAACATTGTAAATATAAAATGTAGTCGAACAAGGGATAGTTAGAGATAGTAGTGTACATCAAGTACATCTCATTGTATTTTTTCCTACTTCTAGCTGTGTCATTCTAGTAAGATGTCACTTCATTTACACATTTATCACAATAACATTACAAAGAGAACAAGGGTGGAAATAGTCTTTGCAATCCTGCCTGCCATCCATGAGTTAGAGACAATGGGAAGCATGATATGATTCTTTCCTCCTTTGTTTGGCAGTACTAATTGTGATGCTACTATTTAAAGATTTTTTTTTATGTTGTTGTTTTTTAGTGATAATGAACCTCACAAACAAACCGACTACTTTCATGTGGTTTCTCCATCTCAGTAAACGGCAGATTCATACTTTCTGTTGTTTATGTCTCAAATCTGGAGTCATTCTTACTCCTATCTTGCATTCACAGCACATATTCAACTGACCCACAAAATGTCTTCAAAACACAGGTATAATACAACCCCTTCCCACCACCTCCACTATTGCCTGGTCCAAAGACATCACCTGGAATTCTATAATCATCACCATCAGGTCAGACACGCTCCCAATTCAGGAGTCCTGGCTCCCTGTTTCTGTTCCCTCTGTACAGAATGCTCTTCTTCCTTCATGCTCTCTTTGTACATTTTTTGGTTCTTGGCTTAAATGTCACCCTACCAGAGAGGTCTTTCACATCCACCCTGTACAGTTATACCATCCCTCAGAACCCCCTTTCTCTGCTTTATCTACTTTATGACACTCATCACCATGATTCATTCATTCATTCATTCATTACTTCCATCACTCAACCATAGAATGTTTTATTCACTATTGTGTCTCTGACACCTAAAACAGCATCTGGAATAGCTTAGGCATTCAAAAACTATTTGTGGATGAATAAATGATTTCTCTTTTCATGAAATTTCAAATTTTCTGTATAACTACCTTGCTCTGGAATAGAGGAAGAAAAGAGAAAAGTGCTTATCAGCACTACTGAAGAATTTTTCAGATTGTCATAATTATTTCCCCTTAGGAGAAAAGAAAAGTTATACTGACTACATTCCAGTGCTTTTTTTTTTTTTTGGTATAAACTCTCCCGTGAATTTAAGTTACATACTATAAATATAAACTTATATTTTAAGTTCCATTCAGGCAGATGTCATTTTGGGTCTTACTCATCCTTATACACACAGCATCTGCCACATGAATATAGGTTGGCATAACTTGATCAGAAAAGTTTTTTTTTTTTCCTTCAGTTTTTCTGAATTTGTATTTATAATCGGCTGGGTCAGTAGTTTTTAGACCTCGACTCATTATAGTAGGTTTAGGGAAGATATGGTAATGACAGATATGGGCCAACTTCTATTGGAAAAGTCTTGTGAAAGTTGGACCAATCAAAAGCCAGCTCTGGGCTTCCCTGGTAGCTCCGTGGTAAAGGATCTGCCTGCCAGGGCAGGAGACACAGGTTTGATCCCTGATCCAGGAAGAGCCTACAGGCCATGGAGCAAATGAGCCCATGCTCCACAACTACTGAGCCTGTGCTCTAGAGCCTGAGAGCTGCAACCGCGGAAGTCCCCGTGCCCCATGGCCCAGGCTCCAAAATAAGAGACGCCACTGTAGTGAGAAGCCTGCGCGTCACCACTAGAGAGCAGCCCCTACTCTCTGCAACTGGACAAAAGCCCGTACAGCCACGAAGACCCAGTACATCCAAAAAAAAAAAAAAAGCCAGCTCTGCTTTAATGGGAAGGACATGAAGAGAAAGCATTGCCAAAGCTCTGAGACCTGAATCTAAATTGAAAATGGTAGAATTGGCACAAAAATCTGTACTCTTTGCAAGATATTCCAAGACTGAGCTTACATCTCACTCTTCTTAAAGAGGAACATTGGCCAGACCACACAGTGTAGCAATCCATCAATGGGATTTCATCCTGAGCCCCAACCATTGCTGGGAGAAGGAAGCCAGGGACATGAAAAAACTTGCTTAGGAACTAGGGGTGGAAGAATAAATATAAGAACATAGATATGAGTTTCTTTCATTGATAAAATTTAATAAACAGTCCTTTCTCCTTTTCTGTGGAAGTTCAAAAAATATTTGGATATTTTATAATCCTTCAAGATTGATTAAATCAGACAGCCACATGCTATACCAGGAACAAAAACTAACTTAAAATGGATTAAAGATTTAAATGTAAGACCTGAAGCCAGGAACTCCTAGAAAAGAAAATAGTAGGCTCTGTGACATGTCTCTTGATGATGAATTTTTGGATTTGATATCAAAAGCAAGGGCAACAAAAGCAAAAATATGTAAGGGGCTTACATCAAACTAGAAAGCTTCTATACAGCAAGCCATCAATAAAATTAAAAGGCAAACTACAAAACAGGAGAAAATATTTGTAAATCATATATCTGCAAAGGGATTAATACCCAAAATATGTAAAGAGCTCATACAACTCAACAGCCAAAAAAAAAAAAATCTGATTTTAAAATAAGCAGAGGATCTGAATAGACATTTTTCCAAAGAAGGCAAATATTTGGCCAATAGGCATATAAAAGAAGCTCAACATACTAACCATTAAGGAACTAGAAATCAAACCATAATGAGATATGACCTCACATCTGTTAGCATGGCTATTATTAAAAAGACAAGACATAACATATGTCTTTAAGGATGTAGAGAAAAGAGAACCCTTCTACACTGTTGGTGGGAATGTACATTGGTACAACCACTACAGAAAACAGTATATAAATTCCTCAAGAAGTTAAAAATAGAACTACACATGATTCAGCAATTTCACTTCCGGAAATTTTTTAAGGGCTAGGAGGGCAGGCAGGACAGATTCTAGATGTAGTTCTGGTCCATGGCTGGCTCTGGTCTTCACCTTCTAGTGACGGGATTTTGGATCATACTGAGGGTCCTGGGAGAGGATCCAAGGCAACACAAGAGCACCTAGGGAATGGAGCATTTGGGAGCACAGGGCTGCCTATTTGTTCTTATAAGCCACCCCCCCCTCCAAAAAAAAAAAGGGCAAGTGTATGGGATAACACAAAATGTACTGGTACCTGTCCTGAGTCCTGGCCCACATCTCCTAAAATCTGTGCAAGTTCCTCAGTGATAGGAGTGTTTTTCATCCTAATGGGGGTGACTCTGAGTTGGCTCCTCGATTAGAGCTCATCATCAGAAAGATAAGCCACAGTGAGAAGTATGGCAGTTTTAGCCCTGCTTGCCATTCCCTTGAGTAGAGAGAAAGGCTGGAAATGGTAATAATAACCCATCATACCAATGTGAGGAAGCCCTGGGAAAATCCATAAAGAACAGGGGTTTGGTACGTTGCCAGGTGGGTGAGTATGTGGAGGTGCTGGGACAGAGCATGGAAATTACACACACACACACACATGCACACACACACACACGCACACCTCATACCTATGAGGTTCTGTGCTCCTTCACCATGTGGATGCCCATCTGTACCCTTTATTTTGTCCTTTAACAAACAGGTAAACATGAGTGTTTCCCTGAGTTGTGTGAATCACTCTCTCAAAATAATCCAACTCTAGGAGGGGATCATGAAACCTCCAGCCTAGAGCTGGTTGGTCAGAAGCACAAACGATAACCTAGGCTTCTGTGTGTTATCTGAGTTATGTGTTGCTGAGGAATGCAGTGGAGGGGGTAAGGATTCGGGGAGGGGTAGCCTTTTGAGACTGAAAGAAGGCAATGGCACCCCACCCCAGTACTCTTGCCTAGAAAATCCCATGGATGGAGGAGCCTGGTAGGCTGCAGTCGATGGGGTTGCTAAGAGTCCAACACGACTGAGTGACTTCACTTTCACTTTTGACTTTCATGCATTGGAGAAGGAAATGGCAACCCACTCCAGTGTTCTTGCCTGGAGAATCCCAGGGATGGGGGAGCCTGGTGGGCTGCTGTCTATGGGGTTGCACAGAGTTGGACACTACTGAAGTGACTTAGCAGCAGCAGCAGCAGCAGTCTTTTGAGACTGAGCCCTTAACCTGTGGGCTCTGAAGCTATCTCCTGGTCAACAGTGTCAGACGTGAGTTGCCTTAGAAGACACCCAGCTCATGTCACAGAGGACTGCTTGGTGTGGGGAAAACGTCCACATATCTGGTGATCCAAAATGAATATTTTGTGGGAGTAGAAAAGGAGACTCACAAGGAAGAAACACACAAGAAGGGAAGAACTGGGGTTTTCTCTACACAAGTAGAAAAAAACTGAGCTTTCAATTCCTAAGACAGAAAAACAGTCTTGCTCAAGCCCCCAAGAGGGGACTCTGAATCTAGTAAAATTTCCATTTCTTCATTCAGCCAGAGGAAAGAGGTCTGAACATTGCTAAGGCATTTGAACGCTAGAAAGATCTTAAAGGATGACCTGCAGACAGGAAACAGAATGACTGTGCTGATCTGGGTGTCCAGGGAGAAGTTTCTAGACACAAGAGGAGGCACCTGCATGTTTTTTTTTTTTTTTAAATGGCTGAGTTTTGCACATCAAGGTACCTTCCAAGATGACAGAGTAGAAGGACATGCATTCATCTTCTCCTGCAAGAACTCCAAAATTACAACTCACTGCTGAACAACCATCCACTGGAGAATGTTGGGTCCCACCAAAAAAAAAAGATACCCCATGTCCAAGAACAAAAGAGAAGCCCCGCAAGACGGTAAGAGGGACAAAATTGTGTTTAGAATTAAACCCCATACCCGCCAGAGATGCTCGGAGAAATGCAGAAAGACAAAAGGGTTGTCTGAGGAGGCGTTACAAATAGCTGAGAAAAGAAGAGACAATAAAGGCAAAGGAGAAAAGGAAAGATATACCCATGTGAATGCAGAGTTCCAAAGAATAGCAAGGCGAGATAAGAAAGACTTCCTCAGCCATCAGTGCAAAGAAATAGAGGAAAACAATAGAATGGGAAAGACTAGAGATCTCTACAAGAAAATTAGAGATACCAAGGGAAATTTTCATGCAAAGATGGGCTCAGTAAAGGACAGAAATGGTATGGACCTAACAGAAGCAGAAAATATTAGAAGAGGTGGGAAGAATACACAGAAGAACTATACAAAAAAGACCTTCATGACCTAGATAACAACGATAGTGTATTCACTCACCTAGAGCCAGACATCCTAGAATGCAAAGTCAAGGGGTCCTTAGGAAGCATCACTAAAAAACAAAGCTAGTGGAGATGATGGAATTCCAGTGGAGCTATTTCAAGTCCTTAAAGATGATGCTGTGAAAGTTCTGCATTCATATACCAGCAAAATGGAAAACTCAGCAGTGGCCACAGGACTGGAAAAGGTCAGTTTTCATTCCAATCCCCAAAAAAGGCAATGCCAAAGAATGCTCAAATTACCACACAATTGCACTCATCTCACATGCTAGCAAAGTAATGCTCAAAATTCAGGCTTCAACAGTACGTGAACTATGAACTTCCAGATGTTCAAGCTGGATTTAGAAAAGGCAAAGGAACCAGGATGTTGTCAAATTGTCAACATCTGTTGGATCAACAAAAAAGCAAGAGAGTTCCAGAAAAACATCTTATTTCTGCTTCATTGACAACACCAAAGCCTTTGACTGTGTGGATCACAATAAACTGTGGAAAATTCTTAAAGAGATGGGAATATTAGACTACGTGATCTGCCTCCCGAGAAATCTGTATGCAGGTCAAGAAGCAAGAGTTAGAACTGGACATGGAACATCAGACTGGTTCCACATAAGGAAAGCAGTACGTCAAGGCTGTATATTGTCACCCTGCTTATTTAACTTATATGCAGAATACACCATGCGAAATGCTGGGCTGGATGAAGCACAAGCTGGAATCAAGATTGCTGGGAGAAATATCAATAACATGAGATATGCCGATGACACCCATATGGCAGAATGTGATGAAGAACTAAAGAGGCTCTCGATGAAAGTGGCTAAGATCATGGCATCTAGTCCCATCACTTCATAGCAAATAGATGGGAGACAATGGAAGCAGTAACAGACTTCATTTTTTTGTGGGGGGGAGTGGGGGCACAAAATTCACTGCAGATGGTGACTGCAGCCATAAAATTAAAAGATGCTTGCTCCTTGGAAGAAAAGCTATGACCAACCTAGACAGCATATTAAAAAGCAGAGATTTTAGTTTGCCAACAAAGGTCCATCTAGTCCAAGCTATGGTTTTTCCAGTAGTCATGTATGGATGTGAGAGCTGGACTATAAAGAAAGCTGAGTGCCGAAGAATGGATGCTTTTGAACTGTGGTGTTCGAGAATTCTCTTGAGAGTCTCTTGGACAGCAAGGAGATCAAACCAGTCAGTCCTAAAGGAAATCAACCCTGAATATTCATTGGAAGGACTGATGTTGAAGCTGAAACTCCAATACTTTGGTCACCTGATGTGAAGAACTGACTCATTGGGAAAGACCTTGATGCTGGAAAAGCTTGAAGGCAGGAGGAGAAAGGGATGACAGAGGATGAGATGCTTGGATGGCATCACTGACTCGATGGACATGAGTTGTAGTAAGCTCTGGGAGTTGGTGATAGACAGCGAAGCCTGGTGTGCTGCTCCATGGGGTCACAAAGAGTGGGACAGGACTGAATAACTGAACTGAACTTTGTACTTCAAAAACAAACATCCTTTTGCAGATCAGCATTCAAAGAAATTCTGCTTCTTCCTTTTCTTGGTTCACTGACCTTAACAGGTTTTCATTTACTCTGTGCTCTTGCTTTCATCTTTAAATACTGTTTTATCTCTCTACAATAAAGGATAAGAACGGTAGAAACTATGTTTTAAAAAAACTTCTAAGCACTGCATTTAAACAGTTATGATTTCTCTAAAGGTAACATATTCTACTCTCCTATTAAGTCCCATAGCAATTCAATTCGTTTTCAAAGTGCCAGAACTTTATTCAAACTACAAGCATCTCGGAAAGGGGGCCATGCTCAGAAGCCTTCCGAGAATCAGACTTTAACTAGACATTTTAAATCTGTAATTCAGTATAATTCTGGCACTCTGACTGCCATGCCTGGCTCAGAAATGGATGCAGAACATTCAGTGGTTACCTGGATACAGCTGGGAAACTTTTACTAGAACTGGATAGGAAGAGAAACTTTCTCCATGACCTTTGTGAGATTTCTTTCCCATATAATACATAAGAAAGCCTGATATAAAGTGCTGATAAGTCTATTACCAATTTGTCTCTTCAGTCAACAAAAAAGAGTCCTAATATGATTTGATTTTCTGGATGCAACATGCCTGAAGCTCTCATACTTCCATTAACCTTATTTTTGGACTATGGCCAGCATGAATTTACATTTTTAGCAACTGACTAGTACTGACTTTTAAACTTCATGAGGATATATATTGTTATCAACTCCTCAGGATGGGTATGGACACACGGCCCATGTATTTAACCCACAATTTCAAAATGCTGAAAAGAGTTAACAGAAATTGCCACCAAAAAAAGGGTGGGGTAGATTTTTATACTGGGAATTTCTTATAGAAAATTGTATCTGTCCATAAGCATCAAAAGAACTGATCTTTGAAGAACTTCCACTTATGGCAGGATAATGAAGATATTTCACTCATTTCTCTTGTACCTAATACTTGTTACAGTCACCTATCTCTACTTGCACTTTCATTTTTTATGTTCATATATGAATATTTCAAGTTTGCAGTTGATGTAGAGAAATCACTGAATTGTTTTCTTTCTTTTATGAGCCTTCATGGAGGCTTCCTGGGTGGCTCAGATGGTAAAGAATTTGCCTGTAGTGTGGGAGACCCGGGTTTAATACCTGGGTTGGGAAGATCCCCTGGAGAAGAGAATGTCTACTCACTCCAGTATTTTTGCCTGGAGAATTCCACAGACAGAGGAGCCTGGTGGGCTATAGTCGATGAGGGTGCAAAGAGTCAGACACGACTGAGTACCTAAGCATGCACACATGCAAGAGGCTCTGGGGGTGAAAATTCCTCCATTGAGAATACGGTTCAGTTCAGTCACTCAGTCGTGTCTGACTCTTTGCGAACCCATGAACGGCAGCACGCCAGGCTTCCCTGTCCATTACCAACTCCTGGAGTTTACCCAAATTCATGTCCATTGAGTCGATGATGCCATCTAACCATGTCATCCTCTGTCGTCCCCTTTTCCTCCTGCCCTCAATCTTTCCCAGCATCAGGGTCCTTTCAAATGAGTCAGCTCTTTGCATCAGGTGGTCAAAATATTGGAGTTTCAGCTTCAACATCAGTCCTTCCAATGAAAACCCAGGACTGATATCGTTTAGGATGGACTGGTTGGATCTCCTTGCAGTCCCAGAGACTCTCAAGAGTCATCTCCAACAGCACAGTTCAAAAGCATCAATTCATCTGCGCCCAGCTTTCTTTATAGTCTATCTCTCACATCCATACATGACCACTGGAAAAACCATAGCCTTGACTAGACAGACCTTTGTTGGCAAAGTAATGTGTCTGCTTTTTAATATGCTGTCTAAGTTGGTCGTAACTTTGCTTCCAAGGAGTAAGCGCCTTTTAATTTTATAGCTGTAATCACCATCTGCAGTGATTTTGGAGCCCCCTAAAATAAAGTCTGACACTGTTTCCCCATCTATTTCCCATGAAGTGATGGTACCGGATGCCATGATCTTAGTTTTCTGAATGTTGAGCTTTAAGCCAAGTTCTTCACTCTCCTCTTTCAGTTTCATCAAGAGGCTCTTTACTTCTTCTTCCTTTTCTGCCAGAAGGGTAGTGTCATCTGCATACCTGAGGTTATTGATATTTCTCCCGGCAATCTTGATTCCAGCTTGTGCTTCCTCCAGCCTAGCATTTCTCATGATGTACTCTGTGTATAAGTTAAATAAGCAGGGTGACAACATACAGCCTTGACGTACTCCTTTTTCTATTTGGAACCAGTCTGTTGTTCCATGTCCAGTTCTAACTGTTGCTTCCTGACCTGCATACAGGTTTCTCAAGAGGCAGGTCAGGTGGTCTGGTATTCCCCTCTCTTGAAGAATTTCCCGCAGTTTATTGTGATCCACACAGTCAAAGGCTTTGGCATAGTCAATAAAGCAGAAATAGATGCTTTTCTGGAACTCCCTTGCTTTTTCAATGATCCAGCGAATGTTGGCAATTTGATCTCTGGTTCCTCTGCCTTTTCTAAAACCAGCTTGAACATCTGGAAGTTCATGGTTCACGTATTGCTGAAGCCTGGCTTGGAGAATTTTGAGCATTGCTTTACTAGTGTGTGAGATGAGTGCAATTGTGTGGTAGCTTGAGCATTCATTGGTATTGCCTTTCTTTGGGATTGGAATGAATACAAGCCCTAGGTTATAGGTTCCTTAGAAGAATGGGCAGTGTCTCTTTCATCCCTGTCTTTTCTGCTAATCAATATGAACCCCTTTCTTGTGATCTTTATCTTGTTCTGTAGTTTGTATATGGGTCACTTGGCTACATTTATTGCCTTTAATGAATGAGCAGTCTCACCTCCAAAGCAGAATAAATTTCACAGTACATTTGGTCAACAGTACATTTTCAGCAAAATATTGGAAAACAGCCCTGCCCAGTTTTCCCTCTTTCCTACAAGTGTAAGAAGTTGACATTTTTAATTTAAAGCCATGATCTACCAAAAGAATTGCCAATGGAGAGCTTTAAAAATTCCTTTTTGAGAACCCTTAATTCAGCCCTATTTTCTGAAGAAAAAATTATATTTCCCTTTTTGATGCTGAAATACCATCTAAAGATTCTCCAAAGAACTTGAATGGGGTTTTCACAGATTTTTGAGAGACTTTTTTTCCCCACAGCCTCTAGAGAAAATTGCCTCCCATTTCTTTAAGTAAAAGGAAACAGTTAGAGGGGAGAAGAGTAATTTTTTCTATTCAAATTTTTTTGTGCTGTGATGTTACTTGGTACCCCTGTGAGAAAACAGCTGCTGCTATCTTATTTCTACCTTTGTATCTGTTTCTAAATTAATTTATGATCGATGCTGTCTTTGTTTTATGACTACCACTGAAAGATGAATTATGAATTAATAGGGAACTGCTAATTTCAGTACAATCAAGAACATCTTTAATAAGTAAGGACTGCCCATAAAGAACCAACAGATCATTATGGTAAGCATTAATAACTTATACTAAACTCAATGTGACCAATATATAAAAGAAATTTATTATAAGTATCTAGAAATAAACATGCTCATCTTAGATATGAGTTATACTTGTTGACTTGAATCAATATGATAATGAGAGATATTTTCAAGGCCTTGGGAGCAGGTTTTTATGTCAGAGACTAGAGAGTAAATTTAATTGACACTTCCCTGATGTTCAGACTTGCCTTATCTGTATAGCCTTCATATGAATTTTCAATTCGATTTTGACTTCAAATGGGAGTTCCCACAAATCCAAACACCTTGTTGAAGCAGCAGAGAATGAGTTATGTGGATAACAATATTTTATCAAGCTCGAAACTCCACTGTGTTATGTCCAAAGCAGTAAAACTGTGCAAATAAACTGCTAAGTCACAGTGAAATTGATGACTTGTATCTCATGTTTTAAAACCAAGATGACTAGTTAAAAAGAGAGAGAAGGAAAATCATTCCTTTGACTTGGCACATTTTATTGTTATTTTTTTGGAGCAAAAGGCTATCCTGTTAGACCTAAATACCTTCAAATTAACTTCTGTGACTCACTCACTCATTCTCTCTCTCTCTCTCTTTCTCTCTCTCTCTCTCGCTGTGTGTGTGTGTGTGTGTGTGTGTGTGCATGTGTGCATTTTCTCGGCTGCTTTTTTTTTTAACTGAGATTTTCCTACTCAAAGATTAAAAAAAAAAACAACTATGTGATTGCAGTGTTACTGTGTAGGAGAGTAAAGTTTGCCATGACACCCCCTCCCAGCATGTTCATTAGGCATGAGGATTAAATTAGGCTGAGTATTTTTAAGAAACAGAAGATTCATAAAAATCTCCTTTTCTCTACCCCTTCACTGTCTGAAAGAACTTAGATGGAGGGCCTGTTGCCAGAATAGAGCTACCACTAGAGATATATGCCAAGCATACGGGCTCAATGTGGTGAGTAAACTTCGCAGGGCCTAGGGCTTAGAGTCCACTGTGTGTCCAAGCAGCTCTGCCTGGCCCAGCAAACATTTGTGAACCGTTTGCTTTTCCATCTCCAGGTCAAATGCCTTTTTTTGCTTTGAAGTCTCAAATCCCTATCCCCAACATCCTCTTCTATCTTTAGCTGAAGATGGTATTCAAAGGTGAAGGTTTCACTCATTTTGTTGAGTTCCTAAGTTGTTTAGTTCTCTGTCATGCATGCATGTTATGCAATGTTTCATTTTCTGCTGTTAGTCTGATAAAAATGTTTTCTTCTCTAACAACTGTGTTGTAATAGGATATACTTTTTAACTGTACGGGATGGGAAAGTTTTCCTCACCCCTCTAAGGGTCCCTGGCTGGGGGTGAAAACTAAGGTGAAAAAGACAGATGAGCAGGAGAAGAGCATACATTTGTTATGAATTTTTACATGTACATGGGGACTTTTGTAAGAGAATGAAGGCCTGAGGAAGTGACAAGAGCAGCAAGTTTTTATGTCATTAAGATATAGAAGCAATAACTTTGTGAAGAGTTCACCAAAGAGTTTGGGCCAGTAGTAGTGGCTAAGAGATAACCAGAAGTTAAGGATTAGTTTAACAAGGTTTATGTGTACAGATTTCTCAGCCCCAGGTTCCGAGTCTCTGGTGACAAGAATATACTCCATCCTCCTGGTTCAAGGAGGGTGACTTTGAACTTTCTATGACTAGTCTCAAGAAAGAAGGGCTTGGGGTAGGGGTGGCTGATCACATGAGTGGCCTTCCTGCTTCTGCCATTTTTTTTGTTTCAAACTCTTTTAGCCTAAGATATTAAATATGCCAAAGCCCCAAGTTGTGTGGTAGATTGTTCTAAACCTCATCTCAGCTTCTCATCAATAAAACTTTTAAAAATGTACATGACTGGAATATCAATTTTTGTACAAAGGATAACCCAGGTAAGTTAAGCTCGCTACTTCTGTCACACATTTTAAGCATCACCACCCCCCAGTCAAACTCAAATACCATTAAAAATTTCCTCACAAAGGGCCAAAGTCAGAGACTCACCTGGATTTTGTTTTACCAGATGGGTCTCTAACAAGCTACTGACAAACAAAAATGTTAAACCAGGGGTAACGGCAACACCATCTCCTTCTCAAAAGACTATTTTAAGATATTTTTGAACTCTGGTCTGAATCAGAAAGATCAGTAGGGAGAGCTACTGCTAGAAGAAATCTATTCTGGGGAAAAAAAATTCCTTAGGTAGATGTGAGTAGAAAAGAAGGAAAACAAACAGCCTGAAAATCAACATAGAAGTAAGGAAAAACATAGTAGTTGCCAACAATCTAGAATTATCAGTGCAGCTACAGCTAGAGCGTTAGGATCTGCACTAGACCTCTGGCACCTAGAAAGTAGGGTAAGTGCATTACGTACTAGAAGTCTCATTCCACTGGCTAAAGCACTTTCTTTTAAAGGCTCCCTTACCAGAAGAAAGTAGGGAAAATCACTAGACCATTCAGGTATGACCTAAATCAAATCCCTTATGATTATACAGTGGAAGTGAGAAATAGATTTAAAGGACTAGATCTCATAGACAGAGTGCCTGATGTACGATGGACAGAGGTTCGTGACACTGTACAGGAGACAGGGATCAAGACCATCCCCATGGAAAAGAAATGCAAAAAAGCAAAATGGCTGTCTAGGGGGCCTTACAAATAGCTGTGAAAAGAAGAGAAGTGAAAAGAAAAGGAGAAAAGGAAAGTTATAAGCACCTGAATGCAGAGTTCCAAAGAATAGCAAAGAGAGATAAGAAAGCCTTCTTCAGCAATCAGTGCAAAGAAATAGAGGAAAACAACAGAATGGGAAAGACAAGAGATCTCTTCAAGAAAATTAGAGATACCAAGGGAACATTTCATGCAAAGATGGGCTCGATAAAGGACAGAAATGGTATAGACCTAACAGAAGCAGAAGATATTAAGAAGGGGCGGCAAGAATACACAGGAGAACTGTACAAAAAGAAGCATCATGACCCAGATAATCATGATGGTGTGATCATTCACCTAGAGCTAGACATCTTGGAATGTGAAGTCAAGTGGGCCTTAGAAAGCATCACTAGGAACAAAGCTAGTGGAGGTGATGGAATTCCAGTGGAGCTATTTCAAATCCTGAAAGATGGTGCTGTGAAGTGCTGCATTCAATATGCCACCAATTTTGGACAACTCAGCAGTGACCACAGGACTGGAAAAGATCAGTTTTCATTCCAATCCCAAAGAAAGGCAATGCCAAAGAATGCTCAAACTACAGCACAATTCACTCATCTCACACGCTAGTAAAGTAATACTCAAAATTCTCCAAGCCAGGTTTCAGCAATACGTGAACTGTGAACTTCCAGATGTTCAA
This sequence comes from Oryx dammah, assembly GCF_014754425.2. Lineage (NCBI taxonomy): Eukaryota > Metazoa > Chordata > Mammalia > Artiodactyla > Bovidae > Oryx > Oryx dammah. The sequence goes on from NW_024070193.1 coordinate 32,772,939, forward strand.
GCTGGTTTTAGAAAAGGCAGAGGAACCAGAGATCAAATTCCCAACATCTGCTGGATCATGGAAAAAGCAAGAGAGTTCCAGAAAACATCTATTTCTGTTTTATTGACTATGCCAAAGCCTTTGACTGTGTGGATCACAATAAACTGCGGGAAATTCTTCAAGAGAGGGGAATACCAGACCACCTGACCTGCCTCTTGAGAAATCTCTATGCAGGTCAGGAAGCAACAGTTAGAACTGGACATGGAACAACAGATTGGTTCCAAATAGGAAAAGGAGTACGACAAAGCTGTATATTCTCACCCTGCTTATTTAACTTATATGCAGAGTACATCATGAGAAACGCTGGGCTGGAAGAACCACAAACTGGAATCAAGATTGCCAGGAGAAATATCAATAACCTCAGGTATGCAGATGACACCACCCTTATGGCAGAAAGTGAAGAGGAGCTAAAAAGCCTCTTGATGAAAGCGAAAGAGAGTGAAGAACTTGGCTTAAAGCTCAACATTCAGAAAACGAAGATCATGGCATCTGGTCCCATCACTTCATGGGAAATAGATGGGGAAACAGTGGAAACAGTGTCAGACTTTATTTTTCTGGGCTCCAAAATCACTGCAGATGGTGACTGCAGCCATGAAATTAAAAGGCGCTTACTCCTTGGAAGGAAAGTTATGACCAACCTAGATAGCATATTATAAAGCAGAGACATTGCTTTGTCAACAAAGGTCCGTCTAGTCAAGGCTATGGTTTTTCCAGTGGTCATGTATAGATGCGAGAGTTGGACTGAGAAGGAAGCTGAGCACCAAAGAATTGATGCTTTTGAATTGTGGTGTTGGAGAAGGCTCTTGAGAGTCCCTTGGACTGCAAGGAAGTCCAACCAGTCCATCCTAAAGGAGATCAGTCCTGAGTGTTCATTGGAAGGAATGATGCTAAAGCTGAAACTCCAGTACTTTGGCCACCTCATGTGAAGAGTTGACTCACTGGAAAAGTCTCTGATGCTGGGAAGGACCGGGGGCAGGAGGAGAAGGGGACGACCGAGGATGAGATGGCTGGATGGCATCGCCGACTTGATGGACATGAGTCTGAGTGAACTCTGGGAGTTGGTGATGGACAGGGAGGGCCTGGTGTGCTGCAATTCATGGGATCGCAAAAAGTTGGACACGACTGAGCGACTGAACTGAACTGAACTGAACTGAACTTACCAGATTCCAACATTCGCAGAAGAGACAGTTTATCTGGTTATCGACTACTTTCCCTTGCGGACTACAAGAGAGCTGGCCTGAGCAGGTAAGAGGTCTCAGAAGGATGCTGAGATCTCAGAGGGGAGGGAGAGTAACTTCTGTTGAAGATAAAAGAAGGGAGAACAGGTCTTGTCAGAAACAGCATAGGAAATAATTGTCATTCCTAAAAGGCAGCAAAGATAGCAACGGTGGCAAATAAACTGGAGGGAGTTGTTTACCACGTTGTTTTAGCAGATTCAATTGAAAGCAACCTATCTGTTGCTGCTTCAACGCTGGTCTTCCTCTAGGCAGCCATTCAGGCTGGGTTGCTTTGCTTGTCAGTGGTGGAGGAAAGATTTCTACACTGAGTGGTGCCGGGACCTGCTGATGATCCCACTGATTATTCTGTTGACTGCATCTAACTAGCCCCTAACCCTCTTATTTTGGAGAGGAAATAGGAGCCTGGTGGGCTACAATTCATGGGGTCATTAGACATCCCATAAAATTGGGGGTATGGGCTGAAAACCAATGTATTTTCTAACATGCTTGTCTTTATTATTTTCGTGATTTCGTTGAAAATTAGGGATGGTAAAGCGAGAGCGTGTGGGTAGGAAAGGTTTTAATTGGCAGTGTTCGTTTTACCGTCTTTACCCAGAAAAGTGTTTGCTATTGATTATTTGAAATCGATTCTATTCTATTACAGAATTATTTCTCTTTTAACTTTTAGAGAGAAGCTGGGAAGGCAAGATAGGTAATGTTTTCAGAGATGTGACCTGGCTCTCTTTCATGTGGGGATGTAGGAATAACAGACTGCATTTATTGTTTAATATGTGTCAGGCACTACTCTCAGCTTTAAATATGCATGAATGTAACTTTACAATAGCCTTGTAAGATAGGTATACTATTATTATCCCAAGATTATAGCTGGGATACCCACCTGAGAAATTTGGTTCCTTGGGACATACTTGTATCACTAAGATACACTGCTGGGGGAATATATGCTGGGGGAAGCTGTGACCAGACTCTCCATACTTACAGATAAATTTACACATAATTCTTTGTTGTCTACATTCTGTCCATTTGAATATTAGGTTGAAATAAAGACAAAAGAAAACCCAGGCCTCCATACTAGCCTTGTATCCTTCACTGAAGTTACACAGACTTCATGTTTTCTGAATCAAGCCTATGAAGAGTCCTTTTCTTTGGATATCAAAAAACAAAACTGGCAGTTTCCGTATGCTGCATAGCAAGGGCAGAGAAGGCAAAACCCAGGAACTCTATCAGAGCATATATAAAATTTCTACTCTAAAAATCAAATTTCTCATTTGCAATGATTTCCCTTGTTTAACCTTTCACCAAGTTGGAATCCAATAGTTTTTTCTCCTCCAGGAGATCACACCTTGGCAGCACAATGGAAGGAAATTGCCAGTCCTCATATCAAAGTTCTTTTAACAATTATGTGCATTTAGTTTATATTTTAATCAAATTTTCTTCATGTACATATCATATGTTTATTGTCAAAGTACTGAGTTTAAATCGAAGAGCAAGGTACTTCCTGGAATTAGCACAGTCAGTATTCAGACAGCGGAGACAAATCTCTCAATGTCCTTTGGTTGTTCCAGTTGGTCCATTGTTACAGAATCGAAAGTCTCTCTACAGATTTATTTTTCCTGGTCTCTAGAATGCTTGCAAAATGTTATCTCTCTCACCATTCTACATGTTGGCAACTCTTGGCTGCCATGATGCTGACATTATTGCTGTACTGCTTTGCCATCAACTGATCATGACTAAATGTCTTCATTCTATGTCATCTTTTGATGTCTTATTGATTCTTTATGGGATATTTTGTTACTGTCAGAAATCCCACATTTTAGAAGCTCTTTAGGTAATGGCTCAGATGGTAAAGCATCTGCCTACAATACAGGAGACCCGGGTTCAATCTCTGGGTCGGGAAGATCTGGAGAAGGAAATGGCAACCCACTCCAGTATTCTTGCCTGGAATATCCCATGGACAGTGGAACCTGATAGGTTATAGTCCATGGGGTCACAAAGAGTCAGACATGACTGAGCAACTTCACTTTCACTTTAGGTAATAATAGGTTTGATGACTACATTGGGAGAATCCCATATTTATTATGGAGAATGTATTCCAATGTCCTTCCGCAAGTCAAAACTTGCATAATTTAAGTCTCATTCTGATAAATGAAGTAATGCTCCTGTATGGCAACAACACTGGCCCAGTCAAGAGGTCACTTAACATGGACATTTGCAAGTCTGAGAAACTTAAAAATTTTAGACTCATCTTTCTTCTATTTTTAAAATACAGACTTTATTCATATGTTCATGTTGTATGCTTCTAAATTTCATAATTAAGATTAAAACAAATAGAGCCACACTGTATTCTATCCTCTCATCTAAGTTTATGTAGGAAAATATGTCTTAAAAAACTGAATTTAGTTTTTGGTTGTACTTCAGTTCAGTTCAATCACTCAGTTGTGTCCAACTCTTTGCGACCCCATGGACTGCAGCACGCCAGGCCTTCTTGTCCATCAACACCTCCCAGAGTTTACTCAAACTCATGTCCATTGAGTCAGTGATGCCATCCAACCCCCTCATCCTGTCATCCCCTTCTCCTCCCACCTTCAATCTTTCCCAGCATCACGGTCTTTGAAAATGAGTCAGCTCTTCGCATCAGGTGGCCAAAGTTTTGGAGCTTCAGCTTCAGCATCAGCCCTTCCAGTGAATATTCAGGACTGATTTCCTTTAGGATTGACTGGTTTGATCTCCTTGCTGTCCAAGGGACTTTCAAGAGTCTTCTCCAGCACCACAGTTCAAAATCATCAATTCTTTGGCGCTCAGCTTTCTTTATAGTCCAACTCTCACATCCAATATTTGACTACTGGAAAAACCATAGCTTTGACTAGATGGACTTTTGTTGGCAGTGTCTCTGCTTTTCAATATGCAGTCTAGGTTGGTCATAACTTTTCTTCCAAGGAGCAAGCATCTTTTAATTTCAGGGCTGCAGTCACCATCTGCAGTGATTTTGAAGCCCCCCAAAATAAAGTTTATCACTGTTTCCACTGCTTCCCCATCTATTTATCATGAAGTGATGGGACTAGATGCCATGATCTTAGTTTTCTGAATACTGAGTTTTAAGACAATTTTTTCACTCTCCTCTTTCACTTTCATCAAGAGGCTCTTTAGTTCTTTGCTTTCTGCCATAAGTGTGGTATCATCTGCATATGTGAGGTTATTGATATTTCTCCCAGGAATCTTGATCCAGCTTGTATTCTTCATCCAGCCCAGTATTTCTCATGATGTACTCTAAATATAGAGAGAAGGAATATGGCAACCCACTCCAGTATTCTTGCCTGGAGAATCCCAGGGACAGAGGAGCCTGGTGGGCTGCCGTCTATGGGGTTGCACAGAGTTGGACATGACTGAAGCAACTTAGCAGCAGCACTCTGAATATAAGTTAAATAAGCAGGGTAACAATATACAGCCTTGATGTATTCCTTTCCTGATTTGGAACCAGTCTGTTGTTCCATGTCCAGTTTTCCCTGACCTGCATACAGATTTCTCAGGAGGCAGGTCAAGTGGTCTGCTATTCCCATCTCTTGAAGAATTTTCCACAGTTTTTGTGATCCACACAGTCAAAGGCTTTGGCATAGTCAATAAAGCAGAAAAAGATGTTTTCTTCTGGAACTCTCTTGCTTTTTTGATGATCCAGTGGATATTGGTAATTTGATTTTTGGTCCCTCTGCCTTTCCTAAATTCAGCTTGAACATCTAAAGTGCCCAGTTCACATAATGTTGAAGCCTGGCTTCAAGAATTTTGAGCATTATTTTGCTAGCATGTGAGCTGAGTGCAATTGTGCAGTAGTTTGAACATTTTTTGGCATTGCCTTTCTTTGGGATAGGAATGAAAACTGACTTTTCCAGGCCTGTAGCCACTGCTGAGTTTTCCAGATTTGCTGGCATATTGAGTGCAGAACTTTTACAGCATCATCTTTTAGGATTTGAATTAGCTCCACTGGAATTCTGTTACCTCCACTAGATTTGTTTATAGTGATGCTTCCTAAGGCCCACTTGACTTTGCATTCTGAGATGTCTGGCTCTAGGTGAATGATCACACCATCATGATTATCTGTGTCATGAAGATCTTTTTTGTATAGTTCTTCTGTGTATTCTTGCCACCTCTTCTTAATATCTTCTGCTTCTGTTAGGTTCATACAATTTCTGTCCTTTATCGTGCCCATCTTTGCATGGAAATTTCCCGTGGTATCTCTAATTTTCCTGAAGAGACCTCTAGTCTTTCCCATTCTATTGTTTTCTTCCATTGGTTTGTACTGATCACTGAGGAAAGCTTTCTTATCTCTCCTTGCTATTCTTTGGAACTCTGCATTCAGATGGGTATATCTTTCCTTTTTTCATGTGCCTTCCACTTCTCTTCTTTTCACAGCTATTTGTATGGCCTCCTCAGACAACCATTTTGCCTTTTTGCATTACTTTTTCTTGGGGATGGTCTTGATCCCTGCCTCCTGTACAATGTCATGAACTGCCATCCATAGTTTTTCAGGCACTCTGTCCATCAGATCTAATCCCTTGATTTCCACTGGATTTGATTTAGGTCACACCTGAATAGTCTAGTGGTTTTCCCTACTTTCTTCAATTTCAGTCTGAATTTGGTAATAAAGAGTTCATGATCTGAGCCACAGTCAGTTCCCAGTCTTGTTTTTGCTGACTGTATAGAGCTTTTCCATCTTTGGCTGCAAAGAATATAATCAATCTGATTTCAGTGTTGATCATCTGGTGATGTCCATGTGTAGAGTCTTCTCTTGTGTTGGAAGAGGGTGTATGCTATGACCAGTGTGTTCTCTTGGTGAAACTCTATTAGCCTTTGCCCTGCTTCATTCTGTACTCCAAGGCCAAATTTGCCTTTTACTCCTGGTATTTCTTGACTTCCTACTTTTGCATTCCAGTCCCCTATAATGAAAAGGACATCTTTTTGGGGTGTTAGTTCTAGAAGGTCTTGTAGGTCTTCATAGAACCGTTCAACTTCAGCTTCTTCAGCATTACTGTTTAGGGCATAGACTTGGATTACTGTGATACTGAATGGTTTGCCTTGGCAATAAACGGAGATCATTCCGTTGTTTTTGACATTGTATCCAAGGACTGCATTTTGGACTCTTTTGTTGACCATGATGGCTACTCCATTTCTTCTCAGGGATTCTTGCCCACAGTAGTAGATATAATGGTCATCTGAGTTAAATTCACCCATTCCAGTCCATTTTAGTTTGCTGATTCCTAAACTATCGATGTTCACTCTTGCCATCTCCTGTTTGACCACTTCCAATTTGCCTTGATTCATGGACCTAACATTCCAGGTTCCTATGCAATACTGCTCTTTACAGCATCAGACGTTACTTCCATCACCAGTTACATCCACAACTGAGTGTTATTTTTCCTTTGGCTCTGTCTCTTCATTCTTTCTAGAGTTATTTCTCTACTGATCTCCAGTAGCATATTGGGCACCTACAGACCTGGGGAGTTGTACTTACCACTACCAAAAATATAATAGTGAGGGAAGTGAGGAAAGATATTCTTTCCTAGCCTGGTGAATGGAATACAGTTGTGACTAAATAAATATCAATGAAAAAGTGAATGAATGAATGTGCTCTTACTGACCTCTAAATTACTTTCTTAACATGTGATTTCCCTGTATGTAGAGTAAAATTTTTTAATATATAAAGTCTTTTCAACTTTTTAGTGGAATCTCTATTTATTCTCTTCGCATTTGTAATGCTTCATTAGGAACATGTTACTCATATCCTTAGTGTTACTGATTCTAAATGGAGTGAGTGTGAGTTGACTGATGTAGATTTCAGCAAAATCCCATTCTATCTAAGACTACAGAGGTAAAACTACAGTTTCCAGAACAAAGGGGACATCATTGATCTAGCTTTGCCCTGCCCCTTACCCCCATCAGGCTCCATCTGGCAGGCTGGGGTCCTGTTGGGAAATTAAAAAAATATATTCTTGTTTAAGTATCAGAGACAAAGCAGAGCAGGCCTCTGACCTTGCTTCTAACCTGCCTGGACACTGCCCTGACTTGAGTGACTGTAAGTGACTGCCTGCTGTGAGTGAAAGACTTGCAGCACCTTAGATAAGATGGGGGAGGAATCTTGTTGTTGAATTGTTGAACTCCTGAAGGGGGCCTGGCCAACCAGGCCCCAGGCTTAGCAACATTCCAAGTTTTATAAAACAAACAGCATTAACCTGCAACCAGGTTTGCAATTGGGTCACAGATTGATGGTGATATCAGTTTGCGTCTGTTTTAGGATTATAAGCAGGAACCCTGAACTGCCATCTCTGAAGTCTTACCTGTGGACTCCATATGTGCTGTGACACAGGACTCCCCAGTGCTGTTTAAGTCTGGATGTTGGTCAAAATCCAACTTGGTGATGCATTTTTTGCTCTTTCTATCTCTCTCTCTCTCTTTTTTTAATGTTAGTATACTGAAAATAAGCTAGATAATTCTCTAATAAATATTTGTATTATTTATATGTATAGGACAAGTGGCTTATTTTGTTAACGAATCCTTTGAACCTGAGGTGAAAGTGAAAACTTTCAGCAAAACAGCTCCCCAACTGCAAACCCCCATTTCCAGAGCAACAGCCGTACGCCAGGCACTGAGTTAAGCACACAGAAGGCACCCTCCTCTTGATTCCCCCAACCAGCACATGGAAGACCTTTCATTAACATTCATTTTATACAAACATTTAGAGACATTTACCCCAAGTTCTCAGGTAACAAAGGAGAGCTTAGACTGAAAAGATTCAAACACTAGTTGCACCTTCAACACTGCCTCACAAGATAGACTTGCCCAGAAAAATGATCGGGATGAGAAAGAAATCAAAATACTGTTTTTTGAATGATCAATATTACTCTGGGAAATTAGTCCGGATGATTAAAAGCAGGGAAAGACAGGGTAACTATTCTCAACTTTCTGAAAAGTTCAGTTCAGTTGTTCAGTCATGTCTGACTCTTTGCGACCCCATGAATCGCAGCACGCCAGACCTCCCTGTCCATCACCAACTTCCAGAGTTCACTCAGACTCACATCCATCGAATCCATGATGCCATCCAGCCATCTCATCCTCGGTTGTCCCCTTCTCCTCCTGCTCCTAACCCCTCCCAGCATCATAGTCTTTTCCAATGAGTCAACTCTTCGCATGAGGTGGCCAAAGTACTGGAGTTTCAGCTTTAGCATCAGTCCTTCCAAAGAACAATCAGGGCTGATCTCCTTCAGAATGGACTGGTTGGATCTCCTTGCAGTCCAAGGGACTCTTAAGAGTCTTCTCCAACACCACAGTTCAAAAGCATCAATTCTTCGGTGCTCAGCCTTCTTCACAGTCCAACTCTCACATCAATACATGACCACTGGGAAAACCATAGCCTTGACTAGACGGACTTTAGTCGGCAAAGTAATGTCTCTGCTTTTGAATATGCTAACTAGGTTGGTCATAACTTTTCTTCCAAGGAGTAAGCGTCTTTTAATTTCATGGCTGCAGTCACCATCTGCTGTGATTTTGGAGCCCAGAAAAATAAAGTCCGACACTGTTTCCACTGTTTCCCCATCTATTTCCCATGAAGTGATGGGACCGGATGCCTTGATCTTTGTTTTCTGAATGTTGAGCTTTAAGCTGACTTTTTCACTCTCCTCTTTCACTTTCATCAAGAGGCTTTTTAGCTCCTCTTCACTTTCTGCCATAAGGGTGGTGTCATCTGCATATCTGAGGTTATTGATATTTCTCCCGGCAATCTTGATTCCAGCTTGTGTTTCTTCCAGCCCAGCATTTCTCATGATGTACTCTGCATATAAGTTAAATAAGCAGGGTGACAATATACAGCCTTGATGTACTCCTTTTTCTATTTGGAACCAGTCTGTTGTTCCATGTCAAGTTCTAACTGTTGCTTCCTGACCTGCATACAGATTTCTCAAGAGGCAGGTCAGGTGGTCTGGTATTCCCATCTCTCTCAGAATTTTCCACAATACCATGAAGTAAAAGTTAGATTTGTCTATAGAACACCCAACATTAGGTGTTAGGGTTAAAAATGGAAGTTTTAGGGTGAGCAAGTCAATCTCAGTACACAAGAAACCCTAACAATGTCTATATCAGAAAGATTACAGACTGCTTTGACAGGAAACAAAAGTTTCAACCAGAGAGATGATAATGACTTTTAAAGATGATAAAGAATAGATTTGTAGATAAATAGGTGCATCAAGTGCCCTTAATATCTCTTTCAAAGTAAAGGTTTAATGATTCAACAGAAGCTAGTAAAAGGAAGGAGAAGAAAGGGGGAAATATTAAAATTTATTGGCCACCCAGTTAAGAACACTATTTATGCATCATCTCACTATTCACCAGAAGGTCAAGATTGCCCATTAGGTTGAAATCTCCATTTCTATATTATGTACAAGGAACAAAAACCTGATATTATATGCCCATCTTACAGACATGAAAACTGAGGTTTAGAGTATATATGTGTGTTTGAGTGAATGAGTGAGTGAAGTCGCTCAGTCATGTCCAACTCTTTGCGACTCCATGGACTGTAGCCTACCGCGCTTCTCTGTCTATGCGATTTTCCAGGCAAGGGTACTGGAGTGGGTTGCTATTTCCTTCTCCAGGGAATCTTCCTGACCCAGGAATTGAACCCAGGTTTCCTGCATTGCAGGCAGACACTTTACCCTCTGAGCCACCAGTAGGAATATATGTGTGTATATATACACACAGATTTATAAGTATATATAATATGTATATGTGTGTATGCGTGTGTTAGTCATTCAGTCATGTCCAACCCTTTGTGACCCCATGGACTGTAGCCCATCAGGCTCCTTTGTCCTTGGGATTCTCCAGGCAAGATTACTGGAATGGGTTGCCATTTCCTTCTCCAGGGGATCTTCCAGATCCACAGATTGAATCAGGTCTCCTGCATTGCAGGCAGATTCTGTACCATCTGTGTGACCAGGGAAGCCATGAGACACAAATAGTATGTCTAACACCACCCAGTCATATAATAGCAGACCCTCAGCTGAACTTCTGATCTTTTTTGACTCTAAGCAAAGGTCCTGAGCAGAAGGAAAAACAGTGGATGTAGAGCTACTGGAAAAGAGACAGGGAAGCTGTTAAAGAAAAAGAATATTCAATGACACTTGTTATAGTTGGCAAGGCAGACTAAATTCATTCAGGATCATCCCAGTAGGTGGGGCTTCCCAGGTGGCTCAGTGGTAAAGAATCCACCTGCAATTGCAGGAGCTGTAGGAGATGCAGGTTTGACCCCTGGTTCAGGAAGATTCCCCCACAGGAGGAAATGGCAACCTCTTCCAACGTTCTTACTGGGATAATCCCATGAACAGAAGAGCCTGGCAGGCTATAGTCCATGGAGTCACAAAGAGTCATACACGGTTGAGTAACTGAGCATGCACACATACACCACAGAAGGTACATGAACCACTGCAAAGGAATTTTACAGTGTGGGAAAGAGATTGGGCTCAACACTGAATACAGTCAGGCAAGGGGGGACTGACATTCAAGAAGTAAGCATGGGGGTCAGTGGATGGGAAATTACTAAAAGGAAATGCCAGGGGTAGGAGAGATTTGGGTTCAACCAACTGAAAAGGAACCTTGCTGAAGACCAACCAGCTTAATGACACACCACTGGTGGAAGGTGAGGAGACCAATCAGGAATCAAGGGTGAGGAGTTCTGATTCAACTGATTCAGTATGTTTCTGCTAAAACCTAGTTTTCCAAGGAAGCACAGAGATGGACCTAGGAGAAGGTTCAGGAAACTGACTCAAGCTAGGTCAAGCAAAGAATCTTTGTCAAGGCCAAATGTAGGACGAATTCAAAGAGATAAATAAGGAGAAGTCAAAAGCTGGTGCTTGGCTGAAGGGGCAGGAGCTGCAGAATCTACCTTTGAGGGAAAGGCTGGCAGTCAATGGGAGCTGTGGGGACAGAAGGGAGAGAGTATGGGTGCAGCATGAACACCTGCCAGGGGAGCCTCACATTTGCACTAAGGACTTAATGTTACTGCTCCAAGTAAATCCATTCTAAAACTGAATATAGAGAAACTGGGTGATGCAAAAGAGATTAGAACTGGGGTGGGATGATTATGGAGGAATAATTCACGTATTTCCATCTAGTTAATTTATTAGCCACTGACTAGAAGCATGAAATTAAAAGACACTTACTCCTTGGAAGGAAAGTTATGACCAACCTAGACAGCATATTGAAAAGCAGAGACATTACTTTGTCAACAAAGCTTGGTCTAGCCAAGGCTATGGTTTTTTCCAGTGGTCAGATATGGATGTGAGAGTTGGACTATAAAGAAAGCTGAGCATCAAAGAATTGATGCTTTTGAATTGTGGTGTTGGAGAAGACTCTTGAGAGTCCCTTGGACTGAAAGGAGATCCAACCAGTCCATCCTAAAGGAAATCAGTCCCGAATATTCATTGGAAGGACTGATGCTGAAGCTGAAACTCCAATACTTTGGCCACCTGATGCAAAGAGCTGACTCACTGGAAAAGACCCTGATGCTGGGAAAGATTGAGGGCAGGAGGAGAAGGGGACGACAGAGGATGAGATGGTTGGATGGCATCACAGACTCGATGGACATGGGTTTGGGTGGACTCCGGGAGTTGGTGATGGACAGGGAGGCCTGGCATGCTGCGGTTCATGGGGTCACAAAGAGTCGACACGACTGAGTGACGGAACTGAATTGAGAAGCCCCATGACAAGTAGTGTCCAAGTAATTTAGTTATGAGTAAATTCTTATGGGCAACTTGGAAGTCTAATGGGCATTTCTCTACATTCATTTCTTCAGTGAGTAGGTGCTAGATGCTGACTCTCTGTCACCAGAAAAAAGACATGAACCCCTATCTTCATGGTGCTTACATTTGGGAGCAGAGACTAAAATAACGAATAAATACATTCTTGAGCACACCAAGAGAAGTGCTATGAAAGAAAGAGCATAATAAATGGTTGGAAGCTTGGGAGAGAGCTTTCCATTTTAAATTCAGCTGCTGAGAAAGACGCATTTGAGGAAAGGCTGGCAGCAGGGGGAGAAATGACCCCTGTAGATATTCTAGACCCATCCTTCTAGAGGGAAGAATGGCAAAGGCCACAAGGAAGGAAACATAGCCACGTGTTCTAAGAAGAGTGGGATGTGGACTGGAGAGAAAAGAAGAGAGGTCTGGAAGAACCAGAAGATGAGCTCATGTCAGACCTTCTGGATCACTGCAAAGCCATCAACTTGCACTCTGCATGCAACGGAGAGCTACTAGAAAGTTCTGAGTGTAGGTGTAGCATGATCTAACTTGTATTTTAAAATTACAAAATAGATACCAAATATCCCAATGTGTTCATGAAAAATGGATAGTCTGCTAGAGGCACCATAAGGAAACAAGAAGAGGATTCCTACTGCATATCACATGAAGGAAATGTATTAAAATTCCCTTCCATGAAAATGTCTCCGCTTGCCCTTAAAAAAAAAAAAAAATCTTACTGCTAGTAATACCGTCTCCTTCCCCTCTTCCTGATTGAGCTGCCAAAATTCTTGTCTATTGTTCTCAGCTCTTGTTTGCAACCTCTGGGCCTCATTTGGCAAAACAAGTGTTCTCTATTTAACTCTAGAGCATACTTCTTATTTTCTCAAGCATGCCCCTAGAAAGGCTCCATCCCTTATTTGACCCAAACTGATCAAAATGTCCACCCAAGGAAACCAGGTCCTTCCCTTGGGATAGTTTTGCTGCAAAAAATAAATAAATAAAAATTACCCTCTATATGCTGACATTCAAAAATACACTAAAAAAGATTTGAAATTAGGGTTTTTGAGAGTTAGAGATCAGGGTCTTTTTTGATGTTAGTTCCTTGGACTAAGGTGTGTTTGCTCTCACACCTTATTTCAGAAGAGGAGGTATTTCATCACACTGTGGGAAGTGATGAAATATCAGCAGAACACTGAACAGAAGGTGAAGAAAGAAGGTTTCATTTCACTTCCAAACTGAAGTGGAAATTTCAGTTTGTGGAACTGGAAACTTCCACTTCCAAATTATCCAGAAACAGGCCTGTCAACCAAGGACTCATTAAAAGGCTCATGCTGTGGTATGACTAGAGGAAGAGAGTTCGAGACGTGGTTTATTCAAAACCGTGTTCTTCATCAGTTAAAGCCAAAGCCCCAGAAGCAGAGGCAGCCTGCAGGGAGGAGGAGGATGAACTGGGCCAGCTGACCATGAGGAGGAGACAGACGGAAGTGCTGACAGAGTGGGTGGAGGTGTGAAAGTCAAGCTTTGCCATTCTGCCCAAGGCTTAACCAAAACAGAGACCAGAGGCTATGAGAAGCAGGAGACTCAAGTACACCCAGTTCCTTCTCCCACTCTTTGCAAAGGTGGTACCACCCGCAGGAATAACAACTCTTCACTAGTCTTCATTATAATAATAGAACGTCCTCCACAGATCAAACTGGATTGCCAGAAACATCCACAGTACAAGAGATTCCCAGTTTTCATTCCAGATGGACAGTGGGTAACACTAGAAAATTTCCTTATTCACAGTTACTCCAAAAATACAACCCATGCTTTAGAGCCCTGCTACTCAGTGTGAAACTTACCAGCAACATCTGAAAACTTCAAAATGCAGATTTTGAACTGACCCCCCCCCCCCCCAGTCCTAATGCATCACAAGCTAATTTAAACATCCTTAGGGGCTTCCCTGGCAGCTCAGATGGTAAAGAATCTGCCTGCAGTTTAGGGAACACAGGAGACACAGGTTCCACCTCTGGGTTGGAAAGGCCCCTTCAAGGAAGAAATGGCAACCCACTCCAGTATTCTTGTCTGGGAAATCCCATGGACAGGGGAGTCTAGTGGCCTACAGTCCAGGGGGTCATAAAGAGACAGGACTGAGTGACAAATGCTTTCACTTTCAGTGATTTACATGACCATTAAAATGATAGCAGTAGTGTCTTACAGCAATGATTCTCGAACTTTGCACATTAGACTCACCTAGAGAGGTTTTTAAACATCCCTATGTAAAATTGGTCCTTCAATATCACATATTTCTATTACCAGTACTTTTTAAATCCTCAGGAGATTCCAATAAATAGACACATTTGATGATCAGAGCTTTGAAGATGATAACCACATGTATTCAAATGGGAACATGCCCCCAAGCTTTGCATTACTGATTACCACTGAGGTTTTCCTGGTAACTTAGGTACTGAAAATCTCAATAAATCCTACCCCCAAAAATTCATGGTTAAATTTCCAAATTCTGATGACAGTAAACAATTTCTAAAATTCCAGTGATACTCATTTTAACTTGCAACAGATCTGTAACTGACAAATGGTCTGAGAAATCCAGAAAGACTGCTAAGTCTCTTCACCCAGAAATGTCAACAATTCTTTGTTCTTAAATACTGTTTATAGTTCAAGTTTGTTTTTTAGATGCAATAATTTCTTGTTTCTTATTTCTCAAATCATTACTCAATAAGGGAAATAAAGAATCTTAACTATGCTCAATATTTCTAGGCATGATGATTACAAATGTTTTGCAAGTTAGCTCCAGGAGCTGAAAAGATTTCTCAGTGGCAGGTGATATTTTTGTTGAATCAACAATATAGACTGGTCTTGTGGGTGGTGTTTAGTAAGTCAATCATTTTCACTACACAATGGGTAGCACTGAAATAAATTTTTCTTTTATTCATTGGAAGGCTATTTCATGATATTAAGAACAAAGAAAATCAACTCTCCAGGGAACCAGAGTCAATCTTCCAAAATGTAACACATCCATTAGCAGAGAAAAAAAACATGTCAGATGAGAAACAAATTGGCTAAATTGGTTGAAACATCTCTTTAAAATTGTTTATATACTAAAGGGAAGATAAAGGAAATAAGATCATATTTTCTAACACACAAGTATCTACTGATTTTCCACTGTTTCACATTTCAGTTTTTTCTCTTCATCATACATTTTAGCAGTTTTGGTTATGAGCAGCAGAAAATAAAATCAAACTGACTTTAAAAGAAAAGAGGACCAATTTATTGGTACACATAGCTAAAATATTCAGGTGTGTCTGGCTTCAAGCATGGCTGTATCCAGATGCCCAGATTATGCAAGAAATGGTCTTCCTCCTTTCCAGGCCAAATGTTTTCTCTTGCTGCCTTAATTTTTAGTTAAATTTTCACTTCATAATGGGTCATTATAGTCAATAAATTTCCTGTATATGTTTCACCGACTTGTCTTGTTTCAGTTGCCTTAATCAAATTCCTTGCTGAAGGAGATGTTTGTTGGAAAATCAACAAACATCTGGGGTTGTTGGAAAATCAACAAACATCTGAGTTCCAGTGGAAGATGGAGCCAACTTTGCTAAAACTACATACAGTGAGAAGAGAAGAATGGGATTTCCCCAAAGGATAAACAAAGGTTTGACAGCAGAGAAGAAAATACAAATTCTGCAGAGGCAAAATAATACTCCATAAAGGCTCCTAAATTATTTGTTTTGAAAACAAATGTATGATATTACAATTATCTTTGAGAAGTTCAGGAGAAAGCAGCTTGGAGCATCATCAATTTTCTTTCTTTCTTTCTTTTTTTATCTTGTGTGGGCTATCAACACATAGACATTGTATCAATCCCATTTGAGAAAACAGAAACTGTCTGATGTTCTCAATCACAAATCTCAAAAGTATGGTTCTTAAAGAGGAAACTAGGGTCAAGGAAGGGTTAGGTGTTCAGGCCCACTGTGGGAAGCCTTACTTGTTAAGTGTTTATTTTGCTGGATGCATTGTTTCATTGTGAAATCCATCTCTTCTGAGCATGGCCAAGGGCTAATTTTTGTAAGTACTATCACCTTTATCCACCTATTGTTGACATAAAGATGCTTACACTCATTGTTTCCAAGTAACTAGAACAATGAAAAGAAGCTCTCTAAGGATAAAGACTGTTTTCCGAAATGGAATGCATTCAGGATTTCAAGGTGGATTCCTGAGATTAATAGCTATCTGTGTGGGGCAGGGGCCAAGAGGAGCAACCCCACGTAAAGGAGCAGGAGCTGAGAGGGCACAGGAGGGCTGCGAGGAGCTACTCCACCTTCAAGGTCAGGAGGGGCGACCTCGTCCAAGGTAAAGAGCAGCGGCTGCACTTTGCTGAAACAGCTGTGAAGAGATACCCCATGTCCAAGGTAAGAGAAACTGAAGTAAGATGATAGGTGTTGTGAGAGGGCATCAGAAGGCAGACACACTGAAACCATAATCACAGAAAACTAGCCAATCTGATCACATGGACCACAGCCTTGTCTAACTCAATGAAACTAAGCCGTGCCATGTGGGGCCACCCAATATCGACAGGTCATGGTGGAGAGGTCTGACAGAATGTGGTTGACTGGAGAAAGGAATGGCAAACCACTTCAGTATTCTTGGCTTGAGGACCCCATGAAGTATGAAAAGGAAAAAAGATAGGACACTGAAAGATGAACTTCCTAGGTCGGTAGGTGCCCAATATGCTATTGGAGATCAGTGGAGAAATAACTCCAGAATGAAGAGATGGAGCCAAAGCAAAAACAATGCCCAGTTGTGGATGTGACTGGAGATAGAAGCAAGGTCTGATGCTATAAAGAGAAATATTGCACAGGAACCTGGAATGTTAGGTCCATGAATCAAGGCAAAATAGAAGTTGTCAAACAGGAGATGGCAAGAGTGAATGTCAGCATTCTAGGAATCAGTGAACTAAAATGGACTGGAATGGGTGAATTTAACTCAGATGACCATTATATCTACTACTGTGGGCAGGAATCCCTTAGAAGAAATGGAATAGCCATCATGGTCAACAAAATTGTCCAAAATACAGTACTTGGATGCAATCTCAAAAACAACAGAATGATCTCTGTTCATTTCCAAGGCAAACCATTCAATATCACGGTGATCCTAGCCTATGCCCCAACCAGTAATTCTGAAGAAGTTGAAGTTGAATGGTTCTGTGAAGACCAACAAGACCTTTTAGAACTAACACCCCCAAAAGATGTCCTTTTCATTATAGGGGACTGGAATGCAAAAGTAGGAAGTCAAGAAACACCTGGGGTAACAGGCAAATTTGGCCTTGGAATATGGAATGAATCAGGGCAAAGGCTAATAGAGTTTTGCCAAGAGAACACACTGGTCATAGCAAACACCCTCTTCCAACAACACAAGAGAAGACTCTACACATGGACATCACCAGATGGTCAACACCGAAATCAGATTGATTATATTCTTTGCAGCCAAAGATGGAGAAGCTCTATACAGTCAGCAAAAACAAGACCGGGAGCTTACTGTGGCTCAGATCATGAACTCGTTATTGCATAATTCAGACTCAAATTGAAGAAAGTGGGGAAAACCACTAAATTATTCAGGTATGACCTAAATCAAATCCCTTATGATTATACAGTGGAAGTGAGAAATAGAATTAAGGGCCTAGATCTGATAGACAGAGTGCCTGACGAGCTATGGACAGAGGTTTGAGACATTGTACAGGAGACAGAGATCAAGACCATCCCCATGGAAAAGAAATGCAAAAAAGCAAAATGGCTGTTTGAAGAGGCCTTACAAAAGCTGTGAAAAGAGAAGTGAAAAGCAAAGGAGAAAAGGAAAGATATAAGCATCTGAATGCAGAGTTTCAAAGAATAGCAAGCAGAGATAAAAAAGCCTTCTTCAGTGATCAATGCAAAGAAATAGAGGAAAACAACAGAATGGGAAAGACTAGAGATCTCTTCAAGAAAATCAGAGATACCAAGGGAACATTTCATGTAATGATGGGCTTGATAAAGGACAGAAATGGTATGGACCTAACAGAAGCAGAAGATATTAAGAAGAGGTAGCAAGAATACACAGAAGAACTGTACAAAAAAAGATCTTTATGACCAAGATAATCACAATGGTGTGATCACTCACCTAGAACCAGACATCCTGGAATGGGAAGTCAGGTGGGCCTTATAAACCATCACTATGAACAAAGCTAGTGGAGGTAATGGAATTCCAGTTGAGCTATTTCAAATCCTGAAAGATGAAGCTGTGAAAGTGTTGCACTCAATATGCCAACAAATTTGGAAAACGCAGCAGTGGCCACAAGACTGGAAAAGGTCAGTTTTCATTCCAATCCCAAAGAAAGGCAATGTCAAAGAATGCTCAAACCACTGCACAATTGCACTCATCTCGACTTCCCTGGTGGCTCAGACAGTAAAGCGTCTGTCTACAATGTGGGAGACCTGGGTTCAATCCCTGGGTCGGGAAGATCCCCTGGAGAAGGAAATGGCAATCCACTCCAGTACTATTGCCTGGAAAATCCCATGGACAGAGGAGCTTGGTAGGCTACAGTCCATGGGGTCGTAAAGAGTTGCACACGACTGAGCGACTTCACTAGTGACACACGCTATTAAAGTAATGCTCAAAATTCTCCAAGCCAGGCTTCAGCAATATGGGAACCATGAATTTCCAGATGTTCAAGCTGGACTTAGAAAAGGCAGAGGATCCAGAGATCAAATTGCCAACATCTGCTGGATCATGGAAAAAGCAAGAGAGTTCCAGAAAAACATCTATTTCTGCTTTATTGACTATGTCAAAGCCTTTGATGTGTGGATCACAATAAACTGTGGAAAATTCTGAAAGAGACAGGAATATCAGACCACCTGACCTGCCTCTTGAGAAACGTGTATGATGGTCAGGAAGCAACAGTTAGAACTGGACATGGAACAACAGACTGGTTCCAAATAGAAAAAGGAGTACGTCAAGGCTGTATATTGTCACCCTGCTGATTTAACTTTTATGCAGAGTACATCATGAGAAACACTGGACTGGAAGAAACACAAGCTGGAATCAAGATTGCCGGGAGAAATATCAATAACCTCAAATATGCAGATGACACCACTCTTATGGCAGAAAGTGAAGAGGAACTAAAAAGCCTCTTGATGAAAGTGAAAGAGGAGAGTGAAAAAGTTGGCTTAAAGCTCAACATTCAGAAAACGAAGATCATGGCATTCAGTCCCATCACTTCATGGGAAATAGATGGAGAAACAGTGGAAACAGGGTCAGACTTCATTTTTGGGGGCTCCCAAATCACTGCAGATGGTGACTGCAGCTATGAAATTAAGACGCTTAAGGAAATTATGAACAAGCTAGATAACATATTCAAAAGCAGAGACATTACTTTGCCAACAAAGGTCTGTCTAGTCAAGGCTTTGGTTTTCCACTGGTCATGTATGGATGTGAGAGTTGGACTGTGAAGAAAGCTGAGTGCCGAAGAATTGATGCTTTTGAACTGTGGTGTTGGAGAAGACTCTTGAGAGTCCCTTGGACTGCAAGGAGATCCAACCAGTCCATCCTAAAGGAGACCAGTCCTGGGATTTCTTTGGAAGCACTAATGCTAAAGCTGAAACTCCAATACTTTGGCAACCTCATGTGAAGAGTTAACTCATTGGAAAAGACCCTGATGCTGGCAGGGATTGGGGGCAGGAGGAGAAGGGGAATGACAGAGGATGAGATGGCTGGATGGCATCACCAACTCAATGCACATGAGTTTGGGTGAACTCTGGGAGTTGGTGATGGACAGTGAGGCCTGGCACGCTGTGATTCATGGGGTTGCAAAGAGTCAGACACAACTGAGTGACTGAACTGAACTGTTCTGTATTAGCATAACTGCTAGCTGCCAGAAATTCAGGGTGGATCCTGTCAAACAGTAGCTAGTGTCAAGGCTACAAGGAACAAAGAGCATTATTTGGAGACTTAGGGATGGCAATTCTAGAGACAAATTCAAAAACTAAAAGGATGTTCTGGAGACCAAAAGGGGTCAGGGACTTGTAAAGACAAAGCCACGAAGTTGTTAAAGCTATCTTGCAAGAATTAGGATTGTCTCTGAAGCACAAATGAATATCTGTCCTTATGGGGCAGGCTGTCATGAGTTATTTAGGGTAGGGACCCAATAAACAGCTTGAGTTTCTGGAACATTGTGCAGATGTCCTGAGCACCTGCACTAAGACAGTAAGTGGTCAGAACTCATATTCCATCAGCAGGAGACTTGCCTAAGTCTTTCTTTCACAGTGGCCCCCAGCTCCATGCTAGAGAGCTCTCTTAACAATACTGCTTCCAATTTCATTTTCTTTTCACATCCTAGAGACAGCAGTCACATGACTAAAAGTGGAATCTCATCTATTTTTCAGTCTTGTATTGGATTTTTTTAAGAAAAAACATTTACAAGACTGTGTGAATTAAAAAAAGAGAATTGATGAATGAAATAGTTAAGAAATGCTCAAATATTTTTGTGGAAGCTATGTCTTTCAGTGAATTATAGGTATACAGAGAAATAGGCTAGATAGCTGCCTCAGCATCTTGTCTATCTTCTGCCCATCCCACACCAAGAATTAGAATATCAGCCCTTATTCAGACTTGTCAATGTGTCAACCTAGAAGATTCACAGTGTGGTATCCTTTTTAAAAATGAACACAGTTGTTTTAAAGTACTATCTCACAATCTCAGCGCTATTAATATTTTGAGCCAAATAATTCACAGCTGTAGAGGACACTCTCCTGCGCTATAGTATGTTCAACAACTGCACTAGATTGTACCCACTAGATGCCAGTACCCAGCCCCCCATTTTGTAAGAAACAAAAATGTCTCTGACATTTCCAAATATCCCCTGGGGCACAAAATCCATTCTGGCTGAGAACCACTGCTTTAAAATCTAAAATAAAAACAGTGAAATATGTGGAACACATTTTACCAACATAATGTGAAAACTGAAAGCCACTGGGGGTGGGGGCAAAATCTGCCACGCCTAAATGTGTCTCCTTGGCATGAGGGTTATTTTAGGCTATTTTTAAGAAACAGAAGACTCGAGAATTTGTTCTTTGTACCTCCCCCTTAACTGCCTAAAACATTTTAGTTGAAGACTCTGGTCTAGGAAAGCACTATCACCAGAGATGTCTACAAAGAATGTGAGCTAAGCACGGGAGAGCAAGCTCAGAAGGGGTGGGAGACTACACGCTTCTCTGTGTTCCTGTTTGTCTCTGTGGCACAGCAAACACTTGTTTACCAAACATCTAGTTTCCCATCTCCATGTGAATTACCTTCCTCCTTTTGGAAGTCTCAAAACCCTACCCCTCTCCCTTTCTTTCAAATGACATATAAGCTTCAACTGCCTAACTTTTCCTTGGTCTCATTTCTCTTACGGGGGGCCTGTAGTCATACGATTAAACTTGTTCTTAGGTTAATTTAATTCTTAGAACAGCCAAAAGAACCTAGACAGGGCAGGGGAAAATATTTTCCTTCCCCAAACACCATAATATAAATATCTTGCCTTGTCTTATTCCTTAAATTCTGGCATTGTTACAATAATCTTGTTGGAATTACCCACGAACCTATTTTTTAACAGTTATGAGAATAAAATCTGAAACTGCAAAATAGGGCTCCCCTGGCCACATTAACCTTGAAAGTTACAGTAAAGAGAACTGCTGTTTAAAGCGATGCCAGATGGACATGCTTGTTTAAATGAAGATTCCTCTTTCCCACTTTGCTTCTGATGTCTGCTGGTCACTATAGCAACAAGAACAGGGGAGATTCAGAACCAGGACATATGCACTCCAGCATGACAAGTTCAATTTAAATCTAGATCAGCAATGTAACCCCCAAAAATAGAAAAAAGAAAGAAACCCCTCAAAACTCAGAAATATAATGAGTAAACATACACCATCAGAACATTACCATACTTTGTGTGGCATTCCAAGAGTGACACTGGTTTAAAAAACAAACGAACAGAAAAAAACCCAAAACTTTGGGATGAAGAGTAGGAAAAACTCCAAACATTTTCATTAAGGCATCACTTTTTCAAATCCCTCCTGGGCGTTTTGGATCCTTCACATCTCAGGCAGGTTTAATATAGTGCTCTTTTTTAGCACTTGGATATTTTTTTGCCCATAAGATAGAGTGGTGATGTCACCAATAATAGTAAGTGAACAGAATTTTGAGTATTTAAATCATGTAAGAATACTCATATATTCCAAGTAAGGAATGAGTACAGAATCACCAAAGAGGGTGGAGGGGGAAATCTATTCTCCAATGGAATTTTTAAATTTTATGTCCTATCAAAGTTTTAAAAATAAAGTTAGAATAATGTTTACAGCCAGAGATTTATTTCCAAATCGAAATTGCAAAGTGCCGAAGAGAAACAATGAGTTATTTCCTAGTGGGATTAAGAGTCATTATTTAGGATATGTTATTTCCTGATTTTTATCACTGCAAATTCTTAAAATGATGTTTAGAGCTTTCTTTTCTTAGACACTGCTATAGCAATACTTCAGTTTAAGGAGCTTGGGGACTGAATTTCTTACTCTCATAAACTCAGACTTCTAAAGGTGACTTCAATATATCTCACTATGGATTAGGTTTTGTGTAGAACCAAATTTAAGATATTTTTAAAAACCCATGCTATAATTTTAATAAACCTCCTAGAAAAAATTAGAAAAAATTAATAACTCAATCATTCCTTTCAAGAAGGCAGTTTATACTTATACTCAATTTAATTCCTCATATGTATCTAAAGGGCTTTCCAGGTGGCTCAGTGGCAAATAATCCACCTGCCAAGGCAGGAGATGCAAGAGAACCAGGTTTAATCCCTGTGTTGGGAAGATCCCCTGGAGGAGGAATGGCAACCCACTCCAGTGTTCTTGCCTGGGAAATTCCTTAGGCAGAAGGAGCCTGTTGAGCTCCAGTCCATGGGGTCACAAAGAGTCAGGCACAACTGAATGCCACATCCACGCCTCTGAACACCACTCTTTCCCAGCAACTGACAGAATTTATAACTATGCCTGCCCTGCTGTGTGGTTGCCCTTCAAACATTCTTGAGACATATTGGAGTTATATTTCTATTTCTTATTCTCTAGGTTAGCTTTTCTAACTCTAAAAGTAGTTCTTGGAATTGGTTTTCAGCTTTAATTTTTTAACCACTTTGGGTCTCTCTTTTGATTCAGAGTAACTTTGTAAATGAGGCTGTACCTATGTACCGAAAAAGAATGGAGTTTAGTAAAATGCAGAGCAAATAAAACCTTTAAAATCCCTATTCATATGATCTTGGTATTTTATTACTTAAGGGCATATATATATATATATATATATATACACACATGTATATAAGATATAGTCCATATATATACATAATATATAATACACATATGAAAATGTGTATACTAAAATACATATGTATTTAAAATCTAGCCATGGTTTAAGTGATGAAAGATGGGCTATTTTCTTAATGAGCTTAGAGTCTTTGGAATTTAAATCCATAGTTTTTCTTTAAATTATCTTCTCTACTCTCAGATAAATGGCAAGTTAGTTATCCTTCATATGTGACAAAAATGACAAACCCTACCAGGCCCAAGACTAACAATGATATAGGGAATTTGCTAGAGTTCAGTTTCTGAGGTTTAAATGTGATGATGGATAATCACACTGGACCATAACATATTAAAGAAAGGTCCTTGACAAAGAGTAAGAAACGTGCAGCATTAACCACAGGACAACAATCTGTTCCCATGAGGGCTTGGTAAAGATAAATTTATAGAAGTTTCAAGTTAATTTGTCCATGTAGAGAATGAAAACAAATGCGAAAAATAGAAGAGAACTCGAGTTTGCTAATATATTCCCTTTTATATAAAATTGAGTCATGTAGACAATAAAATTTCTGAACATTAAGTTAAATGGAAAATGATATTTTCTTGTCAAATTCCAAGACATATTTAGATGATTTTTTAAAGCCAAATATATATTTTATGTACATCTGGCTTCCTATTAACTTTATGTTAACTGTGGAAGTGACAATAAATCCAAAAAACTAACAATTGGCTTAGATGCACATATTCTGAAGACTTATAGAGGTTTTCAACAGCTTAAAGTGATAATATAATTAAAAAGGAAACAAACACAATTCTTGGGTCCTACAAAGCATGTAAGGTCAAAACAACTTATTGTGAAAACAACTGAGATTAGTGATCTAGAATATGCAGACACACCCTTATTTCAGAGGAAACTACATGCTAGGTCAAATGCCCTGTTTCTAAAACTCCTCCGTGAAAACTTTTGCATCATCTGTGGGAAAGATAATTTGTAACCAGAGATTAGCTAATTTATTTTATCTTGTAAAATAAAGAACTAATTTGATATTGACATACAGGGTCAGGCATGAGGCCCAGGTTGAAGCTATTAGGTAAAATGACATTAGGTGTTTATCGGTGGATAAATGACTTTCCCTCAAGGTTAAGTCAGGAAGAGTCATCTCTTCTATAAGGCAAGTGAGGAACCTGCCTCAAGCAGAAAGTTTGAGACACCAAAATTATCAGTGATAAATCAAACAATACTTTAAATGCACTAGTTCTAAAGATTAAAACGAATACAGAAATACACAGAACCACAAACACCACATTTTTTAAAAAAGAAAGAATTTGTATTGATTCCAATTTATTACTGGGAACAACAGCTAGCCATTTGCTATGTGAAAATTTTTCGTTTCTAAAGATTTTCAAGATTCAGTCTTTTCTGTTCCACATTTTGAGAAAAAGAAAATGACTATTCCTTTTTTATTTGGTCTTTATGCTATTATTTCACGGTTAACTAAGAAATATTTTCACTTCATGCTCATCGTCATCACAATATTCAGTTGAGTATGTTGCTCCCTGATAGTTCATTTTAGATGTTAGGAGTGGGAGTCACCCCGAACACCTACTCTTCCCTGAACATATACTCAAGACCCAGTACTGTAATTATGCCTTACACACTAGGTGCCCAATAACTATTGATTCAACTGAAAGTTAAGGTAACAGCTTTGGTTGTGTCCACTTTCAATCTTTTTCTTTGATAATCCCAGTTGTATACTTAAAGATTATCCTCTTTCCATTTTCTTGAAGTTGGCTACAGAGCATTTTTTTTAATATATAGCTGAATATGTTAACAATGGTGGTCTACAACTAACTGGATGGTAAAAAATTATTATTATTCATTCCTTCTCCTTTTGTTTTGCTGTTGTTTTTGTTGTTCAGTTGCTCAGTACTGTCCAACTTTTTGCGACCCCATGAACTGCAGCATGCCAGGCTTCCCTGTCCTTCATCATCTCCCAGAATTTGCTCAAATTCATGTCCACCGAGTCGGTGATGCCATCCAAACATCTCGTCCTCTGTTGTCCCTTCTTCTCCTGGCCTCAGTCCTTCCCAGCATCAGGGTCTTTTCCAATGAGTCAGTTCTACGTGTCAGGTGGCCAAAATATCGGAGCTTCAGTTTCAGCATCAGTCCTTCCAAAGAATATTTAGGACTGATTTCTTTTAGGATTGACTGCTTTGATTTCCTTACAGTCCAGGGACTCAAAAG
Organism: Oryx dammah; assembly: GCF_014754425.2. Lineage (NCBI taxonomy): Eukaryota > Metazoa > Chordata > Mammalia > Artiodactyla > Bovidae > Oryx > Oryx dammah. The sequence continues at coordinate 32,798,590 of NW_024070193.1, forward strand.
AGTCTTCTCCAACACCATAGTTCAAAAGCATCAATTCGTTGGCACTCAGCTTTTTTTACTGTCCAGTTCTCACATCTGCACACGATTACGGGAAAAACCAGTATTTGGACTGGTTTTTTACTATACAGACCTTTGTAGGCAAAATAATGTCTCTGTTTTTGAATATGCTCTCTAGGTTTGTTTTGATGGTTATTTAATAAATGTGAATTATAGGCATGCTTTTTTAAAAATTCAAAAGGAAGGCACTTTGAAAGAAATCAGAGAATATATACATGCCCAGTTTTTAATTTTAATTTACCACTGTATTTACCTAAGCCAAAATGTAACATCCTCATCATATTTCTAAATGACTTAAGTGGATCATCGAAAAAGCAATAGGGTTCCAGAAAAATATCTATTTCTGCTTTATTGACTATGCCAAAGCCTTTGACTGTGTGGATCACAATAAACTGTGGAAAATTCTGAGAGAGATGGGAATACCAGACCACCTGACCTGCCTCTTGAGAAATCTGTATGCAGGTCAGGAAGCAACAGTTAGAACTGGACATGGAACAACAGACTGGTTCCAAATAGGAAAAGGAGTACGTCAAGGCTGTATGTTGTCACCCTGCTTATTTAACTTTTATGCAGAGTACATCATGAGAAACGCTGGACTGGAAGAAACACAAGCTGGAATCAAGATTGCCGGGAGAAAGATCAGTAACCTCAGATATGCAGATGACACCACCGTTATGGCAGAAAGTGAAGAGGAACTAAAAAGCCTCTTGATGAAAGTGAAAGAGGAGAGTGAAAAAGTTGGCTTAAAGCTCAACATTCAGAAAACGAAGATCAAGGCATCCGGTCCCATCACTTCATGGGAAATAGATGGGGAGACAGTGGAAACAGTGGCTGACTTTATTTTGGGGGGCTCTAAAATCACTGCAGATGGTGATTGCAGCCATGAAATTAAAAGATGCTTACTCCTTGGAAGAAAAGTTATGACCAACCTAGTTAGCATATTCAAAAGCAGAGACATTACTTTGCCGACTAAGGTCCGTCTAGTCAAGGCTATGGTTTTTCCTGTGGTCATGTATGGATGTGAGAGTTGGACTGTGAAGAAGGCTGAGCGCTGAAGAATTGATGCTTTTGAACTGTGGTGTTGGAGAAGACTCTTGAGAGTCCCTTGGACTGCAAGGAGATCCAGCCAGTCCATTCTGAAGGAGATCAGTCCTGGGATTTCTTTGGAGGGAATGATGCTAAAGCTGAAACTCCAGTACTTTGGCCACCTCATGCGAAGAGTTGACTCATTGGCAAAGACTCTGATGCTGGGAGGGATTGGGGGCAAGAGGAGAAGGGGACGACAGAGGATGAGATGGCTGGATGGCATCACTAACTCGATGGACGTGAGTCTGAGTGAACTCCGGGAGTTGGTGATGGACAGGGAGGCCTGGTGTGCTGCGATTCATGGGGTTGCAGAGTCGGACACGACTGAGCGACTGAACTGAGCTGAAAATGTTTCTTAAGATTCTCAAAAGCAAAAAATATTTATCCTACAGTAGAGGTCTTCCTGATTTTCTTTTTCTTAAATTGTTTTTTGTTTATATATAGAAACTAAGAAGAAATAAATTATATATCCAATTCATGGAAAGATATGCTCTACCTTAGCAATTTATACTTTTCCAAAGACATTGCCTCTGCTTGTTACTTGGGAAAAATATTATTAAAGTTTTTTATATATATATATATATATATATAATTATACTGCATTCACCCATTTCTCCCATCCCCCAACCCCCATCTCTGGCAACTACCAATATGTACTATCCATGAGCAAGCTATGTTTTTTCTTTCCCAGATTATACATATAAGAGAAATCATATAGTATTTGTCTTTCTCTGACTTATTTCACTCAGCACAATACCCTCGAGATCCATCCATATTGTTACTAATAACAAGATTTCATTATTTTTTATGGCTAATATATGTATATTAGCCATATATATGTATGTATTTATATATACACATACACACACATATATGTATTTGTTATATTTACATTTATAAATATATATATTAAATAATTATATATGTATATATAATTCAGCCATTATATGGGGGGCAGTTAACAGCTTTTTATTCATTCATCCATCAATGGATACTTATTTCCATATCTTGCCTATTACAAAGAATGTGTCAATGAACATGGGGGTGCCGTATCATTGGAGGTTAGTATTTTCATTTTCTTTGAGTAAAAACCCAAATGCACTGCTGGGTCATACAGTAGCTCTATTTCCAATTTTTCAAGACACTTCATCCTATTTTCCATAGTGCTTATACCAAAGCACATTCTCTCCAACACTGTACGAGGGTTTGCTTTTCCCCACATGTTCACCAGCATTTGGTATCTCTCATCTTTTTGAGGATAGCCATCATGACAGGTGTGAGGTAACATGTCATTATGGCTCTGATTTGCAGTTCCCTGATAATTAATGATGTTAATCATTTTTTTCACATGTCTGCTGGCCATCTGAATGTCTTCCTGGAAAAATGTTTATTCAGATCTCTTGCCCAATTTTCAACTGGGTAGCTTGTTTCTTGACTACTGAGTTTTATGAGTTTTTATATTTTTGAGTTTTTAAAGTATATTTTGGATATTAGCCTAAGTAATTCAGGGCTGCAGGGGCAGCACATCGGTCCTGAGGGTCGAATAGGCTTCTTTTTTGCGTTGAAAGCATCGAGGGATGGCTTCCGTTTTGTGTTCTGAAATGGTTGCCCGGGTCCTGGTGCCAAGTTCACTTCTGTGGTATTTCAAGAAGTGGCCGTGTTTCTGTGCTATGAGGTCATGGCTGAGAAGTTGCACACATCACTTTCTTTCTCAGCCCACTTTGGCTGCTATAAAACATACCACAGGCTGGGAGCTCATCAACAACAGAAACTTTTATCTCACAGGTCTGGAGGCTGGCAAGTCCAAGATCAAGGTGGTCAGGATCTGGTGAGGCGCTTCTTCCTGCTTGATCCTTCCTGTTGTGTCCTCACATTGCGGAAGGGACCAGGGACCTCTCTGGGGTGTCTTCTGCAAGAACGTTAATCCTAGTCATGAAGTCTCCACTCTCATTTCCTAAGCACCTCCCAAAGGCCCCACCTCCTAGAATACCACCATCTTCAGGTGTTAGGATTTCAATATAGAAATTTTAGGAGGACACAAGCATTCAGAGCACTTTCCTTTGCAGGCCAGAGGGAGTATTTCTTTGCAGGACCATGTCAGTTTGAAAGAGCACAGCTAGGGGATACAATTTTTAACTTTTTGGCCACGTGCCCAATAACAACTGAGAAGACCTGTTACTAAAGAAGAAAGGAAAGGATAGGAGAGGTAACCAACATTTTCTGGCACAAACATTAATGGAGGTGGAAAAGTGAATTTTGTAACAATTGACTGTTTGATATTTCTCCATTATCTTTCTTTCTAGATCACTGAGCCATAAAATTACATGCATATGCTGAGAACTGTATCACACATGAGATAGTTAAGATGTAAAATCCCCATGAGGACAGCCAAAGGCAGATGTACTCATTTTCCAGGGCATGTGGCAAGGTTGTAATATAAAAATTAATCATTGAATGGCTCCAACAGAAACTGGTAAATATGAAACAACTAAGCCAACAACTGTTGATTCAAAGAGTATGGGCAGAGTCAAAGAAGACTAGTATGAGGACACAGGATAGAGAATGCACACTCTTCCAGTCAGGCCAGGGTGTGGGGCTCCAAAAGGAAATCTGGGGATTAGGGGAGGGTACAAAAAGACTGCCTAGTGTTGTAGTAACACAGTATGACTCAGGAAGACAGAAAATACCATCAGGAATTTGGATTGGCATCTTGGAAGAGGCAGAGAAAAATAAGTTTTCTGTTCTTAAAAAAATATACAGTCTCATTGTCATTCACAGAATTAACTCTGGTGAAAGAATTAAACAATAATGTGGGAGGGAGCAGGACTGAACTAAAATGAGCAGAACTTAAAATATAAGAAATGTTTAAAGAGAGTCTCTGGATGATTGATTTGTAAAACTTGAACTAGATAGAAGATAATCAAATATATACTGATCCTTATACTATGCACTTGTTTTAATGCTATTTTAAAAATTCTTCCTCCAAAATACAGAATCTGGGTTTCCATCCTTCAAAGTTCTTTTCCCAACCTTTTGACGAAAATCAATTGATGAAATATTTATTGAATACTAAGTAATACGATCTGCTGCCTAGTGTGGCCAAGATAGAGCAGTGGCATTTGAGATGCTTATAAGCAGGGCAGAAGGAGGAGGTAGGCTCCCACACAGATGGCAATGCCACACTGTAACATAATGCTAACCCTAAGGCGCAGCAAAAAGCAGAGCCTACTGGACTGAGTTATCTCTGAGAGCAGATTTCATGGGAAAAAAAGTAGCATTTGAAAAAACTCTTCAAGGAGGCAAAGATTTAAGAATCATTACTAGTGGTACAGAAAGGCAAGAGCATGCAATGAACTCTCTGTATCAAAGAAAGAAGAGCAGGAAACAGAGAATGTGGGAAACAGACACACCCGTTACATTCTGTACAATGGTCTGTCTTACGTTTATTCCACGTTTATTCTCTTTTCTGCCTCATATTCCATCTACACTGCCAGTACCTCCAGCTAAGCATCCAAGACTCTGTCTTCTATCCAGCAACTGTCATGGCTTCCTGTTGCATTGCACTCTGATGCCTGCAACTCATTCTCCATAAAGCAGCCAGATGTCTTTTTAAAAGGCAAAGCCTATCCAATCTTTTTCCAGCTTAAAGCCTTGCAGCAACTTCCTAATGTGAACAGGGGAAAAATTTTATTTTTTTAACTCACCCTATGAGGCCTGCAAGACTTGGCCTTGTCTAGACTCCCAACAAATCCATCCACACTCTCCTCCGCGTGTATTGCAATGCTCCATTCACACTGCTCCACTTAGATTTCCTGCCTTACAACTCCTGAGCATTCTGTTCCTGCCTCTAGAAATAATTTTATTGGGCAAATGCTCACTCATCCTTTAGATGACATCTTAGATGTCACTTCCTCAGAAAAATATCCCCTTCAATCTCAGTTGTGACTCTTTGTTAAAATTCCTCATTAGTTCCTTATGATTTGTAGGCTGTCTCCTGATTTCCAACATGTGTGATCAATGTGTAATATCTGTCTCCATTCAGTTCAGTTCAGTTGCTCAGTCGTATCCAACTCTTTGCGACCTCATGAATCGCAGCACACCAAGCCTCCCGTCCATCACCAACTCCCAGAGTTTACCCAAACTCATGTCCATCGAGTCGGTGATGCCATCCAGCCATCTCATCCTCTGTCATTCCCCTTCTCCTCCTGCCCCCAGTCCCTCCCAGCATCAGGGTCTTTTCCAATGAGTCAACTCTTCACATGAGGTGGCCAAACTACTGGAGTTTCAGCTTCAGCATCAGTCCTTCCAATGGACACCCAGGACTGATCTCCTTTATGATGGATTGGTTGGTTCTCCTTGCAGTCCAAGGGACTCTCAAGAGTCTTCTCCAACACCACAGTTCAAAAGCATCAATTCTTCGGCACTAAGCTTTTTTCACAGTCCAACTCTCATATCCATACATGACCACTGGAAAAACGATAGCCTTGACTAGATGGACCTTTGTTGGCACAGTAATGTCTCTGCTTTTGGGATATTACACTCTATGAGAGTAGAAACCATGCTGATCTTATGAAATACCTTGTCTTTGGTGAATGTCACTCAAAAGGTCTTCATTGAATAAGTGAATTAATGTATGCATGAATGAACAAATAAGGACTTCCAGCAAAGATGCAATCTAACATGATTTTAAAATCTTTTTGATGTTTCATCTTCACAAGATGAAGACATCTTTGTACCAAGGTACACTGAAACAGCTTACATTTCTACTGTAGGGATTTTGACTGCTACTGCTAAGTCACTTCAGTAGTGTCCGACTCTGTGCGATCCCATAGACGGCAGCCCACCGGGCTCCCCCATCCCTGGGATTTCCAGGCAAGAACACTGGAGTGGGTTGCTATTTCCTTCTCCAATGCATGAAAGTGAAAAGTGAAAGTGAAGTCGCTCAGTCGTGCCTGACTCTTAGAGACCCCATGGACTGCAGCCTACCAGGCTTCTCCATCCATGGGATTTTCCAGGCAAGAGTACTGGAGTGTGGTGCCATTGCCTTCTCTGAATGTAGCTGAATCACCCCCAAAATATCCACTCTCCCAGAACCCACTAGGAGGAAAATTCTTCCACGAAACTGGTCCCTGGTGCCACAAAGGTTGGAGACCACTGATCTAATCAGTAGTAAGAAGGAATTTAGACTTTGACTACAATAAGACACACTACAGGGTCCACAATGGTTACCTTTGTGTGGGGATAAACTAGGTTAAAATATATCTTCTATTATGTGAAAACTTTGAGATCACTAACCATCCCATTGTTTTCAGTTTTTTTTAAGCTCTCTTAGTGATTCAAATTTCTGAAAGGATTAATGTTTCTTGTAAAATTATGTCATATTTTATCCTGCATGGCAAGATTTAAGGCCCAAAATAATGGCACCAATTTAGAAAGAAAAATATCTGTTGGTAGTTTAGTAAATTATACCAGATGGGTCTTGTTAAATACAACTACTTGATGTTTGACTTTTTAGTAAAGAATATTATGGTAAGACATAATTTTATTTTTAATACAGTTCCTTGGAATAACTTTTTAATCCTAAACCAGGTTTTTTTTTTGTCTAATATACATGAATCTAGAATTTTATAAATAGAATTATCCTCTACTAAATCTTATTCTTACTGTTACTTGGGGAACACTTTTCATATCACTAAAGAATGAAGGAAGACATGGTCAGATTCAATTTAACTTAAACCAATCCTAGTCAATATTTTTTGATTTTGGGTCTCTAAGTATTAACTTTTAATAAGTGCATCAACTTGTCTCTTGAATGATATAATTTATACACTGGTCTAAGTGACCTAAATGTCAATAAATTACTGTTTTAAACCTTTCTCTGTTAATTAATTTTGCATCTTAATACATGCTAAGAAGAGTTTTCCTATGTTTGGTATACAAATACATAGGAACTACTACATGCACAAATATGTGTATGTGTATTTCAGCTAATACAATGTGTATTCCAATGAATACATATAACCTAATGGTTAAGATAATGAGTTTTAAGTAAAGATCATCTGCAGTCCAATCCTGGATCCAAATCATCTATTAAATTTGTAGTTCTATGGCTAAGTAAATTCATTTATAAAATGGAGATTAAATTGCCTATCTTATAGAGTTTTTATAAAGATTAAGTGTGATAAGATAAACATTTTAAAGAGGAAATATTCTAAGTGTATGTTCAATAAATATTTGCCATTGCAATACAATTATAAAATATCAGAGCCTGTTATGACAGAACTTCAGAAATAATAGGTGAAAAGATTTCAATTCTGTTATTCTATAGGATTTGAAAATTTTTTGATATATTTATAAAGAGATTTTCTGATTTGTACTGAGAGATTCATTTAAAGTAGCACAATTTCTCATGTTCTACTGTATCTCTCATTTTGATTCATTTTTATCTTGTGATGTAAAAGAAAACAGTAGGAAGCAACATTTCAACACTCAGTGAATCTATCTAACCTCAATTCATCACTCACCACTTAGTTAGAAATCAAAACCATTCTAAGAAAACAATACTTACGATGAAGTGTGATACTTTAAGCCTTCAAGTAGGAAAGATTTAAGCAAAAATACAAATTAGTATGCAGGGCAGGGTCTGAGGTTGGGTTTTACCAACTGGCACTCTTGAGCTGAGATTTTGGCATATAGAATTTTCATTTGAGCAACAAAATGCATCTAATTGTATAATTTGCATTCCTCAATGACTGCAAGTAAAAAGCAAGAGTAAATAGTGTTTTAATTTTTGAAGTGAAAAATGATTGGCTACTGGAAGGCACTGCCTTCCCAGAATCTTCCTGGCTTAGAGTATATTAATGAAATTGTAGGGGAAATGAGAAACTGGGCTAAGTTTTCAATAGACCATATAAATCAAAAAAACTCTGAGATACAAAAACCTTCAATGAATATTTGTGTATGTGTATATTCTTAAATATACCTCCTTCAATCTATCTTTTTCTATTAAGCTTAATTGTTTAATGTTGAATGAAACAATAATGGGACTATAGAGTGACACTGGGAGGTTTATTAAGTTTTTCCACTCACTTGAACCAGGCAAATGCAACATTTTCATTTGAATAATGTAAAGAGTTGTTAATTCTGTTATTGTTAATGTTACTCTTAAAGCAAAATGGAATGTATGGCTGAAAGCAACTTTCTGATACTTTCACTTCAAGAACTTCATATGCAGTTAATTCATTTTTTGCATAAATACTTTATTTTAAAGCAGGCATATGCACACATGAATTTGATACTAATATTTCTTCTCTTACTGTTTTACGAAGAAGCAAAATGGCGTAGAATAGATGTTATTCTCACACTAACCATTTTATCATTCCTCTTTGACTTGAAGAACTAACCACCTTAAAAACTGCACTGTCTTGCATTCTTTGCCTATATAGGTGTCCATGCAAATAGATTCTAGTCTGTGAGATGTAAGCAGACTTAAAGACTGTCACACAGAGGGAAGTTAGTCAGAAAGAGAAAAAATAATATTGTATATTAATACATATATGTGTAATCCAGAAAAAGGGCACAGATGAATCTATTTGTAGGGCAGGAATACAGATGCAGATGTAGAGAACAGATGTGTGGATACGGGTTGGGGGAGAGGGTGTGGAATGAATGGGGAGATTTGCATTGGCATATATACACTACCCTGTGTAAAACAGAGAGCTAGTGGGAAGCTGCTCTATAGTACAGGGGCTCAACTTGGTGCTCTGTGGTGACCTAGCTGGGTGGGATACGGGGGTGGTGGGAGGGAGATCCAAGAGGGAGGGGATATACATGTGTGTGTATGTATATATATATAGAGGACTCACTTCAAGATACAGCAGAAACTAACACTGTAAAGCAACTATACTCCAAAAAAACAAAAAGTAAACCACACATGTTCATGTTCTTATAACTATATTAGCAAATTCTTCGATGAACAAAAATTAAGTCTATTTTATCAATAAAAAAGAAGTAATTAGATGGGGTTTCCAAAGGAATTTATCATGAAAGGATCTTAGCCCCTTGACCCAAATAGTCTTGGTACCTACGTTCTATAAGTACAATGCTGTCCTAAAAATACAGAGAACCAAATGTCAGGAAACTTGCCTCCTAAAGTTTTTGTAAAACTATTACTATAAGACTTCAGACTCTGACGTGACATAAAAGAAAAAGAAACCCAAGTCTTATTTAAGCCACTCTTGTTTGAGTCTTCTGTAATGAATACATAAAACCACTATAGAAATGATGTTTGGGGACTTATATTCCCAAAATCATTATATTAATGCATTGTATAAGTTATTTAAGTTCTATAAATTCAGTAGGGAGTATACTGAATTTACAGAACTTATTTAACATACAATGCATTAATAAAATGAATTCAGTAGGGAGTATACAACTCAGTATACTGAGTTTACAGAACTTAAATAACTTATACAATTCATTAATAAAATGAATTCAGAAGGGAGTATACAACTCAGTATACTCCCTACCGAATTCATAGATCTTAACTGATTTATACAATTCATTAGTAAAATGAATTCAGGAATGTAGGTCCCCAAAAGTCATTTCTTATATTGCATATGTGAAAAAACCTATGGCTAACATTATACTGAGTAAACACTAAGGGTTTTCCCCTTAAGATTAGGAATAAGACAAGGATACTGACTTTTACCACTTCTATCAGCTAGTACTGAAATTTTACTCAGAGCATTTAGGCAAGAGAAAGTAATTAAAAGCCAAAAGCAAGATTTTCTCTGATCTCAGAAGACACTATCTTGTATGGAGAAAGTCTTAAAGAGTACACATTTCTGGGCACATACACACAGGCAAAGTCTATCAGAGCTCATAGGCAAATTCAACAAAGTAGCAAGTAAAAACTGAATGCACAAAAATCAGTTGCATTTTTTTGCACTAACAAGAATCAATGCAAAAGGAAACAAAGAAAATTCTATTCATAGTAACATCAGAAAGAATAAAATAACTAGAAATAAATTTAATTACAGAGGCAAAAGATTTGCACAGTGAAAACTACAAAACACTGCTAAAAGAAATTAGAGATCTAAATACATGCAAAGACAACCAGTATTCATGGATTAGAAGACTTAATATTGCTAAAATGGCAATACAATCCAAAAAAATATATAAATTCAATGCAATCTTTATGAAAATTCCAAGACTGATTTTCAAAAACAGAAAAGCATACCTGAAAGTTCATATAGTATATCAAGGGACTCCAAACAGCCAAACAATTTTGAAAAGAGTAACAAAGTTGGGGCACTCATTATTCCTAGTTTCAAAACTTACTACAAAGTTATATTAATCAAAATAGTGTGGTTCTGGCATAAGGACAGATATACAGACCAAGAGAATAGAAAAGACCACAGAAATAAACTTTCATATGTATTGTCAATTGATTTATTAATACAAAATCAGTGTCAAGGACAGTAGGTGAAAAAATGTACTCTTTTAACAGTGCTGGAAAAATTGTATATACATATGCAAAACGAAGATCATGGCATCCGGTTCCATCACTTCATGGGAAATAGATGGGAAAACAGTGGAAACAGTGTCAGACTTTATTTTTGGGGGCTCCAAAATCACTGCAGATGGTGATTGCAGCCATGAAATTAAAAGACGCTTACTCCTTGGAAGAAAAGTTATGACCAACCTGGACAGCATATTCAAAAGCAGAGACATTACTTTGCCGACTAAGGTCCGTCTAGTCAAGGCTAGGGTTTTTCCTGTGGTCATGTACTGATGTGAGAGTTGGACTGTGAAGAAGGCTGAGCACCGAAGAATTGATGCTTTTGAACTGTGGTGTTGGAAAAGACGCCTAAGAGTCCTTGGACTGCAAGGAGATCCAACCAGTCCATTCTAAAGGAGATCAGCCATGGGATTTCTTTGGAGGGAATGATGCTGAAGCTGAAACTCCAGTACTTTGGCCACCTCATGCGAAGAGTTGACTCATTGGAAAAGACTTTGATGCTGGGAGGGATTGGCGGGGAGGAGGAGAAGGGGATGACAGAGGATGAGATGGCTGGATGGCATCACTGACTCGATGGACATGAGTCTGAGTGAACTCCAGGAGTTGGTGATGGACATGGAGGCCTGGCGTGCTGCGATTCATGGGGTTGCAAAGAGTTGGACACGACTGAGCGACTGAACTGAACTGAACTGATGCAAAAAATATGGAACCTTACCTAACACCATGTAAAAAATTTAATTCAAAATAGATCAGAGACCTTAAGTGCTAAAATTAAAGAAATCATAGAAGAACACACAGGGAAAGCCTTCATAATATTGAACCAGGCAATGACTGCTTGAATATAACACCAGACACCCAGGGGACAACAAGAGAAATGTTGTTTGAACAGAAATATTGGATCAACTAATGAACTGGATTTTATCAAAAATTTAAAACGTTCATGCATAGAAAGAAAACTGTCTAGAAAATGAAAGGCAACCCGCCTCCTGAATGGCAGATGGTGGTGGTGGTTTAGTAGCTAAGACTTATCTGCCTCCTGCAACCCCATGGACTGAAGCCCACCAGGCTCCCCTGTCCATGGGATTTTCCAGGCAAGGATACTGGAGTAGGTTGCTATTTCCTTCTCCAAAGGACCTTTCCCACCCAGGAATCAAACCCAGGTCCCCCGCATTGCAGGCAGATTCATTACCCACTGAGCTACAAGGAATGGCAGATAATGTTTCCCAATAATATATTTGATAAGACATTAATATTCATAACATACAAAGAATTCCTACAACTTACCCATAACAAAATTAACCAATTAACCCAATTCAAAAATGATCAAAGGACTAGAACATTTATCCAAAGAAGATGCACAATGAGAAACAAGCACATGAAATGATGACTGATGTTACTAGTCACTTAAAAAATGCAAATCAAGTCCACAAAGATGTATCACCTCACATTGATTAGGATAGTTAATCAAAAAAGGACAGAAAATAACAAACATTGGTGCGAATGTGGAAAAACTGGAATCCTTTTCAATTGCTGGTGGCAATATAAAATGCTGCAGCTTGGTGGATCTTCAAACAAATAAACAGAACTACCACAGGGTTCTGTGGAAAATTCTTAAAGAGATGGGAATACCAGATGACTTGATCTGCCTCCTGAAAAATCTGTATGCAGGTCAAGAAGCAACAGTTAGAACTGAACATGGAACAACAGACTGGTTCCAAATAGGGAAAGGAGTATGTCAAGGCTGTATATTGTCACTCTGCTTATTTAACTTATATGCAGAGTACATCATGAGAAATGTTGGAATGGATGAAACACAAGCTGGAATCAAGTTTGCCAGGAGAAACATCAATAACCTCAGATATGCAGATGACACCACCCTTATGGCAGAAAGCGAAGAAGAACTAAAGAACCTTTGAGGAAGGTGAAAGAGGAGAGTGAAAAAGTTGGCTTAAAACTCAACATTCAGAAAACGAAGATCATGGCATTGGGTCCCATCACTTCATGTGAAATAGATGGGGAAACAACAGAAACGGTGACAGACTTTATTTTTTGGGCTCCAAAATCACTGCAGATGGTGACTGCAGCCATGAAATTAAAAGACACTTGCTCCTTGGAAGAAAAGTTATGACCAACCTAGAAGCATATTAAAAAGCAGAGACATCACTTTGCCAACAAAGGTCCATCTAGTCAAAGCTATGGTTTTTCCAGTAGTCATGTATGAATGTGAGAGTTGGACTACAAAGAAAGCTGAGCGCCAAAGAATTGATGCTTTTGAACTGTGGTGTTGGAAAGACTCTTGAGAGTCTCTTGGACCACAAGGAGATCAAACCAGTCCATCCTAAAGGAAATCAGTCCCTGAGAATATTCACTGGAAGGACTGATGCTGAAGCTGAAACTCCAATACTTTGGCCACCTGATGTGAAGAGCCAACTCATCTGCAAAGACCCTGATGCTGGGAAAGACTGAAGGTGGGAGGAGAAGGGGACAACATAGGATAAGATGATTGGACGGCATCACTGACTAATTGGACATGAGTTTGGGTAAACTCAGGAGTTGATGATGGACAGGGAAGCCTGGTGTGCTGCAGTCCATGGGGTTGTAAAGAGTCAGACATGACTGAGTGACTGAACTGAACTGAACCACATGGTCCAGCAATCCTCTTTATATATAGCCCCCAAAAACTGAAAGCAGGGATTCAGTGAGATGCTTGTATACTAATACCGATTGCATGCATGCATGAGTGCTTAATTAGCTTCAGTCATGTCCAACTCTTTGCAACCCTATGGACTGTAGCCTGGCAGACTCCTCTGTCCATGAGATTCACCAAGCAAGATACCAGAGTGGGTTGCCATGCCCTCCTCCAGGGGATCTTCCTGACCCAGGGATCAAACACTAGTCTCTTACTTCTCCTGCACTGGCAGGTGGATTCTTTACCACTAGCCTCACCAGGGAAGTCCAATGTCCATTGCAGTATGGTTCAAATAGCCCAAAGATGGAAGTAACCCAAATGTCTATCAACAGATGAATAAATAAAATGCAATGTATTATTACAATGAAATATTATTCAGCCTTAAATAGGAAAGACATTTTTACATATACTAAAACCTGGATCAACCTTGGAAATACATTATATGAAATAAGTCAGGAAAGGACAAATACTGTATGACTCCAATTATATGAGGTATCTATAAAAGGTAAATTAAGAGAGACAGAAAGTGGAATAGGGCCAAGGGAAGAGACAATGGGGGAGCCATTTTACAAATAAAGTTATATTTTATCACAATTTTAATAACATACTGCAAGGATTCCATATATGACTTTTCATTGTATAATTATTAAAGTTACATTTAAAAATTTAAAATATAAATATATAATATTTATTATACTCATCTAGGAAAACAAACCATAACGTTATAAAAATAATATAGTAATTGGTTATCTAGAATCTTTAAAATGATTATAATGAAAGATATCAATTTATTCTTATCATCATGGCTTCCATCCTTATGCATTTTAATAGTAAATAAAGAATCCAAAAACCACAGAGATTCTATAGTGAAAAATAACTCTTGTAAATCTAATACTAGAGGAGGAGGGATTTCAATTTAATATAAATTAGTTTCTCAATTTATAAGTACTGGTATAAAGATTAAATCTTATGTAAGAATCCACTCACCAATCTAGCCTTAGATTGGTGATGTCTAGCCTTAGAATTGTAAGCTAAGGTAAAATTTATTTTGAAAATAAAATAACCCACATTGTATTTTTACCCTAATTTTACAAGATTTTCATACTATTTTCCTTTGTGCATTTTACCTTAGAAGAAAGAAGAAGCAAAACAGCTTAATGCTTAAAACACAAGCTTTACCCATATTGTAAAGAACACTAAAGAGCATTCTATTTCATTCACGTTTTCTAACATGCGTAGGAGGAATATCAGTCATGGCATTTGCAGAGTAAACGAACCAAGAATGTAGGTGTGGCCAATTCTATGATGTGCATTCAAAATAATTCTTTAAAGATCAAGCATATGATCACTGTGTTCTGATGCCTTTGAATGTTAAGCTTCTTTTCTTTGATGGAAATCATGTAGTTTATCTCTGAATATCAAAGCCCAGTTTGCTTTGGCAGAAACTGGACACAAAACATTTTTTTCACAGTTAAGATAGGACAGAAAGTAAAACAAAGATGTTTAATCACAAAATTCAGGAAGGAAATGAATAGCCTCAAAATATTACTTCTCTAATATTCCACATTCTCTTTATAATCAACATCTATTCTGTTGTGTATAATTTTCCTTTCTCATACTGCCTCGCGAGAACTGCAATACTCAACAGCCAACTGTTCTTTGTTCTTTAATTAAAGGATGGATGATTTACAGTGTTGTGTTAGTTGTGTTAGTTTCAGGTGTATAGCATGGTGATTCAGTCAGTGATTCAGCCAACTTTTCCTAAGCAGCTTCAGTTTCAGCTCTTAGAAGTTAAAAGTGAAACTGAACATTTAACACTTTGTGAAAAATAAAGTATGTCTGCTTTTAGGATTAGAGCAAAATAGCAATCATTCACTTTTTGAAAAGTGTTACACCACTGGCTTTGGGTATGGTCAATATTCATCAAGAATTGTTTAGAATATTCTAATAGAAACCCATTTCATTCATTCTAGCTCTTGACTTTGAAAGACAAGATAATTATAAAGAAAGAAAACTTGGCAAATAAAATATTGCAACATTTTGGCATGACTTATATCCTTTCAGTCAATGGATAGTTTTACAGTACATAAAAACAAAGTTTAAATTCCCAAACTATTATTGTACCAAGTACATGAATTAAAATGTTAAAAATATTTCCCAGCACTGAGGCAGCTGTATTATTCCCCATATATTTGCTCATAGATTTTCTTGCAACCGTATCACCCCTCTCTATTCTCTTGGCAAAACCACACCCCTGGTTAAATGCACATCTCTGTATACTTAATGCCTCCACTCAGTTCAGTCGCTCAGTCGTGTCCGACTCTTTGCGACCCCATGAATCGCAGCACGCCAGGCCTCCCTGTCCATCACCAACTCCCGGAGTTCACTCAGACTCACGTCCATTGAGTCCATCCAGCTATCTCATCTTCTGTCATTCCCCTTCTCCTCCTGCCCCCAATCCCTCTCAGCATCAGAGTCTTCCAATGAGTCAACTCTTCACATGAGGTGGCCAAAATACTGGAGTTTCAGCTTTAGCATCATTCCTTCCAATGAACACCCAGGGCTGATCTTTAGAATGGACTGGTTGGATCTCCTTGCAGTCCAAGGGACTCTCAAGAGTCTTCTCCAACACCACAGTTCAAAAGCATCAATTCTTCAGCGCTCAGCTTTCTTCACAGTCCAACTCTCACATCCATACATGACTACCGGAAAAACCATAGCCTTGACTAGATGGACCTTTGTTGGCAAAGTAATGTGTCTGCTTTTCAATATGCTATCTAGGTTGGTCATAAATTTCATTCCAAGGAGTAAGTGTCTTTTAATTTCACAGCTGCAGTCACCATCTGCAGTAATTTTGGAGCCCCCCTAAAACAAAGTCTGACCCTGTTTCCACTGTTTCCCCATCTACTTGCCATGAAGTGATGGGACTAGATGCCATGATCTTCGTTTTCTGAATGTTTAAGCCAACCTTTTCACTCTCCTCTTTCACTTTCATCAAGAGGATTTTTACTTCCTCTTCACTTTCTGCCATAAGGGTGGTGTTATCTGCATATCTGAGGTTATTGATATTTCTCCCAGCAATCTTGATTCCAGCTTGTGCTTCTTCCAGCCAAAGAAAATGTTCTGACTATGACAATGTTTTCTAGAAAAATTAAATTAATAAGCTAATAAAAAATAAGAATTCAGATGGCTTTTCAACTAAGTAAAGTGACGCTCTGAATGAGAATTCTAAATCATATCCATTGATATTAAGATTCAATATTCAAGCATCAACATGCATATGAAGATAATTTTTGCCAAAGTTAAGACATCTTTCACCAAAATTAAGTAGCAGAAATAAGATAACTATAGGCTAGTGACTCCTTCTCAAAAATAGGATGAAATCACTATCAGGATACCAGCACTTCCACCCAGAACAACTAGAATCAGTGATGTAGATGATCTGAACATCACTTTTAACCTAATTTGACATTTATAGAAAACTGCACCCAACAATGAGAAAATAGACAATCTTTGTGAGTCCGCAGACAACATTTGCCAAAAAAGAATATGTGATAAGCCATCAAATAAGCCTAAACAAACTGCACAGAATTTAATTCATTCAAATTGTGTTTTGGGGCTATATGATAATTAATTAGTCCAATAAAAAATAATCAGAATATTTCCCAGATTCTTAGAAATTAAGCCATAAATTGTGAAATAAGATGTAGGTCAAGAAAGAAATCACAAAGAAAATCAAGTAATCTTTGTAATTAAATGCTAACAAAGGTATAATATATGAAATCTTTGGAGATACTCATCTGACACAGTATTTAGAGGCATGTCTAATAAAATGCATATATCAGAAAATAATAAAGATTGAGAACAAACCAAGCATCCATATAAAGAAAAGAAAAGATTCTAGTGCAAATGAATCCTAAGAAAGTAAAGGAAGGAAGTAATAAAGAACAAAAGATAAATTTGGTAATTCAGTGAAAAGTGTATCATTCTTGAAAACTACTGATTATGAAACCCAACACACGAAACCCTAAGTCCAGATGGTTCTAGCAATGAGCATTTCCAAATATTTAAGGAAGAAAGTGTGAATTTCTAAAAAAGGAGGGCTGCTTCTCCTGTGGTTAATGAGGCACATCTTTGATACAAAACCTGATAAGGGCATTACAAGAAAGAAAAATTATAGGCAGTTCTTATTCACCGACGTAGATGTAAAATCTTCATAAAGTATTATATCAAATTCATTTATATATAGAAAGGATAATACACCACAATTAAGTGAGGTTTGTTCTGTGAATGCAAACTTGGTTAACATTTGGGGGAAAAATGTAATATAACACATTAACCACAAAAAGAAAGGCAAATCCTATGAATGTTGATAAAGTTTGTGATTAAATTCCACATTCTTTACTAACAGCAAAACAAATGAGCCACCAGGGAAGCCCAAGAATGCTGGAGTATGTAGCCTATCCCTTCTCCAGTGGATCTTCCCGACTCAGGAATCGAACCGAGGTCTTCTGCATTGCAGGCAGATTCTACCAACTGAGCTACCAGGGAATCCCCAAAATACAAATATTCTTGGCCAAGGTGGAATAGATAAGAGTTTTCTGAATACGCTATCAGTTTTAAATGAAGCAGAAATTATAAACAATGATGAATTACGAAATGCTTTCTGCTTGAGATAGAGAGTTAAGAGAAAGATGACTGCTCCTACCATTCCTGGTCACCATTGTTCTGAAACTCCTATCCAATACACTGAAGGAAGGGTGAAAGAAAAGTTAGCCAAGAGAAATACATCTTTGTTCACAGACACATGAGAGTATCTGGAGAAAAATCTGAAAGAATCAATAAATGAGGTTTAAAAATAAGCTAAACTCATCTCTAATGAAGAAAGTCACGTTAACAATAACTCCTAGGTAATGGTAAGAAGTAGTTTGTGCAAGGAATATGTAAGAATACTCCACTTCTTGATCCCAGTGCTATCTAGACTGATATGTTTCCTTTTTGAAAAATTTACTGAGCTAATACAGTTAGGTTTTTATGTACTTTTCTTTATGTATGTGAAACTACAAATGTTTACATTAAATGTCATAGGTAATATTCATTGAGGCATGGAAACAACCACATTTCAAGCACTGTACCATTTAATATTCAAAACAATTTCATAAGGCAGATTCTGTTTTTAACTTCATTTTACAAATAAAGAAATAAGTTCTTGAAAGCTGATGAAATAATCCAAGTATGTGTGATACAAAGAGTCAAGGAATTTCAACCCAGATCCTTCTGTTTGACAAATGCATTTTCTTTTATCACTAAATGTAATGCTTTCATTGCTTCTTAGGTCAATGGTTTTTTGTTTTTGTTTTTTTTTTCAAACTCTCTCAACAATTCTGTTCAAGATTTGGAGCAACAAAAACAGGCTAAAGTATAATTTTAAATGATTGTGAATTCACAACAGCCATGACCTCAAATGATTACCCGCCTGAAAAACCTATGCTTAGGGAGATAATGTTGAGTGCACACTGCATTTGACTTACATTCGCACAAGATTGACTCAACCTGCCAAATGTTTAAAAATCAAAGCCTGACTTATGGCCCAAACATATATTAAATCATGCACACAAATGATTCATAACAAAAGCTAATCCACCTGCCGTGTGCTGGCAGCCATGAACAAGTCACGGTTACACCTAAATCTGAAGAACTCTTCTGCTCATATATTGTTAATGATGCGATTACAAAAGCATCAAAGCACAGGAGATAAATGAGTGTCCATAAAGTATAAGACATATTCTCTGGTAAGACTCAAAGTGATTGCAAGAAATTAGATCATGATGCTACTTTTTTCTATTCCATCTTCTTTTTTCAATCTCCCAGCAGAAGTTGATATAAGAAGAGAAAATATTTGAGGTCGATACACCAGGCAGTAAAACCTTCCCACTTCTGTGCAGATGGAAGCTAGCTTTATCTGGTTCATATGTTCTAAGTACATCTTAAAATAAAAACTGGAGGCTGATCTGCACCAAGAAAAACTGTGCATAAAACTGAAGAAGCAAGGAATTTAAATTTCCAATATGTCCCTGCAATTTTTTAATTTTCAAAGGGATAATAATGCTGCCATTTTCACTTCATCTGATTCCTTTTGAAATCCACACATATTTCAAATATTACATCTGACCTAATTATTGCAAGGATGCTGAAGTCACTTTAAAAAAAATCAATTACAATACCCAGTATGTTTTGTTTCTACTTACAAATTCATTATTTGAATTTGCTGTCAGAATTCATAGTAATAGAGTTTCCAATTTTAACACATGTATGACATCTGCTATTTTCTCTTGGAAGTGAAGTCCTTGAAGTACTTTGGCAAACTTTGTTAAGAAAATATACAGTAACCATTTTAACATCATCCAACTTAACTGTACATCATCCTACATAACTGTACATAACTGGACAGTGCTTATCTAACAATTATCTTTATATCTTTATTGAGTTTTAAAATCATATGCTACTCTTAACAACATAATCAATTTTTTCCCTAAGAAAAACAGAGAAACCAAGCACTACATTTTAGTGAACTGTTCTATTAAAGGATTAGGTCCTTTGTTTACTATTTTACAACTCGTGGGCATGTTTTCCATTTTAGAAAAAAAAAAAATTAAAGGGAAGGATAAGCTGAAAATAATGTTGTCTTTGTCTCAGTCTATTATTTCAATCCCTGATGAACCCAAATTCCATGAATGTAGGGACCATGAAGGCCTTATTCACAAATTGACTCTCAGATTCTATCTAGCATGACACTTACTGCATAGTGTGTTGCTTAGGAAATTTCCATGGAAAGGATGAGTGCATTTGTCATACAAGGTCACCTTTGATATCCAGGAACAAAGGAACAGAAGATTGCATTTTGGTCAAGAGTCTTCAAGATCCCACCGAGGTTTGATGAGTTCCTAGGAAGACTCCCAGGACTCAACTGTACTCTCAGCTATGATTTATTACAGCAAAGGGCCACAGAGCACAATCAGCCATGCATTCAGGATATTAGGAAAATGAACACAAGCTTCCAAGAACCGGCTCCCAATGGAGTCATGAAGACATGCTCAATTCTCCAGCAGATGTGACAACATATATGAAACACTGTCTCCCAGGGAAGCCCACTGGACTCAGAGTTTTACTGAGGGCTTGTCACATATGCACCTGCTGCCTAGCCCATACCAAAATTGAAGACTCCTTAGAGTTGGACTGTGAAGAAGGCTGAGTACCGAAGAATTGATGCGTTTGAACTGTAGTGTTGGAGAAGACTCTTGAGAGTCCCTTGGACTGCAAGGAGATCCAACCAGTCCATTCTGAAGGAGATCAGCCCTGGGATTTCTTTGGAAGGAATGATGCTGAAGCTGAAACTCCAGTACTTTGGCCACCTCATGCAAAGAGTTGACTCACTGGAAAAGACTCTGATGCTGGGAGGGATTGGGGGCAGGAGGAGAAGGGAATGACAGAGGATGAGATGGCTGGATGGCATCACTGACTCGATGGACGTGAGTCTGAGTGAACTCTGGGAGTTGGTGATGGACAGGGAGGCCTGGCTGCTGTGATTCATGGGGTCGCAAAGACTCGGACATGACTGAGCGACTGAACTGAACTGAACTGAACTGAAGGAAAATAGATATTCAGCATATATCATACTGTTTGCATCAACAGTTTAGGCACAGTGAGTCATTGTTATCTCTAGGCATAGTGGGAACACTTTTAAAATCTGGGTTCGTAGACGCCATCCAAGGGTTTACAACAGAAGTGGCCCTCTTGATGGATAGGGTCTCAGGACTATTATGTTAGTTTTCTACAGAAGACTCGTTTCAGCTTCTCAGGTAAACACAGTGCTGCTCACCTTTTCTATCTGATTCCCCTCTTCCATTTTAACACAGTCCTGTGGGGAATGCCATTTACCCAGTATCATTGATTGTTAGCATATGTAGTAACATAACTAATAATATGCACTTTTTTTAGTGGAAGTTGTGATGAGAAACATATTAGATAATACAAAACAAACATAAAAAAGTCAATGGCCTTATTGGACTTATGTACTATTATGAGTTATTTGACGTGTCCACGAAGGGGTCGTTTTTCTGATATGACTCATTGTAAAAGGCAGAGATATTGTTTTATTAGTATTTTGTTCCTTGGAGCACTTCGACTTTCTATAAATTATCAATGCCACAAATATTTGTTGAATGAATTAATAAATTTATGAACACATATTTACATATGTTCTTTGAAAGATAAATTTTGCTATTGGCTGCAATTTTTTACTCAAAATTATTTTTAAAATACTGCTTTGCTGCCTCCTATGTTATCTGTTCTGTTTAAGGACATAGACTTTTTTACTTAATGAATTAATAAAATCAGTCTTAGCTTCAAATGGAAAATGCCTGTGTTTAAGAAAGGAGTGAGAATTAGAAAATTACTGTCTTCTGATGGGAAGACAGGGTGATTATGGTAAGTTACCTTAATGACACCAATACTTCATGTTTTTAAGGACATGCCTTTGCACATAACTGTGCACGTCCTCCCAAAAAGAGGATGAGTATATTGCTCAACCCATTGAATCTGGATTTGACCCCTGACTTTGAAGCACAGCTTGTCATGATGTAACCAGAAGCTTGAAAATTCTTTGTGAGACTGGGTTTCTGCTCTCGTAGTTCTATCATGGCCAAGAGAAGGATGTGCCTGGGCTGGCCCACTGCTCCAAGGGAAGGGATGGGAGACATGAAGCCAAAATGAGTGTTCCCATCCAAGCCCCATCTGCAGCAGTTGGCCTCATGCCAGCTCTCACATATCTGAGTGAACCACACCAAGACCAGCACTGATACAGGAGAAATCAATGTTTATTTTTGTATGCCACCTGACTGTTAATGAAAGTCATATAAAAAGTCATGGAGGCAAATTATAGGGGACCATTTGCCAAGTCACTGTGAGGAGCGTTTGTAACAATTCAAAGCACTTATAGCTGACTGGAAGCAGATGCCAGGCACATCCTGGAAATGGCATTTAAAGTCTCAAAGGATTTTTTTGCATCAGTTAAAACCAAACATAAGACATATTTTGTAAGGGCCGTTTTAAGATATAACTTGAGTCATTCTAAGTTATATTAAGTTATATATTAAGTCATTATAAGTTATAACATCAAAAGTTCATTTGATATCATTTTATATTCACAGTCTTTGGAAATCTAGACTCCCTGGTTATACTCTATCAATTAAATTTTATTTAAATCTTAGACCAGTTTCAGTGTAGAACAGAATGGCATGGCAGAGTGAACAGTGAACAGCAAGGGTGGTAAGTGGTTGTCAAACTATTCTCAGATTGGCACTGAGTTCACCAACCGGAGGGTGAAAAATAGGAGAAAAGATAAAAGTCAAACACAAGACAGAGGGAAAAGGAAGCAGAAACTCTCCTGTTATGGCCATGAAATCTTGAATTTCCAAAGGGCTTGACTGGTTTACACACACCCACCAACTCACAAGAATAAGGCAACCTGCTCCAGCAGGTATTTTCTTTCAGATCCTAAATTCAATTAGGTCAAGTTCTATCTGATTATGTGAGGATTAGTCACTATCTACTATAACAACTTAATCCCCAAATGTCAATGGCTTAAAACAGCAAATGTTGATTTGTTTATCTAATAGTCCAATATGGGAGCCTTCTGTCCTTGTCAATCTTCAAACACCCAAACTTTGTCTTTCTTGTGGTTGCATACTTTCAGGGCCTGAGAGCCCTCTGCAACTAGCTAATGCCAAGGAAATAAAGAAGAAAGCATACATGCTTCTTTAAAGGATCAGAAGTCACACTTGCTCTGATTTTCCATTGGCAAGAACTAGTCACATGGAAACACAGAGGTGAGGATGTGTAGTTTCAGGCTATATGGCAGCCTAGCAGAAATGTCACGTGACAGAAGTGGGAGGGCACATTTTAAGGGAAGTAGCCATCCCTGCCCTGCTGATACAGTTGTGCTTTGCCCAGAGAGACCAGCACAAGCCTCCAACATAGCAAATGCTCAATACATATTGGTAGAATAATTGAATTAGTGAATGATACAAACACATGTGCCCATTTTTGTCTTGTAATGTTGATACAGATGTTATTATTGCCTTTACTTGTTTTCATTGAGTAACTGCTCTAGGCTAATGGCTAAGCTCATTAACTCATTTTTTAAAATAAACATATCAATATCCTCCTCTTTCGCTAAGTGTTGAGATCAAAACTCAAGCCTAAGTCTGACTCTACAACTGAAAATTTCAGAGGCATTTAGTGACTCTTTCACAGTTTTAACTCAATCACATGATCTGTAATTTAACATTTTCCATGTATAAGAATCTGTACCAGTTACTGCAGGCTCTTGGAGGACACAATCTCAGTCTTTAATTATTTTTTTCCTTGTACCCCCACCTTCCTCACAGCTAGCATACATTTCACCTTATAGCAATTTATATTGAAACACAGGAAAATAAAAAGTTGAATAATTTGTTTCATGCTGCAAATTGAGTCTATTTTAGTACATCCGAGGTATGTATAACAGTGTGTGTATATATATATATATAATAGTATATATGCATATACATAACAGTAAGCATACTATGCGTGTGTGTAAATATAAATGTGTGTGTCTGTGTCATATATGTATATATAACAATAAGTAAATACTGTTAAACCAAATCAGATTGTCACCAATTTTCCTCCTCTACAGTCTGGTTTCAAATTAAGGTTTGAAAAAATAAAGAGAAAATATAAAATCAGATAAGATTCCAGTTCTGTTTTTTTTAAAAAGAAACAGATTGAATTGTTCCAGGGTTATAAACCAAAAATGAACCATTAATTTAGAGCCATCTTAATTATGATCTGAAGATATACCTTAAAGATCAAAACCATAGTTTTTGATTGAATCCATCACTAATAAATTGTGCACTTTATTCTGAGCTCCAGGATTGAGAAGAGCAGAGCAAACAGTGAAAAGATTGAGAAACATAACATCCCTATAGAATTATTTTGATAAAAGTAAAAGTGGTGATAAATTATTATTTTTTATTGCATTAAAAGTATTTATTTCAAACATCTAAAGATTTTTTTTTTAAATGTTGAGGTTAGTGAACAGATTTTCCTATCATTTAGTAGAAGCTAGATAAATTATGAGGAGAAGGCAATGGCAACCCACTCCAGTACTCTTGCCTGGAAAACCCCATGGACAGAGGAGCCTGGTGGGCTGCAGTCCATGGGGTCCCTAAGAGTTGGACACACTGAATGACTTCCCTTTCACTTTTCACTTTCCTGCATTGGAGAAGGAAATGGCAACCCACTCCAGTGTTCTTGCCTGGAGAATCCCAGGGACGGCGTATCCTGGTGGGCTGCCATCTATGGGGTCGCACAGAGTTGGACACAAGTGAAGCAACTTAGCAGCAGCAGCAGACAAATTATGAAGGCCTTATTTTGTGACTGGAGAAATACAAAGTAAATAGCCAAACAATGAAAATTCAGTACTAAATTCTTTGTGAGATCACATTTGTGTAGATATATTCCTTTACCGGTGACAGTTTAAACCAACTTATCCCAAAATTTTTGGGCTAGCAATTTACTAGCATTCAGTTTTGCCAACTGTTTTTACACGAATTATTCTATCTTTTAAATAAGCAAGTAGCTACCTTCATATAAAAACTGAATAAAAATAAAATCTATGATTTATGTTGTTTGTATCAGAGGAAAATTGTATTAGCTACCACATCAGGCAAACCTACAAAACGCAGTGGCTTCTACATCCCTTTGTCTCTGACATAAAGTCTACTGAGGGTTGGATGGCCTTCTTCCATCTTACATATATGCTGTCTGTGGCTTCTGAGGCTGCAAAGACAGGGAAGAAGAGAGGCAGGCAGCACATCTCCTAACTGTCTTGGCTCCTAGACACATGTGTCTTCTGACTGTAGCCCATTGACCAGAAGTAGTCCTGTGACCTTGACCTACTACAAGGCAGACTGGGAAATAGAGAGACACATGGGATTATTTGATGTCCACTGTGTCTGCTACATTTACAGTAAAAACAAGCATACAACTTTCCTGAGAGCTGGTCCAGACTTTTTTCCATGGATCTTAATGCTCCAGCAAACTGCACTTACTGAGCTCTTTTTTAGTTGCGTTCATCACAGCTATCATTCACATAAAAAGATATTTCTGGTAGAATTGTAGTGGCAGACACTATCATAACATTCTCAGTCTTGTAACTCTGATTTTGAATTTCTGCATGTTGACCTAGGGGATTTATTTGACAAGCTTCAAATGATTCATAGCTGAAACCAGGTTACCTGAAACTTGATTTAGTAGGCCTGTAGAGTAGTAGAAGTAGGCATGCATAGTAGCAGGCATGGGTATGATTTAGTAGGGTCCTTCTCGTAAAGAAAATTATTTTTTTCTCATTGGATATGAATTCTGTTTCTCAGATTCTTTAACAAAACCAAAGTATCTTGCACCAAAATCTTTCTGCATGTATATGTAAAAACTGCAGCATTATTTTTAAGCATGAAAACCAACACAGAATAAAAATAACATAGCCAGCTAGTTTTCTTTCCTTTGATAACATGGATCATGTAAAAAGTGTTATAGTAAAATGAGGAAAATAATTTTTCAACAGCGTCAAAAGTTTTTAAAATTAATGCCATGCAAGTTAGAATGGTATTTTCTTGTCCTGTTTCTAAGAAAATTGTGATGTACCATATTTCATAATAATTTAAATTTATTATTCATCAATATCTCAAGTATTTTGTAAGCAAATTATTATTTTAGCAAAGCAAACAGATTTCTTCCAACTCTGCTCACATTGATTAGCAAAGATGTGCCTAAGGGAGTTTTGAAACTCTTCCAAGTGTTCTTGTATGTTAACGGCTTTTCATTATGATGAAACACAGCCTATTGTTCATATGGACTAGTGGACAAGAGAGGTTATTTTAACTTACATTATGAGATATGGAGAAAATCTTGTCATCATTCACCTATAGCAGATGATTGCAAGCACTCCTTATTGTGAAATAATTTAATCAGGAATTTCATCAGAATGATATTACACTGTACCTTAACTAATGCTTGTTTTCCCTGAATTTGAAATACCAGATGATAATATTAATAGTCACAGAATGACCTCAAAAATAATTCTGTTTGTATGCTATTTGAAGTCTGTATTCCCTAGACTCTAGGGAGAGGCTTTAGGAATTCTGATGTCTTGTGTTTTGTTTATGCCTAAAAGGGGGTTCTGTCTGTCTCGTTTAAGCAAGCTAGAAAATGAGCAGAATTTCTTTTTTTTTTTTAAGACATTTGAAATAGTCCATGAGTGCAAGTGGCACTCAGCATGGAGAATCCTCCCTCCTTTGAAGTCCTAAATATTTAGGTGAGCTTTTAGCATGAATTGGCTGCAAAAAAGTATAACAGTGAGTTTTTAAAAAAAAAAAAATTGTAAAGGAAGTTGTGGGTAAAGTTGAATCATACATGCAGTGTATTTATACAAAATAAAGAATGAAAAGCATGAGAAAGTGAAGGAGAAAAGCATTTTAGTTAGAATCAGTAATCATTTACATTCTTTCTACTCAGTAAATCATGTGCTAAAATTGTTATAAGATTAAAGAAATGAAAATGCTCGTTCCTGACCTTACATTTCAGTGACTTCTAAGAATGTGAGCATCTCCCTACCTTAACAATGATTCTAACGAAGAAGGTTAAGTATTTGCATACAATATTTCTCCTAAACATCTATTATCATCTCATCTATTCCTCAACCAACAAAATAGCACCAAAGGAAGAACTTATCGTGTTGGCCCTACTGGGAAATAATATGCCCGTACACTATACTTTATGGGAAATTGAATGGATTTTCAATTTTAGCAATGTGTACTTTTATACTTTATCATCTAATTTGAGACTTTGAGCATCTGAGAAGTTTTAATTATCATAATCAGATCCATGAATCTGGGATTTCTTTGGAAGGAATGATGCTAAAGCTGAAACTCCAGTACTTTGGCCACCTCATGCGAAGAGTTGACTCATTGGAAAAGACTCTGATGCTGGGAGGGATTGGGGGCAGGAGGAGAAGGGGACGACAGAGGATGAGATGGCTGGATGGCATCACTGACTCGATGGACGTGAGTCTGAGTGAACTCCAGGAGATGGTGATGGACAGGGAGGCCTGGTGTGCTGCGATTCATGGGGTCGCAAAGAGTTGGACACGACTGAGCGACTGAACTGAATTGAATCAGATCCATAGCAATAGCCATCAGATTCATCCATTCCCTCCAGGGCTGTGGGGAGAGAGGGTTGTGGGGGAAGGGTAAAAGTATTTTCTGGGTAGCTGGCATTTCTGAGGCTTTCTCTGGAGGAAAATGACCAACGTTCAAACTCCGTATCTTACACTTACTCCTTGAAAGTTGAAACTGGCTAACATTTTCTGTGGCTGATCCTTTCTGTTGTAACTCCTCAAATCTGCTGTAGCACAAAAGCAGCCATCAGCAATGCATACATGGATGGGTGGGGTTGTGTTTCAGTAAAGCTTTATCACAAAAATAGGCAGCTGACCAGATTTGGCCTGAGGGCTGCAGCTTTTCAACCTCTGGTAAAGACAGGCTCCTGAAGGGGACACAAGACCCAGAAGCAACTATTGCCTCTGGGGAAAATAAATTAGATATATGAAGTTCAAGAAACAGAGATTTACTTTCTATTGTATCAGTTCAGTTCAGTTGCTGAGTCCTGTCCGACTCTTTGCGACCCCATGAATCGCAGCATGCCAGGCCTCCCTGTCCATCACCAACTCCCGGAGTTCACTCAGATTCAAGTCCATCGAGTCGGTGATGCCATCCAACCATCTCATCCTCTGTCGTCCCCTTCTCCTCCTGCCCCCAATCCCTCCCAGCATCAAAGTCTTTTCCAATGAGTCAACTCTTCGCATGAGGTGGCCAAAGTACTGGAGTTTCAGCTTTAGCATCAATCCTTCCAAAGTAATCCCAGGGCTGATCTCCTTCAGAATGGACTGGTTGGATCTCCTTGCAGTCCAAGGGAATCTCAAGAGTCTTCTCCAACACCACAGTTCAAAAGCATCAATTCTTCAGTGCTCAAGCTTCTTCACAGTCCAACTCTCACATCCATACATGATCACAGGAAAAACCATAGCCTTGACTAGACGGACCTCAGTTGGCAAAGTGTCTCTGCTTTTGAATATGCTAACTAGGTTGGTCATAACTTTTCTTCCAAGGAGTAAGCGTCTTTTAATTTCATGGCTGCAGTCACCATCTGCAGTGATTTGGGAGCCCCCCAAAATAAAGTCTGACACTGTTTCCACTGTTTCCCCATCTATTTCCCATGAAGTGATGGGACCTGATGCCATGATCTTCATTTTCTGAATGTTGAGCTTTAAGCCAACTTTTTCACTCTCCTCTTTCACTTGCATCAAGAGGCTTTTTAGTTCCTCTTCACTTTCTGCCATAAGGGTGGTGTCATCTGCATATCTGAGGTTATTGATATTTCTCCCAGCAATCTTGATTCCAGCTTGTGTTTCTTCCAGTCCAGCGTTTCTCATGATGTGCTCTGCATATAAGTTAAATAAGCAGGGTGACAATATACAGCCTTAACATACTCCTTTTTCTATTTGGAACCAGTCTGTTGTTCCATGTCCAGTTCTAACTGCTGCTTCCTGACCTGCATAGAGATTTCTCAAGAGGCAGGTCAGGTGGTCTGGTGTTCCCGTCTCTCTCAGAATTTTCCATAGTTTATTGTGATCCACCCAGTCAAAGGCTTTGGCATAGTCAAGAAAGCAGAAATAGATGATTTTCTGGAACTCTCTTGCTTTTTCCATGATCCAGGGGATGTTGGCAGTTTGATCTCTGGTTCCTCTGCCTTTTCTAAAACCAGCTTGAACATCAGGAAGTTCACGGTTCACGTATTGCTGAAGCCTGGCTTGGAGAATTTTGAGCATTACTTTACTAGCGTGTGAGATGAGTGCAATTGTGCTGTAGTTTGAGCATTCTTTGGCATTGCCTTTCTTTGGGATTGGAATGAAAACTGACCTTTTCCAGTCCTATGGCCACTGCTGAGTTTTCCAAATTTGTTGGCATATTGAGTGCAGCACTTTCACAGCATCACCTTTCAGGATTTGAAATAGCTCAACTGGAATTCCATCAACTCCACTAGCTTTGTTTGTAGTGATGCTTTCTAAGGCCCATTTGACTTTACATTCCAGGATGTCTGGCTCTAGATTAGTGATCACACCATCGTGATTATCCAGGTCATGAAGATCTTTTTTGTACAGTTCTCCTGTGTATTCTTGCTGCCTCTTCTTAATATCTTCTGCTTCTGTTAGGTCCATACCATTTCTGTCCTTTATCGAGCCATCTTTGGATGAAATGTTCCCTTAGTATCTCTAATTTCCTTGAAGAGATCTCTAGTCTTTCTCATTCTGTTGATTTCCTCTATTTCTTAGGATTGATCTCTGAAGAAGGCTTTCTTATCTCTTCTTGCTATTCTTTGGAACTCTGCATTCAGATGCTTATATCTTTCCTTTTCTCCTTGGCTTTTCGCTTCTCTTCTTTTCACAGCTATTTGTAAGGCCTCCCCAGACAGCCATTTTGCTTTTTTGCATTTCTTTTCCATGGGGATGGTCTTGATCCCTGTCTCCTGTACAATGTCACAAACTTCATTCCATAGTTCATCAGGCACTCTAGCTATCAGATCTAGGCCCTTAAATCTATTTCTCACTTTCACTGTATAATCATAAGGGATTTGATTTAGGTCATACCTGAATGGTCTAGTGGTTTTCCCTACTTTCTTCAATTTCAGTCTGAATTTGGTAATAAGGAGTTCATGATCTGAGCCACAGTCAGCTCTCGGTCTTGTTTTTGCTGACTGTATAAAGCCTCTCCATCTTTGGCTGCAAAGAATATAATCAATCTGATTTCGGTATTGACCATCTGGTGATATTCATGTGTAGGGTCTTCTCTTGTGTTGTGGGAAGAGGGTGTTTTCTATGACCAGTGCATTTTCTTGGCAAAACTCTATTAGTCTTTGCCCTGCTTCATTCCACATTCCAAGGCCAAATTTGCCTGTTACTCCAGGTGTTTCTTGACTTCCTACTTTTGCATTCCAGTCCCCTATAATGAAAAGGACATCTTTTTTGGGTGTTACTTCTAAAAGTTCTTGTAGGTCTTCATAGAACCGTTCAACTTCAGCTTCTTCAGCATTACTTGTTGGGGCATAGACTTGGATTACCGTGATATTGAATGGTTTGCCTTGGAGACCAACAGAGATCATTCTGTCATTTTTGAGACTGCATCCAAGTACTGCATTTCGGACTCTTTTGTTGACCATTATGGCTACTCCATTTCTTCTGAGGGATTCCTGCCTGCACTAGTAGATATAATGGTCATCTGAGTTAAATTCACCCATTCCTGTCCATTTTAGTTCACTGATTCCTAGAATGTCGACATTCACTCTTGCCATCTCTTGTTTGACCACTTCCAATTTGCCTTGATTCATGGACCTGACATTCCAGGTTCCTATGCAATATTGCTCTTTACAGCATCGGACCTTGCTTCTATCACCAGTCACATCCACAGCTGGGTATTGTTTTTGCTTTGGCTCCATCCCTTCATTCTTTCTGGAGTTATTTCTCCACTGATCTCCAGTAGCATATTGGGCACCTATTGACCTGGGAAGTTCCTCTTTCAGTATCCTATCATTTTGCCTTTTCATACTGTTCATGGGGTTCTCAAGGCAAGAATACTGAAGTGGTTTGCCATTCCCTTCTCCAGTGGACCACATTCTGTCAGACCTCTCCAACATGACCCACCCGTCTTGGGTTGCCCCACGGGCATGGCTTAGTTTCATTGATTTAGACAAGGCTGTGGTCCTAGTGTGATTAGATTGACTAGTTTTACTTTCTATAATCTTGAATTCTGTACAAAACACCACATTAAATCCATAGTTGAATTTACCTGTGGAAATAATCATTATTCTGATGTATTAATAGCAATCAACTTGCCAAGACATCCACTTTATCATCTATGTAAAGAGGATATTTTATCTCCTCTCCTTCTTCAATAGGGCCATGGTAAAAAGGAAATCAAATACTGGATGTAAAGGTGTTGTATAAAAACCTAAAGTACCACCTAAATGTTCAGGGCTATTTTCATTATTTTATAACTGAAACTTTGGGGAAGTATGAACAGCTTAGCAGTTAAGATCTCATGCATCAGAGTCAGACTGTTAAAGATCAACCAGAATATTTTCAGTTTCCTTTTCCTTTCACCCTTTAATGTGCTCAGACAGAAACAAATCCCATATTAGTACTAGGCTTCAAGTAATTTAGAAGGCAAATATGGTGTATTAAAAATTAGTATATGGAAATCAAGTTCTATCTGGAACTCACACTTTTAATAATTCATAGTTATTGTTTTCTTAATCTACTAATATACTAGGAAAAACTGAGATAAGAAATATGATTTCCTTTTATCCTTTTTTTTTTTGTTTTTACTTTCCAACTCATTTCCGGATTTAACTCTGGACCCTGTCCTTTTGACATTTACCATCTCTGTTAAATATCATTCAATTGGAATTGATGAGGATCAGAATAATGACCTTAAGTGCAACAGAATCCTCAAACACTAAGTAAAATTTAATTAGATCATGTAAACATGATCCAAAAAGAAAATAGAAACATCTGTTTTAAAATCACCTTCAACAATAAATCTTAACATTAAAAGAAACTTCATGTTAAGCAAGTTAAACTAAACAATCTGTTTTCATTAAATATAAATTGAGATTTATTGAAGGTAAATACAAAAGATTTTTGTATTACATCCTCCCAAGCTTTATAATTGCTGAAATAGTTAAGTAAGAGATGGAAAGATTTTAAGAGATAAGAAGAAAGATAAACAAATCAACATGATGAAATAAAGTACTCACTATTTATAAAAAAAAAAAAATTTAAGCACAGTGATTAGTAATTGGTAAAATGGACACTTATCATGACATTTGAACCATCTAGCAAGACTGAAAAATTCCTCACTCTTTTAAAGATCCTTGAGCTACAGAATCCACAAAGTAATGAAAGCTGGAGATGAGATGTGAAGTCTTTTGGGTATTTTTCCAACAACAAATCCAATATTGAAGTGGAAGATGCCATATGTGTCATTGAGTCTTACACCCTGAGGTAAGGTAGCTATGAGCAAAAACATAAGTATGCATAATTCTGAACTCAAGAAGTAATAAACTGGATGGGGAAATGGATCTTGAGTAGCAAATTCTCTGGGCAGCCAAAGATGAAAGACATTCTTGTTTACAAACAGAGGCACCAGAGCAAAGAACAGCTTCACTGAGGCGAGAGCTAATTAAATCTTGAGGAAATTGTTCCAAGGCATAGAAGATGGAGAGCGAATATCAAAGGGACTAGTTTAAGAGGAGTGCGGAGTGCCCTAAGGATGAAGGAAATAAAGCAAAATGAAAACTTCTTGGAGAAACAAAAAAAAAAAGGAAAACAAAGAGCCATCACTGTGGGCCACATTCTTGCTGAAACAGGTGGTGGTAGAAGTTGTGAATAACACTGCACATTTCGGCTAAGAATTACTAACATCATAATGGAGTCACTGATATTCCAGAAACCAAATACAGTGAGAGTACTCATCTCACAAGGGGCGCAGTCTGCTGAAGTGGTCTTACTAGTCACAGTTGGAGGACAACCTGTAAAGCTCATGCCTGAAGGTAGAATTGTAAGGCTTGAAGCATGGACAACTTGGGGCCTTTCACCAAGCGATTAAAAAAAAAAAATTGCTAATGAAAACTAACAGGGAATGTTTACCTGGAGTGACAAAAGAAACCACAACTGATTAAGAATGTTAAAAACCTAACATATGCCACCAACAGCCCAAAATTCAGAGAAAAGCTTCACAGCATTTAATTCATATCTTGACATAAATCTGACCCTGCACGTTTGGGTCAAGATGTCAGGGAAACTGGCAGTAGAATACCAGGGAGGCATATTCATAATCCAGGATGGTTGGCCATAATTTCCTCACACAGATGCATGGAAGCGACTATGAGCCATGCATTTCATGTAACTTCCCCCACATTCCAAAGTGAAGCTAAGTGTACATCTCAACTACACCTCCTTCAGCAAATTTTATGTATAACTGGCCAAAGTCACTTCACAGGAGAAGAAATGAGATGGAAGGCATTTCAGAGGTGGGCAAAAGTGGTCCTAAACAATTGAAATCACAATGTCCTATTTTTGCAAATTTTATAAGAATACATCATGATCAACCCATAGTGTATACTTTGTTGGACTCTTCCTACAATCTGGCGGGGGGCCGTGTACACAAGGAGCCGTGCAGCTTCGCTCAGCATCACTAGTTTCACAGCAAGTGTGCGTTTGTTCAGCCTCTGTGCTTCTCAACTGCACCCTGGGGCCACACTTTGTCGAGACAAAACTAGTGTGGGCCAGTGTGTGTGACTGCCGAGCAGTAAGGTTTTAATTGCTGAAGTGTCCATTTCAAAGACAGTCCATCTCAATTAAAGGTATAGCCAAGTGTATAACACACTTACTAGCAAATCAGCCAGATAAGGAACTAGGCCACCCACACTCAAATTTCCCCATTTAGGAAGGCCTGAGTGCCCTACATAACTGCCATTTGAGTGATCCCGCTTTTCCCACTTTGTATCCCAATTCTCTCTCTTGCATTTTAAATTAACCAATAAAGAGTGAACCCACAAAATATGAGGCACCCCATTGTTAGACCCCAATAAAGAGACAGAACCCCAGGCGTGCCTTCTTTCTCTTTTTCACTCCCTCTCTCCCTCTTCCCCACCATACCCTCCCAACCCGCAACCACACTGTGTGACCCTCAGGCATCTCCTGTACCCTCCAGGACTTAGGGACAGATTGCGAGTTAAGGACTGCTGTGTACACACTGTTATACTTAAAATACATAACCAACAAGGACCCATATAGTAAGAATCATAAGGGCTGGTCCAGCCACAACCGTGGCTCCTGTTGGGAAATGTGTGTGGGCCTCACGCCCAATAGCAGGGTCCTAGGTGACGTCTCAGGCTTTCCTAGCCAATAGCATCTCTATCGTAGGCTGCAACTTACACAGACCAGCCACACACTAGATTTTCACAATAATGATGAGCAAGTTGCTACATAATCTGCTTTTAACTACTCTGCTTCCTCTTTATGCTTATAAAGCTTACTGAAAATGAGAACAGTAACAGGTACTTTAAAATATTTAAAGAAAAAATTTTCTTGCTTATATCTTTGAAGATTCCAGACTCTTTCACAGCAAGACTAATGGGACTTCAGTTCCCAAAGATTTAGAATTTCTACGCTAGATAGTATGATCTGCAGGACGCTGTTGGAAAGCTCTCTGCTCAAGAAAAATCAACCCAGGAAGAAGATTAAACTTCTCTCCCAATCATTTTAGAATAAAAGAGAATTAGTCAAGGCTACTTCTCCATTAAAATTCAAATCTCTTCTCCTCTATCAGGGGATTCTCCAGGCAAGAATACTGGAGTGGGTTGCCATTTCCTTCTCCAGGAGATCTTCCCAACTCAGGAATTGAACCCAGGTCTCCTGCACAGCAGGCAGATTCTTTTCTGACTGAGCTATGAGGGAAGCCCTCTTCTCTAGCATAGATGAAGAAATCTGGCCACATTATTATCAATTAGAAAGCTCATCAAGAATCAGTATATTACATCAGAGAGTTATCAACCATGTATTTGAGAGATTACCCAGGAAAATTGTGTTCTGAAGTTCTGAGTCAACACAGAGGAAATGAATATAGATGGAAGAAAATGCTTTCTTCCAAGAACTCTGCTTCTAGAGGACAAACCATCAATAGACTTTCAGTATGGGGTGGACACCGAAAGCATATGGGCAGCTAGAATTCTTGAAGAGGTAAGAAAAATGGAGAAGGAAGAGGCAATGCTGAAGTTAGATAAATTTTTGTTGTATAGTTTTGCCAGTGGCCTGCTTTGCCCTTAGCTCCTAACCATGGTCAAAACTACACATTTAATGCCATACAGTCAAAGCCATGAGTATAACTGGAGAGCATTCATGTGTACTTAGTCATGTCTGACTCTTTATGACCCCATGGACTTAGCCTGCAAGTCTTCTCTGTCCATGGGACTCTCCAGGCAAGACTACTGGAGGGGGTTGCCATTTCCTTCTCCAGGGGATCTTCCCAACCCAGGGATCAAACTCATGTCCCCTGTGTCTCCTACCTTGGCAGCCGGAGTCCTTGCCATTGGGAAGCCCATAATTGGAGAGGGCTGTAATCAGAGTAAATTACAGTGAGTGAGCAGATGACTCCTTTACATGCCAGGAACTTTAATTAGGGGAGGTTTGATAGGGGACCAATTCAGAGCCCAGTCTTAAGCCAGCATGGAATTACAAACACCATCCTTGGTTTGCCAGATGATGTAATATGAGTGGCCATTCCTATTGACTTTCATTTTGCTTTTTTATTTATCTTAATGTAGTGAAGAAAAAATTATATCTAACTAGTAAGTTTACAGAAATGATGCTTTCTTTATATATTAATCACTTAAGAAAAAGTGGATCAACTCAATAATATTTTTTACGTAGATGATACTTGAATCTGATAAGAATTATCAAGGTGGAATAGAAATAATGACACCAGGAAAAACTGTCATATATATGCCTCTCCTTTCTTAGGAGTGTCGAGAAGAAGCCATTTTTCAAATGATGAAAAGAGACATAATACCTGTTGTATTAAGGTGCCCATATCTCATATTTCTAAACTTTAATCAAATAGCAGTGGAGACAGAAAACTCAAAATATACCTAAGTTTGTTAGGTTTAAATCTGAGCAGGGATCATCCCTTTTTCCCAATGAGGAGCTTGAGGTCTGGAGTAAGTAAGTAGCTTAATTTCAAAAGTGCAAAGAACCGAGCTAAAGTTGAACACAGGTCTGCTACTTCCAAACTGTGTTCAAGATGATATGTTGGAAAATAACTGATGTCAGAGAATCAGTATGAGCAGGAAAATGGTAAAGATCTCAGGTATAATTCAGAATATTTACTTCATCAGCTATTTCTAACTTTCTAAAAGTACATTCTCCTAGAAGAGAAACGTGAACATCAAATCTGCAGTCAGGATATTCAACCAGAAAAATAAGAATGATGCACGCAAGAAAACTCTGTGTGGACATGTACATTAGGCACAAATGCCTATACTTCCAATATATGCATATGTGATAGGGTAGTTTATTGATAAAAATCAACAGTATATTATGCCATAAGAATGAGAGATCTGAAACCTTATCTTCTGGCCTCAAAACCTTTACCTGCTATGTGACTTGGGGCAAGTTTTTCAACTTCTCTAACCTTCAATTTCCTCAAAACAGGGCTAGTGATAGTAGCGGTACAGTTTCTGTGAAGATTAGACAAGGTAAGAGCCTCCCCCAAAGAAGGATTCCACACATATATGCAGAGATTCTGAAAGGTAATTCCTGCCATATGCAGGGCAGTAGCCAAGAGCTGAAGCATCAATACAAACTAAAGATCCCAACAAGGTAACAAACTGGCTTAATTAAAAACCACAAATACTGACTTCTCTTTACTGTGTTTTCTAGCAAGACAGCTCAAAATATTAGATTGCCTATTTCAATACCAGACATCAGGCAACCTTCCAGGCACTAACTCTGCATGTTATTTCTGATTGCATCTATACATACACAGTGTCACAGGGGATGTTTACCAGAGATTTCTTCCCAGATCCATCCCACTCCTGGCAAGCGCAGTCAGTTAGTGGGCACCCTCCCCCCCTTAATCTCTCTCAATAAGTACGGTCTTGGAGGTTTTTATCCCAGGAACACATATACCAAGGCTAAACCAATCACATTCCACCAACCACATGAGCTACATTTGCCCAATAGCAACTCTCAAGATTTTGCAGAGCTAGCTGACAAGATTCTAGCTGTTCCCACTGGATATGAACCCAAGGGGCTGTGAGAATGGAGTTCCTGCAACCAACTGTCCACTAAAGTAAAGAGGCTGGCATTAGAGGAAGAAGTTAGCATGTGGGCAGCAGAGCAAACACCTAGGGATAGACAGTTCTGTGGGAACAATTTGATGCCTGAAGGCAAAGCTAACACTGGACTTTTTAAATTCAAAAGCCAGTGGTTCTCTTTTTTATTAATACAAAATAAACCCAGAGTGACATAAAATTATTACTAGATAGAAAGATGCTAACAGAAATAGCCAATGCTCATGTACTTGTGAGAAAATTCTATGTAGTTCATAGAGTAATGCGGATTCATTGCTTCTCAATTTGTGATTGTATAAAGTTACTGCTGTTGTAATCACATCTTTGGTTCCCATATTGTGTTGACCACATTTCTTAAACCGAATTTTGGCATGTGTACTCTGAGAACCATGTGCAGCAGGGCCACATGGAGTGTGGGCAAACAGTAGACATTCCTGGGTTCAAGGCTGGATGTGTTAAAATTTCTAGGGAAAATGGTGAGGCCAGATAATCTGCATTTTTCTTAGAGAGTTGGCACTGGTCACACACAGAAGTGTATGAGGACCTACTTCCTTCATGGTTACTAAGCCTGCAGAGTATACGGAGAGTGTGGGTTTGTGGTACGGTACTGGACTAATTCTTCACTAGATGTCTTTTGTATTTTTTACCTTACAGTTTCATATTACAGATTCGAAGTGTTGCACTGTGATTTGTTGTGCTCAAATGGTAACATGTGCCATAATTTCTGAAGACACTGGTATCAAAGCAGATTCCCGGGACTTATTCTGGATTCAGTTAAGAATGAATGGAGGGAGCCCTACAAAATCTGTACATTTTTACAAGTTTCCTAGGTAACTCTGATGCATCCTGATATTTAAAAGACATTGAACTGTAAAGATCAAGAAAAAACTGAATTCTAAGCAGAGGAGAAAGACTATTAAATCTGAAAGTTTTGAATTCCCTTTTTACCTGGTCTATCTAGGAGACACATTCACTTTTCTCCACTTGGATTAGGTTTTTCCTTTTTCAGCATGCCACAGCTTCACCTCTGTAGAACTTTGAAGTTCATGGTGATCTCTATATACAGCAATGCAAGCCACTTGCAGGCCCCAGCCAGTTTTTAATTAGGATCATCCCTAAGGGAAAAACTCAGGCAGCCTTATAGACACTGCTGTGCCCACACCTTGTCACTACCCAGCAGGGCTTAATGCTTGATGAATTTTAGGATATTTTAAAGTAGGAAATTGAGCATACAATGAAAATGTAAAAACGCTGCTGCATTCATCAAATAAACTCACTGTGAGCTCTGAATTCCATTTTGTCCCTCAGTTAAAATTGAGTTTGGGTTATGCACATACTTCAGGAATAGGAAAACCATTATTTGCCTCTTTTTCAGATATGGGTTTTGGCATCCCCTTCGAAACAGCTGTAGAAATTGAGCTGCATATAGGCGAGAAGAAATGCAGTTTATGAATTTTTTTTTTTTACAATGGCTTTAGATAGAACTGAGAATGCTTCTATGTTGTAAGATCTTAGGAAGAAGAGGAGAGACTGCATTTATAAAAGTTTTTCATTCTATCAAATAGAGAGAGTTGCCTTAATTTGTTAATTTAGGGGCTTTCCTCAATTTTTTTTCTGCATAAATACAAATTAGACACTTGGAAAGAGAGACTGAGAGAGAAAGAGAGAGAGAGATTTATTTAATCAGTCACCTCCATAACTATTAGGAAGCCAAAAGAAAAACACATTATTTTTTATAAGTGTATCTATTATTTCCTTAATTAAGAAATTTGAAGAGAAAAAATCCTTTAAGGTACTATTTTCATTTGTTTTCATGGAAGTTTTAAAAAGTTAATGCTTACAGATTTTATTATAATAAATGTTTCTCACGTGTCACAATAATAAGACAAAGAGATTTGATCACATTTCCCCCAAAATAGAGGCATTAAAAAAAAATAATAATAAAGGCACCTTCAACACTGTATAGGTCACACAGATTTCCTTAAAACGCACCTCCAAATAAACCCTTGGCAATAAAGCTGCACAGAGCATTTCATTTCCACTTAACCCCAAGAAATAAGCAACCTAGAACACCTGAAGTGCTGTGTCGGTATTTCCCATTCCTAGTCACACAGTGATCTTTCACAGTAAGGTCTGATTCAGCACTCGGCAGAAGCAAGAACCTACTAAGGCTCCTGGGTTCTGTCAATGGCTTATTTGATATATGGAACCATTAAGTGTTTATTCTTATGAGGGACTATTAACCAAAAGAAAATACTGTACACTTGGTTCAACTTTTCACATTGAATCCCATCTTATGTGCGGTATTTGTCAACTGTACCAGGGAGGGTTTGATCAGAATAGGACTGCGATGAGCCATGTATGAGAACAGGACATTATGCAAATGCAAGAGCTAGGGGTTAGATCCATGCAAGGCTATGCTGTCTGCATCTGGTTTTGGGTTTCACTTGTTGCAGATCAGATAGGCTGGCCTCCACAAGGGTAGGCTGGATATGAGGTGTGGTGTCAAGCACAAACAGAAACCGGACAGGATGAACTATAACCCTCCAAGACCAATGACTCTGTTCATTTCATGCCATGTGACATGTGTGTAGCAAGATAATAACAGTGCAAGTGACAGACAATGCTTATCACGGCACTGTTTCCCTGGTGATGAAACAATCTGCTTCAGAATCCTTCTAAACACAGATAACTAGGCAGTCATTTCCAGTTCAGTGGAATTGATTGCAGAGAAGATTGCTAATGTCAACACAGCATTCAATAAAGGGTTGCTCTTTTATAGGATTTTCTTAATCTCTTGATCTCAATCTTCATCGATTTTATGATTTAAAGAGGCTGTGGGGTAATTAATCAAGATTTAAGACATTACTTTTTAAGGGAAAAATGAATTCAAGCTTCAACAACCAAATTATGAATGATATGTTTGATCGATTATCAAGAGAAAATATTTTCTTAGAAGTAGTAATAATAAAACCTGCTCTTATGAAGACTGAAAGTCCCTCATTTGTGTCCAACTCTTTGCAACCCCATGGATTATGCAGCCCATGGAATTCTCCAGGCCAGAATACTAGTGCGGTTAGCCTTTCCCTTCTCCAGATCTTCCCAACTCAGGGATCAAACCCAGGTCTCCTGAATTGCAGGCAGATTTTTTTACCAGCTGAGCCACAAGAGAAGCCCAAGAATACTGTAGTGGGTAACCTATCCATTCTTCAGGGGATCTTCCTGACCCAGGAATTGGACCAGGGTCTCCTGCATTGCAGGTGGATTCTTTACCAACTGAGCTATCTATCTACATTTATTTTTCTTTGTTCTAAACTTAAAATTCTTTGAGTCTATCTGAACTTGCTCAGAAAATTAGCCCCTAGATCTTAACAATGAGACAAAAGTCAAAAGGGGACATGCTTTCAAAATAAAAAACCAGACTGGTTGGAGCTGGCCACTGTCTTCATTCACTGTCTGTGGGAACTCTTCTCAGTTCAGTTCAGTTGCTCAGTCGTGTCCCATTCTTTGTGATCCTATGGACTGAAGCATGCCAGACTTCCTTGTCCATCACCAACTCCCAGAACTTGTTCAAACTCATGTCCATTGAGTCAGTGATGCCATCCAACCATTTCATCCTCTGTCATCCCCTTCTCCTCCTGCCTTCAGTCTTTCCCAGAATAAGGGTCTTTCCCAATGAGTCAGTCCTTTTCATCAGGCGGCCAAAGTATTAGAGCTTCAGCTTCAGCCTTTCTGAAGAATACTCAGGACTGATTTTCTTTAGGATTGACTGGTTGGATCTCCTTGCTGTCCAAGGGACTCTCAAGAGCCTTCTCCAACACCACAGTTCAAAAGCATCAATTCTTTGGCACTCAGCTTTCTTTGTGGTCCATCTCTCACATCCATACATGACTACTGGAAAAATCATGGCTTTGACTATACAGACCTCTTTGCTTTTTAATAGGCTGTCTAGCTTTGTCATAGCTTTTCTTCCAAGGAGCAAGGGTCATTTAATTTCATGGCTGCTGTCACCGTCTTCAATGATTTTGGAGCCCAGGAAAATAAAGGAGAACTCTTCTATAGGTGCTAAATAAAGGGACTGCTTCTATAAGTATTAAATTCATTAATGTCACAGGTGTGTGAACTTTCTTTCTGCTCTTAATCATATTTAGTTCAAATATTCCTTTCCTTAGATTCATTCATTTGATGTTAATTCTGTCTGAATTCCTTTTCTCCATGTGATCTTTCAGTTCTTATTTTCCTCTCAAATCTCTGCATCTGACATCTGTTGTTTCATTAAAAATTCCTCTTTCACCATACAGCATTATTCTTCACCCATTCATATACGTACTGATTGTTCTTCGCTAGAAGCATTCTGCTTTATTCATACTTCTTTCAGAGTTGTAAGAGTCATACTATATTAAGTGCAGAATTGAGCCAGAGTATTACAGCACTTGTTCTGGAATGTACATTTCTATAATAGCCTTGGGCTTCCCTGGTGGCTCAGATGGTAAAGAATCCGTCTGCAATATGGGAGACCTGGGTTTGATCACTGGGTTGAGAAGATCCCCTGGAGAAGGGCATGGCAACCCACTCCAGTATTCTCATCTGGAGAATCCCATGGAAAGAGAAGCCTGGTGGACTACAATCTATGGGGTTGCAGAGAGTCGAATATGACTGAGCAACTAAGCACACACACATAACAGCCTTAGAATTAAAAACAAGTTACTTCTTTTTTTCTATCCATATTATACTGCTTCCTCTTATTGATCTTGTGGGTCAGTTAAACTCCTGAAGGCTTTCCACACAAGGTGTTTTAAATGACAATACCATTTCTATAACTGCAGAGCTAGAATATTTAGACTTGAGAGCATGTCATTATATTTGTCACTTTTACAGTTTACCGGCCTCAAAATATAATGGAATGAATTGGGTCTACAGTGAAATTTTTTACCGAATATACAGTCATTTTAAGCAATCATCACTACCTTTTCTATGTGCTCAGGAGTCAGACTTCCATAATGTTACTTTGGATTTTTCTGACTTGGTAGCAAGTCCACTTGTATACTCAGGACACTATACTCATATTCTTATGAGACTGTAAACCACACAAGAGTTGAAATTTTTTTGCTGCTTTTTTCACTGATGTATCTCTAGCAGTAGGTGCTCACTCAAATCTGTAGAATAACTGAATGAATATAACAGGCACTTCCCATACACTGAATTA
This sequence comes from Oryx dammah, assembly GCF_014754425.2. Classification (NCBI taxonomy): domain Eukaryota; kingdom Metazoa; phylum Chordata; class Mammalia; order Artiodactyla; family Bovidae; genus Oryx; species Oryx dammah. The sequence goes on from NW_024070193.1 coordinate 32,841,217, forward strand.
TTTAATCCATTTAGTAGCCCTAACAGAGGAAGTGATACATTTATTTCTACATTCAGACAGGATATTGACTGGTTGCTGGAAATAAGCTCTAATATATATATGGAAAATAAGAAACTACAGCCCAGAAAAGAGACAGCCAACTTTCCAAAGCTAATTAGATTTTCTCAGGCAAATTTTGAGTACCTTTTTGCCTCAAATTGTATTAGCTCCTAGGAAGAATTGGGAGATGAAGGACAGCCCCTTGCCTCAAACAGCTGTGAGTCATAGTCAAGATAACAGGAAGTGTGTACTGTGTGTAAGATGAGAAGAAATAGGATGGAGGTGAAGAACCACTCATATGCTCACTCTGTGTCTGAGGGGACAAAATGCAAACTTACAAATAGGAAACCATTTAAAACAAAACCAATCAAAGGCTCAAATGGGAACTATAGAAGTTAAATCAGACTTCCACATGAAACAGGAATCCCTTCTGAACTGCATAAAATCTGAGATGATGGGGGCCATTATGAGACCCAGACCAAGATTTATGAAAAGATTTTGTATTGTTAAGAAAACCATTGACGCTTTATTGCCTCATAAATAAGAGTTGGGCTGGCCACATACATACAAAAAGACAGTAACTCCTCTGTAATGTGGGTGGAATTAATCAACTGAAGCCAAGCCAGGTTTTCAACGGATTGAACTTCACTCGTTATGGTTTATATCTATTCTCCATTCTTGACCTTAGAAAAGTTCTTTAATTACAGGACTTCCTAAGTTATGAAATTCTTTTTTGGATTTTTTTTCCTGTTTTCATATATATCAATAATGTACTAAAACAAATGACCAATTAAAAGAGTTTGAAGCATGAGAGTTCTAAAAAATAAAACTCTGAAGTTGTAATAATCTATACAGCTTGTGTCCAATGCTTAATACACACCTATTCCAACACAGCAGCCATCTGCGGTTGTTCAGTCGTTAAGTCATGTCTGTCACTTTGCAACTCCATGGACCGCAGCACGCCAGGCTCATTCCTGCCACTATCTCTCAGAGTTTGCTCAAATTTATGTCCATTGAGTCTTTGATGCTATCTAACCATCTCATCCTCTGCCAACCCCTTCTCCTTTTGCCTTCAATCCTTCCCAGCATCAAGGTCTTTTCCAATGAGATGGCTCTTCACTTCAAGTGGCCAAAGTATTAGAGCTTCAGCATCAGTCCTTCCAATGATATTCAGGGTTGATTTCCTTTAGGATTGATTGGCTTGATCTACCTGCGGTCCAAGGGACTTTCAAGAGTCTTCTCCAGCATCGCAATACAAAAGCATCAATTCCTCGGCACTCAACCTTTTTTATGGCCCAACTCTCATATCCGTACATGATTACTGGAAAAACTATAGCTTTGACTATATGGATTTTTGTCAGCAAAGTGATGTCTCTGCTTTTTTAATATGCTGTCTGGATTTTTCATAGCTTTCCTTCTAAGGAGTAAGTGTCTTTTAATTTCATGGCTGCAGTCACCATCCACAGTGATTCTGGAGCCCGCTAAAATAAAATCTGTCATGTGTAGGCTATTTGCCTTAATTTGACTTGTCCTAGTAAGAATAAGCATGTGATATGAGTGATTAGGCCTAATTTCAGTCCAATGAGGCAACTGGGAGATGATTTATGAAATGATAAAATTCAGAAATGAAATATTATTTTAGGTGATTCATTTCTTTAGATGGTATATTAATCTTGCTCTCACCACTACAAGCAATTCCAATCACAAGGTCATAGTCAAAACCAATTCTTCTCTTAATTTCAGCCAGAAAGCTGACTTTTACCCCATTTTTTATTTCTATACTTCCTAGTGATATAAGAAGCAATTTTAATTTCCTTGGTTACTGATGAGACTCTCAAAATTAAAATTATTGAGAATCCCTTGTATTAGGTTGGCCAAAAGTTTCATTCATGTTTTTCTGTAACATTTTATAGAAAAACCCAAATGAAACTTGTGGCCAATTCAATACTTCATGAGTCACTCCAAATAGCTTCTTTGATTTGTTTTATTTTGTGTTTTTTAAGACTTCAGTTTTTTAGATCAGTTTTAGGTTCACAGTAAAATTAAAAGGAAGGTACAAAGATTTCCTATGTATCTACACACACGCAGAGGCTCCCCCTTCACATGGTATATTTGTTACAGTTGAACTTACACTGACACATAATTACTCACACCATAGTTTACCTTTGTACTCATTCATTGATGGTACACAATTTTGGGGGTATAATGACATGTACCCATTTTTAAAATATCTTACACAGTATTTTCACAGCTCTGTACTTTGTGCATGCAATCCTCTGCCTGTCCTCAACCCATGGTAACCAGTGACCTTTTTATTATCTCCATAGTTTTGCTTTTCCTGGAATGTCATAGAACTGGAATGAAGCCTTTTCAGATTGGCTTCTCTCACTTAGTTACGTGTACGTTAAGTTTTCTCAATTTTTTTAGTGGCTTGATGGAATTTAGTGAATTCAAACTATTAAAAAACAGCCATGTATATGAATATTGGGAGATTTTCTATGACTCTGGTAGAGTTTATAATAAACATTTTTTTTTACAGTGATAATGTCAAATATCCAAAACAGAACTTTATAACAATGATAGACAGTAGGGTTAATTTTGAAATATGTAAAAAAAAAATAAAGGTTAAGACATTCGGATCTATCTAAAATAGATATACTTATTTTAGTAAGATAATTTAGATGCATAGGAAAATCACAAAAAGGTAAAATAATTACAGTGATTCATCATTTTTTCTTGGGGAAATACACATCAAATGTCATTTTAGTTAAATGGAATTAACCATGCACCAAAGAGAGCATGAGAAGAAAAAAAATGTGTGGGCACTGCTGCTTACCATGCATGAGTTGGGGTCTTAACAGAAGTTAGTTCTTACAGCTACTAACAATTTAAGTGTCTCATTATGTTGCATCTGATTCTAGTGTTTAAAGAAACATTGCTGGAGAAGTTCTTTTTGCAAAAACATTTTCTCCTGGGTAGGCATTGTACATGTAAACATCCCTTTTCTCATACAGCATTGTGTGTATACATATATATGCTATCACACATAGTGGATTGAAGAGAAATCCCTGCAAAAGTCTCATTCATCAGAAACCTTAGAAGGTGAACTTATTTGGAAATAGTGTTTGCCAGTTTGACTGGTTAAGATGAGCCATACTAATGAGGGTGGGTCCTAAATCCAATGCCTAGTGTCCTCATAAGAAGAGGAGGGGCCTCACAGAGATGTACACAGACAGGAAGTCCACAGGAAGCCAACCCGAGACTGTAGTGCAGCTAAAACCTAAGAAACACCACAGCTTGCTGGACGCCTGGAAAATCAAGGAAAGGTTTTTCTCTAGAATGTTCGGAGGAAGCATGGTCTGATAATACCTTGATTTTGGACTTCTACCCTCCAGAACTGTGAAAGAATTCATTTCTGTTGGTTGAAGCCACTGAGTTTGTGACATTTAGCCTTAGGAAAGTATTATACCAAATATCCCATATTTGAGAGGAAATACAAGGAATTTTCAAGGGTAAATTTAACTAGGCACAGTTCAGCTTTATTTTCACCTTCAGTTCAGTTCAGTCGGTCAGTACTGTCCGACTCTTTGCGACCCCATGAACCGCAGCATGCCAGGCCTCCCTGTCCATCACCAACTCCTGGCGTTTACCCAAACTCATGTCCATTGAGTCGGTGATGCCATCCAGTCATCTCATCCTCTGTCGTCCCCTTCTCCTCCTTCCCCTTAATCCCTCCCATCATCAGGGTCTTTACCAATGAGTCAACTCTTCGCATGAGGTGGCCAAAGTACTGGAGTTTCTGCTTTAGCATCATTCCTTCTAATGAACACCCAGGACTGGTCTCCTTTAGAATGGAGTGGTTGGATCTCCTTGCAGTCCAAGGGACTCTCAAGAGTTTTCTCCAACACCACAGTTCAAAAACATCAATTCTTAGGTGCTCAGCTTTCTTCACAGTCCAACTCTCACATCCAGACATGACCACTGGAAAAACCATAGCCTTGACTAGATGGACCTTTGTTAACAAAGTAATCTCTCTGCTTTTTAATATGCTATCTAGGTTGGTCATAACTTTCTTTCCAAGGAGTAAGCGTCTTTTAATTTCATGGCTGCAATCACCATCTGCAGTGATTTTGGAGCCCAGAAAAATAAAGTCTGACACTGTTTCCACTGTTTCCCCATCTATTTGCCATGAAGTGATGGGACCTGATGCCATGATCTTCGTTTCCTGAATGTTGAGCTTTAAGCCAACTTTTTCACTCTCCTCTTTCACTTTCATCTTAAAACCACCCCCTCACATCACTTATATGATTCTACAGTACAAAGAATTTCATAATTGTAAATGCATAATTTCTTTGGAAACTATTTAAAACATAATGTATGTTAAGTACTAAAATCTGATCTGTATTACTAGTGATAGCATTCAAATGCTTTGACCTTCAACTTTTTCATTGGGAAAATGGGATTTTGCAGCCTCATCAATTACAGCCATTTTTTTTACATGTGCACATAAGTTTGTTGAAATTCCTCTGATGGAATTTAGACTGTTACTGAGTATTTAAAATCTTTTGAGTCCAGGAATATTATTTTATCATCTTTTATTTCACATAGAATAATATCTTTCCTGAGTTTTCCAAGCAGCCAGATGTTGCCTATATCATATGAGGCATTCAAAAGTTTGTTGAAATGATGCTATCTGCTCAATACCAGAAAAATACTATTTTAGAGCGGAAGAAGAACTTTAAGGTGAAGTACAACCAACAGAATGTAACCCTTTCCTCTGGGTATTGAGTCTCAAAGAGTTTATAGCCACAATGAAACTACAGTCCATATTCTCAACTTCCACCTAATACAAAAATTCCTGTTCTTATTAGGAGAGATCCCAACATGCTTTGCCGAATTGGCATAATGGGTTAAGATGGAAGGCTTTTGAAAGCTGACTTCCTAGGTTCAAACTTTGACTGTATCACATATGAACTTTGCAACTTCAACAATTAATGCAGTTTCCCCAGAACTAAGTTTCCTTATCTGTGGAGTGAATTTAATAATTACAACCCCCTGGAGAATGAGTTAAGACATATAGGCAGGTAATAAGGGCATGAAGAATGTTAGTGGCTGCTATAATTATAGCCAAATGTTGCCTGTATTTTTGTAAATAGCTGCTGGTCATGTATTTTGTGGCTCAATTCTGCATGTGCTCACTTTCCTGCTTTATGGAGCACAGGGTTACTCTACCTAGGCACTAGTGACATTTGGGGATGGTTAATTTTTGGTTGATGGTGGCTCCCCTTTGCATTGTGGTATGTTTAGTGGCATTCCAAGTCACTATATGCCAGTAGCATACATTGCTTTCTTTGTATAACAACCAAATGTCACCAAACACTGCTAAACAGCCCTGGGGGGACATTATCTCTGATTTAGAACTACTGCTCTAGCCTTATGTTTTTTGAGGGCTTGGAGTAGCCCTTTTTTAAGTACATCACTTTTTTAAGTACCAACTCCTTGGCCTCATGCCCTTCTATAAACACTGTATTTTATAATTGGTTGTATTATTCAATAAGTGTAGAGGAAAACAACAGAATGGGAAAGACTAGAGATCTCTTCAAGAAAATTAGAGATACCAAGGGAACATTTCATGCAAAGATGGGCTCGATAAAGGACAGAAATGGTATGGACCTAACAGAAGCAGAAGAGATTAAGAAGAGGTGGCACAAATACACAGAAGAACTGTACAAAAAAATCTTTACAACCTGGATAATCACAATGGTGTGATCACTCATCTAGAGCCAGACATCCTGGAATGTGAAGTCAAGTGGGCCTTAGAAAGCATCACTATGAACAAAGCTAGTGGAGGTGATGGAATTCCAGTGGAGCTGTTTCAAATCCTGAAAGATGATGCTGTGAAAGTGCTGCCCTCAATATGCCAGCAAATTTGGAAAACTCAGCAGTGGCCACAGGACTGGAAAAGGTCAGTTTTCATTCCAATCCCAAAGGAAGGCAATGCCAAAGAATGCTCAAACTACTGCACAATTGCACTCATCTCACATGCTAGTAAAGGAATGCTCAAAATTCTCCAAGCCAGGCTTCAGCAATACGTGAACCGTGAACTTCCTGATGTTCAAGCTGCTTTTAGAAAAGGCAGAGGAACCAGAGATCAAATTGCCAACATCTGCTGGATCATGGAAAAAGCAGGAGAGTTCCAGAAAAGCATCTATTTCTGCTTTATTGACTATGCCAAAGCCTTTGACAGTGTGGATCACAATAAACTGTGGAAGATTCCGAAAGAGATGGGAATACCAGACCACCTGACCTGCCTCCTGAAAAACCTATATGCAAGTCAGGAAGCAACAGTTAGAACTGGACATGGGACAACAGACTGGTTCCAAATAGGAAAAGGAGTACATCGAGGCTGTATATTGTCACCCTGCTTATTTAACTTGTATGCAGAGTACATCATGAGAAACGCTGGAATGGAAGAAACACAAGCTGGAATCAAGATTGCTGGGAGAAATATCAATAACCTCAGATATGCAGATGACACCACCCTTATGGCAGAAAGTGAAGAGGAACTAAAAAGCCTCTTGATGAAAGTGAAAGAGGAGAGTGAAACGCTTAAAGCTTAAAGTTGGCTTAAAGCTCAACATTCAGAAAACTAAGATCATGGCATCAGGTCCCATCACTTCATGGGAAATAGATGGGGAGACAGTGGAAAGAGTGTCAGACTTTATTTTTTTGGGCTCCAAAATCACTGCAGCCATGAAATTAAAAGACATCTACTCCTTGGAAGAAAAGTTATGACCAACCTAGTTAGCATATTCAAAAGCAGAGACATTACTTTGCCGACTAAAGTCCGTCTAGTCAAGGCTATGGTTTTTCCTGTGGTCATGTATGGATGTGAGAGTTGGACTGAGGAAGGCTGAGCGCTGAAGAATTGATGCATTTGAACTGTGGTGTTGGAGAAGACTCTTGAGAGTCCCTTGGACTGCAAGGAGATTCAACCAGTCCATTCTGAAGGAGATCAGCCCTGGGATTTCTTTGGAAGGAATGATGCTAAAGCTGAAGCTCCAGTACTTTGGCCACCTCATGCGAAGAGTTGACTCATTGGGAAAGACTTTGATGTTGGGAGGGATTGGGGGCAGGAGGAGAAGGGGACGACAGAGGATGAGATGGTTGGATGGCATCACTGACTCGATGGCCGTGAATCTGAGTGAACTCTGGGAGTTGGTGATGGACAGGGAGGCCTGTGTGCTGCGATTCATGGGGTCGCAAAGAGTTGGACACGACTGAGCGACTGAACTGAACTCAACTGAATAGCATGTTTAGAATATTAGAGCCCACAATAAAGAGTTTGCCCGCTCCTGCCATCCCATGAAAACTTTTATCTGATATTAAAAGCTACTTCAGTGCTTGACATATTAGAGAGATTTCATTAATGATGGCTAAATGAATGAATGTTGGTGGGAGAAATTGTGACCTTTGTTGAGAAGGGTGAAATGTATCCCCTATGTACTGAATCTTTATTATGTATGAGGCACTATAATATATGCCTTATATACATTGTCACAATTACTCTAGCTGCCACATTGTGGCAGAATCAGATCTTGTAGATAAACCAAGGTTTAGTTCAGAGTCACACAACTAGTAAGAGACAGAAGACAGTTTTCAGTGCAGATTTTCCTAAATCTTCATCTATACTTTTTATCCTTTAGATACAATTGAGTTAACTTTAACAGTTCTTGAATGAATAGAATTATCTATTTATAGTATCCACCTTTTGAATGTGTTCCCTAAGAGTGTGCAGACATGGTAGAAAGTTTTATATTCAAACAAATGCAATAGAAACTAATGAAAGCATCTGAGGATGGCTTTGAAAGACACTTTTACCCTGTAAGGTTGAGGAAAAGCAAGCAGGTAACTTCCCCAAATCATTTATTCATCAGTCACGAGCCCAGACCAACTTATCTTATTTGACATACATCTCATCACCTCTACTCACGCTTGTAGCTCTCATTTCAGGATGGTGTGTTCACGGCGGAAAGTAGTCTCAAAGATTTATTATGTCATTAATCAATACTCGGTGCCACAGAGCAAATAAACCACCAACATGCTGAATCTGCCTGTTCAGCTGTCTTTAATACTGTCAGCCCAAATGGACTGAGATCTGAGCATGCTCATCCTCGTGCCGAGTTGTGTCTGCAAATGCACATGTGCCAGGAAGGTTCCATCTCAAAAAATTAAAGACTACTTAATCATGACTTACCGCTTCTCTCAGATCACACCATACCTTCATAAATTAGAGCCAGCCCTGTTATTTTAAATATAGAGTAAAAAAAAAATCCCATGTGAAAAATCACCCCATCTCCTTTTAGGAATATGAACACTGATCACTGCATCCTTTTTAAAAATATATATTTTGAATCAGAGGATAGTTGCTTTACAATGTTGCTTTAGTTTCAGATGTAAATCAGCCATAAGTATACATATGTCCCCTCCCTCTTGAACCTCTTTCCCACTCCCAACCCCATCCCACCCTTCTGGGTTATCACAGAGCACCAGGGTGAGCTCCTATCTTATATAGCAACTTCCCACTAGCTACCTATTTTACCCATGGTAATGCATATATTTCAATGCTAGTCTTTCAATTCATCCCACCCTCTCCTTCCCCCATTGTGTCCACAAGCTGACCCTCTATATCTGTGTCTCTGTTCCCGCCCTGCAAATAGGTTCATCAGTACCATTTTTTCTAGATTCCATATATATGCATTAATGCACGATATTTGCCTTCCTCTTTCTGACTTACTTCACTCTGTAACAGCTTCTAGGTTGATCATCTTAATGGATAGCATTACCTTCAAACACGGGAGCTCTTCAGCAAACATGAAACAAGCCAGGTGACTGGCATTTCTTTTTAATGGCTACTGGCCATTACATAGGTTCTGTTCTTTGGGGACAGCAAGGAGGCTTTTGCTCCCTTCAAACATAATACCTTAGGCAATGTACTAACAATTATGTACATTCAAATCTGATTAAGTTCAACCTTCAATTGTACTGTAAATAAGGAACTGCATGTGTTTCTTGCTTTTCAGTAACATTTAAGAGTTGCTTAATACAATAATGCAAATAAAGTATACTTCAATAAAAAGATAAATAAAATAAATTTTTAAAGAATTCCTTATAATTATATAAAATGTACAGTTACTAAAATATTTTTTTATTCTCTCCCCCTTTGAAAGGAAGGGGATTCAGTTGTTCCTAGTCTAGCTAGAATCATAATAAACGTATACTAATAATTCATAATGTAAGTATTACAACATGTTAGAAACAATCTTGCAGGCTTATTTTCCCAAGTTCACTTTATTATGATCTTAGATATTATATTGTTTTCAATATTTTCATTATATGAAATCTACTATGTGTCAGAGAAGATTTAATCTAATTAAGAACTGCTAGGAGGACTTCTACATTTATAGTAATTCAGAATTAGTAAGGAAAACTGTTTATCACGGTCTAGTTTTATATTAAGATGCTCAGGTTGAAAGAGTGGTATAAAAAGCAAAACTAACCAAGAAACAGAAAATACTAAATTATATAAGTTGTGTCCAAATTCCATTCAATTAAATATTATTTTCTGTTGCATACAGTCAATGAGAACTTGGTTACAAATAAGTCTTTAGACGTTCAACTTGAAGGCAATCGTTTCTATGTTGGAACACATTTTTCACTTCATAACTACAGGTTATAGCTACAATCAATCTACACAACTCTAAGTCAGATATGCAACTGAAATATATGGCATTATTTCAACTATAATCAACAATTAAATATAAAACTTTTATTGAGCAACATATTAAAAATTTTTGGAAAACAAACTTAAGTTCCTTAATAGTGATGACTTATAGCAGTATTGATGATGGGAGGGATTGGGGGCAGGAGGAGAAGAGGACGACAGAGGATGAGATGGCTGGACCTGAGTCTGAGTGAACTCCGGGAGTTGGTGATGGACAGGGAGGCCTGGCGTGCTGCGATTCATGGGGTCTCAAAGAGTCGGACACGACTGAGTGACTGAACTGAACTGAACTGATAGCAGTATCAGAGTCAAGAATTCCACCAGCAATATAGTGTAAAGAAAGATCAAGCTGCTGGCTATTGAAAAGTTCTGTTACCTTTTTAATTCAGTTCAAGCTTATTAAATACTGATTCTACTCGGAACTTTGTGTCCTGCAGTTTGTATGATCATAGAAGAAAATAGGAAGCAAATGCAGCTATTAATAACAGCAATAAAGTGAGAAGAGAATAAGGATAGACTGAATACAAGTTACAGATTATGCAGGGAGAAGAGGAAGTGGGGATGGGAGTTTGGGGCTTAACAGGGACTTCATGGAGGAGGAGATTTCCCAGATGCATAAAGGAGGTCACATATACAGGGCATTTTTAGGAGATTTAATTGAAAATACAAAAGGTATGATTTTACTCCTTCCTATGATACCTGGTGAACTCACTTGTAATTCTAGCCTTTCTCAGAGAATCTGGTAATTAGATTATATCACATCATAAGTACAAGGTATTATAACTAAATTCCACTTTGTTTTGAGTTTGAAGTTCTGGGAAACAATTTTGAAATTCACATTTTTAATAACTTGGGAATTATTTCAAGCAATTTACATGCATTATCTGATTTAACTCCAGGATATACTCACGAGGTAAACTGCAATTGCCCCCATTTTGTAAATAAGGAAATGAAGCACAGTGTGATCAATAACTTTCTGAAATTCATGGGGCCAAGATTTAAACCCAGTCAGTCTAATTCTAGTCCTAGTTTTCACCAGAATCTCAATTAAAGTAATAAAATTTAATTAATAATGTAACTAACATCTACTTTGATGTTTTCTCAGTTGCCATTTTATTTGAGTTCACATATCACACTGCTATTAAGGGGACTTAGCCCAGTTCCTTCTGTGAAAATGATCTCTACTTTTTTATCTACTACATAGCCCATGACCCAGCAATTCCATTTTTCAGTTTAAACCCACTGCATCCATGTGTTAGTACATTTAACAAAAGGATCCTCAAAGGCCTACGGCAGCATCATTCGTAATACTGCTATACTATAAAACAGCAAAATGTCCTTCAGTACTAAAATGGATATATAATCTGTGGTAGCCTCATGTAATGGAATGTTATACAGCAAGGAGAATAAAGGGCTTACAGCTACACACATCATGGATGAATCTTCCATATAAGGTCTGTAAAATAAATCAGACACAAAAGAGTATGTGCCAAATGAACCCACGTACATAAAGTAGAATAAGAGGCAAACCAATCTAAAGCTGTTCAAGTCAAGGCTTTTAAGGACACCAATGATGTTCTTTTTAAAAAACTACAGCTGTTGATTACATGGATACTTTTACTTTAAGAAAACTCATTGTGTTCCTCATATATGATATGTATACCCTTCTGTATGTGTATTATATTTTGAAAAAAATTTTTTAAATGCTAATGACATAATGCATTGATTACTGAACAGAATAACTACATAACAAACATATATTGCATGGAGGAAATACTGACAATTAAAAATAGCCTTATTTAACCAAAAACATTAATTCGGATATCCAACTTTATATGTTCAGCCATGCAATTGTAAACTTATTTAAGCAGACATTTTATAGTCTTTAGGTAAGATAAGCTAAGAATTTCACTCTTCTGATTTGCATCTGGGAAAAGGGTAATACATACACATGAGACAGTCTTATCAGTAAAACAGGGCAAATATTTTTGGGATGGGAGCAGCGGGTGAGCAGGAAGCAGGAGAAGTAAATCAAAGCCTTTAAAAAAAATGCTGGAGCCCAGTTACTCATCGCATTGCTGCACCAGACTCCAGATATAGTAGAGACAGTCTAGCCAGGCATGAGTCTATAAAGAAGTGAAGGAGGCTTTCTCTGGCTGTGACTGCAGGGTCAAAGTCAAGTGTGAAGGGTCACGATAAAAAGTGACGGCTGCCATAAACAGCAGTTCCAGTCACAAATCCAGAGTCACCGTGGTAAACTATGCTCCATTCCTCTGTTGGTGTTTTCAACTGCGCAAACTATAACACCTTTAAAGCCATTGGAAAAATCTCCAAATCTTAAAAATTAGATATATGACTATGTCTAGAACCAAGCAGTTATATGGGCATTGACTTTGTTATTCTTTTCCCACTAAAGCCTCCTAATAAAGTGAGAAATTGTTTTAGTCCTTCCACGGAATGTTCATGTGAAATATTTAGAGGGGTCAAATGTTTGCAGCTGTTAAGTATGAAAATGTGAATAGCTGTCCTGAAGCACATAAAACACCATTACAAGTTGGAAAATATTAATAAATTATTGGACACTTAAATTGTGCAGCCTGCGGCTCCCCCAAATGATGAAATAGCTTTTTGGTTGGGCTAGCCAGGCATCTACTCATTGGTAGAAGGTAAATAAGCAGATTAATCTCCTTTGTGTTGGTGCTCTCTTATCTCCTTGTTAATCTACAATTTATTTAGGGAGCAGCACATATGACTGGGGACTAGAATCTGTTTTATCTCCCAACATTACAATGGTAAATCCCTTCATTAACAGAAACAGGCCATAGGACAGTTATTAAACTAATCCTTATTATGTTATACTGGATATTTGTTTCACATTGCAGTTATGCATGAATGGGTAACATAGGATGCTTTGACGACCTTTAGAAATTCTTCTGATTAAATGCTGTTGTACTTCATTATGACATTTCCCTCCTTGTACTACCAGATTTGATGTGTATGGCTTAATAATGGAAGTAGACACGAATGTTAATAACTTTACAATTCATTGCTTTGCTATTTTTTAATGCACATGAAATTTAGTACAAGTTTCACTGGCTGGAGGCTTACATGAATCATATAAATTAGAGGGTAACAAAAGAACATATTAGCATTTGTTAGCCTAGATGCACGAATTTTGTACTAACCATTTTAATATGTACTACAACTTTTCCACCCTCAAGGTAAAAAGCCTTTCAATTTTTCAACCAACATCATAATTGAATTGGTTCTCTTTCTGCCTAAGGATGACAATTTTACACTGATGCAATCTTTATTAGATTCCAAGGATTACACTGATGGTACTGGTTTTTCAAGTTAAACAACTCACCCAGCAAAAGAGGTATTTCAACAAAATTATGAGTCAAAAACAAAAAGTTAAATCTGTCTTTAAGGTTGAAAATGTCTGTTTAATTATTGTTTCAAAATAAGCTGAAAGACACTTGATAATTGATTCTCAGGAAAGCTGGCCACACTATGAGAAGGATATAAAGCCTAGAACTTGATAGAGCATTACTGGCCCCAAACCATGGTAACAAAACACCACATTTTTCACACTAGGTAGTGTTCTGTTACTTTCTGATAAATGCATTTTTAGGTTAGTGTTTGAAACAGAAGTTTAGAAATCACAAGATACAATCTTTTTGTAGCTGAGAATTTTCTCACCTCAATTATTATTTTTGAAATAGGATTTAAATCAACAACTTCATAGAAAGTTTTAAATATCCTGCACTTGACTTTCAAGTCTGAATAGTATCTTGACAGTGATAGAAAGAAAAGCTTCAGATGCTCTAAAATGTAAAACTCAAAAGCTACACACAGGAAATTATAGATGAGCTAGATAGGCCACTTGTGTTTTAAACAATGAATCGCAAATTTTGAGAAACCAAAGAACACATATAATACAACAGGTCATTTTGATGGGTTCTTGTATATAGTATCAGTTTTTCCTTTTGCCTTTGGATTCTGGCTGAAATTTGGGTGAAGAGCTAAAATGAGGGTTGCTGATCATAATGAAGAATTTAAGAATAAAAAGAATCACCAGAAAGAAAGCAAATTCATGTGACTTTCTTGACTTCAAGCCACACAAAGAAACTTCATCTAATAAGCACATGAGCATGTATACACACACACACACACACGCACACAAGTCAGTTGGAAGAAAATAGGGTAATTCTCATAATCAAAAGAAGAATAGTCTTCTAAAAAAAGATGAATCAGGGTCATTTTGGGTTTCCAGGTAGCATTCACTCAGGGCATATGCTTTTCCTATCCAGCATTAATCTGACTTTCTTCTGATAAATGTACCCAGATTTTTCTCTCAGTAATCAACTCTTTTCTCACTTAGCTCAAAAGCAGATCATGTGAGCTTAGCCTAAGCCAATCAGAGTGTCATTATTTTCTTAGCCTTGGTATTTGTCCACTCACACACATGTAACCCACCAAATAACATCTAAGATTTCTAAAGAATACTTTTATTCCTGCCACCTCATTTTTTAAACCCCAGAGGTTATATTTTCTGGGTTAATAAGTTATTATTATTGAAAACAAATCACTGAAAGTTAGCAAAAACTTGGAGGAAAAAAAATACATATGGACCACAAAACCATTATATAATAAAGTAACTAATGTAGCAAAACCAAGCCAGATACTTGCTCATAAGCCTCAAAACTAATACAATTTTTAAGAGAGTGAACCTCAGTAAATGATGCCTGACACTGCTCAGAGAATAAATGCACAAGAGGTCTTAACTTAAGACCAAACTCTAACCAGCTAACTGGAGGCCTCCACTTTCATTAAGATCTTGGTCAGTCTCGGGAGAGGGTCCCTATTAAGCCACTTAATTCTTTATCCTTAACAAAATTTCCATGTGTAATTAAATGTAGGGATGATGAATTAAACTGGAATTGAAGTAATCAGTTGAGTTCTAAAGCCCAGGAATTATTAAAAAAGATTTAAATCCCTAAACAAAACATCAGTCATATATCCAAAAGTAGACTGTTTTGAATTGAACTTTACCAATGGCCCAGTCTCAGTACTAGGTATATTGCATACGTCTCTCATTAAACCTCCACAATGACTTTTTCAGGTCGGTACAATTAATATTACTTTCCAGTTGAGAGGCAGGGGTACAGTGATAACGTGTGGAGCTGGGATTCAAATCTGAGTCTGAGTTAAGCCAACAATTTTTTTTTTCCTACTGCCAGTCCTTGTCCTATTTGTAGATATCTTTTGATTTTATTCACAATATTATAATTTCCATACTGAGCTAGTTTTTAATCTGTAAGCTCAAACTGAATCCCCTTCACACAGTTGGAGCTCCATTTATTATTGATCTCTCTCCTATCACATCCCCTCCCCAACAAATAAAAATAGGGTTGTTGGGATTGTACAATTTTTCTAAAACATGTGACAGCATGTTGCCAAGGTTTAAAAGTTCTTACGCTGTTTCCAGCAGCAAGGTTAATTTTTAAACTATTTCCTAAATGGCTGAATGTGATCAGCTTGTTACATTTCAATGTAGTTTAGAATACAAAATTGGAATGCAATTAAATATCCAAAAGAAAAGTGGGTAAATCAATTATTACTTAAACAATGGAATGTTCTGAAGCCATTTAAAATGTTTTTATAGAGCAATATATACCATGAAAAAATTTACAGTATATAAAACAGAGCAAGACACTAAACATTATGTATAATATATGTATAATATGACTCTATAGTTCTATTTCAATATATAGAGATGTTTTGGGTTATTGCTGAATAAAAGGATTATGGGAATTTCTTTGCAAAGACTGTTGGGATTGCAAGGAGAAATGTATTACATCTAGCTTAAGCATAAAACGTGAATTTATCATGAGGATCCAAGGGTCTGTAAATGCAGTCAAGGGTGGAAGAGAATTGGGCTTCAGGAGAGATGGCAGTGGAAACTAGAGAGATGGTAACACGCATGGAATCTCTTTTTCCTCAGGACTTTTTGGACACTATCTTCTGTTCCTTTGAACACCTATCTCTCCTTCTGCTCTCCAGACTGGCTTTCTTTGCTTCTGGGTGTGCGTGGCAGAAAATGAACATCCCACTTTACCCATGCTCACACAGTCTCACTTTAAGCAACTAGAAAACGCAGGTGAGTATCTCTGAATTCAAACATTAATAGGAGTCTCTCATTCACCTAACATGAGTCACAGTATCAATCCTGGCTCAATACATGGTAACCAAGGGGAACAGGTCACAGATTAGGAATCTGAGCTTTTAGTGCCAACTCCAGGGATTGGGAGAGGGAAGTCAAGGTCTGGGATGCTATGTTAACATTTTTTTTTCTATAAGAGGAAAACTGACAGTACATCCTTGTTTTTGCATTTTTATTATTTGGGTTTTTTTCTGGATTTTGAAAGTGAAAGCATGCATATTTTGTACTAATGAGGGGAGAAAAAGATGTCTACTAGGTTGAACAGACCAGGTGAGTCTTCCCGGGTGGGCAGGAGAGTCATGGACTATTCATACCCT
Organism: Oryx dammah; assembly: GCF_014754425.2. NCBI lineage: Eukaryota > Metazoa > Chordata > Mammalia > Artiodactyla > Bovidae > Oryx > Oryx dammah. The sequence continues at coordinate 32,857,583 of NW_024070193.1, forward strand.
GATAAGACTCTCATAAAATGTAGGGGACATTTTGGCTAGGAACTTGATACAAACCTTCTTTTATTACTACTCTCTTTGCACCTCCAGGTTTCAAAGATCCTGAAGGTACAATATCTCATGGGAGAGGGAAAGCTCAGTCTGGGGCCCAAAGAGCTAAGAGTCTTGAAGTTCCCAGCTTCATCTGATGCCTAAAAGGATATGAGTAAGAAAAACAGAAGCAGCATGATACGATGTACCATTCACTCCCACCTCTAAGTCTATCCCACCTTTTCGAAGTTAATCACACTCAACTGATTCTTAATTTTGCAAAATGAATAGGCTTGAACCAGGTGATCTACAACTCTGAAAACATGCACTCCTAAATATCTTGTAAGATTAAGTCATAAAGTAATGAGCTTCGGATATTCACTTGGGTGTTTCGACAGCCAAAGTATATCTTCAAGCTATTTTAGGCTGTGTAATGGAAAGGAGTTTTCAATATTTGGGGTCTTGGTCATTTATTACAGAATAGGCCTTGTCATTCAGGAACAATCATGTGTGCAATGCAGTGCTACTTTAATAGGTTTTTAAACCCTCCTTCATGGTTCATTAACATGGATGGACATAATTTCAGAGGTCATAAAGCACAACAGCTTTCCTACACTTAGTTGATAAATAGGTCAATCAGCTTACTTTACAGAGTCAACAACATTCCAGACAAGCACAAATTGAAACTCACACACAACTAATTGTACATGGGATGTCCCAAATGTCAATACAAAAATAATGTCCATGCATTAAACTATTATCAACTACGTGAGACTGCCTTTTCAGTTTACTCTGCTTATATGCCACAATGTTCCCATTGAGAATGTTGTGACATTTTCTGCCATTTTGAGAGACAGAGAGGGTAAGGAGTCATAGTTTTGCATATCCAGCAAGTTATACCTTCCTCTCAAATATGTTCACAGTGGAAACTGATTCTCCATATGCCACACTCATTATTCTGTGTTTTTTGCCCACTTGCCCATTGCACAAGCATATTTTAGGGTCAGTCAACATGGCTCTTTTCTTAAAAGATATGCTACACATCGTAAATGGACTTGCATTCCTCCTCTGATAATCAAAAGCCTGTCAGGAGGTTTGCTGGCATTCGACTCTGATATTACACTGTTTGACATCATTCAATAATGTGTTGCACACTGAACAACCAAGTGTTACTCTTTAGTGTCTAACACACGTCAAAATAAATGGCTATTTCAGTTCTGGTTTTCACTGAGTGACATTTCTATGTGGTGTCATGCTTTTACTTATCGACCTTAGCTTCCTGGAATGATGAGTCTCAAGACCAAATATTAGCTCTATTGTTCCCCAGCCTATTTTTAACAAGTTGTCAAATCCAGGGATCCATTGCAAACAATTTCAAAAAACAGATTGTCATGCCTCATCTACTAAACTGTTTTATTATCTTCTGCACCACTGGTACTCTCACTAGACCCTATCTTCAAGTTTCTGATTTCATGAACCTCAGTTTCTATTTCTATGTAACTTTTTTCATCAACATAGATATAGGTTTCTGAACTGTTAATGCACCTTGACAAGATTATGTCTGGGGATATAATCTTAAATAATTGGGATTATTTAAAGGTTATCCTTGCAAAGTGCTTTATAGACATTGCAGAGGCTTATAAAGGAAGAGACTAAAAAACTGAATTAACTGGAACTATGCCAGGCACTCCACTTCAATGCCAATGTCTTAGCATGGATAATTCAAAACGACCTTACCAATTTAGTCTAAATTTGTATGTTCATTTATTCTTTCTACCAGTGTACTCTGTAATGGTTACCATGACAGATACCCAGTTACATCAAAATTTTCCCTTTTTTCCTTTAAGGATTTTGTTCTCTCCCTTTGTAATGTGGAGTCTTTTAGATACAAGTAATGTCTTTGTCTTCCCCATATTTTTTTATATTGTATCTCAGGCAGTAAAGAATCTGCCTGAAATGCAAGAGACCTGGGTTCAGTCCGTGGGTCGTTCAAGACTCCCTGGAGAAGGGAATGGCTCCAGTATTCCTGCCTGGAGAATTCCATGGACAAAGACAGACCGGCTGCAGTCCATGGGGTTGCAAAGAGTCGGACATGACTGAGGGACTAAAAGTCTTTGTATTGTGGAGTCTTTTAGATATTTTAAGTAATGTCTTTGCCTTCCCCATATTTTTGATATATTATTTTTTCCAAGTGGATCATGGTGGTGAGGAAAGAAAAGCTGTATATATGAATCTTGGAGAACACTCAGACTAAAAAATAACATCTAGACTACTCACATATTATGAAGTCAAAGCATTAGAAATGAAGCCATCATGCCCAGCTCTACTGTATTCCCCACCCTATCCCCCAAAACAGAAACAACTACTTGTAAACATTTGATATTAGGTCTTTTAATGATTACCTCCAAATACTAATTAGTACACTTAAACTGATATTCCTAGATTTATCAGTGTGAGACACTATTAAATATCTAGTTAGAATATGAAAACCTTGTTCATTTATTCTGCCTTTTATCTCCTCATCTTCTTGTAAGCAACACTGTAATGAGAACCTGTCATCTCATCCTTACCATCAGTTCCCAATACATTCTTAGATTCATATACCTGAAAACTACTATGTGACAATACCTTTTAAAAGTGCTTAGAAATATACCAGTGTACATAACACAGCAAAGCCTGTGTTCAATGGGAAGAAGGAGAAAACAGACAGCAGATATAATATACCAGGTACTTGCTTACAGCAGCTAAGAATACAAAGTGAATAGGCCTGAAGGGGACCTAAGACCGATTTCAGTTTAGTCCAGTCACTCAGTTGTGTCCGACTCTTTGTGGCCCCCTGAACTGCAGCACGCCAGGCCTAAATATCTTATGACTATACAGTGGAAGTGAGAAATAGATTTAAGGGCCTAGATCTGATAGACAGAGTGCCTGATGAACTATGGAAGGAGGTTTGTGACATTGTACAGGAGACAGGAATCAAGACTATCCCCAATGAAAAGAAATGCAAAAAAGGCAAAATGGCTGTCTGAATCAAGACCATCCCCAAGAAAAAGAAATGCAAAAAAGGCAAAATGGCTGTCTGAGGAGGCCTTACAAATAGCTGTGAAAAGAAGGGAAGCAAAAAGCAAAGGAGAAAAGGAAAGATATACCCACTTGAATGCAGAGTTCCAAAGAATAGCAAGGAGAGATAAGAAAGCCTTCCTTACCGATCAATGCAAAGAAATAGAGGAAAACAATAGAATGGGAAAGACTAGAGATCTCTTCAAGAAAATTAGAGATACCAAGGGAACATTTCATGCAAAGTTGGGCTCAATAAAGGACAGAAAAGGTAGGGACCTAACAGAAGCAGAAGACATTAAGAAGAGGCGGCAAGGATACACAGAAGAACTGTACACGAAAAAAGACCTATTTAATATAAGATCATTTGACACTCTCAGGGTCCATCTACATCTCTACAAATGAGCCAGTTTCATTACTTTTTACTGCTGGGTAGTATTCCGTTGCAAACATGTACCACATTTTCTTTATGCGTTCCTCTGTTGATGGATATTTAGGTTGCTTCCATGTGCTGACTGTTGTAAATAGTGCTGCTATGAACGTTGGGGTGCATGTATCTTTTGAATTTTTTTTTTCCAGATATATGGCCAGTAGTGGGATTATTGGGTCCTATGGTAGTTCTATTTTTAGTTCTCTAAGGAAACTCCATATTGTTCTCCATAGTGGCTATATCAGTAAAACAGAAACTAATACAATATTATAAAACAACTATACTTCAAGAAAAAGTAATTTAAAAAAATCATTTTTTTGAGAAGTCCTTTTTCTCAAGGTAACATTTCAGCAGATCCTGAAAAATAATGAACAAGTGAGTTGTGTCAATATCAGAGGGGATATCAATAACAATAGCAAAAGCATAATTGATTTGGAAAAGACGTCATGACGAACCTAGTGTTGATGGAGACAGTACATAGGAGTAGAACAGAAAATAAGAAGGCCAGGGGTGGTGGGCAGGAAAGGGGTGTGCTGAGGGCATGGAGAATGCATTCAGCCAATAATAAGGAAATGTATAATATACTGAGTGAAATGAGATCCCAGCAGCTTCAGGCACTGTGAGGAACAGAGACATACAATGTCATCACCCACTATATCTCCAGCCTGGGCCCCTCCAGCATAGTCTATGTACCTACCACTAAGCACCCCCAGATTCTTCAAATAATATAATACTATTCTTAACAATATTATGGAAAAGACACTGAAGTAGGGACAAAGCCATGGTAAGAAGAAAAGACAATGAACTTAGGTAAATCTAAGTAAGGTGGAAAAAACCCTTGAATGAAGGCAGTGATACAAGGTGCAGAGAACAGTGGACAGACTCAAAAGAAGTTTCCTGAAAGAAACTGGGACTGTTTAAATGTAAAGTTTAAAGGAGTCACAGGAAAAGAGATTAGACTTGTCCGAACCGTCTACCTCAAGAAATAGAGAGATATAGTTGAGAAATTCAAGAGAGGAGGCAGGCTTGCTGAGGTTAAAAAAACAGTTTATTATTGGACAGTTTTAGGTATGTGTTAGGTATAGGTCTTCACAAGTACAATGTGAAAAGCATCATTTCAGGGAAAGGTTTTTAAAATTCTCCTTTGGAATTTACTGTGTACTGTTTTTTTTTTTTTTTTTTTAGTGGAATTAATTATTCTCCTTTAGTTTTATGAAATGAAAACTGTAGCTCATTTTGAAAAGATGATAAGTTTAAGCCAAAGGCTACACATCAGCAAGTTGACAGAAACCGGTAGAAGCATTCTGGAAGCAAGATCACTAATAGCTGATGACATTCTAGGTGCTTGTTACATGAATGGGCTCCTTTTGTGGCAAATGAATTGAAATGAATCATAGCTGATAATCTGTGTACATTAGGTGGGCTATGATAATTTAAAAATATTTTTAAAATGAAAACCTGTGGCCATCTTTTAAATCCTAACAGTTTTGGAATTTCTATTATTTCCAATTTGAAAATTCACTAAGTTTTCAATTTTTCCCCTTACAGGAACAACAATGACCATTATGAGACATAGCTAAAATCAGTTGCAAGGAAGTTTAAAAATAAAATATCAGCTCCTGAAAAATAACCCCAGGTTTCCAGTAAAATTAATTTCCTTTATTCTCTAAAGGGTTTTTACAGAAAGTAAAATTCACTTGATGTTACCTTTATGTAAAAATATTGTAATTAAAACAGTAAGCCAAATAAAAATTTGGAATTAAATACTTCAAAAAAATGAAAATATATTAAAATTTTAAGTTTGAGCATTTGAGCACTTCCTTTCATGAGTTAGGCAATGGGCAAACTAAAAAATAAAAATATATATATACGATTTAGATGTTTTTCATTTTTCTTGCTTATATTATCTATTTCTTTTCATACACTTTCCTTCTGAATCTTCTAAAACACTTGCTATTTTTATTGACCATTATTTCTTTGGATGATAAATATAAACCATGTATTACAGAATTTACTTGGCAAATTCTCAAATACGTTCATTATATAGTTTTTGTGTGTATAAAGCTGTCAATTCAACTAAGTTTACAAACACAAAATTAAAAGCTACTGAAAGCAGAGAGCACACAGGAGATGATTTAATTCCATTTTGGAAATTTCATTCTCTTTGCTAATGATTGATGTAGAGATTTGTGATCTTTTGTGATCTCACTTCTGCTTGAGGTAAAGTGAGGGGAGGGTGGTGGGGCTTGGGGAAAGATTTTTTTTTTTTCTTTTGCTAAGAAAGAGGCACTAGGAAAGATGCAGGATTCCTGTCTTTAATACAGTATCTGGGGAGTAGCAGCTAATATGAGAGCAACCAATAGAAGCCAAAACTCACAACCTTTACTTAACTTTGATACGTAAACTTGTGACTGTTCAGGTTTTTACAACTGACTTAAATGGCAATCCACTTCAGTACCACTGCCTGGAAAATCCCATGGACAGAGGAGCCTGGTAGGCTACAGTCCATGGGGTCTCAAAGAGTCGGACACGACGGAGTGACTTCACTTCACGAAGGAAAAGACAATGGAACGACCCAAGTCCTTGATGATGTTACTGATCTGCTCATACCGCCTCACCTGCAGCTGCCATATCACTGGACAGAAGACGCGATAATACATGTGCTTATTTTTAACCAATTTGTAACTGAAGTTATATAAGGAAAACTAAAACATCCTAAGGAAGTTACATCCTCAGTAGTCTAGGGGGACGAAGCTATTCTAACACTTCCCTATGTATTCAATACAGTGCCCCAAACTTGACAGATAAATATTTCCTGAATTTTCAATTTGAATTAATTTGCAGTTTCAGTTCTTTAAATCTATATAGGCTAGAGCAGTGTTTCTAAATTTTTTTTCCTTATCAACTCCTCCCGTCACTTCAGCAGAAAAATTAAATGACATTTAAATTTATGTAAAATGGATTAATACAATTGATTTAAACTAAACTTTAATTTCTCCTTAAGGAGAGTGCAATATAGCTCACATATCCATTAAACATACAGATTTGTGCTAGGCCCCCATGCTCACTGCAGCAGTGTTCACAACAGCCAAGACATCGAAACGATCTGTGTCCAGTGATGGATGAATGAATAAAGAAACAGTGTACACAGACAATGGAATATTTATTGAGCCATAAATAATGAATGAAATCTTGTTACTTGTGACAACATATAGGGGCCTTGAAGGCATTATGTGAAATAAAATAAGTCAGACAAATCTTGTTATGACCTCCCTTATATGCAGAATCTAAACAAAACAAGCTCATTGAGACTGTAGAATGGAGGCTGTCAGGGCCTGGGAGGTGAGGGATGAAATGGGGAGACATTTGTCAAAGACTACAAATTCCCAGTTATGAGAGGAGTAAGTTCTAGGGATCTAAGAAACAGCATGGTGACAAGGATTGACAAAATTGTACTAACAACTTGAAAATTGCTATAAGAGTAAATCTTAAACGGTTTCATCTCACACACATGCACACTATATATATACACACACATATGTGGTAATCAGGTGATGGAGGTGTTAATTAAGCTTATTGTGGTAATCATTTTGCAATATATGTGTATAAAATCACTACACTATAAACCTTAAATTTATACAATGTTTTATATATATATATATATGTGAAATCTCCATTAAAAAAAAGAATACATGTAACAGAGGATATGTTATTGTGGCTGAATTTTTACACAGCACCCAGCATTTTTACCCAGTGTGTGTGGTAGGTGGGTGGGTAGTGGTTGTGTGTGTGTGTGTGGTAGGATGGGGTGTGGAGACAGTGTAGCATGGCATTTAATTGCTAAGCAGTTGTCAGCATAAAAATGACAATGACTGTGGCTCATTCTTCTAACTATATAAAGTACTTTTCTTCAATACAGAATAAACAGAACCGCACAATATAAATATTTACAAGTTTATTTTATTGTATATAATTAAATATTAAGCCTAGATTACAGGCTGTTGGTGTGTGTGGTGTTTAAAAGAACAGATATTTTTTCCCTGGGTGCACTCCTATCCTCTGAAACTTGTCTGAAACATTTCCATAAGATGCATTATCCAATATATCAGCAACTAATGAAGAAGAAATATGATGACCGTGCACTGCAAAATGTATTAGAACACTAATTAGACCATTGCAGAAATGCTTACTGATATTTTTTAAACACCTGCTTGGTAATTTTGAAGCCTGGGTGTTACCTCATTTAACAATACATGCTTAATTAGGAGACCAAGTTAGGATTAAATAATAAACTCAGGACAGCCCAGCATGCTCTATGACATTAACTTTCTACCTCATCCGCAAAATTTAAATAATGATTATTCATTTACAGGGGAAGCGATGGGATAGATGTATCAGCTCCCTCAAGGCAGTGTCCCATGGCTATTAGGAACTTCATTTTATAGAATGACAGGGCAGATTTAGGGATGAAGGTGTGTACAGGGATATTGGAAAGATGTTACACGGAGCCAGGAGGGGAAGGCTGATAATTTTCAGGATTTCTCTGCAGGTTCTGGTAGCCCATGTCCTTGTGCTCAATGAAAACAAAATGTCTCTGAGGTTTCCATCCTGGGGTCCTGCAGCATGTACCTGCTATTTTACACACGTGGCATTCCAACTCCTTTGCATATACAGTTATTCCCCTATATTTTGACACATGAATACAATGGGAGCTTCTATAGTCGTAAGCATGACAACACCCCGTTGACCACAACTGATGACTGGTCTCTTCTACTGGAATATTCCATGGGCCAGCAGTATTGACCTCACCTAAGAGGTCATTAAAAGTACAGAATCTCTCACCCTACCGTAAACTTACTAAATCAAAATTTGCATCTTCAGAAAATCCTCAGATGATTTGCAGGCATGTGAATATTTGAAACACTTTGTTACTGATAGCAGATCAGTCCAAGCTTTTGACTCTGCAATACTTTTAAGTCATTGTCATCTACACCCTTTGTCCTCTAGTTCAGTAGGCTTTGGCTACCTGCAACTAGCAGAACCTAGAAAGCTCCACTTCAACTATTCAATCAATTTCATCTCTTAAAACAAACTTTACATTTAACCTGTAAACAATTTCCCTCCCCAAAGCAACATGAATGGCAACCCACACCAGTATCCTTGCCTGGAGAATCCCATGACAGAGGAGCCTGGTGAGTTACAGCCCAGGGGGTTGCAAAGAGTCAGACATGACGAGCCACTAACACTACTACTACTAAAGCCTCATGAAAATAAACACTGAGGAAAAATAACATTGGAGGATCTGGAAGAATCATCTGTTGAGGTTTAAAGAGTGATTTAGCTTCAGCTTCTTTGAACACAGAATAACTACTCATGTTCAATGGCTGAATTTATCTGCAGGAAAAGCATGTCACCACCTATAATTGATGATTTTTAAAAATAACATTATGCTAACAAATTATAAGGAAAAGAAAAAGGATGGAGAGAGAACCCATAGATTAAGAGAGACTTAAAGGATTAAAATAAAGAGGCAAGACAAAATGCAAGTGTCTCTGCTGCACATCTGGGTGATTAAAAAAACCCATTAAAAATGTTTACTATAAACCAAGGTAATGACTACTTACTACTTATGGAAGGGGGAGGGGTTGTGATTGAGAAGCAGTCCATGGAAGGTACTGGGGTAGGTGGCCAAGTTTTATTTTTCATCCTGGTCATAGGTGCCATGCAAGATGTATTAGGGCATACATTTGCTTTGTGTGGTTTTTCTTTAACGTATCCTTTATTTTATTATAAAAATATATAAACACATCTGGTAGGACAGTGTGGTTCTACGCAAGAGAATAAATATTACCTTTTCTACACACTGGGCTCTTTACAAATATGTCTAAGGCATTTACTTTACTGGAGCAATATTAAAGTCACATTAAAAAGAAAAATGAATACCCTTTTTAAAAAAGCAGAATAAATACCGTGCATGTTTTCAGGACTCAGCATTCTGGATTCAGCTGTTATTGACTCATTTCTTAAACCAGTTCCATTTTCTTATCTCAGCATTGCAGTAATCGTCCAGGGCTTTAACAAGAATCTCTGGATCCTGGATGCCCCAATGCTAGCATGACCTCAATGTGTGAACAATAGGCCATTTACTCATCCTCATCTGGGAAACAGGAGTAACTATAACAACAACCTCAGAGCTTTCATAAGGATGCGAGTGTTCATATTAAATCACTGAGGCTGATCCATATACGGGGTTAAGACCCATTAGTTTCTAGAAGCAGTGAAAAGAGCAGAGCTTATGGAGTCTAATGGTTTAGACTAAGTCCAGATAATTTAACAAGAGTGACTATTTTCTGATTTCATAAATAGTATAAAGGCTCATTTAGGAAAAGTAAATGCGTATGCCATTTTCTATCATTCTTAGCATCTGAAAAATAGGTTATATTCAAGTCCTAGATAATTGTTTTAGAATAATATCCTACTGGTTTATGTGCAGAGTCAAATTTTTGCACATTATAAAGTCTTTTGATAGTTACCATTTGCTGGTGTCATATCTAAGAATAGGTCATAAAACAATTAAAAAGGTTTTGGATCAAAATTGCCTTTGAATCTTGATAAATATTTAATCTATTTAATGGATATATGGTGGTTTACTATATTCTTCTTTATATTTTTTCTACTTTTATTAAAAATATCTCCAAACTCAAAAACTTATATACACTAAGTATGTACAGCTTTCTATTTACCAAGAATACCTCAATGGAGTAGTTTAAAAAATACAGGTTTAAAGAAGGAATAAAATTATAAGCATACACACACAAACACACATACACACACGACTGCTCTTCCAAATCTCTTCTAGAAGGAAGGATGTTAGGAAAGTCTAACGTGTAATCTTTCTGTAAGTCCAAACCCAGTTAGCCTTTCCAACTGGGTTGATATAGAGCATCTTTTTCTTTGGTTAAGCAACATGTTATAGAAAAGTAAAAGTTGCTCAATAGTGTCTGACTCTTAGAGATAGTCCATGGAACTCTCTGGGCCAGAATACTGGAGTGGGTAGCCTTTCCCTTCTCCAGGGAATCTTCCTAATCCAGGGATTGAACCCAGGTCTCCTGCATTGCAGGCAGATTCTTTACCAGTTGAGCCACAAGGGAAACTCAAGAATACTAGAGTGGGTAGCCTTTCCCTTCTCCAGGGAATCTTCCCAATCCAGGAATTGAACCAGGGTCTCCTTCATTGTAGGTCAATTTGATACAAAGGGCTCACCAATTTGACAGGCAAAAAAATTACATTTTTCTTGTTTAGTTTGTATTTCTCAGAACACTAATGAAGTGGCCTTGTTACTTTCTCCATTTATTTAGCCCTGTGAAAAACTTCTTTCTTATTTTTAGCTCATTTTTCAATAGAGTTATTCATCCTGTTATTATTACTAAGAATTCTTTACATATTACAGGTATTAACTTTATTGTAGAATATATGTGCCAAATTTTTTGTTTTGTCTACTATTTATCATATATAGATGATAGCCTTTATTAATATCTGTATATACTTTATGTATTTGTATATATAATTTTTCCTTTATGCTTTCTTTCTTTGCATTTCTACTTAGAAAAAACTCTCCCTTTGTTACCTATTTATATATTTTTTCTTCTTATTCATATATTATTAAATATTATATATATAATCAGGTGGTAAAGAATCTGCCTGCAATGCAGGAAGCCTGGGTAATCCCTGGGTTGGGAAGATCCCCTGGAGAAGAGAACAGCTACCCACTGTCAATGCACCTAGGAAATTCCATTGACAGAAGAGCCTGGTGGACTACAGTCCATGGCATCACAAAGAGTTGGAATCCATTGAGTGACTTTCATTTTCATATATATTTTTGACTTGGCATTTTTCCATTTAGAGCTTATTTAGATGCATTTTGTGAAGTAGAACTCTCAATTTAGTTTTTTTCTCGCAAGGAGTCAAGTACTGTTTATTCTAAAAACATCTGTAGTAATATATTTGAATTGTCTCCTTCATGTTATAAAAATTACAAAAACAGGATATTTTTGTGCACATAGAATCTCTTTGTTATAGTTGACCAGTCAAAAATTGACAATAAGCAACTTTAAGTCTCTATAGCTGGAAATATTTATTTTCTCATAAAGAGATACGCTTTGACAAATCAAAGAAAGAAACAAGATCCCCATTTTATAAATACATATATATATGCCTCTTGCTCTCTCTCTATATATAGATACATATATATATATTTAATAGGATAAGTAGGAAAGAGACAGAATTTAAACTTTTAAATTGTTCTAGAGGCACTTCTGTGGCCCATTCTGGTGCTGGAAACATAATTTTATTACAGTGAAGTCAAAATTATGGTGCACATAATATTGAAATGATCTTGAAATTCCATGACAGGGCAAAACTTTTCATTTTTACTTTGAAGATGAGACTTAAAACTGTAAATAACCTTAGAAGAGTTTATATCTTGTCTTTAGTGAACTTTAGGTGTGATACTGATAGGGTCCAACCCTGAGGACAGATATTGATGAATCGCTGCAGAATCTTGTGCCAAATAGGACCCACTGGACAAGGTAAGTTAACCAGAGAATATGAAAAATAGATGTTTCTATCACTAATCTCGCCACATCCTCCATTTCTAGAAAGGCAATTATATCCTAAGTACAATCTAGCATATCCTTCTCTCGAAGACAGGCAGGTGGGTCTATCTAGAGAAAGCAAGGAAATTCTCCAGGCTGTACATTTCATTTGATCTTTCTGATGAAAACTCTAAATCATAGGTTGATGAGAAAGAGGAGATAAACAAGGAGACTTATAAACACAAGACACCATGATGTACCACAAATACAAATAAATCACACCTGCACTATATGAGGAACAACCTAAATTCTAAACAGAGAAAAAATACTGTTCCTACAATCAGAGTGGACAAAGCTTATAATTTCAGGGAGGCCAGAGACAACATTTCAGTGACACAGGTGACAAGTTCTCTTGACATCAAGGGGTGCAATGATTCACTGGTTAGACAACATCATAATTTTGGTGTGTACCTAGAGACATGAGATAACCCTTCCCAGAGAGACAATGACCTAGATTGATAGAGGCTGGATCTATCAGTTTAACATACAGGTAAAAGATTAAAACACCTTCAACAACAACAAAAAAAATGTGTGTTTTATTGAAATACATAGGAGTGCATTTACCCTTATGTAAAAGAATCGTCAAGGGAAGATATTTACTTTTACAAAGAGCTCAAGAGTACTTTTCAATTCTATTTTTTCCCTCTTAAACCAATGAATTTCAAGCATTTTCCAACCCAATGCAATATATATATATTTACAAGAAAGGGAGACACAGTCAGTCTGGAATACTTTACTTGTCAGTCTTGCCTTTACCCCTCTCTATCTGATTGTGTTTACTTTCAAATAAGATATATTTTCTTATTTATATTGTCCTTCCTTGGAAATTGACTCCTATTTTCACATTTCTTAAAGCCAAAACCAGAAGTATGTCTTTATCTAAGTGCCCTTCGCTGCAGATTACGTACTAGGTGGAGTTCTTATGAAACAGTATCTCCATGATACTAACCATTATTTATAAATGGTATATTCTTTTGGTTTTTACATGTCAGTTAAATTGGACTTTGAATATTCAGGGTTGATTCCCTTCAGAATTGATGGGTTTGATCTCCTTGCAGTCCAGAGACTCTCCTTTGGTGATGAAGCTGAACCTCCAATACTTCGGCCACCTGATGCAAAGAGGCGATTCACTGGAAAAGACCCTGATGCTGGGAAAAACTGAGGGAAGGGTGAGAAGAGGGTGATAGAGGATGGGATGGTTGGCTGGCATCACCAATTCAATGGTCATGAAATTGGGCAAACCCTGAGAGATGGTGAGAGACACAGAGGCCTGGTGTGCTTCAGACCACAGGGTCACAAAGAGTTAGACATGACTTAGCAACTGAAACAACAACAAAATTGGACTATGTGGATATTCCCCTCTGTTATTTCATCTTTTACTGTTAGTGGTAGTGGTTGTCTGTGTGTGTGTGTGTGTGTGTTCACCAACTTAAAGATGCTTGTTATATGGATGTTCATCCATATCAGCATCTCCGAACCTTCTTCTTAATTTGAATTCACACCTCACACTGCCTGCTGGGTACTTTCTCTACTTCTCACTTTGACCTAAAATCTAGCATGCTGGCCAACTGTGCAGTCTCCGTCTCCAGTACACAAACAAATGCCTTCGTTTGCTGTTTTCCTTTCCTATCTTCATTATGCATAGCAATGATTGTTAGCAGAGTCAGAATTCAACAATAACAGAGTCAATGTCTAATTAAGATGAGGCTTGAAACCCTTCATTATCTTTGCTTCCTTCTCTACCCTTCTCTCTCCTCACATCCAGCTATCTAGTTTATGTGGTTTTCTTTCTATACCTTCCCTGCTGCTGCTGCTGCTGCTAAGTCACTTCAGTCATGTCCGACTCTGCGACCCCATAGACGGCAGCCCACCAGGCTCCCCTGTCCCTGGGATTCTCCAGGCAAGAACACTGGAGTGGGTTGCCATTTCCTTCTCCAATGCATGAAAGTGAAAAGTGAAAGTGAAGTTGCTCAGTCGTGTCCGACTCCTAGTGACCCCATGGACTGCAGTCTACCAGGCTCCTCTGTCCATGGGATTTTCCAGGCAAGAGTACTGGAGTGGGGTGCCATTGCCTTCTCCGATACCTTCCCTAGTCACGTATAAAAGCAAGCAAGGTCAGTGGACAATTCAAACTAGTCTGTGTCTCCTCCTTAGAGACAGCGTCATAAGGTGTTTCACTGCTACCAAGTTCTTGAGGAGATTCTTGTTTCTTCTCTGGATTCCTAACTTACAGCACTTTTCTGTACAGCTCAGTATTTCACTAAGCTTTCCTTTACTTGACTCTGAAATGGCAGCTTCTTCTTTTTTTCAAAAAAAGGAGTCATCTTGATTTAAGTTGATATATGTTTTTAAGCATATAATACATGCCCAACTTGACAACAGAAAAAGGAAAATACCTGCAACTAAGGAGAACGGACAGAATCTATGTCTCAGAAATAAAGACGAAGGGCCCATTTCTGTGCTGGACACTTCAACCCAGCAGGTTTACACCGAGTTTATTGTTACAAAATATCAGTGGTAGAGGCCAGGAGCATAACTAACCAACACGATTTTTTTTTTTTTAAGGTATTGTTTTGGTGGTAAATGACAAAAAAAGGCCATCTTTCCCAAGGGAATGATCGGATTCTGTAAAAAACACATAAAACAATGGAAAAAAATAAGATGAAAATTCAAGATCTTTTGTATTAGACTGTAGCTTTCAGGATACAAGCCTGAATATGAAAGCGTCAAGGAGAGGACAGGGTTACTGAGGAGTCTGGTTCCTGGTGAAAGTCCTGAGTAGTGTGAGTTTTCAGGCCTGACCGTGGCAGTTGCAAAGGCTTCAAGCGGCAGCTCCAGTACAGAGCTGTGCATCAGATGCAGGTGTGCAGTCTCTGCAAGGGGCTGCAGTCGAGGGCACAGGCCCCTGGTCAGGTCAGGCTCTTCACACATTTCCATTTCCAGCTCCAGAGTCCTCATCCCCTGGACTCTTTATCTCAGTTCTCAGGCGGATGTCTCCTTCAGGTACCTCAGCTGAGGCCCCCTGATAAGGAGGGGTCAGCTCCCAGGGACTCCACACCCAGCATTTTACTATTCTGAGGTCTTCCCCTTCCCATTGACCTCATCTTCAGGGTCCACAAAGCTGCCAGAGCCCTCTGTTTGCAGCTTCATCAGCAGGGGAAGGCCCAGCCCTCTCCCCGACCCCGCATGGGGGTAGAGCTCCAAGGGAAGAAATGGGACGGGGCAGAGGGCTCCTTCTCTGGTTTTAAACTCCTACTGTTACCACCACATAAAGTGGTGAAGAGGCTGAAGGTTTTCATTTTTGTCTATGGTTTTTAATAAGAAACATGGCCTTGCCAATTCCTCTAAGGAAATAATAAGCAAGGCCTTTTCTATGGGGCACGATCAAGAGGGTGTTCCTCCTCCAGGCTTGTGGGGCCAGGGCTTGGAGCTAGAAGCTCAAGCCTTTATTTCTTCCTTGTCCACCTGCATAGCCCAGCAGAGGCCCAGGCCCTAGCAACACACATGGAAGGAGGAAGGGGTGATTTTTCTATGGACAGTAAGGCTCTGGGCAGACAACAGAGAGAGCCAACACCCTAGGCAGAGTGCAGCAACGACTATAGTGAGGGCTGGAATCGGGCTTTTCGTTATAAGCAATGATGGAATCTGTGCAAAGTGGAGAACAGAGTCCTTTGTTCCCCTTCAGAAGGCAGTGAGTACACAGAGGCATGTGGACAGTTTGCCTCACCACAACACAATGGAGCTGAACATACTCATAATTGAGAAGAAAATCGCGTAAAGGAACAAAGGCACTTCAAATAAATACCCAAACATTCTCACACCCATTGTGTCACTAGACCCATGATTAATACCTTGAGATGAGCATATTTATCCAGTCCTTTGTCAATGTTTGTTTTCATGAACTATTAAAAAGCTTGGATCTCTAGCCTTGAACTTTCTATTTCTATTGCTAAACTATGCACAAACTGAAGAGAAGATGAAATGTAATTAGAATATACCTTTCAAGAAGAGAAATGCATACATAATAGGAGCATGTCAAAACAAAGTTTGAGCTTGAGCAAGGATAACCACCAAATATTCTCAGTGTTTCGCTGCTGCAGGTGGTGATGTTTGAATCAGGGACCCTTTATTGGACAGAGATGATTGAACTCTTAATGAATTCACAAGTGACCTGAAAAAAACTTCATCTATCATTTTCCTTTAAAAAGGATTTGGAATCTAATCTTTACCCTCTAAGTATAATCTTTTTCAAGCAAGCACATTTTGAGGACAACATAATGACCCAGAGGTGGTGAGTTTTTTAGTTTTTTTTAAATGTATGTCCTTCCCAGGTACAATAATCACCTGATTTCTAAAGTGCCTTTAAGTATGATAGTATCATTTTAGCTACTTTTAAAAAGTCAATATGAATGTAATCTCAGATCCTATTATTATTACACCTTCAAAAAACCATTTTCATCGTCTTAAATTGAGCACTTTTATAGTCTACAGTAGATCACCATCATTCAGAGATTTAAACTTCATGATTTTGACAACTGGCAGTGACTATGAATGTATGCTAAGTCGTTTCAGTTGTGTCCAACTCTTTGTGATCCCATGGACATTGGCCCACCAGGCTCCTCTGTCCATGGGATTTCCCAGGCAAGAATACTGGAATGGTTGCCATGCCCTTCTCCAGGGGATCTTCCTGACCCAGGGATCAAACCAGCGTCTCCTGAGTCTCCTGCTTTGGCAGGTGGGGTTCTCTACAGCTATCACCACCTGGGAACCTATAAATGTCTATGACATATAGTAATTTGTCATTTTCTGGAGCCCTTCATTGAAAGAAATAAATCCTTCCCTTCCCTTCCTTACCCACACAACTCCCTTCAACCTACCCATGAACTCAGCAGTCAGATGCTAATACGTAGCCTGGGAGGGGACCTCCCAATCTTTTCAAGCCATCATCACTCTTGTTTTAAAATGCAAAGAATATATCTTTTGTCCAAGATCAATCACAGCCCACCTTATCCAGAGAGGAAGGGAAATGGAAGACATGCTAAAAGAGTTGACAAGTTTGATTATGCCTGCTGCAGGCATGGTGGATTTTTTTTCCCTCACCATGGAACAACCTGAAGTTTCTGTAAATTCCTAAGGCTCCCAAACCTCCCAGACTTGTCCAATTGTGTCAAAGATCAAAAGGAATCTAAGAGGGAGATTCCTGCATTGATACGAATGCACCTAATTTCAGGGTGCTCTCTTTACTTTTAGAGAATCGGAGTGTTGACAAGCAGATGAGGATTTAGATTTGGGACATAGCCATCTCAATGATTCAATGAGACGAAAATGTCAACAATAATTTGAAAGTTGTCTCATATATAACCATATGACATAATAATGAATGCATGAGAATTTGTCATCACCATATGTTTTCAGATAATCATTGGGTTTAAAGATGTTCTAAAGCAGCACTAATACAGATATCCAGGGGAATGTCTTAGTCAAATCTTGGACAGATTTTCCTCCCATCTCTGTTGGCTAAGTTCTTCATGTGTAAATTATGCCAGTTTAAATTTAATCACTTTTCTCCATTTGGTCCTTAAAGAAACAATTGGTGTACCTCATAAAAAGCTTCTTCAATGTGAGACAAATGGTTTAAAAATTTCTGTCACCTTCTCTTTTTGTTCTCCTTTAGTCAAATCATTAAGTACCATGTACTATGCTAGGTACCAGGGCTAGAGATGAACAACATATAATATTATATATAATATAATTCTTGTCCTCATCACATATGTCACGAGGGTCAGATATGAACTGGGGAACAGCAAGGAAAGAAGAAAAGGATGAGAAGGCCTTGACTTGGAAAAGCTACTATGCACAGCAGGAAAAGAAGTCACTATGTGGACGTGGTGACAGTCGCTCAGTCGTGTCTGACTCTTTGCGACCCTGTGGATTATACAGTCCATGGAATTCTCCAGGCCAGAATACCGGAGTGGGTAGCCGTGCCCTTCTCCAGGGGATCTTCCCAACCCAGGGATCAAACTCAGGTCTCCCACGTTGCAGGTGGATTCTTTACCAGCTGAGCCACCAGAAAAGCCCTACACAGTGGTGGACCTAACATAGTGGGGGAAGGGCAGAGAGGTCCAGCATTCGTGACCTCATTGAAGATTTGAAGAACAACAGAAAAGATCTGAAGACTTACAAATTAAATGTCATATAGCAGATTCCATTTTTATAAAGATCTCTTGGGTCACAGTGTGAATACTGTCTTGGATAGGACTAACAAGGAAACAAACAATCCTTGTAGATTCTTCATGCCAGACATAGGATGGCTTGAACAAAAATGATGGTAGTGAACATGGAAAAACATGGACAGGTCTGATATACATTCAGGACGTAAAATAATCAAGATAATTTGGTGGTGACGTGAATACAAGGGATTGGGGTAAAGGGTTTTATAAGGATTGAAGTAGTGGTGTCATTTCCTCCATATTCAGAGTCAGGGGAGACTGTACTAGGGAAGAGCAGAATCTGTCCATGTTGGATCTGTTTCTTTTCCTTTAACCTTTGCTCTCTGTTGCTTTTGATATGGTCATCACTGAAAGCATGCTGTCTATAGCTGTAAACATACAAAATGATCTGTCTTAGGGAACCCTTCCCTTTGGCCTGAATGTTAAACTAAAATGCCTTTGTTCAGCTCAAGGGAGACATTCTGACCCTGCTCACCTGTTAAAATCTGCAGAAAAGAAGAAACGGACACATCTCCTCCCTGATGTTGGCCAAGCCAGGAGACAGTTTGCAAGATTTATGGCCTTTTTACTTTACTTGCTTACTTCGTCTCCCTCTGTTCTGTAAGAGAACTGGCATCCAGGCCCCAATAAGACAGTACTCTAGGATGCTAGCCTGTCAACATCTCAGACACCCAGCTTTCTGAATAAAGTTTCTATTTCCTGCCATAACACCTCATCTTCCAATTGTTGGCCTGTCATGTGGTGAGCAGGGCAAGTTTGGATTTGGTAACAAGATCAAGCGTTCAATTTCAGTTTTTCTCAATGCCTATCAGCATTCATAAGGATAGGTCATAGGGACGCAGCTCTCACTAAGTCTAGAGTTCATAAAAATTAAACTTAATCATGTTGGTCACTAACATTTGCAGGAGCAGTATAGCATAGAGGAGAGTTTAGGCTTTGGATTCAAAGGCCTGGGAGGCAGAACCAAAGAGATTGTGAATCACCAGAGAAAGACTCTGAGCTAGCCTAGGAACTACTTTATTGTTTTCATGGTTTTCCAGTTCCAATCCACAAGTGTTCACATAATAGTAAACTTGACCTTATGGTTGACTTGGTCTGTATCTTGAAAGCAAAGAAATAAACATAATGGATTTTCATTTGGCTCTGCTCAGATGACTAACTGACTGGAGGCTGGATAAGGAGGCTAAACTCAAAGGGATCAATAATCAAAACACACAGTAGCTCCGTCTTGCTCTGGAGACTTCTTTACACATTTTGCTTTTTCACTCTAATTGCCTGGCACTCTAGTTAATGATTTCTGTGGGATTAAACTATACTATGATAAATAGTACTGATTCTATCAAGAATCAGCTCTGTAACCATTCCTGCCCCTGTCTGTTCAGATGTCATCAGCAGAGCCAGTGAGTCCTATCTATGAAATCTACCTTTCATTTCAGTGCGAAGCAGGAAGCAAAATTCTCAGATATTAACTCAGCACCAAAAGTACCCACTCTATACAAAGAAAACCATTACCTTTTTCATCTTTTATATATACCTTGCTCTTCCCTGTGCCAGCCTGGGAGATAGTCTTTCCCTCTACTGAAGGAAAGCATAGCTTCATAACAAAGTCACATTTGGAAGAGAGTATCTTAATATAAATTGCTAAATTGGCTATGATTAGTCATAATGTTTCTCTAACATGATCATTTTCCTTCTTTTTTAATCCCTGATTGGACAAACTCACTCTGGCTTCTGACTTGTCACTTATAAGACTTACACTTGATTGAGAAATTACTGTATACTTGGGTAATTTGGGTAAATTCTTTAAAGTGCATTACAATTTAATCACTTTAAGAGGCAACATATATCTATATTTTATGATATAATCTATATCTATGTTTATGACTAGACTGTACTTATCTATCTATATATTTACCTATGTCTATATATAGATATATTTTACTTTCATATAGGACTTCCCTGGTGGCTCAGATGGTAAAGCGTCTGTCTACAATGCAGGAGACCTGGGTTTGATCCCTGGATCAGCAAGATCTGCTGGAGAAGGAAATGGCAATCCACTCCAGTACTACTGCCTGGAAAATTCCATGGACAGAGGAGCCTGGTAGACTACAGTCCATGGGGTCGCAAATAGTCGGACACGACTGAGCTACTTCACTTACTTTCATATTGTAAACATATAAATATACTTTGTTTGTTAATTACAGTCAAACAAGTTGAAGGTTAGTATATGCTCAAGCAAAACACCCAAGGGCCATCCAGCTGGTAAGTAGCATTTCTACCACTTGAACTCTGCTGCTGCTGCTGCTGCTGCTGCTGCTGCTGCTAAGTCGCTTCAGTCGTGTCTAACTCTGTGTGCCCCCATAGACGGCAGCCCACCAGGCTCCCCTGTCCCTGGGATTCTTCAGGCAAGAATGCTGGAGTGGGTTGCCATTGCCTTCTCCGTGAACTCTAGACTGTGTGATTTCCAACCAGAGCTCTTGGCCACATAAAGGTGGTATTTTCAGAATCATTCTTATCTGTAAGAATTCGTAATATTCATGACATCATATGTCTCAATGAAATTAAATATTTGGATTAAATACCAGTATATGAAATACTACATTCATAAAAGCTTCTGTGCATGATCTTTGGTGTTTTGAGACAAATGTAACTGAGTCGCCAAAGAATCATTTTCTCAGACTAAATGCAACTACTGAGAATTATAGCCACTTGTTCAGCAGCAGCATCTACTTGCAGTGAAATGTCTTTAAAAATGATTGGCTCTCCTAGATATTCAGTTCATTTTCCAGCTGTAAATTATTTAGAAAAGGTATCATCTATGCAGTTCTAATAAATCCTATGGACTGTTTCTCATGATATCATATTTATATGAGAATGTGAAAAATCTCCATCATCTTCTTTTGAACCAAAATAAAATATAGCAAAGCTACTGAAAACTTACAGTAAAGCCCTGGAATTATGTTTCCAAAAATAGTCAGGAAATATTCAAATAGAGATTTTTTTTTTGTATGTGAGTGAAAATGATTAAGAGCCTAACATATTTGTGAGCCAATGGAGGTGTCAAACTGATGGTATAAAAGGTTTCAAGTAGGTGTCTACTTATTTTAAGGTGAAACCATACCACTCACCACATGCATATTGTTTTAATGCACATGTCTTCCTTAATGAGTTCTGAGTAATAAAAAGAGAATTATTCTAGGAATTTCATGTGGAATTATGTAATGCAATGAACAGTCTTTGCAAATGGTTTCTTTTCTACCCAGGAGATGCAGTGTGTAATTCACTAAAACCCTGGGTATTAACAGCTCCTATATCTGTACTGAACAGCCTTAGCTACAAATGAAAATTTCATAGAAATATAGCCAAGTTTAAAACGTTGTTCTCAGAAGACGTTCGGAGAGGAAGAATGTAATATTTTTACTTGTATTTATTCCTTACCTTAGAAGAACAAGCTAAGAATGGTTTGACTTTTTCTGTGTCATGTAAAACACCAGGACATGCCTAAGGGGCATCACTCATTTTACCTGACACATAGCGATTTCTACTTCTTGGGAGTCCTCACCCTTCTTTACTCAATCATAATCCTTACATCCCAAAGCAAGCACACTGAAATGTTTTAGAAGTCCTTCCTTACAGCATTCAGGAGCTGCTACTGCTGTGAAGTCGCTTCAGTTGTGTCCGACTCTGTGTGACCCCATAGATGGCAGCCCACCAGGCTCCCCCCGTCCCTGGGGTTCTCCAGGCAAGAACACTGGAGTGGGTTGCCATTTCCTTCTCCAATGCATGAAAGTGAAGAGTGAACGTGAAGTCGCTCAGTCGTGTCTGACTCCTAGCAATCCCATGGACTGCAGCCCACCAGGCTCCTTCATCCATGGGATTTTCCAGGTAAGAGAACTGGAGTGGGGTGCCATTGCCTTCTCTGAGCATTCAGGAGAATACTGTCCAATTAAGTATCCTCCTTCTAAGGAGGTTCATCCTCAAAAGCTTCTAGGGACATGGAATACAATGTCTTTATTACTTACATAATCTTCAGATCTCAGAGTGTCTGACAAAGTGAAAAGAGTTATGAGGTTAAACCATCTCTCTGATAAATCAGCTAGCAAATCTCAAATATTAGGTCCTGTTAAGGCAACCCTGTAATTTTATCTTGTAGTTCTAATAAGAAATTGTATACATCATGGAAAAGGAAATTAATTTTCAAAAATCTGGGGTTCTTTGAGAGTGGTGTATACATGTATTTATAGAAATGAACTCTGCATATTACATTGTATTTGCTTTTACAAACTCTGTCTTATCCTAACATTCTCAAAGACAAAGGAGACTTCAATACTTGGACAATATCTGGGAGACTTCAGCAAGTAGAAGATGGTATATTCCAGAATTCAGGAAACAAAAGCCTTTTTGTTTTCAATAGTAGCTGATAGCCTCACTTTTCTCAGGACTCAATTTAGCATGGTATTCCCTCCTCAACGAGTTCAGGCCTAAAGTCATTAAGTGGAGATGAGCAAATTAAGTGTCCAGGTGGGGTTCTGGGGATGGCAGGTACAAGGAGAACCAGAGATCAGAGATGAAGAGGGGTGTTCTTGAGCAAGTATAGAATAGGGTGGAGGAGGTAGCCTGGCAGATAGCCTGGAGGTAGTGTCAGAGTCCTAGCAGGGTACAGAGTGCTATCAAGTGTGGGGTGTTAGAGCCCCAGAGGGGTTCAGAGGGCATGCATGTGGAAGATGGTCTGCCACAGGGATACCTGAGCCCGAGCAGACTAAAGCTGTCATCCACACGGGAAAGCAACTTGATTCAGGGTGTCAGGACTTTATCTAGGTGGTGAAGGCATCCCTGCAGGAGGAGAATATAGTTAGGGGATGTTTGGGGGTGCAGTTCTCAGCATGAGGAACTGGGATGTGGACAGGGAAAGGAGAGGTGGTAAGGGTTTTAGCAGGTGATGGTGGCAATTCTATGTGGTTACACATAAGCAGAGTGAGCAAATAAGTAAATACTGGGTTGGTCAAAAAGTTTGTTTGGATTTTTCTATAACATGGAAAGGTTAAAACAAACTTTTTGGTCAACCCAACACTTCAAAGGATGTAGAGGCTGGGATTCTCATTGTCAGAAAGGGCAGAAACCAAAATGCCACAGAAACTAAGCAGGTGCCCACTGAATCCCTTTTATGAGAAGGCAATGAGGAAGCACTTGGAAAGTTCTAATATCTAATTACTCAAGTCAGTGAAACTACATTGCTAGCCTATAGATGAGTCTCAGATGAATCCTTAGATTTTCCTGAGACTTAGCACATAATTATACATAGACTTAAAGGTACAGATTAAAGGCCCAAATCACCCACCTAAAAACTGAAGAGCCTTAAACCTGATAAAGGTGGGGACAGATGATCGTTCTCCTCTGAAAGACATAAAAGAGTAACTTACTCAGGCTCATGGGACTAGCCCTGGAAAAGGAGGAATGGGTAAAACTGCTAACAGTCAACAGATTAATATGCTGCACTACAATACAGGCTCTACAGGTGTTTTTTCAATTCTCACAGCAACTCATGGTGGGTATTGGGAATACAGATATAGTAAGACTATTTTTCAGATGAATAGTGCAAAGGTTCAAGTTTAAATACATTGCCAGGGGCTTCTGATGGTCCAGTGGCTAAGACTCTGTGCTCCCAATGTAAGGGGTTGGGAGTAGATTCCCGATTGGGGAACTAGATCCCATATGCCACAACTAAGAGTTCCTCATGCCACAACTAAAGATCTCACAAGCTGCAAAAAGATCGGACAACTCATCCCAAGTGCCACACCTAAAACACAAACAAAAGAAACCACCACTAGCTAGGGCCTTTGAACATACATGCATTATAGGGTAAAAGACCTTACTAGGATTTTGAGCCCATATTTTCAGTCTTTTTACTTCTTTCTTAAAAAAGAAACAAAAGTAGTCTCTCAGGTACAGTAGACTTTCTAATAAATGTACCATTCGCAACCTTCAATAAGTATGTTATAATAAATACTATCTTACCAGGATACATTAGCATTGAGTATTCTAAGGAAAAAAATAGTGATGAAACGTTTATGAATCTAAGATAATCAAGTGTTTTCTAAGGTAATGAGTTACTACTTTTATCCCAAATGAAAATTTACACTTTATAAGAAAGCTGGGTTTGTTTTTCTTGTTTCTACTGACTTTCACTCATGCTGCCTTATTTCCTTATGTGTTTATCGATTTTTAACTGTTTGCTGCTCATTTTCTTCATAGACTTACATGTGAAACATCTTTTGAGATGTGGGATGCAGGTGGGTACTTCCTGAGGGGATTTGTCATCTGGTCCTGGCATGGGTCTTAAATGCACTACTACTTGGGAAACATATCTAAATATCTGGCCTGAAGTGGTTTTACACTGACAACACAGTATGAATTTATGTCATAGACTGGTTCAAATATCAGCTTCTAGTTACAGGCAATTCCCCTGTACAGGCATTTTCACGTGGATACATAGTTACTTTTAATTCAAGTTTAGATGGAGAGTGTAGCCCTTTTGAGACCCAGCTATAAGAAAAGAGGATCCCTGTTTCTCTTTCTCATTTTGGATTAGCTTTAGAATTTTTTTACCTTTTGTGCCAGCACCTTTTCCAGTCCTGTGAAAAAGTATAACAGGAAATGATACTCAGCAAATCTGATTCAAATGTGCCCTCAAGGTGAAAGCAGGTGGCAGTTTTCCAATTATTCGTGGGTTTTTGCCTTCACTTAATTATTGCTTTAAATTTTTTGCTTTCTTGCTAGACTACATGTACATTTTATTTACTGTTTTCAGAAGAAAGACTGGTCCTAGATCCTCACCTGCTACATTGCTAGAAATGGAACCAGAGGGTAAGTTTTTCACTAATTTCCATTCAGTTATTCAAACTTTATAGTTAAAAGTTAAATGATATGCATTATTATTTACCTGGGGAGAAACTATTATAGATGACATGGATTATCTCATAACTTTAAATTCAAAGCAGAAATTTAAGCTATTTTAATCTTTCCCTGTTAATGGATTTCTATTCTTTTTATAGAAGCTCAATAATTTTCTCTCAATATTCTAAGGGATAATGATTTATTGACAGTCCCACACAGAGACTTGCACTCTATGCTAGTTTCTAAAGTAAAAAAGCTGTATCACTTGGTAAGTGACAATCTCTCTAGATTACAACTTTAAGTTAGTAATCTCAAATGGAAAGTTTTGTGTTTCCTATAGCATTTAGTCATGGACAAGAATAATCCACAGATGTAAAGAGTAAGTCACAAAGAGGCCATTCAGGACCTAAGATCTCATTTGTAACCATAAGATCCTCGAGCATGTTGATTTTAAATGAATGCATAATTGCATAGCAGACACTTTCTACTTATAATTCTGGTGTGATTTGGTCTCACAAGACCTAATCTAAAGTTGGTAATGCTTATTACATTAAAACTTACCAATGCCACTTGGACAAATTAAACTATGTCAGATAATTAAAATATGCAGTATTTAATATTGTACTTCAAATCAGTACAGATACTTGACAGACATATAAGGGCTTCAATGACTCATCTTTTAGAATTCAATGAGTGAAGCTGCTTCTTTTCATCTTATGCATAATCTTGGACTTTACAAAGGAAACACACTGGAATGTACCAAGAGTAAACCAACAGTTTATTTTCACTTCTATTAATTTTGTGTGAAATATAGGTTTCTAACAACTACATAGTCAAATCATGTTGCTTAAGTCCTGATAAAAAAAAGATGAAAATTTCCTCGTGTTAAGTTCTGATAAAAACTAGAAGGGGTAATGCTTAGTAAATGCATGAATGTTTCCTTGTAAATTTTACATAAAATTTGGTTCAGTCAAGATGCTTCACTGATTGGTTTTATGACAAAATCCACATGTTAAGTAATCATATAAAATGTTTTGAGAATAATAGTGTTGCCTGACAGTGTCTGGCCCCTAAGAGCATCTGTATTTAGTAAAATATATGTGGAATAAATCAACCACTGAATGAATAAAATGTGTAACGGATTTACACATTTAAAATAGCTCAAATCAAATAGCACATTATTCTTAATCCTATTAACTTATCAAATAGGTATTCTAGGTCAGAGCTTTTAGCTCTGTAGATGGACTAAAGAAGGTCTCATGCTTTTGGAAAGTATGTACAAAATTATGATTTATAGGCCTTAATGTATTGTTCCCTCCTGCTGAATGATCACGGCTCCCAGAAGATCCTTAAAGTGGCTGAGGTGAATAAAGGTCAAATATCACAATCTTAAGCAAAGATGGACTCACTGTTTGGGATCAAGTTATTTTTCTAATCAACATGATTCTCTTTTACCAGAACAAAAAAGAAAAAAAGTACTCTGATGTAGCTAAGTCTTGGGATTTTAAAAGAACAAAACAGTATTAAGTTTAATCACTGCATTTCCTGACATAAAATCTCATGAATGTAAACTTCACAAGGGCTTGTTTTTTTGTCTGGTTTACTGGATGTGTTTCCCAGAACCTAGAATGGTGCTTAGCTTATAAAAATTCGTCAGATTTTGTTGAATAAATGAGTCAAAGTTCAAATAAAGTATTAAAGTAGAGAAAGACATTGGTGATATTTCAACAACTGAGTGAACTATCACTGTAAATGTTAATAAAGTCAAAGCAGAGGGTATATTCTCAAAAATATCAAGTATATAAATTTGAAATATTACATACAGATATTTTATGTGCTTAGATTCTGGAAAGCCCTTAATTATTAACTTCAGAAATACCTGAAGCACGGGCTTCCCTCATGGTCCAGTCTGTAAGAATTCGCCTTCCAATTCAGGGGACGTGGGTTCCATCCACAGTTGGGAAACTAAGATGCCACATGACACAGGGCAACTAAGCCTGCATGTCACAACTACTAAGCCCGGGAGCTCTGGAGGCCCTGCGTCTCAACAATGGAGAAGCCTGTGCAAAAAAAAAAGAAATTTAAGAAGCTGTTGTTTAAATAACCTACCATAATTTTTGAAAACCTTCCTACTACTACTACTAAGTCACGTCAGTCGTGTCCGACTCTGTGCGACCCCATAGATGGCAGCCCACCAGGCTCCCCTGTCCCTGGGGTTCTCCAGGCAAGAACACTGGAGTGGGTTGCCATTTCCTTCTCCAGTGCAGGGAAGTGACAAGTGAAAGTGAAGTCGCTTAGTCGTGTCAGACCCTCAGCGACCCCATGGACTGCAGCCCTCCAGGCTCCTCCGTCCATGGGATTTTCTAGGCAAGAGTACTGGAGTGGGGTGCCATTGCCCTCTCCGTAATTTTTGAAAACCTTCCTAGAGTATGGTTAAAAAAAAAAAAAAGGTTTTGCTCTATTGAATGGTTTCCCCCATGCCAGTCAAGCTAAAAGGGTCCCAATTATATTATTCATCCATCAAAAGCCCAGTGTGCCCTATAAGCACAATGTGTTAATGAACCAGCTAGATACAACAGTGCTTATACTCATGCAGGTGAAAACTGAGAGATCCAGGTCTTTGATTTGTGTTTCCTCTTTGAAAGGATTAAATCACAAATTACTAGATAAACAAAAGAAAGCAAAAAAAAAAAAAAATCAAGAACTAACAGTGAGTAGTAATACATTAATCATTGTATCCACATTTACACATTAATGACAAGTTAAACCTAGAAGAATATTTGGGGATGATCCGATCCTACAGTCATTTGACAGATGGAATACAAAAGAGCAAAGAGGTGACTTGGTTTATGCAGGATTAAAAGAAACGAAGCAAGAAATCAGAAGTTAGGATAGACAACCATGTTTTCTAACAGCTATCTCAGAAGGTACTTCCTCATAAAATGAGAACACACTTGTGCCCTAATATAGCCATTCAGTGTTAGCTGAACATATTAGATACATTTTATTTCCCATATAAACAGACACATAATAGCATGCCAAAAAACTCAGCATAGTCAAGAATTAAGATGTAGGTCCTTTGTGTACTGATAGGTGATTATTTATTAGCTGGTATGCTAGTGGTTCTAATCTAAGAGCTCCCTTAGTAAAAAATTAAACTGTAGGTAATGGCTATCCTGGTGAAACGTTGATGGTTATGTTCTGGTACACCATATTGGAGGGGCATTTGGCAATATCTATTACCACTATTGTTTATCTTTTGACCTTGCCATCTCCCTTCTAGAAGGTAGGCCTACAGACATGCATACACGTTGGCCAGGATACTTATAAAAGTAACACTTGTAATAGGAAAGAAAAAAGACACATGGCTAGCTCTATTCAAATTTGTAGGATTACAGTGAAGTGACTATTTAAAAAGTATCTGAAAATTTTAGTCCCAGCATCTAGAATGGGTGTGATACATACTTAACCTTTGAACAATATCAGGGTTGGGGCACCCACTCTCCACAGAGTCAAATATTCACGTATTGTCAGCCCTGTATGTCCTGGAGGTAATTCTGTGTCCTCTGTTCCTCCAAATCCACCTATTCCACCAATCACAACTTATGTAGCATTATAGAACCTACTATTGAAAAATATCCCCATGTAAGTGGCTCCCAGAAGTTCAAATTCATTTCTTTGAGGGTCAAATGTGGACTATCAAATTCATCTTAACTAATTCCTCAAAAGCACAGAAACTGACATCTCTTATACAGAGAACTTCCATAAATGTTCCTGATCAACTCATTCTACCCTAAATGTACTCATTCAACCTACTAGGAGGTGCCATGACGGCTAGCATCCGTGATTGGTGTCAAACACCTGGATACTTAGCTAGACTCGAAACACTTAGACACTCAAAGCCTGTTTTCCTTTTGTTTGTTTCTATAAAGCAGGGGTAATAGCACTAACTTCATTAGGCAGTTCTAAGCAATTATCCTAACATCAGAGCCACTGTGAAAGGCCATCATCATCATCATCATCTGTGTACACACACAGGGATTATATACCGAAGCATCATTTTTGTTGCCTTGGAAGTGGTTAAAATACTGGCTCCATTTTACTGGGTTGCAATGGAGCTCAAGGGAAATGTTGACTACAATATCCTTTACATTTCACATAATTTTAAAGCAGTATTATTAAAAATGATATTTTAACAGAAATCCTAAGAATTCTCAGTTGAGGTATATGTCTCATATAATAATTAGAGGTTGTGACAGCTATGGAAGGAGTCTAGTAATATAGAAACCTTATTAAAGTAAAAGTACACTGATAAGTCATGTGCCAACCATACAGACATTCTGAAAGTATACTAGTATATGCAGTAAGAAAGCCAAAATTCCTTCTTTTCCTCCTAAAGCATAACTATTTATTGAGGCTGGTATATTTTTTGAAGCATGTATAACCACTGACTAACACTGGGCTCTATATTTTAAAAAGGGACAACAGTCCACGTTTTTCTTTGCAAGTTTTACTTTCTATAGACCCTCAAACTTTACGACAAACACCTCAAATCTGACAATCTATGTAATGTCAATAATATATATTCTTGTTATTTTGTAGCTTCAAAAAGAAACAGGTTTGATTTTATTTAAACCGAGAATTAGCTATCTTTTTTTTTCCCTGTAAAGGACAAGATGATATCTTCAACTTTGAGGGTCATATAATCTCTGCTGCAACTACTCAACTCTGTCATTGTAGCATGAAAGTAGCCAAAGGCAATATGTAAATTCATAGGAATGGATGTGTTCCAATAAAACTTTATTTATAAAAAAACGGTGTGGGTCAATATCACCTAAGGGTTCTGTTTCCTGAGCCTTCTTTTAGGTCACTTTTTAGTATCCAGCACTAGTTCCTAGTCCCCTAAGCCAGACAGCATTTACATGAACTTTATATCCTTGTGCAAACTCATGCAAACTAGAGATTTCACAGAGACTTTTAATTTCTAAAGGCACACAATTGTCAAATGATGGGTAAAACACTGTCACAGGGCAAATAAAAGGCATCTTGAATATAACTGGCCCCCGTGGATAGAGTCCCAGTAGACTGTTACTTTATAAAGACAAAATGGCACATCATTTATTCTTCATTAAATGAAAAGAACAAAAACTACTCAGAAAATATATTAAAAGCATGTGCAGATTAAGTGAAAAAAGAAATAGATGAGGTATGGCAGCAAAAAGAACTATGCCAGTGCATTTTATTGATCATTAACCTTTTGCTTTAGGAGGCATTTGAAAACAGCAGAGAAGTTTGTTATTGGTTTGGCATGAAACCTCTAATGATGCATGAGAATATATGCTCAAAAATGTCAGAGGTCACTAGAATCACATATTGGCAGATAAAATGTTTTTGATATTGTGTTTATAGAAGTAAAAGGGCAACAAGCTGACTTTGATTGTAATGCTCGCTGGGGAAGTTTTGTCGTACTTCATAAAGTAAAGTTAAAACTGAATGTGGAGCAATGTAACCTTGACCTTTTTTCTACACACCATCAAATAACACTTTGCTGAAATAAAATAACAATGCCATGGATGTATTTCTTATCAAGTGTTCATTAAAAATGTCAAGTATCATCCAAAATTGTTATATTAATGGTGGTTCAACTATTTACCAGTGTAGATTTTTTGTCAAAAATTTGAAAACCACCTCACTGATAGAGACATAGGTATCTCTCTCGGAAAACAAAGTCTCCTCCAATTTACTCATTCTGTGATTGCAAATGTCTAAAATATTTCCATGAGTGGTATTTTAACTAAGCTATTAAACCTTACAATAAATTTGATTGAACCTATTTTTCTAGAACAAAAAAAAAGGGTCTAAGGAAAACAGGGATCTGCAAAGTTTTCCATGTTTTTTAAAGATCACCAAATAAACATTGAAATAAAAAATAAATCCTACCATCCTCAGAACATTATACCTATAGGACCTGATCTGGATTTCTTGAGCTGCTTTATTTGGAAAATAATTCAACACTCTCTTTTCAAATAAAATCAATTTACAAAGTTAAGCTCTAGACGTGTATTAATTTGATAAAGATAGAAATGAACTTTAGCCCAAAAATAGGAACTTAGTATTAGGGTAGGAGGGATTTCCTGATTTTTATTGACAGTGACCTACAATCTATCTGAAGAGAAGACAACACTTATAACATGTAGTATAAATGAGAATACCAAATACACAGTAAAAGAAAATTACCCTCATGCATTCTCCTATAGAGACTTTTAAAAAATGAAATGCCCTGTGAGTTTTACTTTGACACCAAAAACAGAAACAAAATAAGACATCATCCTGTATTTCTAGTTTTCCCATATCCTCCCCTATTGAATTTATTAACACTATTATTGATCTTGTCCCCAGAATCTCATGGGCATTTCATTTCCATTCCTCTTTATCACCCTTTCCAGTTTTTACTCCAGTCTGCACAACCAAGTCTTATTGTTACAATCACACTGACCTCCCAACTGGCCTCCCCACTTTAAACCATTTAACACACATTGGCCAATTTGATTTTTCTAAAACTATCTAGATCATAGCACTCTTATGCTTAAATATTAGATTGTTTTCCATTTTACTGCATATAAAATCCAACTTTATCATGACAAGTCTACAAGATGTTTGCATATTTCATCTGATATTATTTTCTCTTGTTCAAACTCTATTCTTGCCTCAAAGTCTTTAAATGCATTCTCTGTTTGGAAATGTGAAGTAAAATTCATAGTTTGGCAAGACAAGAAAAAATTATATGTAAAATTTTTTCTGTGCCCTTTCCCCGTCTGTGCACTGTGTATCTGAATTACACATGAACCGAACCTCCTCCACTGGCAGAAATACCTGCTCAACCATAAAGACCAATATTCTCTAGCATCAATAATCGACCAGACAACTCTTCAAAAAACTAACATTCCTTCTTGATCTTGTAAGGGGTCACATGACCCACCAGAAGGACACTTAGATCAGGATTACATAAACTGTCAATAATATGTCATTTGATATAGGCTCCTCTGCCTCAAAAAACTTATATAACTGTGTCTGGATTTCTAATTGGTAAAACAGAGTGCCTGCCTGCTCAGTCGCTTCAGTCACGTCTGACTGTTTGTGATCCCATGGACTGTAGCCCACAAGGCTCCTCTGTCCATGGGGATTCTCCAGGCAAGAATAATAAACTGAGTTGCCATGTGCCCTTCTAGAGGATCTTCCCAGCCCAGGGATTGAACCTGTGTCTCCCTCACTGCAGGCAGATTCTTTATCACTCAGCCACCGGGGAAGCCCAGTACTCACGAGCTTTCTGAGATGCTGTTCCAGGGTTATAATCATCCAATTTGGCTCAAATAAAATTTTCTATCTCTTTGCCACAAATGATTAATTTCTCAATGACAACAGATTATCAGGCATTAATGAATGAATGAGATACACACAAAGGATGGAAGTTCTGAGATCCGAGGATAAAATAATGACAGTATAAGAAAAGCATGCACACACAGAACCAGATATTTTATAATTAAAGCCTCAAGTCCTAATTAGGCATTTTTTGAAAATGTCATAATTACAATCGGCTATTAAATGTAGACAGACAAGGGAGGGAAAATATTATAAGAGCAAAAATTCAAAAACTCTCTTATGCTGAAAAAACATAAGAAAGCTTAAAATCAGAATGATTTTGTTTATGTACCTGATTTTATGTCCCCAGATTCAACAGGAGCCTGATTAGAAACATTCCTCTATCAAAATGTCATCTCAGTAAATTCAGTGCACTCCTAGCTACACCAGACTGTGCACTGTGCTTTACATGGGTTCCACATTAATTCTTTCAACAGCTTGACTGAGGTGCGATGACCATTGTCGTCATTTTTGCAGATTAGCGAATCTTGAGTCTCTTATCTCAACAGGCTATAGAAATAATACTTCAGCAAATCATCGGCGAGGCTTACAGAAAAGAGGATGCTGCAGATTTCACTGCTGTGTCTAGCCATTTATGAATCTTAGTTTAAATTCCATGTCTTGCTAGAGACTGGAGAGGCTGTGGAATCCCCAGTTAATTAAGGGAATGGACATTTCATGTCTTTCTCGATAATTCACACAGAAATCTCAGTTATTAGAGACTGACATCAGAACCACAGGACTGAGGAGATGACATCAGACTAAAAGATGGGAGAGAAGATTCCAGAACTCTTATTAATTCATTTAATTATTTATTGATTCTCTACCAGTTATCAAGAAGAGTGCCTACCTCTGAGTTACAACGATGAATAAAATGTATTCCCTGCCCTAGACTCAGTGACTATCATTTGAGTAGAGACAAGTAAACCAATGATAAAGATACACTAGATAACTTCTACAATAGATGGTGTTTATGGAAAACTTTAGAGTTAAATATACCTAGCTTCTGAGTAAAGGAAACAGTGCAAAACCAGTTGGCATCAAATGCTCTCTTATAAGAAAGTAGGAAAACGTTGAAAACACAACTCATGAAATAATTATACACATCTTAGTATATATTAATAGATATATAATAAAAAAACAGTTTTCAGAAGGAAATAGAAAAATTGCTGTTGAACAAGAAAATTTACTTTATTACTGTGTGACTGTTTACTTACTTATCCCACTCACCAAATTCATACCATATTGCTATTTATTTTAGACATAAAGCTGTCAGATTAATGCATGCTCTCATGCAAAACTTTATCCTTGATTGTCTGAATTTAATTCCTAAGTGCCACTGCCTGACAGATGGTTTCAACTTTTCTATTCTCACAATAGACAAGTTTACCCTTCTCAGGAAAACAATCTAAATTTGATTTCCAATAATTCTTAAGGATAAATTAGGGACTACATGACATATCTATAAATGTCCAGCATATCTATGCAAAATACTTGACAGTCAATTGTCTTATAAACCAAGCGATATTTTATACTGACAAGTCAAATTTAAAGCATCTTTTCAAATTAACGTAGCTGGGAACATAGACACATTATTGCAAACACAAATACTTGACAAAAGCATTTCTATTCCTGAAAGATTTATTTATAAGACTTTAAAAGTTTCTTACACTTGATTCAAATATATTTCTCTTTGTTGATATTTGTATAACACTGATTAATATATACTCCCACGCTTAAAAACTATTTTTGAATTTCAATAAAATTTCTATGTTCAGTTTGCAACATTTTCGTCTCTTTTTCATGCTTGTTTTATGTCATACCAGATTTTTAGAGACTAAAGTTTAAAAAGTTAAGGAATATAAATATTCCATAATGAATGCATGATTTATTTGCACCATACATATTAATTATATCATATTATAGATGTATATATTTGGGTAAATAAAAATGAAACAGTAAGATATATACAACACCAAGATTTTGCAAAACAAAGATTTCCCTCAGGCCCCAGCTAGTAACCTTAACATGATTTCAGGGCCTCCAAGCCAAGCAAGCATTTCAGAAATTCCTTTGACCTCTTCTGATTAATCACCCAATCTCTCCATAAGGAACTCCTCCTTTCACATCCCTGCTCCTTTGTCTAATATGCAAATTTATCCAGTGCTTTATTGTATTATTCAAATTATGGGCCCATTCTTTTCTTGTTGTACTTGGCTCCAAGAACAATGATTAAAGATTCAGTTCAGTTCAATTGCTTAGTTGTGTCCAACTCTTTGCGACGCCATGGACTGCAGCAGGTCAGACCTCCCTGTCCATCATCAACTTCCAGAGTTTACTCAAACTTATGTCCACTGAGTTGGTGATACCATCCAACAACTCTCCCTCTGTCATCCCCTTCTCCTCCTGCCTTCAATCTTTCCCAGGATCAGGGTCTTTTCAAATGAGTCAGTTCTTTGCATCAGGTGGCCAAAGTATTGGAATTTCAGCTTCAGCATCAGTCCTTCCAATGAACACTCAGGACTGACCTCCTTTAGTATGGACTAGTTGGATCTCCTTGCAGTCCAAGAGACTCTCAAGAATCTTCTCCAACACCACAGTTCACAACCATCGATTCTTCGGTGCTCAGCTTTTGTTACAGTCCAACTTTCACATCCATACATGACTACTGGAAAAACCACAGCCTTGACTAGATGGACTTGACTAGCCTTGATTTTGTTGGCAAAGTAATGTCTCTGCTTTTTAATATGCCATTTAGGTCGGTGACAGATTTTCTTCTAAGAAGCAAGCATCTTTTAATTTCATGGCTTTAGTCACCATCTGCAGTGATTTTGGAGTTTCCCAAAATAAAGTCTGACACTGTCTCCACTGTTTCCCCATCTATACCCATGAAGTGATGGGACCAGATGCCATGGATTTAGTTTTCTGAATGTTGAGCTTTAAGCCAACTTTTTCACTCTCCTCTTTCACTTTCATCAAGAGGCTCTTTAGTTCTTCTTCACTTCCTGCCATAAGGGTGGTGTCATCTGCATATCTGAGGTTATTGATATTTCTCCCAGCAATCTTGATTCCAGCCTGTGCTTCCTCCAGCCCAGCGTTTCTCATGATGTACTCTGCATATAAGTTAAATAAGCAGGGTGACAACATACAGCCTTGACATACTCCTTTTCCTATTTGGAACCAGTCTGTTGTTCCATGTCCAGTTCTAACTGTTGCTTCCTGACCTGCATACAGATTTCTCAAGAGGTAGATCAGGTGGTCTGGTATTCCCCTCTCTTTCCACAGTCAAAGGCTTTGGCACAGTCAATAAAGCAGAAATAGATGTTTTTCTGGAACTCCCTTGCTTTTTCGATGATCCAGCAGATGTTGGTAATTTGATCTCTGGTTCCTCTGCCTTTTCTAAAACCAGCTTGAACATCAGGAAGTTCACGGTTCATGTATTTCTGAAGCCTGGCTTGGAGAATTTTGAGCATTACTTTACTAGTGTGTGAGATGAGTACAACTGTGTGGTAGTTTGAGCATTCTTTGGCATTGCCTTTCTTTGGAATTGGAATGAAACTGACCTTTTCCAGTCCTGTGGCCACTGCTGAGTTTTCCAAATTTGCTGGCATATTGATTTAAGATTAGTAAAGGAAAACTTTTCACTCATAACCAGAAGCTTTTCTGTGTGAATCAAGAAAATCTTCATTTGAAATCCACCTTGCTGGCTCTAAGGACTGGGAAAGACAAAATATTTTCTCTCTTGCTTGGATTAGCATTATTTCACTCGCTGCCATGGCTATGAGCCCATAAAGGAAAAACATACTCAGACCACCCCTGAGAAGATAATGCTGTGATAATTGAATCTGAAATGTAAATCTGAGATGAAGCCTGAAGACAACAGGGTCCACATTTTAAGAGTGTGGAGCTCAACCTCC
Organism: Oryx dammah; assembly: GCF_014754425.2. Lineage (NCBI taxonomy): Eukaryota > Metazoa > Chordata > Mammalia > Artiodactyla > Bovidae > Oryx > Oryx dammah. The sequence continues at coordinate 32,894,211 of NW_024070193.1, forward strand.
ATGTGATAGAAATCTATACTTCAAAAAAAAAAAGACAACTAAATAATAAAAATCAACATGAGGAAAAACAAAGTTTAGGAGTCAAACCCCTGATTCATGCTAAACAAATGTAAGAAATTTATGAGTGAGGAAACATTTTCTTAAAATATTGAATTTTATTGAAGTATAATTCTCTTTACAGGGTAAGTACATAATGACTCAATATTTATATAGAATATCCTCCATACAAAGTTATTATGAGAATTTTGAGGAAGGTTTTGTTTGTTACAATTACAAATACTCATTCCCTTGAATTGGAAAGATCATGTTTCTGCCTCTTGATCTCAGTTTTAGAGAGAGGCTTCAAGGAGTTCACTGTATGTGTCATCTGTATTTTGAGAACATATTGGATTGATGTGTATGGACTGAGCAGGACCCTATGGAGCCTTTCTAGGACAGACTCCTGCTATGTCCTCTGCCTGCCTCTTATTTGTAGAAGAGCTGTAGTCTCCTAGGCTTCTTCTGAGTCACAAAAGTCTGGCTGAAGAATTAATGACTGAAAGGATGTGAACATCAAGTGACAGAGATATCTGTCAGTGACTTCCCTGGTGGTCCTGCCAATGAATCACCTGCCAATGCAGGGGTCACAGGTTTGATTGATTGCTGGTCCAGGAAGATCTCACATGCCTCGGGGCAACTAAGCCCACGCACCCCAATGCTGAGCCAGCCCTCTAGAGCCGAGAGCGCAACTACTGAGCCCACGTGCTTAGAGTTCAGGCTCTACAAGTCAAGCCACCACAATGAGAAGTCTGCATGCCACAACTAGAGAGCAGCCCCCGCTCACTGCAACAAGATAAAGCCCAAGAGCAGCAACAAAGACTTAGCCATGAATAAATAACTTTACTAAAGAATAGCAGTTAGCCCAGCCTAATTGGTGAAAAGTTAAGTAGTCTATCAGTCACATGGAAATCACAGAATATTTAGTTCCTCCCTGAAGTACACAGGTAACACTATTTGATGCACAGTCCCTGAGTTGTGTTACAGATGCTGAAGAGCCCATCAAATGGAAGAAGTCAACTGCTTGATGACCATGAGCACACAGCCCCCAGACTGGCTGAAGCCTGAGGCTTGGCAATGTTAATCCTGTGACAGCACCCTTGTTACCTCACCGTCAACCAGTCAGAGAACTGTGCAGAGCTGATCACATACCTTGTAAGTTCCCTCCCTCACTTTGCCTTTAAAAATGCTTCCCTGAAATCCAGTAGACAGTTTGGGTTTTTAGAGCGTGTGCTGCCTGGACTCGTTGTACAACACCAACAATAAATGCTACAATTTGCTTTACCACAAGGAGTTAGTAGATTGGCTTTACCACATGAGGGCAAGTGGACCCAAGTTTGGTTCAGTAACCTGTTTCCCACAGGGGATTATCTGAGGACACGTTGTTCAGCCTGCCTTCTGAGCTGCAATATACAACATAATGACTACAGTTAACAAAGACATATAGTATATATGAATGTTCTTAAATTCTGAGTTCTCTCCATAAGAAAAAAAAATTTTCCCTTTTCTTTATGAGATGATGAATGTTTACTACACTTGTGGTAATCATTTAATGATACATGTAAGTAAAGTCATCATGTTGTACATCTTAAACTTATACTGATGTGAAGTACAAGTCACTCAGTCGTGTCCGACTCCCTTCTCCAGGGGATCTTCCCAAGCCAGGAATCAAACGGGGTCTCCTGCATTGCAGGCAGATTCTTTACCAACTGAGCTATCAGGAAAGCCCTCAAACTTATACTACTATGTATCAATTATATCTCAAAAAATCCAGAAAATAACAAAAATAACAAGGTGATAAGTCAAAAATAAGATGCTTTATAGTTATAAACCATGAGCGTTGCTTGTTTGTTTTGTGATATAAAGGAGTTATACCACTTTTTAAATATATGCCTAAGTAAATCTGGTCCCATCACTTCATGGGAAATAGATGGGGAAACAGTGGAAACAGTGTCAGACTTTATTTTTTGGGCTCCAAAATCACTGCAGATGGTGACTGCAGCCATGAAATTAAAAGACACTTACTCTTTGGATGGAAAGTTATGACCAACCTAGATAGCATATTCAAAAGCAGAGACACTCCTTTGCCAACAAAGTCAAGGCTAGTCAAGGCTATGGTTTTTCCAGTGGTCACGTATGGATGTGAGAGTTGGGCTGTGAAGAAAGCTGAGCGCCGAAGAGTTGATGTTTTTAAACTGTGGTGCTGGAGAAGACTCTTGAGAGTCCCTTGGACTGCAAGGAGATCCAACCAGTCCACCCTAAAGTAGACCAGTCCTGGGTGTTCATTGAAAGGACTGATGCTGAGGCTAAAACTCCAATACTTTGGCCACCTCATGCGAACAGTTAACTCATTGGAAAAGACCCTAATGCTGGGAGGGATTGGGGGCAGGAGTAGAAGGGGACGACAGAGGATGAGACAGCTGGATAGCATCACCAACTCGATTGCACATGAGTTTGGGTGAACTCCGGGAGTTGGTGATGGAGAGGGAGGCCTCACGTGCTGCAGTTCATGGGGTTGCAAAGGGTTGGACATGACTGAGTGACTGAACTGAAGTAAATCATGAAGCATGGAATGCATTATTTTAATTAAGGTGAATATTTTAACAAAATGATCATGGGTAAGGCTAAATATACCTTATATTACAACTCCTAATCTCAATACTGCCACTTCATTCCAGAGATAACTACTATTTTTTATTTAATATGTTTTATTTCAGACCTATGGTATTATAATGAAAGTATATCCATTGAAAATATCACTTACATTTTCACATGATCAGAACCATTCATTTTTTCATCTTTATATTTGCCTGTAACTCCCAAAACTTGCACTGGGGGAGGCAGTTAGGAAAACTTGACTGCTGGTTGACGCAAAAGCTAGATCCAGGCAGCTGGAAGCTTCCATCTCACCTACCTTGTCTTGGTATGTGTGTTCAATTTGCCTTCCCTGTTCCTAGAAGCTGCTCCAGGGATACAGCCTCAAAAGAGTAACAAATCCACTTAGGTGCTCTATATAAACATTTAACCTCTGTCTGGTGGGCAAGGAGATCTTCTCTTCTGCAACCATCCAAGATAAGCCTTTTATGCTCTCCTCATTATTATTAAAAAACCTGCCACCTAGGAATCTGGATGATATGCCTTTTCCTTTGGTCTCTCACACCCCCTACCTATTTCAGATTAAACCCAGGAAGCTCCTAAGGAGGTTATGAAGCAGCAACCTGTGTTGCATATTTTTTTTACTTGCAAATTCCTTTTTAAGTACTCCATGCTAATCCTCAGCATCTATTTATCATATCATAGTTAATAGTTTTCCTTCTTGTGGACTTCTAAATTGTTCTTTTTTTTTTATTTCACAGACAATGAATATCCTTCTTATACTATTAAGAAAGCATTATGATGTAAACCTCACAGTTTACAAATTCTTAAGGCTAAAAGATAAATACTTTAATTAGATTCATTCTTTCATAGATCTTAATCATGATGTCTGATTTTACTTTAGACATTATTTGTCTTATTAAGAAATGCTTTTGCCTTGTCTCAGATATTCTTTACTCATTTGTATTTTAGAACATTGGATACCAAATCTGATGGTTCATTTTAATCGGCTCATTAGACAAAAATCTGTAGCTTCCCTGTCTTATCCTGAGAGACTCTGATTCAAGACACTTGGGGAGGAGCCCACTTCTGATACTTTGGTTTGAAAGACCACAGCAGAGAAAGAAGAGCTAAAGATGAACTTCTTCTGTTAACCTTTTCTTAAAGAAAATTCTCAGGGTAAGTTATTTTCATGCATATTCTATGCTCTGCCATGACAGCAGTGTCTAGATAGTAACCACTGATGTCCTGATACAGAAAACTGTGGGTCTTGCTGATATTTCTAACTACTGATATCATCTATACATCACAAATAGCTGTGCACAGGGCCTAGGTTTGGCCTGGGAACTACTGGATTTGCGAGGAAGAGCCAAGAAAAAAAATCCATAATATATGCTCGTAGGAAGGCACTCAAAGATTTTCTATCTCAAAGTTAGTGGCTGGAAAACTTCCTTTTTTTTTTTTTTTGTTTGTTTGTTTTGTTTTTTTCCTGGTGTTGGAAAAGGGATCTTAGGTTTGTTCAAGTAAAAGAAAAATATCCAGATCCATATGTTTAGTTAAGGTACCACTCTTCTAGACAGCATATTAAAAAGCAGAGACATTACTTTGCCAACAAAGATCTGTCTAGTCCAAGCTATGGTTTTTCCAGTAGTCATGTACGGATGTGAGTGTTGGACTATAAAGAAAGCTGAGCACCAAAGAATTGATGGTTTTGAACTGTGGCGTTGGAGAAGACTCTTGAGAGTTCTTGCATTGAAAGGAGATCCAACCAGTCCATCCTAAAAGAAATTAGTCCTTAATATTCATTGGAAGGACTGATACTGAAGCTGAAACTCCAATACATTGGCCACCTGATGTGGGAAAGATTGAAGGCAGGAGGAGAAGAGGATGACAGAAGATGAGATGGCTGGATGGCATCACCAACTCAATGGACGTGGGTTTGAATAAACTCTGGCAGTTGGTGATGGACAGGGAAGCCTGGCGTGAGACAGTCCATGGGGTCGCAAAGAGTCGGACACGACTGAGCTACTGAACTGAACTCCTTAAAATCAAGATGTCATGATTAAACTGGAGAAGGAAATGGCAACCCACTCCAGTGTTCTTGCCTGGAGAATCCCAGGGACGGGGGAGCCTGATGGGCTGCTGTCTATTGGGTCGCACAGAGTTGGACACGACTGAAGCGACTTAGCAGCAGCAGCAGCAGCATGATTAAACTCTGTTTTCATGTTAGAGTCTTACTCAAATTCTCAAGAAAAATCTCATAAATAAGAATAAGCCTGAAGATATTCCGGGGGACTCATACATGTTTTATTCATAAAAATTTGAAGGTATCTAAGAGTCAAGTTTTTCCTTTATTAATATAGAAAGTCTTTAAAACTAAAACACTCAGATGGGAACATGCTATTAGAGAAGAGGGAGAAAAGAGTTAATTTTTGGTGCATTTTTTCCCTTAAGAATACCATTTTGTTTCAAGGAAAAAAATAATTGAAATAGAACAGTTAGGGATGCATGGCCCTAAAATTATTTACATATGTCCACTTTGGGAAAGTGTTCTGAATCAGTAAAGAACGACGGCTACTTTTCCTTTTTGATCTCCCTTTTAAACCCAAGAAAAAGCTGTCGGTATCTCTTTTCAATATTGTGCTTTGTGTGTCAATTTTCACGCTGAGCAACAAGCAAGTCTACACATGGGGTCAATGAAAATGATAAACAAAACGAAACTTCAAGTATTAAGAAATTAGCACTCTTCTCCTTTCTGTAACATTTAAGATGAGAGAGAAGCAGAACCGGTTCTAAGTTCAGAAAGCCGAGAGGGCTTCCTTTTTCGGAAGGCAGAGCTGTAACCACATTTTCTGTATTTTTTCCTTTATTTATCACACACCAGAGGCAGGCACATCCCACCTTCTTTTCATAGGTGAGGAAAGGGATTTCGAATGCTCAAGCACTGAGCTTGAAAGCCCTAGGCAAGTGAGAGACAGGCTCGGGCATTACAGGCTCTCTGATTTGAAAGCACATTATTGTAATCATTTCCTAAACCCTCCCACACCAACTCTTCTAAAACACGATTTAAGTGTACCTACCAAGACTGGATGCTCAGCTCACAGGTCTGCACCACTCCTTTTCCACCACTGTGTTGCTCAGATCTGGAAATTCTTTCCCCCCACTGCCCCCGAGCAAGCACCTTCGGCTTGCCTATGACCTTTCAGCCTCCTTGCTTCTCTCCTGAGCAGCTGGGGCTCATCTACCTTTGAAAACACCTGTAGCCACTTAGCTGCCTTTTCAGTGGGGCTCTCTGCAAAATGATCTCCACAGAACTTAGCAAGCCTCTGAATAGAAGTATGGGTATGTGTCGTTTTAAAGAAAATTCTCTTTGAAGGTAGTGAACAACCTTTCAGTGAAAGGTACATGTCCCTGAAAATTAGTGAAATATTTTCAATTAGTATTCAGTTCAGTTCAGTCACTTAGTTGTGTCCGAATCTTTGCAGCCCCATGGACTATAGCACGCCAGGCCTCCCTGTCTGCCGCCAACTCCCAGAGATTACTCAAACTCATGTCCATTGAGTCGGTGATGCCATCCAGCCATCTCATCCTCTGTCATCCCCCTTTCCTCCTGCCTTCAATCTTTCCCAGCATCAGGGTCTTTTCAAATGAGTCAGTTCTTTGCATCTGGTGGCCAAAGTATCGGAGTTTCGGCCTCAGCATCAGTCCTTCCAATGAATATTCAGTATTTATTTCTTTTAGGATGTACTGGTTGGATCTCCTAAATGGAAAACCACTTCAGTATTCTTGCCGTGGGAACCCCATGAACAGTATGAAAAGGCAATTAGTATTACCCTGGAAAATATTCCTAGGACTTACTCTCCCCTGTGCCTTTGCTTTAGACTCAAACCTTGGCCTCGATCTTTCTCTTTTCTCTCTCTCTTTATGATCTTTTCACTACTATATCAATGAATCTCCAGAGCTATGGCAACTAGATTTTTTCCCCCATTCTGCATTCCTTAGCATCTCCTCTTACAGGAGAGAGGAAACCCAAGGAGAGAATGGCTTTCTTTCCTACCGAAAGGGTCTAGTCAGGTGTTGCAAATTAAGACAAAGGTGCTTAATTTCTAAAGGAAGAAAGCTTTTCTTCATGTGCTCTCCCCCCAGAAATATCCCTTGACACTTGCAGTCCTAGCAGAACTTACTGTGTCACTCATGGGCTGTGGTCCTGGCAGATGAAAGTAAACTGCTCTAAGTAAGAACACCAAACTAAGAACGGTCCTCAAAATGGGGCTCTCAGACAGTCTTCCCACGATTTCCTTTTACTCAATACATTCCTTTATGCCAAAGCTCTGTATAAATTCTCAGTTCCTTTTGCTCTTCAGACTAACATCTGGAACCTTCTCTGTAGCCAAACAAGCTGTAGTAGGCCAAAGACACTGGTTTCAACTTAATTACATGAGGAATGAGTATGAGGTCATAACAGGCCTGACTGACTTAAGGCAGAAGCGGTGACATTTTAGTCTGAGATCTAACATCTTTCTGAATAACATCCTCTGAATAGTATTACTGGACTTACTTGTGACAACATTCTGAGCTACCTGCCATTTGGATCTTGTTTTGAGAGAATAAGGATTGCCACTAGCAGAGACTGAGTGCCTGACATGTACCCAGTATTTTGCTATAAGCCCTATACATATTACTTTAGTTCTCACAAATACTTAAGCATGTATTCTACAGTATCTTTCTCATCCTCAAATTACTCTTTAGTCCTTTCCTTTGCTTTATAACTCTCATGGAACCTCCATAAAAGGAGACATTTTGTCCCAAGACCAGTATCTGAAACTATGGCTGAAATAATGAACCACCATTGGAGGTTTAATACTTACTGTTTGTGTATTTTGCAAGTAACCTTTGTAGAATAATTCAGCATTTAAAACCCAGTCATCATAATTATGATTAGACTCTCTTATTGAGTATCCATTAAGCAAACATGATAAAAGCTTACTGTGATTGGATCATGTCCTCTTATTATGACTGTTCTCCAAGGCAGGTCCTTCCTTTCATTGGTGTCTTTTTACAGATAAGCATTGTATCTCAGAAAGTTTAACCTGCCTTCGCAAGATCACACAGTTCTTCAAAGACATGCCTAGGGTTCCAACACAGACCTACTACTGAGAACAAATGTTCTTAACCACGATGTCACACTTCCTTCTTTCCAGTGTGGTCAGCTTTCCCAATAGAGATGATCTATTGCTTTTATTTCAAATACATTTAAAATGCATTTTAGTCTCCTAATTGGCATATCTTAATGTCTCCAGGGGCAGCATGGGAGAAAAAAAAGTAAGCAAGTAAAATATGCAAGGGTGAGACAAAATAGTTCACTCTACTGGTAGGTGCTGAACATCTAAATAGGAGCTGCACACAATGATGAGTGTACTTACTGTGCCACAGTTTATGATCTCAATGAGCATTTCCATATGTGAGTGTGAAACTTACTCTTGCAAGGGCAGCCACTCCTGTCTGAAGGCTTTGGAAAAGCCAAACACCACTGATTGGGTCCTTCACTTCATCAATAGCCAGTCTCCACCAACACTTCACATTAGCACGGGCATTTACATTAGTCTGTCCCATTTGACTGTCTGACGGATGGTAAAGTAATTCTACTAATTTGCTATTCTTATCATTCGTCTCTGTTTTTTTTTCTGAGTTTTCCCAGGTAACATCCAATTATACAGGATTTAATTCTTTTCCTTCCCCATGGTATTACTGATCAAGGTAAAATCATCAGCCTGCAAGATAATTTCAGCAGGCAAAGTAAGACTCAAGAATAAGAATGAATGCTGACAACCAATAGAAACACCCTTTCTTACAAATTTAATTCTGTATTATTCTGGTACAAGTTCAAGAGGTAATTATCACCTATATGTAAACCAAGAAATTAAATTAGGACACAGGGTTCAAATAAAAACACCACCAGAAAACCTAAGCATTCAAATGAATTATAGTCCTATCTGTTTGCATATCTTCTTTCAAAAGTATGGTACCATTTACTAATTACTAAATTTGTAATTGCTGTTCTGGTGATTTTACCTCCAATATTTACTGAAGTGTATCCAAATGATAATGAATATCAGTGCAATTTTCATTTTTAAAAGGGGTAAAATACTTTAGAAAAAAATGAAACCAGTTAAGCTTAATTTTAAATTTAAAAAGAGATGTCATTATAAGAATATGAAACAGCAGGGGTGATTTTAATTAGGAAATAAAACTTGTAATACTCTAATCATTTTTCTTTATTTAATTGAACTATACTCCTAGGTTTTCATTGAAAATGGCAATACTATTGAAAATCAACACAAACCATTTTCATTTAAAAAAAAATCATTTTCATGACAAAAATTAAACATACAGCTTGAAAAATATTTTTAAAACAGACAAATATTTTTATAATTTTTACTAAAAGAATTCTGACACTTGGTCAATTTTAGATTGGATAGCCTTCCATGTAGGAATTAGAGACTATCAAAATTCACAAAATTCACCTAAAAGAAGTCTTCCTAGGTGTTTGGTTTTCCAACTTGAATTATCAATAATAGCAGCAGAACAAATTATACTACAAATTGGCATTAGAGATACCTATTGGGGATCTCTAAATCTAATGGATCTGATTTTCAGAGAGATTAAAAACCTAATCATGCCTCAGACTCAGGGATTGCAGCCAGATTGCCTGGGCTAGAATCCCCTTTTACGGTGTCCCTGCTGGGATGATCTGTGCAGTGTCCTTAATCTGCCTGAACCTTGGTTTCCTCATTTGTAGAAAGGGCTCAGTAACGGTATCTAGGTAAGATGGCTGTGTAGATGAATTGAGAAAAGATAAAGAGCTTACCTCAGAATCTGGCACCTAGAGAGTGAAGACAAGTTAACAGCATCAATATTACATGATGATGAAAAGTTAATCTGATACTAGAATCACTTTACTCTCTCTTCTAGGAACTCCTGGATTCACGTACCTTTCTGCTCAGTAGAATGAGACCAAAGGAGAGCTCTGAACATACATAAGGCCACCTTCAAACACTGTCATTTGTCTTCCAGTGTCATACAGTTACCTACTGATGTGAAGAAGAATGCCAAGAGCATGATTCTAGGCGCTCACATACATCATTTTTGTTTCCTAACTCTCAATAGGTAATGCCAATGACCACCATTTTCTTAAGAGTGGAAACTTCCACCGAGAGTAGTCACTGAAGATTTGACAACCCTGAGAAGGTAATATCACTGGGGCTGGTTTGGATGGTCTCATCTGTTTCTGCACATTCCCCAGTTCTTTGACCTTTATTTGCATGTTCAGGCCCTCAGTCATGTCTAACTCTTTGCAACCCCATGGATGGCCAGGCTCCTCTGTCCACGAGATTCTCCAGGCAAGAATACGGGAGTGGGTTGTCATGCCCTCCTCCAGGGGATCTTCCTGACCCAGGGATCAAACTCATTTTTCCTGCATTGGCAGGTGGATTCTTCACCACTGAGCCACCAGGGAAGCTGAAGTTACACTAATACAACCAGGACAACTAGACTTAAAATCATAGCCACACACACATGCATGCACACACACATGCATTCTCACACCCTGGCACAAGCCCTACACATACTTTTTCCACTGAATTCTCCTGCCTCTAAATATACCTTAGGTTTTCATGTAAGAAAATGATTGAATTATTATTTCATGTCTAATTTTCCTTACATCAATGATAACATTTAAAACTCTTTACTAATTAAAAATCAATCTTTTTCTACTACATGTATTCAAATACTTAGTGTATATTACAGCACAAGGATTGTTTAGAAGCAAGTCTCTAACCCTGACACCAAGGAGAAAATTAATGAAAGAGTTGATAAATTGATACAAATATTAAGAAGATATTTGTCAAAAAAGTGGGAGTAGCTGTATCAACCAAATAAAATCAGAAGAAACTAAATACCATAATTCAGTAAGAGACTTTTCTGCTTCTCTTTTCTCCCATCTCCCCAGAGCTGAAATACCTTTAATAGAGAGGGCATTGTCTCAAACTACTGTCATGAGATTATAAAAAGATAAAAGGTTAAAAGATAGAAAGACAAAAAGTAGACTGAAAAATATAAGAAATGATAGCATCAGAACAACTATTATGATGCCCTCTTATTTCCCCCTTAAAATGTTCTTTTTGACCATAACACAATTAATCACACACAGACATTTGCTTTTTATAAATTTTATTAGAATAATAAAAAATAATACATACAGATAACCATAGGATACACACACAGGAATTTAAGGTAAATGTCATACTTTTCAATATGAAACAAAGTACATATCTCATGGAGATATATTTCTAGAAACACCGTGAAACAAGAGATTAATCATCTTGAAAATGAAAACTATAGGAACATATAGGAATTACTAAGTAATAAAAAGGTACAACTCCATTACATGTCGCATAAAATACAGGTATTGGAGAAAGTGTTTCCCCACTTTTTGACCTAAAATAACAATGGTCATATGAAATCTACTTGTTCAGAATTTTTCTAGATATGTACAGTATATACAGACCTTCCAGAGAAAAGTTATAAATGTTTTTCTTCTTTGTGTATAATGATGTTATCTTAAAAGGAATCTCTAAATGTAAAGTAATGCTTTATGGTGATATCAGAATTTTGCTAATATGTATTCTCTTTTGATATCTGTTGGTTTCAAATTCAGGTATCTTTGCAAAGAACTAGTTCCTGCAAACTATGAAATTGTTGGAAAGAGGTAAAAAATTGATTTTGCAATGTTTAACACTCAATCTGCTGATTTTCTTGTATTTTCAACATACTGCTATGAGGTCATGTCTTTGACAATCCTTTGAACACAATGCATTGAGAGATGGAGTCATACATATCAAAGTCAGCAGCATGGCCATGGTTCTATTACAAATTTAGCTCAGGAGCTAAAAATCCTGCCAGACTCACTCAGATAGACTGTTGGACTTCATTACAAAACCATCTCCACCATCCAAAAAAGAGTCTCGTAATGGAATCAAAAATTGGAAATGAAGGATCATGTGAATTTTGTATAATATATGGGTTAAGATTCAGGTCATTTCTTATTTCCTCCACCAGGTTTTAATAAAACCTGAAAGCTTATTCATAGGTGTGAAGGAAACGATTCCTTTTAATTTTATTTTACTTTTTAAAACTTTTGAGAAAAGGATAGAATGTGATCATGTCGATATAATATCACGGAATGAAAGAGAAAGCATTACCTACAATGAAAACATTTTTTAAAGTGCAAACTTTCAAAGTATGACAAGTTCTCATGACTTTAATATTATTAAATAAACTCACACTAATATTTTGTACAGGCTTAGTGCATTAGGGGTAACAAAGCACTTCCAGATTTCCTTCTTTATCTTTTAGTAAGTAATCCACGGGGCAGAGGCAAATAAGATGGGTATTATTATCTCCACATTTTATGGATGAGTAATTGAGAAGTAGAGTGAGAAAAGTGATTTGTAAACAATCTCACAAACACTCACTAGTATACCTGAACAAAACAGCGCACTTCCAAATTCTAGCAGAGTGTCTCTAACAACATTCTTTTGAATCACATGCACCCTTTTCCAAACAGGGTAATTTTTAAAATGTAACTTTTCATCCTTGAGTATTTCAAGTGAGCGTTTCAAAATAATATTAATTATATCTTCCAAATAGTGCTATTACAATGGGAAGAAAGCATTTGGATTACATGAGTTTTTCTCTATTAATTAAAAAGAAAACCACTACAGCCAATGTATGTGTCTGCGTGTGTACACATGATGGCATGGGAGTCTTCATCCACAGGCAGTGCCTCAAATCATAGCTTAAGAATGTCTCTATCAAAAATCGGATGTATGTAATATGTAAATTCCTTTGGTTTATCAAGTAAATATTAAGGCATTTCAGATTCCCCTAAAGGGATTTACTGGTTTTTTCTATTATATTCATATTTTACCTATGTAGAAATTTAAAAATACAGTTGAAAAAAAAACACATGCATCATCATTGTATTTCATGAAAGCACTTCTTTTGTAACCAATTCAGTTTCCAATAAATACTTAAAAAGTGACTATCAACACAAGGTGTTTACAATAAATAACATTATTACAGAGACATAACTTGACACAGGGTAGACAGTGGAGATGGCTGACGTACAACCTCTTGCATCCATATCTGTCAAAGATGATAAACAGCTCATTAATGAGAACCGCACCAATTTAAGCAACCAGGACAAAAGCAAAGTCTTTCCAATCATAATCAAATCATATCAGGGACCTAATTTACTACCACAAGTTAACATTAGCTTTCATTTAATTTATCATTGTAGCCGATATTATTTGCCATGGGTATCTATAAACACCCTGACGTACTTAAGTTTTCTTAAATGATTCTGGGTTTTGTTTATCTAGTATTATTTAACTTTAATTGAAAGTAGAAAAGCAACTTAATCATTTTGAAAACAACTATACTCCATTACAGACAATTTTGAGCTAATTCAATGGTTTAATTAAAGCATCATCAGAGAAGGGTTCTGAAAAATCTGTGTTTATTTCTCTTTTGTGCATCTCTGCATAAATTGTTATGTATAATATAAAACAACATCTTAAAAAAGCAATCAGTAACAAGCTCCATTTTCCTAGAGATGGCTTTGTCTGCACTCTAGACCGGTAACCTATGCGTGCTCAGCAAGACGGCAGATGTCAGAGGAAAAGGCTATTCTTGAGTTGGCAGCCCTCAAATGATAAAATCACGTCTGTTCCTGCAAACACACAGAACCTATTCCTGTTGACAGTTCCTTTTTGGCCATGCTGTGCACCAGATCTTAGTTGAGGGCACATGGGACCTTCAGTCTTTGTTGCAGCACTTGGGTTCCTTAGTTGCGGCATGCAGGATCTATAGTTGTGGCATGTGAACTCTTAGCTGCAGCATGCTAACCACCAGGGAAGTCCCCATGCTGGATCTTTTAGCTGTAGCATGCAGAATCTTTTCCATTTCGGCATGTGGCAGCTTTAGTTGCAGTATGCAGAATTTTTCAGTGGCACCATGCAGGGTCTTTTAGTTACAGCATGTGGTATTTTTAGTTGCGGCATGCAAACTCCCAGTTGCAGCATGCAAACCACCAAGGACATCCCCATGTGGGATTTTTAGCTGTGGCATGCAAGCTCTTAGTTGTGGCATGTGGGATCTAGTTTCCTGACTAGGGATCGAACCCCAGGCCCCCGGCATTGGGAGTGTGGTGTCTTAGCCACTTGACTACCACAAAAGTACCTGGCCATATTGTAATTTTACCTCTGAACTTTGAGCTATCATAGGAATAGGACAGAATATCTTAATCTTAATTTTAAAGCTTAAATACTAACACTAATATTACCAATAAAAGCTTAAATTAATTTCTGGTTTTGCTCTACTGAAGTGCATATACTTCTAAAAATGTCTGTAGTCCTAAATGGTTTCTATGGATTTTTATGTTGCAGAATTCAGTTCTGAAATAAACATTTCCCATTTTCTTCACATGGTTACTTGTTTGTTTTTGGTCTAAGTATTGCAGTTTTTATGCTTTCATGAAAAGATAAAATTCCTCCAAATTTCTACATCTCCCTTTCTCTATATTTGCTAAAGATGTCCCATTTTGTTTTACAAGATTACAGATAAGGGTTTTAATTTTGAATGTCCAAGACTATAGATTAGGTAGAGTTCAGTGAAAGGAAATAAAGTAATTTAGGTTACTAAGGACCAGAGAATAAAGTATGAAGACAGGATGGCTTCTGCGGTACTTAAATGAGGCCCCGAAACTCCACACTTGAGATTTAAAGAAAAGATAAAATGCGTTCTACCGCTGTCACTGATAAAATATGTATGAAAAGTCTGTTTCCCTCAACTCTGAAAGTGTAACTTTATATTGTAATAAAGTAGGCTTCATGTGGATTTTGAAAGGAAAAGTAAGTATGAACTTCCTTTGAAATCAGAAACCAAGAATTTGTTTAAAAACTGTCTTTCAGTTTGGCCAAAAGTAGGTTATGACCTTAAACATGTTAAAATTTCTGCTTGGTAAAGAATTGATAAGACATATCTGTAATTTCTAGGAGGCAAACAACTGGAATATTAAAGATCTTAAAATTGTTTTGTGGGTTCAACATTGCCCCTGAGAAAAAGAATTCTATTTTTATGGAACTCCAAAGGCAAATTTATGCAAAGCTCAGAACACAAAAGTTAAATGAATAACATTTGCTAAACATTTCTCCAGAGAAGGCAATGGCACCCCACTGCAGCACTCTTGCCTGGAAAATCCCATGGACAGAGGAGCCTGGTGGGCCTCAGTCCATGGGGTCGCTAAGAGTCGGACACGACTGAGCAACTTCACTTTCACTTTTCACTTTCATGCATTGGAGAAGGAAATGGCAACCCACTCCAGTGTTCTTGCCTGGAGAATCCCAGGGACGGGGGAGCCTCATGGGCTGCCGTCTATGGGGTAGCACAGAGTCGGACATGACTGAAGCGACTTAGCAGCAGCAGTAGCAAACATTTCTCAAGGTTTTTTTTTTTTTTTTTTTCTTGTCTTTCGGCTCTTATCATTCTCCTTACTTAGCAGCACTCTTGAGGAATTCCTCCTTCCCTCACTTCTCATATTCTAAAACCTTCTCAGCATTCAGACGAAAGACATAGTAGAAAAAAAAAAAAAGATGGGGTGGGGTGCGCACAAACAGACTCTCTCTTGCAGGCTCATAACTGATGCTGGGAATTGAGACACTGACTTCGACCAACTTACTGGTTATTCTTGGAATCCTGATCTGTTCGCTACTGGTCCCATCCCCGCCGTCCGTTGTGGCCTTAACTTCAATAATGTAGTCTTCTTTAATGGGCAGCAAAAGTTCAGCTGAAGTTTTATTTGTGTTCAGCACTTGCACATTATTTTGACTGCTAGTCCTATAGAAAACCTAAAATGCATGAACATATATATATATTTTTAACTGCCTGCTTTTATTTTTTCATCAAAATTATTCCCCTGACGTTACTTCATTTTTATCAGTTGTTTTTCTATACCCACTACAGTATCTGCTGCATTCACAGATCTATCATAGATCTTAGATGAGGGGTCAGCATATGGTAGAATCATCAAATCCTCAAAATCAGTGAGGTGGGGAGACTGAACTTCTTCCATGAAACATTCAGCTGGTTGGGTATTTGTAAGGATTCAGAGACTGGGCAAGGACCTACTGTATTGAGCCTGAACACGAGACCAAGGAATCAGAGCCAAAACTATGGATTCATTTTAAGTAGTATATGGATGAGTATCAGAAACAGGAAACAACAAACTCTTTACCAACATTTGGCCTAAAATCCCCATATGAGCACAATTATTTCACTTAAATTTATATTTAAGAAATCAGGCATTTAGGAAAAATATTCTTTTCACATATAGCTTGATATCTGTATGTCAAAAGTAGTTTATAAAGACCACACCATCAACATTTAGAAAAAAAAAAAAACTATTCAAATCTAGCTTCCTTTGAAAAGTACTACCAGAAGTGGGAAAAGAAAGCATTGCAAATTATACCACTTACTTTATATCCTGTTACTTCTGATTCATTCTCCATGGCTTTCACTTGTTCCCAATTAAGCAACACTTTTGTGTCTGTAGCATTCCAAACAACATTTCCTGGTGGCTGACTGGGAGCTTGAAATGCAGAATGAGAAAAGCAAAATAGATTTGAGCATGGAGTGATATTTTACATACAACACATAGATAAAGGAGGCGGCAGAAGTAAGGCAGAATCTCTTTGGTAACTCATAGAGCATAGGCAGAATCAGAAAAAATAACAGAATAGCTAAATTTCCTTTTACAAAGTCATTTCCAGAACACTGTGAGACAATTCATTTTAGCATATTCATGATACACTTTAGGGCATTTCTTCCCTGGTGGCTCAGCAGTAAAAAATCCATCTGCAATGCAGGAGACATGGGTTTGATTCCTGGGTTGGGAAGATCCCCTGGAGAAGGAAATGGCAACCCACTCCTGGAGAACCCCATGGACAGAAGAGCCTGGTGGGCTATAGTCCATGGGGTCGCAAAAAGTCGGAGACAACTTAGCAACTAAACCACCATCAGCACAGTGATCTCCTGGAAAACTTGTTGATACTGGAGATAAAGAAATTCTTTATCCACCACTAGAGGGTTGCCTGTTGATGGGCCAGGAAAGGCAGGCACTGTGTCCTGTTTCATACATCCAGAGGCAGAGAGAAACTGCCAACTGAGCAGATTAAAGCTGTAGGAAATGAAGTGCAGATGATTTTTAAGCCAGCCATGTATGATGAGATGAGCAAAATGGGAGGCAATCAAAAATAAAGATTACTTAGATTTCTTCCCATGAAGTAATAGCTACACACATGAAAAATGGAAGCAAACAGTCTATATTTTAGTCTTCGTTTTCCAAGTTTAAATCAATTTTTGAGAAAAATAAGGCAAAACACTAAAACGTTAATGAGAATTCCATTACATAATTAATGAAACTCTCTGAGGTTTAAAAACGTGGATTCATAATTTAGTTTCCTCTCATGAACACTAGCGGAGAAGGCAATGGCGCCCCACTCCAGTACTCCTGCCTGGAAATTGCAGGGATGGAGGAGCCTGGTAGGCTGCAGTCCATGGGGTCGCTACGAGTCAGACACAACTGAGCGACGTCACTTTCACTTGTCACTTTCATGCATTGGAGAAGAAAATGGCAACCTACTCCGGTGTTCTTGCCTGGAGAATCCCAGGGACGGGGGAGCCTGGTGGGCAGCTGTCTATGGGGTCGCACAGAGTCGGACACGACTGAAGCGACTTAGCGGCAGCAGTATGAACGCTAGATGCAGGGGGAGGGTTGTTTGGTAGCATTTGTCAAGAGCAACAAAGGGCACTGAAAAGTCAGTATCTTAATCACAAAACAGCAAACATAATATTATCCATTTGGCAACAACATCATGATTGCCCAAAACGGTGCTGAAATGCATTGTACTTATAGATTTAGCCACAAAATTTAACTTGGTTAACTGAATTTGTTATGGGAAAATGATATAAAAGATTAGCTATGCTGAGACATTTCTAGATATCGCTGACTCATGCCATGAGGGAGAGGTGGCTGGATTTACACACGGGAAGCGTGCACAGATACACTGAGGCGACTAATGATGCTAAACAAGATGATTCCCTGCAGATTCTCTGGTTTACTGTCTGTTCTTTTATACTATTCCACATTGCGTTTAAAATTTGTGATCTGGTATTCACAAGGAGTTTAGGTCAGCTCAGAGCATTCAAGCTGCAAAGCTTATATAACAAAACATATATAACGGCAGTTGCCTAGAGTTCCTAATGACTATGTTCTGGGGGCTCCATCCAAATATTATGAATGCACTGTTGTGAGAACAGTTACCAAAGTCTGTGATTCCCCATGGCCTAGCAGCACCAGAAAAGGACAGGCTCCATTTGATGCAGTTCAGACAATATACTTCAGCATGATGATTCCTGTCAAGAGATATGTGCTTGCAGATTATAGAAAACTTGAGTGATTTTGGTGGAATTTATTTTGGAGTGATTTATTCCAACACTAGTCTTGCAGAAGAAGTGACTTCATGTTTAGCATTCAGTCTTATTTTGTATGAGTCCCAGAATATCAACAGACGAGCTGAATGAGTGCATCCTAAACTCAATACTTTTTGAATGGACAAAAAGAAAAAAAAAAAATAGGAAATGGGAAAGAAGGGGGAATAAAAACTTTGTGCTGGGTCTGATTACTCATTTTCCATATTGGTGTTTCTAACCATCAGATAGTCATGTTCCATTTCCATCATTTTTCCTGTTTTTTTAAAAATGAACTTGATTGAACAAAAAAACACATAAACATTGACTTTCAGTTCAGTTTAGTTCAGTTGCTCAGTCGTTTCCCACTCTTTGCAACCCCATGGACTGCAGCACGCCAGACCTCCCTGTCCATTACCAACTCCTGGAGTTCACTCGAATTCATGCCCATTGAATCGGTATGCCATCCAACCATCTCATCCTCTGTTGTCCCCGTCTCCTCCTGCCCTCAATCTTTCCCAGCATCAGGGTCTTTTCCAATGAGTCAGTTCTTCGCATCAGGTGGCCAAAGTATTAGAGTTTCTGCTTCAGCATCAGTCTTTCCAATGAATATTCAGGACTTATTTCCTTTAGGATGGACTGGTTGGATCTCCTTGCAGTCCAAGGGACTCTCAAGAGTCTTCTCCAACACCACAGTTCAAAAGCATCAATTCTTTGGCGCTCAGCTTTCTTTATAGTCCAACTCTCACATCAATACATGACTAATAGAAAAACCATAGCCTTGACTAGATGGACCTTTGTTGGCACTGTAATGTCTCTGCTTTTTAATATGCCATCTAGGTTGGTCACAACTTTTCTTCTAAGGAGTAAGCGTCTTTTAATTTCATGGCTGCAGTCACCATCTGCAGTGATTCTGGAGCCCCCCAAAATAAAGTCTGACACTGTTTCCACTGTTTCCCCATCTATTTGCCATGAAGTGATGGGACTGGATGACATGATCTTAGTTTTCTGAATGTTGAGCTTTAAGCTGACTTTTTCACTCTCTTCTTTCACTTTCATCAAGAGGCTTTTTAGTTCCTCTTCACTTTCTGCCATAAGGGTGGTGTCATCTGCATATCTGAGGTTATTGATATTTCTCCCGGCAATCTTGATTCCAGCTTGTGCTTCATCCAGCCCAGCGATTCTCATGATGTAGTCTGCATATAAATTAAATAAGCAGGGTGACAATATACAGCCTTGACGTACTCCTTTTCCTATTTGGAACCAATCTCATGTTCCATGTCCAGTTCTAACTGTTGCTTCCTGACCTGCATACAGATTTCTCAAGAGGCAGGTCAGGTGGTCTGGTATTCGCCTCTCTTTCAGAATTTTCCACAGTTTGTGGTGATCCACACAGTTTAGCCTTTTCCTAAACACTAATAGTCACATAATCATGAGCTTGTTATGCTAGTTATATTCCTATGGTAGTCTATTTAATAAATGAAGCATTATTAAATTTTAAAAAATATTTATAAGCTATTTTAAAATCATCATCACTACTGGTAAGAATAACATCTGGAAAATCCTTGATGAGGCAAACTTTCTCTTCACATTTAAAATTCTATTACTGTTAGCAACTAACATTTATTAAAACCTAAAATATGTTAGGAATGGTAGAATATACTTTTTTATAATTTACTCAATTCTCATTATACTGAATTATAATAATGCCCATTTTCTATACATGGGTAACTTGGACCCAGAGAGTTTATAAAAACAGATTCTACATTCATGTTGATAGCAGCATCATCCCCAGTAGACAAAAGGTTCAGCAACCTAAGTGTCCATCATTAGATGAATCAGTAATCAAAATGAGGCTTATCCATATAGTGGAATACTATTTAGAACTAAATAGGAAGGAAATCCTGACACATGTTAGAATCTGGATGAGCTTTGAGGAAATTATGAAACAAACCAGTCACAAAAAGACAAATTTTGTATGTGAATCCACATATACAAGGTAGCTGGAGTATTTAATCCATTAAGGCATAATGTAGAATTGCAGTTGCCAGGGGTGAAGGAGAGGAGAATAGGATATGTTTAATAGGTACAGATTTTCTCTTTCATAAGGTGAAAAGAGTTCTGGAGATCAGCTACACAACAACCAGGCCTAACACTAAGGAACTATACATTTAAAAACAAGTAAGATGGAAATTTTATGTCATGTGTATTTTTATTACAAAAATTAAAAGCAAAGAACTTGCTAAGATGCACAACTGATAAGAGATATCATGTGGGCTCAAACAAGCTCTCATTAATTCCAAAGTCTATGCTTCCCGTATTACATTGTGCTAACTATCTGTGACTTCAACTCTTGAAAGAGTTGACAAATGATTTGTCCATATGTCCATAGTTTTTATTCACTAATCCAGTATCTTGTCAAAGGTAGATGTCAACTTAAGATTTTATATGTAACTGACTGCCATTTTAAGGCAAGAAGTACAACACAAGGATTAAGAAAAAACTTTTGTAGTGTTATTGGAAAATAAGTTTGATCTATTCCCCACGTGTCCCTAAGGAATGGTTCATGCAATGATAAAGTAAGATAATGAATTGGGTAAAGAATCAGGAAAAAAATATCAGTTACAATTCACCACGGTGTCAGCAGGACAACATATGGCTGGACACTGTTCTCAAATATGACATAACAGGATTTAGAATGAATTTTCTAGCTCCATGATTTTGATAGTCTTCCAAGACACTACCCAATAAATGCTATAAATTTCACAAAGACCAAACTGGGACATTAATGCTGACCATCAGCTTGAGAGCTTGAATATAGCTGATCATACTGAGGCTAAGAAGACAAGAAACAGAAAGAAAAAATAAGAAAAAAAACAGAGAAACAATTGGTGTGTTAATTAAATACTTAAATGATTTGTTAACATAGTTCTAAGTATTAAGGGAAAAAGCAGATAAGGAGATGCCAGCATCTCAAGTGGATTTTGAAAGATGATATGAGTTTCACATGTAGGGGTTGGGCTGGGCGTGGCAGGGGTTATCCGAGGCAAAGGAATGACACAGGCCAGGGGCAGAGGCCAAGAACTAACATGGTACCATGGGGAGCTCAGTCCTGACAGTACAGGTAAGGATGAGGGGAAGGGATCAGAGCAAAGGCAGCTGGAGAGGCAGGTAGGAACCATATTCTAAAGGGTCTAGAAGGTCAAAGGAACTAGAAAAGGAACACTGTTTTGTAGGCAATTGGCAGAAGACTGAAGAAGGATCAGATCTGTGGAGCCAATAGGTGTGTGCCTTCCTAGATCTTCCGCGGGGCAGAGGAAGGGAGAAGGAGGAAAACCTTGGTGGAAGCTCCGTAGGGGATACACTGTAGCACTTTGTGTAAAACGCAATAAAGATCCAGAGGCAAGTGATGGTAGTGGAGTTGGAGGGATGGGGCAGAACTGGAATCTGTGAATAGGTCATGAGGATGGCGGTCATATGAGTGAGGGTATAAGAAGGAAGGCATGGTAGACCGGATGAATGACACAGGCCTTGCAGAAAAGGTTTCTATCTGGAAATCCCTTTCAGTCGTTACATACTCAATAAGCACTTGCTTTGTGTCAGAGATTCCCCTAAGTACAGTGAGCACAGAGGTAAAGATATTGTCTGACTTCTAACCACAGACCATGTTAATGGTTCCCAGAGATCAGTACTTGTACCACTAAGATGATTTACGTGGATAACATTTTAATTGCAAATATTTGCCTATATTCACATTAGGGAAAAATAAAAACCTACTACATCCAACTCTTAGTTGGATGCAATTATTCATAAAGATGATTCCTTTTGATGAGGCTGAAATTGGCACATCAGTGGTAATCTACTTTAAATACAACACATAGATTAAACTATGATCTAAATAATGACACAGAACAAAGGGCATTATACAAACAAATAACTCAGATGTTTTCGGTTGCACACAGATGTCTGATAAACACCCCAAAACACACAGTCATAATTCAAATTAACTCTGACCTAAGGATATATTTACTACAAATAATTCATCTCAAATTGAGCAATCAAGAACAGAATATCACTCTACTAATAACAATCATTAACACTCTGATTGGCTCATTGCAAAACTTATTTTCATGGACATATTTCTGGCAAATGATTGTTTCTTTTTGCTATTCACTGTAGTTTTAACTGTTAAACTTTTCTCTGTTTAAATAACTGATTTGCTTTCATTTTTATAGAAAAAAAATTTAGGACTACCATCTTGTAATGGAGAGAATATTAATCATGTTCTGTTAATAACGATACAAAACCTTTTAAAATAAATATATTTGAGTATTAAATTAAATATATTAGGGAAATAATAATCAGGTTGTTTGAGTATGTGACTAAAATCTTGCAAGAATCATTCAATGACTGGAGATTGTAAAACATTAAGCAAATTATGAACAAAGTTTGATTATTGTATGATCCAAACTTCCCTTTAGTATCTTCATCCCTGCTTTCGACTTCCACCCTTAGTAATTTTTAGTTACCTTGTATTAGGGGATTCTCTGATGGTTCAGTGGTAAAGAATCTGCCTATAATGCAGGAGACATCAGTTTGATCCCTGAGTCCAATCCCTGGGTCAGGAAGTTCCCCTGGAAGAAGGCATGGCAACCTACTCCAGTATTTTTGCCTGGAGAATCCCATGGCCAGAGGAGTCTGGCAGGCTACAGTCTAGAGGGTGGCAAAGAGTTGGGCAAGACTGAAGTGACTGAGCAGGTATGTACCTTGTATTAAGCTTTAACTGCTCTTCTTTTCTAGCTTACTAAGGTCAAACTTCAAATATTAACCCTTTCTTTCCACAAACTATCAAAACTACCTTTAAGTGAAAGTGTTAGTCACTCAGTCATGCCCAACTCCTTGGGACTCCATGGACTGTAGCCTGCCAGGCTCCTCTGTTCATGGAATTCTCCCAGCAATAATACTGGAGTGGGTTGCCACGCCTCCTCCAGGGGATCTTCCTGACTCAGGTATCGAAATCGGGTCTCCTGCTTTGCAGGCAGATTCTTTACCAGTGAGCCACCTGGTAAAGGTTAGGAAGTCCTAACACTACGCCCTCTCTGAGACATGAGCTCAGAACCTTCAGGTTATGAGATTGATGTGTTGCCATTTCGCTAAGAATTTACCTTTGTGCACGAACAAACAGCAAGCCTGAAACATCACAGACAAGATCTACCTAATACACTTCAGACTTACTAGATGCCCTGTGGCCATTCACAAGTGATCTGTACTGAGTTTACTCCCTTGACCTGATGGAAGCCACAGTGTCTCAACTGCAAAAGAAGGAAAATGGCTGGCAGAGCTATTGCTGAATTTAAAAACACAAGACAGTGAAACATCTGAAACTATAAAGCTTCAAATCAGACACTGCCACCTGAAAGTTCCCAAAAGCCAGATCCAGCTAACAAATATTTTTTGTCTAATCCAAATACTGTATTTTAATTTTGGGTGGGTGCCAACATTTAAATTTGGGAAGTTTCATTTAAGTTCTACACTTCTGGTTTCTTTTGCAAAACCAGACAATGAGAAACACTGGTCCTACAGTGATGGATAGAAAGGATGGGATGAAGGAAGAAGAGATTGCCCCACTAACCCACCATTGCTTATTTAAACCTGCCTGTCCATTGAAGGCATTTGAGGTTATCATTCTTCTTTCTAAATCAAGAGTCATTTGGGGTAATTTTTATATGTCTTGGGGATATTTAATTGACATATTTATATAAGTAATCCATCTGGATGGAATAAATTAACTTGTTATATCTATAAAGGCGTGAGGTTGAAGATGCTGAAGGACAGGATATGAAGGACAAAGGCACAGACAGTATAGGCAGATGAAAGAGCAACTCAGGGATCCCTAGGTATCTCTTGATACCTGCAATTTATTCTTAGCTCCTCCAGAAACATTTGTAATGATCTTTATTATTGGCTGGTAGGATTGATTAAGTAAGTAAGGAAGGAAAGTCACTCAGTCGTGTCCGACTCTTTGTGACCCCGTGGACTGCAGCCCACCAGGCTCCTCAGTCCATGGGATTCTCTAGGCAAGAATACTGGAGTGGGTTGCCATTTCCTTCTCCAGGGGATCTTCCCGACCCAGGGATCGAACCTGGGTCTCCCACATTGGAGGCAGACGCTTTAACCTCTGAGCCACCAGGGTAGGATTGATTATCAGTGTCTAAAAATGTTTTTGGGTAGACTGTATTATTATTTAAAGTCTCTGCAAATCCTCTGTTCTTCACCCTCTGTGAGAAGATCAAGCTCCCCTGCCTCTCTCTCACTGACCAGCAGCTTGGCTACAGTACTTGTGGTCTCCTGCCCTTAGGAAGACATGCATCCCCTTCTCACTGGCATCTCACAGACATCAGGCTTTGTCATATGGCTTTCTTCAGGCAGGGGAAGGAAAGCAAATGTGAAATGACCCCTTTAGGAGGCACTGAAGAGCATGGCCCATCATTTCCCCTCTGCTGAGAGACCAGCATGACTTGGAGAGCAGCTGCTCCTCCAGTCTGGGTCCTGTAATGAAGACAGAATAGACTGGATCTGAGCTACACCAGTGATGGATATGTAGTATGAATGAGAAAGAAACTCTTATAAGTTTAAAGTGTCTGAGGTGTGGGAATTTTCGATACTTGAGCTACGCTAGCCCAGTCTGACAGAGCTATGAAGCAGTAGCCTAAGCAGCTCTGGCTTCCCTTGGTGCAGAGGGTAAAGCATCTGCCCACAATGTGGGAGACCTGGGTTCAATCCCCTGGTTGGCAAGATCCATCTTCCTGGAGAAGGAAACGGAAACCCACTTCAGTACTCTTGCCTGGAAAATGCCGAGGATTTTGCATGCTCCAGGAGGGCCTGGTAGGCTACAGTCCAAGGGATCATAAAGAGTATTACATGACTGAGCAATTTTTCTTCGTTTTTTGGGCTTCCCTGATTTTTTTTTTTTCATTTTTTGGGCTCAGTAGGTCAAGAAACCGCCTGCAGTGCAGGAGACCCTGGTTCGATTTCTGGATCGGGATGATTTATTAGAGAACGGATAGGCTACCCACTCCAGTATTCTTGGACTTCCCTTGTGGCTCAACTGGTAAAGACTCCGCCTGCAATGTGGGAAACCTGGGTTTGATCCCTAGGTTGGGAAGATCCCCTGGAGAAGGGAAAGGCTACCCAGTCCAGTATTCTGGCCTGGAGAATTCCATGGACTATACAGTCCATGGGGCTATGATTATATGGGTTATAACTCTCATGATTATACAGTGGAAATGACAAATAGATTCAAGGGATTAGATCTGACAGACAAGAGTGCCTGAAGAACTACAGAAGGAGGTTCGTGATACTGTACAGGAGGCAGGGATCAAGACCATCCCCAAGAAGAAATGCAAAAAAGCAAAACGGTTGCCTGAGGAGGCCTTACATAGCTGAGAAAAGAAGAGAAGCGAAAGGCAACGGAGAAAAGGAAAGATATACCCAGTTGAACGCAGAGTTCCAAAGAATAGCAAGGAGAGATAAGAAAGCCTTCCTCAGTGATCAATGCAAAGAAATAGAGGAAAACAATAGAATGGAAAGACTAGAGATCTCTTCAAGAAAATTAGAGATACCAAGGGAACATTTCATGGAAAGATGGGCACAATAAAAAGACAGAAGTGGTATGGACCTAACAGAAGCAAAAGATACTAAGAAGAGGTGGCAAGAATACACAGAAGAACTGTATAAAAAAGATCTTCATGACCCAGATAATCACAATGGTGTGATCACTCACCTAGAGCCAGACTTCCTAATGAGAAGTCAAGGGGGCCTTAGGAAGCATCACTACGAACAAAGCGAGTGGATGTGGTGGAATTCATTGAGCTATTTCAAATCCTAAAAGATGATGCTGTCAAAGTGCTTCATGCAATATACCAGTAAATCTGGAAAATTCAGCAGTGGCCACAGGACTGGAGAAGGTCAGTTTTCATTCCAATCCCAAAGAAGGGCAATGCCAAAGAATGCTCAAACTACAATGGCACTCACCAGCACACTAGCTGGTAAAGTCAAAATTCTCCAAGCCAGGCTTCAGCAGTATGTGAACCGTGAACTTCCCGATGTTCAAGCTGGGTTTAGAAAAGGCAGAGGAACCAGAGGTCAAATTGCCAACATCCATTGCATCATGGAAAAAGCAAGAGAGTTTCAGAAAAACTTCTACTTATGCTTTCTTGACTATGCTAATGCCTTTGACTGTGTGGACCACAACAAACTGTGGAAAACCCTGAAAGAGATAGGAATACCAGACCACCTGACCTGCCTCCTGAGAAATCCGTATGCAGGTCAAGAAGCAACATTTAGAACTAGACATGGAACAACAGGCTAGTTCCAAATTTGAAAGGAGTATGTCAAGGATGTTTATTGTCACCCTGCTTATTTAAGTTATATGCAGAATACATCATGCAAGATGCCGGGCTGGTTGAAGCACAAGCTGCAATCAGAATTGCCAGGAGAAATATCAGTAACCTCAGAGACACAGATGACACCACCCTTATGGCAGAAAGCAAAGAAGATCTAAAGAGCGTCTTGATGAAAGTTAAAGAGGAGAGTGAAGAATTTGGCTTATAACTCAACATTTAGAAAACTAAGATCATGGCATCTGGTTCAATTACTTCATGGCAAATAGATGGGGAAACAATTGAAACAGTGACAGATTTTATTTTGGAGGGCTCCAAAATCACTGAAGATTGTGACTTTAGCCATGAAATTAAAAGATGCTTGTGCCTTGGAAGAAAATCTATCACCAACCTAGACAGCATATTAAGAAGCAGAGATGTTATTTTGCCGACAAAAGTCTGTCTAGTCAAAGCTATGGTTTTTCCAGTAGTGATGTATGGATGTGAGAGTTGGACTATAAAGAAAGCTGAGCACGGAAGAATGGATGCTTTTGAACTGTGGTGTTGGAGAAGATTCTTGAGAGTCCCATGGACTGCAAGGATATCCAACGAGTCAATCCTAAAGGAAATAAGTCCTGAATATTCATTGAAAGGACTGATGCTGAAGCTGAAATTCCAATACTTTGGCCACCTGATGTGAAGACCTGACTCATTTGAAAAGACCCTGATGCTGGGAAAGATTGGAGGTGGGAGGAAAAGGGGATGACAGAGGATGAGATGGTTGGATGACATCACTGACTCAATGGGCAGGAGTTTGAGTCAACTCCGGGATTTGGTGATGGACAGGGAGGTCTGGCGTGCTGCAGTCCATGGGGTCACTAAGAGTCGACACGACTGAGCGACTGAACTGAACTGAAGCAGCTCTCATGAGACACAGTGCATGTTTGTACCTGCATGGAGTTAGGTATTGAAGTGAAAATGGGCAGGAGAGAGCTGATGGCATCTCTCTTAGGAATTCCAGTTTTATTTTTCAGTTCCATCTGGTTAGAAACGCAACCCAGAAGGCTGGCTGAGTTCCCTACTTTATTAGAACTAAGTTGATATACGATCTACATTTTGAAATTTGTATAATCGTATCTCAACTTTCATAACCTGTAGATTTTTCCTTTGTCAATTCAATCGCTACTGTATTGGCAGTACAGTAAAATAGAAAGAAAATGATAAAAACTAATCTAATTTTAGTAGAAAAGTGGCACAGTGACAACACTAATTGATAGGCTGCAACATTATTTCAGTAATTTCAAATGTTATGTGACAAGAATAATATTGTTGAAGGTTTTTATTATTATCATTTTTTTAGTACCTATAATGATATCCTCCATATATCTGCATATCTGCATATATCTCCATATATCTTATCAGACTCCTTAACACCATCTCTGTAAGTTTTATTAAGTCTGCAGCTGCTTGACTGCATACAGGTGATTACAACAAGGCTGTTGATTGGATGAAGTTGGAAATATAAGCCATGTCTCCCAATAGGAAAATGGCTAAACTGGCACATTATCACAATGGAATGTTATAAATACACTAACATATTTACGAAAATTATTAACGATCTAAGGAAAGTTCTGACACCAGGTAACTAAATACATGGCAAAACCTCCACTGTCTAAGAGAAATACTTTATAGAACATAAGTCTGGAAAGAAATATCAATTTTAAAATGGACTTTCTGAGTGATAGGATTATGGGTGATTACTTTCTTCTACTTTCTTCCAGTTTTTGGCAATGACTGTTTTCCTTTATTTATAAAAAGTAGAGGTTGTTAAAGAATATTGCTGTCAAGAATTTTCAGTAGTGATATCTTCATAGTGTGGAAAGGGAAGTTGGCCCTGACTTTCAAAACATGGAATTTTAAGAACATATGTTTGTTGTGACTTAAGGCAAAACTCAATAGATTTCTTGACTACCTGATGGTAACGAGCTGACTTACATGATAAGTGGTAGCTTGAGGATATTGAGAATTCCACTCGGATTTCACTTGAGTTAAACATCAGCATTTGTAATTAAACTGCTAAAATATATGACATGGTACAGAAAACAAGTCACCAAAAGCCACGTTTTCCCAAATAATAAGATATATTTGTCCTGAAATCACTGAATTATAAATTTATTTACCATAGGAAATTGATGCCATTTTTAAAAAACCCAACAAAAACACCTGCTTCTTAACTTAGCATAAACTCAGAAAAGACTCTACATGTGTGCATGCTAAGTCACTTCGGTTGTATCCAACTCTCTGCAATGCTACGGACAACCAGGCTGCTCTGTCCATTGTGTTCTCCAGGCAAGAATACTGAACGGGCAGCCATGTGCTTCCCCAGAGGGTCTGCCCAAGCGAATCAAATCTGCGTATCTTGTCTCCAGCACTGGCTGGCAGGTTCTTTACTACTAGCATCCACCTGGGAAGTCTAGAAAAGACTTTACTTGGGGTCTAATCTAGAAAGTCAGGGAAGAAATCCTTTCTTCATTTTTAAATGACCAGGGATTTCCTTAACTAAAATCTCTCCTTTAGAATAACATCAACATGAAAATTTGTGGTCTATAATTAGAACATTTACAAATTTTTAGAGAATTCATGGGCAAGGTAGGCCACTTTTCAAAAAAGTACCAAAGCTCCTACCAAGTAAAGTTCATAAGATTTATACATTTGTCCAAAGGGAGTATTTGATTCTGTATTAGCTGAAACTTCCTAATGGAATCCTGATTAAATTCACTGGTATATTGCTATCTTGCTTCAGCACTTACAAAATCAGGAATCAATTTCCTGAAGTCCACAGATTGGGGAAAAGAAATGTCTAAATCCGAGGCATGTGCATTGTTAGTAAACAGTATATTTTAATGCTGTATGTGTGATCTGTGGCATGTCATAAACAAACACATATACATGGTATGTGATACACACAAAAGCCAACAAATAATATTTAGTCACTGGGAGAACAACTGTCTCTTAGTCTTCTTATTGGTTTCAAGAGAAAGCTGGCTTTGGGGGCCATAAGCACAAATGCATGCACAGGTCCTTCATGGGCTTCCCTGGTAGCTCAGTGGTAAAGAATCCTTCCTGCAATGCAGGAGACATGGGTTCAATCCCTGGTCTGGGAAGATCCCCTGGAAAAGGAAATGAAACGCCATTCCAGTATTCTTGCCTAGGAAATCCCATGGACAGAGGAGCCCGGCAGGCTATATAGTCCATGGGGTCAAAAAAGAGTTGGATATGACTTAGCAACTTAAACAACAACAGGTCCTTCGTATTCCTTTAGTGCTAACATCACAAAGAAGAAGCAAGTTCAGATGTCTGAACAGACAAGACCATGTTGCTAGTATTTAAAAGGGAGAATAGCTTATTTTTCATTATACTTGTTTTGTCATTGTTATTTGTTTATTATTTTTTAACATCCAATGATACTGGTTTCCTTACACAGGAAGTTAGTTTTCATTTTCTTTAAGTTTACTTAAGTAAAAAGAGTAGTTAGTTTTTAAGATAAAATACTAGGTACACACTAGTAGAGAAGGGCTACAGAAATGGCAAAAATTGAGAAAGCAGATCATCATCTAAAATTTGAGAAGCCTTGCACTGATATATATATATGCATCCTGAGTCTTAGAGTGGTTGGTTATATAATTAAATTGTACCTATAAAAACTCTAGAATTTCCAAGTTAGGTATTTGAAGCAGGAATATTCATTTTATCAACAGACTCTGAAACATTCTGACTCATATTCTTTCCATGCTTGTTTTATTCACATTTCCTTTTTACTTCCTGAGGACACACTTAATTGGCTTCCTTAAATTCAAGCAATTAATTTTGGCTCAACTTACACGGATGAGCTTTCCATTTGGACATGTGAACACTCAAGTGAAAAACTGATTTCACCACTTAATTTCACTGTTTTCTCAAGGGGAGAATCTGGGCATGGGATGGAGGCCAGGCCAAACAAGGTTTTCTACCTACTGGCCACGATGTGGCTCTGAGTGGAGGAATCAGGAAGGAGCTGCCCAATTTTCCCAGCATGCTGAGTTGATAGAAATGGGCTTGGAGGTGCTTACTAGAAATTCTGTTACTCTGAAGAGGGTATCTGGTGAGAATGATGCCACCATGGAACAGAGCCAAGAGATAGAGAGTCTTGTTGGTTTAATAAATACGTATAGCGCACCAACTATGATTACTTAGACAGTAATGATAGAGCATTGATCAAAACAGGGAAAATCTCTGCCCTGCAGGAGTCTGCCCCTCAGTCAAGGAAGACTGGTGAAACAGCAATAAAATAAATACGAACATGCCACAGCATGTGTGATGGCTCCAAGTGTGATGAGCAGGAATAAAGCAGCAAGGAAGATGAGGGAAGGTGGGGAGATGAGGTGCAGTGCCTCTACATATGGCAGTCAGGGGCACTGAGGTTACATGTGAGCCTGGGGGAGGGTGCCACATGGGCATCTAGAGGAAGAGCCTTCCCGGTAGAGGAAACAGCGAATGCAGTGGCCGTGAAAGGAAAGTGGAATGAGTCAGGTGGAAAATAGCAGGAAGCAAGTCTAAGTAGGATTTGAAGTTGGATTATACAGGCCTTGTCCAGCGTTTTAAGGATTTAGCATTCATCTGGAGTGGGATGGGAAGTGACTGGAAGGATCAGAGCAGCAAAGCGACACCATCAGTCCCACTCTGGCTGAGGGAGGCAAAGGCAGCTGGGCTGAATGACCAGGGCCACTGCTCTGATCCCTGTGAGGGCTATACCGTGGGTACCAGGGCAGCCACTGTGAATGCCTTAAGAAATGGTGGATTCTTGTAGAAGTCAGGTTCTGGATCAGGTGTAGGTATAAGAGAAAGAGAAAAGTTGAGAGTGATCCCCAACCAAACTTTGTGCCTGAGCAAGAGATAATGGGATTGAATTTACCAAGATGGGGGAATACTGTAGAAGGGCCAGGTTTGAAATGGGGTGAATAATTTAAATAATTTAGCTTTAGAAATGGGTTTCCCTGGTAGCTCAGTTGGTAAAGAATTTCGCCCGCAATGCAGGAGACCCTGGTTTAACTCCTGGGTCAGGAAGTTCCCCTGGAGAAGGGATAGGCTACCCACTTCAGTATTCTTGGACTTCCCTGGTGGCTCAGATGGTAAAGAATCTGCCTGCAATGTGGGAGACCTGGGTTCGATCCCTGGGTTGGGAAGATCCCCTGGAGAAGAGAACAGCTACCCACTCCAGTATTCTTGCCTGCAGAATTTCATGGACAGAGGAGCCTGGCGGGCTGCAATCCATAGGGTCACAAAGAGTCAGACATGACTGACAGTCAATTTGATATAATGGATGATTCTCAAGGATGCAAAGAGCTGAATCTACCCACAATGAAAGCCAGAATTAACACTTGACTTTTCAGTCATACAAAGCAGAATATGTGGCCTCCGCATTCTTTCTTGCAATCTCCAAACATAAACTTCTTAATATATATGTCTCCTTTCAGAAGCTGCATCATTTCATCATTTATATGCCATCTGAAATTTTTCCTCATCAGCACCTTTAGATAAAAGTTGTTCTTAAGAGTTAGCTCTCTTTGGGTTGCCAGTAAAAAAAAATCCATCTTATTTAAAGATGCTAATTAGTGTTTAACTTAGAAATGCTTTAAAAAATACAAGTATTTGGATGTCAGAAATTAAGTGCTTAATGGAAGCTACACGTGCAGTACTTAACTTGAGAATCCTTGTATTATTTACATTAATCAAAAATATCACCCAAGATCTGTATGAATATATAGCCTTGCATACAGCATTCCCTGATTACAAGTACGTGAAACTTGTACATTCTAAGCAAGATGGTGAAGGACTCCAGAAATTTTGGAGTTTTGAATTCATCATGTTCAGTCAAGAGGAAACACATAGTACTTCACACTTATGGGCTTCTTTAGATTTCATTCATCCACCTAGCCACCCACTCAACATTTAACGAGCGACCCCCAGTGCCATGCTGGGCTCTGGGGCTGGGTGAACAAGACACAGAGGGACTCTTTCCGCCTAAAGTTTACAATCCAGAGGAGAAGACAGATAGCAAGGAAGGACTCAAAGATGCTATTTTCATTCTTTATGCCTGAGGCATGACAATAATTCTCCTCATAATGATAATCACAGAAGCCTTATCAATGTTCTTAACTAGGATTTCAAGCTAATACCACATTAAAGGTTAGGATGACTATTAAGTGCTGTCAGAAATACTTTTAAAAGATTTTATTTGTTATTTTGATATATTTGAAAAATTATTACCATAAAATTTCAAAATTAACAGTGGTCTTTATATACAATCTTTGAATAGTTATGGGATTTTAATTATCTCTATGAATTTCCCATTCAGCATAAGAAAACTTTCTTTAATAACACTGACAGCCCCACAGACAAATTCCAGTTAAATTATGGCAGTAGGAATGTATCATTTTCAGGAGGATATTATTCAATTGTTGGAAGTTCCATCATGCTCCAGCTCCGTGAGCACAGACGTTCTGTCTATCTCTGATCACCTTAAACACGAAGTAAACTCCCAGTAAATACTGGTGCTATGTATGACATGAACATTCTAATTACATGGTTGAAAGAAAAGATAGTACAGTGATTAAGACTAATTTGTATGGCTCTCTGGCTACTTACTCTGTGATCTCATGGAGTTATATAACCTCTCATATAATTACATATATAGTTATATAATGTCTTAGCAAACTCGTCTCCAAAGTGTGAGACTACTAATAATTTCCAAGTCATGGTGTTGCTGTGAGTATTAAGAATCAATACATGAAACACACTTTAGAACAGTGACTGGAAATTGCTCTTTAAATTGCTAGTCATTAAAATCATAATCATCATCATTATTGTAACCTGCAAATTTCTACTTTAGATGGGGTATTTATAAGCTATCTTTAAATTTCAAAGGGGTTTTGCTTTCTTTTAAAATTTTATTTCATGCACTGTGCATTACCATGATATTCCTATTGATTTATAATCAGTCTCTTCCTTCTGTCTAACCAATTCACGAAGCTCTTCACTGATTCCATGATGATGTCACACTATCTTTTACAATCATAATTTCTTAGTGAGTAATCACATCAATTATTAAGTCAGATGAAAGAACCAGATAAATCTGTTTGCATATATTTGTGCAATCAGAAATTTTGATTAATACTGTGCTTTGAATATATAAATAATGATGTGTATTTAAATCTTACTAATTCACAAGTGTTATTGGGAATACCAAACATATTTAGTGAGAAGTTCTAAATGCAGAATATTTTTAGCTTATTGTCACGCCTATATGTTCCATGGTCTAAGCCCCAACCATGCGCTATAAATAAGAGATTGGGTCAGGCTTCTTCTAATAATTAGTGAAGGACAATTAATTATCACATTAGATGGCTGCTTGTAAGTGCATGCTGCTTAAAGGGATTAAAGTGTTTTATTGCTAAACTTTTACTCCAAACTCTCTTTTTTATAGATAATATTAATACAAAAGTAACCATATGGACTTTCCTAATCAAATTAACACTGGTTAAAAAAAAAAAATCCAAAGTAGTAGAATTATGTTGTTTTTCACTTTGTGATCACACTGTATGGCATGCAGGATCTTAGTTTCCTGACCCAGGACTGAACCCATGGCTCTCTGTAGTGGGACTATCTTAACAGCTGGACCACCAGGGAAATTTCTAGAATTATCTTTATATATATGTTTTAACTTAGATCTTCCCTGGTGGCTCAGATGGTAAAGAATCTGCCTGCATGTGGGAGATCTCTGGGTCAGGAAGATCCTCTGGAGAAGGGCGTGGCACTCCAGTATTCTTGCATGGAGAACCCCATGGACACAGAAGCCTGGTGGGCTATAGTCCATGGGGTCCCGAAAGAGTCAGACACGACTGAGTGACTAACATATGTTTTAATTTACCCACAACACTAGCCAATACAATTTAATTTTATACTATCTTTGTTCTTAGCAGTTTTAGCCAGCCAATGAAAATCTGGGAATTATATATGGAAACAGCATTAATGAAGTTGGCAATCAAGCAAAATAACTATTTCATTCCCATATTCAGCAAGTTGAAAAACATTTTTACTGAGTTAATTAATTTTTGGAATAAATTTAGAAGAAAAATTGTTTTCTGCAAGTCAAAGTAATACATCATTATGGTAAAATTAAAGTTAATGCCTTCATGCCTCACATTCCTCACCTTTAAAAAAGAAAGAAAAAGGATACCTATCTTAATGTGGTAGGTCTGAAGTGTAGATGTGAAAATACATGTCAAACGTGTGGACATAAAATATTCTCAGTCGCTATGATGATGATGACAATGTAACTTGAGTGGCTGCATTGTGTACAGTGACTACATAGATACTGGTTGCTATCAGTTTCCTAGAAATATATGTGAACAGCGATCAAACTGCAAATCACTGATTTTCTTGTAGCCTAACTTAAAGCCAGGTTAATGTATAGCTCATAATTGGTGTTTGTGAATGCACCTGTGAATACACAGTTACCAAAGACTCAGCTTTGAAGGCAACACTGACTGACATCTCTGGTCAGATTTCTAAAAATATCAATATATTCATGTGGACCAACATCTTTGGATGGTAACCTTTTATTGTACACTGCCCTCTTTTGAATGATGTAGGAAAGAAGGAAAAAAAAAACACTTTTGATCGTTTGGCCTAAGCTTTAAGTTATTCATGCTTATCAAAAATCCTCAAGCTTTGGAGACCTAAAGATACATGAAATAAACCAATTAGTGTGATCATATTTTTAAAAGAAACGTGGACAGACTTGACTGAACAGCCCACACTAAAATTTTTCAAAGGGTGCACATTCATATTCACATGGAATTTCTAACCAAAGATTTAGGGGAGTCAGGAAGACATGTGTGTGTGCCTCTGAGTTTGAGCTGGCTTTACAGAATCCAATGGGCTTATGGACTTGGGTTGTCCATCTAGAATAATAAAGAAGACTATTATTTCTAAATGGAAAGTACATTTTTTGCCATTTAAAATATCAGAATGTACGTACGAGTTTTCTTGGTGGTTGCATTAACCGTGGCACTAAAGGGACCAGTACCAGCGCTGTTGAAAGCCCGCACAGCCGTGTAATACGCCAGGTTGCTCTTCAAGCCACGGAGTCTGGCTGATGTCACATTTCCTGCCACTTTCAGTTTGCTTGATGATTCCTCTTCTCCTCCATTATTCCAGTACCTCACCTGGTAGACAGAAAACATAAAAGATGCGGAGGGCTGACCAAACAGCATCCTTACATTAAATGATTTTCACTAACACAGGCACTGTAATTTATGTGCTTCATCAGTTATTCCACAAGTAGTTATTAAGGACCTACTATGTGCTAGGTGGCTCAGTGATAGAGAATTTCCCTGCCAATACAGGAGGGGAGGGTTCAATCCCTGGGTTGGGAAGATCCCCTGCAGGAAGAAATGGCAACCCATTCTAGTATCCTTGCCAGGAAAATCCCATGGACAGAGGATCCTGGCAGGCTACAGTCCATGGGGCTTCGCAAGGAGCTAGACGTGACTTAGCATGCAGGCAGTGTGCTAGGTGCTGCTTTACACTCACAGAGGTGAAAGAAAAAGGACCCCAGAGGAGACAGATATTAAGTATGCAAATAAACCATATAAAGTCAAAGAGTAAGTGCTACATGCTACTAGACCATAGCCTTAAAAATGGGAAAATGAAGGGAAATCTGCATTTCTAATAGAATGAGCTGCTCCTCTTTCTCAGACCCTAATCAACCTGGCCCAAGTTCTACTCCAGCAGGATGACAGCTATGCTTAAACTCTAAAGGATTGTGAAAATTCCTTCAATTAAAAAAAATGACTTGTCAGAGCAAAGACCATCAAAAAGCCAGGACTGTCCACTGGCTTGTCCTACAGTGACAGCTAAGTGTCACCAAGCGCCCCTGTGCAGGCAGAGCTGCTGCAGAGAACAGGAATGCAGGTAGTAGGTAAATTTATGGATATACTGAAATATTTTATTTGTATTTCATTATACTGAATTGTGTGATATGATCTGAAACTTCTTATAAATATATATATTTACATCCACAGTATAAAAATATAAAAGTAAGTTATGAGAGTATTTGATAAATTAAAGAAACAAGGGTAGAAGAGATAACCATAATAAGACATGTTCCCCAGTGAACTCCAATTTATGCAATGAAGTTTGGCGATGTTTGGTAGACAGTTTGTACCCTTCCTAACTAAAAAAAAAGAGACAAAACCAAGAGCAGCAAGAAAGTTACCAAACTATTCCTCAGGTTTTCCTGTGATATGCACCCTTTGGTTTGATTTTCATTGTTCTACTCTGACAGCAAAATATGAAAACAAGTAACCATTTCTATAATCTGAGTAAGTAAACAGTTGCTTGAGCACCATGAAAACGGCAATCAAACCTTAGCCATCAGAGTCAGGAAGGCAATAGAGACATGTGGGGTCTGTGGAAAAAAGACAGGCAAGTCTCATCTTTGTAATGGAACCTCTGCTCAGCTCTGGCTGATGGGGAGAAGGTGGACCCAATGTTTACAGGTCTTTTTATAAAAGAAAGCAGAAATCCTGCTTTAAATGTCAAATTGTCCTAAGTGAAGAGTTGGCTCCATCTTTTAAAAACGATCTGAGGACAAACGAAATGTGTTTATAGGCTGCATAGGGTGAACCCATTTCAGTTCTCTGAGTAAAATACACCTAAAGCTACAGTTTTGTTTTGTTTTCTTTTAAATGATCAACTATAAAATTATTTCTTTAAAAAATTAGCAGTAAAATATAAAATCTCAGGTTTTTCAATAATAATCACAAAATGCCACAGTAATATTATGCTAGATATTTTCCCCATATATGTGCATGTATATTATGCATGTATATTTATATATTTATATTTATATCAATGACCCCTTAAATTCATGCAAAATACTGGGCTCATGGATAGGTGTATGTGCATTTTTCCAGGAAAGCAGTTGCCAATTTTCAGAAAAAACCTTGAAAGGAAGATGCAAGCCCAAGTGATTAGGATTAAACTTAACATGTATTTCCTACGGCTTTAAAGCATTAGATATACTAAAACTTGGGTTTCCTGGTCACTCAGCTGGTAAAGAATCCGCCTGCAATACAGGAGACCCTGGTTCAATTCCCAAGTCGGGAAGTTCCCCTGGAGAAGGGATGGACTGCCTACTCCAGTATTCTTGGGCTTCCCTGGTGGCTCAGATGGGGAAGAATTGTCCTGCAATGCGGAAGACCTGGGTTTGATCCCTGGGTTGGGAAGATCCCCTAGAGGAGGGCACTGAAAGCCATTCCAGTATTCTTGCCTGGAGAATGCCCATGGACAGAGAAGACTGGCAGGCTATAGCCCATGGGGTCACAAAGAGTCGGACATGACTGAGCGACTAAGCACAGCACAGCACATACTAAAACTGGATGATAAAATTGTAGGAAAAAGAAATTCACATATCTGACACCATTTACCATTCTCAAACAAAACTACATAATTTTTTTTATTAATTAGAAATGACATGCCAAATTGTCTTTTATAAAGTCACACCCAATAAATTGGGGCTTCCCAGGTGGCACAGTGGTAAAGAGTCCATCTGCCAATGCAGAAGGTGTAAGAGATGAGTTCGATCCCTGGGTTGGGAAAATCCCCTGGAGTAGGAAATGGCAACCCACAACTGAGCGCGCACATGCACATATGCAACAAATGGCTAGTGGCCACTGAAAACTCAGGCACTGGGTTAGCCGAAAGTCTCATTTGGGTGTTCCGATAATGTCTTACAGAAAAATGCAAAGAAACTTTTTTGACAACCCAATACATTCTAAATTCACCAACTGTAAGCACTAGAGGTATTGCTAGGTTTCAGTTCAGTTCAGTTGCTCAGTCGTGTCCGACTCTTTGCGACCCCATGAATCGCAGCATGCTAGGTTTAGATGACTCCAAACATAAAGTGCTCTCCCTGCCCTTGAAAGCATTGTCTAGTTATTAACTAAGAATGACACATAATTGATAATTTTAATAAAACATTATGGGCAATCTCAAAACTTATGTCCTGAGATATAGCATAGATTGGGGAAAATATCACACAATTATGAGTTTTAGTAAAGGTCACTCAACAGGTGGAAGGGCAGAGGTCAGTTGAAATTAAATAATCAATCAGGATCCTTACATACTTGGCCTCTGTTAGGTTCCAATCCTTGCACCGTTCTTCTTGTATCCAAATTACTTCAATATAAATTGCCTAAGAAATCTCTCCTTAGAAGACTGAGTTAAAGAAGAGATAAAAACAATTTTCAATTGGCATACGGATTATCTTTTATAAATCAATTCATAAAAGGTGCTTGAAGGCTCTTAATAGCAGTTTCTGAAGCACTTGAAGCAATCTCCATGTATTAGAATGAGAGATTTATTTTTAGATCTCAGTTGCTGACAAGTATTATCAATATTTAATCATAGAGAAAATTAGTGCAAAAATTGAGCATGGTATTAGTTTGAATTGATTATATGATCTTCTCAAATAGCTTTACTTTAAAGTTGAATAAAATGCATATAACTAAAGCATAAAGAAATAAAGCAGTGACATATATATTTGCAAGTAATAAATCAGTTACATTTTGGTCAAAAATATTTATATGAAGATAGATACTTTTATTATATAAGTAATAAATTACTTATATTCTATAAAATTTTGTCCAAAATATTTATATGAGGATAGACTATTTTTAAAGAGGGAAAAGCCAAGCATGAAAAGAGACCAAAAGTTCTACACCTGAGAGGACAGAATATAACCCCACACTAATTTGGATTTCCTAGGCACAACCACAATACCAGGATGAAGAAAGGAAATGGGTCCTGGAAACACAACTGTGTAAAAAGAGTTAGTTTAACACTGACAGAACATGAAGGCAGCGTCTACAAAGGATGAGCAGAGAAAGAAATACTGCAAAGCTCACGAAGAGCTCCGCTGACAAGAAACAGAGTCAGCAGACTGGACGGCAGGAAACTAGCTATAACACACTTGTCTGAAATGATCTTAAAATAAGTATATTTAAAATGTTCAAATTTACTAAAGAAGAGACTAAATTTGTGATGTGGGAAAAAGAGACAAAGAAAAAAGATGGGGCAAATCCGAAAAATATCAAGTAGAATTCCAACCCCCAAAGAATAAAGTGTTAAGAAAGAAATCAGTCCTAGAACTGAGCTGAAGACTGGAAGGGATAGAAGAATGGATAATTCCAGACCATGAAGAAAGAAACAAAAATTATGAGAGCCAAGTTAAGAAACACTGAGAATAAAACGAAATGTTCCAACCAGAGTTCCAGAAGGGAAAGTCCAACAATTAAAGGCAACAATTAAAAAGAAAATGTCCTGAGAATTTTCCAGACCTGAAGAAACACAGACATTTTCATGTGGTAGCTTCACTATGAGTTCAGAGCCAGCAGAAATAAAAGGCAAAGCTACTCCAAAGAGAAAGGTAATTAAGACTGAATTGTGGCTCTCAACACTGTTTCATCACCTGAGAGGTACAGGGCACTCCCGTGTCAGTAGATGATGACCCTGCCTGGGTTTTTGCTAGAGGGAGTGTGCCCCAGGGGTAGCAACTGCATTCCTTGGCACAGCAGATAGCAGGAAGGGAGGATGCTAAAGTAGAATCAAGCACAGGAGGCAGATTTGTCTTAGCCATCACCATAGCTTTGCCACTCAGTACAAAGCTTGTACACATCAAGTACCTGATATTGTTTAATTTGTAAAAAACTTAAACGCATGCAGTTTACAAATGCCTGCTTCCTTCCTATCACAGAGATACAGCAGAAATATGTATCTGGTCTTTGCTGGAGTTTCCTGACACACACCTCCCTCCAAATCCTTAGGATGTCAGAAGTGATAAGTGTCATTGTATGCCAACGAGATATCTGGTGACTGTGCCTTCCTGGTTAGCTTCAGGATGGAAATTGGTTGCCAGAGTCATCAACCTTGTAATTACAGGGTTGGAACTTTGAGGCCCACCTCCTGACACAAGGCTGAAGGTTAATTTAATTTGGTTGCTGCTGCTGCTGCTAAGTCACTTCCGTCTTGTCGGACTCTGTGCGACCCCATAGATGGCAGCCCACCAGGCTCCCCCATCCCTGGGATTCTCCAGGCAAGAATACTGGAGTGGGTTGCCATTTCCTTCTCCAATGCATGAAAGCGAAAAGTGAAAGTGAAGTTGCTCAGTTGTGTCCGACTCTTAGCGACCCCACAGACTGGAGCCTACCAGGCTCCTCCATCCATAGGATTTTCCAGGCAAGAATACTGGAGTGGGTTGCCATTGCCTTCTCTATTAATTTGGTTAACTAATAGTAAATGATTCAATCCTTCCTTCCGTCTAATGAAGTGCTAAGTTGCTTTGGTTGTGTCTGACTCTTTGCAACTCAGTTGGCTGTAGCCTGCCAGGCCCCTCTGTTCATGGGGTTTCCCAGGCAAACTGGAGTGGGTTGCCATTTTCTCCCCCAGGAGATCTTCCCAACCCAGGAATTGAACCCACATCTCATGTCTCCTGCACTGGCAGGCAGGTTTTTTATCTTAGTGCTACCAGGCCTCCATAAAAAACCCTAACTGACAAGGTTTGAGGGCTTCCTAGTAACTGAACATATTGAGAGGGGAGGGCATGGAGAGGGCCTGGAAGCCCTGGGCCCCTTCTCATGCACCTCACCCTAGGCATCTCTTCTACTTAGCTGTTCCTAAGTTGTATCCTTTATGATAAATGGATAATGGTAAGTAAAGTGCTTTCCTGAGTTTTGTGAGCCATTCTAGCAAGTTCTCAAACCTTGGTAACCCCCAGGGGGTTGATCTCCCCCCGTTGATCAGGGGGGCGATGTGGACTGATGGCACCTGATGTTTGTGTGTGGTGGGTACCAGTCTTGTGGGTCTGAACCCTTAACCTGTAGGAAAGTGAAAGTGTCAGTCGTTCAGTCATGTCCTACTCTTTTCAATCCCATGGACTGTAGCCAGCCAGGCTCCTCTGTCCACAGAATTCTCCAGGCAAGAGTATTGGAGTGGGTAGCCATTCCCTGGAGAAGAAAATGGCATCGCACTCCAGTACTCTTGCCTGGAAAATCCCATGGACTGAGGAGCCTGGTAGGGTGCAGTCCATGGGGTTGCGAAGAGTTGGACGTGACTGAGCAACTTCACTTTCACTTTTCACTTTCATGCATTGGAGAAGGAAATGGCAACCCATTCCAGTGTTCTTGCCTGGAGAATCCCAGGGACAGGGGAGCCTGGTGCGCTGCCGTCTATGGGGTCGTACAGAGTCGGACACGAATGAAGCGACCTAGCAGCAGCAGCAGCAGCAGCCATTCCCTTCTCCAGGAAATCTTCCCAACCCAGGAAGCCTTGTAGTATCTGAAGCTAACTCCTCGGATAGTGTCAGAATTGAATTGTATTTTGGGACACCTAGCTGCTATCAGTGGCTTCCCTGGTGACTCAGACAGTTAACAATCTGCCTGCAGTGTGGGGGACCTGGGTTCAGTCCCTGGGTTGGGATGATCCCCTGGAGGAAGGCATGGCAGCCCACTGTTGTACTCTTGCCTGGAGAATCCCATGGACAGATGAGCCTGGTGGGCTCCATACAGTTCACGGGGTCGCAAAGAGTCGTACATGACTGAGCGACTAAGCACAGCACAGCTGCTGGTATCAGAGAACAGGCTGGTGTAGAGAAAAAAAGAAAAAAAAAACAAACACATTTTTCGTGTCAGAACTGTTCCGTGGATAGAACAGAGATGGATATTTTGTCTCCTTTAATTCACCAAGCTAGTTAATACTGTATGTATGTATGTATGTATGCAGTCCTAATACTGTATGTGCCTATAAAACACTGGGACTCCAATTTCTTGATGAGATAATAATCTTTTCTTTAGAAGCATAACACCAGTTCACAAGCCAATATATTTTGATCTAGGTAGGTAAACAGAAGCAAACTTGAGGAATGTCAGAATTTTAAATGCTATCTCTATTCCTGCAAGTAATGTGGTTATTCCGAAAACTAATGTCCTTGCCTTTCATATTATGGCATCACAGATTTCACTTAACCTTAAACCAAATGCAGTTTATGAAAATAATGTATTGAAAAATGGCACTTTTTAAGCCATAAAAGTACAGGTATTGTTAGAAATGCAATTTTAATAGACTGAAATAATCTTGTGCATACTTTTAGATTTTCAGGGAGACAAATATTTCCTCTTAGCTGCCAGACAAAACACATTTCAATAAATATCAGGCAGGCAAATGCATTCGATGGTGTTTAAGAAGACAAATCCAGATCTATCTTCTACTCTTCTTTAGGGGTTCCTCGGCAGCTCTTCCCTGCTTGGCTCTCAGTCTCTGGGGGCTGACTTGTGAGAACATGCCAGGCTCGCTGACCCTCTGGCTTCTCACTGGATGGAGATGAGTTGGAGCAGGATGCTGTGGGCCCCT
The DNA here is from genome assembly GCF_014754425.2 of Oryx dammah. Taxonomy (NCBI): domain Eukaryota; kingdom Metazoa; phylum Chordata; class Mammalia; order Artiodactyla; family Bovidae; genus Oryx; species Oryx dammah. Next base: position 32,937,320 of record NW_024070193.1, read on the forward strand.
CCAGGTACAAATCCTTTCTGTGTCCCCTATTTCTTGTTTGTAGAAATTAGTTTCATTTAACCTCCCTGACCTTCCCTGATTTCCAAAGGGCAGATTCAAAGAGTTGCTTCTCAGGAAAGGGAGGAAATTCAGAAACTATTGAGAAGTAGTAAAGAAAAAATAGTGCATGGGAGTGGAGCGGAGGCGCAGGGCCCTCGAGAAATATACTTAACAATACCTCTGAGTTCTTCTGCAGGAACTAACCACCACCCTCCCCCCCACCCAGGAGAAGGATGAGCACAAGATTCCTGGAGTACTTCCCTGTTACCTCACCACCAACCAATTAGAAAACAGTCTGCATGTGACAAAGATAGATGAAGGCTCTGACCCCCTCCTCAAATGATTCTCCCTTTAAAAACTTTGACTGTTGAGCAGAATCTTCAGAATCAGTTTGCCATCTCCCCAGGTTGCTGGCCTCCTGAATAAAGCAACCTTTCCATTCCTACCAGCACTTGTCTCTTGAGCTTTTGAGAGGTGAGCAGCCAAACCTGAGTTTGGAAACAGAGAAGCCAGGAGATGGGTGGGTGCAAGGTAAGAGAGGCTCCAGTATTTAGTCTCTCAATGCTGAGTGAGTCACAGTTTGGTAAGGACAATATTTGCCTAATAACAAACCCTGCTTTGTTTGGGTAACCCTCACTCACACACATACTTACTGCTCTCTCCAGCATAACAAATCCTTCCATCACCTCTCAACTGTCTGCTTTTTATTTATTCACTTCATTTTTTGCCAGCTTTCTATTTATTTAAAAGGGCTTGAATTGTCTCTATCCAATTTTCCTATGTACCTGTGACTCATCATCCTAGAATTAATTCTTTGCCTGAATGTAAGGAATCAGATTCTTTCTATATGTTTTCATTTTTGCCAGTAGAAATTTTATATTCAAAAAAATTCAAGTATTTAACATCTTTTCCTATTCTAATTAAAATAGTGGGAGCTAAATATATTCCATATAGCTGTTTATAACAGGAGGCTGAACAGAGATATCAGTGAAGTTTCAGTTTGGTCTTCTGTATACATTTTTTAGTTATATTCCCCTGGCAACAACAACAAAAATCTTTTAGGTCCCCTGCCCCTTCACTGCCCAAGTTATGTTTCTCTGTCAAATATTAAAAAAAAAAAATCTACTAGCTCCCCTCTCAAAATATGCTTACCTGTAATATTTCAAAATGCTTCCCAGGTGGCTCAGTGGTAAAGAATCTGCCTGCCAATTCAGGAGACCTGGGTTCAATCTCTGGGTAGAAGAGATTCCCTGGAGTAGGAAATGGCAACCTACTCTAGTATCCTGTCCATGGGGTAACAAGGGAGTCCGACAGAGCTGAGCGTGTGTGTGCGCATGTGTGTGCATGCACACACACACATACACACACACACAATATAGCTTTTCCCATTGCTTGTCAAGATTATTCTACCAAGTTGTATTTTCTCAAGACACAAAATAACTGTAAAGAAATGGACTGTATATACCAAAATAGAACTTTGGAGCTTTTGTTTCTCAGGCACCTACTACCCATGAACTTAAACCATCTATCTGTCTCCTCTTTATCTTGTTCTTATCTGTTGTTTCTACAAAAAGGGGCACAAGAAAAGATCTGAGCCTGAGTGTTGTGGTTAGAAGATGAAATAAATTGGAGCCCAGGGAAATGAGCTCCTCAACGACTTCTTGGTCAAATCAGAAAAAAAAAAATTAGTCTAGCTGCTAATGATGATGTGTGCTCAGCATGCCCCATGGCACATGATCAACCCCCACTGAGATGAGAGGAAGGCAGGAGCTATTAAGAATTGCGAAGATATATTGGGGTAACTGCAACCCAGAAAGTTAGCCCCACGACTGCTAATTAAATACTCAGCTAAGTCATTTATTCTTCCAGGTTACTGTTGAAATCATTACTGAGACTATGAAAATACGTATTTCTCTCTTGGCACAATTATATACACTATTTCTTAAGTTGTCGCAAAGAGCGTATCTTTCTCTTAACTTGTCTCTTTCTTTTCATACACACCAAACCCTTGGGGACTTCCCAGGGTGCATCGGTGATAAAGAATCCACATGCCAATGCAGGAGATTCAAGAGATGAGGGTTCAGTCCCTGGGTCGGGATGATCCCCTGGAGGAGGAAATGACAACCCACTCCAGTATTCTTGCCTGGGAAATCCCATGGACAGAGGAGCCTGGCCAGCTATAGTCCATTGGGTCACAAAGAATCAGACACCACTGAGCACACCCAGCACAGTGCAAGCCCTTGGGGGAGAAATTTTCACTAGTTGTTTCCTTTCAATACTGTATTCAGGCTTTATGTGGATGTTAAGATTGCTACTCTTTAAAGGGAAGATGCTATAATTAATTCAAGGCAATTTCCATTTGCTCATCATTCCCTCATCTTTTTTCTTCCCCTCACCAATGGCAACGCCAGTAGCAACACAAACAATAGTACTGAGTCCCATGCTCAAGACTGTGCTATATGTTTCTATACTACCTCACTGGTTTTCAAAATTTTCCTTCCCGTGAAATCTTATCCCAATGCCCAATATGCAAAAACAGAAACGTAGAAGCTCCCAAAGTCTCTCTGGCCCATTTTCACAATGGCTGCTTTATCTCATTTAAAACTTCTCCAATGATGCTGTGAGTTATTTACCATTATCTTTATTTTAACAGGGCCTTGGAGAACATTCGCCACATGCTCAAGGCCAAAGAGCAGTAAGATAATGGAGCTGAAATTGTATTTATTTAGTCACCATGAGCTTTCTGCAAACTCTCTGTGTGCTGGATACAACTGCTGGCACCTGGGATACATAAGTGAGCAAACAGGCAGGGTTTCTTGTCCCTGATGGAGATGTATTCTGCTCTAGTAGATTTGGATGCAGGCTTGTCTAATTCAAAAATGGTGTGAACTTAACAAGATAACTATCCTGGAACTACATGGATTCTTTGGTTTTGTCTCTTGTTCAATCAATCTCTCTTTCCTGACCTGAGCCACAGCAGTATATTTCTCTTTTCTTATAGAGTTGCTTATCTGGATGACTCCTGATCCGCTTAAACTGACATATTCTAACATCAACATCTACCTGCCTTCAAGCTGTCAGACAATCACCAGTGACTGGTAACATTCCTGTGGCCCTTGGAAGCCTACAAAGCTCATTTATATATAGTCTCTTGTTTATTTCTCTTAATTATTTCACTAGCTACAACCAGGTCAGGAATTATGCCCCTGTCATAGAGTGTACCCTGGAGAAGGAAATGGCAAGCCAATCCAGTATCCTTGCCTAGAAAATCCCACGGACAGAGGAGACTGGTGGGCTGCAGTCCATGGGGTTGCAAAGAGTCGGGCATGACTGAACGACTAACACACACTGAAACACAGACACAGAGTTTGTAAAGGACAAAGTTATTGAATGGGGGAGGGGAACCTCAGTCTCCTGTTAGAGGGATGTACGATGAGCTCATTTATTTTCTCTAAGTAAATCTGATTTAACATTGAATTTCATATCCTGCTTGACTTCAATCACTCCTGGGGTTCCCTTCCCAAAGCCTCGCCAAGATGACTTACTGTTAAATTGTCTGATCCCTTTAGGCCCAGCAATTCTGCCATGCTGGGGGAATAAGAAGTCCTTGTTGAGTATAGGAAGCACATCTGTTCCCTTCTGCGGTCTCACCATCACCCTGGGCACTGCCAGGGAGAAAGTGATAAGACCCACAGGACTTCGTAAGCCTAAGATCTTTGTTTCTTCCAAAATCACCTAAAATTTATCTTGCATTTTTTTCCTCTGTGGCATTTTCTCTCTCCCCACTCTCTAGAATACATGAAATAATCTGCTTAAAGGCCTGAGCTTTGGAAACAAAGCCAGGAAGGAAGGAATCTCACAGGTAATCCCATCTTAATAGCTGTCACAAACTCTCCTGAGGCAAAAGAGCTTAGAGTTGAAGAATTGTTTGAGAATATTTACTGTGAGACATCTATAAATTTATATCTCAAAATTCTTTGGGAATATGGCTCATGCCTCTTCACTGATTACTAATATGAGTCAGGAACTGTGAGATGCACAAGTATCTAATCACAGTTGATGCTCTCAAAATCCTAGTTAGGTTAGGTCCATTGTTCCCACTCTGCAGGTGATGAAAGTAAGGCTCATAGAATTTACATCACTTTTCCAACAAAGGGAAAGGCAGGGTTGGAATCTGGCACAGATTTGACCTCAGAACTATACTATTACATCTGTGTTCCTTCCATCCCACCTACCTTCCCTGTCAATGCCACTTCTCTAATTATTGGGGAGCTACCATTGGTTGCCCACTGTCTTTCACTGCTTCCATGCACTGTTAGGGAATTACAGGAATTTTTCATCCAAATGTTCCTGGCTTCCTTTAATATGCTAACCAAGTTGCTCTTCTATATGTATGTGGTGTTTTGCTTCCTCAGTATCATTTTACCTTCCTTAAGTCGAACAGTTCTGTCTGTGATCAAGGGTCATTGTGTCAAGACCAGGGCCTCCTATACATATGTGTGCAGGAAGATATTTCCCTATGGGTACTCACTAAAAATTCACATTCATGACATCTTTCTCTAGATGTGTGGGTCCAGTGGGTCCAGGGAGGATTCTGGGGGCTCATCTTCAGCAAAAATTCAGGTAATTGTGGGAAAGATGGCCTATGGGGCCTCCTTTGAACACCACTGCTCTAGCCTATCCTTTCTTGACTTTGTCATTAGTGCTTACTCAAGTCACTGCTTGTTTGGTTACAAGAACCCGGAACTCTTGGAAGTTCACATGTAAAGAAAGTTGACCGAAAAGGACAAGGCGACATTATGAGAAAGAACACAGCCAACTTGAGTACTGGATGCTGTCAAAGAGCTATTCTGTTTTGTTCTTTAAGGCTCCGTGGATCCTTGTCTCCTCCATTTTTTTAGGGTTGCATCAGAGTATGTCTACTCCATCTCGTCTCTGCAGAGCTTCTTTGTTCTATTTTCCAATGGCCTTCACTGGGCTTCCAGGGGTGAGATGGTAAAGAATCCGTCTAGTATGCAGGAGACCTGGGTTCATCTCTGGGTCAGGAAGATCCCCTGGAGAAGGAAATGGCAACCCACTCCAGTACTCTTGCCTGGAGAATCCCACCGACAGAGGGGCCTGGCACCCTATAATCCACAGTGTCTCAAAGAGAGTTGGACACAATTGAGCGACTAACTCTTTCTCACTTTCACTTGGCAAGTCTGACCTGGGTCCTAAATTTGACATAACCACGGCATCCATCACTCTCACTAAACACAACCTCTGTGCTGCTTGCTTCAAGACATCTGCAAGAATCTGACTTAGTTCAGCTGAACTGCCCATGGGCAGTTGCCTTTGATCCAGTGGCCACCCTGGTGTAATCATTTGAGGTTATGTTGGCAGGTGGCAGGGTACATGGTCCTGTACTGCAAACATGTGCTCATGTAAACCTGCCTCGGAATCAGGAATTAGAAGCACGAGGGAAGCTTCCTACGCAGATGGCTGGGGATGGAAGTGAAATCACAACTACAGCTACTACAAAGTAGTAAAGAAATTTGAAGACTGAACTTTTTATCTTGTCCATTCTCTGCTCATTTGCTTTCAGTTCTCTCTAACTGCTCCCTCCTAAACATGGGGCCCAGTCAGAATGGTTGTTCTTAACAGTTACGGCCATCTGTGGCCTGGCCCCACTGTATTTTTCTTTTCTTCACCTGAAACCAGCTTCCACAGGTAGACCGTCACTCCTTCCATTCCTTCAAAGTGCCATGTTCAGTCTGGAATCTCTCCACTTTCTCTATGTTTACTTACTTTTCCTGTTAAACCTGAATGTCCTTATGAATGAAGCCTTTCAAAGTCTCTCACTCCTCAACCATTCTGTGTGACCTATTCTGATCTTCATGACATTTGGTTGTGTGTTATCCTATTTCACACCATTCATCTTCTTTCACCAAAGACAATTATTTGAAGGCAAGAATTATATTCTACACAGCTGGCTTCTTCAGAGCCCAGAAGCAACAAGTCCACCAAGAAAATAAGACAAAGCACTGGAGATTGATTTAACTGTCGTCACAATCATCCTATGAACTTAAATATTACAGTTCAATCTTATTTTTTGTCAATCCAGCTAAAAGATTAGGCCCACAGGATACATTATTTCCTTTCATCTTATTATTATTTTCTTTTCTACCATGCTAAAGTTATTTTCATTCAGTTGGTTGAGTTAAAATCAATATTTGTTGATAGTCACAGGAAACAATATAGTGATACAATTGAACAAAAGTCATACTTTAGCTAAGATGTCATTGCTATAAAGACTTATACACTAAAGCAAACAAAGTCGCCTGCCAACATTCATACACGAGCTAATTAATTTTAAAAGATATTACCTCATAACCTAGTAAGTGTCCATTGCTCAGTTTCCAAGGAATGGCATTCCATGAAACTTCAATTTCTGAGGAAGATAGGCTATTTGCAGAAACTTGAGATGGAGCTATTGTAGGCTCTGTTTGGGAACAGAATGTGAAATCCAGTTATAATTTTGATAGTTAATTTAAAAAATCTACTGAAGTTTTTATTTAAAAAAACACATTTTAACATATCTGAAAATGAACCATGTGTTGGTCATGTCCCATTTCCTAGGAAAAGATGGCATCAGAACCACAGGCTTTTTCTTGCTGAACAACCAGAACAACTCTACCCTCCTCTCAGGCACTCCTTTCTTGATATTCTACTTTTCTCCCTTTTTGTCCCCTTTGTTCTTTCCACTATATCATTATTTCTCTCTTTTTCATCCTTCAGCCCCAGTGGGAAATCTTATGTCCATCAGTTCAGTCCAGTCGCTCAGTCGTGTCCGACTCTCTGTGACCCCATGAATCATAGCATGCCAGGCCTCCCTGTCCATCACCAACTCCCGGAGTTCACTCAGACTCACGTCCATCGAGTCAGTGACCCATCTCATCCTCTGTCATCCCCTTCTCCTCCTGCCCCAAATCCCTCCCAGCATCAGAGTCTTTTCCAATGAGTCATCTCTTCGCATGAGGTGGCCAAAGTACTGGAGTTTCAGCTTTAGCATCATTCCTTCCAAAGAAATTCCAGGGCTGATCTCCTTCAGAATGGACTGGTTGGATCTCTTTGCAGTCCAAGGGACTCTCAAGAGTCTTCTCCAACACCACAGTTCAAAAGCATCAATTCTTCGGCGCTCAGCCTTCTTCACAGTCCAACTCTCACATCCATACATGACCACAGGAAAAACCATAGCCTTGACTAGACGGACCTTAGTCAGCAAAGTAATGTCTCTGCTTTTGAATATGCTATCTAGGTTGGTCATAACTTTTCTTCCAAGGAGTAAGTGTCTTTTAATTTCATGGCTGCAATCACCATCTGCAGTGATTTGGGAGCCCCCAAAAATAAAGTCTGACACTGTTTCCACTGTTTCCCCATCTATTTCCCATGAAGTCATGGGACCTGATGCCATGATCTTCGCTTTCTGAATGTTGAGCTTTAAGCCAACTTTTTCACTCTCCAAAACAAAAGTCAAGGTCTATAGAATTCATTTACTCAATAAGCATTTAGTGAGTGTCTTGTCTAACTAGGCTCATAGAGAGGGGCAAAGCTCAGTGAGATCCTGTACTCTTCTGAAGAAGGAGATAAGCCTGCACAGAGCTATTACACAGTACAGAGATCCCCTTGGTAATGGAGAACTCCTGGGGTTTCACAGGCCCTCCGCAGTGATTCTCCCATCTCAGGACACAGCTCTGAGTAGACCTGTCTCCTCCCCCAACATTCATTTGTATGTTAAAGGATCCTGCTCCCTGGCCAGGGCTGATGGATATTGACAGCCTGGTCCAAGGATGGGCCTATTAGATACCTTTCTCTTGAGAACATGGGTTTGGAGAAACAAGGAAGACTTGAGGCCAGTCAATCAGCCCTGGTGCCCTAGAGAAGCCCTAGGTGTCTGAGGGCTCAAAGGTTCCTTGATTAAGGCTCTTCATGAGGTCTGCTATTCAAAACCTCCCCTTGGACTGGCGATTTGTTTCATATATGATATTATACATGTTTCAATACCATTTTCCCAAATCATCCCACCCTCTCCCTCCAATTAAAATAAATAAATTTATATTAAAAAAAACCTCCCCCTTTGATTCAGTGAAATGTCTGAGGATATTTCCAATAACTCTCGCTTTTTTCAAAGACCAGTCAAGTCAGATTCTGACATCTGGAACAGATAGAAAGACCTTTAACTGACTCATCAGTGGTGGCAGGGAAGGTTAACAGGAGAAGGAACGTGCAGGAGGCAAGAGGATAGTAAAAGGCTCTGGCTGTTGCCTCCCTCCTAGCTACCAGCTCTGCTCCTGTCCAGGATGCACAGGGTAGACAGCACCCCAAAACTCCCTCATCACTCCCCAGACCCCTGATTTGCCTTTGTAATGATAATCCTTCTCAGTAACTCTTGGAGAAGAGTTCTGGCTATGAATTTAAAAGCTCTTTCTGCTGCAAAAATTTTGATAATGCCTTTTCCTTTTTCTCTCAAAACTTGGTGGAAAAAGAGCAAAAATAGGGGGTGATGATATGATGAAAAAGTGAGCTTTCCTTATTTGTTTTTAGGAATGACAACTGTGGACCCACTTCTGCAATTTACTGTAAGGCTTGGTGGATAGAGGAGATGTTGTGAAATCATATTTCATGAGCTCAGACTACTCGAGAGCAAAAGCCTAAGTTAAAATACTAGCTCAATAGGTCTGTATGGATTTTGGCAAATTCATTAATTTTTCATCAAGCTTCCATTTTCTCCTGTGTAAGTGGGAAATGACAATAGTACCAACACATCATTCCTCTTTGGAAAATTCAAATTAGGTAATGTCTGGCTCATAGTAAGCATTCAATACTTGTTTCTCCTGCCCTTCTAATTAGGTAGAACCACAGGAGCTAGCAAATATTCAGCTGCTTTTGACCTACAAAATGGCTTTATAGACTTCTCCTAACACTACTATTATTTTCTAAAGAGATGCAATAACTGGGACAGAAAGGTAGACAAAGGGAATGAGTCCAGAGTGGAATGTGTGTGAGTCTATACCAACTGGAACTGGTGAACCCCATCCTTGAACCTGCACATTCTGTGCCTCACTAATGTGATACTTGTGGCCTTCCCTCTCCAGTCTGCTAAAACCTCTCTTTCAGCTCTTAGGAACCACTTTATAACTTGAGACTACAGCACTTCAAAGAGAGTATCTTAGTCTTACCCCCAGAAGAAGAAAGCTCTGGAAGGCAGAGCCACTGCCTGCTTCACAGACTAGGATTCAATGTATTCCCCCTAAACAGATGTTTAACTAATTGTGAACCCCTCTAACTATTCACTGAGTTTCACACTTCAGGTCATGGTTGATCTTTATTACCTGGGTGAGGACTCTAACTGTGACTTCAAACATTCTTCTTTTGAAGAAATATATCTGAACTCACAAAGAACTTCCAAATTGGGGTTTTGGATCACAATTGGATTATTAAGTTTGGAACTGATAAAAAGAGCTTCCTCCATTTATGATGAGGCTTCCCTGGTGGCTCAGATGGTAAAGCATCTGCCTGCAATGTGGGAGACCTGGGTTCGATCCCTGGGTCAGAAAGATCCCCTGGAGAAGAAAATGGCAACCCACTCCAGTACTCTTGCCTGGAAAATTCCATGGACGGAGGACCCTGGTAGACTATAGTCCATGGGGTCGCAAAGAGTCAGACATGACTGAGCGACTTCACTTACATATCGACAAACACATTGTCAGTCAAAAATGTAAGTTGAAAATGCATTTAATATACCTAATATACTGAAGAGCATAGGTTAGCCTGTGCTGTGTGCTTAGTTGCTTAGTCATGTCCTACCCTTTGCAACCCATGGATTGTAGCCTACCCAGGCTCCTCTGGCCATGGGGATTCTCCAGTCTAGAATACTAGACTAGGCAACCATGCCCTCCTCCAGGGGATCTTCCCAACCTAGGTCTCCCACATTGCAGGCAGATTCTTTACTGTCTAAACCACCAGTGAAACCCAAGAATACTGGAGTGGGCAGCCTGACCCTTCTCCAGGGGATCTTCCCAACCCAAGAATCAAACCGGGGTCTTCTGCATTGTAGGCAGGCAGATTCTTTACCAGCTGAGCTACCAGAGAAGCTCTAGCTTAGCTTAGCCTATCTTTAACAGGCCCTGGACATTTACATTAGCCTCCAGTTGGGCAAAATCATTTAATACAAGGCCTATTTTACAATAAAGTGTTGAACATCTCATGTAATTTATTAGCTACTGTACTGAAAGTGAAAAACAGAATGGAGAATGGTTAAATGGTACAGAATGGTCATACGTGTATCCACTGTCGACCCCTGTGGTAGCCTGGCCAACTAGGAGCTGTGTCTACTGCTGCCCAACACCCTGATACATTATTTGACTGCATCACCAGCCCAGGAAAAGACTGAACCAAAGTAAAATTTTCATTGAATATGTGGCCCACTTCACATCACTGTAAAGTTGAAAAATCATTAATAGTCTTTCCATACCTTCTTCTGCAGAGAAAACTGTTGTCACTGGGCTAAACGGTCCTTCACCTTTGTTATTATAAACACCCACTTTAACTTCATACAGTGAAAATGGCAGGATGCTTTCATTCCTAAAGACGTATCTTGGGGTATCAGGAGATGTGACCACTGTCTGGATCCAGTTGGTTACTCCAAGAGGGCGGAAAGCAACAACATACCCAAAACCTTCACCATTCTGTAGTTCTTCAGGGACTGGCTATAAAGGGAAGACATATTAAATCACACTTTCACATGAGGGCAAGGCAAAAATAAATTCAGCTATAATGCGGAGTCTTTTCTAAAAGTCATCAAATAATAATCTTCATTGTACCAAGTGGCTGGATTAAGAAAGGAGAAAAGGGACAGGGATACAATAAGCAGCTTTAAAATAGACACATGCGACTCTTTCACAGCCATCTAGATAACTAACTAGAATTTTCCAAAATAATTTAGATTTTTGAGCATCCTGTAGCCCCAATTTGAGTTCTGAGTAATAAAGATATACTTTCAGTTGAAATACTGCATCTCTAAATTAAATAAAAATCATCTCCTCCCTAATGTTGATCTTACAGAAAAAATTATATATGAACATGATAATTCAGTGCAAGAGAAAAACTTTAAAAAAGAAAGTAAAAACAAGGTTTTAAACTCAAAGATGTATTTGCATCATGTCAAAAATTTCTATTGATACTCCATGATCTCTTGACTTCTTATTTCTCCATCAACATCTTCAAAAAATGAAGACAACTGTAGAGGCTTCTGGCTTTGTTAGTTAACATTTTTCCTAGTTATGACATAAAGCAAGGGCTGAGAGGATGGCCAGAAAGCAGCATTGCCTAGAGCAGTGGCGTGTGCATCATCAGTGGGGGAAGAGCTCCAGAGTCAACAGTCAAGACTTGACTCATCCCCAGCCAGATGACCTTGGGCAAATTATTTACTATCTCTATGCTTTAGTGTTTTTAACCTTAAAAAAAAAAAAATGTTAAATGCAAAATGCTAGGAACAGAAAATACCACAAAGTGAACATTAAAAAATATGAGCCAGTATTAATAGTTCTAACACCATCACTAGCACCACCAGCATCACCCAGGAAGCCATGGCTGTGGGAAGACCATCACCCTAAGCGGGCAGACGCTGCCCAGACACTTACATCCCAGGTGATCACCAGTTCAGACCGGCTCCCACCTCCTCCACTGACTTCTGAAGGAGGCACTTCTGGCACTACACAGGTTAGAGAGAAGAAATGAAACCCTATTCACATTTGGTAATATTTATCTGAAGGAAGACTCAACATTGTTTACTTTTAATATCTGAATAATTCTACAATTGGCATATTACGTGTGTGTGTGCATGTGTGCATATATACATGCAATATGTATGTGTGTATATCTAAATTTATTTATCTTTTGGGGAGATAATCACATGATTTACATATGCATAAAATTAGTAAAGATTCAAATATTTCAAACAGTAAGAAAACATTACTCAGTATGAAGTTAATAAAATGAGAAGAAGCGTTTCATGAGGGATTATGATAAATCAAACCAGCATGGAAATTTTTTTCCACAAGTGTCAAAGTTACTTTTTTTTAATTGAAATATAGTTGATTAACAATGTTTTAGGTGTACAGCAAAGTGATTCAGGTATAGACATATATACATACATATGTACACACACACATATATATATATTTTCAGATTCTTTTCCCTTATAGTTATTGCAAGATATTGAATACAGTTCCCTGTATATATAGTAGGTCCTTGTTGCTTATCTATTTTATATATAGTAGTGTGTATCTGTTAATCCCAAATTTCTAATTTATCCTGCCCCTTTCCTTCTCCCTTAGGGAACATTTCTTTTCTATGTCTGTGAATCTATTTCTGTTTTATAAATCAGTTCATTTGTACCACGTTTTTAGAGTCCATATATAAGTAATATCATATGATAATTTGCCTTTCTTTCTGCCTTAATTTTACTTGGTATGATAATCTCTAGGCCTATTCATGTAAGCATGAACATTTAACTTGTGACTACTCTAAGTAAAGATGGAGTTCTCAGAACACTGGCTTTATATAAAAATGACTCACATTGAAATCTTCAAATCCTGTTCTTTTATGAATCTCACACAGGCATTAGATTTCTCACTAATATAAATTTATGTTTCATAAATCTCATGACACACCTAGAGCATAAGATACCTAAAGGTAGGTATCCTTGTTGTGTTCACGGCTGTACCCACTGTACCTAGAAAGTGCTCAGCACACAGCAGATACTATCTAAACATATTTCTGTGAATAAATGAACAGAGTCTCAAGACGGACGTGGCTCCCCAATTTCTCATAATCCCTGGCACGAACATTCTACACATTGTCCTAAGTGAAAAAGCATCATTAAAATTACTGAAATATATTTCATGACTTCTATCTTGGCTTTGTTCCAAAGTGATACATCGGCTGTATTTCAAACATAATTTTAGTCTTAACACTACAGATTCTGAAAAGGAAAGTCTTAAATCCTGTCTGATGCATCAATAACGTGATACCATACACACTTTCTGTTCTGTGGTTTCAATGTTAGGCTGTTTTTAGCATTACCAAGGGGTCTTATGGTTAATATTAATAGTTACCCCTCATGAAAAATTTAAAAATAATTCTCTCCTAATTTAATACTCAAGGAGCCAAAATATACCTATTCATCAATCACTTAAGCTCATTCACTGAGCTTGGAGGGCAGAATGAGATTTCCTAGCAGCTGATCTCCCAAAAGTCATTATCCTACCAATTTGTCAATGCTTGTTATAAATGAAAACAGCACTTCCCCTGTTAACAGGGTGACGATCTCAGATAGTAATTATAACCTTAAGTGACAAAAACATAGTCACTGTACACGCATTAATGAAGGCTGGCGCTGGACTGAACTCTTGCAAATGTCACACTGCATCAGATTCACTTACACATGTGTCTTTTGACAAACGCCATATGGCCAGTCTGCCGTGAGATAGGTCAGATAATTGCAACGAGGCACTACTGAGGCTGAACCCCTGCTGGCCTGGGGATCAAGGGCAAGAGAAGCGGAAACACACACCGAGGAAGACCTATGAAGCCAAGACTCAGAAAACAAAAACACTAACCTGCCTCTTCAGTTCTTACTTTTTCTGAGGGTAAACTGGGTTCTCCACCTCCGATTTTGTTACTGGCTACAACCCGAAATTCGTACTCCACCCATGGATTTAACTCGACTACTGTAGCTGTGTGTGTTTTCCCATCAATGACCTCAGGCACTACAAAGGAATATGTCAGAGAGGTAAACGTTTGCGCATCTTACGGTTGATCTGAAATCCATTCGTTTGTACCAGTGGCATCTGCCTCACCCCCTTTACCTGTTGTGGCCGTTTGCCAACCCACGGAGAAGGGAGTCCTCGCCTGGACAGAATAGGCTATAACTGGGCTGTGGTTGTCTGTACCTTCTTTCCAAGAGAGCTGGGCTGTTGTGTCTGTAATTTCATCTACCTTCACACTCTCTGGTGGCCCAGGTGAACCTATGGAAGGCAAAAATGCAAAGAACAGTTCAGTTCAGTTCAGTCACTCAGCCACGTCTGACTCTAGTTAGCAATTCCATAAACCAAAGTGAAGAACCTGCCTCCTGACACATGATACCTCATGACACCCCAATGGATCCCGATTTCAAAAGCACTTATGGAAAAAGGAAATTTCCCTGGCAATAAAACAACCATTTTCTTTCTTTTGCATTCCTGTTGTTAGATATGTAATCTGGATTTTGAGCCATGAATTCCAAAGGCATAATACTCCACGACTGCAAATGACATCTGCTTTTTGAGTCCTCTGTTTGGCAGGATTCCTGTACCTTTCCAAATTCAATAACCTTCACTTTTGTGTGAAGCCTTTTTTTTTTTTAACCTCCTGGGACATCTCTGTAGTTTCCAGTTTGTTATCTAGAGCTGTTTTATTCTACAATGCACTCTGGGTCATTTTTCAGCCCAGTAGCATATCAGTACTTTGGACAGTAGCTCAGATTGGCAAATTTTCTCAGGCATTCTGGATGATCCTGGCTTTTTGGAAGTACACACACACACACACACACACACACACACTCTCCATCACTATTCTCTTTCACATTAAACACCATCACTGAATTAATGACATGTTCAAAAACACATCAGCTTGGCAGCAGCTGTGGAATGCTTATTACTGTGAGAGCTATTGGAATGACAGAATTGAGATTTTTATTTCTTTGAATTAGCATCAGTCCTCATTGGTACATCTTCTGGTCTGTTTGGGTGGGGTGGGGATCAAGTCAATATTATAATTTGCATGTTCATATTGCTATCTCTGGAGGAGGAAATGGCAACCCATTCCAGTATTCTTGCTTAGAGAATCTTGTGGACAGAGGAGCCTGGTGGGCTGCTGTCCATAGGGTTGCATAGAGTCGGACACGACTGAAGCGACTTAGCAAGTCGCTTCCTTTCTTCAGCAAGGAAGGCTCAGTTAACATGTTTAAAAACAAAACAAAACAAAACACTGAGCCATTAATGCTTACCTCTTACTATGAGGTCAGCGGCAGATGAAACGCTGTCCACCCCTGTCTGCACCATACAAACATATTTTCCACTGTGCTTCAACTGAATGTTTCTGATCATTAAATCACCTGATGAACTCTGTTGGAAAACACAGGTAATGAACATATTATTATTCAGAAAGCACAGAGAACCTTAAAGGCCATATTCAGCAACACCATTGGGACAACACCCTATTTAGAGAGAAGACCTAGGTGGTTACAAAACAGAAGATTGCTCCAATGGAAAGTATGGAAATAAAAACTAGTTAAAAATCATACATGACTACAGACAGGTTTCTGTAGCTAAATAAATGACAAGCTTTCCCCTAAGCATTTATGGTTTCACAGATAAATTAGGGCAGAGATTACGGTCTTCAGTGTCTATTTACTTCCACTAGGGTGACACTTCTTTTTATATCCACTGCTCAGCACCAGCTCAACTCTTTTCTCTTGTTCCAGCCTCTCTGCAATTATCTGCCTGAGAAGAAGAGGGAAGCATTTAGGTATCTGGTGGGAGAAAAGTGCAGCACGACAAGGGGATTACCACGGTTGAGACACTTTTCTGAGCTCTTTGAAGCTTAAAAAGCGTAATGCTGTTTAATTCTTTTGCTACAGAATTTAGGGACAGTCAGTATGAACCCCTCAGTAAGAAGAAATTAAACATTTTAAACCAAAAAATAATAGCTGCCCATAAAGACACTGGCTGGCATTTCCCAGTGCCAATTAATGAAGCAAATGTATTTCTAAAAGCTCAACTTCAAATAGTCTTCATTTTAAAAGAATGTAAAATCATGTTCATAAAATGACTAACTGCAGGCCAGTTTCATGCATTAGTAAAAGTATGGATTGAAATAAAATGATTTGGAAAGTAAAGCCTTTTGAAAAGGATCACTTACTCGGAAAATCTCTAAACTGTACAGATAAGGAAGCGATGAGTGGTTTGTCTTATACATTAAAAGGATAATTTTACTTTTGGGTTTTCCTAGTATTTGTTGAAAGATGGATTCCACTATCTTGTTTTTAGGTAATTTCCCAAGATCTTCTCTAGGGTGATTTCTTAAATATTGCTTCAAATCCTTAGGACTCTTAATGGTCTATACATTCTCTGATGGTTTGGACAGTATGGCTTTAGCATGATTTTCTTGAGTACTGGGAATAGACAGATGTGAGGTGATTGATGGCTGTAATTAAATAATAATCCAGAAACTGTTAAGTTTGCACATTTTACTTCCATCAAGTTAAACTTTTTCCTTTCTCTCTCTTTCTCCTCAGGGTTATTTAGAAATTTACCTCTAGGACAAAACCTTCAATGCTTGCTGACCTTTAGAAACTCTCAGGTTTTATGAGCTCCATATCCTCACAGGAGGTTGATTATCATTTCTATAGAAATCTCTTCTTTTCAGTGAAGTAAGAACTGTTAAACGATTAAATTCCATTAAGGCATTAGGGTAAGCTGTTATTATTTCCTGTGTTTATTTACTTATTTTGAAAGCAGTTGGGTAAAAAGGGGCTGAAAGCAGGATTTTCTTTATGTCTGTAGATTCATGAATACAGTTTCTAGGCATATAAGCTGGTTTTGTTTCTTGAAGAAGTAAAAAAAAAAAAAAGAAAAAAAAGACTGATGCTGGCTTTGTCATTTCTGTTCATTTCGGTACTGATGGGTGAAGAGAGACATAGCTTAGCTAGTTTATGTAATACCCAAACCATCTTCCTGAAGAAATATAGCTAGGCTCACGATCAAGAGAAATATAAGTTTTAATTATTTTTTACACTGAGAGTGAAAACAGAAGCAATGAACATGCAGACAAGGAACAATTGAGTTTTTCTTTCAGGACCAACATGAAATTGAGTGGATGAATACATCAATGAAAAATAAAATGCAACAAAAACTAAGAAGGATCCTGTCCTTAATTTTGTCTTTCTCAGTAGACTAAATTTATGTTATTCCTCTTCTAGCACTTTTTCTCTCTCACCCTATTTGTTGTCTTTTAATGAAGCAATTAAAGAGTTAGTTCAGTGCTCAGTCGTATCCGACTCTTTGCGACCCCATGAATTGCAGAATGCCAGGCCTCCCTGTCCATCAGCATCTCCTGGAGTTCACTCAAACTCACGTCCATTGAGTTGGTGACGCCATCCAGCCATCTCATCCTCTCTTATTCCCTTTTCCTCCTGCCCCCAATCCCTCCTAGCATCAAAGTCTTTTCCAATGAGTCAACTCTTCGCATGAGGTGGCCAAAGTACTGGAGTTTCAGCTTTAGCATCATACTGATCTTAACAAAATTTCATTAAATGCTTGCCATATATGATTCACTTGAGGTTAGAGAAGTGACTTATATGTAACCTCTGCTCTCTAGGATAGAAATCTAAGTCAGGGTTTTATGTGTGTGTGTGTATGAAAAAAGTTATGTTTACAAATTTATGGAAGTTTATTTAATAAAGGTTCAATAAATCGCATGGCACATACCGTATATACACAATCTCAGAATGAAAGAGGAAAGAAATTTCCAGTCCCGCCTAGGATGTGGAGCAACCGAACTCTTATTATTACTTATGGGAGTGCAGACTGGTGCAATTACTCTGGAACTCTGTTTAGAAATATCTACTAAGGCAGGATATAAGCATAATCTACAATCCGGCAATTTCACCCCTATTACATACTTTACAGATACGTGTGCATATGCTCACCAAAGACATTAATAAGAATGTCTGTGGTAGTACTAACCGTAATAGGTAAAGGATGAAAACAATCTAACGTCCATCACAATAAAGCAGCTTAATAAGCAGTGAAATATTCATTTAACGAAATACTAATAGACCATGAAAATACAGATAATGCACAGCCAAGTTTCAACATAAATAAAAGATATAAATCAGATAGAAAAGAGTAAAGTGATACTGACCTATCATAAATCTGGGTTGTGACTATCTTTGGTGGGATATTTAGTACTGCAATGAAGCAATCACTAGGACTTCTGGAATAGGGGTTCCATTGCTTCTGGATTTCACTGTTGTTTACTTGAATTGGTTCATTTTGTGAAAATGGCTATACATTTATAGCTTGTGTATTTTGGGGAAGAACATAACAGCTCTCAAGATGCAGTTATTCTAATGTGTAACTATGGCTCTAAAAACACCACTGTAAATAGGACCATAGTTGAAATGGTCAAAAAACATGGCTGTAATTCTAAACTTCAGTTTCTTTCACAAGAATAAAATGCTTAATAATAAGAAAAATACTATTAATTAGACCATTTGATACTTCCTTATTAAAATGAAAATGACTATTCCCAGACATTCAAAAAAAAGATAAAAAAGGACAAGGGAATTCCAAAAGGAAGTTTCACTTTGAACAAACCAATCTTGTCCTCGTTAGTTTTCACTGTCAATGGTTAAAATACATGCAATTAATTACTGATTACAATAAAGATAATAGGAGAAGAGTGGCAAAAAAAATCCAAGTAGACTTAGTCTATTTGTAGTATAATAGTGCTTGATAGATTATTTTGCAATATAATCATCAGTAAAATTATATCTATTATTTAGAAATATTTAGAAACAAGCTTGTAATCCCTTGAGTGTAAACATAATTCACATAAAGAAACTTATAAACATTACAAACATTAATACTCTTTGAATAAATTCTTAGGAGCACAAAAACTCTTTGACTAAAAATAGCTTCTCCTTCATATCTCTTAAATTAGTGTTTTAGTCTTTCTTTATACAGTTTTCCTAAATTCTCCTTCCCCCCACCTCAAATAGAATGGACTAGCATTAGAACAATACAGAAGCAAGTCTTCATTTTCCAACCCTATTTCCCTTGAAACATCGCCCTCAAACTGCAGCAGTATAATTTCAGTGCCTCAGAAAGCAAGTCCTTTTTCTACGCTGCTGATCATAGCATTACTTGAAAATGGAGCTTTTCAGTAATAGAAGAGCTCTGTTCCTACAGGTTAAACAGGGTTTTAAGATGAGGGAGACATTTCCCTAAGTCATAAGAATTTTAGCTCTTTCTAAAAAGCACTATCTTTATAAATATGATCATTGATTCAAAAAATATTCATTAAACAATGGCTATACTTTAGTCACTGGGGATACAATGGCGAGGGAAAAAAAAAATAGTCCTTATGTTCATGGAGCTTACAGCTGAAAGATGGCCATTAGTCAAATGACTACTACAAATCAATGTAAAAGTACAGTGTAATGCAAGGTCAAAGTACGCAGACAAATCTATGAGTTTCTGGAGTCTCAATATATTGATAGTTGATATCTGCAATAGGAAAGAAGCTATCCAGCAAAAGAAAGTTAGAAAAAAATGGTCTATAAAAGAGACTTACACATATGCAGAGACTCTAAGACGGGTGAGAAAATAGTCTACTTTGAGAGTGTGAGGGGTAGGGTATCTCAGGGGGATAATCAATTCACAAATCCAAATGAATAAGCCTCCCCCACTACCAAAAGCTCCATTTAATTTTGCTGTAGCTGATATCAGGTTCATACTCATGTCTTAATGACAGTACATTTTTTATTACACTTGAAAAAACTCAAAGAGCTTTGCTAAGTAATTAAGAATTACTTACTTATCTAATTATTTGTTCATCTAATTACATAGATTTCTCCAAGTAAAGATCATATTTACAGAACATGTTACATGTATAAACAGTAAATGGATTTATAAGCCAAATCACCTTTGAAATAAATGCTAAGGAAAAGTCCAGAGTGCATGAGATGAATTAGAAGAGAAGTTTGTTAATTTTCCCATATATTTTCTTAGGTGATGATGGTAATGAAATTTCTGATATAATTTAAAAACCACTCTGTATTGAAAGAAAAACACTAGGTAATAAACCACACTAGGTAAAGATAAGGAAGCAGACAGCTCATCACTAAATATAGGTAAGCTGAAAGTATATTGTGAGATATACAGCATGCTAAAAGTCAAAGTATAAAATAAACCTTGGAACTTGGAAAACCTCTTGAACCCTGCAAATATAACATGAACTTTCAATAAAACAAATTTTCAGCAAAAACTAATTCCCCAGTAAGCACTCTTGATATAAATGCTGCTGCTGGGCTGCCAAGAAGCATAATTTGCCAGTTTAAGCGGGAAAAAAGGTACTTTGAAAACAATTTGGAAGGCAAGGTAGAATAGAATTTCTTCTCTTTTTAAAATCACTTTTACACAGCCTATTATTGTACAGACTCCAATATTAATCATTCATCCCAGTAACTGGGTTGTCTTCCAAGCCCTGACATTGCATGTGAATCACACACAAGAACCTTGCAACAGTGTAACCAGTAGCTTACTTCTGAAACCTGAGTGGTGGTTTTATCTGTGAAGGTCCCTGAGGGAATTGGTAGCAGATGTGAGTAACCTCTGTATTTCTGACCAACCAGGTTAAGTCACCCCAACACACCCCAAATGCCTGTGACACAGCCACCTGTTTTACAGATGGACACAGCTCACCCAAGGGACAGAAATAACTGGCAACCACTGAAAGATGAAAATAGGCCCCAACACTAGAAATAGTATTAGTTTATCTGATTCATTAATATTTCATCTGAAACTTTGATGCCAAGCTATCTATAGATGTCATATTTAGGGCAGTAATAAGCAATTGGTTCACATCAGAAAACTTTTGACTTTCTTTGGTACCAATACACTGGAATAAATGATCCTTTATAGATTTAAAGTATTAGATCTGATAGACACAGTGCCTAAAGAACTATGGACGGAAGTTCATGACATTGTACTGGAGGTAGTGATCAAGACCATCCGCAAGAAAAATAAATGCAAAAAAGCAAAATGGTTGTCTGAGGAGGCCTTACAAATAGCCCTGAAAAGAGGAGAAGCAAAAGGCAGAGGAGAAGCAAAAGGCAAATGAGAAAAGGAAAGATATGCCCATTTGAATGCAGAGTTCCAACCAATAGCAAGAGAGATAAGAAAGCCTTCCTCAGTGATTAATGCAAAGAAATGGAGGAAAACAATAGAACGGGAAAGACTAGAGATCTCTTCAAGAAAATTAGAGATACCAAAGGAACTTTTCAAGCAAAGATGGGCTCAATAAAGGACAGAAATGGTATGGATCTAACAGAAGCAGAAGATATTAAGAAGAGGTGGCAAGAATACACAGAAGAATGGTACTAAAAAGGTCTTCATGACCCAGATAATCACGATGGTGTGATCAACCTAGAGCCAGACTTAGAATATGAAGTCAAGTGGGCCTTAGGAAGGATTATTACGAACAAAGCTAGTGGAGGTGATGGAATTCCAGTTGAGCTATTTATTTCAAATCCTGAAAGATGATGCTGTGAAAGTGCAGCACTCAATATGCCAGCAAATCTGGAAAATTTAGCAGTGGCCACAGGCCTGGAAAAGATCAGTTTTCATTCCAATCCCAAAGAAAGGTAATGCCGAAGAACGCTCAAACTACAATTGCACTCATCTCACCCACTAACAAAGTAATGCTCAAAATTTTCCAAGCCAGGCTTCAACAGTACATAAACTGTGAACTCCCAGATGTTCAAGCTGGATTTAGAAAAGGCAAAAGAACCAGAGATCAAATTGCCAACATCTGTTGGGACATTGAAAAAGCAAGAGAGTTCCAGAAAAACATCTATTTCTGCTTTATTGACTATGCCAAAGCCTTTGACTGTGTGGAGCAAACCAAACTGTGGAAAATTCTTAAAGAGATGCAAATACCAGACTATCTTATCTGCCTCCTGAGAAACCTGGATGCAGGTCAAGAAGCACGTTAGAACTGGGAATGGGAAAACAGACTGGTTCCAAATTTGAAAGGAGTATGTCAAGGCTGTATATTGTCACCCTGCTTATTTAACTTAAATGCAGAGTACATCATGAGAAATGTTGGACTGGATGAAGCACAAGCTGGAATCAAGATTGCCAGGAGAAATATCAATAACCTCAGACATGCAGATGACACCACTCTATGGCAGAAAGTGAAGAAGAACTAAAGAGCCTCTTGATGAAAGTGAAAGAGGAGAGTGAAAAAGTTGGCTTAAAAGCCAACATTCAGAAAACTAAGATCATGGCATCTGGTCCCATCACTTCATTGCAAATAAATGGGGAAACAGTGGAAACATTGACAGACTGGGCTCCAAAATCAATGCAGATGGTGACTGCAGCCATGAAATTAAAAGATGCTTGCTCCTTGGAAGAAAATTTATGACCAACCTAGACAGCATATTAAAAAGTAGAGACATTACTTTGGCAACAATGGTCTATCTAGTCAAAATTATGGTTTTTCCAGTAGTCATGTATGGATGTGACAGCTGGACTGTGAAGAAAGCTGAGCGCCAAAGAATTGATACTTTTGAACTATGGTGTTGGAGAAGACTCTTGAGAGTCCCTTGGACTGCAAATAGATCAACCCAGTCCATCCTAAAGGAAATCAGTCCTGAATATTCATTGGAAGGATTGATGTTGAAGTTGAAATTCCAGTACTTTGGCCACGGCCACCTGATGCAAAGAACTGACTCATTTGAAAAGACCCTGATGCTGGGAAAGATTGAAGGAGGAAGGAGAAAGGGATGACAGAGGATGAGATGGTTGGATGGCATCACCAACTCAATGGATGTGAGTTTGAGTAAACCCAAAAGTAAACTTTTAAGTGTTTAAGGTTGGTGATAGACAGAGAGGCCTGGTATGCTGCAGTCCATGGGGAAACAAAGAGTTGGACACGACTGAGCGACTGAAGTGAACTGACCCTTTATAGGATTTAGATATCAGCTTCTCCTATCATAACTATTGCAAGAGTGACATATAGATGATAAAAGCTTGGTCAAAGACCCTTCAGACATATATTTAATTGTATCCAATATCCAAGTTACCTTAGAAGTATCAGCTTCTATTTCAACATCAAGCTCATATTAACGACCTGGGTTTTTTTTTTTTTTTTTTTTTTTCTGGTCAGGGTAGTGTTCATGGAGTATCTTACTAGAAGCTGATGATCTCACAATCCCTAGTGTCTGTTCTCAAAGCGATTGTTCCCTCAATGCTTCCTAAACTTCAGTCATTAGAAGGACACCTCTTCATTTTTGGCAAGCCACATCTCAGGACAAAATGCTCTATTATTTACTTAACTTTTCCTTAAACTATTTAACTTTCTTAAACTTAAATTATATAGAAGTCAACACAGAAATATGTGTAGTTTTATCTAACATGGAACACTGCTGACCAAAATAATAGTTAACTGATAAAATGAAAAGGGTAGAAACAGAAAATAATGCAAACAGACATGGTCCACAATAATATAAATGGACACTAGCTGTACATTTTTGAAGTCTCTGAGAATGTGACCTTTGCTCTCTTAATTAAAAAGGCAGATTAACAAGAATTGGAAAATCATTCGTGATAAACCTAACACCATACTGAATTACTCTCGTTGATTTAACCTAAATGATTGAAACAAAATTGAAAACAGCATGGATCTTACTCTGCTTTGTTTAATGTTGCCTATGGGTACCTTATCTGTGCTTTGCAAAATACTTGGCTACTCAGATCATTAAGCCAGTAGTTCTCAACACTGGCCGTACAATAAATTCACCTGGACAGTCTTTATAAACATACCAGAACTCATGAAGCTACATCCCAGAACAGTTAAATTAGGATGGATGAGAAATGGAGAGCTTTTAGCTAATTCTAATGATCAGCTAGTATCAAAACTCATTAAACTCCTGAGATTTCATATTCTTCATCTTCACTCCTCCTGGAACTAAAAGGCTCAAGACAGTCACCAACATCTTCTCCCTAGGTTTAAAGCTCTACAGTCAATAAATGCATAAAATAATCATCAAGTTAGGTTGTTTAGTGCTGGATTTATAAGCAGAGGTAAGTACTAAGGTACATATTTTCATTCTGGAGGATGAGAAAGTAATATCTGTGAAACAGGTACTATAGGTCAAGCACAAGGCTCATTTCCTTAACATTAGATTGCACTGATGTACTTGTTGTCATTTTAAAAACAACAGTCATTGAAATAATTCAACACAGTGATAGGTTTCTACAGAAACAGTTAGTCAATATGAATCACCCTAAGATTACTCTGAACTGATGTGACATTTCTGACAAAGAATGAAGGTGTTGCAAGTCACAATATCTAAGAGCATATCTTGAGTAGCAATCACATCTCACAGATCTAATGTCTTTTTTCTTTTTGTTGTTTTTACCCTGATATGAGAGGTTTAAAATATACTTGGAGTAGATCTGTCCCTTGTAGAATTATAAAGTTAGCACATAAAAAATGAAATCCATTGATACAAAGGTACAAAAAGCCACTGTTTCATGGAAACTTGAGCAAGCAATTTGTGCCAAATATCTTGCGTTCACTTCCTGGTTCCAATTACTTTTGGTGTGTAATAAATTCCTCCCAAAATTTAGTGGCTTAAAAAAATGATGATCATTTACACCACTCAACAATGTGTAATCTGAGCAGAGATCATCAGCTCATCTCAGCTGTAAACCTTATCAGCTGGGACAGCTTGAATGGGGACAGGCAGACCAGCTTACATGACTGTTGAGTGGTGTTGGCTAGTGAGTGGAAGCCCAGCCATGCTCTTAAGGTAGACCTCTCTGTCTACCTGTTTGTACTTCCTCATATTATGCTGGCTGGATTCCAAGCAAAACTGTACCAATACAACAAGGTGGAAGTGCATGCGTTTTTATGAGCTAGCCTCAGCAATCACAGAGCTTCATTCCTATTTTTTTCTTTATTGGTTAAGGCAGCCACAAAGGTCTACCTGGGTTTAAGAGGAGAGGCATTCATTTCACCACTTGATGAGAAACAGTGTCAAAGTCTTAGTGAAAGAAGAGCAAGTTGGGCAACGTGTAGCCATTTTTGGAAAACACCATGAGCTACGTCCCTTCAGATCCATTCTGTAGCTGCCATATGCCTCTTTTGAGGGTAGGTGACCTACAAAGACTATACAAAATGGTCCTCTTACTTTCTGTCTTTTCCTTGGCTTCCTCCCATCAGCAGTTCTGAGAGAGGGAGAATGGTGAGTTTGCAGTCTTTGTTTATCAAAATTCATCCTTGCAGGGTTGTTTTAAGCTAACTGTGCCAAGAAACCAAAACAGATGTAAAAAACTCCAACAACCCTGATCTAGATGTCCTTTCATGTCAGTAGCCTGTGTGATAAGCCAGAGAAAAGATACCCACAGTCAGAGAGAATACAATTATACTCTCTCCTAGGAGAGTTGTTCACAAAGTGATCATGCTAGCTTTATTATGACTTCAGACCAAAATATTCCAACAGTTTTCCTGATACTCCAGAAATATAGATTTTTAAAATCTCAAAGTGAAAGAAAAGCGAAAGTGAAGTCACTCAGTCGTGTCCGACTCCTTGCAATCCCATGGACTGTAGCCTACCATGCTCCTCCATCCATAGGATTTTCCAGGCAAGAGTACTAGAGTGGGTTATCATTTCCTTCTCCAAAATCTCAAAGTCTTATTTAAAAATATGACACAAAGATGAGAGACTGAGAGAGTCAATTCCTAGGTAGGTTGATAAGAAGTCCAGGGTCCCCAAGGAGGTCTCAAGGAGGAGGAAAGGACAAATGTCTTTTTTTTCTCTACATTCCCTAGTCTTAGTCAAATAAAACGTTTTAAAATGTTACATAAATTAGTCACATAAAATGTTTTCCATAACTGATGATTATGCAACAAACAACTCCGTTTAAACTCTGTACTAAGGATTATATAACAACAATATATCTTGCTTGAGGACAGTTTCTCCTTCTTGAAAACCTTCTGACTAATCCTGTTATCTTAAAATGTATATTAAGGGAATGGATCTAGTAAGATTGTTACAACCTTGAGACATTCTTTTGATCTATTGTAATAACCAATTAAAAAGTATATAACACC
The DNA here is from genome assembly GCF_014754425.2 of Oryx dammah. Taxonomy (NCBI): domain Eukaryota; kingdom Metazoa; phylum Chordata; class Mammalia; order Artiodactyla; family Bovidae; genus Oryx; species Oryx dammah. Next base: position 32,963,348 of record NW_024070193.1, read on the forward strand.
CTTGCTAACACTAGCGAGGAGGGCACTCTCCATCTCCCTTTTGATGTCTATGTCAGAAGTTTTCTCTGCCCCTTTTCTTACTTTAATAAAACTCTGCTACACAAAAGCTCTTGAGTGATCCCAAAGCTAAACCTTCTTCTTCTTCGGAGATCATGAATCCAACATCATTCACTGTAAGCTATCAAAGACAGAAGGTTGGATGTCAAATATTATCATTGGACTATTTTTCTAGTAAAAAGCATCATCTAAAATTTTGAAGTCAGTATTAATAAATGGTTTTCAAAATTTGAGAATTTACTGTAATAAAAAATAGCTAAAATTCCTGGGTTTTGTGTCTAAAATTTTCAATTGCCCCAAATGAGCTATTTATTCTTCACTTTCTTTTTCATGTCCAGATCAACTATATGGTATAATTAAATATTATGCCTTGTAGAGTAATTTTCTTTCTGAAATTGAGACATAAAAATCCAAGCCACTATGGACAATTACAACTCAATAATAAAAAGTCAAATAACCTAATTAAAAAACAGACCAATCACCCTGACTTCTGATTTTCACCTGGTGTATAAACAGTTTAGTAGTCATCACTCTGTTCTGACAACAAGTAAAAAGCGAAGCAACTTCTCTTAAATCTGACAGAGAAGTGAGGTCACAGAATAAAACCACTACCTCTAAAATGGAGAGACAACAGGCAAATACAGAGAACTACAACTTTCTGGAGCAGAAATCCAACAGCAGAATTTTCCCTAGAAGCCAGTATTGGAGTAGAGAAATCTGAACTGTGACTGATGAATTTCTGGAGGGTCAGCAGAACAAGTAAGAGCTAACACTCCTGGGAACCCAGGACATAGGTGGTTCCCCACACTTTTCTGAGGTTTACCTCCAGGAACTCAACTGGATCATCACAGTGAATAATGATTGAAGATCTTCTCATAATTCTGGGAGGGGGAGGTAAAGTGAACCATTCTGCAACAAGCCACAGCACTATATTCTTCTTAAAAAACAAATTTTGCCTTCAGAAGAAACTATTTTGCCAGAGCCTAACCTGCTGGGGTTTTGTAATAGTCTAGTAGATCTTGTCCATGGGGTCGCACAGAGTCACGCATGACAGCAACACAATGCCACCACCTCTTTCTAAGAAAAATTCCCAAATCCAGCTTCCCACACGGGGGAAAGGAAACACACAGCTGCAGTCCATCCTGTCTCGCCAAATGGGTGAGGAGGAGACAGAGAACTGGTGAAGCTTATACTTCAGGAGGACAGGTTCACCAAAACAGTGGGACCAACACTCACAACTAGAGAATACTCCCTTCTCACTCCCATACTTTCCCACTGTATCTGTAAAGCCCTGTTCACTGCACTTCTTTCAGCCAGTACATCATTCATGGGTTTCAAGAGAAAACTTATACAGCATATTAAAATGCAAAAAACACAGTATTAAGAGGTTGAATACACATCAGAACAGGCATCAGACATGGCATGAGTTATCAGACCAGAAATTGTAAAGAACTATGATTAATATGCTAAGGTATTTAATGGAAAAAAAATGGGTAGTATGCAAAAAATGGATAATGTAAGCAGAGGAGTGGAGATTCTAAAAAAAAAAAAAAAACTAAAAAATAAATATGTAAGTTGAAGGGCAAGTTCCTATCAGCTGTAGGAAGCAGGATAAGACAAGGCACCTGTTTTCTCAAGGATCTGTAGAGAAGGAAGTCTCCTTGAAAAGCATTCTTAAAAAAAGAAAGCTAGTGATCAAAAATACTGTAAAGAGATAAGTAATGACTTTGATGGGCTCATTAGTAGTCTAAACATGGCTGAGAAAACAATCTCTAAGCTTGAGGATAAAGTGTGTGTGTGACAATCAAATGTTCCAAAACTTAAAAGATGAAACAACAGAAAATAAAGAAGAAAATACTTAAGAACTGTATAATGGTGGTAACAGAAGGAGAAGAAGGAAAAAAAGGAACAGAAATAACATGTGAAGCAGTGGTGATGAAGAATTTTCCAGATTTATATCTGAAACCAAACCACAGGTCTCTCTCCAGAGAGTACAAAAATGATAAAGGCCAGAAACACAGGCCTAAATAAAAAAAGAAGAACATCAGAAAATAAATAAGTAAAATATTCTTAATTGATCTAACAGATTTTTAAAAATAACAATTCACTGCTAGGATGAAGGTGAAACTAAGCATATTCTTGCCATATGTAGGATCATAGAAAAAACAAGAGAATTCCAGAAAAAACACCTGCTTCATTGACTATGCTAAAACCCTGGACTGTGTGGATCACAACAAACTATGGGAAATTTTTCAGGAGATAGAAATACCACACCACCATACCTGCTTCCTGAGAAATCTGTATGCAAATCAAGAAGCAACAGTTAGAACTTGACATGGAACAATGGGCTGGTTCCAAATTGGGAAAGGAGTACGTCAAGGCTGTATATTATCACCCTGCTTATTTAACTTATATGCAGAGTACATCAGGCAAAATTCCAGGCTGGATGAAGCACAAGCTGGAATCAAGATTGCCAGGAGGAACTATCAATAACCTCAGATACGCAGATGACACCATCCTTATGACAGAAATCAAAGAGGAATTTTTCATCAACCAAAGACCTCTTGATGAAAGTGAAAGAGGAACGTGAAAAAGCTGGCTTAAAACTCAACATTTAAAAAACTAAGATCATGGCATCAGGTCTCATCACTTCATGGGAAATAAATGGGGGAAAAGTGGAAACAGTGACAGATTTATTTCCCTGGGCTCCAAAATCACTGTTAATGGTGACTGCGGCCATGAAATTAAGATACTTGCTTCTTGGAAGAAAGGCTATGAGAAACCTATGCAGGGTATTAAAAAGCAGAGACACAACTTTGCTGATAAAGGTCTGTCTAGTCAAAGCTATGGTTTTCCCAGTAGTCATGTATAGGTGTGAGAGTTGGACCATAAAGAAGGCTGAGTGCTGAAGAATTGATGCTTTAGAACTGTGGTGATGGAAGACTCTTGAGATTTCCCTGGAGATCTCCCCTGGAGATCAACCAGTCAGTCCTAAAGGAAATAAACCCTAAATATTCACTGGAAGGACTGATGCTGAAGCTGAAGCTCTAATACTTTGGCCACTTGATGCAAAGAGCCAACTCTTTGGAAAAGACCCCGATGCTAGAAAATATTGAGGGCAAGAAGAGAAAGGGACAACAGAGGAGGAGATGGTTGGATGGCATCATCGACTCAATGGACAAGAGTTTGAGGAAGCTTCGGGAAGAGTTTGAGGAAGCTTCGGGAGACAGTGAAGGACAGTGAAGCCTGGGCTGCTGCAGTCTGTGGGGTTGCAAAGAGTTGGACACAACTGAGTGACTGAACGACAACAACAAAAAGGACCTAGAAATCTTACTCCTTGATGTTTAACCAGATTGAAAACTTATGTCCATACAAAACCTGCACACAGCTCTATTCATAATGTCAAAAACTTGGAAGTGACCAAGGGGGCCTTCAGGAGGTGAGTGGATACACTATTATATCCAGTACACACACACACAAAAGCCACCTCTTAAGCCACTAAAAGATATGGAGGAAATAGAAATGTACAGTCCTAACTGAAGTAAGTCAATCCAAAATGGCTATATACCACATGATTCCAACTATAGGACATTCTGAAAAAGGCAAAACTATGGAGACAGTAAGGAAAAAGCAATGGCAACCCACTCCAGTACTCTTGCCTGGCAAGTCCCATGGATGGAGGAGCCTGGTGGGCTGCAGTCCATAGGGTCGCAAAGAGTTGGACACGACTGAGCAACTTCCCTCCTTTCACTTTTCACTTTCATGCATTGGAGAAGGAAATGGCAACCCACTCCAGTGTTCTTGCCTGGAGAATTCCAGGGACAGCAGAGCCTGGTGGGCTGACGTCTATGGGGTCGCACAGAGTCAGACATGACTGAAGTGACTTAGCAGCAGCAGCAGCAGCAGCATGGAGATAGTAAAGATTATAGGATGCCAAGGGTTGTTAGGACACTCTGAAGTTGATGATGATGATAGAGGTAGATCTCTTTGAAACATACCAAAGCTGTTTAATGGTACATTTTAAATAGTTGAATTATGAGAATTATTTCCTAACAAAGCTTTTAAAATAATAAGTCATCATGAATAAAAGAGAATGCTATGATTAGCAGATACCATTTACCTCCTCATTTGGTTTGACTGATTTGTTCATTTATTGGATTTGTTAGATTTAAGCCTATTTTTGACAAGTTTTCTTTTTCAGAATGTATTCATGAACCTTTGCCTCACCCCAAAAATAAAGCCAAAATTACAAACCGCTAGTTTGTTCCTCTACCTCCAGAGATGAGATATTTTAAATTTGCAAATCATAGATACAAGCAAACACCTATTATTTACAATGGCAGATCTGGAAGAATTATAAGCAATATTGAATGAATTATTACTGACTCAGAACTTCTTTTTGAGATTTTTTTTAAAAGTATCTGTACATAGCTGCATTTAGATTTTCATGTGCTGGGATACATACAAACATATTTCTAGATACACAAACATATACATTAGTATCTCTTTGGTGGTAGCTTATAGTTTTCAACTGGCTAACTGGAGGATGGATCCGATGGTGGAAACTCAATATGTCCTAAGATCAACAGTAAACAACAGACACCCCTGAGAAAAATTCAATTCCTAAAAATTGGAGTGGTGATATTTTATAGAAGTTATGTGGGGAACAATATGAAATTCACAGCAAAATCTCCCTGAAATATTCTGTAAATATCTGCATATCTCCTCAAGTTTCTCTCCCATAGCATTAGCCTCTCTAACTTCCCCAAATTTTCTTACATAACTCTCCATGAATACTAGTTTTAAAATTTTCATATTCCTCTTCAAATTGCTGCAGTTTGAATATTCCATTCAATCCAAGAAAAGTTATAAGAACTGTTAGGAAAAGAACAATACAGATTTTTTTGACTACATGAAAATGAAAAGTTTTATTCTGAGTGATATAATAATAGACAAGTTTAACACAAAAGTGACATACTACAAGAAGACATTTCCAGTGAATCACACGAAGATATAATTAAGAGTCTGACTATATAACGATCTACTGTAAATCTGTAAAACAAAAGACCTGACTTCTAATGGAAGAAACGAACAGAGGATACAAGTCTGCAAGGTGTACGGAAGAGGAACAGGAAATGGCCAGTACATACTGTGAATTTGTGTGTAAGTGAGGGATTTCCTGCTGTGACCTAAGGAGAACACTGTCTAAGGGACACAAAAAATACATGAGATTAAAAATCTATTATATGCAAATATCAACATCATTACTTTGTTTCTAGCAGAAATAAAATAGGTCTTATCTAGCTGATGGTTGTCTTGAAGCAACGTGTTTTGCTTTTGCAATCTGGGGAAGTCATTCTCTATTGCTATTTAAAATAATTTTTTGAATATTCTTCTGTATAATAATTCAGGCAGCTGGGCTTTTGTAAATTTCTTGAGTAGAAATTAGGTAATTTTTTTTTTGTTGTTTTCTGCAGAAGTTTCATGCATTTCATAAGTCAGTAGTAAGCCCTGAATTTTCTTGATTTGGAGGAGTCGGTTATAATTCTGAATCTTCCTTAAGTACCCAAGTTACTAATAAGCAAAATGGAAAGATTCTCAATTTTACTGTTTATTATGAGAAATGAGAAACTGTTCATAAAGAGATAACACTTCTCAACCATCTGCTTGGGAATTTTTAAATTTAAAAACATCAAGGGAAAAATGTGTGGAAAAGACTGGGGAAACAGGCACCCTCCTGCTCTGCTGATGGAACTGTAAATTGTTGCAGTTTTCCTAGAGAATACTTTAGAAACAATCCTACCACCACTGCTAGTTGTAGTAACCGCAACAACAGCAGCAACAAGAGCTAACACAAGTTGGTCTAAGTATTTCACGTATACCTTAGAATAAAGTACTATTATCATGTTAGTTTTATAGATGAGTAGACAAAAGTTTTATAGATGAGGCAAAGAAAGATAAACAATAGTTCATAGGAGAATGAAACAGGTTACAAGAGTTGGAATTTTGAGTGCAGATGATTCAATGATGTAACTATATGTATAATTCCAATCCTATCCAGCAATTCATACCTGAACAAATATCTTCCAGAAAACAACCTGGGAATTGCTGACAAATTGTCATTACTCTTCTTTCAGAACACTATAAACTTTTCTTTTCTTTACTTCAGAATTGTCCCAAGTGGAATCTGACTGATAGTCATTTTGGAACCATGGAAAAATCTAAGAAAAATGAAAAGCCTTACGATATATAGCTCTTATATTTCATCTAGGAGCACTGATGTTTTTTATTATTCCTTCCCTGTCTTTCTCTACACCCACCCATTCATCCTAAGAAAGTATTGTAGCTGCCTTTATTTAGACCTTTTGTACTTGTATTTTAATCTATCTTTTGAGGGACATTTTTGTCCCACTATACTTTTCATTGGTTATTGTTGATACATAAGTAAGTCTATTGCTTTTTGTGAATTTATTTTGTATCACAGTAGTTGACTGAACTCTGATTAGTTTTAAAAAATTTTAGAGTTGATACTATTCGCTTTTGAGAAGCACTAGTAAGTTGAACCGGAGAAGGCAATGGCAACCCACTCCAGTACTCTTGCCTGGAAAATCCAATGGACAGAGGAGCCTGGTAGGCTGCAGTCCATGGGTCGCAAAGAGTCGGATATGACTGAGCAACTTCACTCACTCTTCACTTTCATGCATTGAAGAAGGAAATGGCAACCCACTCCAGTATTCTTGTCTGGAGAATCCCAGGGACGGGGGAACCTGGTGGGCTGCCGTCTCTGGGGTCGCACAGAGTCGGACACGACTGAAGCGACTTAGCAGCAGCAGCAGCAGCAGCAGTAAGTTGCACACGACTGAAGTGACTTAGCAGCAGCAGCAGCAGCAGTATCATTTTGTTCTCAAATAATAATAATTCTGTCTCCTTATTTCACAAATTAGACATTTATTCTTGTTCATATCGACTGTATTGGCCCCAAAACCTCCAAATGGATTTAAGGTAATGGTCTTTGTGAAAGTCACTCAGTCATGCCCAACTCTCCACAACCTCACGGACTATACAGTCCATGGAATTCTCCAGGCCAGAATACTGGAGTGGGTAGCCTTTTCCTTCTCCAGGGGATCTTCGCAATCCAGGGATCGAACCCAGGTTTCCCGCATTGCAGGCAGATTCTTTACCAGCTGAGCCACAAGGGAAGCCCAAGAACGCTTGAGTGGGCAGTCTATCCCTTCTCCAGCAGATCTTCCTGACCTAGGAACTGAACTAGGGTCCCCTGCATTGCAGGCAGATTCTTTACCACCTGAGCTATCAGTGAAGTCCAAGGTAATGATACTGGTGTGTATTTTGTCTTGTTCCTGGTTTAAATAAAAGGATTCCTGGCATTTCCTTTAAACATGTTTTTGAGGTGTGGAAGAAGCAATTATTTCTTCCTACATTGGTCATTAATTTTATTGAATGTCTTATAAATGTCCATTGAGGATACAGTGGTCTATTTTATTATATTTATTGATATGAAGCATGCACATTTCTGAAACCATCACTGAGTACTTATAAAGTTTATTCTTTTAGTATAATGTTCAGATTTTATTAGGACTTCCCTGGTGGCTCAGAGGGTAAAGCATCTGTCTATAATGTGGAGACCCAGGTTCGATCCCTGGGTCGGGAAGATCCTCTGGAGAAGGCAATGGCACCCCACTCCAGTACTCTTGCCTGGAAAATCCCATGGACAGAGGAGCCTGGTAGGCTTCAGTCCATGGGGTCGCAAAGAGTCGGACATGACTGAGCAACTAAACCAAATTTTTCAGATTTTTTTGCTAAAATTTTATTTAGGTTTTCATGCTATAATCATGAAATTGATTCATATTTACTAATTTTTTTGTAATCTTGCCAGGTTTTGTCCTCAGGAATATACTAGCCTAACAAAATAAATTAGAAAGGTTTAAAACTTTTTATATTTTCAAATAGCTTATATAACAATTTATTTATTGCCAAAAAATTGAAAAACATTACCAGTGAAACTCTAGTTTTAGAATCCTTTTTTGTGGGGGCAGGGGGTTACACAGTTTTTTATGATTATGGATTTACAAAGGAATTCTTATTAATATTGATCATTTATATTCTTCCCCAAAGTTTATATTTAATTGGGCTTTCATACATATGACTTGAACATGGAGTGCTGCTTATTAATTCTTTCTTACCTATCACCTGCTCGTTCTCATTTCTAAGTTTAGCTGTTTTAGCAGCTTTATTCTTCATTAGCATCTTTCAGAGCTCAGCCACTGCTCTTGGCCATTCTTCCATCTTTCCATTTCTTCCTCCATTTATCTCCTTTCTATATAATTGTTTTGTTATTTTTATTTTCTAAAATTTACAAGGGTGTGAAAAGGACAACAGAGGATGAGATGGCTGGATGGCATCACTGACTCGATGGATGTGAGTCTGAGTGAACTCCGGGAGTTGGTGATGGACAGGGAGGCCTGGCGTGCTGTGATTCACGGGGTTGCAAAGAGTCGGACACAACTGAGCGACTGAACCGAAAATGATGAAAAAGAAGGTGTATTTTCTAATTTTAGGATCAATGTTTTATATGTATCTGTTACTTCCATTATGAAACAGTTTTCTTCTAATTTTTGGCAAACTATCTGTTGACGGTTAAAAGAGGAATTCTCAGACTACGTGACAATTTTGTTTCTCACTTTTCTCTTTGTTCCTGACTTGATACATTTTAATGGCATATTAATTGGACTATTATGATTCATGATTACTATCTTTATGGCAGAGCAAACTTTTTCCAAAATAAATTTCCTTTTTTACGTTAAAGGTTTGCCTTGAATTACTATTGTTTTTTGAAATTAACACTTGTTAGCCTTTTCTTTTTCTGTTAAATATAACTGGTAAGTATTTGCACATCTTTTCACTCATAGTGTTGGTTTTGTCTTAAATCTGGCTGTTTTTTATGGATTTTAGCTCAAGTTATAAGTTACTTGGTCTGACTTCTGCTCATCTTCTTATAAATTTAAATCTTGCAGGGTTTCTACTAGGGGTGGAGCTTAATAAACACTGTACATAATAACACAGCCCTGGGATACTAATCACACCTTAATTAGGAACTGAGTCTCTGTATGCCTGGGTGGGCAAATAATGAGCTAGTGAAATAAGCTCAACTTCAACTATTTTATGCAATTCCCTTTTTCCAACAGGCATTGGAGAATTCTTATTTTTTCATCCCTAAATAGCTTTATGGGAGGGATTGTGAGGGGCTATTGTACCATGCTCAAGATGAATAACAATAATTCTTCTGATCTAATCACCAACTTTATGGGCTCATTGCTGAATACAGTCTCCTAATGATCTTTCCAAGTCAGTTGATATTTTGAATTTGGACAAGGTATAACATTTGTATGACACTCTAAGTGGAAAATGTTTAAAAACACAGTGTATTACCACTGGTACTGTTTGGAATGAGTGCTTTGCCTCGGTTCTGTATTTCAAATGCACATAAAACCTCTTACAGAATTTTGTATCATAAAATAACTGGTATTTTCAAACCCTTAGTCATCATACCCAAATAATTCTATGAAATTAATCAAGTCAAAGTGACCATGTTGTGTTATTACACACAAAGGATTTCTTTCAAAGATACTCTTTCCTGCCATCGAGGGCTGGGAAATACATCAAGACTCAGGCTCACAAGGAGTGGCTGTCACTCGACTGTGATTGTGGCCCATGGGAGATAAATCACACTGAAGGCAGTCAGTTCGATGAGTGGCAGATTGGTTGTCACTGCTAAACCTCTTATTGCTTCCAGTGACTTTTATCCACACACATACTAATCCATCACAGATCCAATTCCACAAAACGTGGATAAAGCTCTATAGCTTGGCTCTATACATTCCTCATTTCAGCCCCACATCAGGTTTATCAAAGCAAATTCATTTAAACACCCTTACAATATACAGGGGACTCATGAGATGTTTAGGTTTGAAAATTTCAAGCTATAGTCAGTCTCCATTATGCAATATGTCTAAGTCCAAAAGTTAACTTATCATGGCAAGCCAAATTATTTTTGAATGTTCTTAAAAGCATACTTAAGTTGTCAGGCCCTTAAATCCTTAGGTACCAGCCAATAATGTTCTTTCATTTCTCTTGTACTTGGGGCTATTATCCCTTTTTTCTTGTCAGTAGAAGCTTAGATATATTTAAAAGCTGAGAAAGAAAGATGCTATCCTGGGTACTGGGTGAATGATGCAATTCCTCTTTTTTCTTTCTCCTTTTCTCTTTTTCTTTTCATTTTTTTTTTTCTTTTTTGAGCGGGAGTGAATGAAATAGAGTTCTGTTGATTAAACATGGGTATGATAGAATGCTACTGTAAACATACTGTTGGGACTGTGTCTCATCCTATTACTGTGCATATATGAAATTTAAGTGTATACACAAACCCACATACATTCTTACCTACATATACACAACTACACATGAAGATATCTAGACACAGGCAAAAGAAGAGAGAAGAGTATTCTTGGAAGAGGGACCAAAAATCTTGTGGTGGGAGGGAACATGGCAAATACTAAAAAGTTTTGGGAAAAGAAACCAGAAAATGGGGAACATAAAGGACCCCAGGCAAAGGCATCATCTAGTGAGCAAGAGGATCTAGACCTCACCTGTACCTGAACACAAATTCCCTGCTCTCTAATTATACCACATGGCGCCTGCAAACAAGATTTGCTTGGCCAACAGTGGACTTAAGTGGAAGCCTTTTACTGTTGACTTAGTTATACAACTTTGATTTGTCCTATGGAACAAAGCCTGTATTTGACCTATATTTCTCCTTGGTGATGTGTCAATTTGCTTTACACAATTAGCTTAACAAGCTTTTCTGAATGTTATACATTCTGACAGAGCAGAAAACTGAACTGCAGTTGAGACAGGAGGTACGTAGGCGGGACACAACAATAAGATTAATGAAGAAGGGGTGCAGCCTTTAGGATGTGATAAAAACTGGACAGAACTGGCTGACGGCAGCTGAATGCAAGGTGGAACGGAGAACAGTCTCGTCATTGACTTTTAGGTCATTGTATCTTCATTACAAGACTCAAAACCAGTCTCTTGTGTACCATAAGAATTCCGAGGTGGAGCATAAAGGATCCAAAAGTGGGCAGTAGCCCAGTTCCTGGGGACCTGCATCCTTCCCTAGAATAGTAAGGATATTCTTCTGACTCCTTACAGTATGCAATTACTCAGTCCATAAAAGCCAATAATCCCATGCCCTGGGGCCACTCTCACTTTCTGAGGAGGTCCCTGTTCTGCCTATGGAATATCTATCTCTCTAAATAAATTTGCTTTTACTTTACTCTGCTTGCTCTTGAATTCTTTTCTGCATGAAGCCAATGACCCTCACTTGGTAACTTGTATTGGACATGACAATTTCCTTTCCTCCGACAGTCATCACACTCCTTTGGCCTGATGTACAAGTCTATACAACAGATTTAATCTAAATTGTTAGAAGTTGTTTTGAGCATCTGGGTTTTTCTCGAAAGGTCTGTCCTTTTTATAACTAATGAATGAATACTGAGTACCGAGTAGTCTCAAGGACAAGTGGATGAAACAGTTTAAAGCAGTATGCTTGATTTTCCATTCTTTACATTCTTTCTCTCTTTTTCTTAAAAGAAAAAAAACCAATGGCTCTTAGACTATCCAGCTTTCTAGACAACTTTCCCACTTACCAGCTCCTCCCTCACATTCTGTTGCTTTTGAAAACAGGGAATCTATCTATGAACACAATGCAATAAAAGAAAAGCAGACTTTCTAGATATTAATGTGAATGCTGCAATGAACACACAATCAGAGGATAAAGTGTTGTTATGTGACTCCCTTCTCATGCAACAGAAAACCAATTTATTTAATAGCCTGTGCTTAAGGGTAATGTCATCTTATAGGGCTTACCATTTTACACTGATGGGAGAATTTAAGTTAACTAATGTGACAAGTCAGTAAAAAATTCATAGGCTGTGATCAAGGATGTTAGAAAAAGAACAGAACTGGCAAGTGATAGGGTTAATTCATGAAATTGCATGGTTCAGATAACTGACTCTTGTAGAGAGATGGCTGACTTAATACTTTATGTAGAACCTATCAGTAGCACAGCAGCAGTTAAGTAACATTATTATCTTGAATATTCTCAATTCTAAGATCCTCTTAAGAAAGCAGCTGTCTACTTCAGTCTTAGCAAATGTTTCCTTGAGGATGTTTGATGCATATAAAATCAAAATACTTTGAATTTTTAGTATATCAACATATATTTCTTTAGCATTAGCTCAGATGGAGGACATTGTATTGGATAAAATATTATCAACAGTTTAAAATCCAGAGGATAAATCACAAATACTGTTATCTATAATATGCAGAAAAGCAAATGTTTTAAATCAAATTCCTTATGAATTAGGGTAAGAGCTGGGTTACAGGAGAAGCATTTTTCTGATTGGATAAGCAATTATTGTGAAGGTAACATTCTAGCCTTTTTTTTTCTTTTTCTCCCCATTGCCTCCTCTCCAAGTAAAGGCAAATGATAAACCCTAAGTATGGAGTAAAGAGCTGGCAGAGGATACTGGCGTATGCCTTTTCCTGTTGTGATAGAAGAGATTGGTGATTTTTAAAAAAAGCATTTAAAGCAATAGTGAAAGAAATGGTAATGCTTCGTAGCAACTGATGAAGTTCTTAAAAGCCTTGAATTGGTCAGAACAATTTGGAAAGTTAACTAGAACTTTGAAAACAAAACAAGCCAGATGACAGAAAATAGAAACAGCACTGAAATTGTACTTAACTGTGGCTAGATATCTAAACATCTCCAATTTCTTAAAGACCATCTATCGAGGTTCAGTAGGGTTGCTATAACAAAGTAACATAAACTGGGGGGCTTCCCTGGTGGCTCAGATGGTAAAGCATCTGCCTGCAATGTGGGAGACCCGGGTTCGATCCCTGGGTTGGGAAGATCTCCTGGAGAAGGAAATGGCAACCTACTCCAGTACTCTTGCCTGGAGAATCCCACAGAAGGAGGAGCCTGGTAGGCTACAGTCCATGGGGTCACAAAGAGTCGGTCATGACTGAGCGACTTCACTTTCACTTTCAACAACATACTTTATCCTCTTAGAGTTTTGGAGTCCAGAAATCTGAAATCATGATCTCTCTCCAAAATTTCTAGGATAAGACCCTTCCCTGCCTCTTCCAGGTTCTGGCAACTCCAGGAACTCTAGGACTTGTGGAAGGCAGTGTCTGCCTCCATCTTCACAGGGCCATCTTCCTTGTGTCTATGACTTCACAAGGTGATCTCCTCTCTGTGTGTTTGTTTGTGTACACATTTCCCCTTTCTTATAAGGACAACAGTCATACTGGATTAGGGTCCATCCTATTCTAGTATGACATCACCATAACTTCACTATTTCTGCAACAACCCTTTCCAAATAAGGTCACATTCTGAGGTACTAGTGTAAAGGACAAACTTTTTCTGTGTTACCTTTACGGTCAACTACTCTACACACACTTAGAACACTAAATGTGTGTGTCTTCCATACCAGGCAAATCTCCAACACTAGGTCTGGTAATTCAATTACAGGCGGTCCTATAATTCGATTCTGATATTAACTGCCTGGAGATAGCATCAGAGCCCACAAGTTAGGGGCTCAATCCCATGAGATTGGCCCTACATCAGATATCATTTGTGAGTCTCAGATTGCCATTTGTACTCCTCACCAATCACTTATAACTGATGTTCCCATGACATGCTTCTTGGGCTCAATAATGTGCTAGAATGACTCACAGAACTCAGGGTAGTATTTATGATATTATGATACTTTAAACATTAATACCATAAAGGATCATTAAGAATGCATCTAAACATCCAGAGAAAGAGATACATAGACTGAGATCCTGAGGGGTTCCCAGTGCAAGAATTTCTATCCCAGTGGATGTGGGGTGTGTCACCCACGAAGCATGTAGCTATGTTCACCAACTCAGAAGCTCTCTGTGGTGAAAAGTACTTTACTTTTGGGATGCTTATGGGAGCTTCATCACATAAGTCTGGTCAATCATAAATTCAATCCCCAACCCCTCCCTCCTTCCTGAAGGATGGGGTTGGGGTAAAGTGAAAGTGAAAGTGAAAGCGAAGTCACTCAGTTGTGTCCGACTCTTTGGGGTTGGGGTAGGGAGTGCTGAAATTCCAGGCTTCTAATCATGGTCTTTCTCATGACCATCCTGAAGCTATCTAGGAGCCCACAGATTCATTTCATTAGGGCAAAAGAGGTTTCATCACCTCGGATAGTCTAAAGATTTTAGAAGCTCTTTGCTAGGAACCAGGGACAAAGACTAATAATTCTATTTCACAACTAAGCATTTGGATTAGAACAGATCTTTTAAGGGGACACCATTCAGGTGGCTTAATGGTAAAGAATCTGCTGGCCAGTGCAGGAGACACAAGAGACACAGGTTTGACTTTGGGTTGGGAAGATCCCCTGGAGAAGAAAATGGCAATCCTCTTCAGGATTTTTGCCAGGAAAATTCCATGGACAGAGGAGCCTGGCAGACTACAGTCCATGGGGTTGCAAAGAGTCAGACATGACTGAGCATACACACACACATTCAAGTTTTAATACCATCCTTTGACGCTGCACAAATCCTGACACATTACTAGGCCCAGGTATATACATATATACTTCTAATAAATACTTTCAAATGCATATAGCTGAATTAACCATCATATTGTTTTGTTCATAAGGAGAAAACCCAGACTTTATAATGATGCACCACTGACTTCTTAGCCAAAATGAGTGAAGATAATCTTATGTCGATGCAAACTGGCTGGCAAGGGAAGCTGGCCTTGTGATTCTGGATTCACAGACAAGTGGCCAGGTATGAGGTCTGCTGTTTAACTCTGAGTGGTTCACAACACTGAGTCCCTTCTCAGCAGTTCTCCTCAATGTGTCTATTTTCCCTTGAAATTTATAATTCTTCCTCAAGTAGAAACATCACACATGAGGTGACAAAATAGACCAGAAGAAAATATTTGTGTTTGGGGGACTCACATATTTAAACTTGGATCTAGGTTCCACCACTAACCAGCTCAGTGACATTGGGCAGATTAATAAGTTTACAAATCCTTGGTTTAAACACCTGCAAAATGACAATTCTTACCACTAACATCCAGCACCACTGCAAGAATTAACTGGGATGAAGAACCTGGCCTGATACGTTGGAAGCACTTCATAAATGTAAATTTCATTCAATTTCATAACATTTTATGTTGAAAATAAACACTTGCATAAGAACACCTTCCCTTCTGGAAGGGAATACTAATGACAAAAGTATCACAAAGTACTTTTAACACAAACACAAATTTATGTTTATGTTAAAGTAATATTTAATATAAACACAACAAACATTCATTTTAAATAAAATTATAATTTACAGATTGAAGTAAATGTGATAACTTTCTGGTAATTACAATGATCAAGTTAGATCATAGATCACTACAGAATTGAAACCCTCGTTGTCTCAAAGAACAAACATTACTGGCGCAACATGTATGTTCCTGATGTTTCTACAAGGACGAAACATCAGAGACGTGTAAAAAGCATGAGGCAATTGTCACGACTTACCCCACCAACTTTCTCAAAGTGAGATCCATCTTTCTTAAAATCTGTGAGGGCCCCATTGAAATACCAGGTAAACATGGTATCTAACAGGGGGTCATGTTGCACCTGGCAGGGCAAAATGACGCTCTCACCCACGGAGACATCCATGTTGGACGGTGCCAAAGTGATTCTCGTTGGTTCTATTGGGGAAATAATAAGGTGTTAAGCAAAGCTGCAGCATTTTTATTTTGATAAAAGCAATTTTCACAGGCAGATTGTTATCTCACTTATAGTGTGTATGTTTGTGTATATATATATGTGTGTGTGTGTGTGTGTGTGTGAATATACCTCTCTATAATGAAAAGTCTTCAAGATTAAAACAGACATTTTGATGAAGACCCATAATATATTTCACTGCACACACAAATTCTTGTTAAAAGAATTAGGATATCTAAATCTATAGGCAATAGAAGTTTAAAAATTAAAGTCACCTGTAAACAAGAGTTATAAAACTATGACAAAATCAATTTCATTTTAGTTTTATTGGTTCATGAAATATAAGAGTAGAAATAGAAATCACTGCATTTTCAATGATTGGAAAATATACTACTACCAAGATTTACAGACTCAAAACTTTTGAGATACTACAAAAAAAAAATGTTTAGAATAGGTAGGATACTTAGTTAAAATGCTAATTAATTTCTGTTTCTTCCCAAATGCAAATATCCACATGCACATTTCTGGCATCACAGTCCTTCAACCTGTATGAATTCAAAGTTCTCTGACTCGACTTCTCCGTTGCTACTCCCCGTTTCTTGCTCCATGTCACAGCAAAAGTCTTCAAAAGAGCCATTTATTATGTTTCCTACAGCAGCAATCTCCTGATGCTCCTCCTACCCCACCCTGTAGCACCTCAGCCTTTCTCATCTTGGTTGTTTGGGCTGGTATTCTTCCTGTTGTTCACCACATAGCCTGCAGGAATGCTTCTCTGAGCACTCATATCCAGTTTGTCAGCCATGCCAGTGACTCCACACTCAGAATATATTTAGATTTGAATGCCTCGGTTCATCAGCTGCTGCCGCCACTCTCACTGTGGTCATTATCAGTCCCGCCTGGATTACTGAAATGTCTCCTGGGACTCCTCCCACTTCAGCCCTTGACTCTCCATAGTCTGTTCTCTACTGAGCAGTGAGAGAAAACCTTTAAATATACACTTTCCATCATTTCATTTCTCTGCCCAAAACTTTGCACTAGTCTCTACTTTTCACTTCAACTAAAACCTTAGTCCAACTAAGTGCTAACAAGGGTTACAAGACCTCTACAGGAATGTCCCTAAGAAATCAACTGAATTCCTTCATCTCCATGAAATCTTGGCTCACATCTCTCCTTCTCCGACCACTTGGTTTCATGCTCCAGCTTGTTTCTCAAACACTCCTCTGATATTTTCTGCTTGTGTGAATTTTGTTTTCAGTGTAAGTATTTCCTTGCTTTATATTCCTTGCAGTATATTTATTTATATAGTGCTTATTTTCTTTGCACCTCTGGAAGAAGGTACAGTGCAATTGGGCAGCATCTTGTCAGTTTGTTTACTGAATAACCCAAGAATGTTGTTGTGTTGTGTTAGCTGCTCAGTTGTGTCCAACTCTTTGCAACCCCATGTACTATAGCATGCCAGGGTCCTCTGTCCATGGAATTCTCTAGGTAAGAATACTGGAGTGGGTTGCCATTGCCTTTTCCAGGGGATCTTTCCCAACACAGGGATCAAAATGGTATCTCTTGAGTCTCCTGCACTGGCAGGCAGATTCTTTACCACTGCACCAGCTGGGAAGGATAACCCAAGCATAGTAGGTACTCAATGTTTTTCTTCAACGAATAAATGAACAAAAATATAATCACAACTCTAAATAACTCTGACTGATACCAAGGATTACTTCAGAGATTTAAACATCTCCAGAAAATATTAAAGATATTGAAAAGGGAAAAAGTGTACAAAAGATTTGACATAATAGAACAGCACAAAATAAAAGTATTGGAGTAGCACATGCTTCTTGCAGTTCTATTGATCATTATGCCAACTAGTAACTCGTGGATTCCGGGTACGCACTGTGATGCATAAGGAAATATTAAGAAACGTTCTCCAACTGTCACTTGTTAAACATAGTGAAAGTGTGAAACTGTTAGTCACTTAGTCATCTCCAACTCTTTGCAAACCCATGGACTGTAGCTCACCAGGCTCCTCTGTCCATGGAATTCTCCATGCAAGAATATTGGAGTGGGTAGCCATTCCTTTCTCCAAGGGATCTCCCTGATCCATGGATCGAACCCGAGTTTCCTGCATTGCAGGTAGATTCTCTCCCATCTGAGCCAAACACAAGGCCGACCTTTAGAGTGCACTGCATATCACGAGAAACATTTTTTCCCTTTGATCTTAGTAAGAAGGCACACAGCATATCCCCATGTAAAGAAGTCTTTAAGAAAGGCACCCACCTGTAACAATCAAGTGTGTTGTGCCATTTGCTTTCCCAAACTGGTTTTCTGCTATGCAGGTATAAATTCCAGCATCAGCTTTAGTTACGTTGACAATTTTGAGTCCTCCATCATTTAGAAGAGAAGTTCTAAAGGAAATACAAATGAAACAAATAAATGTCTAGAGGAAAATGTCTGTTTCCCCACAGTAAATAGAATTTTTTAACAGAAGTATCACCCTTAGCTACTATATTTAAAGCAAGATAAAGCAGCCCCTTAGCTTTCTTGGGTATAAAGAAAATTAAAACAAAATTAACATAGACATGCACACAGATGACTAAAAAAAGACATTCTACCAGTTTGAGTATTTCTCGATATTTTTACACAAATTTACTTAAAAGCAATAACAAGTATTTTACCTGATGTCAAGAATGCCTTTATCATATAAGTGTAGTATGTTTGCCAAAACTATACTGTGAAGATTACTCATGGTTTAGCCTTCTCAATTTGGAGAAAACAAAAAGTAGACAGGACACTGTTTTCCTTAAATGTGAAATAGCTTATAAGAAACAAGAAACTCCCTGGCCTTTAATGATGAACTTGGGAAAGTCATATCTAACCCAGTATAAATCCAAATTTTGCAAAAGAACATGCACATGGTCACCCATGAAATACTGCAGAGAATTTGGACAACGTAAATGAATACCACATTTGAATTTCTGAGTGTACGCTTAAAGTACTTAAGGCTTTTGCATTTAACTAATTAGCTAAGGACATAGAACTGAGTGCCTTACATGTGCTAGACACTATCAGAGTCTCTGAGATCACAGAGTGAGCAAGAGAGAAAATCCCTACCTCGTGGAAAGAACAGTCTAGTGAGTGGCGCATGCAGTAAATGATAAAACCAGTAAATGTGGTAAGTTCAGATTTTTGAGAAGTAATCAGAAAGATTCAGATGGGGTGATACAATAAAAGCAATGGCCACAGGGACCGTTTCCATGAGAGAGTGCTTCCGAAAAGCCTCTTAGGAAAGGTGCCATTTGAACTGAGAAAGAAGAATGAGAAAGAGCTGACCTGTCATTAGTCTGACTCATGAATCTTTACTGCCCATCTTGTCTACCCAGAATTATTTTCCTTTTCTTTGAATCCCTAAAATCTTTACTATCGATATTACGCATTTAACGCCTTGAATACTTTTTATCATTTACGGTTCACATCTCTGTTACCTGAGTGTCATATCCAAATGAGTAATAAGCTTCTTAAAAGATCCGCAACTCCAGCATCAGCATGGCATGATAAGTGTAAATCCTGGTAAAAACAATGCTCTAACTTCTGGGTGACATAGTACAGGAGACAGGAAAGATGCTGAGGACCTTAGACCAGAGTTGGAGGATCTCAACTCAATCTCTAAATATTATCCTATTTGTGGAAATATATTTAGGTGTGTGTCAAAAAAAAGTGACTATTAGGACAAGTTTACGTATCAAAATACACAAGATACAGAATCATGCTGTATACGTATATACATGTGTGTATGTGTGTATATATATATATAATTTGTATGTATTTTTCACAGCTTATGATTCACCTTCACTTGCATCTTGGTTATATTTTCTTGGTGGGAAGTTTGCAGTGGCATCAGAGCTGGCACACAGGGACCTGTTTGTGATCCTGGGTAGAGATACCCATGACTGTGAGTTGCTTATATGCTTTTTTTTTTTCTGACGTGTCCAGGTATATTTCAAATACAAAGGTTTAAAAGCAATGGCTTGGACAGCTAACCAGAGAATACACAGCACTATTTTATATCAATTTGAAGAAATACAGTGAAGGATTAAAAATTCTAAGATCTTGTAAAAAAGGTGCTATGTCTGATTTCCTTCCAGAGGCCCTGCCCTCTTTGCTGGGTGTGAAATGTAATCTGATCACTTTTGCAAAGGGATGATAAAAAAAAAAAATCTCTTTATACCTTATCATAGAACAGATATTTTCTTAAATAGTGTGCAATAATAACTGAAAGAGAAAAGCCTGCAGGGAGGTACACATGAATGAAAGCTTAAGATACAAAGATTCTTTGGAAAAACATGGGGAGTAAGCTTAGAGAAATAGAAATCTGATCACTAATCCTGCCTTATTCCCTCCTGCCCAATTCTGGCTTAGACCTCCTTCCTGGCATCTTACTACCTGCAGGAAAAAGATGACATCCTAAGCCTTAGCTGTATTAGCTGTATCTTCCCATCAGGACCTTGCCTCTCTAACTACAAAAGGCCTCATGAATTCTATGCTTTGTTTTTCTCATCACCCAAGCCTTGTTTTAATTGGTTTTGTGCTTCCTGTCTTGGGGCCTTTATAAAACCTATGTTTGATAAATGTGTACTCAATCAGATTTTGGTCACTTCCCTGAACCCATGGGTCGGATTACATCTTTCTCTACTGATTATACATCATCTGTGCCTTTGTCATAACAATGGGCAACTGGCCAATTATATACCTGTGTACTTCTCTGGGTAATATTTTCCTCCTCTTGTGAGTTTAGAGATGGTAAGGTCTTTTGAAGCACGGAGAGTAGATAGTACTCGGATTTTTCATCACTAAATTCCTAGAGCCTTGAACTATTTCCGGTACAGAGAGATGCTCAAATATAAAGCTTGATGAATGAATAAATGATTATGTGCCTTTAGAGAGTCAGTGTAGAGGAGATGGGATTAGTGAAGGCAGAGTTCAAGGCACTGAGAACTTTACAAATTACAAGGATGTAAGTTCAGAGATCAAATTGCCAACTTCTGCTGGGTCATGGAAAAAGGAAGAGAGTTTCAGAAAAACATCTATTTCTGCTTTATTGACTATGCTAAAGCCTTTGACTCTGTGGATCACAATAAACTGTGGAAAATTCTGAAAGAGATGGGAATACCAGACCACCTGACCTGCCTCTTGAGAAACCTATATGCAGGTCAGGAAGCAACAGTTAGAACTGGACATGGAACAAGAGACTGGTTCCAAATAGGAAAAGGAGTATGTCAACGCTGTATATTGTCATGCTGCTTATTTAACTTCTATGCAGAGTACATCATGCGAAATGCTGGACTGGAAGAAACACAAGCTGGAATCAAGATTGCCGGGAGAAATATCAATAACCTCAGATATGCAGATGATACCACCCTTATGGCAGAAAGTTAGTAGGAACTAAAAAGCCTCTTGATGAAAGTGAAAGAGGAGAGTGAAAAGGTTGGCTTAAAGCTCAACATTCAGAAAACGAAGATCATGGCATCTGGTCCCATCACTTTATGGGAATTAGATGGGGAAACAGTGGAAACAGTGTCAGATTTTTTTTTTTTGAGGGGGCTCCAAAATCACTGCAGATGGTGATTGCAGCCATGAAATTAAAAGACGCTTACTCCTTGGTTATGACCAACCTAGACTGCATATTCAAAAGCAGAGACATTACTTTGCCAACAAAGGTCCATCTAGTCAAGGCTATGGTTTTTCCAGTGACCATGTATGGATGTGAGAGTTGGACTGTGAAGAAAGCTGAGCGCCGAAGAATTGACGCTTTGGAACTGTGGTATTGGAGAAGACTCTTGAGAGTCCCTTGGACTGCAAGGAGATCCAACCAGTCCATTCTAAAGGGGAGATCAGTCTGGGTGTTCTTTGGAAGGAATGATGCTAAAGCTGAAACTCCAATACTGTGGCCACCTCATGTGAAGACTTGACTCATTGGAAAAGACACTGATGCTGGGAGGGACTGGGGGCAGGAGTAGAAGGGGACGACAGAGGATGAGATGGCTGGATGGCATCACTGACTCCATGGACATGAGTTTGGGCAAACTCTGTGAGTTGATGATGGACAGGGAGGCCTGGCGTGCTGCGATTCATGGTGTTGCAAAGAGTCAGACATGACTGAGCAAATGAACTGAACTGAAGTTCAGAAAGTGTGCAGACTTCTATATACACATATATTTATGTCTATATGCACATATGCATGTTTTTTCTCTATATAAATATATGTATGTTGTTGTTGCTCAGTTGCCCAGTCATCTCCGACTCTGCGACCCCATGGACTGCAGCATGCCAGGCCTCCCTGTCCCTCACCATCTCGTGGAGTATGTTCATTGCATCACTGATACCATTCAACCATCTCATCTTCTGATGCCCTCTTAAATGGGTGTGTGTGTGTATATACACAACTATACATATGTACATAAATATATATATATGTGGAAAAGGAAAGATGAAGCAGTAGAAGGCTGGGCGAAGAGAATTCAACAACTCCTAAGATAAGAGGACTGAAAACACACTTGTACTATTACGCAAGATGCTAACAAAGGGGGAAGGACTGAAAATAAGGGGAAGAGAAATGGGGCGGGGGGTGGGGAAAGAGAGAAAACTGATTGAGAAATGTCTCGGATGATGAAGGAGTGAGAATAAATGAATAAACAAGGGCAATGTTCCTGATTGATTCTGGTTCCTTATGTACTTGTTAAACTTTTGACCAAGATCCCCAAAGAACATAGTCCTTGAGCCACAGCTTCACTCAGTAAATTTTCCCTCCCATTGCTTTAAAAAGAAAGTGGAGATTTGCTGGAAATTTTCATATTTAAAACAAAAGAAAACAAACAGGCAAGCAAAAAAAAATCAAGTTGATGTCAGAAATATGGTATCAGAAGGTCCTGAAGACATTGAAAGGCTGAGGCAATCTTATCTGTTCTGAGTTGAACGGTGGAAATAGAACTGGAAGCTCCAGGAGGTGGGCAATCAACCACTTCTGAGATTAGTAAGCGATAAAACAAAGTAAAGATGTCTACTGTTGCCTGAACAAATATTCAACTTAAGCATAGAGCTTCTCCATTTGGGTACCACAGAGCAGAGATAGGCAATTTCAGATATTTTCTCAAGCTATAAACTAGTGTAACTGTCAACCTTTGACCACAAATATAGAACTATTTACTGTTGGAAGAACTAGAAATCCTTTAGTGCATGAGGTTTAATAACTCTAAACAAGCAGGCCTAGACTCACAGCTAAGTTAAGATGAGTAACAGTTTAAAAGGCAAGGCTGGTACCTCGGGAATCGCACAAAAACTTCAAAACAAACATATTGACTCTCAAAGAATGCAAACTCTGTACATTGTAAAATTTTGAGCTAATTGGATATTTTCTTCCTCAATTGGTTCTTCCAGTCAATTCTAAGAGGCCCACAGGGTATTTCACACAACATAAAAATAAACAATATTCAGTAAATGGATAGAGTAATTGTTTCTCAACAGAAAACCTTCAATAACCCATGCTTCCCTACAGAGATTCGAAGTGAAAATTTTATACCACTTCACTATAAATGAAATTGCTTTCTGCACTTTCTGGGAACACGATTTTCTGCAAATGGGTAGAGCTGAAAATGTAGATAATCATGAGTGCCTCTAGTCTTGGCACAAAAAGTTTAATGAAGATTTATGAGACTGAAATTCGGAAATGTGGTACTCTGGTCTGATTTGAGAAATGTGTAATTTTAATCACTGTGGCATTTTATCTCCTCGATCAGTTTTATAAAATACCTTTATATGAAACCTTTTTACTGGTTTTTCCTTTTGTAGTAAAAGAGGTTAAGTATTTCACTTAACTTCATGCAGTCGATGTTTAGTTTGGAATAAGGAAACTTAATTGCTCTATGCTTCTCTAACGGTCTTTTCTGTAATTCAGTGATAGCATTAAATTTATGGCTGTTAAGAAACTCTGTCTGCTCAGAAAGTAGACTGCTGTCTATGCAACACTGACCTGCACTATATGATGAAATTTTAGCATAAAAACACACTATGTTTCAGAATGCAAAAAGTATGGAGTATTATGCATGCAAGGCAGGAAAACATTGTTTTCCCCCTGCCTAGGTTCTGAATATTACAGTAAATTATTCAACTTGAATTTTAACAAACACACAGCAACTCTATATTTTCTCAGGAAGCTCATCTCAGTGGAGATGAGATCACATGAGACTGTAATGATTAAACCTCTCTATAGAAAATAACAAGGCTATTTTGGACTTCACTTTCTGAGTACATATTGTAAGAGACGGATGCTTACAATTAGCAACAAGAAAAAAGTACTCATGAGGCATAACTACAGGATAAATAATGACATTTAAGAAAAGCAAATATAAATTGATGAAAATGCATGAGAAAATAAATGTCAGAGACAAAGAGCATATAGCATATGTTTTCATTTACAACCAATCTCACTCCTGTATGCTTGGTAAATAACATCTCTCTATTGAGTTCAAAGATAACCTACAAATAGTATTTAGGAAAATAATATTAGCATTTTCATCCTTTTAGTTATACCATTTGGAGCTTTCATCTTATGAATTCAACAGTGTTAGTTTATTGATTTATTGATGAGAAAATCTCCAAGGAAAAGGGAGACAGAGTAAAGACTCAGCAATTAATTATCCTATATTTGAGTAAGTATCAGGCTAATAATATGCAACTCTGTTACTTTGTTGGATATACATGTTACACAGAACAGGCACCTGAAGTCCTAAAGAAATAATACAGTGTGGCCTGACTCTGTAGACAAAATAAATATGCATTTCTCACGTTAATACTTACCCATAGTCATAAGAAGAGAATCAACAATAAAAGAACATTATGATTACATTTATAAAACTTTTCCAAATGTGTATCTATCATAACAAATATATCTGGAGCTAAATTTATTGTTATGACAGAGACAACAGTTTTTCTCCTAAAATGGACTCACATCTATAGAACAAAAGGCCCCTAAAAAGAGATTTCCAGTTCGAATGATTATATAAAACTATTTAAGTAAAGCATGAAGCCTCGGCAACAACCCATTAAAAACATTAAAATTCTCATACAATAAATCTGCAAAAATTACAAATACTCAGATGAATGAGTTAGTAAAACAAACAAACAAGACAAATCAACAATTCCCTGATGGCTCATGTATTCAAAGAAAACCTCATAAAGAATATTTAATAAGATTCAAAGGGGCCTCATACTTGACACTATTTTTCTCTGCCTGAAACAGAGATTCATGAATCAAATCAATGCAAATCAAGATGTCAGCTGTATTACAGGAAAAGGTAGTTCAAAACTGCTTAAGTGAGCAGCTGTGGTTTCCTGACACCTCACCCCAGAATTAAGAGAAATGGTATGGACCTAACAGAAGCAGAAGATATTAAGAAGAGGTGGCAAGAATACATGGTAGAACTGTACAAAAAAGATCTTCATGACCAAAAGATAATCACGATGGTGTGATCACTCAACTAGAGCCAGACATCCTGGAATGGGAAGTCAAGTGGGCCTTAGGAAGCATCACTACAAACAAAGCTAGTGGAGGTGATGGAATTCCAGTGGAGCTATTTCAAATCCTGAAAGATGATGCTGTGAAAGTGCTGCACTCAATATACTAGCAAATTTGGAAAACTCAGCAGTGGCCACAGGACTGCAAAAGGTCAGTTTTCATGCCAATCCCAAAGAAAGGCAATGCCAAAGAATGCTCAAACTACCGCACAATTGCACTCATCTCACACACTAGTAAAGTAATGCTCAAAATTCTTCAAGCCAGGCTACAGCAATACATGAACCATGAACTTCCAGATGTTCAAGCGGTTTTAGAAAAGGCAGAGGAACTAGCTGGATGCCAACATCCACTGGATCATCGAAAAAGCAAGAGAGTTCCAGAATAATATCTATTTCTGCTTTATTGACTAAGCCAAAGCCTTTGACTGTGTGGATCACAATAAACTGTGGAAAATTCTGAAAGAGATGGGAATACCAGACCACCAGACCTGCCTCTTGAGAAACCTATATGCAGGTAAGGAAGCAACAGTTAGACCTGGACATGGAACAACAGACTGGTTCCAAATAGGAAAAGGAGTACGTCAAGGCTGAAACCTATATGCAGGTCAGGAAGCAACAGTTAGAACTGGAACAAAAGACTGGTTCCAAATAGGAAAAGGAGTACGTCAAGGCTGTATATTGTCACCCTGCTTATTTAACTTATATGCAGAGAACATTATGAGAAATGCTGGGCTGGAAGAAGCATAAGCTGGAATCAAGATTGCTGGGAAAAATATCAATAAGCTCAGATATGCAGAAGACACCACCCTTATGGCAGAAAGTGAGTAGGAACTAGAAAGCTTCTTGATGAAAGTGAAAGAGGAGAGTGAAAAAGTTGGCTTAAGGCTCAACATTCAGAAAATGAAGATCAGGGCATCTGGTTCCATCACTTCATGGGAAATAGATGGGGAAACAGTGCAAACAGTGTCAGACTTTAATTTTTTGGGCTCCAAAATCACTGCAGATGGTGACTGCAGCCATGAAATTTAAAGACACTTACTCTTTGGAAGGAAAGTTATTACCAACCTAGATAGCATATTCAAAAACAGAGACATTACTTTGCCAACAAAGGTCCGTCTAGTCAAGGCTATGGTTTTTCCAGTAGTCACGTATGGATGTGAGAGTTGGACAGTGAAGAAGGCTGAGCACCAAAGAATTGATGCTTTTGAACTGTGGTGTTAGAGGAGACTCCTGAGAGTCCCTTAGACTGCAAGGAGATCCAACCCATCCATCCTAAAGGAGATCAGTCCTGGGTGTTCATTGGAAGGACTGATGCTAAAGCTGACACTCCAATACTTT
The DNA here is from genome assembly GCF_014754425.2 of Oryx dammah. NCBI lineage: Eukaryota > Metazoa > Chordata > Mammalia > Artiodactyla > Bovidae > Oryx > Oryx dammah. The sequence continues at coordinate 32,990,146 of NW_024070193.1, forward strand.
GGCCGCCTCATGCAAAGAGTTGACTCATTGGAAAAGGCTCTGATGCTGGGAGGCATTGGGGGCAGGAGGAGAAGGGGATGACAGAGGATGAGATGGCTGGATGGCATCACCGACTTGATGGACATGACTTTGAGTGAACTCCGGGAGTTGGTGATGCACAGGGAGGCCTGGCGTGCTGCGATTCATGGGGTCACAAAGAGTCGGACACGACTGAGTCAGTGAACTGAACTGAGACTTCCTGGCACAGGTATATGAGCACAGATCCTCCCTGTAAGGGCAAGCTCCCTTCCTGTACAGTAAAGAGAACAGCAGAATATATTCATTCTCTACAGGCAGACAGACACACAGAGAAAGAAGGAAGAGATCTGAGCTACAATCTCAAGGTCTTCCACCCAAGTTTAGGAGTCAGATGGTTTCTCTGGGGAGGTGATGAAGAGAGACACAAGTGTTATCCAAATGAATGATCTTTTTCCTAGAGATGAGCAGTCCTGGAATGGAGCCCACCTTCAACAATAACTATAGAAGCAAGATACCGTGTATGCAAAAGAGAAATGTCATTGACTCAAGGAATGTAGAAGGTGCTGGGCATTTTTTGGTTGCCCAGAATCTATTCACCTTTCTTAAGTAGCCAACACTGATCTTTCTTTGGAGAATTCTCTTCCATTATTGTATGTGGTCTTGGTAGGAATATGAATGAAGGTCCCCATCCTATCCTAGCCAAAGGGGAAATATGGAACACAGGGCTGCAGCGTTTTTCAAACTCTGTGTGCATGCTCAGTCGTGTCAGACTTTTTGCCACCCTATGAACTGCAGCCTGCCAGGCTTCCCTGTCCATGGGATTTTCCAGGCAAGAATAATGGAGTGGGTTACCATTTCCTACTCCAGGGTATCTTCTAAAACCACGGATCGAACGTGTTTCCTACAACGGCAAATTCCTTATCACCGAGCCACCTAGGAAGCCCTTCTCAAGCTTTTGTTGCTGTTCTGTTGTTCAGTCATGTCTGACTCTTTTTGACTCCATGGACTGCAGCATGCCAGGCTTCCCTGCCTTCACAATCTCCTGGAGCTTGCTCAAACTCATTTCCATTGAGTCAGTGATGCCATAAAGCCATCTTATCCTCTGTTGTCTCCTCCTCTTCCTGCCTTCAATCTTTCCCAGCATCAGGATCTTTTCCAATGAGTCAGTTCTTTGCATCAGGTGGCCAAAGAATGGGAGCTTCAGCTTCAATATCAGTCCTTCCAATGAATATTCAAGACTGATTTCCTTTAGGAAACCCCAGTCCAAGTGACTCTCAAGAGTTTTCTCCAACACCATAATTCAAAAGCATCAATTCTTTGGCACTCAGCTTTCTTTATGATCCAACTCTCACATCCATACATGACTACTGGAAAAATCATAGCTTTGACTATAGGGACGTTTGTTTGCAAAGTAATGTCTCTTGGTTTTAATACGCTGTCTAGGTTTGTCATAGCTTTTCTTCCAAGGAGCAAGTGTCATTAAATTTCATGACTGCAGTCACCATCTGCAGCAATTTGGAGCCCAAGAAAATAAAGCCTATGACAGTTTCCATGTTTCCTTATCTATTTTCCATGAAGTGATGGGACTGGATGCCATGATCTTCATCTGTCACTCTCCTCTTTCACTTTCATCAAGAGGTCTTTGTTTGATGAAAATTTCCTCTTTGTTTTCTGCCATAAGGATGGTGTCATCTGCATATCTGAGGTTACTGATATTTCTTCTGGCAATCTTGATTCCAGTAGGTGCATCATCAAGCCTGGCATTTTGCATGATGTACTCTGCAGGTAAGTTAAATAAGCGAGAGCCTTGATGTACTCATTCCCAATTTGGAAGCAGTCTGTTGTTCCATGTTCGGTTCTAACTGTCATTTCGTGACCTGCATACAGGTTTCTCATGAGGCAGAGGTTTGTGGTTTTCCTATCTCCTTAAGAATTTTCCACAGTTTGCTGTGATCCACACAGTAAAAGGTTTTAGCATAGTCAATTAAGCAGAAGTAGATGTTTTTCTGGAATTGTCTCGCGTTTTCTATGATCTGACAGATTTTGGAAATTTGATCTCTGGTTCTTCTGCTTTTGCTAAATCTAGGTTGAATCTGGAAGTTCTTGGTTTGTGTACTGTTGAAGCCTAGCTTAGAGAATTTTGAGCATTACTTTGCTAGCATGTAAGATGAGTGCAATTGTGCGGTAGTTTGAACATTCTTTGGCATTGCCTTTCTTTGGGACTGGAATGAAAACTGACCTTTTCCGGTCCTGTGTCCATGGCTCAGTTTTCCAAATTTGCTGGCATACTGAGTGTAGGACTTTCACAGCATCATCTTTCAGGATTTGAATTAGCTCAGCTGGAATTCCATCACCTCTGTTAGCTTTGTTTGTAGTGATGCTTCCTAAGGCCCACTTGACTTCCCATTCCAGGATGTCTGGCTCTAGGTGAGTGACCAGACCACTGTGGTTATCTGGGTCATTAAGATCTTTTTTTGTATATTTCTCCTGTGTATTCTTGCCACTTCTTTTTAATATCTTCTGCTTCTATTAGGTCGATACCATTTCTGTCTTTTATTTTGCCCATATCAAACCTGATTTTGCACCATTCACCTGGAGGACTTGGTCTTTCAAATACCCTCTCCTGAGCCCACCACCAGATTAGGGGCCAAGGAGTTACATTTCTAATTTCCCAGATAGTTCTGGTGCTACTAATTTGGGGCTACACTTTCAAAAACAGTAATGTAGGCTCTGTCCTTTGGACTCACCCACTTCAGACTTTGATTTGTAACATAAGGATGAAAATAATGATTAGTTCACTCATTTCAGCACTTGCCGTGACAAGACGTTGCAATGCAGGATTCCTGGAGCCATTCAATTCCTGTCCATTCCTAAGTCAGTTCTTACAGCTTACTTAACAATTTGTTCAATATCTTTGAATTGCTTCTCAGCTAGAGTGCCCAAATCCCTAAAACATACAAGTTACTAGAAGACAGTGCCATGCACGTCGTACTTGTTCAGTAAAATTTTGTCTTAACCAGTGTGAAGGGTTCAGAGACAGTTTTCTGCATAGAGAGAATGAGGTTTTTGTACAAATTGAGTGACCCTACTATTCCAGTTCTAAAGTCATCCTCCTTTAGAGATGTCCATCAAAGCTGAAGTGGCTCATTTACAACTTCATGCAGTGTTTATCTGGGACACTAAGTTCTTTGAATATTTGAAAAATCTGAGGACTCCATCTGCAGAAAACACACACACATAAACAACTATAATAATAACAGATCTGATACAATTTAGGATGCACCATTTATGTTTCTGTGGACACCAGGTGAGCAACTCTTGGTAGAAATTCAACTCATCTGATGACACGGGTGTGTTTAAAATCTCTGTTTTAGACGTTTAAGTGTGAGTCTTTTAAGCTGTGCTTTATTGAGCTTTTCTTTTTATAATGACTATGTACATTTGATTACTGGCTACTTATAAATTATTTTGCACAAGAGAGAGTACTGATATTACACAGAAGGGAGAGTCTTAGATCCCATGTTCATCCACTTACTGGAGTGGGTCTCAAAGTTTTCTGAGAAAAATCTCAGCCCCAATAACCTGAACTTACTTTTCCCTCCTTCACACCGAGGTTTAATCGTCATCATCTATTTTGACACCGTTATCTGGTAATCCACCAACCCTTAATTATATGATATAAACTTTAACATTAGTCCAACTGACTCAGCATCTGACTCTGCATTTTCACAGCATCACCTTCTCTTTCTCCAAGATTCTTGACACTGAACATCTCCTTGGAATAATTTCTATTTTCAAGCTTATTAAAATACACATGTGAGAAATAAGCTTCATGGAAAATTAGCTAAAAATAATGGCTATATATTCCTCAAGAGTATTAAGCCTTAAAACTCAAGGTTACCCTTGGATTATGGGAAAGAAAAAAAAAAAAACTTTGAAAGTCATATTTCATCTTAAGGACATTAATTTATACATTACTCAATGTTATCGCCATCACAATCCACTGAATTTGGACATATCCATTTGCATATTTTTGCCTAGGAAGAGCTGCATATCTCCTCATCAAATGGCTTCATTCAATCTTACAGACAGCATGGATTCTGTTATTAGCAGTACTAGTCTTTGCTCATTTGTTAAAAGCTCTGAGTCAACACTGTGGATCTCAACTAAGTGAATTAATCTGTTGGCATATGTTTTGTACACCAACCTCAGACATTCATTCTGTAAGTATTTAATGAATGTGGACTATAGACCATGCTCTGTGATAAGCAAAAAGGATTTACTGGGAAGAATTTATTCTGTCTCGATGAAACCTATGTTCTAGGAAACTGGAACTCTGGCATAATTTTTCTCCTCAATGTTCACTTTGTGAGTACTTTCATAAACTATCCTCAAACTCATGAGGCATGATGTCAGGAAATGAAATTAACTAGAAAATATAAAGTTATTAAATCAGTAGAGTCATAAGCAAATAATAAATTTAGTGAAGTATAAGGTGTTTCAAGAACCTAAATTAGGAAAACATAGTTTATATCAAGCTTTAAAAACAATTTTCCCAATTATGTAAATTAAGAAATACTGTAGAAAATTAAGTACCTAGTACAATTTTCAAGTTAAAGGGGCTTCCTTCTTTACCATTTGAATGTAAAAGGTAAGAAAATGATTTCTTCAAAACAAGACAGATTATATATATTCAACCTCAATTACAGATTTTTTTCTCAGAATTATAAGACTCACAAAGGGTCAAACACCCTCGTGCCCCAACAAAAACTGCTTCAGCAATTAAGTCTACATTAAGATATTAATGTAGTCTACATTAAGATAAACCATTGCAAATAATATCAGTAAATGAGAAACAGGTGAAAGTACAATATGATTTTTTTAAATTTTTAAAAATTTGTTAGGCAGTAAGAAATGTAACTCTGTGTACCAACTGATTAGAACTTATATAACAGATTATAAAGAATTTATATAACAGATTATAAATTATGAATAACTCCTTTCCAGCATAAGAATGCAGGAGGCAGCAACCATCAGTTCCAGTCCACATGCTTATTCCTTTTTTGATAGAAGTGCAACGCCAGCTCACCTAATCATTCATTCAACCATCCTATCCATTCCACCCCTCTTTCTATTATGGGCTTCACGAGGGGGGAAGAATAAACTAAAATACAGCACTTTTCATATTTTAATAGGAAGCTTCAAGTATAAATCTATTAAAAAATCAATATTATCCATTTCTAAGAAATTGTTGCAATAAATTAAATAAGAAACTTATAGGTACTTTAAAGATATGGGAAACTATCCAAAAAAAGAATAAAATTCATTTCAACAAATACATGTTGAGCACTTACAACACAGTTTTCTGAAAAACTCACAGGGGAGTAAGGATTGGCTCCCACTCTTCAGAGACTTACAATCTAATGGCTGAAGGGGGTACATTTAGTTCATGCACAACTAGCAATAAAATCTGATGGTCTGGTAAGAAATTTTGTATCTGAGGTACAAATTTATCCAGCTCGATCACAATACACACAGTAACCTTTTCTCCAATTCCTACACTTTATTTGAAATCAAGCCTCTAGTAAATACTGCCTGGACAACTCTAAGTTGCCTCCTAACTAGAGTCACCATGCTTTCCCTCTTTCTCTCCTCAACCCACTCTCCACACTATAGCCAGCGTGGTCTTAACTAGAGCATGACACACCTCTGTGTTAAAATCTCCAATGACTTATTATTCCATTTAAAATAAAACCTAACAGTTTTATTTCGGTCTTCAAGGATCCCATTTCTGGATTCAGCCCATCTCTGGTGCTATTGGTCAGCTGCTAAGTTGTGTACAACTCTTTGTGACACCATGGACTGCAGCACGCCAGGCTCCTTGGTCCGCCACTATCTTCTGGCGTTTGCTCAAATTCATATCCATTGAATTGGTGATGCTATCTGACCATCTCATCCTTTGCCGCTCCCTTTGCCTTTTGCCTTCAATCTTTCCCAGCATGAAGGGCTTTTCCGACGAGTCGGCCCATCTCTGGGACCCCATATTTAATTATTCTTCCTCTCTATGCATGATACTTCAGTCACACTGGCTTTGCTCTTGACTCTCAAATAACTCAATTTCATTCCCATCTCCTGGCCTTTGTTCTTGTCAGTGCCTCTTCATGAACGGCACATCTTGGCATGACCCAGTGCTTCTTACTATTTAGTTCTTGTCCAACAGTTACTTCCTTAAAGGAAGGCCTTCTTGAAATATCCTATATAATTAAGTAACTTTTCCCCTTGGTGGCTAATATAATTGCATTTTTACCCTATTAAATATGGTGTCTCCTTCTCCAAGTTCGACAAGGAAGGGACCCTATCTGTCTGGTTCACTGCGGTTTCCTCCCATTCCACCACAACACAAGGCACGTGGTGGGTGTGCTAGACTGCGTTTCTCAAAAGTGGCCACAGAAGGACTTGCCATCCTAAATGCTCTCCTAGAATCTCGCCATTCTCCCATGAAGACGGAAAGTCCAACTCCCCTCTTTTTGAATATGGTTAGGTTGGGAATTCACTGGTAACGAATGGAATGCAAGGAAAATAAGGTTTTGTGTCTTTGAAGCCTAGGCGATCAAACTTCCACTTTGCTTGCTTAAATATTCACTCTTGAAGCTCTTATTGGCCTAAAATATTTCAGCTTCCCCTGAGGCTGCTATGTTTTGAGGGAACCCAAACTAGCCCATGTGGAACCCAAACTAGCCCAATAGAGAAGCCATGTGCTGGTCAGAGAGGGCAGTGAACAGCCAGCCCCCAGCTACTAGAGCCCCAACATAAGCCTGACTACAACCATGTGAGATGCTCTGAACAAACACTGCCCAGCCAAGCCTTTCCCCAATTCCTGACCCATGGAAACCACAAGAGATAATAAAATGATTGCTGTTTTATCCTGTTAAGTTTGAAGGTGATTTGTTATGCGGCAATAGTTAAAGCGAACAGTTCAGTTCAGTTCATTCAGTCGTGTCCAACTCTTTGTGACGCCATGAACCACAGCATGCCAGGCTTCCCTGTCCATCACCAACTCCCGGAGTCCACCCAAACACATATCCATCAAGTCGGTGGTGCCATCCAACCCTCTCATCCTCTTTCATCCCTTTCTCCTCCTGCCCTCAATCTTTCCCAGAATCAAGGTCTTTTCCAATGAGTCAGCTCTTCACATCAAGTGACCAAAGTACTGGAGTTTCAGCTTCAACATCAGTCCTTCCAATGAACACCCAGGACTGATCTCCTTTAGGATGGACTGGTTGGACCTCCTTTCAGTCGAAGGGACTCTCAAGAGTCTTCTCCAACACCACAGTTCAAAAGCATCAGTTCTTCAGCGCTCAGCTTTCTTTATAGTCCAACTCTCACATTCATACATGACCACTGGAAAAACCATAGCCTTGACTAGACGGAACTTTGTTGGCAAAGTAATGTCTCTGCTTTTGAATATGCTATCTAGGTTGGTCATAACTTTCCTTCCAAGGAGTAAGCGTCTTTTAATTTCATGACTGCAGTCACCATCTGCAGTGATTTTGGAGCCCAGAAAAATAAAGTCAGCCACTGTGTCTACTGTTTTCACATTTATTTGCCATGAAGTGATGGGACCAGATGCCATAATCTTCATTTTCTGAATGTTGAGCTTTAAGCCAACTTTTTCACTCTCCTCTTTCACTTTCATCAAGAGGCTTTTTAGTTCTTCTTCACTTTCTGCCATAAGGGTGGTGTCATCTGCATACCTGAGGTTATTGATATTTCTCCTGGCAATCTTGATTCCAACTTGTGCTTCATGCAGTCCAACATTTCTCATGATGTACTCTGCATAGAAGTTAAATAAGCAGGGTGACAATATACAGCCTTGACATACTCCTTTTCCTATTGAACCAGTCTGTTGTTCCATGTCCAGTTCTAACTGTTGCTTCCTGACCTGCATACAGGTTTCTCAAGAGGCAGGTCAGGTGGTCTGGTATTCCCATCTCTTTCAGAATTTTCCACAGTTGATTGTGATCCACACAGTCAATGGCTTTGGCATAGTCAATAAATCAGGAACAGAATAAATAGTTGATAAGTAAATGAATGCTAAAATGAATAAACATGTATGGAACAGTGATCTAGGCTACAAAGATAGAGAAGATGAGAACCCAGGTGAGACCACCTCCTACATGAAGAGCCATAATACACTGTGTTAAATGGCACAGTTGGGCCTAAAGAAGTCTCAAGGGTAAAGCAGAAAAAGAGCTATGAACCTCACCTACTGGTCTTCGGAAAGGGTTCCCATAGTGAGAAATAATAAGATGGGCCTTGCTTGATAAGTAGGGGTTTGCTGGGCTGGGAGGAAAAGACATTCCAGCCAAGGAAATACAGAATTATAAATGCAGGAATATATATGCAGACTGCAATAAGAGTTCTGCTTTGTCCTCCTTTAAAAAAAAAAGAATTATAAAAAAGGCAATGGTATATACTCTTGATAATGTTAAAGGAGTTAATATTCTTATTCTGAGAGAAAGTTCCTCTTTTTTTCTATCTTAAACATTATTATCAGAAAATGTGCAAAGTTAGTACATAATGATATGACAGGATTCTATGACAAAATAGTTTTTCTTTAAATTTTCAGTGAAAGCAGGGATATAGAACATGATTAGGCTGTAGGCAAATGCATATGGGATTCTGAGTCTTGAGTGAGAAAATCTATATGACCATATGGGTGTGGTATGGGGAGATGCACCCAGGAAATAAAACATCTAGGCTGAGCATCATTATGAATTAATGTACCCAGTTCTAACACAGAACTGGCTGGAAGTGAATTCCAATGCCCAGCACATTCAAACTCATTAACCAGCTTTCCCCTACCAAAATCATAAACTGACAAAATATTTTTAAAGGTGCCCTAACTTTTACATCCATAAAAATCAAATTTAAAATTTGGATTTAAGAACCACACAGTCATAGGCAAAATTTAGTTGATATAATTTTAGGAAGACATTAGAAAGCTGTCAATTCTTTAATAATACGTGGGTGGAATTTATTCACTTGAGGTTAAATAACATAAAACTCAAAACCAGTTGCTGTAAAAAAGAAAGGTCTTTTTTGTTTTGTTTTAAGAAAGGTCTTTGCTCATCTTTCTTTTTAACCCAGTCTTATTACTCTTAATGTATATGAGTAACATGATGGAAAAAATAGTATTAAAAATGTTGATGTGAGGACTAGCAGATGCAAACTGTTATAAATAGGGTAGATGAACAAGGTCCTACTGTATAGTCCAGGGAACTATATTCAGTACCCTGTGATAAACCAAAATGGAAAAGAATATGAAAAAGAATATAAAGAACATACATATGTACATACACACACACACATACGTGTGTGTGTGTCTGTGTGTGTGTGTGATATGTGTGTAACTGAGTCAGTCTTCCCTGATGGCTCAGTGGTAAGAAATCCTCCTGCAATTCTGGAGATATAGGTTGGATCCCTGGATCAGGAGGGTCTCCTGCAGAATAAATGGCAACCCACTCTAGTATCCTCGTCTGGAAAATCCCATGGACACAGGAGCCTGGCAGGAATCAGTCTATGGGATTGCAAAAGAGTTTAACTTGACTTAGCAACTAAAGAACAATAGTAACTGAATCATTTTGCTGTACAGCTGAAATTAACACAAAATTGTAAATCAAACATACTTCAATCAAATAAATTGGAAAAAACTGTATCAACAATAGCAGATACATTTTTTTGAGAGCCTATGTAGAAGCCACCACTGGATGCTTCATATATTTCATTTGATTATTTTTATTATTGCACCTAGAGTCTACTGAGACAAAAACAGAATGTAAGAGATTGCTTTGGGTGGTATACTCATTTTCACTATATTGATTCTTCCAATCCATGAACACGGTATATTTCCCCCTATCAAGCTACCGATGGTATTTTTCACAGAGCTAGAACAAATAATTTCACAATTTGTATGGAAATACAAAAAACCTTGAATAGCCAAAGCAATCTTGAGAAAGAAGAATGGAACTGGAGGAATCAACCTGCCTGACTTCAGGCTCTACTATAAAGCCACAGTCATCAAGACAGTATGGTACTGGCACAAAGACAGAAATATAGATCAATGGAACAAAATAGAAAGCCCAGAGATAAATCCATGCACCTATGGACACCTTATCTTTGACAAAGGAGGCAAGAATATACAATGGAGAAAAGACAATCTCTTTAATAACTGGTGCTGGGAAACTGGTCAACCACTTGTACAAGAATGAAACTAGAACACTTTCTAACACCATACACAAAAATAAACTCAAAATGGATTAAAGGTCTAAATGTAAGACCAGAAACTATAAAACTCCTAGAGGAGAACATAGGCAAAACACTCTCTGACATAAATCACAGCAGGATCCTCTACGACCAACCTCCCAGAATATTGGGAATAAAAGTGAAAATAAACAAATGGGACCTAATTAAAATTAAAAGCTTCTGTACAACAAAGGAAACTATAAGCAAGGTGTAAAGACAGCCTTCCGATGGGAGAAAATAATAGCAAATGAAGCAACTGACAAAGAATTAATCTCAAAAATATACAAGCAACTCCTGCACCTCAATTCCAGAAAAATAAACGACCCGATCAAAAAATGGGTCAAAGAACTAAACAGACATTTCTCCAAAGAAGACATACAGATGGCTAACAAACACATGAAAAGATGCTCAATATCACTCATTATCAGAGAAATGCAAATCAAAACCACGATGAGGTACCATTTCATGCCAGTCAGAATGGCTGCTATCCAAAAGTCTACAAGCAATAAATGCTGGAGAGGGTGTGGAGAAAAGGGAACCCTCTTATACTGTTGGTGGGAATGCAAACTAGTACAGCCCCTATGGAAAAGAGTGTGGAGATTCCTTAAAAAAACTGGAAATAGAACTGCCTTATGACCTAGCAATTCCACTATTGGGCATACACACTGAGGAAACCAGAACTGAAAGAGACACATGTACCCCAATGTTCATAATATCACTGTTTATAATACCCAGGACATGGAAGCAACCTAGATGTCCATCAGCAGATGAATGGATAAGAAAGCTGTGGTACATATACATAATGGAGTATTACTCAGCCACTAAAAAGTATACATTTGAATCAGTTCTAATGAGGTGGGTGAAACTGGAGCCTATTATACAGAGTGAAGTAAGCCAGAAAGAAAAACACCAATACAGTATACTAACACATATATATGGAATTTAGAAAGATGGTAATGATAACCATGTATGTGAGACAACAAAAGAGAAACAGATGTATAGAACAGTCTTTTGGACTCTGTGGGAGAGGGAGAGGGTGGGATGATTTGGGAGAATGGCATTGAAACATGTATAATATCATATATGAAACGAATCACCAGTCCAGGTTTGATGCATGATACAGGATTCTTGGGGCTGGGGCACCGAGATGACCCAGAGGGATGGTATGGGGAGGGAGGTGGGAGGGGGGTTCAGGATGGGGAGTGCGTGTACACCTGTGGTGGATTCATGTTGATATATGGCAAAACCACTACAATATTGTGAAGTAATTAGCCTCCAATTAAAATAAATAAATTTATATACACCCGTGGCAGATTCATATCAATGTATGGCAAAACCAATACAGTATTGTAAAGCAAAATAAAGTAAAAATAAAAATTAAAAAAATAAAATAAATTAAAAAACAAAAACAAAAACAAAAGAATGTAAGAGAAATGGGACAGGACAGAGCTGGAAGTAACTTGTCCTTTCTCTACCTGTCAACCAAGATGAGTCTTTTTAGCCAACCTCTTGCTAAGAGCTGGCTATGCCACCAAGCAAAAACGACCTAATATACTGACTGCCTCTGACTCTGCAGGGTAAGAATTTCTGGCCCTAATGCACAAAATAAGGAAACCAAGGCTCAGGGGTTAAGTAACTTGACTAACATCACACCTGTGTGTTAAATGGCAGAGTCACAATTTGACCAATATGTTTTTGACTTCAATGCTCTGCTCTTTCCACTTACTAAAACTAAATCAAGAAACAAATAAAATATACACTTAACTTCATCTGACACAATGAGTAATATTCACAGAATTAGTATGCATGTAAATAATGATACAAATAGGCAGAAAATTAAGCTGACAGCAGTTAAGAGGAGAAGATCTGTAGGTCTTGTTTGTGGCTGGAGAATGGGAAGGAGGAGAGAAGTGATTATGATCCCTTCTTATGAGTACCATTCAAAACCCAGTCTTGGGCTGCACTGACTCCTCTCTTCTCTTAAATAGTAGTTTATGCTCTTACGGTGTGGGGATTATGTGGCAAATGCACCTTTTTCCTCTTCTTTTCCCAGCTGGACGCATAAGAGAAACGGACGTATGGGTTGGGGAACCCAGCGACAGGAGAGGAATGTTCTCTGTTTTCTGAGATTCTTGTGTATTTACCCAGGTGTATCAACCTCCCCTTCAGGAAAAGATTATCTTCCTCCAGGGTTCACATCCTCTGAAGGAGAAAGATGGTTCTCTATCTGGGAAGGAACTCAGGTTAGCCTTTCTCATTTTCCTAGTTATATGAGAGCTTTACTTTGGACATAATTGGAATATATAAGCAGTTTCACTTCCTGTCCATGCAATGATTTTGTTCAGATGGTGTTTTCCCTACTATTTTTGCTTTGCTTGGTTTCATGGATCCTTCACAATGGTGCTTCATCATCACTTCCTTTGAGATACCTCTATGAATGGAGTTGCTTGCCCACTCCCTCGAGATGGTGGCTGAGACAACTCTTCTCTGTGCTTCTTACTGTCTTACAAACATCTCCATGACAGACAGGGTGGAAATGTCCCATTTCCTTGGGCAAGTCTTGGTTTCTATGTGTTGTCTTGGCAGGAATTACCAACAGGGCCCCCTTGCTCACCAGAATGCCCCATACTGTAAAATAAACTATGTATGGTCACCTTAATCATACAGTCTCTCCGAAATTAACTTATGGGTAAATTCTCCACATTCTAAACAGAGTGTGTGTGGACTCCCTGAGGGTTTATCTTTATATTCCTAGCCCAGTGCATAGTCCCTAATGTTGAAAAGATAAGAGAAACTAGTGGACCACCTAGTACCTTTCCTGCAGACATGAAGCAGAGACAGCAATCTCAAAACAACTAATATCCAGGTCCTGAAAGTTGGCAACATCACATGTGTTAAATAAATAAAATTCTCCTCTGTTACTGTAAATTTACCAGTAAGAGATTAACCTGGAGTTAAGGGTACAGTCCTCTGGCCACTTGATACGAAGAGCTGACTCATCGGAAAAGACCCTCAGGCTGGGAAAGATTGAGGGCAGGAGGAGAAGGGGATGACAGGACAAGATGGTTGGATGGCATCACCGACTTGATGGACATGATCTTGAGCAAGCTCTAGGAGTTGGTGATGAACAAGGAAGCCTGGTGTGTTGTAGTCCATGGCATAACAAAGAGTCAGACACAACTGAGAGACTGAACTGAAGGGTACAGGAATACAGGTTCCTTGAGATCTTGGCTTATGTGCCCAGGGTAGATGAACTGAAATTCTCTGAGCTTCATTACCTATCTGATCAGTGTGAGGGGACAGCTGTTGAGATGGGGACACCAAGGATGACGAGGAAGAAAATCCAGTCTGGATTTTTGTGAAAGGAGCAATGGCAGGCAGAGAGAGAACAGCATTTTTGAATAGTATGAAGAAAAATTGACTCCAGTGTGATAAGAGACAGAGGAGCCAAGAAATGTGAGGAAATAGGGAAGGAATGGAGACAGAAACGATTTGGCAAACAAATTCTTCATCTTCATCTAAAAGCTCCAGCCAAGGGAAATACCATCTAACAGATTTGCTGGATAGTAACAGAGTCCCCAGACACAGCTTTAGAAAACAAGACTGTGGCGACTAGTAGTAGCAATGGCAGAAATGCCAAGTGGTTCTTGCTCTGATGAATTCTCTTGTTTACTGGCAAAAGTTTAGATGATACTTCCAAGTAATGTCATCAAACTATTCAGTGTCCTCAAAGGGGCAAAGTGACCAGTTGCGAGCATTTCTTGAGCTCTGAAACTCCTATATTAAGCTACTCATGAAATCAGGAGATGTATTTAAAATTGCATGCAAAATTTTGCTCAATATATTAAGGTATAATTTATAGACAAAATAATTAATCTTTTTGGCACAGAGTTAAGTAACTTCTAAAGAAGGAATGCAGTCATGTAACCATTGTTATAATCAAGACCTAGAACAATTCCTTTACCCTCCAAATTCTACCATGACCCAAAAGAGACAATCTCTCCTCCCACTCTGAGCTCTGGACAAGCAGTGATCACTGTTTTATGTCTGTAAAGGAGACTTTTTCAGGTATTATGTATACATGGAATCATACAGCATACAAAGCTAACTGACTTTTAAAGCCAGCTTCTAATACATGTAAAAAAAAATACACTAAAATTGGCTAGTATATTTTAAAACACTGGATTATGGCTATTAATATTTGGGGAAATCTTTCTTTCTTTAGAAAGCATTTAAATTTCTATAGTATTAAATGCTGCCTAAAACCTTTGAGACAACTTTAATGTGTTTAATTACAAGTAATGGGTCATTCTTAAGACTCTCTGCTGAATTGAGGCTATTGTAATAAAATATTTACTGTTATAAGCAATAGCATTCAAGAGAAAACCCCATTTTTAAAGATAATTGGCTAATGTGTTTTAAGTACCACTAAGTGATACAAAAAAGCTAAACATTCTCTAAAATACGCCAGCTGGCTTTCTCTTCTTGCATACCATGCCTATTCACATTCTCAAGCATCTTTTACAATTCTTCTTGGCCGAAAGGAGACAAAACATCCTGTTTTAATTGAAGTCTTTTGAAAATATGTGAATTTAAGTAAATGAATATAAAAGCACTAAAATTTTGACATTTGGTGAAATACCATTGTATGCTTGAAAGGGTACAGCATTTCTGTTTATAAAGAAAACCTCTGTTTACAGAGTAAAAAGCAGAATAGTTCTTCTTAGTACTGGATGATACAAATATAAAAAAAAAAGAAGGGGAAAAACTTTATCAGAATTAATACTAGTAATTTAAAAGTTTAGAATATCTGCATTCCAATCAACAAGCAGACCTTTACCTAACAAATCAATTACTATATAAATCAATTGTGATTGTTGGTCATTTAAATGATGTAAAACTAGGCATCCTGTACTTACATTTAAATTTCCATCAGCTTCAGAATTAAAGATACAGGCTCTCTTTTAAGTAAATGATTTACTACTTAATGATAGGTACCTGCCTAGAAACTTTTATTCACTGCCATGCTTTCAGCTACCATCTATATACACACAACACCTAAATTTCTGTCTATAGCTCAGGCCTCATTGCTGAGTTCCAGATTCCAACAGTCAATCTCTAAACCCACATAGATATATCCAGTTGGTTTGTCAACAGGCAGATCAAACCGAAACAGTTTCAAATTGAATGTATCACATTTGCCCTCACCTCCACTCTTACTAACTAGGTCTAACACAATCCTGATATCTGAAATGGAAATTTAGGATTTGACTTTTACTAGCATCTTCCCTCCTCATCTTTAATTGAATCAAATCCTGTGTCCTGCTAATTTAACTGGTTCACAACCCTCTCTATTCTCTTTGCTATTTCTTTCTTAGTTCGGGCTCCAATTCTCTCTAGCTCAGAATGCTCAATTGTTGCTAACTGGGATTGTTGCCTTCGGTTGCAATGACTTCAAGTCATGCTCTCCATTGCCACCATTGTGATTTTTTAAGACCATAAATTTTCTCTTTCTCCTGGGCATATACCCAGTTAATGGGTCCATGTGTGCTAAATCACTTCAGTTGTGTCTGACTCTTTCTGACCTTATGGACTGTAGCCCTCCAGCTCCTCTGTCCATGGGATTCCCCAGGCAAGAATACTGCAGCGGGTTGCCAGGCCCTCCTCCAGGGGATCTTCCCGACCCAGGGATCAACCTAAGTCTCTTACATCTTCTACTTTGGCAGAGAGGTTCTTTACCACAAGTGCCATCTGGAAAGCCCTCAAATATCCAGAGAAAACTGTAATTCTCAAAGATATATGTACCCCAATGTTCACTGCAGCGTTATTTACAATAGCCAAGACATGGAAACAATATAAATGCCCATCAATAGAAGAATTCCTAACACACACACACACACATATGTATACATACATACACACACACAAACACACACAACCCAACACTACTCAGCCATTCAAATAGAACGAAATAATGCCATTGGCAGCAGCATGGATGCACCTAGAAATTATCTTATGAAGCAAAGTAATTCAGACAGAGAAGGGTACATACCATACCATATGTATGTGGACTTTAAAATATGACACAAAAGAACTTATCTAGAAAACATAAACTGACTCATAGAGTCAAACCTGTGCTTGCCAAGGTAGAGGAGAGTGGCAGAGGGATGGAGTGGGAGTTTGGGATTAGCAGATGCAAACTACTACAAATAGAATGGATAAACAACAAGGTCCTACTATATAGCACAGGGAACTAAATTCAGTATCTTATGATAAACCATACGGAAAAGAACATGAACAGAACGTGTATATATGCAAACTGAATCACCTTGCTGTGCAGCAGATATTAATACTATATGGTAGATCAACTATATTTCAATAAAAATTTTAAAAATAAATAACTGTGATATTTTATTTACTATTTTATTTTCTTTTATTTTGTTGCTTTCATCAGAAATAAAGTTGGAACTGTTTATTTCATTTGGTTTCCTGTGCCACTCACAATAAAGTCCTTGCTCACCTCCATGGCCTCTCTCCACAGCCTTCTCTCCTAAATCACTTTACACTTGAACAGGTTCCCTGAATATCAAATGCCTATGCTGTTATTGCCCTTGTGCCTTCGCACATGCTGTTCCTCCTGCCCAGAACACTATTCTCCAGTGGATCCTAGTCATCGTTCAAGTCTTGCTATACATGTTACATCTGCCAGAAAGCCTGTCTACCCTCTCATTAGAAGATGGGGCCTGTTCAGCTAATCACTGAACATTCTGTACTTTGCCATTTGAGTTTTAATATAACTGTCCTCTGATATCTGTCTTCATACCCTGTAAAGCTACAAATAATGGGATGGACTTCTCTAATGAAATTTAAACCTAGTGCCTAGCACATAGTAGGTATTCAAAATATTTCAAGTGAATGAATGAGCACTTAATTTTAAGAGCTCAGGAACCATTATTTCCATTATAAGCCCTTATTATCTATTCAGACCAGCTTCACTAAGACCTCTGTTGCGAAGTAATCTCTTTATTACCTTAGTTTGAAAGGTTCTCTCTACTTGAAAGCACTAACACTGGTTTCTTTAACACTTTTCTGTAATTCAGGTGTCTCACTCACTTAGATCCACAATACTATGGCTGATGCAAAACTACAAAGCTGTTACTGTGCTAATACAAAAACCTTCACACCACATAAACTATAATTATTCAAACATATTGTGTGGTTTACATTGGGTATATCTATCAATTTATGCAATTTTTAAAAGACACATTTAATCCTTGAATTTGTTTTTCTGGTTAGGGTTTGAATGATACTATGTATCTATATAAATACACAGATATCTACATTTATGTCTCTATAGCATCAGTTCAGTTCAGTTCAGTTCAGTTCAGTTCAGTCGCTCAGTCCTGTCTGACTCTTTGCGACCCCATGAATCGCAGCACGCCAGGCCTCCCTGTCCATCACCATCTCCCGGAGTTCACTCAGACTCACGTCCATCGAGTCTGTGATGCCATCCAGCCATCTCATCCTCGGTCGTCCCCTTCTCCTCCTGCCCCCAATCCCTCCCAGCATCAAAGTCTTTTCCAGTGAGTCAACTCTTCACATGAGGTGGCCAAAGTACTGGAGTTTCAGCTTCAGCAACAGTCCTTCCAATGGACACCCAGGATTGATCTCCTTCAGAATGGACTGGCTGGATCTCCGTGCAGTCCAAGGGACTCTCAAGAGTCTTCTCCAATACCACAGTTCAAAAGCATCAATTCTTCGGCGCTCAGCCTTCTTCACAGTCCAACTCTCACATCCATACATGACCACTGGAAAAACCACAGCCTTGACTAGATGGACCTTAGTTAGCAAACTAGATATAAATATAGACGTGTTTATGCACGTGTGTGTGTGTGTGCTTGGTCACTTCAGTCATGTCTGGCTCTTTGCGACCCCATGGATTGTAGCCCACCAGGCTCCTCTTCCTATTGGATTCTCCAGGCAAGAAAACTGGAGTGGGCAGCCTTTCCCTTCTCCAGGGGATCTTTCTGACCCAGGAATTGAAGCTGTGTCTCTTATGTCTCCTGTACTGGCAGGCACGTTCTTTACCGCTAGCATCACCTGAGAATGTATATAGAGGTTTAATGAAAGAACAACTGTCAACAACCCCTAAGCTAGGCTAGGGAAAGCTTTCCTATTTATCCTAAGTTTCTTATTCACTGACAAACCCATCGTGATTTACCTACAAACACCAAATAAAACAAAACACAAAGTACAACCAAAGTAACTAAGTAAGAAATAGATTGAAAATCTTGCCATAAATATGTTACCAAAAAATTTTTTGCCTTATCTTATATTTTTAATTCATCAGTGAATTCATTTGTCCCCAGGATGAGATCTGAATCTGCATGTATTATGCTGGAACAGCCCATGAGTGAACAACCACAATAAATCTATCATTTAAAGTGCTTCCCCAATTTGGCTTAAGGCTGCAGACCAAGAGGGATATATATGGGGTTTCTGTTGCCAAGTGATGGCTGAGACCCACTCCAATTTCACATGAACTTGGAGAAGATTCAACTCTGCAACTTGTTCCATAATTGCTTTGAGCAGCTTTTCCCCTAAGCATCAAGGCCCTGGCTTATCAGTGCTATTGCTGTCCAAAGAGATAAAAGCAAAATCCAAACCATCAGCCCTGGTGCCATATACTGAGTATTAGTGTTTCCCCAAAATTTTTATGTTAAATCCTAGTCTCCAATGTGATGGTGTTCAGAGGCAGAGGAGGGGATTTGGTCGTGAGGGTAGAACCTTGATGAACAGGATTAGTGCCCTTACAGACAAGACCTCAGAGAGCTCTCTGGCTCTTTCTGCCTTGTCAAGGAGATAATGAGAAGGCAGATGTCCTTACCAGAAGTCAACCATGCTGGCACCCTGATTCTGGGCTCCCATCCTACAGAACTGTGAGAAATAAATTTCCAGTGTTTAAGCCATCCAGTTTATGGTGTTTTGTTGTAAAATCTCAAACTAAGATACCTGTGGAAAAAGTGCAGCACTATGACCCTTGCCTTAAATGTGTTTCCTCTTTTAAACCTCATTTTTATACCTGAAAGTTTCCTTATTCACTGAGGAGATGTTAGAAGTACTTCAAATGGGAGGTTCAGGAGGGAGAAGACATATGCATGCCTATGGCTGATTCAGGTTGATGTATGGCAGAAAGCAGCACAATATTGTAGAGCAATTATCCTCCAGTTAAAATTAAGGCAATGAATAAAACAATTAAAAAAAAGAAATACATCATACAACGTAGAAGGTCAGAAGTCTTAAAGGGGCTTCCCTGGTGGCTCAGATGGTGAAGAATCCACCTGCAACGCAGGAAAGCCAGGTTTGATACAGAGGTCAGAGAAACAACATTAATAAACACGAGACAGGGTTGGAGTGACCACCACTTTCCCCCCTTTCCTCTTAAATCATAATCTCAATTTCTCACTGGGCATATTCCAGGAAACAAATCTGTATTTCCCAGTCTCTATGGTAGCTACATTTGACTAGGGAACTAACTTCGACAAACTGGGTCAGGGAACTAATTTTCCATGAGGAAAATTGTTGGATGGAATTTCTGGGAAGTTTCTTAAAAGGAAGACCTTGATTTCTACCTCCCTGTCTCCTGTCATCAGGGGATGACACTGGGAAGAATGTCTTTGAGAGGCTGAAGCCATCCAGCAGCCAGCCTGGTTCACGATGGGAAGCTGGAAGCAACAAGATAAAAAAGGTATGTATCTTTGATGAGTGTGGACTCTGGGTAGCCTTAACTGCCAACCTTTCAAGAGACCAACCAATCAATGAGTAGCCCAATCTACCAACAAAAACTTCTACGTCTTTCAGCCACTGCTTCTTCCAATGTTTTATTTATAATGTAACCTCATTCGTCTGTATAGTAAAAGCTATAGTTTTTCCAGTAGTCATGTACAGATGTCAGAGTTGGACCATAAAGGAGGCTGGCACCCAAGAATTGAGGTTTTTGAACTGTGCTTCTGGAGAAGACTTCAGAGAGCGAAGAGACCAAACCAGTCAATCCTAAAGGAAGTCAACCCTGAATATTCAATGGAAGGACTGATGCTGAAGCTGAAGCTCCAATACCCTTTGGCTACTTGATGAGAAGAACCGTCGGTTTGGAAAAGACCCTGATACTGGGAAAGTATGAGGGCAGGGGCAGGGGGTGACAGAGGATGAGATGGTTGGATGGCATCACTGACTCAATGCATGTGAGTTTGAGCAAATTCAGGGAGACAGTCAAGGACAGGGAAGCCTGGTGTGCTGCAGCGCACGGGGTTGCAAAGAGTCAGACATGACTTAGCAACTGAACTATGCTAACAACAACCACTACCCCATTCTTATCGATCAGTGTATCTACAGACAGTGGGTACCATGGTAAATGCTTACTTTATAGCAACTGTATAAGGTAGGAGTTTATCTTTCAGTGTCATATCTTTTTGCCTTTTCATACTTGTTCATGGGGTTCTCAAGGCAAGAATACTGAAGTGGTTTGCCATTCCCCTCTCCAGTGGACCACATTTTGTCAGAACTCTCCACCATGACCCGTCAGTCTTGGGTGGCCCCACATGGCATGGCTTGTAGTTTCACTGAGTTAGACAAGGCTGTAGTTCTAGTTTGATTAGTTTTCTGGGATTGTGGTTTTCACTCTGTCTGCCCTCTGAAAGATAAGGATAAGAGGCTTTATGGAAGCTTCCTGATGGGAGAGACTGACTGTGGGGGAAAATGGGTCTCGTTCTGATAGGTGGGGCCATGTTCAGTAAATATTTAATCCAATTTTCTACTGATGTGCAGGGCTGTGCTCCTGCCCTGTTGTTTGATGTGAGACCAAACTATGGAAGGAGTAATGAAGACAATGCCCACCTCCTTCAAAACGTCTTGGCACCCACTGTTGTTTTCAGCACTCTTGACCCTGCAGTAAGCCACGGTCAACCCACGTGTCCACCGGAGACACCTGGACTCTCACAGGCAAGTCTGGGTCAGTCTCCTGTGGTGTCACTGCTCCTTTTTTCTGGGTCCTGGTGCATACAAGATTTTGTTTGTGCCCTCCAAGTCTGTCTCCCCAGTCCTGTGTAAGTTCTGTAATCAAATCCCACTGGCTTCCAAAGTCAAATTCCCTGGGGGCATTCTTAGTCCCTTTGCCAGATCCCCAGGATGGGAAATCTGTGGTGGGTCCTAGAACTTTCTTGACAGTATGATAATTTATTTGGTATAATTGTTCTGCAGTTTGTGGGTCATCAGCTCAGTGGCTCTGTGGTTAATGGTGACCTCCTCCAAGAAGGCCTAGGTCACATGCTGTGTGACCCAGGTCTGCAGCACCCAGTGCCCCTGACCCTGGGACAGGCCACTGTTGAACCATGCCTCCGCAGGAGATACTGACACACTCAAAGGCAGGTCTGGCTCAGTCTCTGTGGGGTCTTTGGGTCCTGGCGCACACAAGGTTTTGTTTGAGCCCTCCAGGTGTATCTGGCGGGTATGGGGTTTGATTCTAAACGTGATTGTGCCCCTCCTATCGTCTTGTGGGGCTTCTCCTTTGCCCTTGGACATACTTTTTTTTTTTTGGTTGGTATCCAACATTCTCCTGTTGATGGTTGTTCAGCAGCAAGTTGCAATTTGGGAGTTCTCACAGGAGAAGATGAACGTATGTCCTTCTATTATGCCATCTTGCTCCCAGTATGAAAAGGCAAAAAAATATGACACTGAAAGATGAACTTCCCAGCTGGGTAGGTGCCCAATATGCTACTGGAGAAGACTGGAAATAACTCCACAAAGAAGGAAGAGACAGAGCCAAAGTGAAAACAATACGCAGTTGTGGATGTGACTGGTGATGGAAATAAATTCCAGTGCTGTAAAGAACGATACTGCATAGGAACCTGGAATGTTAGGTCCACGAATCAAGTCAGATAGGAAGTGGTCAAACGGGAGACAGCAAGAGTGAACATCAACGTTTTAGGAATCAGTGAACTAAAATGGATTGGGATGGGCGAATTTAATTGAGATGACCATTTTATCTACTACTGAGGACAAGAATCTCTTAGAAAAAAATAGAGTAGCTTTCATAGTCAACAAAAGAGTCCAAAATGCAGTACTTGGGCACAATCTTAAAAATGACAGAATGATCTCTGCTTGTTTCCAAGGCAAACTATTCAATATCACAGTAATCCAAGTCTATGCTCCAACCACTAATGCCCAAGAAGTTGAAGTTGAAATGTTCTATGAATACCTACAAGAACTTCTAGAACTAACACTCAAAAGAGAAGTCCTTTTCATCATAGGGGACTGGAATGCAAAAGTAGAAAGTCAAGAGATACCTGGAGTAACAGGCAAATGTGGCTTTAGAGTACAGAATGAAGCAGGACCAAGGATAACAGAGTTTTGCCAAGAGAATGCTCTGGTCATAGCAACCCTCTTTCAACAACACAGGAGAAGACTCTACACATGGACATCACCAGATGGTCAATACTGAAATCAGGTTGATCATATTCTTTGCAGCCAAAGACGGAGATGCTCTATACAGTCAGCAAAAACAAGACCAGGAGTTGACTGTGGCTCAGATCATGAAGTCCTTATTGCCTAATTCAGACTTAAATTGAAGGAAGTAGGGAAAACCAGTAGACCATTCAGGTATGACCTAAATCAAGTCCCTAATGATTATACAGTGGAAGTGACAAATATATTCAAGGGATTGGATCTGATAGAGTGCCTGAAGAACTATGGACGGAGGTTCGTAACATTGTATAGGAGGCAGTGATCAAGACCATCCTAAAGAAGAAGAAATGCAAAAAGGCAAAATGGTTGTCTGAGGAGGCCTTACAAATAGCTGAGAAAAGAATAGAAGCTAAGGTAAAGGAGAAAAGGGAAGATATACCCATCTGAATGCAAAAGGGAAGATATACCCATCTGAATGCGAGTTTCAAAGAATAACAAGGAGAGATAAGAAAGCTTTCCTCCATGATCAGTGCAAAGAAATAGAAAAAAACATTAGAATGGGAAAGACTAGAGATCTCTTCAAGAAAATTAGAGATACCAAGGGGACATTTCATGCAAAGATGGGCACAATTAAGGACAGAAATTGTTGGACCTAACAGAAGCAGAAGATATTAAGAAGAGATGGCAAGAATACACAGAAGAACTATACAAAAAAGATCCTCATGACCCAGATAACCATGATGGTGTGATCACTCATCTAGAGACAGACATCTTGGAATGGGAAGTCAAGTGGGCCTTAGGTAATTATCACTATGAACAAAGCTAGTGGAGGTGACGGAATTCCAGTTGAGCTATTTCAAATCCTAAAAGATGATGCTATGAAAGTACTGCACTCAATATGCCAGCAAATTTGGAAAACTCAGGAGTGGCCACAGGACTGGAAAAGGTCAGTTTTCATTCCAATCCCAAAGAAAGGCAATGCCAAATAATGTTCAAACTACCTCACAATTGCACTCATCTCACACGCTAAAAAAGTAATACTCAAAATTCTCCAAGCCAGACTTCAACAGTTCATGAACTGAGAACTTCCAGATGTTCAAGCTGGATTTAGAAAAGGCAGAGGAACCAGAGATCAAATTGCCAACATCCATTGGAGCTTTGAAAAAGCAAGAAAGTTCCAGAAAAACATCCTATTTCTGCTTTATTAACTACGCCAAAGCCTTTGACTGTGTGGATCACAACAAACTGTAGAAAATTTTTCAAGAGATGGGAATACCAGATCATCTCACCTTCCTCCTGAACAATTTGTATATAAGTCAAGAAACAACAATTAGCACCAGAGATGGAACAATAGACTGTTTCCATATCATGAAAGGAGTACATCAAAGCTGTATGTTGTCACCCTGCTTATTTAACTTATATGCAGAGTATATCATGTGGATGAAGCACAAGCTGGAATCAAGATTGCCAAGAGAAATATCAATAACCTCAGATATGCAGATGACACCACCCTTATGGCAGAAAGCAGAGAAGAACTAAAGTGCCTCTTGATGAAAATGAAAGAAGAGAGTGAAAAAGCTGGCTTAAAACTCAACATTCAGAAAACTAACATCATGGCATCCGGTCCCATCACTTCATGGCAAATAGATGGGAAACAATGGAAACACTGGGCTCCCAAATTACTGCAGATGGTAACTGCCACCATGAAATTAAAAGATACTTGCTCCTTAGAAGTAAAGCTATGACCAACCTTGACAGCATACTAAAAATCAGGGACCTTATTTTGCTACAAAGATCCATCTAGTCAAAGCTATGTTTTTTCTAGTAGTCATATATTTCTGTGAGAGCTGGACTATAAAGAAAGCTGAGCACTGAAAAATGGATTCTTCTGAACTGTAGTGTTGGAGAGTCCCTTGGACTGCAAGGAGATCAAACCAGTCAATCCTAAAGGAAATCAACTCTGAATATTCATTGGAAGTACTGATGCTGAAGCTGAAACTCCAATACTTTGGGCACCTGATGGGAAGAACTGACTGATTGGAAAATACCCTGATGCTGGGAAAGATTGAAGGCAGGAGCAGAAGGGGATGATAGAGGATAAGATATTGGATGACATCATCAACTCGATGGACATGAGTTTGAGCAAGCTCTGGTAGTTGGTGATGGACAGGGAAGCCTGGCGTGCTGCAGTCAATGGGGTCATGAAGAGTCAGACATGGCTGAGTAACTGAATTGAAGGTAGGAATTATTATCTCTCTCTTATGTATGAGGATATTAATGTTTATAGGTATTAGAGAAGTGACCTAATGATACTAATGTAGCAAGTGGCCAAGTGAGAAATACCAGGTGAGATTCTAGTCCTTAAATTTTTTGTGTGCATCATCCCATCATTATGTAAATTGAAAGTTGCTCAGTCACCTCCAACTCCTGGGACCCCAAGGACTATAGAGTCCATGGAAATCTCCAGGCTAGAATACTGGAGTGGGTACCCATTCCCTTTTCCGGGGGATCTTCCCAACCCAGGGATCAAACTGCATTGTAGTTGGATTATTTACCAGTTGAGCCACAAGGGTAGCCCACCATTCTCGAAAGTGGGAGTAAATCTCTCCTGTGTGCCTTCAGCTAAACCTGCTAATCTTTTGTCCTCTTTTAACGTTAAGATTAAAACCTCTGCCTACTATAGGCACTACTGTGAGAACAAGTGTGTTTATTATTGTGCAAAGCATTTAAGTCCTTGGAACATAATTACTATTTAATTTATGTATACAATTAAAAGTCTTTAAAATGTTTTCAACAACAAAAATGTCACCATTTATACAGAAAGGTTTAACTTGCAGCATTGTGAAAATTAAATAGTTTGTATCTTGACCTGTTTAAACTGGCTTGGACAACTAAATTTGAAATCACTAATTACTTTTCTGTTCCAGAAATCTATTCTGTACTGCCTAGCACTTGGTTAGATTGTGTTTCCTAATGGCTCAGTTCACAATTTTGCCTTGTCATCCTGCTGTGGCTGCCTGAGGCATAAAGTATCATATAGTCCTCCACAAAGTATCATAGAAATAGCAGATTGTGTTATCCTAACCAACTCACAAAAATAACTTTGGAACTATAATCTAAAAGCAGTTCAACCTGGCTGTCTGCAGTAAGCCTTAGCAGTTTTGGAAAAGTAAATTTACATTTCTTGGGCTAAGAAATTGCTTTCTTGTTTCCCTCCATTTCCAAAAAGAATAATATGGACCCCATGACTTCAAAGGCTGAGACCACCTCTCAGATTCTGTGTTCTCTATACACAATGTTGCCCTGAAAACACTTCATGGTTATGCCCTAGCTATGGAATTCACTCTGACTATGTGACTTTAGGCAAATTACATAATTCCTCTAAGCTTTAGTTGTTTCATTAGTGACATGGAGATAATAATATGATATAAATAGCACAGAGCTGCAGAAATATTTAAAGGAAATAATATGTGTGGCATTCTGTATCAGTTTCCTTTTTCTCCAATTACAAGTTACTATAAACTTAGTGGCCTAAAACAACACAAATGTATTATATTACAGTTCTGGAGGTCAGAGGTGCAGTATGGGTCACAAGGGGCTAAAATCAAGGTGTTGTTAGTGTTGTGCTACTTTTGTTGTCATTGTTGTTGTTCAATCGATAAGTCATGTCAGACTCTTGCAACCCCAAGGACTGTAGCCTGCCAGGCTCCTCTGTCCCTGGGATTTCCAAAGACAAGAATACCGAAGTGTGCTGCCTTTCCTCTTCCAGGGGATCTCCGCCCCACACCCCCACCCCTCCCACCCCCCGCCAGCCCCTGCCATCCCCCAGGGATCAAATGAATGTCTTCTGCGTTGGGAGGTAGATTCTTTACCACTGAGCCACTTGGGAAGCCCTGTGTTACTCTGGAAGGTTCTGAAATCATTTTCTGCTCCTTCACACTGTTGGAAGAATTCACTTCATTAAAGTTGTGGGACTGATATCCCTATTTCCTGGCTGACTGTCAACTGAGGATTTTCCCATTTGATAGAGGAATCTGGAATTCCTTTGTACATTGGCCCCCTCCCACCATCTTCAAAGTCAGCAGTCCCAATTAGGGTCTCCCTCATGCTGGAAATCCCTCCTGCACCCTCCTTCATTATCATACATTGCTTTCAAACACTTCTGCTATCTTCTTCCCCTTTCAAGTGCCCAACCAGAGGATCCAAGATAATCTCCCCATTTTAAGTTGTTGGCAACCTTAAT
This sequence comes from Oryx dammah, assembly GCF_014754425.2. Lineage (NCBI taxonomy): Eukaryota > Metazoa > Chordata > Mammalia > Artiodactyla > Bovidae > Oryx > Oryx dammah. The sequence continues at coordinate 33,017,171 of NW_024070193.1, forward strand.
TTTACCTTTAACTTTCATTATCTTTTGTCATGTGACATAATATAATCAAATTCTCCAGAAGAAGGACATGGACATGTTTGTGGCTATCATTCCACTTATCAGAAGCTTTCACCACAAGGTTCCAAGAGGTAGTAAGTACTCAATCAATAATAACAATACCCAGTACTTATGTTTACTCTCTGCCAGGTTCTGACCTAAGTGCTGTATAGATATTTATGGGTTTTATCCACATACCAACCCTCATAATGTGATATATGTGCTAATTCTATTAATTAACAAATGAGGACTCAAAACACACAGAGTAAGTCACTTCCTTGATCTGGTAAAAGAATACAGATTGGAATCCGACAGTCTTGCTCCAAAATCTGTGCTTTTAACTAAGCCCTATTCTGCTTCTTCATTTTAAATGTTATCATAGCAGTCAGGAAATCAAGAGAGCCTTTGCTTAAACTAATAACTGTAAAATTACTTCAATATAGGGCAACAAGATTGATATTCATCGGGCATATGCTGCCATCTTCTATTTTCTTTGCCCTGAGACGTTGGGCCACCAGGAGCTGAGAGAGAGCCTGGGTCCAGGGCCTGCATTCTTTTGTCATTCCAGTTTTGAGTCTTACCAGTCAAATGGGGAAGAAACTCATTTCTAAAATACTCTATGTTGGAAGAGGTGAGGTAAATCTGTTTTTATATTTCAAAACCTGATTAGTATCATTTCAAGAGTATTAAAAACAAAAATACTGCTATTGCGGTTCCTGAACACCTCACATTTTATTGAAATGCTACTGTATTTCATTTCGTGTTGAAAGCCTCCTTCAGCATTGCTGTGGAAAGCAAGAAGCAGGTAAATCACCACTTTTATGGGCAACAGAATACCTTTCATTTTCCTGAACGATCACCTCTCCTTTCTTCCAGGAGGAGAGTGCCCTGGGGGAAGCTCTGGGTTTACAATCCAAGTTGACCTCACTGCCCACCTGCACCTGAATCAACTTTTTCATTGGAGTCTTTGAAAAATCTGGAGCAGAAGCTGAAAAAGAGGAAAGAATATGAATTTGATTTTATTTCTTTAAATTCCCATAAATTCCAAAGGTTGACTTTATAATGATTTTTTTAAAGGTTCTTGACAGGTGAGCTATTACTACCTGATTTGTTTGACTGACTGGGGACCACTTACAAGATGTTTTCAGTGCTCAAAAGCTAATTCCTACTATTGTGTTTTCTGGCAAGTCCTAATTCTTGAGACAGTTACTTTATATGAAAATTTTAAGTTTACCATGAGCTTTTAAAATAGCTCAGTCACAAATTTAATAACACTAAAAACATTTATCATAGAATGTTCTTGAAAGTTCCATAAAGATAACAGGGTCAGTCTCTCTCGTGACTTCAAAGACACAGTGTGTGGCGCAGTGCCTGACAGTCAGTGGGTACTCAGCAATGTTTATTGAGTAAAGGCTGAGTGCTGAACACTTATTCTCTTGTATAAACATTATCAAGATCTATTATAAACATTATTAAGATCTATTATAAAATTTTCATGTGGTTAGCTTTAACTTCAAAGTTGGAGAAGTATAACATGCATTATTACACTATGCTACAATATTCCATTAAATACTATCATATGTAGAAAACATGTTTGCTAATAATTCATGGAATGCTGATCTTGAAACAATGTCTCTGAACATTCAAGAGACAAAATGATATATCATTTGAAGGAAAGTATATGTTAATCAGAAAATCATCTTCCTTTTACTGCAAATGTGGAAAAAAGTTAAGAACTCAGTGCATTTCTATAAATATCTAATCTTCTTTCCTATGGCATATCCCAGTGAATATAATTTATTTTTTAATAACTGGATATCATACAATGAATTATATGATACATATATGTGATTGCAGATAAAGAAGATATGTTATCCTGGAGGTTGCTGGCCTTAAAAATTAAGATTCTAAGAGAATGCTGCTGCTGCTGCTGTCGCTTCAGTCGTGTCCGACTCTGTGCGACCCCAGAGATGGCAGGCTCCTCCATCCCTGGGATTCTCCAGGCAAGAACACTGGAGTGGGTTGCCATTTCCTTCTCCAATGCATGAAAGTGAAAAGTCAAAGTCGTGTCCGACTCTTCGCTACCCCATGGACTGCAGCCCACCAGGCTCCTCCGTCCATGGGATTTTCCAGGTAAGAGTACTGGAGTGGGCTGCCATTGCCTTCTCCGAGTCTAAGAGAATAATTTTCACTAAAACAGCCAAAAATATCTTTATATATTAGTATAATCTCTTTTCAAACATAGGTCATATTTTTTTCCCATACAAAAACCCCATGCAACACTAGGCAGAGATTCATTTGGTTTAAGATGAATAAACTATGGTTTATAAGACTAATTGAGAGTACAGCAGGCTTCAGCTTCAGATATGTGCACATTTCTCCTCCTGTCTGTTGTAATACCATATGTCTCTGTCATGGATAATACCAGCCAGATTTTCAGGTGATGTTCTGCTGTTCCCAAGCTTTAGTCTTCTTGGTACAGATGATGTGTTTCTAACTTCCAGGCACCAAGAGACACTTGTTTGCCTTAAACCAGTGTTTTTCCATGAAACACATAACATTTTGGCTATCTTGGGCACTGAAGGACATTGAGCAATCTCTCTGGCATCTGTCTGCAAGATGCCAGGAGCATATGCAGGCTCCATCCTTTGCTATCATACCCTTACACTGTGGCAGCCAATAATGTCTCCAGACATTTCCCATTATTTCCAGGGTGCAAAACTGTCCCCAGTAGGGAAGCACTGAGTTAGATCAGTCAGGACTGTGACTTGCACTTAAGCAATTAAGAAAGCTATCCTTCTTTCACTAGATTGACTCTGATAATGAAAATTGAATGTCCTGGGGATCATCATATGAGGCCTGAGAGTGGTGATGATGTTAGAACCCTGAGTCAAATCAAACTGAAATCCAAATTCTCTATTTTAATTACAATGAACAATAAATTTCCCCACTCTCCTTCTCTTTCCCTCTTTCCCACCCTCTTCCTTGTTCTCTTCCCTCCTCTTTCCCTCCTACCCTTCCTTTCTTCCTCCTCTCTTTCTTTCCTATCTATACTATATGTTATGCTCTGACAATTTTGGTTGGACTTGAAGTCATTTGTACCTTACAGTGTCTTTTCTGGACAATGGGCCTAAACATAACATTTTCTTTCTTCTCTTATACCTGAAGTACAAGAGAAACATAATTCATAATTTCAAGTAGTTAAGCCTTGGTTAATTAAAGCTCTGGTGTGCCCAAAACTTGAATCTTCCAGCAGAGTTATTAAAGACAAAGACAACAACTCCTTTTGGATCAATAAACTATTGATTTGAATTTTGATATTTACTTTTATGGACCAGCAACTGAGAACACCAGAGTAACTTATTCTCCTAAAAGGTACTACTTAGTTCATACTATTGGTGCTGGATAAGGATGTTTTAGTTCAACACTCTCTCCCTGTTGTTTCTCTATTTCCAACTTTGGGCTTAATTCTGGCCATAATTGCTGCTTTTCCTTAGAAATCATTAAAGTGTATGCCTCAATTAAAAACTCTGCATGATTCTGCTGTGATACTGAAAATGTTATTAGATGTAGGAATCTAATATGAAAGGTAAATATTTCTGCTTTTGGCAAAAGTGGAGGATTTAAGAAAAATAAATTAAGATGAGAAAGTTGGTCTTACCCATGACCTTGAGCTCAGCACTAGAATAGACGAGACCATGTTTGTTCTCTGCTATGCACTGGAACATGCCAGAATCGGTCACATTTAGGTTTGATATTGTAAGGGCACCATTTTCTATCTGTATTCTCTCCTAGACAATAATAAAAATGCCTTGCATATAAATGTATATACCATTTTAGATGAAAAATGATAACCACTGAATATTATTTCAATCATGCCAACAGTATCCTTAATTTCCCTCATAGTATTAGGCAATCTGACCTGAAATTTAAATGATTCCATTATCTGAAATGCTGAGAATGACTTAACAGCTAGACATTAAAAATACTCATAAATCTACTGCAGTCAAAAAGTATATCAGTAAAATAAATAACAAAGCATAAATGGAAAATATTGCAACTATTTCATTTTTCCCTATGGATAAAGTTGCAGATTTTAAGAAATGTACCAGGTTTCCAACCCATGAACTGGAAAGGTTTTCACCAGTTTTTAAAGATGGTGACGATAACCCTGTATGCGAGACAGCAAAAGAGACACAGATGTATAGAACAGACTTTTGGACCCTGTGGGAGAGGGAGAGGGTGAGATGATTTGGGAGAATGGCATTGAAACATGTATAATATCATGTAAGAAATGAATCGCCAGTCTAGGTTCAATGTAGGATACAGGATGCTTGGAGCTGGTGCACTGGGATGACCCAGAGAGATGGTATGGGGAGGGAGGTGGGAGGGGTGTTCAGGATTGGGAACTCATGTACACCTGTGGCAGATTCATGTTGATGTATGGCAAAACCAATATAGTATTGTAAAGTAAAATAAAAAAAATAAAATAAAATCATGAAAATTGAAGACATAATAAATTCTGTGTATTAAAAAGGGTGCTGGAAAACATATATCTATTTAAGGTTTGTAAGTATTATGAATGGTTATGTGGAGAAATCTGAAGGAACATAAGTGACTTAGTACAACAATTTTTTAAAAAAGCAAAAATTACATGGCTTGAGAAGTGATTGAGAAAATACTCATCTAACAAGGTAAGGATATAATTGATACACTTATTCTCCAGAGGCCATCCATGTTATCAAACAGGAAAAACAGAAATCACATTCTACGTCTGATTAAAATAAAGCCTTCTCTAATTTCAAAATGAAAAAAAAAATAGTGCAGTGAACCTTTGAACAACAAAGTTTGAACTATGGGGGGGGGTGGTCCACTTACTTGCATACTTTTTCATTGAAAACTGCAAATATTACAGGACCTCACAGTCCCTGGTTGGTTGCATCCATGGATCAGGGACACAGAGAACTGATTATAAATTATACAAGAGCTAACACTTGCACTGTTCATAGGTTGACTTTATATCATGAACTAAATTCATAAAATAATCTTTCTTCAGTGAAATTCAATACTGAAAATATTTCCTCCTTGGAAGACTGGGTACTTGATTTTATCCTTTTTTCCCTTGTACCACTTCTCAGATGAATGTGATAGAAACTCTTCGGATGAATGTGTGCAAACTCACCAGTTTACTCTGGCAGTTGGTACCAGAAAAGGCATTTATACAAGTGGGAAAAAGGCGTATTAACCAGGCACATGACCTTACCTCAAGCACAAGGGCTTCTCCATTTTTCAACCATCGGTAGGAGGGTTTGGGCTTACCACTAGCCCGACATTCCCAGTAAAGACTGTCCTCCACTGCTAATTCTACATCTTTTATGAGTTGAACCCAATGAGGCTTTGCTGCAATGAAAAAAAAAAATTCAAACCACTCCACAATAAAAAACAAATACTTTATCCACATAAATATAAGTGGATATGACTATGGGCAATAATAGATTAATGTAAACTAATGTAATGTAAGTGGCTAAACTGTATTTAATTCACTAGGTATTTACTAAGTGGGTATGTAAAACATTTCTAGATTTGAGAATGGATGTTACAACTTGCCCTTTCCTGAGTCAAATTCATTATGCTTTCTGTTTTCAAAATTCTGGGCACTGTATTACGTTCTTCAGATATCAGCAGAAAAATGCAGGTACACAAACTATATAGATTTTCTTGTCCAAGTACATTTTTGAATTATGAGCTCACAACTGATGACAACTTAATTATGTGAATGACAGCAGATATCAGTCTTAATTATGCACTAAAAATCAGCATCAATAGAAGAGAAACTTGTACAGCAGAAGAAAAAAAAGTATTTCCTTCAAGTTAGAAATAACTCTTAATTAAATACAAACCAGTGAACATCTTATGAACCTCTGTGCAAATTAAAATGAAATCAGGGAAAGATGGATAAATTCGTTCAATTTGAATCAAATGATTTTTTATGAAAAAGAAGTAACTCATGCAACCTTAAATTATGTATGCAAATCAGTTGCATCAAGTGGATTTATCATTTTTACTTACATTTTGAAGACAATTGGGAAGTCCCTTTAATGATGAAAGCAACATACCACTCACAATGAAAGTCAATCAACATTCAAAGTATATTCAGCCAACTCTCAGTCTATGTTTTAGCTCTGAGACTAGGAGGTGAGATGTCTTCCTGCTTTCACATTGCATTATACATGTGATGTGTACTTCGGAGTTCACATTTGCATCCTCCATATGAAGAAAGATTTTATCTATTTCTATTTAATTTCAACCATGGGAAGATTTGTCTTTCTGTTTATATCTCATAAAATTGCCTTTTCTATAAATGAAACTGAAACTATAGCTATTCAGCTTTTAGAGAAAATGTACCCATCGAAGTTTTACCTTATTTTGTCTTTTTATAAAGTATAAACTGCTTGCCCAATCTGAAGTATAATTCAGTCCCAAATCACTCCTCTCTACTCTATATTGAAACATACTGTCTCCTTTCAGGAATTAATCAGCCTAGGTGGGATGAGACTACAATAGACTCACATATGATCCCTTGACTGAGGCTCAAGTTTCTAGTAAAAATTTCCACTGGCTTCTCATGGTACTGTTCTTCAAATGGAAAGATAATTTGCTGGACTAAGCAAATCCTAAGATTGCAATTGCCGCATAATGTGATTTATCCCCTTATTCCATCATATGAGATTCAAATATTCTACTGGACCATTTTTTACATGAAATATCAGAGCAGATAATCAGAGAACTGCAAGGTATTTATTGAACAGACTAGACTTCAGACAGAATTTTAAAGGAACTTTCATGAAACTTTCTAATTGATTTCTGATTTCTTTTTTTAACTGAGATTTTTTTTTTTCATTTTATTTTTTGGCTGCACTGCACTGCATACGGTATCTTAGTTTTCTGATGAGGGATCAAACGTGTGACCCCTGCAATGAAAGTGCAGAGTCCTAATCACTGGACCGCCAGGAGTTCCCTCTAATTTATTTCTTAGGTACATATAAAAATGGACTAAAGCAACCATCTACCTCATTTACTAAGTATAGCGGATGATGTTTGTTGTCTATTGTGTATCCGTTTTCTCTCTTCTTTATTCCTAAGATGCCCTCATTTTTTATTGAATTATCTTCTCTTCTACAAAATCGAGGGAAACCTGACCATATTCTGTGTTCCAAAAAAGGCTCGTAAGTTGTTTAAGTCAATTCGCCTTGTTAGTGATTGGTTTAGGAATGAACACGCAGCCAATGAGATCTGAGACGTGAGCTGCAAGATGTTTTAGAGAAAGGAAGCATGCACAAGAACTAATGTGCTGGTCACTGCTGGTAGCCATTCTGTGACTGTCAGGGAAATCAACATGCAGAGAAAGAGAAAAGGTAAGGGCAGAAAGAAACGCCACAGAGAAACTGAGCCAGGGCCTAATTATAAGACACTTAAATGTCAGCTTAGCTTTGAATGTCTTGCCAAACAAGCAAACAAGGGTTTATTATTAGTGCAGGGCTGCCATTCCACAGAGCTAAAAACATTCCTACTAAAACATTAAGTGGGCCAGGAACTGGCTGTTTAGAAAGGAGAAAATCAGCTTGGACTTGTTTGTGGTCAACTTAGAGCCATATAACCACATGGTTTAGGTGTCCCCAACACATATCCATATCATCCCACCAATATGTAGAACATGGCATCTGGGAAACGGCAAGTTGGTGCTGTGTATTCTAACCAAATCTCGTAATTAGAAGAAAGAATTACAACACAGAATGGCTCATGCTATCAATCCACACCTCCGTTTTGTTCCTGGCAGATCCTATAAACTTACAATAAAACAAGTGTCAATGTAATCAGATGTAATGCACTTGCAAACTTCACATCCTTTTGAAGACGGTTTAAGACGGTTTACTTGTCTGTATACTTGTCTTTGCAAAATTTTTCCTCTCTGCAATATTTATGTACACTATACAAGTTAGCATTGCAAATTATTTCAATTTTAAGTTTTTAAAATAAATAGACTATATTGTCATTTTCCGTTCACAGAAGTGATCAATTCTCATTCATTTTACAATGTTTTCAATGGTTAAACTGCAAAAATACATTCACTGAATTTACATCTTCACATATTTTATAGTCATTTTATAAAATGATTTATTTATACTTTCTAAATCATACTTTCATAACAATACTTAATATTTTTTTTTAATAAAAGTGATTTGAAAACAAGTTCGGGCAAAAAAAGATAATCTAATTTTCCTAAGACCCTGATGCCGGGAAAGATTGAAGGCAGGAGGAGAAGGGGACGAGAGAGGACTAGATGGTTGGATGGCATCACCCACTCAATGGGCATGAGTTTGAGTAAACTCCGGGAGTTGGTGATGGACAGGGAGGCCTGGCACGCTGCAGTCCATGGGGTCACAAAGAGTCAGACATGACTGAGTGACTGAACTGATCTGAATTTTCCTAAAAATAGACTCTAAACAAAGGTAACTGTATTAACCTTTCTTATCCAAATATAACAGTACATAAAATAAATGTGACTACAAATTAAAGGCAGCAAACATGGTATATTTTTATTATTGGAAAGCATAGAATAATACAGAAGAGGTCCATCGAGCCTGAGTTTATGTGGTTGGACTAATGCAGTAATTGCGAGTTTTCCCAGTAGACAGTTTCTTTCTGCTTAGTAAAGATCACAGAGAAAGATATAAAATCCCATTTTCTAGAGGTAATAGAAGACAGAAAGGAGATCTCTCCTTGATTCCGTTAAGTAAGTAAATTGCTATTCTTAACCACCCCCAAAAAGTGAATATTTCATTATCATATGAATCAGTTTAAAATGCAGTAAGAATATATTATGTCTCCAACTTCATTGCAAAATTTTCTTTCTTTTTAATTCCTTTTATGATAAATATTTATCCCCATTTAACAAAGAACAGAACAAGCTGGACATTGAGATTCTGCTAAAATCTCCTACCCAGCCTCCAACCCCAATACTAATAATTTATAGAGAGAGCAAAACGTAAAAATCCAATATGCTGAAAGTGAAGGCTTACCATAGTAAGTGAGACGCCCCCTGGCAACATTTTTCCCTCGTGAATTCTCAGCAATGCATTCATAGGAACCTGAATCTTCCTGTTGGAAGTTGGGAATTTCAAGCACACCACTGAACTTCCTTAACTTAATTTTACTGGAAAAAGGCAGTCCATCACTTCTTCTCCAATTAATCTGGGGTACAGGACTATGAAGAAATTTATCAAGTTATTCGCTATTTAAGCAATGCCTGGAAGCCTTTTAGGCTTGACAAAATAAAAGTTTTGTTAGGATAGAATAAAAATGGCACAGATTTTTCAAATGCAGAAACAGTAAGCTATCAATTACTAAACCTGCAAATGCAAAGATTTATCTCTTTAACTTGATATTTTAATAAAATAAACTGTGCATTTTCTCAAGTTAATTAATAATTTAGAGAAAATGCATTCCCACAGTATTATAATACAACAAATGAACAAGCAAAAGAAAAATAACACAAATTTAGTTTATGAAATTAGGCAGGCACAGTCATTTACTGCAAATTGTCTTTAAAATTTCAAACTAAATTATATATGTGAATTTCCCCTCTATTTTAATTTTCCTTTACTTCTAAATGAAAGAAATTTTTAGAAAATAAGGAAAAGAAGAGTCTGTCAAAAGCTATCTTGATCTCTCACAGCAACCAAATGTTTCTGCATATCGGTGTAAATGTTATAAAACTTACTTTCCAAGGGCAAAACATTCCAATTTCACAGTTGAACCTTTAGCTGCTGGAAGAGTTTCTGGAAACTGAACTTCTATTTTTGGCTCATATTCACCCATCACACCTGTAAACACACAATACAAAGTTAATGGTTTCAATGTTTCCTTTGGAATTATCCCATTTTTCTTATATAAATTTTTTTTTGCTCTATTTTGAAGTACTTCCTCCTAATGATTTAAATTACTGACTTGCCATCTAGTAGGTACTTTTAGAAGTTGTGTTACCTTGGGCCAAATATGCAATATCATTAAACATGTGGAAAGTTTGGATTCCATGATTCATAAGTTACAGCTTACAGAGGAGTTTCAAGAAAACAACTAGACCTTTTTTACATTATATAAAATGGAAGGCTTTTTTATTCTGTATTCAATTTGGAAATTTCTAGTCAAACTTCAATATACAATATATTTTGACTTCTTAAAATATCCTAAAGAGCAAAAATTATGGAAGGAAATTTACTTAATGGTACCCTGGTAGCATAGACACCAACCTTAAACTTATTAAATAGCTCCCTGAAGTCAAGAAATGGTAATGCAATAAACAAGAAAGGTCAAATTCAATTATACCTGACTGGAAAGAAGTACTTAGATACTTTGTGTTCATGGCATTGTGCCATGATATTGTTTTCAGATATTGTTTTGTGTAACTGGGACAGTACCCAGGCTTATAAATCTGCTTTGCAGTTCATGGGCTCCCTTGAAACAATCACTGAGGGGCTAAAGAAACATATGTTTTCCTTTTCCCCCCTCAAGTTTTAGTGAGGTATGACTGACAAATAAAGACTGCATAATGTCATTTTTTAGGTGTACAAAATGATAAGTTCATACATGTATACATTGTGAAATAATAACACCAGTCAAGTTAACATATTTAACACCTCACATAGTTACTGTTTTCAATTTTTAAAAATAATTTTTTTTTCTCTAGTGAGAATATTTAAGATCTACTCTCTAAGCCAATTTCAAGTACACAACACAGCATTACTATAATCACTATGCTGGTACGGGTAGGGGAAATGAGATGATGTTGGTCAGATACACAGACCAAACTTTCAATTATAAGATGAATAAGTTCTAGGGATCTAATGTACAATTTTTTCCCCTTTAATTTTATTTATAGATGCTTTTAAACTATAACAAAATATCTAGAACTTTAATAATCTCAGGCTGGCAAAAGTCAAGACGGGTGACATCATTAGAATACAAGGTGACCCCCAGGCTTGGAGGGTTCATATTTGATTTAAAAGCATAGTGCCACCATCTTGAAATTCTGTAAAAAATTTTACAAGCAATTCCTCACTTTCACTCAGTACCAGCCCCTGCAAACTAGGAAGCCAGTTCTGAGTAAGAATTACATTACAGGTTGATGGAATCATTTTAGCTACTGTACTCATAAATGTTTTTTGTTCTGAAAAAATAAAAATAATTCTGCAGGATATACTTTTCACTTTTCCTGATTTGTTTTGTCTTGTATTCACAACAGCGTTTCCAGTTAGACTTGCCCCTTGAAATATTTCCTACCGTCAGAACGAAGCACCAAAGGCGTTGGGGAGCCCAACACTCTGGCATTTGTCACTGTGCTAGTCACCACACACGTGTAATTGCCCACATCAGATGGCTCCACTTTGGCAACGTAGAGGTGGCCTGTCTCTTGAGAGACAAACCTCCGACTATCTTCTTCGACAAATGACGGATATTCATTGAAGATCCAAGCATATGACAGTTCTAGTAAAATTTTTAGAGAAAAGAAATTCCATCATGAAGGAAAGCCTTCTACAATATATTTAAAATATCTGAAATCACCTTTACTGCAAAGCAACACTTAGTGTTTTCTTGCAGGTCATGGAGAGAAACCATTACATGACATGAGGCTGTGTTCATTCTGCATTCTACGGAGGTCACTGTCGACCCACATTCTGGTGGGAGCAATATTATCACTGGCTTCATTATCACTACTCTAAATACTTCCTAACAAGTTTCTCTGGCTTGTCTTGCTCCCTTTTAATTTGTGTCTCCACACTACATGCTCTATGATTTCTCAAAATTATCAATCTCATCATGCCACCTCCTGCTATAACACTTTCGGCAATTACTCGGTACTCTTTGGAATAATGAAAAATTGCTTACCTTGAAAATGAGACCATGCATGATTAAGCCCCTACTTATTGCCTTAGAAGCTGAGAAGCCTATGAATGTCTCTTGTTTGTGGGTCTTTCCTTTATACATGCTGCTCTCAGAGGCTGTACTGTCCTTTTGCTCTGTTCAAGGCTTTCCTCCCCTTTCAACACCCAAAGCTCATTCTGTCGAAATAACTTATAACTATTTTTCAAAGATTGGTTCCAACATCATGAATCATCGACTCAGAGAAGTCTTCCTTATCTCGCATTCTCTGAGTAAGTGCTTCTATACAGAGCTACCCTATGCTGATATTACTTAAATTACTTGTCACTTTTATATAATGATCTATTTACTTATCTGTCCTCCCACCACTTGGTAAATAAAAAGAGATGTCAATTTTTAATCCTGCTTGCCTTCCTCTTCTAAAATTAGCAAATGGAAACATCCAAAAACTTCTGTCCTCAATAAATATTTATTGAGTTAATTAAGATAAAATTATGTTACTAATGTCTAAATCAAGTCCAACATTAGAGTTTTCCTGAACTTTGGGAACAAGGCAACTAACTCTCCCTAAAGGAACTGTTGTTCTCCTCCTCTGTGATAATAAGGGCTAAATATTATGCTGCTTTGTTCTAGATGCTCATGTTTTTCAGAAGCAAGTCATTATGTAAGTATAGTTATCGTAGTTGGCTTAATTTAATTTTTTCTTTCTGTGGTGGTATTTTCTTTTACAATTTCACTAACCTTGTAGCACTGCTTCATACTATAGTACCTTCCAAAAGCATCTTTAAAGACCAGATGCAATAAAAATCAATTTTAATGAATAACAAACTCAAAGAAATGTATTAAAGGCATAATTCCAATGGTGTAGGGTCTTTCCACTTGTTAGAGGGAGACTGGGTGAGAGTTACTAAGGGTTTCAGAGGAAGGAGAGATGACATTCTTATAACTGAAGAACAGGTCTTAAAAAACAGGAGAATATTCTGACATGAAGGGATAAAAGTGCTCCTGAGGGAGGGAAAAGAGCATGTAAAAGGCAAACAGGGTGAAGAGCAAGCACCTGGTGAAAATGAAAAATGACTGTCTCTCTTCTGCCTTGAAAGCAACTGGGAATGTTGGATGATTCTAAAGCTTAGTAATTCAATGTCATACTGTGCAGATGTTCAGAAACATTGATTTGTAATCATGAGCTGAGCTTTACATCGGGCTATCGTATCAGCAGAGTGTTTCATGAAACTCTACTCAGTCATGTGATTTGTTTGTTAAATTGTATGAAAACAAAAATGTATCTCCAACATCCACTCCACAGTTGGTCTTCTGCCTATCCTGATGGTGATTTCTCTTGCACTAGTACTAAATAAACTACAGAGCTAAACAATGCTGTAGGCTTCCCTAATGGCTCAGTGGGTAAAGAATCCACTGCAATGCAGGAGATCTGGGTTCAGTCCCTGGGTTGGGAAGATCCCCTGGAGAAGGGAATGGCAACCCACTCCAGTATTCTTGCCTGGAGAATCCCATGAAGAGACGAGCCTGGCGGGCTACAGACCATGGGGGCTCAAAGAGTCAGGATATGACATGACTAATCAGGCTTTCTTTGTTTTAAAGAAAGCAAAGCAAAGCAATCTTATTCTGCTTTTTGAAATGTTTTATTCATGAAATTAATATGATTGTGCCTCTCTCTTTAATCCAGGGAGAGTAAAACTTCTACTGCTCCCTGACAGAATAGGCTACTTCCAGCTAACGAAGTTCCCCTAGGGTGTTAATGCTACCATTCCTGCAGGATTCCTCACAAGGGCAACTAAGGCTTGAGGACTCCCCACCAGAATGGCCATGATGTCTTCAGAACTGTGCTCTGGCATTCTGCCTGCCCAAGTTTTCCTCCCCTATCTTTGTTCAAAGCTTTCAGAGCTGAATCTCAGTCTGAATCTCCCTTGACCCGTTGCTGCTTCCTTCCTCCTTATCCTTTACATGCACTTTTTCTGTTTTGTTTGCTTGTTTATGTTTTTTTTTTTTTAATGTCTGATTCTCTGATCCCATCTTGTAGTCTGTCTCTTAGGAAACCTGAATTCACATGGTGTTGCTGAAATTGAGCAACACACTATCTTCCTTTATTGAGGTGTATTTAAAAACTGCCTCTCCCATCAGACCTGGAGGAAACATTTCCTTTCACTCACTTTCTTTCAGGCAACTATCCCTTTCCACAACTTCCATCAAGAGAGTCCCGCTCCTCATCCCCCAAGCTCTTCAAATTTACAAATTGATCTTTGGTTTATTCTTAGTGGCTCAGCTGGGAAAGAATCTACCTGCAATGTGGGAGACTGGGTTTGATTCCTGGGTTGGGAAAATCCCCTGGAGAAGGGAAAGGATACCCACTCCAGTATTCTGGCCTGGAGAATTCCAAGGAGGGTATAATCCATGGGGTTGCAAAGAGTCTGACACAACTGAGTGACTTTCTCTCTCACTTTTCCACTTTTATTCTTAGTACCTGTCCTCTAGAGAAGTCCAGACAAATCAGTATCCCGGAGTCAGTGTAAGCCTATCTTGATACCTAACTCGTGCCCCCTCAAAGAAGAAAAATTTCCACCATTTATGTAATCTTTCTGGGCTTAGTTATTGATTTCTTATTGTTCAGTCACTATGCTGTGTCCAATTCTTTGCAACCCCATGGACTGCATAAGGCCAGGCTCCTCTGTCCTCCACTGAGTTTGCTCAAATTCATGTCCATTGATGCTATCTAACCATCTCCTTCCATGCTGCTCCCTTTTCCATTTGCCTTCAGTCTTTCCCAGAATCAGGGTCTGTTCCAATGAGTCAGCTCTTCACATCAGCTGGCCAAAGTATTGGAGTTTCAGCTTTAGCAACAGTCCTTCTAATGAATATTCAGAGTTGATTTCCTTTAGAAATGACTGGTTTGATCTCCCTGCTGTAGAAGGGACTCTCTAGAGTCTTCTCCAGCACCACAGTTTGAAAGCATTGATTCTCTGGCTCTCAGCCTTCTTTATGGTCCAACTCTCACACATGTAGGTGATTACTAGAAAAACTATAGCTTTGATTATACGGACCTTTGTTGGCAACTGATACCTCGGGTTTTTAATACACTGTCTAATTTTGTCATAGCTTTCCTTCCAAGGAGCAAGTGTCTTTTAATTTCATGGCTGCAGTCACTGTCCGCAATGATTCTGGAGCACAAGAAAATAAAACCTGTCACTGCTTCCACTTTTCTCCTTCTAGTTGCCATGAAGTGATGGGACCAGATGCCATGATCTTAGTTTTCTGAGTGCTGAGTTTTAAGCCAGCTTTTTCACTCTCCTCTTTCACTTTTATCAAGAGGCTCATTAGCTCCTTTTCACTTTCTGTCATTAGAACGGTATCATCTCCATATTTATGGTTGTTTATATTTCTTCCAGAAATCTTGATTCCAGCTTGTGGTTCATCAAGCCTGGCATTTCACATGATGTACTCTACATATAAGTTAAATAGGCAGGATGGCAACATATTGCCGTGATGTGCTCCTTTCCCAATTTGGAACCAGTCTGCTGTTCCATGTCCGGTTCTAAATGTTCCTTCTTGACCTGCATACAGGTTTCTAAGGAGACAGGTAATATGGTCTGGTACTCCCATCTCTTTAAGAATTTTTCATAATTTTGTTGTGATCCACACAGTTGAAGGCTTTAGCATAGTCAGTGAAGCAAAAGTAGATGTTTTTCTGGAATCCTCTTGGTTTTTTGATGATCCAATGGATGTTGGTTCCTCTGCCTCTTTGAAACACAGCTTGTACACTGGAATTTCTTGGTTCACACTCTGTGGAAGCCTAGCTTGAAGGCTTTTGAGCATAACCTTGCCAGCATGTGGAATGAGTGCAATTGTATCGTAGTCTGAACACTCTCTGGCATTGCTTCCTTTGGGATTGGAATGAAAACTGACTTTTTCCCATCCTGTGGCCACTGCTGAGTTTTCCAAATTTTCTTACATACGAGTGCAACAGTTCATGGTTCACATACTGTTCAAGCCTGGTTGAAGAATTTTGAGCATTATTTTGCTAGCATGTGAGATTAGTGCAATTGTGAGGTAGCTCAAGCATTCTTTGGCATCGCTTTTCTTTGGGATTGGAATGAAAACTGAACTTTTCCAGTCCTGGGGCTACTGCTGAGTTTTCCAGATTTGCTGGCATATTGAGTGCAGCACATGAACAGCATCATCTTTTAGGACTGTAAGTAGCTCAGCTGGAATTGCATCACCTCCACTAGCTATGTTTGTAGAAATGCTTCCTAAGGCCCACTTGACTTCACACTCCAGGATGCCTGGCTCTAGGTGAGTGACCAAACCATCTTGGCTATCTGGGTCATTAATACGTTTCTTGTATAGTTCTTCTGTGTATTCTTGCCTAGTTTTCTTAATCTTTTCTGCTTCTGTTAGGTCCTTGCAGTTTTTGTCTTTTATTGTGCCCACCCTTGCATGAAATGTTTCCTTGATCTCTCCAATGTTCCTGATGAAATTTCTATAGTCTGTCCCATTCTATTGCTTCCCTTTGCACTGTTCATTGAAGAAGGCCTTCTTGTGTCTCCTTGCTGTTCTCTGGAACTCTGCATTCAGCTGCATATATCATTCTCTTTCTCCCTTGCTTTGCACTTCTTTCCTTTTCCTCATCTATTTGTAAAACCTCCTCAGACAACCACTTCGCCTTCTTGCAGTTCTTTTTCTTTGGGATGGTTTTGGTCACCATCTCCTATACAATGTTACAAACCTTCGTTCATAGTTCTCCAGGAACTCTGTCTCCCAAATCCAATCCATTCATTCTATTCATCATGTCCACCATATAATCATAAGGGATTTGATTTAGGTCATATGTGAATGGTCTAGTGGTTTTCCCTACTTTCTTCAATTTAAGCCTGAATTTTGCAATAAGAAGCTCATGATCTGAGCCACCAGCAGCTCCAGGTCTCATTTTTACTGACTGTATAGAGTGCCTCCATCTTTGGCTGCAAAGAAAATAATCAGTCCAATTTTGGTAGCCTTAAACCACCGTACAATAACCCACCTATTGGAATATGATGTAACTAGAATAATACAGTGGTTTTCCTCCACTGCTTCCTCCAAAGACATCCTCAGAAAATCAAGAAGGATAAAAAAAAAAAAAATCTAACAACACAAAATACGAACGCTAAGGTTTTGAGCTGGAATAAGCAGAGGAAATAGGAAAATCAGAAAGAAATACCACTGTGGAGATGGGAAAAAGGTTGTCCTGAAAAAAGATTTTGAGATTCTAGGAAGATAACTTAGAAGCAAATGCCTAATACATGGGCAGAAACCTAGCAAACAAAAGTTTAAAAAGAGATCCCGGGCTTAATGGTAGACAGGATAGTTTGCATTCTTTGAGTTTATATACTTTTAATCTAGAACATGTCTGCCGGGAGCCAGCGTGAGGAGCTCCACTCTTGGCAAGGGTCATGAGGAAGGAGGCTCAGCATTACACAAAGGTGAGATCGAGCCCCTGTTCCTGAGCATCTACCCCCAAAACCAGAGTGCCTACTTTACTGTTTTATGCTCTCACCTATACCTCTGAGTTTACAGGGGGCTGACCCGCCACCACCTCTCTCGGAGAAGGAGTTAACTTGCAGCTCCAGTTAATAAAAATTCCTGGGTGTGACAAGAGTGTTTCAACTTATAAACTCCTCTGAAGGTTCTCTAGCCTGCCTGAGCAAGTTCGTCCGGCCACATGTGATTGTTTACAGCCTCCCAACCATGAGAGGCACGAGATGCTTTAAAACTTTCTAAATACAGACACTTTTGAGAAGTTAGAAAATTATTAGTATAGTATAGTGGGTTGATTAGAAATTATATTGGTGAAGGGTTTTTCATTTGTTGAGCCAATATTTGCTGCTAAATCTCCATATTCCCTGCCCTTATAATGAATATAACTAGCATATAGGAGAAATAAGTATTAACCTTTAAGATTACTCATGTTAAACTTTAGGCTAAGTAAATTCCTTTCTTGATTGTAACCTACTACACCCTCACCCTATAGGAATGCAACTTTATCTGGTACCTTCAGAGGGTGGTGCCTGGTTTAAGAAAAATCACCCCTGGAAAATAAGCTTTTTGGTTGACTGTTATCAGAAAGAAAGGATCATAAAATGTCAGCAGGCCTCATGGCCAGAAAATGATGTAAAACCCCTAAGACCTTTTTGTATACATTTATATGAAGCACCTGATTTTGATTAAGGTCAGGACTGCTGACCCCCGTGTGACTTTAAAATTTCCATTTGTCTCTATGTGTAACAAAAGGTATATAAGCAAACCTAAAAATAAAGAAATCGGATCAGTTTCTGGAAAGACTGATTCCCCCGTGTCATTCTTTCTTGTTCCCCTTTTTTTGGCTGAATTCCCATCTGGAGTGTGGGTGCTCGCCAAGCCTGCTGATTTTGCCCTGGCATTTAAGTTTCACGCAAGAGGGAGCCCAAGGTGGGCACCCTCCGATATTCAAGTGAGCGCCGGTGGCCTACGTAGGTGGTGCAAGCTTCTTGTCTCAAAGCTTTATTGGTATCCCACGTAAACCAAGTTATTCAGCCTCTTTTTCTCCACTAATATTTCCTACTACACTATCCATTTTTAATCTCTCTATATATTTGTAATTAAATAAGTCTTTTCCTAGGATGCCGATTCCGTCTCCCCTTCGAATTACTCTGGATCCACCGGGGCTGGACCCCGGCACATGTCTACATCCTAATCCTTAAATTCTGATGATGCTAGCTGGTAGGGCAGGACGGACTTTGAAGATGTTAATGCTTTGAGGGTGTTGCGATGGGACATTTATTTCAGATTATCTGGGTGGAGCCACTGTCACCACAAGGGTCCTTATAAGAGTGAAGCAGGAGGGTCAGAGTCATTGAAAGGATGTGTGATGTCAGAGGCAGAAGTTGTAATCAGAGAAAGATTACTTCAAGATGCTAAATTTTTGGTTTAAAAATGAAGAAAGAGACCACAAGTCCAGGAATGCAATGACTTCTAGAAGCAGGAAAAGACAAGAAATCAGATTTTTCCCTTGGACCTCTGGAAGGAAAGCACATCTGCCAACATCTTGATTTGTAGTCAGGTGAAACTGGCTTTGGACTTTGGACCTTCAGAACTAAGATAGAAGAAATGTGTGTGTTTTAAGCCACTAAATTCACGGTGATTCATTACAGCAGCAATAGGGAAAATAATACAAACAACAAAGGAAATCTGCAGATGTGATCAAGTTGAGACTCTTAGATGGATCTGGAATTATGAAATGTAATCCCAAACATCTTAACAAGCAAAATGGGGAGACAAGAGGGTCAGAACTGCAACCAGGAAAGCAGAGAACAGAGTCATGGGATTGCTGGCTGAGACCAAGAGCCAACAAACATGGGTAGCCTCTAGAAACTGCAGAAGCAAGTGAACGTAGCCCTTTATTTTAGCCCAGTGAGACCTGTGTTGGACTTGAAGGAGAGAAGAATATAGCACCTCAAAATATGTCTGTTTGGCATAAGGATCACTTTAAGTTGGTTATTTTTAAGAAGCAGTACTTAGGTAAAGCTCTGAAAACTGAGTAGAAATTATCCTTTTGTAAGAAATGTTTACATTGAGAGGGGAATCTCTCTGTGTGTACCAGGAAAAAAAGGATGACTAAGCTCTAATCAATGTGGAATTTAAGAACTGAAATCTACATAACGGTCTTCACCTTGTTGACCATACTTCCATACTTTTCCTGACCACCTCCCGTAACAGCTGTCCTCCTCCCCAACCACATTTCCTTCTGTCTTTTATCTGGATATGTTAGTGAAGGTGGTGACTCTGGCCATTACAGGGAGTTATTCATTTTTCTCGGGTCTCTTCAATATATATATGAGATATATGCATGTATACTCAGTTGTGTCTGACTTTTTGAAACCTATGGACTGTAGCTCAGCAGGCTCGTCTGTCCATGGCATTTTTTCAGCAAGAATACTGGAGTGGGTTGCCATTTCCTTCTCCAGGGCATCTTCCCGACCCAGGGATCTAACCTGTATCTCCTGCATCGGCATGCGGATTCTTCACCACTAGCACCACCTGGGCTATCATATATAGAGTGTGCTTATATAATATATGTGTTTTATATTCAAATTCTGCTTGCTTTTCTTCTGTTCACTGGACTCTTATTATGGGTGGGGGGTATCTAAGCCAGGAGACTGGAAGGCTGGAAGGAAAACTATTTTTCCTCCTCCACAGGTTTCTGACCTGCAGCATTGTGAGATAATAAATTTGTGATGTTTTGAGCTATGAAATTTGTGATAATTTGTAACAGTGGCAACAGGAAACTAATACAAATGATGGTGACAGTTCCAACGAAGTGTTCACTATGTGTTAGGCACACTCAATGCTACAGATACAATTTTCAAAGATAAGCAAACAACCAGGGACCAAGAGTGGAGAAAGCCTACCTGGCTAATGACTAAGGAAGAGTTAGCTTTTACACAATCTGTTTATATGATCAATACAAGTAAGGAGGGGTAATTCAAAAAGAGATATTAAGCTACAATGAAACCACAAGGCAAATGAATTAGTCAGTGTTCTATATAAAGATTCAGTCCCCCAAAGATTTATGGAAAGAAATCAAACCTATAGTTATGGTATATACTGTCATGAGTGGTACACAGAATTTTCTAGCACCAACCTACCTTTCTTTACAGACTTCCTCATTGAAATGGAACAAAATATAACTTGTATGTCTTAGAGTGAAGAGGAAGAAGATCTGTACTATTTCATTTGTTGCCTGCATGTCTATGTTAAAATATATACAGTGTCCCTCTGATTAAAAATGTTAGAAAATTATGCAATTCACTGCATTCTGAAAAAAGAAAAAAAAAGTACCTGGCATGGCATAATACTCTCAGAGTTTTATTCATCACAAAAATCTGCATTTGCAATAAATGTTAATTGCATACTGCAAAGAAAAATGTATATCAAATCAGCATTCTTTGGAGACTTTTCAACATCATTTTATGCATGATGATAAATACAAAGCTATAATAAAAATGATAATTTTATATACTCAAACAAGCTAGGCTTTATGAAACCTTTCCCAACCTCTTGTGTAAATCACAAGCCCATTATGCCAAAACTTCTTGGCCGCTGGGCTTTCTATTAACAATGTTACATGAATGTTGGGAATGAGAAATATTTCTTATTAGAGAACAAAGAGGCTTTACCAATCAAAGCCATAAATTAACAAACTGCAGTACTGAACCTCAGCTTTCTAAAAAGTAATACTTGATGAATGACATCATTCCTCCAATCACATGCCTTCCTGAGTCACTTAAGTGTAAGGCCAGTCAACTTAACATGAAATATGTCACCTCAGTGTTTACCTGGAGATACATTAATACACATATTACTGACACTGAAGGTTTTATTTCAGGTTCCATTATAAAATTCTATTATGAGAGATATCCAATCCTTTGTATAGACATTTTCTAGAAGAAATTCTGTCAAACAGAATTGCAGTTGAGCAGATCCGTGCAAGTAACTTAGGCGATTTTCTGTGGTGCCAAGTGGAAAGTGTGACCTACTTTAAAATAAGACATTGAAAAGGGTCTGAGAGCTTGCTTGATGTCACTCAAGATTTTTAACACTGATTCATACAGTTGAGAAGGAAATTTTGCTAGTTTACACATGACACCACAATGACAGAGGATCTAGAACAAATAACATATATAAAACTCTAAAGCAATGGTAGACAATTGAAAATTTGAGTTTCAAAGAAGGATTGAGGATTAGGATAGAAAAGTCTGCACCTTGAAGCAGAAGGCATCTATGGCCACTCCTAACATTTCAATGCCTTGTCTTTCAAAAGTTGTTTTGTAATATCTTTTGGTGACAATATTACTTATACAGGTTTCCAATCCATTCTGATTTACAGGCTTACAGGCTTGGCCTGTGAAGGTCCCAGGATTAGAAAAATGATCAGGGAGGGAAAACACTAAAGGTGTTTCTTTCCTCCTCTCATACCAGGTGGCCACAGATCGGCAAGGAACAGCTAGGAGGTCAAGCCCAGACTGCTACCTGCTTTGTGAACCATGTCTTCTGGAACATACTTACACCTATTCAATCTTCATTGTCTAAGGCCACTTTCAGGCTGTAAGAGCAGAGCGAGTAGCTGACACAAAGACTATATGGCTCGTGAAGCTTCAAAGATTTATCTGATCTTTTTTATTAATTTGTTGACTCTTGTTTTACGTTAATATTATCTCTAGACCAAACTTACGAGTTTGACGACCTCTTAGTGGTCTTATTTATTTTTACTCCTCCCTTCTTTATAGGGCTGTCATGTTGTTCTTTAGTGGAAAAAAAAAAATCACAGAGCTCATGCTAGCCCGTTAGCCCCCTGTACTTCACATTTCTTTGTTTCTCTCTCTTACTTTGGTCAGTACCATGAGGAAGCATATAGCAGCCATTCCATTGTGTAATTATTTCCAAGGAATAATGTAGTTCTGTGATGACTACTTTTGACTCTACTATTTTCTTTTAGGAATGGGGAGTATTTTCAGTGGGTACCTGCATCTTCCATCACATTCTGACTTGACTAGGCATTGCCATCCTTGTCTTCATTTTTATCGCTTCTGCTAGGGAAGCTCATCTCCTAACAAATGCCTTCTGGGTATCATGGCTACTAAAATTGATTTGGTGCCAAAGTGACACTCTTTCCTCCATATTTGTTGAGGCAGAAATGTGCACTGCCCTCTCTAGAGGCTATTTTTTTATATTTTTGTCTCTACATACATGTGTGTGCCTAGGAGGCAGCTGGCTCTTTGAGACCCCGGGGACTTCAGTCCTTCAGGCTCCTCTGTCCATGGAATTCACCAGGCAAGAAGACTGGAGTGGGTGGTCATTCTCTTCTCCAGAGGTTCTTCCTGACCCAGGGAATGAACTCGGGTCTCCTGCATTGTAGGCAGATTCTTTGTTATCTGAGCCATCAGGGAAGCCCGCTTCTATATATGCATTCTTCCTTTTTCTCAAGAACATTTATTTATTTATTTTTCCAATGAACCTCCTCTCTCTCATCCTTAGTTCAAGTTAATTTTGGTGAGACTGTCTCCTTGCTACAAGGCAATCTCAAGAGGTAATACAAGTGGGAGTCAACTGCAGTGACATTCAATACTTAATGTCCAGAAATGATCTGAGGTACAAGAGGAGACAGATTTAGAGATGGATTTGCAAAAACACTTTGCAAGGATGCTAAAAAAAAAAAGGATATTGCTACAGAAAGTGGTTCAGACTTTCATAGAAAATGAGATCTAACAAGGACAGGATGGAGTCATCATGATGCTTTATGAGGATATGACAAGACTTCTCATGCCACAGACCCAATCAGCAGTTACTCATCCCCCAGCTTGTATGAGAACTGCCAGTATTACAATGACACTCAGGAAGAGAGCCACAAAATGGTAGTTAGAAGTTAAGAAAAAAGAGACTTTGGGGAATATAATTCATTTCTTCTTGACTTCCTCATCTTTATTATAAAAATGTACCTTTTCAAAGAGTTTAGATACTCTGAAAATGTTAAAAAAGTGATTTTATGATTAGCTCCCGTGCTATGACATGAAAGTTTCATTGTCATTACGTGCTTGTGCATGCTAAAGGAAAATGCTTTGTAACAAACACATTTTTGTACACTGCTACACTTGATATGGGCTTCCCAGGTGGTGCAGGGGTAAAGAACCCCTGCTGCCGATGCAAGAGACGTTAGAGACAAGATTCAAAGCCTAGGTTGGGAAGATTCCCTGGAGGAGGGCATGGCAACCCACTCCAGTATTCTCGCCTGGAGACTACCATGGACAGAGGAGCCTGGTGGGCTACAGTCCATGGGGTCACAGGGAGTCAGACACAACTGAAGCAAATTAGCATGCACACACACACACACACACACATGCTTGATATACTGTGCATTTGGTGCACAGATCTTAAATATATGCCACATCCTTTAGCCCAGGTTTGCACTTGCTTCATCACTTACACTGAATAATGGATATTTTTAATGACTTCAGTGACAGTAAATAACATTTTCTTTTTAAGTGCAGCCCAAGAGAAGGTAAAGAGTCCTACAGCTCATGGGAGTGCTAATTGGAGCCAATTATAATTTGATTGACCTGCCTTGCTTATTAAAATGATATGCAAAATTTACACTGCCTTTGCAAAATGGAAATTGTCTTTAGTACAAGCTATCTATGGGAAGGCTGCCTTTTAATGAATCTAAAGGTGGTGCTTTTGGGCTATAATTCCCACATCAAACCTCAGAAGCTAATTCCAGACAGGGATTTCATGGGATTGCAAATGATACAAAAGAAGTCTATGGAGGAGGAAAATGTACAATAAAATAAATGAAATAATTAAGGGCTAGTTAACAGAGGAGCAGCATCACAATAACTCTGTCCATTCCTCATCAAGTCTCATTTTCTTTTATGAGAATTATAATGATTTTCTTAAGGAATGTGTTGAGGACTTGATATTTCTCTTCTTACCATGTAGGTGATTTTTTTAAAGCAGAATAAATGTTCATTTTCACTGGTAAATAGAAATCAGGTTATTAGTAGGAGATGAAGTCATTCTGCCAAATCACAAGGGTCTTCGTACAGAAGACAATAAATGAGTTCTTAGGAAGGTAAAGACATTAATGTTTCTCTCTCTCTCTCTCACACACACACACACTACTACTCATACACACACTACTACAGTACTACTACTTATCATTAGTAACATATCAAACTGTTCATCAAAATAGGGTGAATACCATTTAAAAAAACTTATTTTAAAATGGATCTTCACCCTTCCTGGTCTAGCTTTTCTGAATGACAGATTTTAAAAAGTGGTAGCTCCATGATAAATTATACTACTAAAATGGTTTTAAGTTATCTCATTAAAAAAATAAATCAAATGAAAATCAAATGAATCCAAATCAAATAAATATTTGATTATGGCAGGATGTGCAATTATGCCTGAATAAGTGAAATAAACATGATAACAAAAACAAACAAACAAAAAAAACAAGACCCAAAGAAATCAATCACCAAAAGTAATTCCCTTCCTTCAAATCTGCAGGGCTCTATAAATGCCAATTTCTGTAGGCACTAAAGGGTATGCTCTGGAGATTTCATAGCAGCCTCAGGTTCAAGTCAAATATAGATAGAAGTTTGCAGGCTTTCAGAAAAGTGATAGATCACAGAGTCAGAAAAATAGCTTTTAGACCACCTCACATTTCCCTGCCTCCCATGCTCCCTAACACATGTATAAAGGCATATATCACTTTATTGAGTTTCACTTTATTTTGCTTTGCAGATACCCTATTATTTTCCAAACTGAGAGTTTGCAGAAACCCTGTGTTACATGAGTCTATTGGGGCTATTTTTCCAACAGCATTTCCTCACATTCTGTCTCTGTGTCACATTTTGGTAACTCTTGTAATCAATATTTCAAACTTATCATTATTACTATATTTATTATGGGGAACTGTGATCACTGACCTTCCATATTACTGCTGTAAGTGTTCAGAGCATCCACTTAAGACAGCAAATTGCTGGGGGCCAGGAAAGGCTACCCAAAATATGACTCAATGGTATATTGATTATTTTGAATTAAAAGTTACTCAAATGGCCAATGCAGGAGATACACTCTGACCCTCGTTTCTGTCTCAAGAAAGAAAGAAAGAAAGAAAGAAAGAAGGAAATGTCTCCTGGGAAAGGTGCATTCCCGGTGTCTGAAGGTAGAAGGACATCCTTATCACCACAGATAGGAATGTGGGGCCAAGAAGCTCATATAAACAAACCTTGTTATTTCCTTATTCTACTACCCAGAGCCCATACTTCGTTTAAATTCTTCACTTATTAAGAACCCAAAGCTTCAGTTTCTTTGTACTATCAAATCTTCACAAATGTACTGTTTCTTTTTCTAAAAAGTGTAACAGCGGCCTGTTTGGCCACTTCTGAATTCACTTTCTGTGCACA
Source organism: Oryx dammah (assembly GCF_014754425.2). Taxonomy (NCBI): domain Eukaryota; kingdom Metazoa; phylum Chordata; class Mammalia; order Artiodactyla; family Bovidae; genus Oryx; species Oryx dammah. The sequence goes on from NW_024070193.1 coordinate 33,043,141, forward strand.
TGAATTAAAATGTGTTTCTTTTCCTGTGGTTAATCTGTCTTGTGCCAATTTAATTATTAGTCAAGCCACAAGAGGGCTTCCCAGGTGTCTCAGCAGTAAAGAATCTGCCTGTCAACGCAGGACACGAGGGTTCGATACCTGGCTCGGGAAGATTCCCTGGAGAAGGAAATGGTAAATCACTACAGTGTTCTTGCCTGGAGAATTCCATGGACAGAGGAGCCTGGAGGCTCCAGTCCATTGAGTCACTAAGAGTCAGCCAAGACAGAGCAACTAACACACACACAGTAACAAGGAAGGCTTGTGGAAAGCCGAGACAGGCAGAAAGCGAGGCTTCTTGTGCCAGTTGGGATGTTGTGAAGGCAAAGGAGAGGTTCTTGAAGGAAATTACAAGTGCCACTCCATTGAAGACATGGATTATTAAAAATAAAAAAGCCCAACAGCTAACTGCTGATATGGAGAAAGCTTTTGTGGTCTAGATAGAAGATCAACCGGCCACAACATTCCTTTAAGCCAAAGCCTAACCAAGAGCAAGGCCCTAACTTCTTTTCTTTCCAAGAAGGCTGAGTGAAGTAGGAAGACACAGAAAGAAAAGCTGGAAGCTAAAAGAGCTTGTTTCATGAGATTTAAGGAAAGAAGCCATCTCCAAAACATAAAAGCACAAGATGAAGCTGCAAGGACTGAGGTGGAAGCTGCAGCAAGTTATCCAGGGGATCAAACTAAGATAATAATTGAAACTGCCTACACTAAACAACAGGTTTTCACTGTAGGTGAAACAGCTTTATGTTAGAAGAAGATGCCATCTAAGACTTTGATAGTTAGAGAGAAGTCAATGCCCAGCTTCAAATCTTCAAAGGATAGGCTGACTCTGTTGCTGGGGATTAATGCAGCTGATGACTTTAGGCTGAAGCCAATAATCACTGATGATTCTGAAAATCTTATGGCCCTTAAGAATTATGCTCCATCTGCTATGTCTGTGCTCTATAAATGGAACAACAAAGCCTAGATGACAGCACATCTATTGACAACAGGGTTGACAATACTTTAATACTTTCTGAGAACTACTGCTGAGAAACAAAGACTCTTTTCAAAATATTACTGCTCCTTGACAAGGCACCCAAGAACTCTGATGGAGATGTATGAGAGTCTTGCTGTTTCCCTGCCTGCTAATACAATGTCCATTCTGCAGCCCATGGATCAAGGAGTAATTTCAAATTTCAAGATATATTATTTCAGAAATACATTCTATAAGGCTACAACTGCCATAACAGTGATTCCTCTGACAGATCTGGCAAAGTCAACTGAAAATCTGGAAAGAATTCACCATTTTAGATATCATTACGAACATGTATGATTCCTGCTGCTGCTGCTGCTGCTAAGTCGCTTCAGTGGTGTCTGACTCTGTGCGACCCCATAGATGGCAGCCCACCAGGCTCCCCCGTCCCTGGGATTCTCCAGGCAAGAACACTGGAGTGGGTTGACATTTCCTTCTCCAATGCATGAAAGTGAAAAGTGAAAGTGAAGTTGCTCAGTCACGTCCAACGCTTCGCAACCCCATGGACTGCAGCCTACCAGGCTCCTATGTCCATGGGATTTAAGAAGTCAAAATATCAACACAAACAGGAATTTGGAAGAAGTGAATTCCTACCTTCATGAATGACTGAGGGTTCAAGATTTCAGTAAAGGAAGTAATTGCAGATGTGGTAGAAACAGTAAGAGAATTAGAAGTGGGGCTTGAAGATGTGACTGAGTTGCTGCAATCTTGTGATAAAACTTTGACAAATGAAGAGTTACTTCTTATGGCCAAGCAAAGAAAGTCATTTCTTGAGACAAAACTTACTCATGGTAAAGATGCTGTAAAGTTTGTTAAAACAACAATAAAAGATTTAGAATACTGCATACTTTAATATGTAATATTTGGGAAATTTGCCTTTTCAGAAGATTTCAGAAGGTTCTCTAATCCTGAAGGTTCTACGTGGGTAAAATGCTATCAAACAGAACTGCATGCTACAGAAAATCTTCCTTGAAAGGAAGAGCCAATTGATGAGGCAAACTTCATTGTTTTCTTATTTTAAGAAATTGCTGCAGTCATCCCAACCTCCTCCAACCACCACTGTGATCAGTCAGGAGCCATCAACATCAAGCCAGCCAAAAGACTGCAACTCCCTGAAGCCTCATAGATAGGTTAGAATTTTTTAGCAACAAGGTATTTATTTATTTACTTATTTTTGGCCACACCACTCAGCTCATGAGATCTTAGCTCAACACCCAGGGACTAAACCTGAGTCCACAGAAGGAAAGCTCCAGGTTGTAACCACTGGATCACTAGGGAACTCCGAGCAATAAGTTTTAATTAAGGTAAAAACACTCATTTCAAAAAATAAAGTTATTTCACACTCAATAAACTACTGTCTAGTATAAACAAATCTTTTATATGTACTGGAAAGATTAAAAAAATCATGTGATTCACCTTACTGCAGTGTTTGCTTATTGTTGTGGTCTGGACTGAACCTGCAAGTATCTCTGGAGTCTGCTGCTAGTTGTACTACTGACAATTGTCTCCAAAATGTAGTAAATTTTATGTTTACTATTTTAATTAATTTCTTTCCTTTTACTTTTTCAAACAAGAAACAATTATAATAAAAGCTTTAAGAGCAACTTGCTCTTTTTTTAACTGAAACAATATTTAACTGAAACAATACAAAGAAATGCAAAACAAAACCACCACCTGCTCACTTTTTCAAACATTTCATTGCAAAATGTTTCTAATAAAGGAAAGAGGTTTCCTTTTGAAAAGGAAGAGCAGCAATCATGTAAGCTATTCTTCAGCTGATATGATGAAATGCTTTTTTTTTTTGGTTTGTTTGCTTGTTTGTTTCCAAGAAGCAAATATGCAGATCTGCTGTATAAGAGTATTAGATCTGGCCTTGATCAAAGTCAAGAATAAATATATCTAGAAATTTTAATCTGTTTGACATAAATGTTCAACTGATCCTCTTTCACTGAGAACGATACTGAGCTTCATTCCCTCAACTTCTAATTCAATATTATGTCTTCTATTTATTTCCCTAACAATATTACATTTTTATTTTCAGAATAAATTCATATTAAACAAGTTGTCCTGCTGATTTACCCTGCTTTCTTTGATTCTTTTCCTTTCACATTACCTGAGGTGATATAAAGATTTCTGTCAATTATTTTTTCAGCAGTTAATACTCTATTATAAGCAAGAGTAATACATTTATTTTAGTTACCCTGTAGGACTCTAGTGCTCTGCTTCTAGACAGGTTTGCTGTCTTTTTTGAGACCATTTGTTTAAGGCTCTGGGAATTATTGAAACAGCTTATATTTGTTTTATACCACATTTTATTTTAACAACATATCTTCTGGGAAATTTATAAGAATGGTTATTTCTCTCACTTCTTTATTGTATTAATTCAATTAGTTGACCTTCAGCTGGCATGCAATGAAGGACTTTCCTAGCTTCCAATGTGAATGTGTTAAATCAAAGAATATTTAACATGCCATGTTTTGGATCAGAGCTATATTTTATTTCTGTTGCTCACAGACAGTTAAATTACTTGGGCTCCAATAAAAAAATAAATTTTATCTCTTCTCTTTAGAAAAAGATTTTTGAATTCCAGTCAGAATTCTCTTTTTGCACCACTTGTTCACAGAGAACATGTAAGAAGGCAAGATCTTAACACTGAGGATTCAGTCATCAACTCCTAGGAGTCAGAAGACTCACAATGGTAACAGTTATACAGGATGGAAACTGTTCTGTCTTTTCTCCAAATTTCCTTTCAGCTTCATACAAGAAGATACAAAGGGAAGCTTTTCTACTGCTTAGCAAGGAGAAGGAGTAAATATAACACGGATAATGGCAACTAAGAGAGCTTGAAATATTGTTTAAGGATGACACAAATTTTGACCAAGCTATGTCTTTGATTGTGAAACGAACCTGAAATAAGCTTTGACAGTGTGAGGCATCTTTGGAAGAAAGAAGGATTTCTGCACTGGAGTCATGGGATTTGGGGTTTACACCTGACTTTCTCTCATTCTAGGTATGTGCCTTTGGTAAATTCATTTAAAATATCTGGCCTGTTTTTTCCCCTTACATGAAAAATGAGAGGGCTGCATAAGATTGCCCTGATTGCCAACCTGTAGGTTTTATGAGATTGCTCTGGTTGCTAACCTATAGGATATGGGTTCTTTCGGACTTGTGGAATTGCCATAAGACTAGAAAATCCATATGCATCATCATGATGGAGAGACTAGACACATGATGTATTACAAAATATATAAAAAAGTTCTGCTATTTAAAATGTGAGTTATACTGTAATTAACAAAACTATACACTCAATTAAAAAGTGTTACTGAAGTCATTGTGACTTTTGGGTATCATGCATTTTCTCTCTCAGAAATACAAAAAGTAATAAAATCACCTGAGTATTTACTTTGAACCCGATACTGATGTTAGCAAATTAAACGTATTACGTTATTTAATTTTCACAAAAGTCTATAAGGCAAGTCTACATACTTTTTACACAGACTTGGTAACTAAGACAATGAAGGAAGTTCCAAGTAATAAGTAGTGTTAGAAGGATCTGAATCCATGCAACGTGGAACGGCCTGGAGAAGGGAATGGCAACCCACTCCAGTATTCTTGTCTGGAGAATCCTTTAGGTAGAGGACCCTGGTGGGCTACCGTCAGTCCATGGGGTCACAAAGAGTGGGACACAACTGAAGTGACTTAGCACCCAGCACCCAATGTGGAACAGGGGCTTCCCTGGTGGTTCAGATGGTAAAGAATCCACCTGCAATGCGGGAGACCAGGGATCGATCCCTGGGTTGGGAAGATCCCCTGGAGGAGGGCATGGCTACCCACTCCAGTAATCTTTCCTAGAGAATCCCCATGGACAGAGGAGCCTGGTGGGCTACAGTCCAGAGGGTTGCAAAGAGTCGGACACCACTGAGTGACTAAGCACAGCACAATGTGGAACGGAGTCGATCCCGTGATACAGGGCTGTCTTGTCTGTGTGGTGTCTAAATCATGTGATAGCAGTAAAATTTTCACAGTTAAGATGAATCCATAAATTCAAAAGGGTTGAGGACTATTTGTGCTTCAGATTCCCTTTATCCTTTAAATGTCCTCTGTTATAAGTTTTATCTCAACAAAAGAGAATCTAGGGTAGAGGTTAAAAACAAAAGTTACTGGTAAATTAAACCATAAACCATGACTAGAGTCCACCCCTAGTTCTGTCCCTACAGCTATGTAACCCAGGGCAAGGCTTTTTTCTTCTCAATGCCTCAGTTTCCTATTTGTAATATAGAGATATCCCATAGGTTTGGTGTTTGGATTAATTAAGAAAACACAGAGTATTTAGAGTCATGCATGATAATTAGTGAGGATTCAATAAATATCTGTGTTTATTGTTTTTGTTATTTTCCTCTTGTTTGACTGTCCTCTGTGGGGATCCTACAAAGAAGCTAAATATGCAAATTGCAGATTTTGTGGAGGAAACAGAAAGGCAGGACTGCACAGCTCAGAGACTGCAATGTATCAGCCCATCCAAATTCAAAGAGTAAAGATACAGTTTTCACTGGCAGAACTAGGGAGCAGACCAAACCAACTGGAGGAGCTTAAGATGCTGGTAGCAGATGTCAAGCTCTAAGACGATGGTGTGCAAGAAGATACTTGACTCCTATAACCAGCTAGGTTGAGTGGTGGGAGTGGCTTTTGATGGTGTTTTGATGCACTTTAAGGAGACATTGAGATATGTACTTCTGGATATTTAACTACAATCACACATGAAAAACAGAACAAGACCTTGGCAATAAACTTTTCCCAAACAAAAGAACTGACAGAACTGGACAGAGCAGATTAAAATCATTATACAGCACAACCAAGATTACAGCTTACTCTTGAGAGAGAGAAAGAGATTCTGAGATGGGCCACACTCTGTCTGTGGCGTGCTAAGTCACTTCAGTCGTGTCTGACTCTATGCAAACCTATAGACTGCACCCCACCAGGCTCCTCTGTCCATGCGATTCTCCAGGCAAGGATACTGGAGTGGGTTGCAATGCCCTCCTCCAGGGCATCTTCCCAACCCAGGGACTGAACCTGCATCTCTTATGTCTTCAGCATTGGCAGACGTGTTCTTTACCACAAGGGGCACCTGGGAAGCCACTCTTAAGAGAAAATGCAAGCTAAGCTGAGTATTCTGAAAAAAATCAACTGGTCTCACTTTAAAAGAAAGGTAATAGGATTGAACATTGATTCTGAGAAATAGTCACGATGCAAGCGAGACAAAATGCAGCATCCTTTTTGTACAATTAATCAGATGAACTAAGTATGCCACAAAAGCAGGGGTTCACAGTATAGATGGTGCCAAGTGAGCTAGGGAGTGGGTACGCTGCTCTGCTCAGCACTGAAAGCTAGCAATGATTTGCAGTTCTATTTCTAAGTTGCTCTTGGAGTTATTTCCAAACGGGAATAATCATTTCTAAATGTCAGCTGACTCTCTGTTATCTTAAGTCACAGAAATATCTCCTCATATCTCTATGAGGATATTGAGAGAGGCTTTGCCTTTAAAATTAGAAGGGCTGTTAATTAAATGCTCACGTGTGTGCTATTGTTTTGGGAGGCATACAGATATTAAATGAAACAGAGAACAGATCCCATCCCACTCAACTGGTGAACCTCAATGATGGCATAATGACACAGGTAGGAAAAGAAACTTAATTTACATTTAACATTCTAATCCCACAGACATAAAATGAGATCCCAGTAATTAAGAATGCTCTCTACTATTCTTTAGTTGATGAATTCTTACCCTGGGGTTAAGGGGAGAAAGTTTAAAGGCAGAGGATCAGCCCAAATTAGCTCTCCTGACTGATGGCTGAGTCAGGATGGTTTATTCTAGGCTCTCTGAATAGCTAGACAATAGCCCATTCCAGTGCCAGGGTGATTTCTGATAAAAACTATATCACTGAAGTAAAATTAGCCGAGTGTTTCTCAAAAGGTAGGCACCTAATGGATAGTCCCTAATAAGCTAATATGGACAAATTTTAAAAGGAACATGAATTTAAATAAAATTCTACATTGTAAATATTTATGAAAATTTAACGTGCCAGAAAGGTAAGTATTTAAAGCCTCTTAGAATTATTAATTATATAATATTATGATCAGATATATTCAAATTGAGTGGCTATAAAGTCACTAACTTTTGGTAAGTATCTTAAATATGACTCAAAAATTAGTACCAGAAAAATTCTAGCATATGAATGCTCAGAGATGTTTCATAATTGTTTAAAAGAAAAAAAGAAACAAAGAAAAATAGAAAATAGCTTTTAAAACCCAGGAAAAGTTTATCTTTATTAAAAACTTTCCTACCCCACAAAAAAGGTTTTCAAATAAATCCTAATTTCCTAATTATTACATTTAACAAGTTTTTTCCTTTAAAGTTGTATTCTAAGGGGAAGCTAAAATAGTCTTTGGATATACAACATAGGTTACACATTTTTCTTCACAGTACATCTCACAAAATTGCCTACAGGCACACAGGCAAGAGAAAATTGACTGGCCTTTATAACCTTAACAAAGAAGGCACTCTTGTAGGCCACTTGGCAGAAAGTCTTGGATAAAAATCAAGGAAATCAAATTTTATAAGGATTTATCCTTATACTTACTTCAGAGAAAAGATGGCTATTCCATTAGACCCTCTTCTTTTTTTTTTTCTTTTTCATCTCTTAGGTTAGTTACCAAGTTTTAATTTGATCACTGAAGCTAATTCTCACAATTTTCCATATTAAAGATCAATATATATACTCCTGGCATTTTTCCTAAACAACTGATTAATTTTTCAGTTTGGATTCAGTCTGTGAACATGAAGCAAGTGACTTTCTAAGCAAGTTATTGTTAGAAATTAAGGCATATAAAATATAATTTTAATTATTGAGCCTTATCTTTCAACTACTGTATGTTCAAATAGATAATTTACAGACAAACCTATGGAATCAGATATATTTACAGAAAGACTAAGTTAACCTCATACTGTCACTGAATCAACAGGTTGGATTAATTTGGGAAATCAACATGCTGCTTACTTAATAAAGTAAGAGTTTACGAGTTACATGAGAGGAAACAGGTATCCCCTTTCCTTATGGGAAGAATATTTCTGACTCTTATAGTCTATTTAAAAAATATTTCTTGGGACTTCCCTGGTGGTCCAGTGGCTAAGTATCCATGTTCCCAATGCAGGACACCCAGGTTCTATCCCTGGTTAGAGAACTAGATCTTGCATGCCAAATAAATAAATATTAAAAAAGAACCCCAAACCAAAAAAATCCCAGTTCTCACAAACATTATAAAAACTCACATAAGGACCATGACATTATTTTTGTGCTGGTTGCTATGGTTTGAGAAGTATTACATAAATGAGAAGAGAATCGTATCATTTTAATCCCATTTTACAGAGGGGAGTATTGAGGTCCCCAAATTAAATGAGTTCTCATACATAGTATGGGACTAAAGTAAACTTGAACCCAGCCTGGTCCCTGAGACCCTGCTCTTAAAATCTAAGCCGCTCCACATCCACAAATTCAGGCTTGCCATCATTATCCGTTCTCCCTCTTTAATCCAAGCTCTGTTCCATATGCCAAAGATAAAAGAGAAAATGAAGGCCTAAAAGTTAGATTCCAAGCCTAACGACTTGGAAGGAAACCTTATTATTCTCTCTGAAATAAAAAATGAACTCCTGGAAGATGTAATTAAGATTCTGGGGAACAAGCATGATAGTCACTTGTAGGAGTCAACATATACCCCTGCCTTTCTTCAGATCTCTTCTTCTGAATTGATCCCCTAGTCACATGTCTCCCTCACCTCTCACTGTAGCTAAACGGTACTGAGAATTACATTCGATGGTCTTCAAAAAGTACTCTGTGAAGTACTCAAAACAAAATTCTCATTTATTAGCCTAGCAATCTCATTAAGGAGCATTACTCCAGCTGTCAACTTAAGAGCTCTAACAGGGCTGGATTTCCAGATCCTGAAGTATTTGACCAAAGTGGGACAGGGGCCGAGAATGCCAGCTTTTGTCAAAGTGTTTGACTAAATAGAAGAAAAATGTTAAACAACCCTAACAGCATGCCGTTTTATACTCTCCCTCTCTGCTGAGAGTCTGCTCTTTTTAGAGAAAGGGCCATTTAATGACAGAATAATTAGTTCTGATTCCACAGTTTTCTATGTCAATGTTCTTTCTTCCATGAAGCCCCAGAAAGCTCTAAGCTCCATTGGTGGGGGGGTGGGGAAATCGGGATACAGACTCAACCCATTTAGAAGCTCCAGCCCAGCTGGAAAATCAGGCACTGGAAACAGAGCAGAAGTCACAGAAGATGAGTACTTCCTTTGAGAATTGCACAAGGTGACTGGATTCTGGGGCTTCCCTGGTGGCTCAGACGGTAAAGAATCTGCCTGCAGTGCAGGAGACCTGGGTTCGATCCCTGGGTTCGGGAGATCCCCTGGAGGAGGGCATGGCAACCCACTCCAGTATTCTTGCCTGGAGAATCCCAGGGATACAGGAGCCTGCAGGCTACAGTCTTTGGGGTGGCAAACAGTTGGACAGGACTGAGCAGCTAAGCACAGCACAGCACTGTATTCGTGCCTGGAGAATTTCATGGACAGGGGAGCCTGGCAGGCTATGGTCCATAGGGTCACAAAGAGCTGACATGACTGAAGCGACTGAGCACAGTCATCACTGTCTTGATCAGACCAGCCGCCGCCTACCAGGTGACCTGGGCCGGCCTGATGGGCTCCTAGCGCACAGTATCCACCCGCTCACCTGTTCTTCAGGTCCCCACTTAACACTTCCAGACGTCTTCCCGACACAAATTACCCCACTGTAAAGTTGGTAATGGGCTAACAATAAAAGTCAGAATTTAGTAGTGTTCAGACAAATGGGTAAATGTAACTGAGCAATCAGAGATATGATACAAATGCTAATTTAGGTGAACAGGTAGGATTATAAAGGCATCCTGCGCTCTGAAAGCATTTCCTCTCACATTTATTAGTTTCTCTGCCACAACGCTATTTATTAAAGTATAATAAGAGCCCATTCGTGGTCATGAATTACCGGAGATGGGTCTTACCAGAGGAATTAAACACCTAACAGCCTGTGATATGAATGAAGGTGTTTTAATAACTTTGGGTTTGGCAGCCCAATAAAACATTATGATCATCTTGGGATTTACACTGAAGTTAGCAGTCCTGCTTAATGGAAACAGGCTGCACGTGAATAATCTATGCTTGCCTAACTACATGTTTCCTACTTAGGGTGATATGGGTTCAGATTAAAGAACATACGGAGGCATATCATATCACGGGCATAAAACTGCAAAGAATGTGGATGTTTCTATAAACAGTAAATATTTGTTTCCTGGGTTAGGCAGCAGTTTTAAGTAGTGCTCAAGAGCATCAACTCTGACTCTGCGGCTCATCAACTACCTCTGCACTTCCATGCCCAACTGTGAAATGAAGAAAATAATACCCTGACCTTTATGAGGTTGTTGTGAAAATTAAATAACGTACTTCAGTGGTTCAAATTAAATGCTCAATAAACTTTAGCTATTAGCCTATTTTTTTGTATTATTATTTTGCACTCTCCTACTTAGATTGGTGAGAAGAACAGCACCCTCTAATTTTAATGAGGATTGTTATGTGACTTTACTCATGTAATTAGAGATGGGATGTGGAATGACAGAGAGATGAGAAGGAATGGAAAAAAGGGATGAAGACAAAGTAAGAGGAAGGGGAATTAAGGAAGGACTGAGGGGAGAAAAAAATGACAGAGTCTATATCAGGATCCAGTAATGTGGAATATTTAATTCAGGAGACATTAATTAGAAAGCATTACTCCAATGGAAAGGGCTGTGCTTAGGCAAAGAAGAGTTGCTGGTGAAGAGAATTAGCGGTGACCAGGCGAGGGTAGAAGGCCCATAGCTCTGCTTGTCCTACTGACACTTCATCCTTTCTCATCCTTTCTTTCTTTCCTTCCTTGTTTTACTCCTTTCTTTTTCCTACTTCCCCCTACCCTCCATCCTTTCCACACTCCTTCTCTCCTTCCTTCTTTCCTCCCATTCACTCAACAAACATTTATTTGGGCATCATTAAACCCTCAGAACATCATAAAAACACATGCTACATAAACCTCAGTAACAAAAGCAGAAAGATTAGGTAGGTGTCGGGTAGAGAGGATACTGCAAAGTCCATGAAGACAGAGAAATTCAGTGGCAATAGAAGTGTGAGTATATGGTGACTAACAAGTTAGAGGAATACTCTGCTCTTAGGGAGCCTGTATTTTCCTAGCAGACACAAAAAGTCTGTATCAGAATATCATTTGATAGAGCTACTACGAAGAAGAAAGTTTCAGAAGGTAAGAGAGAGAGAAACTCACAGGGTGCAGGGTGGTCAGGAACAGGGTTTACTTCCCTAAGGTTTGAACTGAGGTTTAGCATTCACCTACAGAGTGCAGCATTCTAAATGCACAGCAGGGTGCGTTTTATATCTATATATATCTGCACCACTATCACCAAGATCAAAGTCCAGAACATGTCCAGAGATTTGGTTCACGTATTTTCGTTTTTCATAAATGATATTAATAGCATGTTATATATCCCCTTTTTTTTTTTTCACCAGGCACTATTTTAAGACCTCTCTGCTACACTATTCACCTATGTTTTCTAACCTCTGTACATACTCTGTGATGTGCACCAACTGTACCTCTATTTGTCCTCTAACCTGGTAACAGGTCTAAGCTTGCTTCCAACATTCCGGCCATCTAAAGAACACGGAAAGGGACATCCTCAAACATTAACACTTACTGAGCTATATGAATTTTTTAAAGAAAAATCATGAGTAGAAGCAGTAAGTCACTATTTGAATCTATAGGAAGAATAATTTGATCAATGCCAGACTACTTTCCAGAACACATACCTCTCTGCACTCCCACCAGCACCACACATTTGACTGTTGTTTTGCATATTTACATCCCCTGACATCTCAGAATTTAGAAAATTTTTCACATAACTCTAAAGCCTCTGAATTTCCTCCCTTAAACTCATGACTCCTTTCCTGGGGTACATTTTTCAAAGTGTGTGGCTGTCCCCTTCTTGATGATTTGTAAGAAGAGTATTATTGGGGTAATAATACAAGCTGAGGTGTGATTAACACCGAGGAGCAGATCCTGAAAAGATAAGGGAGGAGCAGGCAGAGGACAATGGCCCTAAGGCAGGATGGAGGCCTGTTGTGTAGAGGAACAGCGAAGTTCACCAGTGTGGCTCAAACACAGTGGGAACGGGTTGGGAACAGGGGGAAGGAAAGAAGATGAGGTCAGAGATGGAGAAAGGGCTGGAAATAGCCACATGATTCAAAATCTGCCAGAGCAGTTTTCCTATTCCACTTGCAGAATTTTTAATGTTGAACCTAACCTTTTAGTTGCCATCAATGAATGGAATACGGCAAGCAAAACTGCAGCTGATGTACCTTCAAGAGGTTAATAGTAATAAAAGTTTGTGTTAGTTGCTCAGTCTTGTCCAACTCTGTGCAACTCCGTAGACGGCAGCCCACCAGGCTCCTCTGTCCCTGGGATTCTCCAGGCAAGAACACTGGAGTGGGTTGCCATTTCCTCCTCCAGGGTATTTTCCCAATGCAGGGATCAAACCTGCATTTCTTGCGTCTCCTGCACTGACAAGCAGAGTCTTTACCACTGCACCAGCTGGGAAGCCCAGTAAAACAACTGTGATTCTAAGCATTTAGAACATCATAAAAGTGCATTCTAAAATAATCTTAATAACAAAAATATTCCAAATCAGGTAGAGGAGAATTTGTGTAGCAGACTAAGACACACCACCGAGAGAGCTCATAAAATTGCTTCCTCCTCACAGGAAAGGCTGAACATAATAATAATAATACACTTATTTCATTAGACCAGTCTGTGGAGATGTTCCCTTCAAATTACTATTGAAATGAGTCTACACAAGGTAAGGGATTTTGAGATTTAAATTTAAGGACAAACTGTTCTCATTTTTAAGTAAAAACTCAAAGGGGAGTAAAGGGTAGTAAGTTAATAGCTATTTTAAAAAAATAAACAAGCCTGGGACTGATTAGTGAGAACATTATATAGTCTTAATAAAATATATTAACTTTTCAGATGTTAATTAAGCGTCTAGCAATATAAAAATAATGTGATTCAGAAGCAATGTATTCTAAGGCTCCTGGAGAATAGAAATAGAAGATTTATTATTTTAATCTGGTAGAGAGTGAAATGGGAGAAGGAAATGGCAACCCATCCCAGCATTCTTGCCTGGAGAACCCTGTGGACAGAGGAGCCCGGTGGGCTGCTGTCCATAGGGTCGCACAGAGTCAGACACGACTGAAGCGACTTAGCATGCATGCATGCATCGGAGAAGGAAATGGCAACCCACTCCAGTGTTCTTGCCTGGAGCATCCCAGGGATGGAGGAGCCTGATGGGCTGCCAACTATGAGTTACACAGAGTCAGACACGACTGAGCGACTTAGCAGCAGCAGCAGAGAATGAAGTAACGAAGAATTTGTTTTTTGACACTGGGGCATGTGACATCTAATCTCAATATGTCTGCTGCTGCTGCTGCTGCTAAGTCACTTCAGTCGTGTCTGACTCTGTGTGACCCCATAGACGGCAGCCCACCAGGCTCCCCCGTCCCTGGGATTCTCCAGGCAAGAACACTGGAGTGGGTTGCCATTTCCTTCTCCAGTGTATGAAAGTGAAAAGTGAAAGTAAGTCGCTCAGTCGTGTCCAACTCTTTGCAACCCCATGGACTGCAGCCTACCAGGCTCCTCCATCCATGGGATTTTCCAGGCAACAGTACTGGAGTGGGGTGTCAATATGTCTGGCCAACAGTAAAAAATCTATGACGATAATGACGAGCATGGCTAAAAAAAGAAGAAACAGAGAAGAGAAAACATGGAGATAAGCATATTTATGTTTGTTGTTTAGTTGCTCAGTCATGTCTGACTCTTTGCGATCCCATGGTCTGTAGCCCATCAGGCTCCTTGAGAGATTTCCCAGGCAAGAATACTGGAGTGGGTTGCCATTTCCTTCTCCAGGGGATCTTCCCGGACCAGGGATAGAAACTGCGTCTCCTGCATTGGCAAGCAGATTCTTTATCGCTGAGCCCCCATATTTATGTTTATTTTATAAATAAGTTTTTTCAAATATTAAATGGGAAATTAATCTCTCTTGTATAGCTATTTGATTTGAAAAGATGGTGTGGAATAATAAAGGGTGAAGATAGTTTTTAAGCCTTTGCAATAAATGTTAAAATAACCATCACAATTAAGAAAACCTTTGATTCCTCTCTCATCTTTAACAGTGGCTTCTAATTTTAAAAAGAAGATATGATTTTAATCACTCCTTGTTACTCTGCAGTGATGATTAATAATTTGATATGGATGGAAGTGCTTTGAACTCACAGAGAAAAAGAATCTAAATAGAGAACTCTCATTCTTTCAAATAATATAAGAAAATGTTTAACGTACAATGAAGATGAAATATATGTTAATAATGTAATAAGATAAAAATGCAAATAATCTAAATTGATATAATGATCAAAACAACTGTAATTAACTGAGTGGCCTGAGAGTCTAGATTAGATACACTTGCTTACACAGGCTTATCTTGTTTATTCTGTTTTCCTGCAAATTGTTCATGTCCTTTTGTGTTTCTCCTATTGGACTCTAAGCATCTCAGATCAAGAGCAGCATCCTCACCTCTGTGGCCCCAGAGCATGGGATGGGGTAAGAGGTCAGGAAACCTATGAATTCATGCACTTGAACTGCTCTATCCAATGAGCAACTGAGGGAAACACACATGCTTTGAAAAATAAAACCAAAATTGGCTTGATTCAGTTTTTCTGTAATCATCAGTATGCTAAGCATCCATCATTGCCTACTCTATTATACATACACACACACACAAACCCAAATACATGGAAGTTAGAAAGACACTGAAATCAGAGCAAGACATATGAGTCTGACTCCTAATAAACACAAAATTTTTTATTAAACATTTATGATAGTGTCCGGTGTTTAGTAAGGCTTACATAAGTTCTTGATTTATTTAAAAACAAACAAAAGCCAAGCTAGGCCAAACCTATGGTGGCTATTACCTTGTCAATCTTGGGCAACTTTTTTTTACTGTTCTGAGCCAGGGTTTCCTATATCTGAAAAATGGAATACTTCTTACTTAACAGGGTTTTTGTCAGGAGTAAAATATGGAAATGAACAAAAAAGTATTTAGCATGCAGGTTCAAAAAACACTACCTCTTTTTCCCTACTGCTGCTGTCTACCCTTTAAAAAATGATCTAGCTCGACTGCTATAATGTGCATCTCTAAATTTATTCTTAAATAATTAACTTTTGGTATAGTGAGTTTCTATGATGAAGAGTCATACAATGAGAGGTTTTACAGAATGCTGTGTAAAGGTGAAACTTTAGTCCCTTGCTAACCTGTGAGTCCCACCTGTCCACTCCCAGGGCAATTCGTAAATGCCTCCATTCACTGCTTATCATGTGGCTTAAAGGTCTCTTTTTAACATGTTTCTCTATCCCTAGACTATGAGCAGCATCAATGCAACAATTATGTCTTCTTCACTGTTATATCCTTTGAACCCAGCACAGAGTAAAATAAACACTTGCTGAATTAAACGAACAAGTGATATTAGAGAAATCTCAAAACCTCCTGACTCATCTGCTTATGCCTGGCTGTATCAAAACCAGAAAAGTTAACCTGCTCTGGACAGAGACTTATAACTGGGTTTAAATGGTTAAAAATAAATTTCTGAATGAAGCATCTAATTAAAATTTGAAAGTAAATTTTACACAAAGATTCTCCAATTTAATATAAGGCTCTTCCTTTCTCCTTCAAAGATCCCATTACTTTTTCTTTTAACTTTCCCATTTGTTTATCTTCAAACAGGAGGTGTTCACAATCATATCCATTTAACTGATGAGAACACTGAAGTTCAGAGCTGCTGTGAAATTGCTTTCTTAAACAAAAGCACCATCCCAGTTGGGGTCATGATAGAAGTCCTATACCTTCCATTACTCTTTCAATTAGAATCTGCTTCCAAGTAACTAACACATTTTCTTTAACTTACAAAATAATAATCCTTTGTACAGCTCCAGTGTGGAAAATTTTTATTTGAGAAAGATTTATTTTGGGAAGTTTTATACGAACATGTAATCGCAGGCCATTGTGAAAATCACCATGCCATTTCAGGTTTAAAAGTGTAATCATGATCAATGATCTCTGCAACCATGACAACACGTGTCCCTTTCTAGCTGTTTACTCTTAAATAATTAGAGACTATTTAAGGATTCAGATTACCATGCATGCTATACCAAATGACCTTACAAAGAAGAAGATAGAAGCTCTGGGTACTCAGCTTTGTAAATCAGTGCTAGTGATTACTTCAGATTACATAGGTATACATAAAAATTTAATTCCTTGGGAAACATTAGATTAGATTATATATAGATTCCTATAGGAATCTAGCAATGACAATGATATTTTAAGAATTGATCTATATACCAAAGGGAACTTTATTATAATATTTGTTTCCATAAGTTTATGGATTAGTATTTAGTACTTGTTATGAGATCAAAGCAAAGGAAGATTCCTTCTACCTTGAATTTCCAAATCAGAAGACAGTCAGACTTTTGACCACTTCTCTTAAAGATCTATTAATGTTCATGTAAGATGAGGAGAGAAGAAAAACTCAAGAGGGTTAATTGTGTGACCTTGTAATAGAAAGAAAAAAAAATCTTAACTCCAAGGTTATTTATGCCTGACTTCCAAGAGACCAACTCAGTTATTAACAAAAATATCAAGAACAAACAAAGGCTTCATGTATTTTGGTTCCACTACTTAAAAAAAGATTCAACTTAATTTATTCTTGAAGCTCAATCACTACCCAGGATGCATTCTTTAATCACTTTTTAAACTGCTTATACTAAAAAAGGTATTCAAACTGTCCTTACTGTAACCAAATTAGTTTTCATAAAAGCTTGTGCTCAAGATCAAAAAGAGATAGGAAACCAGTATTTAAAGAATTTTTTTTTTTTTTTTACCAATTTACCTCTAAGCCACAGGTCATTAATCCATCTAGCTGAATTCGAATGCTTTAATAGCCCACCAGGCTCCTCCATCCATGAGATTCTCCAGGCAAGAATACAGGAGTGGGGCGCCATTTCCTTCTCCAGGGGATCTTCCCGACCCAGGGATTGAACCCAGGTCTCCCACATTGCAGGCAGAGGTTTTAACCTCTGAGCCACCAGGGGAGTACAATCTTATACCCCAGTTATTTGAAACAAGCTGATTTAGGAGCCTAATTAAACATTACGGTATTTGTAACAACCATTCTAACATGTATGACATGCTTCTCTCTTTTAGTATACTGAGTCTGAGGAACACAACTCTTATAGCAAAAGCATTAGTTAACATAATGAAATAAACTGATGCTAAGAGACGCTCCAGGGAGCCACAGGGACAGAGTTGAAGTCGCGGTGATGAATGTTCCCAATGCTCCCTAAGCCTCTTGTGCCCCTCATCCTATCATATCCACACACCCCACAACTCTGCTACTCAGTGAGTCATTTTTCCAGACGAGCCCACTCTTCTAACCGTGCTCATCATTCTTCAATAGTTAAGCTTTCTGCACTGAGGGACAGGAAAGCCTGGTGTGCTGCAGTCCATGGGGTCACAAAGAGTTGGCCACGAATTGGTGACTGAACAACAACAAATCAGCATTCTATATTTACTTTTAAGCAACAGGCTGTGGTTGGGAAGCTCTTATGAAGCAAGCTCATCTCCTAAGGATAAACTCTGCAAAAGATATAAAATCTTTTATGTTTCTTAGACTGAAGGGTATGCTCCTCAGAAGCGGAAGCCTGGCTTCTGGGGATACGTGAGGCTCTGGGGCACACACTGCACAGCTTCCAAGGGTACCTATTTTACTATGTGGATACACTATGGCGCAGGAGGCAAAAGCTGCAAGAATCTTCAAAGTAAGATCGGAGACTTCAAAGGATTCTTGGGTTTATGTTTGCTTTCCCATGGCTATCTCCCGGAACCCCTGAGGTCTGTGGGTTTTTTTCTCTCCTCTTTTCAGAAAGAGAGAGAGAGAGGAACATTACAGGCAGAAAGAACATCCCTAAATGCTGGAGGTTCTGAGGAGTAAAGGACAGCAGGTCTGGACAGAAGGTAACACTGGAGAGGGGGATGGGAGAGTGTCCTCACCTGGGGTGAGAGATGTTCCACGCTGCACGGGGAAGACAAGAATCTGAACTTGACTTTGTGATAAGCAGCTGCTGAAGGGCTTTAAGCAAGAGAGTAAGGTGACTGAATTTACATTTTAAAGCCATAACTGGCTACTGTGTGGACAAGGACTGTAGAGAGAGGCTCTAGTGGAAATGGGAAATCCGAGAGGAGACTCCTCAGGTGCAGACTCTGGCAGTTTCCAGAATTGGAGAACTTAAAAGATGTCCAAGCCTTTGTTGAGTGGAATTGCTAAGGTCAGATGAAGGGTAGAGAAGAACATAGCACACCTCACAGCATTCTCTCAGCCTGAGGAGTCTGGAGGTCCCATGATGACCTCATGCAAGGTCATAAGGTGCTAGGAGGTTTAATCAGGACTGAAAGAATTTTGACTCCACTCACAAACTTTTTGATGTCAACTGATCAGTTAAAAAATTCTAGTTCTTCAATAGAAAGCAAGGCAATACAATCAGAAAGAACTTAAAAGTCTAGTTCAATCTTAGCCTGATGTTTGACTGTCCTCTACCACTATCCCCAACACACCACAAAGCAGTGGGTGTTCAATATCACATAATTTCAGTTTTTTGTTTTCCAAAACATGTACTCAGAAAAATGTCACAGGAAATAGGAGCCTGTTCAGGTGGTCATGAAATCAAACAGAAGTTCCTGGGATTTCAGAAATATTCTGACTTCCTTCTTCTTGTTTGCCATTAAACTCATTAATGTAGGGAGTTCAATTAATTCTCCTCTGATTCTCTTTTCTCTCTGTCTAGATTTATTGATACTCCATGCCCTAATTCTGCAAGGACACTTTGCCAGGAATCTCCTACTTCTTTTCAAGTAAAACAATCTTTCACAAAATGCCTCCTTCTTGAAATCTTCTCTCTCCTCAGCTCCTAATATGGGGTTGGCCAAAAGCTTCGTTTGGGTTTTTCCTTTTCTCATAGGAAAAACCAACTGAACCTTTTGGTCAACCCAATACTTTCATTCAGTTGGCTCCGATGGGTTCACCATTCTCTGTCTTTCCTTATTTAGACCAATGTCTAAGGCTTCCGCTTACACATTAGAAACTATTTCTAATTTATCTTTTTGATAAGATCCTTTCCCTTCACACAAAAGGCAAAAAATAAATATATACAAAGTAAACAATTACCTAACTTTTAAGCTAAGTTTACTCTATAAGGGGTCCATTCCATTTTAGAAAAGATGCCACGGGATCAGGAATTTTCTTTCTTAATTGAAGTTGGTGAAAGTGAACTCACAAACATTTGTTAATTCAGTAATTATTTATTACGCTTTTTCAGTAAGACAGAGATGCTGTACTCACTGGACAGATAAAAGATAGGAGGATGGCCGAGTCTCCTCAGTGTCCACTATTCTGGTTTCTCTAACTGGGGGACCTTGAATATGATAAATCATTTCCATGCTTGACTCTCTCTCTGACTATAATGTCACCTTTCCTCCCAACTAAAATTGAAGTCTGTTTCCTTTTAAGAAAAGCTTAACACACATTTTTCCTTACAGTACTCATCATGTTCTTAAAAGAACCCAGGAGACAGCACCTCATACTGAAAAGAACAATTCAGAGTTACCAAAAAACCTGAGTTTGACTAGGGCTCTGACATACGCTATGTGATTTTGCTCAAATCAGTCTATAAAGATCTCAAGATTCCTCATCTGTAACTAGACTTTTCTATAGCATACTACTGCAAAATATTGATGTGGTTATGAAATAATATAGTTTGCTTGAGATATTGATTTTTTTGCTTGTTTGTTGGGATGTTTTTAAAGTAGTGGAAAAGAGAAAAAAAGATAGATTACACAAGAATGGTTCGTATCTCAACTACAAAAATTGTATCATCAGGCTCACTACTTGTGGTCTTGAAAGGGAATTCAAATATAGAAAATCTTTTATAATGACCCTAAATATGAACTAAATTTTCCACTCAAAGCTATTCATCACAGGATTATAACAGCAGAAGTCCAAACAATCTAAATGACCAAACAAAACCATGATGAGATCTATCTATTAGAACAAAAGAAAGCATAGCCCTAGTTACACCAGAGCAATGGAATTTTCCTCCAGGTGTATTTCAAAAATGGCTCTGATAGTATCTTCTGGGAACACAAGAGTGTCACCCAAGAATTCACTGACACAAATTTAGTGGCCAGAAAATTTGCAAATAAATATGGAAAACTAGGTAGCCTTCTTTAATTTAGTCACCATGTTTTTTTTTTAATATGTAAATTAAAAAAATTTAAATGTAGTGATTCTGATGTGCATTTAGAAGAATGTGTTTGAAAGACATTTTTTGTTTCTTTTTTGGCTAATTGTATAATAGGATTTGTCCCACAAATTATTAAAACATTATGGAATTAAAATAGATACAGTATTTAAATACCATAATGATGCTGTAGGAACAGAACAGTAACACAGAATAAAGAGTTTAAAAATTGATTCATGCATGTATATACGTATGTATCAATCTAAATGATATTTTAATACAATTTTGATGGAATTTCCAAGATGTAGAGGAAAGAATGGATTAGTCATTGAAGTGTGTTGAAATAACTATTAATAGCTGTTTGTATGACAAAAATGATGCTAAATCCTTATCTCACACACTGCATCAAAGAAATTCTAGATAGATCTGTATTACAGTTAAAAACAGCATAAAGATCTGAAAAAATACATATTTAGTTGAAAATACTTATAACGTGGAGACTTTATCAAAAATGACACTCGAGGCAGAACACTGTATGTAAACCAAAGGGACTTTACTATATAAAATTTATGATACTCTAATAAAGCAAAAAAAGGAAACAAAAATGAAACCAACTAAATAAAATAATAAAAGGTGACAAATCAGATAAGTACAAAAATGTGCCGTCTATGACAAATAAAATGATATTCATCTTAAAATATATGGAACAATTTAAATAATTATTTTCATATTAAAGATTTTCAATAAGAAAATATTGTGTCTAAAGTGTTCGTACTAACACGGAAATGTTACAACATTAATAAAAAAATGTAAATATGTCAGTGCAGTTGCTCTCGATTATGAAACAAAATATGTTAAGAGAAAATAAAATAAATAGACCAAAATGATGGCTATTTTGGTAATATGGGTAATTTTACCTCTGTGATTTAAACCTGCTGAATTTCCTGTGTTCTATAACAAGCACTATTGATTTTAACATCGAAAAAAAAAAAAAAACCCACAAATTCTTTTAAGTATCTTCAAGGGAAAGAATTGGGTTTACTTTAAAAATCTTACTTTTCAATATGCTCCTTAGTTTAACTATATTTAGTGGAGACTATATGTCAATAAGTATCTCCTTTTCTCTATGCATGCCATTCTCCTGCATCCAGACAATTCCTTTTCTTAGCAAATCTACAATTTTGCAAAAAAAAAAAAAAAAAAGGCGATGTATGCACATGCACATAGGAAGAAAATAAACAGCTGAACTATAACAGCTACATTATTTCTTATTGTTAGTAATTATTTTTTTTTCTGCCAGAGGAGGAAAGCAATAAAGAAAAGATATATAGAATTTTAGCAGTGAACACGTACTTATTAATTCTCTTCCAAGGCTAAAATGACAACTCTACTTCATTTCCTACATTGTATCTTGAAAAATATACAAAGGCACAAAAGAAAAATGAAAGTTCCTGTGCCCAGCATCCCGTTCTCAGATCTGAGGTTTACAGAAAAATGTGGTAGAGTGAAAGGAGTCCTGTATTCTGCTTTACAACGAAACATGGACGTCTTCTTTCAGTTTCAGTGGTCAAGTGGAATTTGTTATATTTTCTATGTAAAGCTCAAGATAAATGGAACTTCAGAGAAACAATAAACTGAAGAATAACACACGCCAAATGTTCTTTGAAAAAGACCCAGCATTTTTTGTGCCCAAAGATTTTTAAGTAGCAAGTTTGGAATACAAATAAATAAATACTTGATGGTAAAATAGAACACACATCGTATTCATTCAAAGATATCCATTTAAAGATATCTCAGCTTGACAAAATATCTCACCTTGACAGCATATTTAAAAAGCAGAGACATCAATTAGCTGACAAAGGTCCCTGTAGTCAAAATGATGGCTTTCAAAAAGTTGATGTTTCTGAATTATAGTGCTGGAGCAAAGAAATCAAACCAGTCAATCCTAAAAGAAATCAACCCTGAATATTTGTTGGAAGGACTGATGCTGAAACTGAAGGTCCAATACTTTGGCCACCTGATATGAAGAGCCAACTCACTGGAAAAGACCCTGATGCTGTGAAAGACTGAGGGCAGGAGGAGAAGGAGGCAACAGAGGATGAGATGGTTGGATGGCATCACTGACTCAATACATGAATTTGAGCAAACTTTGGGAGATAGTGAAGGACAGGGAAGCCTGGCATCACTAACTCAATGGACATGAGTTTGAACAAACTCCGAGAGAGAGTGAAGGACAGGAAGGCTGGCATGCTGCAGCCATGGGTCACAAAGAGTCAGACACCACTTAGTGTCTGAACAACAACAGCTTGATAAAATATAATTAATACCTTGTCGACATTTAAAGGAATCATATTTTCCCTCCTAACTATAGAGGATGCAAATTATAGATGCCATGTACATACAAGACACATTTTCCAATGTACTGTGTTTGTGTACTGGGTCCGTGTTTGTGAGCAACGTGACCAGTCTCTAGTTAACCTTTCTTTGACCTGATATTTTCTAGCTTAGCCAGAATGGCCCAGGCAATCATTGGCTTCCTGCAGTCAGCTTATGACTTGGGGTAGGAAGGACCTTAAGAGGTCATCAACAATGCCTGAATAAATTTTGCTCCATGGTGGGAAGATGCAAACTTCAAGCTCATGTACTTCAAAGGAAATTAATTTCCCACTGGTCTTGCAACTTTGTGTTATATAAATCCCTGGATTTAAGACTAGGAATATTTCTGATGTGCTTTTGAAAATCTGATCTAAGAGTTTAAAAAAAGGAAAACAAAATTCTCTAGAATGAAGCACTGTAGGCCTTTAATAAAAGGTTTGCACTGAGTAAGTCTTATCCCTGGATTATCTCCCTAGTACAGTAACTGGCTGGTTTTTAAAGGGTATCACAGAAATAAGACAAACAATAATAGGGCATGCTCAGGAGGCAGTGCCTGTTATTCTTTCAACTGTACTTGGAAGTTTTGCCTGTCCTTGGAGGGGACACAACTGAGGCCTGAAACCAACCTGCAATTTGAATGTCTCGACGCATTTCCAAACTGGGACAGATTGTTGGACACATTCTCCCGAAGGCACATTCAAACCACACACCCCTATCCTGACAGAGATCATGCTGAACCTCTGTAAACAGACTTGCAATTCTCTGGAGAATGTCCATCATTTCCCACGTGGAATTGTGTACGGTGACTTTGTTAAAGAATTCCTTTCCCTTTGTCAGGGCAATTATCCGGCAAAG
This sequence comes from Oryx dammah, assembly GCF_014754425.2. Taxonomy (NCBI): domain Eukaryota; kingdom Metazoa; phylum Chordata; class Mammalia; order Artiodactyla; family Bovidae; genus Oryx; species Oryx dammah. The sequence goes on from NW_024070193.1 coordinate 33,066,948, forward strand.
GAGGCTCTTGCATTCTCCGATTCCAAAAGAATTTTCGTAGAACTCATCTGTCCTTTAGTTTTCCAGTGAAACACCCCATTGTTCAAAAGACCATTTGAAGGTTATTTCCCTAAGCTCTTACTAGTATTCTACTAGCACTAAGATAGAGTATGATTGTCTATACATTTATCATCTCCATTATATTTTTTCAATTCCAGGTATAAAGGTTCTCATTCATTTGGCTTGCACAGAGCTTAGAAGAATCAGTTTTATATAATACAAATTTCAAAATAAATTTGTGTGCATATATATATATATATATATATAAGGTTTTAAGTTATGTCCTATATTAGGATGTCTTATCATAGTCCTAGTAACCACTGCTGTGCTGTGTGCTGTGCTTAGTCGCTCAGTCGTGACCAACTCTTTGCAACCCCATGGACTGTAGCCCACCAGGCTCCACTGTCCATGGGGATACTCCAGGTAAGAATACTAGAATGGGTTGCCATGCTCTCCTCCAGGGGAACTTCCCAGCCCAGGGATTGAATCCAGGTCTCCCACATTGCCGGCAGATTCTTTACTGTCTGAGCTACCAGGGAAGCCCAACCCACTGCTAGTTGTCTCAATTCCTATTAAAAGAGATTCAAGGAATTAGTCTCTTATTATGTGCATAAGACTCAGAGGGTCCCAAATGTAACAGCAGATATACACAGATGCTGTTCTTTGGACAAAATTCTCTCACATTTTCAGTTCTAAATTTTCTCTACATAATATTTCCAATGGAAATTCCCAGGCTATCTCTTTAATGCCTCCTTCCTTTGACTCGTTATCCAATTTGTGCCTTGTTTTCAAGTTCTCCCAACTTGCAGATACCTGGATTTTCAGTGAGTTTTGCATTTCATCTACTCCTTTCACTTGCTCAAGATTTCCTTCATTATATTACAATGGGCTGATCACAATGACTTGGCTTTAGAAAATCAGCATTTCTTTCAATTAAGCTTAAGATTCTTAATGATTCTTTGTAGCTTGGAATATATACCTCCAAAATACTTCACTGAGAATCAGAAAGAAATCATGGGCACTTTGGTGGCTCAGATGGTAAAGCGTCTGTCTACAATGCAGGAGACCCGGGTTCGATCCCTGGGTCGGGAAGATCCCATGGAGAAGGAAATGGCAATCCACTCCAGTACTATTGCCTGGAAAATCCCATGGACAGAGGAGCCTGGTAGGCTACAGTCCATGGGGTCGCAAAGAGTCAGACACGACTGAGCGACTTCACTTCACTTGATACGTTCCAATGCCTATTGGAGATATGTAATTGTGCCTCTGTTCTACTTCCATAAGAGAAAGATTAGCAATGTCTTAATTTTACCCTCTTTTGCATCTGTATCTTGTTCTAATATTCCTTTAACCTTCCTTATTCTCCACTCTGGGGCTTCCCAGATGGTGCTAGTAGTAAAGAACCCACCTGCCAAGGCAGGAGATGCAAGAGATGCTGGTTCAATCCCTGGGCGGGGAAGATCCCTTGGAGAAGACATGGCAACACACTCCAGTATTCTTGCCTGGAGAATCTCATGGACAGAGAAGTCTGGTGGGTTACAGTCCACAGGATCACACAGAGTTGGACACAACTGAAGTGACTTAGCACGCACACACGCACTAGCCACTCTAGTACTGTAAAAGACAAAATTCTCTCATTGTATGGCCAAGGACTCTCGAACCTCTGCCACTCAACTAATCTACACTAAGGAATCCAAGATTCAGAACCACAGCTAAGGAAAACCAAGAAATAACTTTTACTGCATACCAGCATTAGTTTAAGAAAATTCATATAGATTGTGTGTTATAGCCATGGGAAAAAACAAAATATTTCACACAAGTATTGGAAAGCAGTTGGCAATATTAAGTATGTGCTACGAATTAACATTTCATGTTTACACCAGATGTCAGGTAGACCACTTCTCTCTCTGAGCTGTCAAAAAAGCATAATACAGAGAAAAAAGGTCAAAGAATCCCGAGGGACGCTAGTGGTGCTTAAAGGCATAATGATTGAAAAAGATTGCTTTAAGTCTACATACATCACCACTTCAAATGTCATTTCAAATCACAAGTGGAAACAGAACAGGCCTTCTTAAGAGATTTGTGGAATACAATATGTTTTGGCAGTAGTCTTCAAAACATAGTATGGTTACTGTGAGCCAGCCAGCATGGACCCCCCTTATCCGAAGATCAATGATTAGAGATGATTGATGGACTCGTTTTCTCACCAGAAAACACCAGCCTGTTGTTATTACTATAACAGATGTAGTATGATCCACACATAATTAATCGGATTTATAAAATGCCAGAAGTATATTAACTAGTCAAAGCAACCCATATTTTTCTCCCCCAGTTTTCATAATGATATAATGAAGACTCCACCCCCTAGTACATTAACAATTCTACAGCCAAGATTAATCAGAACAAATTCAGGGAACTGACTGCACCTGCTCACTGATAAGATATACGTGTCGTCTACCGCTGCCCTTCTCTTTTCTTTCCTCCTCTCCCCCTTCTTTTCTCTCTCCCTCCCTTTCTTTTATAATATGTCAGTACAGAATTCTATAATATTCATGTGTAACTACAACATTTAAAATTGGTAAAGACAGAATGGTTCTATAATGCAGGAGACCTGGGTTTGATCCCTGGGTTGGGAAGATCCCCTGGAGAAGGGAAAGACTACTCACTCCAGTATTCTGGCCTGGAGAATTCCATGGACTGTATAGACCATGGGGTTGCAAAGAGTCAGACACGACTGACTGATTTTCACTTTCCCTTTTGGGGAAATGTGAGGTCTGTACACTAAGCTATCCCAAACTTTCACAAACCCATAGAGTATTTGGCAGAGGATATTTTGAAAATTTTTCTGGTATATATGGTCTTTAAGCTATGTAAGTGGTTCCTGAAGTGTACTTCTCAGAATATCTGGTCTTGTAAGATGCTACATAAATGGTTCTCTTGTCAAGTAAGTTTGCGAGAAGATGCACACTAGACTCCTCCTCTAGGTTACATAAAAATTAACACTGTCCTATTAAAAGCTCTGAGAAATAAAAGAAAGATGCTTTCTTTTGCTTTTACTAGGATTTTTGCAAACTTCTGTTTTTTTTGTTTTTGTTTTTGTTTTTTGTAAACTGCCTCACTCTTTTATCTGATGCCTATTCCTATTCCACAAGAACACATGGTGAAAAATGTTTGCTCAGTGTCAAACAAATGGTCTATGAGTAAAAATATAAAACCACAAGAGAAAATAAGGAGTCTATGGCAGGTACACAGAAAGTACCTCTACCCAGTGTATATAATCTACAACCCACGCATCAGATGGTCGTGGCAGAGGGGCAATGCATAGGAAGGTTCTTTATCTGTGATGGGTGATCAAGATTAGGGAGTGCAGACAGTATGTGTAATGTTGTATGAAAATTAAAGGGAAAATTAAAAGAAGTGATAGAAGTGGGCTGCAAAATACATAATACTTTCAAGTACAGTAATGTCACTGAAAACAGTAAGATTATATTAGAAACATAAGAAAAAAAAATGTCTTTTTTTTTTTTTGGCTACTCTGCTCTGCTGGTGGAATTTTAGTTTGCCAGACGAGGAATTGAACCAGGGATCTCGGCAGTGCAAGCGTGGAGTTCTAACCACCGGCCTGTCAGGGAATGCCTGAAAAATTCTTAGCTTTTTACATGTACATAAAAATTTACATTAGGAATAAAAAGTGATATACTCATAGCTACAACAGAAAGGCTAGTTAGGTGGCACCAGTGTAATGAACCCGCCTGCCAATGCTGGAGACACAGCAGACACGGGTTTGATCCCTGGGTCGGGAAGATCCCCTGGAGGAGGGAATGACAACTCACTCTAGTATTCTTGCCTGGAGAATCCCATGGACAGAGGAGCCTGGCAGGCTACAGTCTATGGGGTCACAAAGAGTCACACAAGACTGAAGCGACTCAGCACACAAACACTGCTGAATTACCATGTTTACTCTTGGGAAAACAATGCTTTTTTATGGCAACTGAACTTTAGCTGACATCTACCACTGACTTTCCAAGTTCATTTCTTTTCAGATAAAACCAAATGGAATCTCAAAAATTACAAAATTTGTACTTTAATAAAACCTCACACATTAGACCCTCATGACTTTGCTGTGTATAGTTGATTGGTTTATCCCCACTTTGGGGGCATAAAACATTTGCTAATAAATGTAATAATGTAAACAAACTAGAAGGGAAGAATGCTCAAGTGCTTCAGAAAATGATGTACAATGAATTTGGAAAACTGTTTAAAGAAGGATTGAGGTGCTACTTCCAACACTGCAGGCCTCTAGGAGCCCATAATTAGCTGTTTTAATTAGCCGTGTTTGGAATTGTTTTATGTACTCCTGAATCTCATAAAAGATGAATTTTTAAAGGCTATAAACAATACTTTCAACTTTCTCTTACACATACATTCCCTTGGACTATTGAGTGAATGAGACATTTTAAAAATTAGCATTAGAATGTCCTTGAGGAACAGAGTTCTAACTACAGCCCACAGGCTAAAGGCACCCTCAGACCAAGTACTGTCTGATCCACATTGCTAACATTTTGGAAAATTTTGCCAACATATAGTTTCTAGCTATACTTGCTTTCCCCATGGAAATAATCAACTGGAGACGAGCAACATTTGAACACTTTGCGTGGCTTGACCCTTTCGTGTGCCATTTTTCATCATGATTTATTGTTGCACTTAAACATTTTTGTGCTGGAAAAGTGGGATATCTTAAACTAGTTGTTGGATCTAGATGTCATCGCATCTGGGGAAACTGAAAGAGAGATCACAAGGCCAAAAAGCTAAAGAAAACAATAAGAACATATGGTCAATTACATTATTAGTAAAGTTATCTGTTGCTCCTTTTGTGACAGAATGGTTTCTGGCTCATTTGATCAGTATTGGCCATAGTACATGCTTTGCAAAACAGAATGGAGCAAAAATGATGTATATGCCACCTGTGAGCAGGCAGAATGGGTCCTACAACTTTTTTTTTTTCTCTCATGAGAATGACATATCCCAGGGACTTCCCTTGTTGGTTCAATGGTTAAGAATCCTCCTTGCAATGTGGGGGACATTGATTCCATCCCTGGTTGGGGAACTAAGGTCCCATATGCCTCAGAGCAACTAAGCTTGAGTGCCACACCTACAACTAGAGAGCCCACGTGCCACCACTACTGAAGCCGGCCTCACAACTAGACAGTCAGTGTACCACCAAGAAAGATCCTGCGTGATGCAATGAAGACTTGCTACAGCTAAAAAAAAAAAAAACAAAAACAAAAGACAAATCTCAGACAGGGGCTGCTTTCTCCCAAATTAAGTAAGTCCCATGGGCTTCCCTGATAGCTCAGCTGGGAAAGAATTCACCTGAAATCCAGGAGACCCTGATTTGATTCTTGGGTCAGGAAGATCCACTAGAGAAGGGACAGGCTACCCAGACCAGTAATCCTGAGCTTCCCTGGTGGCTCAGCTGGTAAAGAATCTGTTTGCAATGTGGGATACCTGGGTTCGATCCCTGGGTTGGGAGATCCCCTGGCGAAGGAAAAGGCTACCCACTCCAGTATTCTGGCCTGGAGAATTCCATGAACTGTATGGTCCATGGGGTTGCAAAAAGTGGGACATGACTGAGCGACTTTCAGTTTCATGGAATATAGCAGCAACCAACCCCCAGCATAGAGCCTACAAAAGTGGAAATCAATCTAAATTATTATAAGCCATTGAGACTCTGGAGTCATGTGTTACTGCAACAGAACTTAGTAAAAGCTTGACTGATACAGAACAAATTTCAAATAAATAAAGAAAAAATATTTCTATGTGTTTAATAGGCCAAGTGTGTCTGTATCAAATGACTTTAACTTAAGAGGACATTAGGAAAAAAGCCACAGTAAGAACTGTAAGCAGAAAATGGAAAGTATGTCTGATAAACTGCATAAACTCAGAGTTCAGTCCAGTTCAGTCGCTCAGTCATGTCCAAATCTTTGTGACCCCATAAATTGCAGCACGCCAGGCCTCCCTGTCCATCACCAACTCCTGGAGTCCACCTAAACCCATGTCCATTGAGTTGGTGATGCCATCCAACCATCTCATCCTCTGTTGTCCCCTCCTCCTCCTGCCCTCAATGTTTCCCAGCATCAGGTTCTTTTGCAATGAGTCAGCTCTTTGCATCAGGTGGCCAAAGTATTGGAGTTTCAGCTTCAACATCAGGCCCTCCAATGAACACCCAGGATTGATCTCCTTTAAAATGGACTGGTTGGATCTCCTTGCAGTCCAAGGGACTCTCAAGAGTCTTCTCCAACACCACAGTTCAAAAGCATCAATTCTTTGGCGCTCAGTTTCTTCATAGTCCAACTCTCACATCCATACATGACTACTGGAAAAACCATAGCCTTGACTAGATGGACCTTTGTTGGCAAAGTAATGTCTCTGCTTTTTAATATGCTGTCTAGGTTGGTTATAACTTTCCTTCCAAGGAATAAGCATCTTTTAATTTTATGGCTGTAAACACCATTCACAGTGATTTTGGAGCCCAGAAAAATAAAGTCAGCCACTGTTTCCGCTGTTCCCCATCTATTTGCCATGAAGTGATGGGACCAGATGCCATGATCTTAGTTTTCTGAATGTTGAGCTTTATGCCAACTTTTTCACTCTCCTTTTGTACTTTCATCAAGAGGCTCTTTAGTTCTTCACTTTCTGCCATAAGGGTGGTGTCATCTGCATTATCTGAGGTTATTGATATTTCTCCTGGCAATCTTGATTCTAGCTTGTGCTTCATCCAGGCCAGCGTTTCTCATGATGTACTCTGCATAGAAGTTAAATAAGCAGGGTGACAATACATAGCCTTGCATACTCCTTTTCCTATTTGGAACCATAAACTCAGAAAAGAACTGCATTTTCTGTTTTAAAAACTGCATATAAAGTAAATGATGCTGTTAAGTGATTTAAATATGCTACTGGGGAAAAAAATTGTCCGAGTCTCAAAATCTGGCCCTGCCCATTCATCTGAACCACTTGGCTGGTCTCTGCAGACCTTAGAATACACAAAGAATACACAAATACCAGAGAATACACAAAGATCATTGTGATTTTTTTTTTTTTGGATGCAGTTATCAACTGATTCTTGTAATCTAACTGAAAACTTCACAATAACCATTTTAGAATTTCCTGGTTTTTGGTATCACTTTAAAGTCAAAGTTTCTAAAGTTAATAGGGAAAAATAGGTTTTAAATAAGAGCCAGACCTCAAAGGGAAAAGGGAGGTGAAGGATTTTAAAACTCCTCCCTGATAAGATCAGCCTGGGTTCTACTCCAGATGGGCACATCCCCTTGAGATGAACACTCACACACAAACACAGACAATAACAACAATAAACAAATCCAAACTGCTCAAGGATTGAAAGCTCTGCAAACTTAACCAATGCACAGTTCCTGTGATTATCAACAAGCACAGCTGACTGCCTGGCACCTATCAATTGCTCCACACATGGGAAAGTGGATGAGCGCCAGGGAATATTCCGCTATGCACCTAGGCATGCTGGCAGCTGTACTCTCTAAGAAGATCAATGTTAATGCAGGACAAATTGAGCTGAGATAGGAATTGTCCAGCTTATAAATGAACATCAATGCCCTATACAAGGCAAAAATTCCACTTTCCTTTTAAAGTCCAACATGTCCTACTTAACAAAATGTAACTCCTGAAATGCTTCAACGCAGTCCACCAGGCTCCTCTGTCCATGGGATTTCCCAGGCAAGAATACTGGAGTGGGGGTGCCATTTCCTCCTCCAAGAGATCTTCCCAACCCAGAGATCCAACTTGCATCTCCTGCACTCGCAGGCAGATTTTTTTACTGCTGAGCCATCTGGAAAGCCCCAAAGAGTAGAGATTCCCTGGAAAGACTCCACATTAAGGAATGAGAATCTCTGAGAGTCGGATCGTGGGATGTACATTTTCAACAAGTTCTCCAAAATGAGCTTCTTATGTTGCCACTAGAGTTCATGAAATACAGACTTTTGAGATACTCTGCACCTCATGTGTCTTTGGTTTTAACATGGTTGTACTTATTTTCAAAAGTACATGTCTAAGTGTGGCAGAGAGACCTGTTTCCACTTTCCCAGGGACACACAGTGGTCCTCCTTTGATCTCGCTCTGACTGTGTGACTGGAGGCCAGTCAATAGAAAGTACACTTAAGTGACGTGCCATCTCCTGGGGTCAGAGGTCCATAAAAACCATCCATGGGACTTTCCCCTCCTTTTTTCTCTGTCAGCTCTACAAAGACAGAGGTAGTGACCATGGATTTTAGATCCTGAAACGGAGAGGCACAAACAGACGGAGCCAGAGGCCTATGATCGAAAACACTTGATGTGGACTTTGAGCAAGAAATATGATTTGGTTTGAGCTATATTTTCAGATTTCTTTGTTACAGTAGCTCATGTAATCTTAATTAAAACATTAGTACATACAAATGCATTTTTATGGCAAATCAATGAGCATTTAACTCTCTTGCTAGCACACAAATTAGTTCTTAGGTTTCACCTAATGTTATTGTGTTTTTGTTTTTGACAAAACCCACCAAGTAGTAATTATCCTTAATTTCTGTTTAAGCTGTCAAGAATCAAAGCCTTTACTATCCCTGATTTGTATTAAAGTAACAGTGCACTTTTTACTTAAAGCAGAAAACGTCAGAGCTCTGCTATCTTTAAGTTCTTATAGAAGAAACTTTCAGCTTACACATGTGATTTTTTTGTTGTTTTCATGAGCATAATGCTCTTTCTGACTTCTCTTTGTGAGTGGATAGAATTACAGCAAGGAAAACTATGTGGTCTTTCCTGTGGGAGAAAATGATTTCTCTCTGACTATAGCAGACCATTTATGGGATCTGAGAATGAAATGGGAGGCAGAGTGAGCCTGAATTCATGCTGCTGTGATGAAATATATGCAGAGCAGTGCTAGATAGTCCTAAAATTTTCAGGAAACCTACTCATAGAATGAACAGGTAAATAACCCTAAATGTAGTTTCTTCAAATTGTCTTCTGTGACCTGTCTCCTTCCAGGACCACTTATGGTATGTTCTGTGCTGACTTCAATCACAAAAGAATGCTAGAACAGTGCAGGGGCTCTTGTGCAGACATGTAGCTTCTCTTCCTTTACTTTTTACATTAAATTTCCTCTTCTCCTTGCCTCAGTTATATTACCTCTCCACCTCCACACTGGTGTAGCCCTAACCATAATGCCCTTTGTATTAGCTCAAGCCCTTGGATGTAAAAAACAGAAACCCAGTAGACTCAGCTTAAAATAATAAAGGGAACAGAATACATATCCCTAGACTGGAGCTGTTTCAAGGCGACAAAGGGTAAGAAAGCAGCTGCTAAGGGAGGAAGGCTGAAGGCCGGCAGCCAGGCAGTCTTTAGCCTTCACTCTGTCCCCGGTCTCTGTTTTCAGTCTCTGAAGGGCTGCTTCTCTGTTCTATGGGCATCAGTTTTCTCAGCCTGATAGGGCAGTTCTGCCTCAAATCTCCAAATTCAAACACTGTAGCCTGTCAGGTCAATTTTCTAACTTCTAGGAGAGAGTAGCTGATTGGCCCTTCTCTGGGCTAACCAGTTGAGACTAGCTGGAACACGCTAGGTGCGGGTCTAGGCTGTGGAGGTGAAAAAAGGAATCCGCAGGGGGAGAGACAGTCACTGATGCTTGTACAGGCCGGGCACCTCAAAGTCATCTCTAGTCCTTTAAGTTTCACTGTGTTGTTAAGCAACACACAAGCAAATCTAAAGTCTCCAACCACAGATAATCCGACCCTGATGGTTGGAAGCAGGAAACCCAGACACTCTCTAGAACCATGTTTTCTAAAATGGGGTACCAATATTCCAGACAAATGTACAAACGTACCTTGGGGTACAAGAAGAAAATAGAAATAAACCCTCTTCACAAATGTACTTAGATGTTTTAATTTCATATTTTCTCCACAGTAAACATATTAGGATTATAGTATATTTTGATCTATATAAATAAATCAAACATGAATTCATATATACTATTTTCATAAATTCTCACAACCACCCTATAAGTTCTGATTATTCCCTGTTTCCACATAAACATAGATTCAGACGTTAGTTCTTAGATGCCTGGTTTGTCCTCCCTGCGCCTGCAGATCTGTCTCAGTGTATATGCATGGGTGTGCATTGGGTGGTGGTGCTTAACAAGTATTTTAATTATATCAGTGCATCTATGAAAAGGGTTTGGAGAATGCTGTCCCAGAATGCAGGAGTTATGTAAATTGGAAAACTGAAGCCTGCAATTTCTGTAAGCATAAGAAAATTTTCCATCAAAAAGCAATAGATCCAGGTCTGAAGTCAAATTTACTGTTGTGTGTCTTTGGACAAATCACCTGACCACTCTGAGGCTCAGTTGGTTGGTGCAGAGAGTGATACTCCCTTACTTGATGCTGTCAACAATAAGCTCAGCATCTAGCTGAATAACAGCACTTACTGTCAGTACAGGGGTAACCAGTCACCAGCCATCCCACCTTTCTCCCTTCTAGTGGAGCCATAAGCCCTTGAGGACAGGTGGATTCCTACTTCCTATGGTATGAGTGCACTGCATTTCATTTGGGGAGCAGTTTGGGTGGGGTTCAAAAAATATTGATTTGATACACTCCTACCAAGTTTATCAGTAATGCTTTCTACTTTATTCTATTTAATATTAAAATTATTCAAGTAAATGGCCATATTTATTATTGTAAAAGTAGCATTATAAGATATAAATACCTTTCCTACATCAACAGATACTTGATGAATGCATGAATAAATCAAAACATGAATAAAATAGTTGGATGGGTAGGTGGATAGATGGAAGGGTGGATGGATGGAAGTAAGGAGGCATGGCAGACTCAAGGAATTTTTTTTAATTTAAATTTATTTATTTTAATTGGAAGCTAAGTATTTTACAATATTGTATTGGTTTTGCCATACATCAACATGAATCCGCCACGGATTCATCAACATGAATTCATTCATCAACATGAATCTGTACACGTGTTTCCCATCCTGAACCCCCCTCAAGGAATATTTTTAATTCAGTTTCTGTGTTTAAGTAATTTGGATAAACTGGGGGTTTTTCATTTCCATTTCCAACTACAAAATAAATGTCCAGGAATATAAGAGTATTTACTACAATAGATACTTCCTTGAGAGATCAAAATATTTCATTGTTATCCATGTAAGTAGTGACTGAGGCTTTTGTGTCAACAGATTCAGAACATACTGGTCTAAATGTCGCTAGGAATTTGTTAATATTTTGGACTCCTATAAATGTTGACAGTCACATCAACATTAGCATATAGTCAAAAAACTGTTTTACAATTGAAAAATATGATTCCGTCAGTCTAGAGATGGATACTCTTAACTCTTTGTCATGACATGTTAACATACCTCTGCTTTCCAGGCTTAGGGGCATTAAATGAGGAGTGATATTTTGTGGTGTAGATAGAAGCTTACTCCTCAGTAACCGACCAATCATCTATTGTATTTTGATTTCACAATCTGTGACAGTATAAAGGCGTGCATGGCGCAACTTTCAGATACACTGTTTTAGGTAAGGGGAAATTGCTGGATTCTCAGAAAAACCTTTTACACAGTGACCAGTGATGCAAATATCATGGGAGGCAGAAAGCACATTTTGCCCATGAACAATCTACATATTCTTTACCTCAAAGTTTTGTAAAAAGCTATTGTTGCTGTTTAGTCACTAAGTCGTGTCCAACTCTTTGTGACCAACTCTTTCTCGCCTCTCTCCCAGGCAAGAATGCTAGAGTGGATTGCCATTTCCTTCTCCAGGGGATCTTCTGGACCCAAGGATAAAACCCACATTCCCTGCATTGGCAGGCGATTCTTTGCCACTGAGCCGCCTGGGATCCAGCTACTAAGTTTCCATAAATTAGGAACCTGAACAGTAGAGAAGTGTAGTTCAAGGAAAAATGAGTGCCCGAGACAAGACAGTGTTGAGTACACATTAAGGTATTTAGGGAAATTATTGTTTGGGGTCAAAATCACATTGAAAATGCTTGGCAATATCTCATTCCCTTGAAACAAAGTCTAATAGCTGAACGAATCTTTCCAGAACATTACTACTTGGAAACTTTTCTTTAAGTCCCCCCAGCTAAACTATCTGAGTTAGCTCTTGGGTTTCGGTCCTCGGTAAAGGGGGAAAAAAAAAAGAAAGATGTTGCTACAAAGGGTGTAAATCCCATGCCATCTGGTTATGTTGCTGACAGTTCTCACCTCTGTCACACCAGGATTTACAAAGCAATTCTTAGGATGAAGTTGCTTTAACCTCCACTACTTGTTGTTTGGCATTTCACACTCTCCTTTTCACATCTCAGAGGCTGTGTTGTTGTAAGTAGATGGCAGTGTCCAGGGCTGTTATTGCAAGAAGAATATTCACAGAGCACAGACATGGGAAACTGAATCAGACACCAAAGTCATTTGCTTATGAAACACTGGGAAACACTCAGGTCTATTATTTACTCAGAATAAATCTCATCAGCCATCCTTGGACAAAAATCAAGTCTTTGTTAACATGTGTGTATGCAATAACTTGATTAACCTATGAATTCCTGTCTAATTAGTACTTAGCATGAAGGACTCATAAACCAGTGTTGTATCTTTATTTATACCAGGATAATTTTTTGTGTGCATTTGAATTTCTAATGATCTTGTAGTGAAATCAGTAACTGACAGGTAATTATACTAATTCCCAGCTTTTCACACTACTGGTAACTAGAATAATAATTAAGCCACAGATAATCCCTGGCTGGTACCTTATTTTTGGCTTGCTAATTCCTGATCTTCCAACTAATTTTCAAGAGTATACAGATCCTTTTCGCCTTAAAGAAGTACTGGATTATTCTGCAGAGATGATGATGAATAGGAAGTGGCAGAAAGGTCACAGAACGAGTGAGAGATAAGAGTCTTGTCAAATGACAGTAGCCTGCATTGCTTAGGAATTACGCGGACTCCCAATAAACATTTCTAATTGTCACCCATCGTGAAACAATTTTTCTTTCTTATGGCATCAAATAAATGGGGACTGCTCTTCATCAAAGCAGCCCCAGGTTGCTACTACTTTCCTATAAATTATCTGCATACATGAATTAATTAAGGGAGTAGGAGGAACATATGCAGTGTCCACATTTTGGGACTCCTGTTGAGGCTCTCTCCTTGCATATCTATCTCCCTTGTCACTTATCCAGTTCCTCTTCACACTTTTAATCAAAAGAATCTCCTAGAAGTTGATATATTTCCACCAAGAGCCAGCATACTGCTTAGCAACTAAGTAGCACTCAGCAAATAGAGGGTACTATTATTTGTTGTTGTTATTATTACTGTCATTACTTCTATTATTATTTTGCCCCTGTGTCTACTCTGTCAGGCTATGACTCTATTACAGCATATGACAGATGAAGAAAATATGAAGGTATCTTCAGTAATCAGAAAGTAACAGTGACATTAAACATTTCTGACCAATGAGAAGAGACTAAGCAGAATGGAAGAAACATGGCAAAGTGAATAAAAATAACACAGTGGTGAAGACAGAAAAGGGAAACTCATGTCCTGGAGGGACGATGGGACTTTGTGGGAAGAAGACAAAATGGATCACAGCGGGGTGGCCAGTGCCCCACATCACGCGTGCTGATAAACCCTGAGGTCACAGCTTTGGCTGCTCTATGCTGCCTCATATCCTCCCCTGAATTAGAAGTCTCCCAGTCCACAAGAAAATGAAGCAGGGCAGATAGAGTTGCAGTGGTCAGTTTGCTGTGATCTATCTGTGTCTGCACCTGTCTTTAGTGCCCAGGGCGTATCAACTGTTAAATGTGTCTATCTCTAGAAACAGGATTTGCAGTACATTCTCAAAGAGCATTTATAACTGGCCAAACCTAAAAAGATTCCTCTATTCATTTCATGAATATGTTCATTTGTTAACTATTATTTACTGACTGCTTGTTATAAACCAGCCTTGTGCTGGGCACTTGAACATAGGCTCTGTCTTCAAGATGCTCCCAAACCAAGGGGTCAGAGCAGTGGATATAAATTGTGTCTTGGCAGGCACAGCATTAGGTAGACCTAGATCAATGACAATCCTGTTTTCGGTGTCTAAATCTGTTGCTCTGGTCCCTATCATCTCCCTGCACAACCTAGCATGAAGGAAAGTATGCTTTTGTTCAGTTGTTTGTTCTCCCGAGTTCTTAAGAGCTGATGCACCATATCCAGGCAGATTTCTTTCCTTCTTTGCCAACATTTCTACAGACTTCCACGGTCAGCCTAGACTGTGAGCTTTAAAAATGAAAGGAGAACTATATGAAGTCACCAAAGGCAGAGAGAAATCAGGATGTCATTACATGAGGAGAGCTGTGATTGGCGGGCAGTTCTCCAATTTCATGACAATAGAAATGATTCATCTTTTGTAATATGTTTTATCCAACAGCTTATTAAGACACCCTCACTGTGTGCAACTGAAAGAGCCCCTCCTCTGTCATCAGCGAGTGCATCATGAAAGCACTTAGAGAAGATCATCCAGGCAGGCTCATAAATGGGGTCAACAATTCCCAAATACATCATAGACAAGACTGCCCAGCTACTAGTTTATGTTGATTTAAACAGTAAATTTTAGTTATTTTGATACTTGCTGACTAGCTGTAATTCTAACACTGTTTTAGTGGTTAGTGTGTATCTAACACATCCCTCTCCCTTGTTTTTCTTTTTTTTTTCTCATAATAAAACACTTTTCCTTTGAAAACTATGTCTTTCTTATCCCAGTGCTTGTCATTAGATGGAGCTGATTTCAGCCCTTTGCTGGAGGGAAAAATCTCATAAGCAAGGCCAGTCCAATTAAAATCAGGAGCTACTGAGCAACAGGCTGCCTGGTCCAAGCGGATCTTTAGCATCAAGGATCATGCGAGCCCAGAGTTGCCAGGGGCCACCTGTGCTACACAGCGAGTCTACACAACAACAGAATCAACACGGAGGGAAGCAGAGCCAAAAAATACCAAGAAACATAAACTGCTTACGAAGTTGGCTAAACCAGTGGGTTCAGTAGTTTCGGTTCTCAGGGAGCAAAGACTAGAGTCTGGGATAAAAGATTTTGATTAATGATCAAAGCCTGTGAAAATAAGGAGGCAGAAGCAGGATCTGAGATCAGAAAGAAGTCAAATTGGGGTCATCCAAAAAAGCCATGGTCATCCTGGCAAGTAGCTCTGGATAGAGCACTGGCCACCAGAACTGCCCAGTGTTAATAGGCAGAAGTGGCTGACCCCAAGACATCCTCTCCTTGTTCAGACACCAGATGCAGGCAGCACCTGGAAGGGTGAGACCACAGGCAGGTGGCTCCTGCAGCCAAGGAGACTGGGAAGGAGCTGAGAGCAGGAGGCCCCTGGCTGACCCCACTACCCGCAGTGAGGCAGCGAGTTGTTCTGGGTGGTGCATCTCCATGGTAACCACACAGCTCTGTAGACAGCACGTGATCAACCCAGTTATATGAGCCAGTAAACTCCCCTATTCTCTTCAAGTCATTGTGAGATCAGTTACTTTTCTTGCTAATCAAAAGAATCTATGTTTCCCTTCAAAGTCAAAGATCTGATGGAACTTCATAATGTCAGCAAAATATATATTGCTGAATTAGACTGGGGGGCCCAATTTAAACTCATACCCACCAACACGAGGGCAGGCAAGGCAGATAAGCCCCAAATTTGCAGTGTGCAGCTGGCTTAGACATTTCAAATGATCAGATACTGAAGATGGGAAATGTCTGTTTTACTGGGCTGAAGGTTTTGTGATTTAAACTGCCAACTCACCAAAGGGCCACAAGGACTTTGGTTCAGATGTCATGAAACAAATTAAGTCTAGCATATTTTCTTTTAAATAAGCTTTACTTTCTTGGGAGAAGACTTTCCAGTCTCCCCTCTGGTCAGGAGCATGAGAGGAAAATCCAACCAGCACTCCAAGCTCTTAACGGGGAACAGGGCTTATTAAATTACTTTCATATGTGCAGAAGTTCATTTTCACTCTTGCAGCTATTTCATTAAGGTCCTGAATTTCCAGCAATATTTCAATTTATACCAATGTAGCATAAAATCTGCAATTTCAACACCTCAATAAAAATGATATGATATATAAACATATTTCATTTTCAATACATATTACATATATATCAAGAGGTCCAACAGCATATATCAGTAAGTGTGTGTGTATGAGGCAGGGGGTAGAGACAGAAAGAAAGAGAGAGGGAAAGAGAGGGAAAACCCCACAGACATCAATGTATGTCATGGTCTAAAACTGAATAACAAATGATAATAGTGTAAGCATGAAGCATTGTTCAGCACCATTAGGTAACTGAAATGAACTTGATCTTGCCTGCCTTTAGAACTTTTTTGTTGGAATGAGTAAATCACGTTTGTAAACTTCTCTAGATAGACAATGTTTTGTTGAGTTTCTTATATTCCAACTCAGCTGACAGAATACAATGCTTGGATTATCAAGTTTCTCAAAGTAATTTATGGAAGCAATAAGAGCACATATGCTGTGGGTCTTGCCCTGAAACTTATTTAATAAATATAAGAAGCAAAAACATAGCACTTGTTACCTCCAGAGTGTGGCGGGGGGCCGCAGAGCAGGACGACTCCCTGGCCTTCACGAACCGACACTGTACTTCTCATTTTGGTTTTAAAATTTTCAAGATCTGATTTGAAAACAAAACAAAACAGGATTTCAGAAAGGACCATGAATCTAAAATGTTCGCACAAGAGACATTCCTTTCTTTTTATAGGAAAATTAAAAAAAAAAAAAAATCCCTCTCAGGAACCTTAGGAGAACTTTCAACATTTGCGTTGAGAAGGAAACTTTGGATTTTGATTTATTAGTGTTTCTAGAAATTCAGTAATAAAAATAAAAACTATTCTCACTAACCCAGTAAATTAAATTCACATATTTCTTTTTATTTACAGTGAAAAAAATACAGATTGCTTTTATCACTGCCCACATAATTATTTTTAAGTATTTAATAAAGCAATTAAGGCAAATACTATTTTGATCACCAGTGATTATTTTTAAAAACCATTTGATTTCTTCTAATAACAATCCAGAATAGCAAATTCTAATTCATATTCTCCAGCTTATAGCATGGAGAAAATTTATGGGCTTCATTTTGAACAAAGCTTAAGACTATGAGGAAAGAGAAGAAAAATCTGCTTCTCTAAACTCTGATTTAAAAAAAAAATACTGTGAATTCCACAGTTAATACACCATGAGGTGTCACTTTCTGTATCAGAACAATTGCACTGTCAATTTGTGAAAGAATATACTTACTTCATAGCTTTTAAGGGTTGATATAAATTGCCTATGTGGTGACTATGAAAAGTAAGACAGAGCATGAATTTTAAGATCCAACTTCAAAAATTTCAACTTTGCCTTGAAAAATGCAAAAACTGAAACCATCTTCAAATTGATAAAACTATAAACTGTAGACACATATGAATATTCTAAGCACTGTAAATCAACCCATCAAAGGGAAATAAGAACCCTACATTATTTCATTTTATTTTTACTAAAAATAGTATTGAATTGTTAGATTATAAACACGGAATAAAACAATCAGAAAAACTCATCATATGTGTGAGTATAAAAGGAGAAAACATAGTGTTCATGGACTTATTCAGAGTTTACCCTATAAACATTATATAACATAGCATTATATCATCTTAAATATGGAAAAAGCAAGAGAGTTCCAGAAAAACATCTATTTCTGCTTTATTGACTATGCTAAGGCCTTTGTCTGTGTGGATCACAATAAACTGTGGAAAATTCTGAAAGAGATGGGAATACCAGACCACCTGACCTGCCGCTTGAGAAATCTGTATGCAGGTCAGGAAGCAACAGTCAGAACTGGACATGGAACAACAGACTGGTT
Source organism: Oryx dammah (assembly GCF_014754425.2). Lineage (NCBI taxonomy): Eukaryota > Metazoa > Chordata > Mammalia > Artiodactyla > Bovidae > Oryx > Oryx dammah. Next base: position 33,084,943 of record NW_024070193.1, read on the forward strand.
CCAAATAGGAAAAGGAGTACGTCAAGGCTGTATATTGTCACCCTGCTTATTTAACTTCTATGCAGAGTACATCATGAGAAATGCTGGACTGGAAGAAACACAAGCTGGAATCAAGATTGCCGGGAGAAATATCAATAACCTGATATGCAGATGACACCACCCTTATGGCAGGAAGTGAAAAGGAACTAAAAAGCCTCTTGATGAAAGTGAAAGAGGAGAGTGAAAAAGTTGGCTTAAAGCTCAACATTCAGAAAACTAAGATCATGGCATCTGGTCCCATCACTTCATGGGAAATAGATGGGAAAACAGTAGAAACAGTGTCAGACTTTATTTTATTGGGCTCCAAAATCACTGCAGATGGTGACTGCAGCCATGAAATTAAAAGACACTTACTCCTTGGAAGAAAAGTTATGACCAACCTAGACAGTATATTCAAAAGCAGAGACATTACTTTGCTGACTAAGGTCTGTCTGGTCAAGGCTATGGTTTTTCCTGTGGTCATGTATGGATGGGAGAGTTGGACTGTGAAGAAGGCTGAGTGCCAAAGAATTGATGCTTTTGAAGTGTGGTGTTGGAGAAGACTCTAGAGAGCCCCTTGGACTGCAAGGAGATCCAACCAGTCCATCCTAAAGGAGATCAGCCCTGGGATTTCTTTGGCAGGAATGATGCTAAAGCTGAAACTCCAATACTTTGGCCACCTCATGCGAAGAGTTGACTCATTGGAAAAGACTTTGATGCTGGGAGGGATTGGGGGCAGGAGGAGAAGGGGACGACCGAGGATGAGATGGCTGGATGGCATCACTGACTCGATGGACGTAAATCTGGGTGAACTCCGGGAGTTGGTGATGGACAGGGAGGCCTGGCGTGCTGCGATTCATGGGGTCGCAAAGACTCGGACACGACTGAGCGACTGAACTGAACTGAACTGAACTGAAATATATAACCCAAAGCAGCGTTACCAAAACAGTAAGTCTCTTGAAATGTAACTGAGTTGAAACTGCAATACTGGAACGTCTTCCAAAGACTAGATAGAAGAGTACATCATATCAGAATGTTAGCCCATGCATGGAAAAAATTCACATCATTATTTTCTGACAACCAAGAATGTATCATAATTTTTACTGATTCCTTGTCCAATTCTTTGTTCTCTATTATATATAAGTTCACATCAGAAAACATATTCATCACTGATTTTACCTAGAATACACCAAAAAAGATAAAAGTTCTACAGAAACTAATGTCTCTTCTCTTCCAAAGGTGAAAATCTCTTTTGCCTAAACACTGACTATGTCTGTCACGGGTCTGTCCCTTTCTCTGCAGTGACACTGTCTCTACAGTATATAAGGGCGTGTGTGTCTGACTCTCTGAGACCTTATGGACTGTAGCTGGCCAGGCTCCTTCGTCCATGGGATACTCCAGGCAAGAATATTGGAGTTGGTGGCCATGCCCTCCTCCAGGGAATCTTCCCGACCCAGGAACCGAACCTGTGTCTCTTTCCTCTCCTGCACTGGCAGGCAGATTCTTTACCACTGTGCCATGTGGGAAGCCCCACAGTATGTAAGGGCAAGGTACATTATTTGTGGAAACCTGGTGTGGCCAGTTCATGGAGAATATGCACCAGGAAGAGCAAAGAAAAAATAACTGTAGCACTGTAAGTGTTTTCCCAGCTTTTTTTCTTTCTTTTTTTTTTGAACCTTAGGGAGTATAGAGATAAAAGCAGTATAAACATTCAAAATTTCAGATTACTGAAACTTTATATCCCGACAGATTACATATACAACTCCAAACTCAAGTCAAAGCTTCCTATGGTTCAATCTTGACAATAACTGTATTAGAACAAGGCCTGTCTAGGAGTCAAAATAAATAAGAAATCATGCCAGTAATTATTTGGTAGAAACTTCTCAGATTTTTCTTCCTATCTCCTAATTCTTGCAAACTCTGACATTATTCTGAAGCCTCCAAAGCCAGATTTCAAGAAACCAACATGATAAGGAACATCTAAAAAGAACTACAACTGGGACCAAAGCTGAATGTGAATTGCAGAAAGAGGATGGATTGGCGGTTGCCAGTGTTTAGGGAAGTTGGGGGCCGGACTATGGGAGTGGTTATAAAAGGACACTGTGAGGGATCTTGACCATGAGATGGATATAAAACTACATGTGATACAACTGTATAAAACTAAATACACAGACACACACAAAATTAGTGTATATACAACTGGGGAAATCTGAATTAAAAATCAAAGACAGAGACTTCCTTGGCAATCCAGCGGTTAACTCCCCACTTCCAGTGCAGGGGGTGCATGTTTGATCCCTGGTTGAGGAACTAAGATACCACAACAAAGATAAAAGCCACCTTTCCACATTTTTTACTTTCTTTCACCTTCTTCCACACCACCTACAGCCCGCAAGTGGCTCACCTTGACTGCCCTTCTGGCCATGCGCTGTGCAGCTCTAAGACATCTCAAGTTCTAATCACACCCTGGAGACAGTGACTCCGAAATTGACATTAAAGGCAGGAACGTAGAGCCAGGAGAGATACACTCTGTATTCTAATTGCTTTCTCTGTGAATATGCACGTGGACCATTCTTGGTGTATAAAACAGTTCACCCTGACACATGTTAACTTTCTATATTGGGGCAGGTTTTCTAAGGGTTGCTTGCACACTTCACTTTCAAGTTGATCTCACCACACCAGAGAGAGGAAGACAAGGCCACAAGACAGGAGCAGTGCCCACAGAGAGGAGTGAGGGGTGACTCTGATTTCCTCTGACACGCACGTGCTCAGTTTGGAGTCTGAGTCTACTGGCTACATATCACTGATGCTGGTTTCTCTCTGTGGATTCATCGGCTTAGAGTACATAATTCTACCACTGTAGGACTTAAAATTAGCCAAAGAATGACTACCATTTCCCAACAAGAAGCACTTGGTTCTTGAGCAACAAGATGTGTTCAGCTAAGCGAAATGAGAAACATCAAGTACAATATGGCAGAGACAGAAAATAAACTAAAATATGTACTGATAAGGTCTACTATGGTGGGATGGATGTTACAGAATGGCCTATACATTTTTGACCAAAGAATTCTGTATAGATCACTTTATGGGAAATGGTGGAAAAGGTCATATGTTGAACTGGATATACATATGTGCAGTTGAGTATGTCATAAATACAAAAGATATGACAATAAGAGATGTCAAGGTAAAAAAAAAAAATCCCCCAAGAGGATTAAAATGGAACATACAAATAGCAATAAATCTGAAACTGTGGCCAGCTGACTAAATGGTCCCGAAGTTAAAAAATTTAGAGTTCAGTCTCAAAACACCTTGTGATCACTTGCAATTAAAACACGAGAAGCTAATAAAACCAGCATCACTGAAAACTGCATGTGAGCTTTACTACTTGTATAACACAACCCTACTGTATTCTATGAGGTGACGTGTTGCTTTTTCAATTAAAATGCAAAATACTGTCCAGTAGTGATAGTTAAATTGCAAATGGAATACAGATATTAGCAATGTAATAGAAATCTACATATATTTCCTGAAATTTCTTTAAAGTTTAATATTGAAATGCTTAATGGTTTATAGTTACCAAATTAAATCATTACCCGAACAGTGTCAACGACAAGATTGCTTTTGAAGGAATCAGAAGGCTTCCAGTAAGAGAAAGCATCCGTGTTAGTAAAAAACTGGGGGAAAAAACACAATGAACACATCCAAAAAGACAGTAAAGATCAAGACTGCAGTTCAGTGAAGATTTTTGTCTGAATCTCTCTGATACCAGATGTTATAAATAAAAAAGAATCCCATGCAATGATCAAGCTTCCATGATCACAGGTAAAATTGCAATTAGCTGAAAAATCTCAGTAAAGGATGCCCTACTACAAAAAGAAAAAGAAAACTAGGGCTCAGGGGATGATCACTTTTCCTTTTTTCTGACAAAAGCTGAAGCTTCTGGAAGGCTGCCCAAATGTGCATATAACACAGAACCCACTGACTCTTAATCATCATCAGTATCAGCAGGACATAAACTTAACCATTATTTTCTGCTCTATATTCCAACCTCCAAATTTAAAGCATCTCCTCCTCTTTTGTTCCCTTTCCTACTTAACAGGTTAGTCAAATTCTCAAAATGTTTAATCAACATTGAAGTTTCTAAGGGAAAATTCTATCATGGTAGACAATATGTATGTCCTGGGAAAATAAGTGTTTCCTTCTGTAAAAACAATGGCTTACTCAACAAAGTCGATAGTATCTTAGTTTTTCTTCCCCAAAAGCAGAGCCAAGAAAGACTTGAGTGGCTGAGTGTATATGGATGATTATCTCAGGAGGTAAGAGAAACAGTCTGAGGTAAGTAAAAGAGGGATGGAGGAAAAATCATTACGTGGTACATTACTTGCTACAGTCAATGAGGGCTTGATTGTGCACGAACCCAGTGTATAAAATGCCTCCTAGAACTGTCAGTTTGAAAGATGTACGAGGAAGGGGGTACTTCTGTGGATGTCCAATGATTAGGACTTCACCTTCCAATGCACGGGATATGGGTTTAATTCTCGGTTGGGGAGCTAAGAATTGATTACCTCATGGTCCCCCCAAAAATTAAAAAAAAAAACAAAACATAAAACAGAAGCATTATTGTTCAGTTGAGTTCAGTTCAGTCACTCAGTCATGTCAGCCTCTTTGTGACCCCGTGACCTACAGCACGCCAGGCCTGTCCATCACCAACTCCTGGAGTCCACCCAAACCCATGTCCACTGAGTTGGTGACGCCATCCAATCATCTCATCCTCTGTCATCCCCTTCTCCTCCTGCCCTCAATCTTTTCCAGCATCAGGGTCTTTTCCAATGAGTCAGCTCTCTGCATCAGGTGGCCAAAGTACTGGAGTTTCAGCTTTAACATCAGTCCTTCCAATGAACACCCAGGACTGATCTCCTTTAGGACGGACTGGTTGGATCTCCTTGCAGTCTAAGGGACTCTCAAGAGTCTTCTCCAACACCACAGTTCAAAAGTGTCAATTCCCCAGCGCTCAGCTACCTTTATAGAGCAACTTTCACATCCATACATGACCACTGGAAAAACCATAGCCTTGACTAGACGGAACTTTGTTGTCAAAGGAATGTCTCTGCTTTATAACATGCTATCTAGGTTGGTCATAACTTTCCTTCCAAGGAGTAAGTGTCTTTTAATTTCATGGCTGCAATCACCATCTGCAGTGATTTTGGAGCCCCCCAAAATAAAATCAGCCACTGTTTCCACTGTTTCTCCATCTATCTGCCATGAAGTGATGGGACCGGAGGCCATGATCTTAGTTTTCTCAATGTTGATCTTTAAGTCAACTTTTTTCACTGCCCTTGTTCACTTTCATCAAGAGGCTCTTTAGTTCTTCCTCACTTTCTGCCATAAGGGTGGTATCATCTGCATTATCCGAGATTATTGATATTTCTCCTGGCAATCTTGATGCTAGCTTGTGCTTCATCCAGGCCAGCGTTTCTCATGATGTACTCTGCATGGAAGTTAAATAAGCTGGGTGACAGACAATATAGAGCCTTTACATACTCTTGTCCCAATCTGGAACCAGTCTGTTGTTCCATCTCCAGTTCCAACTGTTTCTTCTTGACATGCATGTAGGTTTCGCCAGGAGGCAGGTAAGGCGGTCTGGTTTTCCCATTTCTTTAAGAATTTTCCACAGTTTGTTGTGATCCACACAGTCAAAGGCTTTAGTATAGTCAGTGAAACAGAGGCAATTTTTTTTTTTTTCTGGAATTCTCTTCTTTTTCTATGATCCAACGGATGTTGACAATTTGATCTCTGGTTCCTCTGCCTTTTCTAAATCCAGCTTGAACAACTGGGAATTCTCAGTTCCTATACTATTCCTGACTTGGAGAATTTTGAGTATTACTTTGCTAGCATGTTAGATGAGTGCAATTTTGTGGTAATCTGAACATTCTTTGGCATTGCCTATCTTTGGGATTAGTCTGTACCTCCCAGTTTTTCATTTGTAAACTGTGGACAACACTGCCCTCTGAACCTCACAGGCTTTTTGAGAGGGAATCTCCAGCATCACAGGCCTGCAAGCCCTTTGACAAATAAAAAGAATTCTAGAAGTGCAAGACTCCCTTATTCCTTTTGAATCTCTTTTCCCCCTAGTATTCCAGCACTTATATATTTTAAATTATTCAATAACAATCTAGGATGTTCATAATTATTTTAATGTTCACAATCAGAAAGCTTGATGAGGTACCCAAGACAATAGCTCTCATTCTAGATCCTGAAACCAGGTGCCAGGGCAGAAATCACAGGAGGGCTTATTCCTGCGGCATCCTGTCCATCACAGCATATGGAAATTGCTGGTGCGTTCATATTGCTGTTTTGGTTTTTTTTTTTTTGCATTTTATTTTTTTTAATTGGAGGACAAGTGCTCTACAGTATTGTGTTGGCCTCTGCCGCACATCAACTTAGCCACAGGTATACATATGTCCTCTCCCTCTCTGTTTTTACAACTATCTGTATTTCAGTCTCTTTCATCATCTCATATATGATTTCAAACATGCAAAGATCATGTGTACAATAGCAAAATACATCTTCCAATAACTCCCATGCTCCACTTTTCTTAAATAAGTTCCCTTTCCCACTGACCACCTCTTTGTTTCCTTCCACTTTTTAAACTTGGGTTAAACTCAAGTCTGTATCCTCAAGAGTGAGACAAACCCAGCCACAAATCCCTTTCCTGAAACTGCCTGACCTATGATATATTCCTTCACTCCTAGATCCACAGTTTCATCATCTGTAAATTGAGGATAATAATAGAAATTATCTCTGCTATTGTCATGAGGAAGAAATAAGATATGCCATATCATTCACTTAAAACTGTATAACATAGAAATGTTCAAAAGTGGTAACTATCATTTTTCTTTACATTCTCTCAGAACTTGTGATGCTTCTACCACTGTGCCTATAGCAATGCTGTGTTGAACAAAATTTTGATTCAAAACATGCATTTTCTGCTTGCCTTCTGGATACATTTTGGAAATCTAAATGCCATCTCAAAGTCAACATTTTATTTTCCTATTCTTACAGGGACAGCTACAAAACCCTACAACTTCTGTGCTGTATTGTTACTAAAACTCAAATGTAATTTGCCACTTGTCATTCCTACATTTGTTTGATTCATTCAAGTTTATCATGTTCATGTTTTTCTAAGTTCATCCTCTTTCTTCCCATTCTTCTCTAATTTCTTACTATCACCATTTTAATTTCATTGGAAAATTTTTAGAATGCAAATTCACTGGGGGTATACAAAGCATATGGCCCCAATATGCCATGTCTGTCTTTTATATCTCAGCAGCCCCACTGTCATAAGAATATGCTCTATCAAAACTCACTAAATTGATACATGAAAGGATTAATGGATGACTGGATTTACAAGGCTGTGTGACAGAATTTTGTGGAATTGAGCTCATTAATTTTCACAAAAGCTCCATTTAAGTGTAATATTTTTCCATTTCCTAAAAAAGCTGTGGCTCAGAGCAGTTATGGACTTTGACAATGGTGACACAGTAAGTGATGAGGCCACTTACACTGATTTCAAACCCAGTTCTTTTAATCTTTATACCATGTGAGAAGTTTATCTAACCTTTGGGCTGGTCTCCCCAGCTGTGGTCTCACCCTTCTCATCAATCCATCTATGTGCCCATAGAGTTGAGTTTCAGTTCAGTTCAGTCGCTCAGTCATGTCCAACTCTCTGCGACCCCATGAATCGCAGCACACCAGGCCTCCCTGTCCATCACCAACTCCCGTAGTTCACCCAAATTCATGTCCATTGAGTCGGTGATGCCATCCAGCCATTTCATCCTCTGTCGTCCCCTTCTCCTCCAGCCCCCAATCCCTCCCAGCATCAGAGTCTTTTCCAGTGAGTCTACTCTTTGCATGAGGTGGCCAAATTATTGGAGTTTTAAGCTTTCTTCATAAAACACGTTTCCAGTTTTTAATACCTGCTCAAAATTTTACATCAGTCTCTCATTGCCTAGATGATGAAGTCAATTTTCTTGTCCTAACATTTGGCCATTCATTAGACAGACATGTTTATATTCATAAATATATGTGTGTCTGTATGCATGTGTGAAATATGCACCTGTGTTCTCGGTATTGGGATAAGAGAGCATGGTTTGTCATTCAGAGTATTTCTGATTCTAAAACTTTACTTATTCCCCATCCTTTTCCTTTTAACTTATGGTAAGTTTCCACATCTCAGTTCAGTTCAGTTACTCAGTCGTGTCTGATTCTTATTGCGACCCCATGGACTGCAACACACCAGGCCTAACTGTCCATCATCAATTTCCAGAGCTTGCTCAAACTCACATCCATTGAGTCAGTGATGCCATCCAACCATCTCATCCTTTTTCATCCCCTTCTCCTCCTTCCTTCAATCTTCCTCAGCATCAGGGTCTTTTCCAGTGAGTCAGTTCTTCGCATCAGGTAGCCAAAGTATTGGAGTTTCAGCTTCAGCATCAGTCTTTCCAATGAATATTCAGGGCTGATTTCTTTTAGGATGGACTGGTCGGATCCTCTTGCAGTTCAAGGGACTCTTAAGCATCTACTCCAACACCACAGTTCAAAAGCATAGATTCTTCTGTGCTCAGCTTTCTTTGTAGTCCAACTCTCACATCCACATATGACTGGAAAAACCACAGCTTTGACTAGATAAACCTTTCTTGCAAAGTAATGTCTCTGCTTTTTAGTATGCTGTCTAGGTTGGTCATAACTTTCCTTTCAAGCAGCTACAGACTTTTAATTTCAAGGCTGTAGTCACCATCTGCAGTGGGCTTTGGAGCCCAAGAAAATAAAGTCTGTCACTGTTTCCATTGTTTCCCCATCTATTTGCCATGAAGTGATGGGACTGGATGCCATGATCTTAGTTTTCTGAATGTTAAGTTTTAAGCCAGCTTTTTCACTCTCTTCTTTCATTTTCAGTAAGAGGCACTTTAGTTCTTCTCTGCTTTCTGCCATAAGGGTGGTGTCATCTACATATCTGAGGTTATTGATATTTCTCCCAGCAATCTTGATTCCTGCTTGTACTTCATCCAGCCCTGCATTTCGCATGATGTACTCTGTATATAAGTTAAATAAGCAGGGTGACAATATACAGCCTTGACGTACTCCTTTCCCAGTTTGGAACCAGTCTGTTAATCCATGTCCAGTTCTAATTGTTGCTTCTTGACATGCATATAGGTTTCACAGGGGTCAGGTAAGGTGGTCTGGTGTTCCCATTTTCTGAAGAATTTTCCAGTTTGTTGTGATCCACACAGTCAAATTTGGCATAGTCAATAAAGCAGAAGATATTTTTCTTGAACTCTCTTGCTTTTTCTATGGTATAACAGATGTTGGCAATTTGATCTCTGGTTCCTCTGCCTTTTCTACATCCATCTTAAACAGCTGGAATTTCATAGTTCACGTACCATTGAAGCCTGGCTTAGAGAATTTTTAGAACTACTTTACTAGCATGTGAGATGAGTGCAATTGTGCGGTATTCTGAACATTCTTTGTCATTCTCTTTCTTTGGGATTGGAATGAAAACTGACCTTTTCCAGTCCTCTGGCCACTGCTGAGCTTTCCAAATGTGCTGGCATATTGTGGGCAGCACTTAAATACCATCATCTTGGTCTAGTTAAAAATACTCATCCTTTGTGACAGAAGAGTTCTCAGATAATTCTGAACTATATAGTAATTGTGTTTTAGATCAGCTGCTCTCACAGACCAAGGATTTTGGTTAGGCCCTCCTCCACCTGCTCTTTTTGCTTTCTGCAGACCTCAAAGAGCACCTATCCAGAACAAATGGCTTCCCACTCAAGCAGTATGATTTACCTGCCCCTGTCTAAGAAAGATACCGTCCGCTGTCAAGAGCACACAGAATGCTTGTACCTAGTAGGTACTTGCTAGCATGCCTTTCTGCTTCTACCAGGTGAACTGCTTATATTTGTTAACAGAACTGATCACCCTTGTTACATTTCTTTGCTGTTGCTGAAATTAAATTACTAGTGAAACACTAAAAATGTTGATGTCATAAGTGTATGAAAAAACAGAACCATTGCTTATAAATAGAATTTTTAACTTTTGAAAAACTCAATAAAGAAACTCACCCCTTCCCCAAGATTGATGCTAAAATAGATGGAATAAATTTGCAAAATACCATAGAGGCTTATAAATACAAGACAAAAATCTTTAGACTATTTCCATACCCAGGTTTCTTAAGAAATATTTTTAAAATTATCACTTAAATTCAAAGAAAAACAATAGCTGGAAATCATAGCAAATTCATAAGAGGTATGGTTTATACAAATAATAGAATGAATAATACTTTCCATCAAAGAATAATGCTTGGCACTACACTGAAAACTAAAAACAAAAAGCAGAAGACATATATAGATTCATATTTGAAGCAGGAATAAAATTTTTATAATAAACAGATACTTTTTCTTGAAATGATTATCTATTTTAATTTATTAAGGAGTTTTTCAACTAATAGTCCAACTACTGGTCCTGACTATATCAAAGCCCCCTATGTATTTGGGGAAAAGTAAATGTTGGATTTTTAAATCAAACGAGAAAAATTATGATGTTTTTGATATCGACAGTTCTACCCTTCTAGTACATTAAATCTAAGAAAAAGAAAAGCAAAAAACTGTTCCCAGTTGACTGTGGATATTAATTTCACTTGTAATACTATATTTTAAAACATGAACAGTTTAATGTAAACCGAAGAATAATATAAATCTTACTTTCTGAAAATTTTTTCTTCTTATGCTTCATGTATAATTTAAAAAGCTAGCTTTGTCATTAAAACCACATTTAAAAAAATGTATGTGGCAATATTATAAATCATTTTCCTTTTCTATGAAACTAAGATCTCCAGGTATGCCAGAGGTTTGAGATTTCAGAAAATCTGCATGAGAACCATCCTTTAAAAGACAATTTGATTTTTACAGGGCCACTGCTCTTATACAAAACAGTACCAAATACAGAAAACTATTTTACAGAAGCCAGTGCTCTTATACAAAACAGTACCAAATACAGAAAACTATTTTCAAGACTTCTAAAAAATGTTATATTTCAAAAACTAACCATTTTTGGGTGTGTCACAGAGGAATTCTAATGATTAATTATACAAAGATGTGCTTGATCTTTTCACTTAGAAACACCTACTTGCCAATTTGGAAATAAAAAGATCACATAAAATGACAATATTCTGAAAATCGGAACAAATCACATAATTTCAATGCAGTTATCTTAATAATATCGCAAACATTTTAAAAAAGCTTTTCAACAGTCTAGATTAAAATGGCTTAGTGACTTCTTCAGCAAAGAATCTAAGATTTCCGTTAGAGTCTCTGCTACAAAATAAGTTTTGTGGTTTTAGACAGTTTTCTCAGGCTCTTGATAAGCAGATTCTTCTGAAAAATGCAGATAATATGACCTGTGTTAGAAAGCTGCTAAGAGGATTATATGAGAAAATAAATACAAAATTCTTGGAATTTATTAGGTGCTCAGTAAGTATTATCAAGCTGCTTCCCCTCCCCAGCCAAGGATAAATTCTACATACTCATCAGCCCAGACCTGTGTCATTCAAGCCCAGCTAAAAGTTTCCTTTCTCTTTTGAAGATTTTAACAATATTCCAATTTATCTATACTTGGTCTCTTGCTTTTAACAGGCATGTCTCTCTCTCTCCAGGAACATAATAATTTCTACTGTTTTCTCCCTGCAATTAGTAGAGTAGCTGCTAAGTAGTATTTATTGAAATTCAACACATGAAGTGAATTTTTAAAAAGCTCCTGTTATTTGCTAAGTTGGCTGAGTCACTGAGACTGTTTATATATTTCATGGAACAGTTGCCATTAAGACACATGTGATTTTAGCAATGAATATATAGTGTTACATTATATGCTTATTTCTATCCATTATAGGAATAAATAAAAATAAAAATAAATTAGCATAATGCAATAACCCTCCAACATTATAAGAAAAAAATATCAAATATTGAATTCTTACCCTTATTTATAAATAGCTTATTTTTTTTTTTTTTATGAGTCACTCAGCAGCACATTTGCAGACTAATAGCAGGTCTCACAGGTGATAAGAACTCCTATGGTCTGGCATTTAAAGATCATCTTTTTTTAACACAGAAAGAAGCTAATTAGGTTTATTTTTCTTTAATTGTATGAACACTTCATATTGTCCATTTTCATCAAAGTGAGAAAGAGAGAGAGACATCAAAGATTAGTTAGGGAGTGCCTGAAAAAAAAATACTTAATTCAAGTTAAATGAAGATGACTTTCTAAAGAATCAAAATTACTTGCATGTGCACAGACCTCTTAAGGTTGACACATCTTATCGCAAGATTCTCAGAAACAATCTGTGAGACAGGCAATGCATATATCATTATTCCCAATTTCTACAAGAGCAAGCCAAGTCCAAGAGAGGTTAGATTTTACCCAAAGTCACACTGCTAATTAAGCATCAGGGCCAGACAGATGACATATCCTCTGATTTCTAACTTGGAGAAAAAAGGAGGAATATCACATCCAAATTAAAGTGTAAGCTTCTGATTCTTTTCAGTCTTTAGAAATTCTACCAAAGTAAACTGAAATGGATAATTCACAAGTCTTATATAAAGTATGTTCATTCTTTCAATCACTCATTCAATTCTTCAACAAATGTTACTATGTGCCAACAAGACACTGAAGAAGACATGCTCGCCCTCTGGACCTTGCCAACTCAGTTTTTAACCATGCAGCGCCTTGGTTTTCTCTCTCAAAACGAGGAGGGATAACACCCACCCAGGAATCCCTTAGGGTTTGATACAATGATCAAAGGCGATGATCAATGAAACAGATGTCAAAGTGTAAATGATAGCAACATATTTAGCTGTAAATGGGCCCATCTGTCATCAATCTCTTGATCTTATGTACTTTCTGTTTCTTCGAAGTCATTATACAATATTGTAGAATGTACTTACTGTTTCTTCATTTACTGCCCAACCATCCCTCAATCTTGGGTAGAAAGTAAACTTTATAAAACTAAAGCCTTTCTTCTGCTTAATTTTAATAGTAGGCACACAGATCAGTGTTTTGGATATATTATGGGTCAAGTACATAAATTAATATTATCATAGGATTACAATAAAAGTTCTCATTTTCCATGCCCCTATATTAACAACACATATAAACTAATTCCTGTATGTTGCTGCAAGATTGAGAATACCTTAGATCATTACCTTGTTCACAGCTGACTTCTGTTGTTCTGCCTCGTATCTCCTGAATGATTAAGTTAAAGCTTACAAAGCAAAATAGCTATAAAAAAAACTCCCCCCAAATATTGTGAAATCTAAAGTTATGCATGTATTTCTCCCTAATTTTCATACAGGTCAGACTTATTGTGTTGTGTACATCAATTTCAAAACTTTTATGAACAAATAAATGTATATAATTTAAAATAGAGAATAATAAAAATCTACACGATTCATGTTGAGGTTTGACAGAAAACAGCAAAATTCTGTAAAGCAATGATCCTCCAATAAAAAATAAATTAATTTAAAAAATCTACACGTATAATAATAACTTCTTAATTTTCATGATGTCTTCAAAACCACTTAACACAGAAAAAGGCAACCTAATATAAAGTTATTTAAGAAAATAAGGGTATATGTTATTTTGTCATAGTACCCTAAGCACCGAACCCTAAAATAAACTAAAGCATAATAGATGACATAAATATTATGATAGTCTGCTTGTTGCCATGGAAACATCACTATCAGTCAACCTCTGAATATGCATTTGCCTATGTTTCTCTGAAGAAAGCAAGCATGAATTTATACTACTTGTTTTCTTTGTAAGTTATATCTGAATTCAAGAATAAGCAAAGAACAACAGTGCAATTTTGTGCTACAGAAATGCATTCCACAGGATACTAGGTGACATAAGGATCCATTAGTCTGTTAGACACTCCCCCCCGACCCCGCCACACACACACACACACACACACACACACACACTTTCTTGAAAAAGGTTTTATCGGTCTAAATTTTTAAAGCACAAATGTGTATACAAATTAGAATGCAATTAGGGCAAATGTGCCGATGCAGAGGGTAAAATAAAGTGAAAATGGGACAAATGTAAATACTTTACTGTTAGAATAAATGGGACAACTTATTTAATAGGTTATATTATCCTTTGGACCTGCTTATTAAAGGTGCCATAAATCATGAAGCTGGTGGAAGAAATGCAATCCATCAATGCTGTGGATGATGTTTCCATCCAGAAATAAGCCCTCTCTTGCATTTAACCAATATGAAACATTAGGCTACGATTCTTCCCTAAGTATATATTCTATGCTTGAGTGTATGCTAAGTCGCCTCAGTCATGTCTAACTCTTTGTGACCCTATGGATTGTACCACCACTCCATGGGATTCTCCAGGCACGAGTGCTTGTCTGATTACCATTTTCTCCTCCAGTGGATCTTCCCAATCCAGGGATTGAACCCACAACTCATGTCTCCTGCATTGACAGGCAAGTTCTTTACCACTAGTGTCACTTGGGACCCCATATATTCTATAAGCTCTACTTTTCAAACACAGAGATCTCTATGTTCCTGTTCTAATTAAAATCATTTCTTGTTTAATGATTACATAATCGGGTAGGAGGTAGATACATCACTCCAATCTCTGCCTTCATAGTCATATGCCTTCTTCCTGTGTGTGTCTGTCTTCACAAGGATGTCTTCTTATAAACACATCAGTCACACTGGATCAGGAACCCACTCACTCAACTCCAGCATGTGAAGTGTGAAAGCATTAGTCACGCAGTCATGTCTGACTCTGCAACCCCATGGACTGCAGTGTTTGCCTGTGGAACTCTCCAGACAAGAATACTGGAGTGGGTTGCCATTCCCTTCTTCAGGGGATCTTTCCAATCCAGGGATTGAACCCACTGCAGACAGATTCTTCACCATCTCAGCCATCAGAACCACATCTTAATTATTTACATCTCCAGTGACCCTATTTCCAAATAAGGGCACATTTTGAAGTACTGGGTTAAGACTTCAGTGTAGCTTTTCTGAGAGAACAAAATTCAACCCACAACAGGTAGTGAACAATATAATAAATGCAGCAAGTAGAAATGTTATGTCTGCAGCAGAAAGGGTATTCAAGAATAGAGACTTGGGCATTTTTCTTTTATGCATATTTCAGTGGATATCTTACTGAAAGCCACACTTTTTATGTCTCTTCCCAGAACTTTTCACCTCTCAGACAACAAAGTATGTTTAATCACAAGCTTCAAGTTCATGACAGTTTTCTTTAGATTCATTTTATGTCAAACAGAACCAACTTTCCAGTTTTTAGCAAATACTCTTTTTCTTGGTGTTGTCTACTTCCAACACAACTGGCACATTAAATGCAGCATAACTTCACTTAAACTTTTTTAAAATTACTACTTTAAATTTTGGTACACTCTAAGAAAACCATTTTAATTCAGGTATTTTTATTATAACAACAATTAAAATTTTCTCCATTATAAACCTATCAGGAACTAACTGAATATAGCCTGTTTCTTTACTGCTCAATAAAGGGACATTACCAACCAGAAACAATTAATTTTAATTGAAATCCAAAAATGGTTAAAATTAGGTAATATTGAATATAAATGGCTCTGAATATTTTTACATACCACCAAGATATCTTACCTGTGATACATGTTAATACAGAAACATGATAAAAGTCATACCTAGAAGAAATTAAACATAGCTATCTTTCCTGAAGTCAACAAACAGAACAAATTCAATAAAGTATATATTGTCTAGACAGCTACTGTAGTATTACTCCATGATGAATACTGCATTTCAGTATGCTTGATGCCTCTAACAGCATTCATAATATTTAAAGCACTCATGATATATTTTAGTTAGAAGGTTAGCTGATGTTTTCAGTGCAACACTTTCTAGAATGTCACGGTCTTCTGACAGTAATGTATGGAAACATTAAAAACTACTCTTGTTTTATGAAAGCCTTCTATTAGAATCAATGAAATTAAAGAGAAATGTTTTAATAAGATATGTATTTAACTATGACAGTAGGCAAAAACAGCACTACTAAGGCATGAATTTGGAAAGCAATACATTTTATGCAGCTCCTTAATGTGTCTTGCCAAAACAAGGGTAACAAAAATGAGGGATATGATAGTCATGCTAGTGGAGAAAGATGTGTTTCCTCATGATTAAGAATTACAGGACAAGTCAGGGCCTCTGTGATGGCATCAGAGTATATTCTTCATTAGCATTTTTTTTTTTTAAGAGAGGGAACTCTAGTAATTTGTCTATTTATCTGGGGTACATATGCACCTGAATTCAGGGCTGCCACCCACAGCTGCACAGATGGTAATTCAAGTGAGAATCCTGCACATGGATATGATGTGATCGGGGCCCTGAGGATGTGTCCTGCATTCAACTGTCAATCAGAGAGAAGTTCTGCCTAACTGCCAAGTCGCTATGATCCTGATCTTTACACTATGTAACACACATCTGACAATGTTGAGGCCGAGGGCAAAGGCAAGTAACTGCCAGATCAGAATTGCTCTCTTTCCCACTGTCAACCCCTACAGGGGTTGTCAAACCTACCTCTACCTAGTCACACCTGGAGGACTCGGACCTCTGGCTTCTAAGTGCATTGGGATTAGAGCCATAAGAACTGGATATGAGTCTATGATCTGTTACACAAAACCTCTGCAACTCTGGGCTAGCTGCTTATTCTCCCTGTGATTCAGTTTCCTTGTCTGTAAAATAAGAATAATACTCATTTAGAATACCTTAAGAAGATTTTAATGACAACCAGTAACAACAACAAGAAAAACAAAAAATACGAAGTTGTACTATGCACCCAGGTTTCCTTGGAAGAAAAGCTATGGCAAACCTCGAAAGCGTATTAAAGAGCAGAGACATCAATTTGCCAACAAAGGTCCATCTAGTCAAAGCCATGGTTTTACCAGTATTCATGTATGGATGTGAGAGTTGGACTATAAAGAAGGCTGAGCACTGAAGAACTTATGCTTTCAACTGTGGTATTGGTGAGAAGACTCTTGAGAGTCCCTTGGACTGCAAGGAGATTAAACCAGTCAATCCTAAAGGAAATCAACTGTGCATATTCACTGGAAGGACTGATGCTGTAGCCAAAGTTCCAATACTTTGGCCAAATGATGCAAAAGATTGGCTGGAAAAGACCCTGATGCTGGAAAAGACTGAGGGCAGGGGAAGGGGGTGACAGAGGATGAGGTAGTTGGATCACTGACTCAATGGACATGAGTTTGAGCAAATTCCTGGAAATAGTGAAGGACAGAGAAGCCTGGCATGCTGCAGTCCATGGGGTCACAAAGAGTTAGACCCAACTAAGAGACTGAACAACAACTAAGCACCAGGCACTGCTTTAAGTGTTTCACAAACATTAATTGGTGCAGCCCAGTATAGCAGTCACTACCCACATGCAGCTACTGAGCCTTAGAAATGTGACTAGTCTGGACTGCAGTATACTGTAACTGGATCTCAAAAATTTTGTATTAAAAAAAAAAATCAGATGCCTCATTAATAAAATCCGGAGAAGGCAATGGCACCCCACTCCAGTACTCTTGCCTGGAAAATCCCGCGGATGAAGGGGCCTGGTAGGCTGCAGTCCATGAGGTCGCTAAGAGTTGGACATGACTGAGCAACTTCACTTTCACTTTTCACTTTCATGCATTGGAGAAGGAAATGGCAACCCACTTCAGTGTTCTTGCCTGGAGAATCCCAGGGATGGGGGAGCCTGGTGGGCTGCCATCGATGGGGTCGCACAGAGTTGGACACGACTGAAGCGACTTAGCAGCAGCAGCAGCATTAATAAAATCTACTGGTATAACATCAAATAACTCACTAATAATTTTTTATATTGAATTCATGTTGACAACAAAACTTAGGATATACTGTGTTCAATGAAATATATTATTAAAATTAATCTCATCCATTTCCTTTCCCTTTTCCTTTTAATGTGGCTACTGTGACATTTTATATTACAAGAGTGACTTGCATTATATTTTTATTCGACAGTGCTGCTTAAAAGTATTTTTCATCTGGAAGCCAAAATACAAATACATTTCCAGAAATTAGGGTCAGAATGTATGGATTTTGACTTTTAGTCAGAAAGACTTGCATTATAGGGCATGCCAATAAATCTTACCTTACTATTCTCTACACAAATATTCCACACCAGGTCTTATTTATATGAATATAATATAAGTAGTTTGAAAGTTCCAAAGATATTTTTTTCCATTTGGGTCTATTTACAATTATTTCATAAATGTGTATTCATAAAGCCTCCTGCAGTGTACAGGGGGCACACTTCACTGGGGAAACTGGAGGAGAGTTTGACAAAGAGCAGAGTATAAGGAAGCTGATAAAGCATGAAGCAGAATTGCAGGGCTAGTGACAGAGGGGAACAAGAACATGCTTAGATCTGAACAGTGAGAGGACTGGAGGTTTCCAAAACCCAGAGATGGTAACTATATGGAGACAGGTACTGTTCGGAGCTGTAGCCTCTAGTAGGAGGACTCCTAGATAATATACCGTGATCTAGCAGCCAGAGAGCTGGGTTAATAAATACCTCGACCTTTCCTCTTGCCACTCTCCAACTTCCTACACTGTCTCTCATTAGCCAAAACCTACCCAAAAAGCCAAATGGCAAAGGAACCCTCTGATGTAGTCCATATGGGTCTCCTGGGGGCAGAAAACAGGGTGAAAGATGGATCTGGAAGGACAGATGGAAGACAACTAGCACAACTTGTTTTTATTCTCTTTTCATTATTCTCTGGTCAATTAACTAAATAAAGAGATTAGTAATTACGGGGAAAATAAGACATGCTAAGATGCTCCCCCAAACATTTGAAACTGAATTTAGTTGAAGGCTCTGGCATTTTTGTCACAAGTGAGGTCACAATAGTACTCTCATCACCTGTCCTATTTTCAAGTTCAAGATTTACCATCAACTTTCTTAGGATAAATGATCTACTTTTCAGGTGTTATTATCCTTTAGGTGAAGAGTGTAGGACTTTCACTGCTCTGGGTTTTTTAAAGGAGGAAAATAATTTAGATCTCAAATTAAATTGTTCTATTTGAAAAACATGATGCAGTTTATAATGAAGAGAGGAAAGCAATCTTAGTAAGTCTTTTTTTTTTTTTTTTTCAGTTACTTGGAGAATATCTCATTCTGGCAGATCCATCAGGATGCAGCCTAGCTTCAAACTGGATGACCCACTGCAGCCCACTGCCTGATGTCACTTTATGGATGAGGCACTCAGCTGGGAACATCTGCTTTAAGATTTTCCAGGTTAAAGCTTTGTCTTCTGTACTACATGGGGCAGAACTCCAGGGCTTTTAATGAATTGCTTGCACACATAGTATGATCCATGGATTTCCTCTGGACAAAGAATCTTTTTACTCTACTACCATCATGAATCCCATGACACACACCCACACTGCAGTTGGTAAGCCCAGGGTCTAGGTGAGACCAAGAGGGCAAATTCATCTTCCTTCCTTGCTTATATCCATTCCAAACACATATGTTTGCCATGTATATTGCCGTAAGAAGCACATAAATAGATGGGCTTCTTTTAACCTACAATATAAAGTAACAACAGAATCTTTAGACACCATTCTTATCTCAGGACACTAGATAAAGGGATCAAGGTAATTTGTCTTGGTCTAGAAAATGAAAGGCTGAAATAATGAAACTACAAACTCTCTATTCATCCTTATTCTCCAATATGCACAATTTATTATTTTAATTTAGGACAGCAGAAGGCAAACCATTTGGATGAATTTGATAAGCACATAAAGTGTAATAATACGAGACTCTCAAGTCAGGGTGACACTTGGTAACCCAAGCAACTCAAATCACTCAGCCTCCCTACACACACCTAAGGTTCTAAGATGTAAAACAAGAAGAACAATATTATATACATTTCTGGCTTTTATTTTTTTTTTTGAAGATTAAATGAAAAACCATATACCAGGGCAAGACAAATACCAAATATTATCTATTATTATAAGGTATTAGCCAAATTCCCAGATGGTAAAGCATCTGTCTGCAATGTCGGAGACCCAGGTTCGATCCCTGGGTCGGGAAAATCCCCTGGAGAAGAAAATGGCAACCCACTCCAGTATTCTTGCCTGGGAAATCCCATGGACAGAGAAACCTGGTGGGCTACAGTCCACGGGATCATAAAGAGTCGGACACGACTGAGTGACTTTGCTTCATTATTAGCCAAATAAGAAGTGTCTTTAATGGCTGTATTTAATGCAAAGCTCTCAGAGTAACCAGAATGATACATTTCACAAATATTTTTCTCTATATTTTGCAAAACATTTCTTATTTTCTCTGTTATACAATATCCATCACTATACAGCCCACATTCACACTTGCTTATTTAGTTCAAAGAAAAAAAAAGTTAGCCTCTTCTGACAGTCATATATGCTTTTTATAACCACTATTAAAAATGTATAATCCAACATGCTTCATTTGGTAGCAGTGATCAGGATACTTTCCAGCTGTTAGAATCAACATCTCCCAGATGCCTCTGTCTTTTAAATGGTCTCCATCCATTATTATCTGTGGCTGTCCTGTTTCATACTAACTTTTTTCTGCAAGCCAACTCTAGTCTTTTCAGAAGGTATCAAGTATAAATCATGAAGAAATATCTACATATTTATAATAAAAGTTAATGGAGATCCACTGTGGCTGCTTATTGCACCTGCTCTGGGGCCATTTCATTGTCAACTGACATCCTACCACAAGAATGACAAAGTAAGAGAAAAGGACTGAAAAATCATTTTTGGATGAGGTTCTGAGTTTTAAGTAAATCATACCATTATAGCAAAGAGTTTAAACCTGAATTATTTATATGCTCTTTTAGAACACTAATCTCTTTAGTCATCTGTGCTCAATTAAAAAGAAAACCAGCCATCATTTTTAATAGAGAGAAGAATAAAATTCACTCTGGTATATAATAATCAGCAGGGAAGTATGCTTAAAGTTAAGATCCCCAGGCCCCAACTCTAAAGATTCTGATTCTGCCAGTGGCGGGGGCGGGGAGGCTTTTGGATTTATTATTAATAAATATAAAACATGTACATGCATGCATGCTCA
The DNA here is from genome assembly GCF_014754425.2 of Oryx dammah. Classification (NCBI taxonomy): domain Eukaryota; kingdom Metazoa; phylum Chordata; class Mammalia; order Artiodactyla; family Bovidae; genus Oryx; species Oryx dammah. The sequence goes on from NW_024070193.1 coordinate 33,106,156, forward strand.
GTCGTGTCCGACTCTGCAATCCCAAGGACTGTAGCCCACCAGGCTCCTCTGTCCATGTGATTTTCTAAGCAAGAATACTAGAGTGGGTTGGCATTTCCTCCTCCAGGGAATCTTCCTGCCAGGGATCGAAACCACAAATACAAATATAAATATGAAATAGGTACATCTGGTTAGTGATTTGAGGGCCACACATTTTAATATTTTGCACAAAGGGGTAATCTACTTGACAGGCAGCAAAACCCTCTGACAGAATTTACCCTTCATTAAAATGTAAGCCTGGGTTGACTGACGTCATTTTGATTCTGACAGTTACCAAAAGCTATGTGGCCTTAATTGGTCTTTTCCCAAATGTTCAAAAGAATAGGAGACTACTCCATTATAGAGTAAGTAAAATATATGTACCCAGGACCCTAAGATCCATAGGAATATCTTTGGAACACTGTCATTAAACATAAGAAGTGTTTGAAAATTCTGGACACGTAAGGCAATTTAACTCCATATTTCTCAAAAGAGCATGTTAAAAATACATTTCATACTTTCACAATAATTTCTGTGATCTTAAGTAGTTACATAATAATTTAGTCACAAGAGAATGAAATATACTGAGTGTATTTCCCTCATCCCTTATCTAAAAATGAAAACCCTTCACTTGAAAGCTTATGAAAATTAAGTTACCCAATTTCTACAAAAGCATCTTACTCTATGGTAGGGAAGATTTTTATTCTGTTTTATAACTATTTGAAATATATTTTACATATGTACAATTCTTTGACATACAGTTTTTAAAAACCATTGAATCTTCCAATTATAAGGATACAGACATATACCATGTATTTAATTTCCTATGCATACCAGGAACTCAGTATTGTAGACTAATTATACATGTGTGCAGTCTATAAGTCATTCTGAATTTAAGAACTTGCTCATTCCAAAAGTTCAGTTCCAAGTTTGTTTGATTGGAGAACGCAGAACAAGAAATACTTAATTTTGAACCTATTGTTTTTAAGCATCTGCCTCTACCTTCACTGCTCTAAGAGTGCTAGAAGCCTATTAGGTCTTAAAGGGCCCTTGTTCCAGTTTTCTACTGCTGTGTAACAATCATTCCAAATAAATTAGTGGCTTAAAATAACAATAATAATTGGTTTCTTCACAAATATGTAACCAGGGCAGGGTTCAGCAAGGAACTCTAATAATCTCTGCTACATGTGACATCAGGTGGGGCAGCTATTGGGACTGGAAGGTTTTCTTCAAAGAGAGCAAGCTGACACTGACTGTCAGTAGGGAGCTAAGTCAGAGCTGAGAGCAAAGAATGGGTGACGTGGTTTGGTTTTGCTTTGTTTTGTTTTTTTTTGCATAGTTGCTCGGTTTCAAGAGGGACTATCGAAGGAGAACAGACAAGCAATATTGCCTTTGATGACCTCATCCTTAGAAATCACATATGATCACTTCCACTGTAGTTACAGGCTTGCCCAGATTCAAGAAGGTTGCACAGATACTACTACTTCTCTTCGGGAGGAATGTTAATATCACACTGTAGGTCAGCCATCCTAAAACATACAATCTTCCACAGCCCTTTTAATATTCTCTTCTACTGTAATCACCTACCTATTGGATCATATTTTCTCAGTCTTTTTCGGTGGCTTTTTCCCCCTGACAGATCCTTTATCTAGCCCTCTTAGCCATTCGTTGATTATCAATACTAATTTTTAAAAGTTACAAAAATAGAAGAAAACCTCAAGAAAGATTGTTTTAGAAATGCTTAGAAAAATCTCATACATTATTGGTGGGGATGTAAATTGGTATAACTTTGAAAAGCAGTTTAACAAAGATCCATCAATCTCCTTAAAAGGTCTATATATAAGGATCTTCACTGCAGTACTATTCATAAAAGGAAAAGGCTAGAAAAAGTCTAAGTGATTTTTAATAGACACCTTTATAAAGAAGATGATTCATCTGAAGCCCTGCATCTCAAGCTTTCGTGGGCATCAGAATCTCCTGAGATCTCGGGTCCAACCCAAAACTGTCTGATGCAGTAGGTCTGAGGTAGAGCCCAGGAATTTGGATTTGCAATAAGTTTTCAGGTGAAGCTGATACTGCTGGTCGGAAAGAACTATGCTTTGAATATAGTGGTCTATGGTGTGGACTGTTACACAGCTCTGTGGGGGAAAGCCATATATTCTGATAGGAAACAATATCCAATATATACTAAATAGGAATTGTAAGGTGCTGAACAACGTGGTGTTACTATTTTAAACCTATGCATGCTTGAATAGTCATACAGGAATTGCTGCCTGGCAACCAAAGGTATGGGGGTAGGAAAGAGACATTCTTATCAATACAAACCTTTAACACGTTATAGGGCTTCCCAGTGCACTAGCAGTAACAACTGCCAATTCAGGACACATAAGAGGGTAGGGTTCAATCCCTGTGTCAGGCCCTGGTGGAGGGCATGGCAACCTACCCAAACATTCTTGCCTGGAGAATCTCATGGAGGGCTACAGTCCATGGGGTTGCAAAGAGTTGGACATGGCTGAGTGACTTAGCATGCACGCAGGCTACCTTTAAAAATGAAGATCTATTGATTGAAAAAAATTAACAATATTAAAATTTAATTACTTTTCCACTGACTCACAAAGCCCCTCTACATTCTTTCTTGCCTAGAAGCATCTTACTTCAAAGTTATTGCAGTGGCATAAAATCTGCAATCTGGAGAACCCTAAAGCCACTTATACACTTTTTTGGCAACATGTTAGAATCCTATTGCATTAATGGGTTCAGGATGAGTGGTATAGATATAAAAAGTGATTTGTTTATTTTAGAGCAGTAAAGTACACTACTAAAATAGGAACATAACGTCAGCTTGTAGGAACAGATGAAAACACTGAAAGAGATAATCTGCTCATTTAGCATTAGGCGGTTGGTAAAAGCACCTGATATTCATGCAGGTGTCAAGAGGTGGAAAGTAAATTATTAAAAACAGTTGGGTTGTTGAATGTTTTGCTATATAGGAAGCCAATGACTGGTAGGAAGTCATACTGTAGGTGATTTTGCATTTGCCATTAAATAAAACACAAAGCTTTTTCAATTTCCCTTTTTATGACTTAGGTTAAAACTTTCTTGGTAGATGAACACGTGGTGTTCATTTCATCTGGTTGAGCACTTACAATGTTTCTTTTATGTTGAAATAGCAAATTAGGACACATTCAAGGGAAAAATAAAATCAATTTATGAAGAATTTTTATCTTTGCATACTATAAAAATAAAACAAAGTAATTCTTAAGGCCAATAAACACAAAGGATATTAATAAATCTCCTTCCACAAATATGCCATGTTAATGGCAGAGTTTACTTTACCTTCATAAAATATTATATTTTGTAAATGTCTATGGTAAAATTAATATTCTAGTAGTTAATAGTCTTTTATTTTAATATTATAAAATCTGATATTTTTGCAGAAGCCTATGATAAAATTATACAACTGAATTTAGTGGAAAAAAAATCACCATTTAACATTAAGAGTGAGAAAAATTAAAAACTGTTTTAATTGTTTGCAAAGGTTTAATGTACTCCAAATTTGTAACAGTTTTCAGAAAATAACTCTGCATAAAGACAAAAATTTACAAGTTAGGTATGCATAACAGCCTTTCAGCTACAGGTAAGCAGCCAAGGTTTATCATAATCTGTATGCCTAAAGCATATCACCTAAAGTCTTTGAGACTCAGTATTCTCATCAGGAAAAGAGGAATAACAGAATAATACCATTTACCATAACCAAATTAAGTAAGATAGCCCTCTGAGAATCTTCCCTAATCAAAAAACAAACAAACAAAAAAAAAAAAAACCACAACACTATTCAAATTTTAAACATTATTTGTAGAACAAGGTGTAGGTGTAGGAAGAACACTATTCCTACTGGCTTAAAAATTAATTAGGCCAATAAAAGAAATTACTTTCACTCCATATGTTTACTTTGACTTCTTACACTCACTATCAAAACTAAGAAATCTTTTACACTTATGTATAAAGAAAGCATGACAAAACTTAAAATGCATTAAATTTTAAATGCCTTGCCTTTTTTAAGAAAACTTTTGCATGACTCAGAAGGACAAGACAAAAAAATAATAAGAAAGATCTAAAAAGTGCAAAAAGTAAAAAGCAGTGGTATAAAATATGGAGAATTAGGAACTGCATAAAGTCCTACCTTCTTACATTCTAGTCATAAATTTCATTCTGTGCTTTCTAATGATTATGAAGAGAACAAACATTTGTTTGGTTCAACAATGCACTATGTTCAGAAAGATTTTTTTTTTTTTTCATTCCACAAGTGAAACACAACCGTAGCTGATACTAAATGTTCCCATACAGAGAATGGTTGGTGTTTCTGAGTGTTTCACAGCTATTTCTCACAGTATCTTCCACATAGGCTGATGAGCTCTGGACTGACCACATAACATCATCTACCTCAAGGTGCTTGCTCCTTGGAAGAAAGGCTATGACAAACCTAGAAAATATATTAAATGGCAGTGACATCGCTTTGCCAACAAGGGTCCATACAGTCAATGCTGTGGTTTTTTTGGAGGTCATATATGGATGAGAGTTGGACCATAAGGAAGCTTTGGTGCCAAACAATTGATGCTTTAGAGTTGTGGTGCTAGAGAGAACTCTTCAGAGTCTTTCAGACTATACAGAGATCAAGCCAGTCAACCTTAAAAGAAATCAACCCTGAATACTCAGTGGAGGGACTGCTGCTGAGGCTGAAGTTTCAATGCTTTGGACACCTAATGTGAAGAGCTGACGGACTGGGATGGACCTCGATGCTGAGAAAGATTGAAGACAAAAGGGGAAAGGGGCGGCAAAGGATGGGATGTTTAGATGGCATCACTGACTCAGTGGACATGGATTTTAGCAAACTCCAGGAGATAGTAGAGGACAGAGAAGCCTAGTGGGCTACAATCCATGGGAGTGGCAAACTGTTGGACACGACTTAGCAACTGAATAACAACAACAATGCACCAGGAAGGGAAAATAGATCTAAGCTGAAAATGCCCCAGGCAAACTGACATCAGTGGTCATCCTTGCTGAATTTATCAGTAAGTTAATTCTTCAGAGACGGAGGAAGATTGTGGCTAGTACTTTGATGAAGTCCAGGTACACAACTCTCTGATGGAGTTAATATATACCTTATCCTCTTCTAATCAGCAATGGAGATCATAAGACTTATATAGTCATCGATAATAAAAGTAGTTAACAGTTTCTAGGATTTACAATGTGTCTGAGGTTAATGGTTTGAGATTTGGCAACCTACTGCCTAAAGGCCAAATCCAGGGTGCCATCTAGTTTTTGTTATTATTGTTTGCTATATTAGTTAAAAATAATGAAAAGAAGAATTCACTTTAATGACATTTAACAAATATAAGAAAAAAAAAAGCAGTGCCAAAAGACAGTTGTACTGGAACACAGCCAAATCCATTTTATCTATACATTTTCTATGGCTATATCTACTACAAAGGGGGAACTGAGTATGAATGGACAGAGACCAATATAGTCCACAGAGAAGCCAGACTCAAAAGGTTATGTACTTTAAATCCCATTTATATGGCTTTATGGAAAAGGCACCACAATATACACAGAGAAGAGATCAGAGGTTGCAAAAGTAAGGGATACTGGAAATTGGACTACAATGGAAAGCTGGAGAAAATGCGCTTCACTGTGCCATCACGCAGCTGTCAACACCTGTACATCTATATACACCAAATGGTGTGAACTACATAATTAAGGGAGAGAAAAAAGATCTATTTGGTTCCAAACTGTAGCCATCCAGACTCAATAAAACACAGTTTTGTGTCTTTTCAGTTCTGTTTTCTTCCAGCTGGAAGCTACAGAGCAGCTGTAACTCTGCAGTCTCTATTCACATACCATTTAATGCAAGAGCTATATTTTATTCAGTTAAAGACTGCTAAGTGCATCTGCCTTATATGAAGATCAGCCAAAGCCTTTGTCCACTTGACTGACCTAGAATCCCACAGCCATTCCTACACTGACTGGACTGCTCAGCGCTCCTCGAATCTTCAGCTCTCTGCCTTGTAACAGGGGGTTGTGCAAAGTTCCCGCTGTAGAGCTTGCTCTCTTTACTCCATGTTGCCTCTTGATACCCCATTGTATCCCCAGACCCAGAAAGATCTTGCTACCACTTTTCACTTGTTCTTCCTTACACTCAATCTATCACCAAGTTCTGACACTTCTAATTACTTCACGAACCTCCAGGGTTATGACCCTTATCTGAGCCACCATGATCAATCTCTTCTACCAAACATCCTCCACAGTCATCCACGTGCAAATCTCACTCTCCTACCTCCCAGCTTACACCACTTCAGTGTCTTCCCACTGACTGACTTCTTACCAAGGCTTGTGAGATCCCTGCATGCCTCATCTCTTTCCACCGATCTCTATAAATTCTAGGGTCCAATCATCAAAGTACTCTCAGGCCCTAGCATGTCCTATGCTTGCTGCTTTTCCGACCACTAAGACTCTATACATGCCATTCCCTCTGTTGAAACTTTTCTTCAATCATTCTACTTGGGTCTTCACCCTGTATTCATCCATTAGTCCTCAGTTAAAAGCTGTCTTTAACCTTGAAGGTAGCCTGCCTAAATTTAGTTCGTGAACAAGATCACGTCCCTCTTTCATCACACTTTTACTGAGGTTTCATACATTCTACTTTTATATTTTCCTGGGATACTTCAAAGCAAATCTGAACAGCTCATTATTTTAAACACAGTCAGCTCTCTGTATCCATGGCTCCTGCATCCTGGGATCCAACCAACCACAGACTGAAAATATTCAAAACAAAGGTCTACCAAGTTTCTTCCAAAAAGCAGAACTCGAATTTGCCGTGAGCTGTCAACTATTTACATAGTATTTACATTGTATTTACAACTATCTACATAGCATTTACACTGTATTAGGTATTACAAGCAAACTAGAAATGACAAAGTATAATGAAGGATGTGGATAGGTCATATGGAAACATGATACCATTTTATATAAGAAACTCGAACATGGGGCGATTCTGGTATGTGGGGTGAACAGAGAGACAATTGTATTATTTCTAATAGCTACAACCCATTTCATTCAGTTAACATATGAGCTTTACCATTAGCACACACGATGTTTGCAATAATTTCTTCTAGTCCATAGGATAGATTTTCATCCTCTTCCCATGGTCTTTGATAGGGCAAAAAATGATTCTTAATTAATGAGGTCTAATTTAAAATTTTTCCTTTTATGAATAATGCTTTGGGGCCCAAGCCTAAGAACTCTTTAGCTAGTCCTTGGTCTCAAGAAATTTTTTTCCTATTTTTATAAGTTTTATATTTTTGCATTTTACACTGACGTTCATGATTAATTTTGACTCGATTTTTGTAAAAAGCATGAAGCTTCTGTTGAGTCATTGTTTTGCTTAGACATATCCAATTGTTCCAACACAAGCTGTTTAAAGGTTGTATTATCTTGAATTGCCTCAGCATCTTTGTTTAGAATATATGTGTAGATCGAGGTATGGATCCTCTATTCTACTCCTTCTTCTGTGTGCTACCCATTTTCCAATACAATGGTCTTCATTACTGTAGTTAAATATTAATCCTTAATACCAGGAATCAGAGTGATTACTCACACTCTATTCTTTTTTTTCAGGAGTGCTTTCAAAGTCTGTGCCTCATATAAATTTTAGAGGAAGTTTTTCTATATATATAAAAACAAAACAAATCAAAATAAAATTCACTTTTTTTTTTTCCTTTTGGAATGTAATTAAACTTTCAGATCAGTTTGGGGAGAACTGACATGATGGTATTCTGTTTTATGAAGATGGTATTTCATTCCATTTATTTAGGTATGCAATTTCCTTCATTAGCATTATACAAATTTCAGCATAAGGATGTTGAATGTATTCTGCAAAGTCTGTGTCTCTAGGATTTCATTTTCTTTGGAGATTTGTTACAGGTTAACAATTTTGATTTTAGTGAGTTCACCTGTCATCATATAAAAACATGATTGTTTTTCGTGTGAACTTGTTTTATTTGACCTTGCTAAAGTTAGTTCTAAGAGATTTTTGTAGATTCCTTTGGATTTTACATATATCTGTAAATACAATTGTGTGGGTTTTCTTTTTTCCTTTTTACTTTCCAATATGTATGCCTTTTCTTTTCCATGACTTACTTACTGCAGGGGCTACAATTTTCACTACTATATTGAATAACAAAGGTTAGAATGGGCATCTCTGCCTCATCTGTCTTTACATGGAAACCATCTAATCCTTCACCATTAAATACAATGTTAACTACAGGAGCTTCCCTGGTGGCTCAGATGGTGAAGAGTCTGTCTGCAATGAGTGAAACATGCGTTTGAATCCTGGGTTAGGAAGATCCCCTGGAGAAGGGAAAAGCTACCCACTCCAGTATTCTTACCTGGAGAATTCCATGGATAGAAGAGCCCAACGGGCTAAGTCCTTGGAGTCACAAAGAGTTGGACATGACTTAGTGACTTTATTATCCTTATACTGAATAAGAAAGGTGAGAATAAACATCTTGGCCTCATTTCTGATCTTAAATGGAAACCATTCAATCTTTCACCATTAAATACCATGCTAACTACAGTGAGGTAATTCCCTTGTATTTTTAACATGGTGAGAGATTTTATCACATATGGGTGATAAAATATGTGACATGATCATATGACTTTTCTTGTGTATCATGCTGATAAATGTACTGGTTGATTTTTACTTCTTTTACAATGTAAGGATACAAGAAGTCTGTGACCCTCTGTGAAGAGGACCCTCAACTGACCAGGCTGAAACCCCGATCTTTGACTTCCAACTTCCAGAAGTGTGAGAAATAAATGTCTAATGTTTATAAGTTCCCAGTCTGTTATTTGATATAGCAGCCCAAATGAACCGAAATAACAAGCTTTTTGTTTCACTGATGTGTTTTACCTCCCCTTCTTCCTGCTCCTTCTCTTTTTCTTCGTGTCATTTATATGTTGAAGGAAATGAGTCATGTGTGCTGTTGAAATGATTATAATACAGAATAACTGCATCCTTGTGATTTTTTTAACTTCAACTTCTACCCCTAAACTGGTAGTTTGACTTAGAAACTTAATTAGAGTCATTGTTTTTTACTTATTTAAGTTAACCATCATTTATAGATTTTACTATATACTTTCCATAGCATCACATTGAGAGGCACATAATTCTGGATGCTCCTTTGTGTGGATGTTAAAATTGATCAGTAGGTTCAGATATTATTTGTTTCTCTACCTAGATGCATTAATCTCCATCATTCTGGAGTTTTGATAAAACTGCAATTCCACTTTTCAATCTCTTTGCATTTAATCCACATTATATTATCGGATACTTTAATTATCATTGAGATGGCTTGAAAAAAAATAGGAGAGGTCATAGTTGACACTAGGGGTATTAGTAAGGAGGGATATTTCAATGTGGAATGCTTTTATAAGTGCTTAATTTATTAATGTTCAGTTCAGCTCAGTCGTTCAGTCATGTCCGACTCTTTGTGACCCCATGAATCTCAGCACGCCAGGCCTCCCTGTCCATCACCAACTCCTGGAGATCATTCAAACTCATGTCCACCGAGTCGGTGATGCCATCCAGCCATCTCATTCTCAGTCGTCCCCTTCTCCTCCTGCCCTCAATCCCTCCCATCATCAGAGTCTTTTCCAATGAGTCAATCCTTCACATGAGGTGGCCAAAGTACTGGAGTTTCAGCTTTAGCATCATTCCTTCCAAAGAACACCCAGGGCTGATCTCCTTTAGAATGGGCTGGTTGGATCTCCTTGCAGTCCAAGATCACTGAAAAAGCAAGAGAGTTCCAGAAAAACGTCCATTTCTTCTTTATTGATGAGGCCAAAGCCTTTGACTGTGTAGATCACAATAAACTGTGGAAAATTCTCAAAGAGATGGGAATACCAGACCACCTGACCTGCCTCTTGAGAAACCTATATGCAGGTCAGGAAGCAACAGTTAGAACTGGACATGGAACAACAGACTGGTTCCAGATAGGAAAAGGAGTATGTAAAGGCTGTATATTGTCACCCTGCTTATTCAACTTATATGCAGAGTACATCATAAGAAACACTGGGCTGGATGAAGCACAAGCTGGAATCAAGATTTCTGGGAGAAATATCAATAACTTCAGATATACAGATGACACCACCGTTATGGCAGAAAGTGAAGAACTAAAAAGCCTGCTGATGAAAGTGAAAGAGGAGAGTGAAAAAGTTGCCTTAAAGTTCAACATTCAGAAAACAAAGATCATGGCATCTGGTCCCATCACTTCATGCAAATAGATGGGGAAACAGTGGAAACAGTAGAAACAGTGGCTGACTTATCTTTTTTGGGCTCCAAAATCACTGCATATGGTGACTGCAGCCATGAAATTAAAAGACACTTACTCCTTGGAAGGAAAGTTATGACCAACCTAGACAGCATATTGAAAAGCAGAGACATTACTTTGTCCACAAAGGTCTGTCTAGTCAAGGCTATGGTTTTTCCAGTAGTCATGTATAGGTATGAGAGTTGGACTCTAAAGAAAGCTGAGTGCAAAAGAATTGATGCTTTTGAACTGTAGTGTTGGAGAAGACTCTTGAGAGTTCCTTGGACTACAAGTAGATACAACCAGTCCATCCTAAAGGAGATCAGTCCTTCATTGGAAGGACTGATGTTGAAGCTGAAACTTCAATACTTTGGCTATCTGATGTGAAGAGCTGACTCATTGGAAAAGACCCTGATGCTAGGAAAGATTGAGGGAGGTGGGGAGAAGGGGTCAACAAAGGATGACATGGTTGGATGGCATCACCAACTCAATGGACATGAGTTTGGGTGGACTCCAGGAGTTGGTGATGGACAGGGAGGCCTGGTGTGCTGCGGTTCATGGGGTCGCAAACAGTCGGATATGACTGAGCAACTGAACTGAACTGAACTGAATTTATTAATGAATATTTTCTTATTAAAATCACTTTGCCACTCAATTGTACTTCTTAACTATAAGGAATCAGATAATTACACCTTGCCTGTTGAGAAGGCATCCTATCCTTCAAACGACCAATCTCCCATGCTCTTCCATTATTGTTTATCCTCCTAAGTTAGAAAGTACTGGGGAGAGCAACAATAAGAAGGACTTTCCTTATAAACACTTTCCTCTCCCCTAGCACATAACTATAACACTGGCAGCTGAATAATATATCAAAAATAAACTTCTCAAAAAAAAAAATGCTTTTTTACCGAGTCCTCTCAAGCTATCACAGCACTCTTCAATCTCCCCCTCACACAAAAGTAAAAGCAAAGAATCAGCCTCAGAGTCATCTTGCTTCTTTATTCATTACTCAGATCTAATCCAGACTATCTTCAAGATATTCTTTTCCCGCTGTGTCTGCTGCTGCTGCTAAGTCACTTCAGTCATGTCCAACTCTGTGTGACCCCATAGACGGCAGCCCACCAGGCTCCCCCGTCCCTGGGATTCTCCAGGCAAGAACACTGGAGTGGGTTGCCATTTCCTTCTCCAATGAATGAAAGTGAAAAGTGAAAGTGAAGTCACTCAGTCGTGTCCTACTGTTCACGACCCTATGGACTGCAGCCTACCAGACTCCCCCGTCCATGGGATTTTGCAGGCAACAGTACTGGAGTGGGGTGCCATTGCCTTCTCCGCCCACTGTGCCTAACTGCAGTCTAATCAGCCTTCCTTTTTCTAACCTCTTCACCTCCAAACCATCATATAATCCTTCAGATCACACATCTGAAAACACACACCTGGTCACCTTGTCAACTCTGACATTTAATATCTTTCCATTGACTATAAATTAAGTCCCAAATTCCATACAATTTCATATAAGACCTATGTCATCTAATCTTATTTCTCACTAGTCTCCTTTGTGCGAAATTTACTCAAGAAACAAACAAAAAACCCTGTTTCCTTGCATCCATATGTCTGTACTTTGTTTAACAAGGACTACTGGCTATAATGTTATCTCTAAAAACTGAAAGCTTTGTCAATATTCAAAGCATTTGATGAGCTGTGTGACATGGGGGCCAACAAATAGGTTGACTGTCAGCCAATAAATCCCACTGGTTGGTATAAGTTTTAGAGCAGTCTGATTGCCAAGTCTCAGCATTCTTTGGGAAACTATGTATTGAGCTACTTCCTCTACAATATGTATATTTATTCCTCCAGATTCCCATAGTCCTGTGTAGACTTTAAAGTATCACCTCATTCCATTTTCAATAGTTAAGGCGTATGTCATTTTCCCTTTTAATATGTAAATATCCTGAATTAAGAGCTCTCAGATTTATCTTTAATGTCTTTACCATGCCTATAATAAAGCCTGTGCTCTATTTATCTAAGAAAGACCTGTAAAGTCTTTGAAGTCCAAGAATAACTGGCATCTCTGAAGTACAACCTTCCAGACCTTCATGAATTGGTTCATTTCTCCCTAGTCTGTACTTCAATAATTTCTTCAAATTGCTACCTGCAGATAAGTCCATCTTTTCTGGTAAGCTATAAGTCAATTAAGGGCATGGAAGCATGTTGTTATATCCCACATATTTCGCATAAAGACTGGCACATAGAACTTGCTCATAAAGAATTATTAATTTATATAAAGCATTAAATGTGCTCAGGATCACTGCTTCAATGAAGATTTGTAACAGCTCTGATCCATTAAGTGTTAGATTCTACAATGTCTGGACTTAGCTAATTTGCATTTTGTGTATATCCTTTTATGGCAAAAGACTGGAAACCTCATGAGTATGTGCCATGTCCCTTTTGTCTCTCCCATAATGTTTAATATCTCTGAATACCTGCAAATGATTGATAGCTAGCATCAATACAATTAGACATGAATTTCAGTTGCCAGTAGACGATTAAAAGCTCACTCTGTAGGATTCTAGGCAGAGTAGAGAGGGAGTGAGGCATACCTATCCTGGTAGCCTGCTGTTAGAATGCATGGTTCTTTCTCTCATTATCAAGCCGACTCCCGTCCTGAACGCCACTAGGAGGAACTAATTGGTTTTCTGGATTCCAGATTTCCTACATAAGATGTCAAATGAGTTTGCACCTCATGCAGACATATCTCACAGCAGGGACCAGACTATCTCAGAAACGTTACATGTTTCCAGTTTAACACTGTTTTGGCTGGTTTCCTGGTCAGTCCTTTAGGGAAAGCTGAGAAAACATGTCTTGTGTTGTTGTTTTGTTCTCAGGTCAACATCTCCTGGAGACCTGGCATGTCTTTTTCACACCTTTCACTTTCTCTCTAATGAACTGATGCTGTTGTCTAAACAATAGTCTGTCTTGTCCACCAGCATCTTTAAATCAATCCATATTACACAAGTGTTGAATCTGAAGACAAAAATCCACAGGGACAAGAAACAGTGGTTTCCAGCCAAAGGTATATGTGTCTGGTTTTACTGTTTTTATTACGTTTGATCCAGTTGAAACTGCTAAACAAACTTTCCCTAAGAATCCCTTCACAATGTTTCCCACTAAACCTAGCTGGGCCTTAAATGTCTTCCATAGTTGTTCTTTTTTTTTTTTTTTTTTCCCTAGAGTCAATCTAGTCAGTGGTTAAAGCATGGACTTTGCATGAAAAGTATTAGGTTTCAAAATGTGGCTCTCCTCTTGCAAGCTGTGTGACCTCATAGAGTTGTTATAAGAATTAAATGACAGGACCACACAGATGACTTCATTAGAACTGTGCAAGTGTTAGTCACTCAGTCATGTCTGACTCTTTGCGACCTCATAGACTATAGCCCACCAGGCTCCTCTGTCCATGGAATTCTCCAGGTAAGGATACTGGAGTGGGTAGCCATTCCCTTTTCCAGGGGATCTTCCTGACCCAGAGAACAAAACCAGGTCTCCTGCATTGCAGGCAGATTCTTTGCTGCCTGAGTCACCAGGATGCAAGTTCACAATAAATGCTTTACATATGTGTACTCAAATACACAAAAGGAAAAAAAGCATAAGCTATGCTTTATTAACTAGCACTAAAAATTCTCAATATTATCTATTGGCCCCAAAATAAACTTGGTTATGGGACCCAAACTAATGTATTGTGATTTCTTGTTTGCTGAAATACTTGATGGTATATGCAGATATAACAGCAGAGGTGTAGAAAACAGTGCTAAAGCATGACATAAGAAGAGGGATTTAAAGGAGAGAATGACAGTAGCAGAACCTGCTGACAGCTTAAAAATCAGCTGTCAAAGTCCATAGCACTTATACCTCAGGCAAGAGGAGGCCCATCAAAACCACTTACTGAGGAACCACTGAACCCAGAGGACAGTATGTGAAAAGTGCCAAGTCAGGGAAAAAGTCTATCTTATTCGGTAAATCCATATGATAAAACTGTTGAATTTGAAAACAGTCCACAGAGGAAAATGGTGTTTCCAGTCAAGAACACATATGTACCACATTTTACTGTTTCTATTACATGTAACTCTGTTGTTAGTAAATACATGTTCTCTAAGAACATCCTCTGACATCAGTTTCCTATTAAATCCCATTGATCCTAAAATGCTTTCCCAGATACTTAAGAAAGCAATTGGTATATGGAAGGCCCTCATTAACTGTTAAGCTATCAAAATTATTTTCCTTCAGGCCCTGTGTACCATTCTGAGGACAAAAAGTCTATAAAATGATCCCACACAGTGTACTAAGTGCTGTGCATATAGACAGAAAGCACAAAAAAATAAAGGTCCTTATACTGCTATTAGGCTCATGAATCAGTTAGCGGGGGTGGTGACTGGTACATTATTTAAGAAAGAAAAAATAACTATATAGTAAAAAAGTTCTAGGGGAAAAAGCAAACAACTTGACTACAGCCTCAATTAACCAACTACCTCTGAAATTGTTTTCTCCTGCTGCTTCTCTAAAAGGAAGAATCTAGAAAGCACTGTAAAGTGGTGATTGTTTCCAGGGCATTAAATGCTTTCTTATCCTTGTCCAGGAACCATCTTTGTACACACAAAATATATTTCTATCCAAGAAAATGGTTACCATGGTATACTCATTCTTGCCTCTGCAGCCTCCATCCCTCCTTTGGTAACAGAACCTTTAATTTCCTTTCAAATCACTTCCCAATCTGCACTCCCTCATGCCTCACTATAAAAAGAGTGAAGGAGGCTTACCCACTGGTATATTCCAGCCACCTTGTCAGAGTTGGACCAAGAGAGAAAGGCCTCCTATTCAAGGTGGGTAAGGTTTACATTTGGGATCCTCTCTCCTGAGATCGCTAAACATGGGATTCTGACAGTGATCCTGACATGGAGTAAACAGAGGATGACCCAGAGTGATGCCAACAGAGAGGAAAGGAGACATTGGAGAAACCAAGGCTTGCAGGGCATCATTTGAACCCTTGAATTCAGTCTTGAGTAAAGCCAGTTTACTTAGGACTTTTCAGCTGCAGGAGCCAAGAATCCCCTTTGGAGCTTAAGCCAGTTCTGATTTGAGTTGGTGCCACTTGTCACTGAAAGAGTCCAAGCTAAAATAAGTGGGGTCTGAAAAGAAATAGAAAGACACTGCCAGCAGGAGAGAATGATAGAGAGTGCCAAGTGAGTTTGGTGGGAGGGCAAGAGCCTCCTGGCAGGAGCAGAGGCCAGTTAGGGAGCAGTGACAGACAACGGGGGCTTCCCTGGTGGCTCAGTGGTGAAGAATCCGCCTGCAATGCAGGAGACACAGGAGATGCGGTTCAGTCCCTGGGCTGGGAAGATTGCCTGGAGGAGGAAACGGCACCCCATTCCAGGATTCTTCAAGTAAAACTCCGTGGACAGATGAACCTGGCAGGCTACAGTTCAAGGGGTCACAAAGAGTCAGACATGACTGAGCAGAAACACACGCACCTACACACACGAGACACAGGAAAAGATAAACATGCCAAGTGGCATAGTATTAGGCTTACTGGACACTGAACTCCTTGCAGAGGAACTCAGGATCTACTCAAGGCAAAAGGATTTTGAATTGCTGACACTAGCAAAACACAATGTTAAAAAAAAAAAAATCCATGATTAAAACATTACTAACAAAGAAATTCATAATCAAGAAAGACAGGGAAATATAATAATGAAATTGAGATCACCTCCTAAAATTTATGCTGTGTAACTATTATTATTCATTAGGAGACATAACTATTTTGATGGGTGAGAAAATTATAATACGTATAGTTATATACCTTATCATTAATATCTCCTCTGATAGGAGATTCAAGTCTCAATGAGTTGTCATGGGGGAAAACTTATCTAAAAATCTTGGGTTGAGGGAGACATTTTATTAATAAGTTATCTACTGAAAAATCTGGAGCTATAGATTTTTAGGAAACATTTTCAGTGTACACATTAAAACAAATTTAATAATATGAGAAGTTAGTTACCATTAAAAAATGTGAACTTGATAAAGTCATAATCAAGATACTATGGATAAAAAAGATATGCTAAAGAAATGAACATTACCTATTGACATTAAACCATTAACATACTAGTGTTTCTGAGAAGAAAGGGATACAAATTTAGTACGAAAGTGACAGACAGCATTGTTAATCATAATCTGCACATATAAGAAAGAAAAACTGATCAATGTTCACAGTAGGAAATTTTTATCAATAGCTTTACCAAATCAAATAACTGAAGTGATAAAATAATATATTTTATAAAGTACTATCCTTTGAGATTTTGAAATAAAACATTCTTAAGTATGATTTATAAGCAAACAGAAATTTTTAAAAAGATATAATTAACTCTTGAACAGCATATTCTTTCCTCTATCACAGAAAAATTAGGGCAGAAAATTTACAAAACAAAAAAAATGTGTTTTGCAAATCAAATCATTTTAAAACTGAAAACAAGAGATGATTTACCAAACTAGAATAATAAAGATATGTACAGTGAAGAATTATATGCTTATAAAAGCTATTTTGATTTTTAAAGCCATAACTCCAAATTGAACAAAAATAAATGAAAGGTGGAAGAAGAGAAAAATCCTCCAAAAGAGATCATTACTCTGAAAATTACAGGATTTCAGATATGATTTTAAAGACATTTTTCAACATTTGCAAAACAGAATCACAGCAGTATAATGGATGAGCATTAAACCAGAACTCAATTAAATAGATGCTCCTGTAGAAGAAGAAATTATAGAATATTTTTAGCATGCTGCAGCAAGGAAATACAACCGCCTAAAAATTATAGTACCTGATATACTATGAAACACCATACACATATAATAGTGCCTTATCCTAAATTAAATGAGTTCAATTCCAGTCTTTTCACAAACCATTTGGTTTTCACTTTAAATACACCACCCAAGCAGCTGCTTCCTTCACCAGGCAACACTTTCTTTTGCAGACAAACCATAACAGTTCTACTATAGACAGGAAATTGCTTTCAGAGTCCTTAAGAAGAAGTGATTAAAAAAAAAAAAAATCCCAACAGAGCAGCAATAAAGGAACTCTCCTACACTGACCAAAGAGGGCAAGCAAAACAAAACAACAGGCAGATGCTTTCTAAGCAAGAACTTCTCTCAGGTTCAAGGAAATTAAACTGATCTATCCAGAGAAATATCCAATCTACTCCCACGGTAATGGTGCTGTATGAACAGAAAAAAATCCATATGAAAGAATGCCAGTTAATCCAACGGCCAAATGGGCTGATGATATTGCCAGCTTTGAGAAATTTCCAAGTTTCTGGGATACTGCATTCTGACAAGACAGGATTTCATATGCATATGTACATATATTACATATATATATAGCATCTATATAATGAATATATTGCATTTAATTTGAAAGCAATTTGAATCAGCTTCATTTAAAGTTAAGCAGCATGTTTTCTTTGATCCCTACCATGATGTAATCAACATGCTTTGCATTCAAAAATATTTATAGCAAGTTAAAATGCTATTGCTACTCAAGCAAAATTTTGGGTCTAGAAGTTTTCCATGACAGATAATGGACAAAAAAGGGAAGGGGACTAAAGTCCAACTAAGGCTTAATATAAAAGATTTAAATTATTTTTTAAAGAAATGTAATAAAAACTACATTGTATATGTAATTAAGAGATTAGAAATCTTTTAGATGCTCACGCATGAGATATATTTTCATCATTATCAAAGAGTCTAACTTAATGAATTTTATATAACATCCAGTGATTGGCCCATGCTGATGAGACAACTCTATTTCAATAGTAACATGTCTGACAGAAATATTCTATTTGAATTCATACAATTAACTGGTCAAATTTTTTAATGATGGCATTAACCAAAACTAACTGGATAAGACAAACCACAGCTGAGAAAAAAGCAAAAAAAAAAAAAAAAAGAAAGAAAGAAAAATATATTAACCATTAACTAGATTTCCAAGAATGCTACTAAATTTCAATACAGGAAGAGGGAAGTACCTAGACCTTCCAGAGTAACAACCTGTGGTTACAGCAAACAAGAGCCATTTCCAATAGTCAGCCTCCACAGGACAGATGAGTCTCCTTGAGACCGTAGGTTCTGGAGGAATTTAACATTATTGTTCAAACTGTGAATCATTTTATAGAAACAGTTTATAAGCCTATTATTTGGTTCTTAGTTTCAACAAGACTCCTTGGAAGGGAGAAATGCAAGGGAATTCTAAGAACCCTTGTAGTACCCTGAGATTTGGAGAGTTCTCAACAAAAGAAGAAGAGGTGAAAGACATTCCATCCAAACTCTCAGTTGTTTCAAAATCCCGAAGTTAGAATCTTTGCCTGGAAAGGAAAATTAGGTTCATTCTCTTCAGCTTAACTTCTACACTTAGAATTATACAATAGAAGGAGAGTCTTCTAGGGGCTAAATTCTTCCTTACAAATAAAGTAATTAAAGCAATTAAAGCCCAGGGTGGTCAAGTGACTCCCACATAGTGGCTGAGCCAGAATTAGAACCAAGATCTTCCACATCTAATCTTGAATTAATTCTATTCTATCACATTGTTTGATTACTATAGTATCTGAAATATTTCATTTTAACCCTGCTGGATGACTTTCAACCTTTTCAGCCTACTAATTACACATTTCTACCACTGACCTCAGAAATTTAATGATGTATAGAAACCAACACAATATTATAAAGTAATGATCCTCCAATTAAAAATAAATTAAAAAATAAAGTGAATTAACACAGAAAAATAAAAATAAAGAAGTGACTCAAAAATTCATCAATGGAATATTAGGAAATATTACATGAATCTGACAAAGGACTTCTTATATCTAGTATGTATAAATAATTCATAAAACTTAGTAAGACAAATAACCCAATTAGAATATGAGCAAAGGCTATAAATAGACCTTTTCCCAAACCAGAGAAATGGCTAATAAATACACAAAAGCAGGTTTGAATCACTAGTCATCAGGGAGATGAACATCAAAACCACAGTGAGATATGACTTCATACCCACTAGGACCATTGTAATCCAAAGGACAATTATAAGACATGTTGGCTAGCTTGGGGAAAATTGGAACCTTCATATACTGCTAATGGGACCATTACGTGCTGCAGTGACTTTGTGCAATAGTATGGCACATCTCCTT
The DNA here is from genome assembly GCF_014754425.2 of Oryx dammah. Classification (NCBI taxonomy): domain Eukaryota; kingdom Metazoa; phylum Chordata; class Mammalia; order Artiodactyla; family Bovidae; genus Oryx; species Oryx dammah. Next base: position 33,125,762 of record NW_024070193.1, read on the forward strand.
AAGGTGAAATATAGAGGTATCATATAGTGTAGTGATTTGAGTCTTAGTTACAAATACAATAGAAATGAAAACTGTCTACAAGACAACTTGTACACAAATGTTTACAGCAGCATTAGGTATAATATCCCTAAAGTGAACACAACCCTAATGACCATCAAGTACTGAAACGAAAAACAGCAAGTGGCATATCCACATAAGGAATACTATTTAGCAATAGAAAGGGATGAACAACTGATGTATTTTACAATATAGATGAAGCTCCAAGACATTATACCAGATAAAAAGAGTCAATGAAAAATGAGCATATATAGTATTACTCCATTTATATAAAATGTTCAAAACAGGGAAATCCATGGAGATAGAAAGTAGACAAGTGATTTCCAGTAGGAGGACCCTTGGGAGGAAATACAGAATGACTGCTAAAAGGGTACAGTTTCTTTGGGGGATTATAAAAATGTTCTAAAATTGATTGTGCTGGTGGTGAACATGTATATCATACACAATACATGAATAAAATTATACATTTAAAAACTCTGTGAATATACTGTAAATCACTGAATTATAGTCTTTAAATGGGAAATTATATGGTAATGTGAATTATATCTCAATGAAGCAGTTATAACTAAATCTGTCCATTGTCTCAACTCAAAACACCCCTAGCTATTGACAGAACCATCCCAGCATATACAGCGTCTGTGTAAGAACTGTACAAAGCTCCCTCTTCTGGACAAGAAAATAAGTCACCTTGTCCTCCATGCAGACCCAGCCAGATGGAGGGCAGCCTGTCTCAGTGGAAAAGGAAGCCTTAGTTAGACTTCATCAAAGTGCCTCTGGGCAAGGCCTGGCCTGAACAAACATGCATGACAATCAGGCTGATAGACTGCTCTATTATTATCACACCAGATGGAAGAGATACTTTTGAAGTTACTTATAGAAGATGTCATAAGTTTGTTATTGCTGTTCAGTCACTCAGTAGAGTCTGACTCATTGTGACCCCAGGACTGCAATGCTCCAGGCTTTCCTGTACTTTAGCATCTCCCAGAGCTGGCTCAAACTACGTCCACTGAGTCGAGGAGGCCATCCAACCAGCCTGTTCTCTGTCGTCCCTTCTCCTCCTGCCTTCAATCTTTCCCAGCATCAAGATCTTTTCTAATGAGTGAGCTCTTGGCATCAGGTGGCCAAAGTATTGGAGTTTCAGCTTCAGCATCAGGCTTTCCAATGAATATTAAGGGCTGATCTCCTTTAGGATTGACTGGTTGGATCTCCTTCAGTCCAAGGGACTCTCAAGAGTCTCCTCCAACACCACAGTTCAAAAGCTTGAATTCTTCGGCACTTAGCCTTCTTTGTGGTCCAACTCTCATATCCACACACGACTACTGGAAAAAACACAGCCTTGACTATATGGACCTTTGTTGGCAAAGTAATGTTTCTGCTTTTTAATATGCTGTATAGGTTGGTCATAGCTTTTCTTCCAAGGAGTAAGTGTCTTTTGATTTCATGGCTGCAGTTACCATCTGCAGTGATTTGGGAGACCAAGAAAATAAACTCTGTCATTGTTTCCATTGTTTCCCCATCTGTTTTCCATGAGATGGGACTGGATGCCATGATCTTCATTTTTTTAATGTTGAGTTTTAACCCAGCTTTTTCACTCTCCTCTTCAATACCATAAAGAGAATTTTTAAGTTCCCCCTTGCTTTCTGCCTTAAAAGTGGAGTCACCTGCATATCTGAGGTTATTGATATTTCTCCCAGCAATCTTGATTCCAGCTTCTATTTCATCGACTCTGATATTTCACATGATGTACTTTGCATCAGTTCAGTTCAGTTCAGTCGCCCAGTCGTGTCTGACTCTGCAACCCCCTGAACCACAGCATGCCAGGCCTCTCTGTCCATCACCAACTCCCGGAGTCCACCCAAACCCATGTCCATTGAGTCGGTGATGCCATCCAATCATCTCATCCTCTGTCTTTCCCACCCTTCTCCTCCCGCCCTCAATCTTTCCCAGCATCAGGGTCTCTTCAAATGAGTCAACTCTTCGCATCAGGTGGCCAAAGTATTACAGTTTCAGATTCAACATCAGTCCTTCCAATGAACACCCAGGACTGGTCTCCTTTAGGATGGACTGGTTGGATCTCCTTGCAGTCCAAGAGACTCTCAAGAGTCTTCTCCAACACCACAGTTCAAAAGCATCAGTTCTTTGGTGCTCAGCTTTCTTTATAGTCCAACTCTCACATCCATACATGACTGCTGGAAAAACCATAGCCTTGACTAGACGAACCTGTGTTGGCAAAGTAATGTCTCTGCTTTTTAATATGCTGTCTAGGTTGGTCATAACTTTCCTTCCAAGGAGTAAGTGTCTTTTAATTCCATGGCTGCATCACCATCTGCAGTGACTTTGGAGTCCCAAAAAATAAAGTCAGCCACTTTCCTCGTCTATTTGCCATGAAGTGATGGGAACGGATGCCATGATATTTTTTTGAATTCTGAGCTTAAAGCCAACTTTTTCACTCTCCTCTTTCACTTTCATCAAGAGCTTTTAGTTTTTCTTCACTTTCTGCCATAAGGGTGGTGTCATCTGCATATCTGAGGTTATTGAGATTTCTCCGAGAAATCTTGATTCTAGCTTGTGCTTCCTCCAGCTCAATATTTCTCATGATGTACTCTGCATATAAGTTAATTAAGCAGGGTAACAATATACAGCCTTGACATACTCCTTTTCTTATTGGGAACCAGTCTGTTTTTCCCTGTCCAGTTCTAACTGTTGCTTCCTGATCTGCATATAGGTTTCTCAAGAGGCAGGTACGGTGGTGTGGCATTCCCATCTCTTGAAGAATTTTCCACAGTTTATTGTGATCCACACAGTCAAAGGCTTTGGCATAGTCAATAAAGCAGAAATAGATGTTTTTCTGGAACTCTCTTGATTTATCAATGATCCAGAGGATGTTGGCAATTTGATCTCTGGTTCCTCTATCTTTTCTAAAACCAGCTTGAATATCTGGAAGTTCATGGTTCATGTTATTGCTGAAGCCTGGCTTAGAGAATTTTGAGCATTACTTTACTAGTGTGTGAGAAGAATGCAGTTGTGTGCTAGTTTGAGTATTCTTTGGCATTGCCTTTCTTTGGGATTGGAATGAAAACTGACCTTTCCCAGTCCTGTGGCCACTGCTGAGTTTTCCAAATTTGCTGGCACATTGAGTGCAGCACTTTCACGGCATCACCTTTTAGGATTTGAAAAAGCTCAACTGGAATTCCATCACTTCCACTAGCTTTGTTCGTAGTGATGCTTCCTAAGGCCCACTTGACTTTCCATTCCAGGATGTCTGGCTCTAGATGAATGGGAGTGATCACACCATCGTGATTATCTTTCGTGTGAAGATCTTTCTTGTACAGTTCTTCTGTGTATTCGTGCCACCTCTTCTTAATATCTTCTGCTTCTGTTAGGTCCATACCATTTCTGTCCTTTATTGAGCCCATCTTTGCATAAAATGTTCCCTTATTAAGTCTAACTTTCTTGAAGTGATCTCTAGTCTTTCCCATTCTGTTGTTTTCCTCTATTTCTTTGCATTGATCACCAAGGGAGGATTTCTTATCTCTCCTTGCTTTGGAACTCTGCATTCAAATGGGCATATCTTTCCTTTTCACTTCTCTTGTTTTCACAGCTATTTGTAAGGCCTCCTCAGACAGCCATTTCGCTTTTTTGCATTTCTTTTTCTTGGGGATGGTCTTGATTCCTGTCTCCTGTACAATGTCATGAACCTCCGTCCATAGTTCATCAGGCACTCTGTCTATCAGATCTGGTCTCTTAAATCCATTTCTCACATCCACTGTATTGTCATAAGGGATTTGATTTAGGTCACATCTGAATGTTCTAATGGTTTTCCCTACTTTCTTCAATTTCAGTCTGAATTTGACAATAAGGAGTTCATGATCTGAGCCATAGTCAGCTCCCAGTCTTGTTTTTGCTGACTGTATAGAGCTTGTCCATCTTTGGCTGCAAAGAATATAATCAATCTCATTTCGGTGTTGACCATCTGGTGATGTCCATGTGTACAGTCTTCTCTTGTGTTGCTGGAAGAGGGTTAAACATGCAGGGTGACAATATACAGCCTTTACATACTCTTTTCCCAATTTGAACCAGTCCATTGTTCCATGTCTGGTTTTAACTGTTACTTCTTGACCTGCATACAGGTTCGCATCTCTTAAGAATTTTCCAGTTTTGATCCATGCAGTCAAAAGCTTTAGCATAGTCAATGAAGCAGAAGTAGATGCTTTTCTGGAACTGTCTCACTTCTCCTATCATCCTAAGGATGCTGGCACTTTGGCGTCTTGTTCTTGCGCCATTTCTGAACGCAGCTGGAGCATCTTGAAGCTGTTGGTTCACGCACTGTTGAAGCCTGGCTTGGAGAACTTGGAGCATTGCTTTGCTAGTGTGCGCTGCTCCTGCTGTTTATTCACTTCAGTCGTGTCTGACACTGTGCGACTCCACGGACAGCAGCCTTTCAGGCTCCTCCATCCATGGGACTCTCCAGGCAAGAATACTGGACTAGGTTTCCACTGCTACTGGGTGAGATGAGTGCGATCATGTAGTATGTTGAACATTCTTTGGCATTGCCTTTCTTTGGGACTGGAATGAAAACTGACCTTTTCCAGTCCTATGGTCACTGCTGAGTGTTCCACATTTGTTGGCATCTTGAGTGCAGCACTTTAACAGCATCATATTTTAGGATTTGAAATAGCTCAGCTGGAATTCCATCACCTCCACTAGCTTTGTTAATAGTGATGCTTCCTGAGGCCCATTTGACTTCACACTCCAGGATGTCTGGCTCTAGCTGAGTGATCACACCATCATGATTATCTGGGTCGTGAAGATCTTTTTAATCTAGTTCTTCTGTGTATTCTTGCCACCTCTTCTTAACATCTTCTGCTTCTGTTAGGTCCATACCATTTCTGTCCTTTATCAAGCCCATCTTTGCATGAAATGTTCCCTTGGTATCTCTAATTGTCTTGAAGAGATCTCTAGTCATTCCTATTTTATTGTTTTCATCTATTTCTTTGCAGTGATCAATTAGGAAGGCTTTCTTATGCCTCCTTGCTATTCTTTGGAACTCTGCATTCAAATGGGTATATCTTTCCCTTTCTCCTTTGCCTTTTGCTTCTCTTCTTTTCTCAGCTATTTGTAAGCCCTCCTCAGACAAACATTTTGCCTTTTTGCATTTCTTTTTCTTTGGGAGGGTTTTGATCACTGTGTCTTGTACAATATTATGAACCTCTGGCCATAGTTCTTCAGGAACTCTATCAGAGCTAATCCCTTGAGCCTACTTGTCACTTCTACTGTATAATCATCAGAGATCTGATTTAGGTCATACCTGAATGACCTCCTAGTTTTCCCTACTTTCATCAATTTAAATCTGAATTTTGCAATAAGGTATTCACGATCTGAGCTACAGTCAAATTAATACGTTTAATAACAAACACATGATTTCCCTGGAGACCTCCTCCTACCACCCAAAATATCATGGTCCGCTAATGTCAATGATCTTGGTGAACTGTACCTCCAACCACTCAAGTCTATGAGAAAAATATTCCATAGCCCCACATCCAATCTCTTACCAAGTTATATAATTTTTATCTCAAACCTTCTAAATGCAAGTTCTCCTTCAATACTCATAGGCTGTGTAAATATAGGTAATCATTTCCTGAGTCTATTGATTTGCATTCTTGATACCCTTTGATCTAATTGCTACAAAATAGCCAGCCATTTGATCTTTATACATCAAAACATGTCATCTTGTTTATTGGCCTCTAAAGTGCTTGGAAAAGGACTACTTAATAGACAAGAATGATCCAGCCAATGAATACTTCTGCCCAATCATCTCATGTCATTTTCCCCTTCACGGGTTACATTGAACTGATCTTCATTCAAATCTACATCATACTAAGCTCTTTCTGACCTCATGTTCTTTAAGGCTAAAGAACGAAGACTGAAGTATAGAACTTCAAGTACTAAAGACAGATTATGGGGAAAGGTGAGGCTACTGTTTTCCTTTAGAGTATCAAAGTTGGTACATATTTTGTATTCATTTGATGCAGTTCTATTCTCCATTAGATCCTCAGTTCCAGGAAAATAAGATTCATTCCAGAATGCCCAATCACTCATAAAATATCTAATAATAGCAAATACTCAATAAATGCTCACTGAAGAGACGAATGAACTTTAGCCATGGCATATATGTAACCTGTTTTGGTGGCTCACTCTTACTATTACAAACTTTTCAGTGAAAACACTTTATCTACAACTGGGAAGCTATCTATCACAAGTCAGTTGATTGAATCATAAATCAGGCCATTCTCATACAACAAAGATTTCAGTGATGAAGATTCCAAGTCCAACTCAACCTCAGTGGTACAGATAATACTACTATGCAGTATTCCAACACAAAAGAATGTCCTGGGATGCAAATTTATATCAACATGCTTTTAGGATAAAATGGTCTGGGAAACATTCTGATTAAATCAAGAATGTTCATCAGATATGTCCCACCTGCTCCATTTCACTCATTCTCACATTGTTATTCAGTCACACAGTCATGTTCAACTCTTTGCGACCCTATGGACTGCAGCACACCAGGCCTCCCTGCTCCTCACCATCTCCTGGAGTTTGCCCAAATTCATGGCCATTGCATCAGTGATGCCATCCACGCATCTTATCCCCTGATGCCCTCTGCTCTTTCTGCCCTCAGTCTTTCCTAGCATCAGGAACTTTTCCAATGAGTTGGTTGTTCACATCAGTTGACCAAAATACTGGATCTTCAGCTTCAGCATAAGTCCTTCAAATGAGTATTCGAGTTGATTTCCTTTAAGATTGACAGGTTCGATCTCCTTGCTGTGCAAGGGACTCTCAGGAGTCTTCCAGCATCACAGTTTGAAGGCATCAATTCTTTGGCGCTCTACCTTCCCAGCTCTCACAACCATACATGACCACTGGATAGACTATGGCCTGGATTATATTAACCTTTGTCAGCAGATTAATGTCTCTGCTTTTCAACACACTGTATAGGTTTGTGATAGCTTTCCTGTGTTGGTGGTATAGTGGTAAACATTTTCACATTAAGCTCCTCAAAAACAAGAGAACTGAATTGTAAACACAGCAAACCCAGTGGAAACTTAGGTTAAGATACTTGTCAGTGCAATCTTCCAACTAGCTTTGGCCCCAAAATGTAGAGATGAAATAATATTTTCATAAATGTCCTAAGATATCAGCAGTTATTTTATAAACTAAAACCTTTTATGATTCAAAGGCAAACAACAAATATATTCCATTTACATGGAAAAACATAAAACAGACTGAGAAGTTACTGAAAAAACACTGACTTTTACAGAATCTTAGTTTTAAAACTCACAACCTTCCTGTGTGACTAGGTTGAAATGTATTGTGTTCGACTAAAACATTTTGCTTTTCAAACCCACAGAGAATGAACAGACTACTGATAAAGTTACAGCCTTCTGTTTGAAATTTAACTTGTTGTTAAACCATCAGAGCAAAGTAGCTTTGAACTTCATCAAAGTCTTTATGTTCAAAGATGAAATTTATGTTTTTAGCTTCACTTTTAGTTACAAGAAATAGCACTGCCTGTAACTCACAGCAAACTAAGCTCCTACTAATTATAACAGAACAATTTTAGCTAATTAGTGTTTAGTAATTTTTCTTTTCAGATACAGCCAGCCACTCTGGGATTCATCCCTCAAAATTTCTGCACTTCTTTAATCTTTCTTCAAATTTACTTTTCTAAGTTTCTATGTGCTTTTAAAGAGGAAGAAGTAACCTTTTGTAGCAGGAATATGGTCAATTTATGTTTTATACAAAGACTGCAAATGGACAGCAGCTAAAGGAATAAAAAAGGAAAAAAGAAGCTTTGGGCTGAAGAAATGAGCTCTTAGATATCTTCTTAAGAGACAGAGGTAAGAACATTTCATAATCCAGTGTAACATTTTTTATGTGATGAGAGCATCTGTTCTCAACATCTAGGTTGGAAGTCATTAACGACAACCCCTGGGCTATATTTGACTTTCACTTGTCTGCTGCAGATAAGGTTGACCCATGCAATGTTTTCATAAAAATTAAACTTAGTCTCTAATACGTAAAAGGTCAAAACACTGTATGTAAATAATGGATTCTGGGTTATTCTGAAAAGTGATCAGCTTTGGTAACTGTATGGTCAGGCTATTCTCCTGCTCTCTGTACAGACCCAGCTCAACCAGTGCATGATTCTCCTATAGCCTCCTGACTGACATCTCTGGCCCAGGCCCCAAATAGAGACTGTACTTATCAAAGAAGTGGTGAGGGGTCTGCTCTTATGCTAGTCTCCCTGGTGACCGAAGAGCCAACCTGGCATCAATTTTCCCTATAACTGGCAATCTCCTCTTCTCCCCAAGAGTAAAGACTCCCACCAAGTCCTGCTTGCCTTCTGCAGCACATTGCAGGGTATCACTCCAGGACTTTGCTTCAGACATGTCAGACCCCCCATTCAGTAAACTACTAATGTCTCTGTCACTGACTCCAGGCTCTTTCTTGGGTCTTGAATCTGGGCAAGCATAGGATTTGTAGGCCTGTGGGCTGCAGCCCAACAGTAACACTGTTTCTGCATTTCTCACTCATTATTTCAATCATTAATTCACTCCTGAAATCATGAATAATTCATTCATTACTTTATTCATTATTTCACTCATTAATAGCAAATGATTGAAAATCTGATCACTTTTCAGAATAACCCAGAATCCACTATTTACAAAAGACTGGATGGCTGCACAGTAGGCACCCCCTAAAGGAAGAGCACGTCATGGTCTCTGGTCCATTCCAGATCTCACTATCCTTAGTGCTTACACAAAGATGGCTTCACCCATGAACATTATCTTCCTAAGTAATCCAACTGAATAGAAATATAAAGAAGCACACAATAACTGGTAGGAGATCTTGAGTTCCAAAAATTGCTCTGCAATGCTGGTTAAAATAAAACAAAAATTTAGTTGAATGTAAAGCTGAGCAAACAAAGTAAGCTGCAAAGCAGAATGATTAATTCTAGAGCCTAGGCTGTGACAGCCAGGGCAGTGGAAAGGGGAGGGAATGGGAGATCAGTCTCAGCAATCTGATAGCATAGATTTAATTGCCCTTGTGGAAACAGGAGATGAGGAAGTCCTGGGCTTAGCGGCTGGATATTTGAAAAGGAGTCCTTTCGCACATGGCTGGGTTTCCAAGGTAAAGAATATGCGTGTCAATGCAGGAGATGCAAGTTTGATCCCTGGGTCAGGAAAACCTCCTTCAGGAGGAAATAATAACCCTCACCAGGATTCTTGCCTGGTAAATTCCATGGACAGTGAAGCCTGGTGGGCTATAGTCCATGGGATTGCAGAGAACTGGACACAACTGAGCAACTGAACACACATGCATGCTTTAAGGGCTGCACTTACGCTTAAACCCACCCACAAACCTAGAGAGAAGGCTAGGGGGTTAATCTGGCCTTCATTTACTTTTTGGAGTGAGGTTGCAGTGAGGTAGGAGACTTGGAGGGAGCAGCTACTTCAATGAAGAATTTATGATTAGGGGCATATATCTCATATGATTCAGGGTTTCATATGCATTTTACATATAATAGACCCTCACTTGTGGATTTCATATTTGTGAATTCACCTGTTCCCTAAAATGTATTTGTAAAGCCTTAATCAGTATTTGTGCACTTTTGTGGTCACTCTCAGACGTGCTCAAAGTGGTGAAAAATCCGAATCACGCCAGGTGCACGTTTCCAGCTGAGGTGGAAGGCAGCAATGCTCTCTGCCTTGTCTCAGTGCTCTAACTGTAAAAAATGGTCCCTTTTTCTATACACTTAGTGCCATTTTTTTTTTTTGGCATCTTTGTGCTTTCTGTTGACTCTGATGTTTAAATCAGAACTCAAGCATAACAGTGAAACGTTATCTAATCTCAAGCACAAGGAGGCCATGCTGGCCTTATGGAGAAAAACCCATGTTAGGAAAGTTTTGTTCAGGCTTGAGTTACAGAGTTCCTGACCATGAGGTTAATGTTAGCAAACCAACAATATTTATTACATAAGATGCCTTTAAACAGAAACATCCATAAAACAAGGTTAGGTATTGAATGGTGGACGAAAACCATATGACCCAAGGTTTGCAGGAACCCACCAACCCTACTTTTCCTAAAAGTGATGCTGTAGTATCTACAAATTCATTTTTACAGGTGACTGATAAGAAAAAGTGACTATACATGGTAGGCTACATTGAGCCAATACACTAACACGATACAGTTTCCAGGTTGGTTATATCCCTGGTTCCTGGCGAAACCCACAAAAGCTGCTGGGTATGGACACTTCTTCAACCAAGGCTAAGAACAATCTCATGTTGACACGGGAGGGGGAAATTCTCCTAAAGATCAGATTCACATCAAACATTACAAAAATGGTAATATGTTCTACAAATGAGAGTGAACAGACCAACAAATCACAGGTTAACATCAATGATATCCTGAGCTTACAGAACAACACAACAAAAAAACACCTAAATAAACTTTAAACAATTGGAGTAATAAGAAAATGAAGATGGGTGTCAAATCCTCAGAAAAAAACAGGATGCTCTAAGGAGAGAACAGAAACATATGGAAAAGAATTGGACAGAAAGTTTAGACAAGAAAAACATAACCACTGAAATTAAAACTTAAAGGACAGTTTAACAGTAAGTTAGGCAGAGAAGAAAGATTAGTGAACTGAAGACAAGAACGAAGTAAGTGGAGATAGAAAACATGAAAGACAGGTTACCAGACATGGAGAAATGAGAAATTTCAATATACATTTATAAAGGAAAACCAAAAGGAGTGAGGAGCAGACAAACACAACTGGAAGAGATAACAGCTATGAAATCATCAGTTACCATAAGACATGTATTTCAAGATCTGGGAATCATAACCTAGAATTGTCTAAATATGGTAACAGCTTATCTTTGAACAGCAAGCACTGTGTGCCAGGCACTGCTCCAGATGCTGAACAATATTGTAGCTCATTTAACCCTCACACCTGATGAAGTAAATTCTACTGTTATCTTTGATTTACAGCTGAAAAGTTGGAAAAATAGGTTCAATATTTGTCCAAAGTTACATGGCCGCTAAGAGGAAGGATTTGAATCCATGCAGCCTGGCTCCAGTCTCTGCATCTTTAAAATTACATTTTATAGCAGAATTATTTTTGGAAGAATAAGGGCAAGTAACTCACTCTCTGGGACCAAAAGAAAGAAGAGAAGAAAAACAAAAGAGTATTGACCATCAATGGAAACTCACAAAATGAACTTCTAGAATATAAAAAAGGTCATAGATGCATGAATGACAGTGCACAGAGGAAATGATAAATGTGAGTAAATCTTAAAAAAAAAAACAAAACTCTGATGATATGAAACAAGAATAAGTCTCCTAGGGCAAACATACACATCTATACTTTCTCTCTTCCTCTGAGAGATTCCCCAAGTTCAGTTCAGTTCAGTCGCTCAGTCGTGTCTGACTCTTTGCGACCTCATGAATCGAGGGCTTAACTCTCTAAAGAGGGTAAAACATAGGATGACAACAGGTCACTAGGCAGATTTTATAGAGGATCTTGTGAGGAAACAGGTGGCTTAAGTAAATATATATGTACACACACTGGATGCTGCAGTCTCTTAAGCCTCTTCTCCCATCAGGCTTCCAAATGCCAATGGAGCCTTTCCTCATCCAAGGGGGCGTTGGGACTGTCTCTCAATCAAGCATGCCAGTATAATAACTTTCAGAACATATGCTCCAGAACAGTCACAGCTATCCTTCATCCTTTCTTGAGATACTTGAGGACACAGTGCTCTAAGATATTGAACACCAAGAACAGGATTATAGCTGAAGGAAGATCCTGGAAATATAGCCTTGCCCCTAATGTGCAGGAAAACCAAATCCAAACTGGAGCACACAAACCTCCAAAAAAAGATTTCTCCAAGAAGGTAAAATAGAATACTGGACGCCTCTCAAAAATTTGAGAAGAGATTCAGAAAACTGTCCAAAATTTTGGCTGATGTAAGTATCTCTCTCTCTCTCTCTTTCTAGTCGCTAAGTCATGTCCAACTCTTGTGACCCTATGGACTATAGCCTGCCAGGCTCCCTGGTCCATAGCATTCTCCAAGCAAGAATACCAGAGTGGGTTGCCATTTCCTTCTCCAGACATAAATATAAGACCATAGAAAAATGGAAAATTAAAAAGTAAGATTACTAATTTGAAGGAAAATAATTATGCATGGAAGGAAAAGCAATCATAATTACAGTGTGCTATAAAAGTCAGCTCTGAATATCATTTACAAATTCAGAGTAATATAAACACTGAATATTGACCTAATTCAAATTCTGACCCAATAAATGCCTGTAATAAAATGCCCTGAATTAATGCATATTCAAATGTTAACCACTGGAAACTGGAGGCAGGTGAAATGTTTATTCTCTGTGGAGGTTTGAATGGGGATTGGATTGAAGAATGGGCTGGTCATCACTCTATCCAATCAAAGTACAGTGAATGGAATATAGTGTGGATTTCCCTATTTTTAATTTTTGTGTTTTTGTACAAGCTGTGCATTTAAAAATGCTGTTATTTTCATAAACCTCATTGAAAGTCAACCTTACACTTCTGTGGTGGCAAGGTGGTAGTATGAAAGTGTTAAAGCTTCAGCTACCAAATTTGATGGCCAAAAGTAATACTTAAAATTGAAAAATCAAGAGGTAGCAAATAAGCAAACTATTTCAAAACATGAAGTAAATAAGAGCCAATCAAAAAGTTGAAAGTTGTTCCCTCTAGGAAAGGAGAAATAAAAAGGATATGAGCAAAAGTCTGACATTTTTCTTGAAAACAAATAAGAAACTCCCAAACTATGTAGAAGTTTGCATAGGCTTACATTATTTCAGATATTAAAAAAAACTAGAAAATAAAAGGAACAGTAGCAATAATATCTAATTAATGGTGTTAAAAATTTTAACTAAATTACTGGACAACAATAATATTAATATAACATCCAGGAGGAGGGAAATACAGTTTAAAATATTGGAAATTTTTCTATTGTTGGAGACATTAAGTTTAGAATTTGTTAAATATCTCTAGTAAATTTTCTAGGGTGATTACTATAAGAAAATAAGTAGAGTATATAAGATTTGATGTTACTGAAGGAAAAATAAATTCTCAATCATTCCAAGGAAAGAACATAAATATTAACATTTCTCTATTAATATGTTAATATTTAAACTATAAGGCAAATGCCTTATTAGAGATAAGTGGGTCACCACTTATCTATAAAATGCTTTATTAGAGATAGTGGGTCATCTCATACTGACCAAAAATATACTCATTCTAAACTTTCATACATCAATAATTTATTAATTACAAAAAGCAAAATAAACAGAAATATCAGGATAAACAGAAATCTACCATCACTGTGAGAGAAACTGATAGATTAATTAGATAAAGCATCATTAATGATATATATGATTTGAGCACAATTGCCAACTTTAATTCAAAGAACATAAGGAAGACACCTCTCTTGTCAATAGGCCACTAGGTTAGAAATCAGTAACTAAAGATGACTAGAAAAATTCCATATGTTTGGAAATTTTAAAATACACATCTGACAATTCATGGATCCAAAAGAAAGTAATAATGAAATCATAAAATTTATAGACAGTGTGAAAAGTGTTAGTTGCTCAGTCACGTCCAACTCTTTGCAACCCCAGAGACTGTAGCTCCCCAGGCACCTCTGTTCATGGCAAGAATACTGGAGTGGGTTGCCATTCCCTTCTCCAGGGGATCCTTCTAAACCAGGGATTGAATCCAGGTTTCACACATTGTAGGCAGATTCTTTGCTGTCTGAGCCACCAGGGAAGCCATAACACTGAGCCAATAAATATGCTACAAGTCAGAACACTGGTTTACAGCTAAAGCTGTGCTTCTGGGAAAATTTAAAGTCATACATATTTAAATTAGAACAGAAGAAAGGTAGTAAGACGTTAACTACACAATTTAAGGGATTAAGAAAAGAACAGTCAAATAATCCAGGAAGTTGGAAAGAACGGTAAACATATGAGTGAAATGAATGAAATATAGTATAAAAATTCAAAAGCAAGGAATAACATTAAATTCTGAAAGGTAAGATACTAAAATAATACTTAGAATGAAATAAGGAATGTATCTATTGATAAAGCACAGACAAGAAGATTGAGAAGATGCTTCGAAACAACTTTTGGGCAATTCATTAGAGAACAAAAACCACATGGATATAATTCCTAGAAGAAAAAACACAACATACCACAAAGAAGGAGATAGTATGGTTGGTCCTACAACTATTCAAATGATTTAATCAATAGTTAAAATATTTCCTGAATGAGAACTCCAGGCCCAGATAGTTTTATTTGTATGTTTTACTTCTTATTCAAGAAGTAGATAATTCCAATATTTTTCAAAATCTTATAGGGAATATAAAATAAGAAGTAATCCTCATTCATTTATAGAGACAAATGACTTTGATACTAAAGCCAAAAAAGCATAGTATGAGAGAAGGAAAGAATATCTCCTATATTGATATATGTGCAAAATACTAAACAAAATACTTACAGATAATAACATCCAAGTATTAAAAAACATAAAAGCCAATCTGAAACTAACCCAGGACTAGAAGGTTGGTTAATACTAAAAATGGTTCACTGTATTAACAGGTTAAAGGAGAAACACAGAATGACTATCTCAGTAAATGTAGGAAAAGCATTTACAATAATAAAGAATTCCTGATTAAAAACTAACAGAGAAGAACTGCCTTAACTTGATAAAGAGTATCTGTGAAATCTAGAGTAACCATCATACCAAATGGTGAAATGTTAACCTTATTCACTCTTGAAAATCAAGAGCAAGACAGGGATATTCACACTCAAAATACCTATTCAACATGTACTAGGTGAGAGCAAGTGCACTCATATAAAAGCCATAAAAGGAGCCAAAAACTCACACTATTTTCAAATAATACGATTTTCCAGACACAAAATTCCAAAAAAGCCAGAGGCATGACCACACACTGCTTTTTAGCTGGTTAAGAATGGCCATCAGCTGAGCTGGTAGAGTTGATTTCCCCTCTGAAATAAAATACACAAGTAAATCTAGCTCATAAGATATACAAAACCAATTCTAGGTAATTAAAGACTTAAATGCAAAGAGGAGAATATTAAACTTTTATAAGTACATTTAAGAAAATGTTTTTACCATTTCAGGGTAAGGAAGAAAAAAAATTTAAACAACTCATGAGAGAACATGAGTTATAAAAAAAAATCAACACTTTAATGTAAAATTAAGAACATCTGCTCATCATTTGACAGCATCAAGGAAAAGTAAAAAACCTAGCCACTAAAATGGAGAAACATATATAACTGGCAAAGGATTAATCCAGAAAATACAAAGAACTCTTAAGTTTAAAAACAAAAAGACTACCATACAGTGAAAAAGTATTTAAATAACAGAAACATAAAAGTGGTCAACAAATATCTTAAAATGAACTTAATTTCACTGTAATTATAGAAATGCAAATTAAAACCAAAATTACATTTTAATTTAAAAATAAAAATGCAAACTGAAAAGTGAAATATAATTTTGTGTTCAATAGATTTGCACAATTTAAAATATAGAACAAGAACAAATGTTGACAAATATCAACAGATATTCACAAATATAATGCTGATGTGAAAAGCAGTATAGATGTAAGAATGCTGCTTGATGTCATTACATAAAAGTTCAGAAATTAAAAAGGTAAAAATCTTATCTGTTGCTTAAAAAATACATACATATTTATTCAAACAATAAAATATATATATATATAATTCAGAACAGTGACCACCTTTTCAGAAGGAGCTTAAGAGAGAAGGAAATGTCATCACGGTGAGTTACCAGGTAAGTTTAATTGTACTCTGAATTTTTAAATCTTAAGTGGTAGGTACACAGGCATTCTTTATACTTTTCTCCATACCATTTGCATGTCTAATATAATTCATGATTAAAATGTATTGCACCTCAAAATAGGTAAAATGAAAACATTTTAACAAAGAATGACAGGAAATTCAAGAGTAAGAGAAGTAAAACTAATTGTCAACAAAGCAAAGATATTTGTAGTTTTGGAGGTACTGTCCTAACATTTTGTGGTTGGAATTAAAATTCTGTCAAAAACACCTGGAAACATATTTTAAAAGCTTCAAAAATCATACACATGCAACATAACAGCAAATCACTAAGAAAATGTCTACAATTCAAACACTGAATTACTTCATGTATTTTTCCCCTCTCTAAATTTTGTGATTGTTCCACAAAGAATCTGTTAAAAGGAATGCTTACATAAAGCAGGCTGCTTAAACTATGAATGAGCTTTTCACCTTCATTTAATTATAAATACTATTTTTAAGCATCTGGAACAGTAAGATAAAATTTCATTGCATTTTCATCAGCGTTAAAAGTGGTGCATTGAAGATAATGTTATTTATTCATTTCTCCACAAAGAACATTTTGAATCTATTTTTCCATGGTTGACAGAAACAAAGAAGTATTACTAAGTTTGCAAACATAGAACAATTAGAACATTTTTCAACAACAACACTTCATTAATTGTTTACCTGTGACAAAACCAGTTACGGCTCCCCAGGAGTCATGAGCACCTAGAAGGATATACTTGGAGGAATACAAGTCTCCTTATTAACCCCTTCTTTCAGTGAATGTATTACATCCCTTCAAGGCCTCCAAGTGAAAGCAATGCTTTCTAATGCCTTGTAACTTGTCCACCTTCTTTGGCTTCTTTACCAGAAACCTGTATCTCAGCCTGTACCTTAGGCTGAGAATTTAAAAAAAAAAAAAAATCATTTTTATCTTCTCAGCTCAATCAGGCATCAGGCTAAGAATACCCAATATTGCTATTCATAACTTCCAAAAACCACATGTGAAACCATCAAAAAAAAATTACAAAGCAAACAAGACTAAAGAATATCACTATATGTCAAAAACCACAAGAGCAATCACATGCCAAGCATATGAGAAAATAAAACTTATGAGGCAGATGAGGATAAACTGCAGGGAAACCCAAGGGACTAAATGATACATTCTGGGTTTTCTTTATGAAAGAGAGAAATCACAACAGAAGTAGGAAGATATTCTGTACCTTACTCCCCACACTTATCCTGACAAGATGCACCCAAAAGAGAAACTCAAGGACAGTAGTACCAAGTCAAAAATGGAAAAACTTGGTTGGGAGAAGTAATCCACTCCATGTGCTCTTGCTTCCTTGTAAGATATTCTGGGTTTGCCAAGAATGAAAGGCCCAATCATTCTTTACCAGGCCCATTTCTCATGAATATGTTTTCAGAGAGTAACCAGGAGGGATAAGACAAGCTCTCCCTCTAGGAAAAGCAGGCTTGCTTACTGCTTGCTATAAAAGAGGTGGATTCCCTAATCTCAATGCTCCTCCTAGAATGCAGCATCCATCCTGGCTAAATCCTATCACCTCTGTGGGACCTGGGGGCAAGGAGAATTGAAGCATGGAGCTTGCTATGTGGTGAGTAATAAACCTCTTTGTTACTGATCCAGGAAATCATGTCTTCTGGTAGCATCCATAAAAGAGCAACAGGTTAGCTTATTAGCTTCAAAGTGGGGTAAAATAAAATCCCAGACTCAACAACTTTATCCCACTTTATTCCACTTTGCCTATAAATTACTGGCCATGAAGTAGGGGCAGACTGCAAGAGGCATGATATACTTTCAGAAGTATGTCCAAACAAGTTACATTCTCCAGGAAGTATAGACTGAGGAAAAACTTTTCAGTCAATGATACTTTTTCAGATTTTAGAAAATTATAACATGCAGTAAAAATATACTCCAGTATTTCTATATGTATTAAGAAATATACTTAAATATGTGAAAGTCACTCAGTGTCTGACTCTTTTGTGACAGAATACTGGAGTAGGTAGCTGTTCTCTTCTCTAGGGAATCTTCCCAACCCAGGGATTGGACCCAGGTCTCCCACATTGCAGGCTGATTCTTTACCAGCTGAGCTACCAGAGAAGCCCCCAAATACTGGAGTGGATAGCCTATTCCTTCTCCACTGGATCTTCCTGACCCAGGAATCAAATGGGGGTCTCCTGCATTGCAGGCGGATTCTTTACCAGCTGAGATACCAAGGAAGCCCCTACTTAAATACAGGTAGAAGAAATAATGTATTTTGTGAAAGACTCCTGGCAATACAAAATTAAGACTGGAAACTGCACCTTCCCCTGTAGATCAGAGAAGTGCATCTGACCTCTGCAAATTCAGGGTAATCAACTGACATGTGTGTATAAAGGCTGACTTTGGACAAAATTTGCTTTCTAACCTACTAAAAGTTTTAAGCATAAAAATGGGAGGACCAAATGGAAGTAGGAAGAAAGACTGCCTCTAAGAGCCAAAATGGCATTTTAGAAAACTGACTATATCTTCAGAATAATACAAGCAAACAGATGTGTCTCCAATAAATCAGAAACAGAAATTCATAGGAAAGAACAACCTGAAATAAAAAGTACTTCAAGAAATAAGACAAAAATAATCTCTTTCTATCCTTTTAAGAATATAAATAAATCAAACATACAACTAATAGAGACACAAAAATTTCCTAAATTCTATGGGATGCATAAGTATAAGAAAATAAACTTTCAAGTTCTAAGCAAAGCAAATTAAGACATCTAAACCAAGCTACACACTGGAAAATTATATATATGTGTGTGTGTGTGTGTGTGTGTGTGTATATGTACATATATACACATATGCTATGCTATGTTTAATCGCTCAGTGTTCAACTATTTGCAGCCCCATGGACTACAGCCTGCCAGGCTCCTCTGTACATGGGGACTCTCCAGGCAAGATCACTGGAGTGGGTTGTCATGCCTTCCTCCAAGGGATCTTCCCAACCCAGGGATCAAACCCAGGTCTCCCACATTGCGGGTGGATTCTCTACTGACTCAGCCACCAGGGAAGCTGAAGAATACTGGAGTGGGTAGCCTATCCCTTTTTCAGGGGATTTTCCTGACCCAAGAATCGAACCAGGGTCTCCTGCAAACTATCAAAATATCCAGGGAAGATACAGGTTAAAAATTAAAAAAAAATATATATATATATATATTCAAACACAAAAAAAATGAAAATGAAAGAAGTGAAAGAGCAAGAAGTATGAAAAAAAGAACACACAGAATATAATGGCAGGAATAAAACCAACCACTGCTATTATAAAAACAGCAGGCAAAAGAATAAGCCATCCATTAAATGACACATCATCAATTTATTAATGGCTCGTGGCAGTGGGGAAAGACTACCATCACATTATTAGAACATCTGCATTCTAATCTTGGAATAACTGAGGTGTAAAGAACTAAGAGAAATCTTAGAACCAAGGTAATGATGATATGCATTACATACGAAACATGACAAAAACAAAGGAAGACAGACTAGTAAAAAGAAAGAAAAAAGTAGAAAATGGTCTAAATATACATCAGGAAGACAAAGACTGAATTAGGTCTCTGGTCTCAATTCTAAATTCCCAGCTAAAGAGTATGTGACTTCCTCAGGATGGGACATGGGTTCACCCTGGTCCAATTAACATGGTACAGACTTTGTCTCCAGAGCCAGACCTCATGGGGGTTGCACTGAAGGTCATGGTGAGCTGGGCAAAACTGCAATGGAGGTCAAAGATATGTTACATTCTTTTCTTTCTCACTGTCTTTGTTTCCTTTTTATTTTCAGATTTGTTAGATGTAATTCTCTAATTTCAACGTTCTGCCAGAGCAAAGGTCGTGACTGACAATTTGTTCATACTCTTTTTAGTTCTAACATAGTACAAAGCACAGAGTAACTAATGAGTAAACACATCCTTAACTAGATTCTTTTTCCTCCCTTAAACAGAAGCCTTACAAAATAGTCAAACAGAAAACACACATGTACACACACACACACACACACTTTAAACTCTGCTTTGTACAGTATATAGAGATAAAAAACACTGAATTAATTTCTCAGCCTATTTCTTTAATCAATAAAAATCCTCATACTGTTTCTGAAATCCCAAATTACCACACAAAGTCAATTATATATTTTTAACTGTTGGATTTGTTACATGTGTAAACATACACTTACAGGCAAACTGGAGCTTAGCTTCTCTGCTGACAATTGTCCCGACTGAATTTGTAGCAAAGCATTGATAATTTCCTGTATCCCAATTTCTGTTGGGGTTAATAACCACAAGATTCCCTCTGATCAGCTTATAACGATACTCCATACTCAAATCAATATCGCTTCCATTCAGCTGCCATCTGTAAAACAAACGTCCAGGATTTCTCCCTTAGTATAATTTTTTTAAAATACAACCTACATTATAGAATCTACTTTAAACATCAGCTCTCTTATAAATAAAAGGGGACAATTGAATATCATTCAATTGTTATATAATTGGAAATCAATGTCCCAGTTTTTTAAAAAAAAAAAAAAAACAGAAACAAAAGGTTGAATTATAGTAGAAAGCACAATAGAGTAGTGTCTAAAAGCTGAAAGTTTTCAAGATTTTCTGAAGAGGTGAAAATAATTTAGTTTGTTCACTAGGGGGAAAATTAGTCTAGGTCTGCATAAGGCAAAGATGAAGTAGAAAGTTGAGGTAATTATCTCATACACTTCAGGCCAGTCTCATGCTGCTGATGAAGGAGGGGGAAGCACATTTCTTTGATTTATCCAGACTGACTGAGCACATTTAATAAATTAATTGGGTAAGTGTTCAACTATCCATTTCAATTTGTCTGGGTAAAAACCTGTCCCCAAGGCACCTTCGGCTCGTCTAAGCCATCACAGAGCTATTTACTAAATGGTGCACTGTGGTAAAGACCCTAAATGCCACCTAGAGGGTCAGAAACAGTAAAGGCACTAAGTTGAGAGTCATATTTATCAATGGGAAGCCAAAAGAGAAAAACAAAGTAGTCGGTTTTTAAATAAGAGTTTTTAAACAGAAAAACCAGAATTTTTTTTTAAACAGTAAGCACACCAGACACGTCAAAGTAAAAAGTAGACATTACGTTTAAAAACTCATTAAACATCCCACAATCTCAAGAGTACATCCATTGTACAAAGCCATCGACCTGCCAGAAGTTTGATTTTATAAGAAAATTACACTGGTATCCAGTCTATAAATTTAAGGGTATTATGGCAACAATCATCTCAATTCCTCTTTATAATAACTTTCAGAAAATGGGTAATAAAACACCCACTTCACAGATGACAATTTCAATAAAACAGCCGAGTGAGCTGTAGTCAACTTTCTCCAAACTCTTAGTTACAGATCAGAATTATTCATTTGAATGCTGGCCCAGAGATTTTTAACCATGTCCTGGGTCATATAAAAACTGTATTAATATACCAAATATTTAACCTGGAAATAGTAGCATTGTGAAAGCACATAAAGTATTGTGAAATTGAACATTATCACAAATCAAAGTGCATAAAGTTAAAGGAAATATCACATAGCTGTGAAAAATGTATGAGATTTTGTAAACACAGAAAAGCCTTACAAAGGTGAAAACTTTTTTGCAAAATGCAGTTTGATACTATGTACATAAAGTTTTTAAAGATATAAGGTAATATTAAAGAAGTATTAAACATATTTTTAAATGTATAAAAACAAAACACTTCAAGTTTAAGGTATTTTAGAGCTTTCCCTGAGAAGGCAATGGCACCCCACTTCAGTACTCTTGCCTGGAAAATCCCATGGACAGAGGAGCCTGGTAGGCTGCAGTCCATGCGGTCGCTAAGAGTTGGACATGACTGAGTGAATTCACTTTCACTTTTCACTTTCATGCACTGGAGAAGGAAATGGAAACCCACTCCAGTGTTCTTGCCTGGAGAATCCCAGGGACGGGGGAGCCTGGTGGGCTGCCGTCCATGGAGTCACACAGAGTCGGACACGACTAAAGCGACTTAGCGGCAGCAGCAGCAGCAGAGCTTTCACGGAGCGAAAAGTGAGAAAGGGTTACAGGGCAAACACTGGAAATTGAGCTTTTTAGGTTTGATTTCCTAAACCGAATAGTGTTTTTACATGGATATTCATCATTACACTTGCCTCTATGTTTGTATCATTTTCTATACCTGAAAGAGTAGGACATTAAAAAAAAATTAATGCTAAGAAATGAATAAATTTACAAGTTTAGTTTCTATTGATCAAAGTAGCATTGTATCATTTGCTCATCTTAAAAATTAAGACTTCCTTGATTTTTCTTTCTATATTCACATACAAGATTCCTAGGTTTAAAGCAACATTCTGAAATTAAGAGGAAAATCTGGAGGCCTCAAGTCTTTTCTTTTGAGCTGTAAATAAGAAAATGATAAAGAAATAAAAAAACGCCATAACTGCTTTCTCATTTGTGGCAGATTTTTGCTATTGGTTTGATTTTGCTTGGTTTGTACAGTAACTCTCTTATGATCCTTCCCAAGGCAAGTCTATATTTGCATGTGTCTTTTAGATTACTTTCTTCTATTCGGACTTTAATCCTGCCCTTAGAATTTTGAAGTGGGACTGTAAACACCTATTAATCCTTCTTCATTTGATTCCTGCCCTAATCCTAGAACTATGGAAACTCAGAAAAGGAAATTAAGGAAAACTGTTTATCTACATTCTTTCTTAATGCTCTGCACTCTTGATACACAAGGTGGTCTGCAGACCAAGGTCATGAGCACCCTCGTTATCATCCAAGAGTATGCTTAAAAAGCAGAATCTTAGACTCTATCCAGGTCTACTAAACCAGAATAGGCATCTGAGAGCTGCCAGTGTTTAATAGGCCCATTCAAGTTTGGAAGAACTGGTCTATAATATCCCCAAGAAGTAACCATGGACTGCCTATGAGGGACAGAAATAAGAGTTACCCAATCTTGATTTATCCTATTTCATTTTCAAGAACTCTTATTAGAAAAATGAACCCTCCTTCCTTCTTTCCTTCTTCATTCTACCCTTCCTCCCTCTCTCCCTTCATCCCTTCTTAGCAAAAAAATATTTGAAAGTTAAGAGAAAAGTGTTAGTTGCTCATCATGTCCCACTCTTTGCAACACCATGGACTGTAGCCTGCCAGGTTCCTCTGTCCATGGGATTCTCCAGGCAAGAATACTGGGGTGGGTTGCCATTCCCTTCTCCAGGGGATCTTCTAGACCCAGGGATTAAACCCGGGTCTCCCACAGTGCAAGCAGATTCTTTACCATCTGAGCCACCTCTGAGTGCCTATGTTTCCAGGCTCTAAGGAAGGAGTAAAAAAGCTCCTTCATGGAGCTTACATTGTGCTAGAAGCCTTTTTCCTGTTTCTCAGTTCCTATCCCTCCCCCGTGTCTACCCCAGTCTCTATCCAACCCTACCATTAACAGCAGAATGAACATAAACGAGATTCATAACCAAGTGCTCCTTGGTTTATGGGTTGAATTCATCATGTGATTATGAGCAATTAACCAAACTCCATTAAACCTAAGGTTTCAACATGTAAAATGAAGACAGTATCATCTTCCCCACACAGTTGTTCTATCGATTTATTTACAAACTGCTGAGAAAAGAAGTAAAACAAAGGTGAAGGAGAAAAGGAAAGATATATCCATCTGAAGGCACAGTTCCAAAGAATAGCAAGGAGACATAAGAAAGCCTTCCTAAGTGATCAATGAAAAGAAATAGAGGAAAACAATAGAATGGGACAGATTAGAGATCTCTTCAAGAAAATTAGAGATACCAAGGGAACATTTCATGCAATGACAGGCACAATAAAGGACAGAAACAGTATGGACCTAACAGAAGCAGAAGATATTAATAAGAGGTGACAAGAATACACAGAACAACTATACAGAAAAGATCTTCATGACCCAGATAACCATGATGGTGTGATCACTCACCTAGAGCCAGACATCCTGGAATGCAAAGTCAACTGCACCCTAGGAAGCATCACTACCAACAGCTAGGGGAAGTAATGTAATTACAGCTGAGCTATTTCAAATCCTAAAAGATGATGCTGTGAAAGTGTTGCACTCAATATGCCAGCAATTATGAAAACTCATCAGTGGCCACAGGACTGGAATAGGTCACTGCTCATTGCAATCTCAAAGAAAGGCAATGCCAAAGAACGTTCAAACTGCCACACAATTGCCCTCATTTCACAGGCTTGAAAAGTAATGCTCAAAATTCTCCAAGCTAGACTTCAACAGTACATGAACTGAGAATTTCCAGATGCTCAAGCTGGATTTAGAAAAGGAAGAGGAACCAGGGATCAAATTGCTGACATCCGTTCGATTGTAGAAAAAGTGAAAGAATTCCACAAAAACGTCTACTTCTGCTTCATTGAATATGCTTAAGCCTTTGACTGTGTGGATTACAACAAACTGCGGAAAATTGTTAAAGAGATGGGAACACCAGGCAACCTTACCTGCCTCCTGAGAAATCTCTATGCAGGTCAAGAAGCTACAGTTAGAATGGGACATGAAACAACAGACTGGTTCCAAATTGGGAAAGGAGTATGTAAAGGCTGTATATTGTCAACCTGCTTATTTAACTTATATGCAGAGTACATCATGAGAAACACTGGACTGGAAGAAACACAAGATGGGATCAAGATTGCCAGGAGAAGTTCCAATAACCTCAGATATGCAGATGACACCATCCTTATGTTAGAAAGGAAGAGGAACTAAAGGGCCTCTTAAGGAAGGTGAAAGAGGAGAGTGAAAAAGCTGCCTTAAAACTCAACATTCAGAAAACAAAGATAATGGCATCCGGTCCCATCACTTCATGGCAAATAGAAGAGGAAACAATGAAAACAGTGACAAACTTTATTTTCTTGGTCTCCCAAATCACTACAGATGGTGACTGCAGCCATGAAATTAAAAGATGCTTGCTCCTTGGAAGAATAGCTATAACAAACCTAGATAGCATATTAAAGAGCAGAGATATTACTTTGCCAACAAAGCCCCATATAGCTCAATCTATGATTTTTCCAGTAGCCATGAATGGATGTGAGTGTTGGACTATAAAGAAAGCTGAGCGCCAAAGAACGGATGCTTTTGAACTGTGGTGTTAGAGGAGACTCTTGAGAGTGTCTTGGACTGCAAGGAGATCAAACAAGTCAATTCTAAAGGAAATCAACCCTGAATATTCATTGGAAGGACTGATGCTGAAGCTGAAGCTCCAATACTTTGGCCACCTGTTTCGAAGAGCTGACTCTTTAGAAAATACCCTGATGCTGGGAAAGACTGAAGGCAGAAGGAGAAGGGTATGAGAGAAGACAAGATGGTTGGATGGGATCACTGACTCAGTGGACAATGAGCTTGAGCAAGCTCTGGGAGATGGTAAATGATAGGGAAGCCTGGCATGCTGCAGTCCATGGGACTGTAAAGAGTCAGACACAACTGAGCGACTGAACAACAACCACCATCAATCAATCAATTTATTTAAACAATGTATATAAAACCAGTGGCTCATGGTAGTCATCCAACAAATAGGTAGGCACAAGTGTTTAACATGGGAGGGGTTTCCATCCAAATCTGCAGTCTGTCCATTTCCTTTGTTTTTCTTTTCTTCCATCCTCATAGAGTGTATGTTGGTTAAATGCAACCTGTTTGATTCAATGCTTTGGGTCATCTCCTCTCATGTGGAATGAACTGTGTCTTCCACATATGGTTTGTCTGCATTTGTACCTGACTTAGAAGTCAGTGAAACGTGGGACAAAACACATGCTGGGCTTGACCTTCAAAGAATAAATCTGACAGTAAATCACTAGTAGGTGGGCTGAATTTTTAAGCTGCAAACGGTTTGCTAGTTACTAAGTTATTTGATGGCTTGTGGAGGAAGAAGGGAGAACTCCTCTAAATGCAAAGCAGGAAAAATGCAGTTAATTTCACACACTTTTGAATGGAGAACTCTCATGACAAATGGTACTTGTGGCTTTGTTATCTACAAAGAACAGTGTGTATCAAGGAAAAAAGGTTTCGGCTCCAAAGTCTAGAATGTTTACAGCCTGATGAAGCATGCCTGATGGCTTCATTTGAAAATTCTGTTTTCGTGTTTAGCTGATGAATAATAAAGGTACAATGGCTATGTGGCAAATTGTAAAGATAAATAAAAACATATAGAAGCACTTCTTCTTGTCTATTTAATAGCTGGAAAGATTTAAGAGATCATAAAATACGTGGGAAAACACCTTATTTCAGTAAGCATCTAAGATGTAAAAGCTATCATATCTCTAAGTTTTGACTGAAGAGCCAAAATGGAAAACATTTCTTACATTATGCATGAATGTTTCTTACTTATGTTATCTCACTCTTTGTCATATAGACACAATCTCTAAATTATTTTACTGTGCAAAAAGGCCAAAACTGCTCTTGTACATATGTTTCTGCTGTAACAAAATTATAACTGCGTTTGTTTTAGTAAACTCATCAGAGTGAAGATATACTTGAGATACTCAGAAGATAGCTAATTTTCTTTTAACAAAGCAATATAATTATTTCTCTCCTTCTTAATATTATTCATCATTAAATGGAACTCCTCCCCAGGTGATATAAAATTTCTCAATATCTTATTATACATGGGTTGCTTTTCTTCTTGCTAAAAATATGTTGATTCAAAAGGGTTGTTTTTAAACTCTGCAATGTGTAAGCAACCCGTGAGCCTAGGCATCCAAATGTTATTTTATTCTGAGAAAATAGTGCACTTCACTTCCTAATACAGAAATTTATTTCTGAATATTTTCAATAGAATCTTTTGTATAGGAAATAATCAGGAAAGTTGAAGGCACACAAACATACTCTTTCCACAAAGAATGTGTCTAATAAATCGACAAATTAGACTACATTTCTTTGCAGTAAATTGTAGTCCAACTGTCCAGAGTTCGTGAACATCATGCACAGTGGTAAGACAGTGACAGGTAAATGGTGCATTTAGGTCATAAATTTGGGAAGCTTTCAGAAGCAGACACTGCCTTTTAGCTTTGAACATGCATAATCCTTTGTGAAAGTTAAAAATGTCTACTTTTATGAAGGAATTTTGAAGTTCCTTAGGACTTTAAAGTCTCAGAATGAAATACTTTTTGAAATATGGAAATCGTTTAAAACTTCATAAAAGTAAAATCTGCATATTCCAATTTCATTCCGAGAAGCTTCATGCAGTGATTTGGAGCAAAAGAAGACAGCTCTGGGGCTCTTGGGGTGATGTACACTAGCATTTCAATCATATAACATTTACACTGTGCTCTAGGAGCAGACTAACCTTGTAGCTCTAGTTCAGTGGTAAATGTCACAAGATTAAGTACCTTTGCATAATCATCATCTTGTAACGCTCTTGAATGATCTTGTAAGATCACTGTCAGCTTTCAGTGTTCAAACACTCATTCTACATGAATTAGGATTTGCTTTTAGAATCCACAAGTGAGAAATGGTTTAATTTTCATATTTCACAACTCTGATTCTCAAGCAATAGGCTCTCAACCCCTTTAACTCTTGGTGTGGAGCTTATTTGTGAATTTGTTTCTAGGTCAATAACTTGAGGTTCGGATTCTGGAAGAAGTTGCAGTTCCAGAAGAAGTCCTGGGCCACTTACTCTGCCAGCTGACCTGAGGTAGTATGGATTAGATTGGTCCATTTCTAAATTTCAGTTACACACTCTATACAACAGGAAGCTGTTACTGGCCTACAATTTCTTTAAGATATTGTACAGGCCCTTGGGTTAACAGTTTTTGAATCTCAAGTATAAAGCATAAGGTGGGCATATTTCAACTGGCAGTTATCAGTTTTTAAATGATGGAAACAGTAATTGTGACTTCTAAGAAATAACATAATCATCAATCATGGGGAGTATATGAATCACTGCCTTCCAATACAGAGAACAAACTATGTGTAAGATTCTGTGTATGTTTGTGTGCAAACAGAAGTTTATGTAACAATGAGTTAAATTAACATAAAAAGCCTAGATTCTAAGTGTTGAAAGGTATTTTCAAGCCATATAGTCACACTATCAATCTCTGCTGAATTCCTTCCATTAGTCGTAACAGGCAGGTGAGCATACTAGGTGCTCACAGAAGTTTCCTGAATGAAGTAATCTTATTTTACCTTCTAACCTAGCCATCCTAGCCTCCTAGCCTCATACAGTCATCCCTCTCACTGTGGTCATACATATTATCAATAAATATCTCAAAGACAGGGAATGAATGTATAATTATTTTCACTACCATCTAGTTATTATTTATTTACCATACTAGTTATTATTGGATACGGCAACCTCTTTACACAAAACCACACTAGTATGGAATGAGAATCATGAAGATAAACATAGATGTATCTTGTTGTCAGTTTAATTTAAGGCACTAAATCCTAACTTGGATCTTCCACTAAAACTCTGTAATAAAAGGTTAGAGAATATCACCCTTTGAAATTGAAACTAACAAAACTCAGTGACAATAAATTGAGTGACAATCAGGTAGTTTCAAAATAATCTCAGGATGTAATTCATCTCATGGTTGACTGTATTATCCTTCAAGGTATCTACACTAACTTATAAAGTTTGGTCAGGAAAAATGGAAACATAAACAATATTCCAGAGAAAAACAAATGCTACATATTAGACTTTGATGAAAAACCAAGAAAAAGGCAAAATAACTTACTAAATTCTTTAAGAAGCTGGGGCTGGGTTTTGAAAATATGCCCACATTAAACACTTGTTAAATCAACAGGCAATACTTTATTTAGGGTTTGACAGGAAAATTAGGAATTTAATCACAGAAGCAATTTGTGGTTTTGGATGCAGCTTTCAAGTTAATAAGCAAATGCATTTGTGTTCAAATGCAATGTTTGTTAATACGTTTACTGAAGTGATGAGAATAATTGCAGCCCTTGAAAGAATGAATGCCTGAATTTGCATATTCAATACTTTATCCAAAAATAACTAGTTAGGCTTCAGCAATAATTAGTGAAGATACAAATGAGTTAAATTGCGATGCTGTGTTTTTAAAAATCAAGTTTCTAAAATGTGTTTCATGACAGAGATTCCCACTCATTGATAAATTTTAATCATATATAATAAAAAAAGAAATAAAAAGCGATTAGACCTACACTGGGATTAAAAACAATTTAACTCTTCAGTTTATATAGGTAAAGCCTAGCTCAGATTGACCAGTGATTATCTTTATATTATTCTGAGAAGAATCAAAGAAGATGGCTGCTCTTTCTGCCATCTCCACTTCCATTTCAGCTTTTACTGGCAGCATTGTTCTCATTCTCCTCTGGAGAGGCCACACCTCCCAGGACCCAGGCATGGCCACTGGGACCATTCCTCATTTCAGGCCTTAGAGATTAGTTAGGAATACAACTGTGATGCAGTTGATTTAACTAGTGTTTGTTCAGTATGTGTTTTCCTTCCTTCTTGCCTCATGACAAAAACATAACAACAACAAAAATATGTTAATTTTTCAACTATCATCTTTAATATATAAAATCTAACCTCTACATTTCTCCTGGGTTCTGACTACTGATGGTATTAGCTGTGTTTTTATTTCATGTTTTTCTGACACCATTCAGAGCTTTTGGTAACACATTAATAGGAAAGATTTCCTCTTCTTCCAGTTAATATTCTGTGGAGGATATAAGTAGACCTAGGCAGTCATCTTTGCCACTTCAGGGGCAATCTGTCTTAAAATAGAGCCATAAAGAAGGGCTCAATCTAAATTTAAGAATATCCTATAGAACAATCTATAGATTGCTTCTGTTCCTGTGATGCTTCATGACACTCTTGACTCCTGAAATAAAACCTAACCCCAAACTGCCTCTGTTTCCTCCCAGTCCATCGAGTCGGTGATGCCATCCAGCCATCTCATTCTCTGTTATCCCCTTCTCCTCCTGCCCCCAAGCCCTCCCAGCATCAGAGTCTTTTCCAATGAGTCAACTCTTCGCATGAGGTGGCCAAAGTACTGGAGTTTCAGCTTTAGCACCATTCCTTCCAAAGAAATCCCAGGGCTGATCTCCTTCAGAATGGACTGGTTGGATCTCCTTGCAGTCCAAGGGACTCTCAAGAGTCTTCTCCAACACCACAGTTCAAAAGCATCAATTCTTCGGCACTCAGCTTTCTTGACAGCCCAACTCTCACATCCATACCTGACCACTGGAAAAACCATTGCCTTGATGGACCTTTGTTGGCAAAGTAATGTCTCTGCTACTTATTATATAAAGCTGGAAAAGAATTATATTATGGTTGCTTCCTTGTGCTGAGAATAAAAAAGAACATTTATAGAAAAGCTGTGGATCCAGCAAGGATCAAAGTAGAGCACTGCTGTCCAGCAGAACTTTCTGCAAGCACAGAAATGTCCATTTGTGTGTCCAATACAGTAACTCTTAGCTACGTATGGCTACTGAGCACTTGAAACGAGGCTGCTATGACAGGAATTGAATTCTTAGTTGAACTGATTTAAACATATGCGGACACATTTGGCTTCTGGCTACCATACTCGACGGCACAATCTGTTAAGTCTTGAGCCAGACTCAATGCTGTAAACACAAAACCCACATGGCCCACATGGCCCACATTCACATTTAAGGCTTATCATCTTTGACCTTTACTATGTTTAAAAAGTGAGAGTCAACAATAGAAA
Organism: Oryx dammah; assembly: GCF_014754425.2. NCBI lineage: Eukaryota > Metazoa > Chordata > Mammalia > Artiodactyla > Bovidae > Oryx > Oryx dammah. The sequence goes on from NW_024070193.1 coordinate 33,156,488, forward strand.
TACAGAGATTAAAAAAGAAAATTTCTCAATTTTAAACATCTCTTGAAAAGGTCTTGTAGTAGTGGACCAGGATTCCTGGATGATAACAACTGGCCAGTGCTCAGAAGCAATCGTGACCACTGGATGGGCTTCTGGCTAAATGTGGGACAGTCTCTCATCAGGATTCGATGTGTCTACACGTTATTAAGGGCTGCCTCTTTTGGTTTGTTACTTGCCTGGTCCCCACTGACATTTACATATTATACCCTGGTCAGTCCAATATGAGCCTTGTAACGCTGAATAGCATTAGTTGAAGTGATCAGGGAATTTCCTATTTGGGGTCTTGCATCTTAGCAAATGATGGGCATATTTAACCCTATGAGAAGTTAGAGAAAATCCTTCCCATTGAAAAACATGTTATTAATACTTCCTCAGGGCAACCTCTTTCAGCATCATCAGCAATTATGACCAGACTGAATACTAATTAACCTTTAAATACAAGCTTTGGGGCTCAGGCAGGAAGAGGCAAAAGAAAGAATAAAATTCTCAATTAAACCCTAAGATGGGTAATTTCTCTTGAGAATTTCTGAACTTGTAGATTTCTAATATGGCCAATTAAGAGTTCTTTTTACCCAGTGGTATAATAACAAAGACAAGATCTCTCATCAGAAAAGTTTGCCTCAGTCCACAAGACAGGATCTGGGCTTTCAAAAGGATATTCCTTTACAAGACTCTTAGACTTATACTCTGAGTCTTAGAGAATGTGTTTGGGTTGCTTTTAATTTACATTTTCAAATAAACTCTTAATTTCCTCCTTGATATCTTTCTTTTCCCCTCCCTTCTTCCCTTCCCTCATTCTTTCCTCCCTCCCTCCCTTTTCTCTTTCTTATCCATGTGCTTGTATTTATAAATAATTAGAAAAACATATCCTTTCTGTAAATTAATGTAAAAAAAATATATATCCCCACGTTAGATGGCTCAGATGGGAAAGAATCTGCCTGCAATTCAGAAGACCCGGGTTCAATCCCTGGACTGGGAAGATCCCCTGGAGAATGAAATGGCTCTCCACTCTAGTATTCCTGCCTGGAGGATTTGATGGGCAGAGGAGCCTGGTAGGCTACAGTCCACAGGATGGCAAAGAGTTAGACACGACTGAGCAACTAACACTGTCTTTCACTTTCAAAGTCATTACCTATTTGCACTATTTATTCATAATTTTTAAAGGATAGCAGAAAATAAGAACCGGCAAGTTTATTTTCTTCTGGAACAGGTAAAGGAATAATGTAGGATATTACTTGGTTGACTATTAAAATAAAAAACTAGGAGAAAAATCAGGCCATAAGTGAAGGTGTTGTCTAAGTAGATAAGGTTATAATTACAACCCACTGTAGTCTATAATCCCATCTACTCATCGGCATAATTACTGATTCAGATAACATGGATAATAAGGAATCATTGCTTATTATAGGAAAACCTAATATTTTCACAGTGAAAAGAGGTTTCCTCATGCTTTTTCCAGGTCTCAATTTCTAATAACTCTAAAGTGAAATTTTATACTGGTCAGAAGTCTCACCTTCAGAGTATCTTTAGAGCTATAAAGAAAGTGTTTTCTATTTCCCTATAAACCAACTATTTTAAAACAATACCTAGCATGTAAAATTTCTTCATTTATCAAACTTAAAACTGATTATTAATTTCAGTCACACATCTCCTATTTTCAGGTACAGATTTATTTTTAAATGCAACATATAGTATCTCAAGACATTTAATAAAAGATAAAAAGTACTGTAAAAATGGCAGAACTTTATCAACATTTTATATATGTTATCAGTATTTAAACACATATATCATGTCTATACAATAGCATTTTGTAAATACCTGGTACTTTAATTGTATTTACTCTAATTGTAATACACTGGCATTAAAATAAGTATCTCATAAATAAACACAACAAAAAGATATTTCTGAATTTCTAAGCTCAAGACTTCTTGAGGTTTGATTAAACTTTACCAACATAATTAATCTATTCATTTAGAAATAAAATCCTATGTGACTATATGTTATATCTTGACAAATTTTCAGCTGAACATTATTCATCACCAAATTATTCACAAGATAAAATGCCAGGAAATAACTTTACTGACAACCAAAAGAAAAAAAAAAAAAACAGCCCACACATGAGTCATTCACATGGATTCTTTAAAATATTTACAGTCATATCTAAAAGGATAATATTCCATTTCACGGAGAAACAAACAGATTCATTTAGAAAGTGTTAGAATGTCCTACAAAAGTGCTGGTGAAAATGCTTCCAGGATAATTTCCTATTAAGTGGATCTGTTCATCTTCCCTCCAAAGAAGAAAATGTTTCCACCTGTTGCATGTACTGTGTCTGATTAACTGAAGAAGCTCATAAAATAGCTTTTTGTTTGATTTTAATCATGTTGACAACTTTTCTTATTTCTATAGGTTAAGGAAGAGGCAGAGAGAAGAAACTCTTCTATCACCTCAGCCAATTCTGACCAGTAACCAAGATCATTACAATTATTGTGTTGAAAATACTCAACAGGTGCTCAATATATATGCTGTTGAGTACTGTTGACAGAAACTGACCTTTACTTGCAAGTGCAAAAACACAAAGGTCTACCTTAGAAAGTAGGGAAAACCATTAGACCATTCAGGTATGACCTAAATCAAATCCCTTATGATTATACAGTGGAAGTGAGAAACAGATTTAAGAGAATAGGTCTAATAGAGTGCCTGATGAACTATGGACTGAGGTTCATGACATTGTACAGGAGACAGGGATCAAGACCATCCCCATGGAAAAGAAATGCAAAAAAGCAAAATGGCTGTCTGGGGAGGCCTTACAAATAGCTGTGAAAAGAAGAGAAGCAAAAAGAAAAGGAGAAAAGGAAAGATATAAGCATCTGAATGCAGAGTTCCAAAGAATAGCAAGAAGAGGTAAAAAAGCCTTCCTCAGCGATCAATGCAAAGAAATAGAGGAAAACAACAGAATGGAAAGACTAGAGATCTCTTCAAGAAAATTAGAGATACCAAGGGAACATTTCATGCAAAGATGGGCTCAATGAAGGACAGAAATGGTATGGACATAACAGAAGCAGAAGATATTAAGAAGAGGTAGCAAGAATACACAGAAGAACTGTACAAAAAAGATCTTCATGACCCAGATAATCACGATGGTGTGATCACTCATCTAGAGCCAGACATCCTGGAATGTGAAGTCAAGTGGGCCTTAGAAAGCATCACTACGAACAAAGCTAGTGGAGGTGATGGAATTCCAGGAGAGCTCTTTCAAATCCTGAAAGATGATGCTGTGACAGTGCTGCACTCAATATGCCAGCAAATTTTAGAAAACTCAGCAGTAGCCATAGGGCTGGAAAAGGTCAGTTTTCATTCCAATTCCAAAGAAAGACAATGACAAAAAATGCTCAAACTACCACACAATTGCACTCATCTCACACGCTAGTAAAGTAATGCTCAAAATTCTCCAAGTCAGGCTTCAGCAATACATGAACCGTGAACTTCCAGATGTTCAAGCTGGTTTTAGAAAAGGCAGAAGAACCAGAGATCAAGTTGCCAACATCTGCTGGATCATGGAAAAAGCAAGAGAGATCCAGAAAAACATCTATTTCTGCTTTATTGACTATGCCAAAGCCTTTGACTGTGTGGATCACAATAAACTGTGGAAAATTCTGAAAGAGATGGGAATACCAGACCACCTGACCTGCCTCTTGAGAAACCTATATGCAGGTCAGGAAGCAACAGTTAGAACTGGACATGGAACAACAGACTGGTTCCAAATAGGAAAAGGAGGGTGGCAAGGCTGTATATGGTCACCCTGCTTAACTATACACAGAGTACATCATGAGAAATGCTGGCCTGGAGGAAGCACAAGCTGGAATCAAGATTGCCAGGAGAAATATCAGTATCCTCAGATATGCAGATGACACCACCCTTATGGCAGAAAGTGAAGAGGAGCTAAAAAGCCTCTTGATGAAAGTGAAAGAGGAGAGTGAAAAACTTGGCTTAAAGCTCAACATTCAGAAAACCAGGATCATGGCATCTGGTCCCATCACTTCATGGGAAATAGATGGGGAAACAGTGGAAACAGTGTCAGGTTTTATTTTGGGGGGCTCCAAAATCACTGCAGATGGTGACTGCAGCCATGAAATTAAAAGATGCTTACTCCTTGGAAGGAAAGTTATGACCAACCTAGATAGCATATTCAAAAACAGAGACATTACTTTGCCAACAAAGGTCCATCTAGTCAAGGCTATGGTTTTTCCAGTAGTCACATATGGATGTGAGAGTTGGACTGTGAAGAAAGCTAAGTGCCGAAGAATTGATGCTTTTGAACTGCGGTGTTGGAGAAGACTCTTGAGAGTCCCTTGGACTTCAAGGAGATCCAACCAGTCCATTCTGAAGGAGATCAGTCCTGGGTGTTCTTTGGAAGGAATGATGCTAAAGCTGAAACTCCAGTACTTTGGCCACCTCATGCGAAGAGCTGACTCACTGGAAAAGACCTTGATGCTGGGAGGAATTTGGGGCAGGAGGAGAAGTGGACGACAGAGGATGAGATGGCTGGATGGTATCACTGACTCGATGGACATGAGTCTGAGTAAACTCCGTGAGTTGGTGATGGACAGGGAGGCCTGGCGTGCTGCGATTCATGGGGTCGCAAAGAGTCGGACATGACTGAGCGACTGAACTGAACTGAAGTCAACTGAACTGAACCTTCTAACCTAAAACCGACCCAAGTTAACAATGATTGTTGGCTACTATTATCGACATCGGTTAAGAGAACAATAGGAGTTCAATAAGATCTACATCACTACTCAAAACACTAAGAATTTCATTAATAAAGGCTAAAGTCTGCTTGTTCTTCAGGTTATAGAAAAGGTTTTGCCAAGCAAAGTTGATTGTAAACAGGGAGTTTGAGACCAATGCTTGCAGTACTCAAAAGAGCATGCTGTTTTCAAGGTGCCTCAGGCACTTTCTCATAACCATTTAAATAAAAGCAGCATGTCCTGTTTATAAATAATTCATCTCTTCATTAATGTGGGTCCCCTGAGAACCCTAAAGTAAAAATCGTTAATCCTGTATTATTTAATAAAGTATATACCCATCACATCCAAATAAACTATCATCACCTCACCAAATATTATATTTTTATCTTAAGGTGATGAGAGTTCAGTTTTTTTTTCTTTCTTTTTTTCCTTATACCTTTCTGTGTTGCTGAAAGGTTTCTAGTGAACAAGTTATTATTTATATTATTTGAAAAATGTATACTTTCACATGAGAAGAATACAATAAAATTTATTTTCTCTTCAAAAATAGTTAGTATGACTTTAGTAGGAATATATTTTATTCTTCTACACTGTATGAACCTTCTAATACATACTCAGTAAAATAATAAAGGAAGAAGGATAGATGCTGTTACCTTTTTCTAAAACTGTGATTGCTACATACTCTTACAACATATTTAATTTCATCCCTACAACAGATGTGTTCCCAAAAACTACATGTAAATCCAAGTTTATACATTAATTTCTACCACAAATCAATGAAAAGACATTGCTTATTTAAGAGACTCTATCATGTTTTCTTTAATCAATAATTCTTACTGTAAACAATCAATCAAATATACAAAATATGGACCCAAATGTTTAGGTATGACTGTTGAATACAGCTTCATGTATTATAACTTACTGATAGCATAGTATACTGAAGCAAAAAAATAAGTTCATAGTTGCCAAATTGCTTTTTTTTAATATGGATTTTCAAACTTTCCACTGTACCTGTAATGAGGTGAAGGATTGCCTCGTGCTTCACAATTTAAAGTTATTTTTTTATCCTCTGAGCCAACAGGAAAAATGCTGTTGCTGGGTTCTTTGACAAACACTGGGCCCTGTAAGAGCAGCTCACCTATATGGGTAGAAGACATCCAAAAAATAATCATAATAAGTAAAAGGTACTGTACCAGCTGCACGCTAGAATTAAAGAAGAAAAGCAACCAACCAGTGTCTCTAGTGCTGTTTTTAAAAAAAGGGAAGTAGACACTGCTTCTTCCCTTATCCACAAAGATGCTCTGTAGTCACTGCTTTGTTTACAAGGCATCACTGAAGCTCTCCTTGCAACCTAGTAACACTTCTAAGAAAATGAAAATTACTATCAAAACCACTGTCATATTAATAAGATTACTTAAAAGAATAAATAAGGCTGTACTAATCACTTTTTATAATATAAATTCTACCTAAATTATCATTGGTGAATTACCTGGTCTAGGAAGTCTTTCTATCATAAGCCTCTTTACAAAACTAAAGCTGTATTCAAAACCACTTGAATCCCTGAGTATTGTCTTTCTCATAATACTTGCCATGCATGCAAATCTGAGTGCTGACAATATTATTTTGCATTCTGACCTCAAAACGCTCAATATTTGGTAGGATTTCCATTTGATTACTAGCAAATTAAAGAAAAGGATACAACACTGAACAAGTGTCCTTTAAAAAGTGCTTTTACTTTTGTTAAGAGAACTTGAACTTTCTGAGAATTTCCACATATACACAACTAGAAACCTGTGTCTTTGTATGATGAATTTAAAAAGGAAAGAAATAATGCCATCACTAACAGCTTATGCCACTGCAATTGTATAATCATTGGCAGAGCATTCTGAAAACAAACACATTCACAGGAAAAAATAAAAACACAACCAAACTCCTTACTCCTATTGTGAAATGCTCAGTAAAACTGCAGGAAAAAATAAATAAATAACCAGACTAGGAGACAAAGAGAACTTCTGAAGAGATGACAAAGAAAATTAAATGGAAAAGCATTCAAAAAGCCTAGAAACAATTTAGGCTACCTAAGTAGTAACAGCATTATAACATTAACAAAAAATTTCCCATATTAACAGGAATAGTAAAATAACACACTACTGAAAATAATCATTGAAATGATGAAAAAGCCACAATGAAAGCCACCATGTGAATTCTATGTGTCCACATCTGTTCTTTACCTTTCACAACGCTTTGTGAGGTAAACTACTGTAATTATTCCCAATGTACAGAAGAGAAGTATTGAGTCCAAAAGTGGGTATATGAAACAGGAAAGTACACACAGCTGTTCAGAATGTGCACTTGATGATAGAAATGGCAGTCTGGGGACTCTGCAGTCAAACTTCAAACTTTGGCTAACTCTGAGCCCTCTTCCACGGAAACATCACCACACAGTTAACCCTTACTATGGCCCACAATGATTTAAGAAAGTCATGGGTTGTCCTCAGAAGTCCCTGGTTTTTACTTACATATAAGGGGAAAATGTCACAAGGGGGAAAAAAGTCTTACTTTTCCTTTGGACAATCTCTAGAAGAAAGGGATTTTGAAACAGGTACTAAACAAATAGTTCTTAATTAAAAAGAGCCAATGCTGTCATTTTCTTGAATCTTCCCCCTCAGTTTATTGCATAAAAGTAAAAAAAAAAAAAGCGTTTCATTAATAATATTTACTGTCTTAGAAATTTGAATATATTTCTGTCTGTTACAATGTCTGCCTGTAAATATTTACAAAAAAGATAGATTTTTTCATAGTATTTTTTCTACCGTAATGGCTTCTGAATATTTTGAGTGGCATATATTTTACTCATTTAGAAGATGGTATAGCAGTGTTGTCCTGACCAACTGATGTTTGCAGGGCTTGAAAGCAATACTATATTAACATAATAGTGTATGTTTGAAACCAACAGGTAAGTTGGGGAAGGAAACCAACAAAAGAAAAATTGGCTATACATAAAAAGGGTGATTTCAATGAAAAAGACAGGTGTTTTTAGAGAATCGACTTACAGTTACTAGGGTGAAGAGGGGTAAGAATAGATTGGGAGTTTGGGATTTATATGTACACACTGCTATATTTAAAAAGATAACCAACAAGGACATACTGCTAAAGAAAGATAAATAGAGGTGTTTTATTTTTTTTAATTTTCCTACAAGTGACCACAATGAAAACACAAACATCGTAATTTCATAAAAGTCAAATTCCCAAATGATGTTCTAATTCTGCTCCAGAGACTGCTATTCATTTAAGGTGACAGTATTAAATAATTAAAAGCATTTCTTTCTGAGACCCTTTTGAAAGAGGGGTGACAATAGCTAATTTGCTAACATTTACGAGCCAGGCACTGTACTCAGACATTTATAAGCCTGTCTCCCTTATTCCCAGGCTGCATTTGCCCCATTGCCTACTTTATGAGGTCCAGCTGCACCATCACCCTTGTCTTTGGCTCTCAGACACCCTGAACTTTGGGCTGACCTTCCTTCTTATTCTTGTGTTCTGGTTTCCTTTTGTCATTCAGAACAGAGGATAAATGTCATCTTCTCAACTTAAATAAGACTGCCCCTCCCCCAACTATGTCATGACTCACCCCTCACTTCCACCAGTCACAGACGTCAGCTGTGTATCTCACTATCTATAAATATTAGACACATTTATATAAGTGCTTGCCCTTTATTTTATATCTAATTCATTGCTGCTCTTCCAACTCCTAGAGCATGGCAGCTATTCAATATCTGTCTGCTGAACGGATGATTAAGATGAAGAAATTCTCGTAATAACTCAACATAAGACAGATATTATTTTACAGCTGGTGAATGATAAAGTTAAGGTTTTAATTCCAGAGCTTATATTCTCACCTTATAGTTGTTTAGCCTCCCCAGACGAAATGAGACCCAGAGAGGGTAAATAACCAACCACGGTAACAGAGTTTTTGGCTGAGAAACCTGGGATCACAGCCTGGTGATCATATTCTTGGTTTATTTCTCTTTCCATTTAACTACACTGTTCTCAATAGGGTCAAAGGTGAAAACTAACCGTCAACTTGCTTTGTCAACTTCAGTGTTTCCTGATGGTGGCCTTCCCAGGTGGTGCTAGTGGTAAAGAAGCTGTCTGCAATGCAGGAGACATGGGTTCGATCATTGGGTCAGGAAGATCTGCTGGAAAAGGAAATGGCCCCACTCCAGTAGTCTTGCCTGGGAAATCTCGTGGACAGAGTAGCCTGGCAGGTTACAGTCCATAGGGTCACAAAGAGTTGGACACAACTGAACAACTGAGCATACAACATTTCCTGATGTCACACTAGAGTTACAAGCCTCTGAGGCACATGCCAGGCACTTTTGAAATTTAAGGCTCCTAAAGGCATTTCAGACCACCAGCAGCCACTCCAGAGTCTCCAATGACTCCTAAAATGTAAGTGCAAATAATAATCAAACATGACAGGTTGGTTCATGCTTTACATTCAGAAAAGAGACAAAGGCCACTCAATCTTGTTTCCCCGGAATGAAAGCGGTGATGAGAGATGCTGGGTTATAATATTCTAGTCTCCCGCTAGCAATATAAGCTTAAAAGGAAAAAAATTCTGAGGTCTTCACTAACCTAAAGGAAATTATCCAACAGTTTCTTCAAAGCTAATTTTGATCCTCCAAAGGACAAAACCTTGACTATTCACATGTAACCAGCAGAAAGCAGTTTGACTGAAAACAGAAGGGAGCTTCATGCCTAACTAAAGGGATTCAATGTAACATTTGGATTGATGCTAAACTGTACTTTTTGTGACAGGGGCATTTTTTTTGATATGTTGGCCTGGCTTCCAAGCTCCATTTTAAGTTTACAACCTAAAATAAAGGGCATATAACATTTCCGAACGGGACTAATAAGTCGAAAAATCTAATCCTGAGGTTTTTTTTTTTTTTTTTCCCTCCAAACACCCAGAGGCTACAAGGAATAACTGCCTTTGAATGTAAGTACAAGCTTTATGAGCTCCTAAGGTAATATCACTAAAAGATCAAACTGTGGCAAATCAATTCTAATGGTCATACTCTATACAATTTTTATGAAGAATGACAGAGAGAAACAGACAAAGGATTGCAGGCAGTTGCATTACTTTGACTAGAAGAAATGAAAATCCTAAAAGACTGTAATGTTACTCCTGAAATTCACACAGAAAAGGAAAGCATATTCCCCGTTTCCCCTTGCAGACTTGTACCATAGCTACACGGCACAATACAGGAGGAAATGAAGGTCAATCCAAAAGGGAGTTAGGATGGTAGTGCTATTTAAGGAAGAATTTAAGAGACAGTAGATCTAGAAAGGAATTTTCAATGTACTTGAAAGAGATACCCAACCCAAACAGAAGGATGTCTAGTGCAAGTCAGAGAAAGGAAAAAAATATATGCCACCAATGATACAAGATCTATAACAAGCCCTATTATTCCACAGGGAAGGGAATTTAAGATGGAAAGAAACACTTTGTAGCAGTGGGACATCACCATTGATTTTGGCATTGGTGGCTTACAGCTAGAAAATGCTAGGAAAAAAGGCAAGAAATGATTGAAATATAATTTCGTTAATATTCTTCCAAAGTCAGGAAAGGTGAAAAATTTCAATAAGATAATTTATTTCTTAAACAAATATCTGAATGCCACACATGTGCTCCACATGAAAAATTAGCTGTGGCAGATACTGTCGGCTGTCTACTCAACAGTTCCTCCGCAACTGTTTTCCCCACCAACAGAACCTGCCTTTCACCTGAGATATGAAAAGCACCAGATATGCTGCCTTTCCAGATCTCTGTAGTTTCTGACTGGGGAGCAGGGCAGACAGCGGGGATTAACTTATGAGACCAGGAACAACGACAAAGGGGTACCTTAGTTTGCTAGGTCTGCCGTAACAGAGTACCACAAACTGGGTTGTTTAATAAACAGAACTTAACTCATCTCACCGTCTGGAGAGTAGGATTTTGAAATCAAGGTGTGGGCAGGGCTGAATTCTTTGGAGGGCCCTAAAATGAGTTCCAGGCCCATCTCCTTGGCTTGCAGCTGGCCACCTTCTCCCTGTGTCTCTTTACCACATCTTCCCTCTGCGTGAGTCTTTATGCCTGAATTCTAACCCCCCCCCCTTAGTAAGGATAGTCATAACGGATTAGGGTCCACCCTGAAGATCTCATCTTCAAAAATGATATCTGCAATGACCCTGTGTCCCAATAAGGTCACATTATGAGGTCCTAAGGATTAGAGCTTCAACATACAAATATTCAGGTGATACAATTCAACCAGTAACAAGTGAAGTGGAAGTTGCTCAGTCGTATCCACTCTTTGTGACCCCATGGACCATAAAGTCCATGGAATTCTCTAGGCCAGGATACTGGAGTGGGTAGCCTTTCCCTTCTCCAGGAGATCTTCCCAACCCAGGGATCGAACCCAGGTCTCCCACATCGCAGGCGGATTCTTTGCCAGCTGAGCCACAAGAGGTAGAGGAAAATCTGCTAGGATCTTCTAGAAAAGAGCCTTCACATCCTTGAGCTCTTGAAGCAACATGAACTATGTTAACTCTAAACATTGCGTGCTGGGAAGCCTTTAATGCATTGCTGCCACCTGGAGCTGAACTTACTGTCACCCACACACTAAAAAAAGGGGGGGGAAGACAATACAGCATAGTTTAGATGAGAAAGGCCAATAAAATGCTTATGAAGAATAGCCAATTCATCCATTTTCCATATCGGAAATGCTATCCAGCAATTAGGTTAAAAGAAAAAATGTTGGAGCATGACATATATTTGGTGTAGTATAGCATGACAGAGAAACTGATAAAAATTCTTTAAATTGTAAGTTAACAGCTTACTACATGATTTGCTCAATCTTTACTTCATGCTTCATTCATACCTCAAAATGGAAAAACTGCAAGGGAAGCAGTGTTCAATAGTTAGAGAATTAGAACTGAAAGCAGCTGTTTGAGCTTTACAAGTACTAGAAATAAATGTTCACATAAATGAATGTTCTTCCATAAACTGGCAGATACATTTCAATGCAGGAAAAAGTTTTTTCAACAAAAATTGCATTTTTTCCTCCCACTGCAACCTGCCTTAAAAAAAAAGTAATAAGGCCTCATACACAGACACATTTATATCCATAACAGTCATGTTTAAGGTTAAATATCTGGATTTTGGCACTTCAGTAAACCAATCACAGATGTTAATGAAAGATACTATCTATTTCACTGGATGGATTAATATTCAATATAATATAGCTGAGTAATATTAGAGAACTTGGATATATTTCTGAGAGTATATGATATTTTATCTTGATGCTTTTAATCCAATGGCTGTATTTCTGATTTGTGGAATATTCTTTACATTTGAAAGATGTTTAAACAATTTAGAGTCATATGACAAGAAATAATGTATTAGGAACAAAACAAACATAGAGGAGATAGGTCGAAGTCTTTGTAGATTAAAATGTTTTCCTAATACTGTCCCTTTATTTACTTAAATATGTTATTGTCTTTTATGAATGTGAGTTCTAGTGCTTTTGAATGTCTCTGACATAGCCCATATTATACCTTTCTTGATAGATGGCTTAATAGCAACTCAACATGATAAATATGTGTCACAATGCTATTGAAAGATACAGTGTGAAATCTGTACAATACACTCAGGAGTACACAATTCATGGCTCATTTATTCAAAATGAAAAAAAAAAAAAACCACTTATATCCCCGCTTTCCGTTATACCAACTTCCACTGAATATCTTTGAAGTATGCAAATTTACAAGATTCTCTCCAACCATGCTGAATTGAAAAGACTTCATTATTTCATTAATCAATTAAAAAAAAACATTTCTTTAGTAAACTTCTCTTGGAGAGTTTAACAGAGTTGGTTGTATTTGTGGTTTCTATTCTTTATCAAAGAGATTAGGTCAAGGCTCTCTGGGGCTCAGGCATGATTCTCTTTGTGTATTTTAATAAGGATGTTTCATATCAAACTCTAGTTGAAGGCTATTGTTTCTATGAAAAAATAATTATACAATAAAAAAATCCCTATTATAAAATGATTATAAAGGAGAAGCTATTAAGAAGTAATATGAAACAGTGATTGCATTTTGTAGTATTTTTGCAGCTGTAATCTCATAAAGTAGAAGAGAGGATATTCTTTTCTTGCCTGCACATCAGCAAGCAGAAGCAGGAATCATGTCTGTAAATATCTGAGTATATGAGATGCCATTTAGTTCCCTCTTCCCACATCTTTTCCCAAACAGGCACTTGCTTTTATGTTTCTAGACCATAAGTGGGGAACTAAACTAGGTTATCGGGTAGGTATAGAGATCAAAGAAAGCAAGACAATGAATAACCACTCCCAAAACTGTATCTGGAACTATGGGGTACTCTTGGGTGAGTCTCAGAGTTGCAGAAACATGAATAATTAAACAATTTTTCAAATTATTTTTCATTTGACCTACAACTTAGATTCACTTTTCATCGTGATTTATTGTAGATACAGTGTGCATGTGTATATATTCACATACACAACTGATTTAAAAGTTTCTTGAAATAGTACTAATTCTTACTGCATGCTGAATCATAACACTTTTTTCTATTCTATTCATTTTCTACCCCCAATTTGATAATCCATGGTCTAGAAGCATCCTTTCTTGTCCCCAGGGTCCAAGATTACTATTTTGGGGGAGGGGAGTAAAATTGTAATGATTGCAAGGTATTTCTTTCATTTCCTTCACTTAAGAATCTTGGCAATGAAGAAAAGAACAAACCACATGCAACATAGAAAGAGTTTATGTGGTCCCAAGATGTAGTGGTGACAAGTGAGTCTTCTCCAAATCTGTGAAATCATTATATCTGTAGGCTTGGGAAGAACAAACAATATTGTGTCCTACTGGTAGTCAAATGAAGGAAACAAATTTTACTCTGAAAAACATAGTTCCTTAGTTCTGTATAATATGGAGAAAAATCCCTCATCATAAATACTTCATATAAACACATGCACAGTCTCAAAAGTTAACAAAGAAAAAAAGTAAACATTGAGGATCAGGCCCTACTCTAGACACTTTACATCCACCAAGTCACCTAATTCTAAGTGAATATTAAATACTGAATAAAAAACAGTACTCAGTTGAACATTATTGCTATTGTTAATATTGATACAGATTATAAATAATAAACCTAAGGGCTACTAAGGATGAGTTACATCTCTCTAGAATTTTGGTACTACCATCCTGAAGAACATCTTGCTAATATGCATGAGAAGTTACAGGCTACCCAGGTGGCTCAGTGGTAAAGAATGTGCCTGCCAATGCAGGAGACGTGGGTTTGATCCTTGGTCTGGGAAGATAACACAGAGAAGGAAACGGCAACCCACTCCAGAATTCTTGTCTGGGAAATCTCAGGGACAGTGGGGCCTGGTGGGCTACAGTCCATAGGGTCACAAAGTCAGACACAACTTAGCGACTAAAAAACAGCATGAGAAGCTACAGTCATTTAGGAAGTCTAAAGAAACTCACTAAATTATTTCATTAATTCTTCCTCCATGTAACCATTTAGTAGCAATCTTTTCCCATTGTGAATTATTAGAACAATTTTTCTATATTTTATTCATCATAATTTCCCTAGCGTACTACATATTACCTTCACTTATTTTTCACTCATAACTCCTCCATCACCAGTCTTTAAACTTTTAGAAGACAATGACTATATTCAACATATATATTTACCCCCTAAGCAACCCTATCATATTGTATACATTGGATAATTTGATAAATTAGTATTTGAAAGGAAATGTGTGTGTTTACACTTCATTGCAAAGAGCTTTAACTTAAAAAATGTTAATAGAGCATCAAAAGAAAGAATATAGCCATTCTCAGCATAAATTTATAAGCAAATATTCTATCTCCAACTGGAATATGTATATCTAACTGAAAAATAATTCACTTTGTGAAAACAGGAGCTTATTCCTATAAGCTAACTGAATGACTACATCTGTGACTCTTAAAAATATCGTCATTATGTTTTTACAGTTGTTGTTCACTCACAAAGTCAACTCTGACTCTTTGAGAACTCATTAACTGCAGCACGCCAGGCTCCTTTGTCCTCCACTATTTTCCAGAGTTTGCTCAAATTCAAGTCCATTGAGTCAGTGATACTATCTAACCATTTCATCCTTTGCCACATCCTTCTGCTCCTGTCCTCAATCTTTGCCATCATCAAGGTCTTTTTCAATGAGTCAGCTCTTCTCATCAGACGGCCAAAGTACTAGAGCTTCAGCTTTAGCATCAGTCCTTTCAATGAATATTAAGGGCTGATTTCTTTAGGATTGACTGGTTTGATCTGCTTGCAGGCAAGGAACTCTCAAGAGTCTTCTCTAGCACAATTTAAAAGTATTAATTCTTTGGCACTTAGCCTTCTTTATGGTCCAACTCTCACATCCATAGGTAACAATTTGACTATACAGACCTTTCTTAGCAAAATGATGTCTCTGCTTTTTAATATACTGTCTAGGTTTGTCGTAACTTTTTTTTTTTTTCATTTTAATTGGAGGTTAATTACTTTAGAATATTGTGGTGGTTTTGCCATACATTCACATGAATCAGCCATGGGTGTACATGTGTTCCCCATCCTGACCCTCCCCCCACCTCCCTCCCCATCCCATCCCCCAGTGCACCAGCCCTGAGTACCCTGCCTCATGCATCGAACCTGGACTATACATGTTTCAATGCTATTCTCTCAAAT
This sequence comes from Oryx dammah, assembly GCF_014754425.2. Classification (NCBI taxonomy): domain Eukaryota; kingdom Metazoa; phylum Chordata; class Mammalia; order Artiodactyla; family Bovidae; genus Oryx; species Oryx dammah. The sequence continues at coordinate 33,172,055 of NW_024070193.1, forward strand.
CATCCCACCCTGGCCTTCTCCCACAGAGTCCAATAGTCTTTTCTTTTCATCTGTGTCTCTTTTGCTGTCTCACATATAGGGAGGGTCATCGTTACCATACTTCTAAATTCCATATATATGCGTTAATATACGGTATTGGTGTTTTTCTTTCTGACTTACTTCGCTCTGTATAATGTCATAACTTTCCTTTCAAGAGGCAAATGTCTTATATTTCATGGCTACAGTCACCATCTGCAGTGATTCTGGAGCCCAAGGAAAGAAAATCTGTCACTTCTTCCTCTTCTTTTCCTTCTGTTTGCCATAAAGTGATGGGACCATATGCCACGATCTTAGTTTTTTTTAATGTTGAGTTTCAAACTACCTTTTTCACTCTTCTCTCTCACTCTCACCAAGGGGCTCTTTAGTTCATTTTCACTTTCTGCCATTACACTGGTATCACCTGCATATCTGAGGTTGTTGATATTCCTCCCAGCAATCTTGATTCCAACTTGTAATTCATCCAGCCAGCACTTCGGATGTATACCCTACATAGAAGTTAAGTAAACAGGGTGACAATATAACAGATCATTGCACTCCTTTTCCAATTTGGAACCAGTCAACTGTTCCATATCGAATTCTGTTGCTTCTTGACCCTCATTCAGGTTTCTCCGAAGACAGGTAAGGTAGTCTGGTATTTCCACCTCTTGAAGAAATTTCCATAGTTTGTTATAATCCACACAGTCAAAGGCTTAAATGTAGTCTATGAAGCAGAAGTAGAGGTTTCTGTGGAATTCTCTTGCTTTCTCCATGATCCAACGAATGTTGGCAATTTCATCCCTGGTTCCTCTGCCTTTTCTAAATGCAGTTTGTACATCTGGAAATTCCTGGTTCACACCCTGCTGAAGCCTAAATTGAAGGATTTTGAGCATAATCTTGTTAGCATGTGAAATGAGAACAATTGTCTAGTACTTTGAAGATTCTTTGGCATTTCCTTTCTTTGGGATTGGAATGAAAACTGACCTTTTCCAGTCCTGTGGCCACTGCTGAGTTTTCCACATTTCCAACATAATGAGTACAGCACTTTAATAACATCATATTTTAGGATTTTAAATAGCTCAGCTAGAATTCCATCACCTCCACTAGCTTTGTTCATAGTAATGCTTCCTAAGGCCCACTTGACTTCACACTCCAGGCTCTAGGTGAATGATCACACCATCATGGTTATCCAGCTTATTAAGACATTTTTTTGTATAGTTCTATGTATTCTTGCCACCTCTTTAATTTTCTCTACTTCTGTTAGGTCCTTATCATTTTTGGCCTTTATTGTGTCCATCCTTACATGAAATATTCCCTTAGCATCTCTAACTTTCTTGAAGAGATCTCTAATCTTTCCCGGTCTATTTTTTTCCTCTACTTCTTTGCACTGTTCATTTAAGAAGGGCTTCTTATCTCTCCTTTTTATTCTCTGGAACTCTTCATTCAGTTGCTTGTATCTTTCCCTTTCTTATAGTAGAAGCATTCACTATTATTGGGTGGCTATTTCTGTTTGGGCAATTTGTAGGATCTTGGCCATCTACGTTACACACACTCCTTTGCAGTACTGAGAATACAAATACTATACAGGAGTTGTTTTCCTAAAGCCACACATGATGAGCACTTTAAAAGCAACAACACTTTAATGGTAATCTCATTTATAAATTCCAAGTGCTGAAGCAAAGTCCCATTTCTGAATTTTAATGACTTGTTTGAATAGCCACCAGAATTATTTTTTTTTAATTGAGCTTTTGGTGGACTGTTTATTACCCAGATATCTAAGGAAGTTTTTTATGCTTAATGTTATTTTTAAGAGAGGTTTCAAGATGATTTCAAAACATTAGCATCTGCACAAGTCTGACCATTCTATGGGATAGATGTCTTTGCAGAACAACCCCAGATCTGTGATACACTGATACATGTATCTGTGACACATGTGAATCACAAATTTCCTTAACACATAATCAGCCTTTAGTCTAAATCTTCAGGCTAAATTTTTCAGTTCAGTTCAGTTGAGTCCCTCAGTCATGTCTGACTCTTTGCGACCCCATGGACTACAGCACGCCAGGCCTCCTTGTCCATCATCAAATTCCAGAGTTTACTCAAAGTCATGTCCACTGAATCAGTGATGGATCCAACCATCTCATCCTCTGTCATCCCCTTCTCCTCCCACCTTCAATCTTTCCCGGCATCAGGGTCTTTTCCAATGAGTCAGTTATTCACATCGGGTGGCCAAAGTATTAGAGTTTCAGCTTCAGCATCAGTCCTTCCAATGAATATTCAGGGCTGACTTTCTTTAGGATGGAATGGTTGGATCTCCTTGCAGTCCAGGGGACTCTCTAGAGTCTTCTCCAACACCACAGCTCAAAAGCATCAATTCTTCAGCACTCAGCTTTCTTGATAGTCCATCCATATATGAATACTGGAAAAACCATAGCCTTGACTAGATGGACCTTTGTTGGTAAGGTAATGTCTCTGCTTTTTAATATGCTGTCCAGGTTGGTCATAACTTTTCTTCCAAGGAGCAAGTGTCTTTTAATTTCATGGCTGCAGTCAGCACCTTCAGGGATTTTGGAGTCCCCCAAAATAAAGTATGTCACTATTTCCCCATCTATTTGCCATGAAGTGATGGTACCAGATGCCATGATCTTAGTTTTCTGAATGTTGAGTTTTAAGCCAACTTTTTCATTCTCCTTTTTCACCCTCATCAAGAGGCTTTTTAATTCTTCACTTTCTGCCATAAGGGTGGTGTCATCTGCAGATGTGAGGTTATTGATATTTCTCCCGACAATCTTGATTCCAGCTTGTGCTTCATCCAGCCCAGTGTTTCTCACGATGTACTCTGCATAGAAGTTAAATAAGCAGGGTGACAATATCCAGCCTTGATGTACTTTAGTCTAAATCTTTTAAGGTTAGGATGGAATGTTAGGATTTCAATCAGTCACCTGTTGAATGCCTGAACATGCTCCACATTTCTCTTTACCTCAGAATTTGAGCTTAACTTAGGAAGTCATGTTTGCTTTTCAGATAGAACCCGAGCTAGACTGTCTTTCCGGAGTTCAGCAAATCTGTGATTCTTTCATTATATGGAGCTTGCATGATGTGACCCATCATATATAGTTGGAATCTTTAGTTTGACCTCATTTAAAAATTGAAATGTATTAGGTATAAATTCAAAAATTCACCTTTAAAAAAAATTGGAGGTCTAGCAATACTAGGCCTTCCATGTCTCTTGGCCCTCCTTGTCTGGGCACTGTCACAGAGACAGAGCACATTCTCAGCTTCCCCTGAAGGCAGTCCTACAGGCAGTAACACATTCAGGGCTGTCAGTAAGAATGTCATCTATAATCATATGCAGAATAACTGTGTTTACTAAATAAGTTATCTTTAATTGATTTATGCCATTCTTCTGTCTGGAACGTTTCCCTAGTCTGTCCTTCAAGACACAGAGTCTTATTTTGATAGTCACCAAAATTAACTCCACTTTATCAGAAATTCAATGGAGTCTACTGGATTATACCTCTCCCAAAGCATCTATATTTTAGTAATTTCCATGACGGTTTCCTTGTTTTTCCTCAACCGACTGCCTTTTTATTCCCTTAGAAAGTGAAGTTGCTCAGTCATGTCTGACTCTTTGCAACCCCATGGACTGTAGCCCTCCAGGCTCCTCCATCCATGGGATTCTCCAGGCAAGAGTACTGGAGTGGGTTGCCATTTCCTTCTCCTTTATTCCCTTAGAGCACATAGCAAAATAGCAAAATACCTTGCCCATGATAGCATAATAAGTGCTTGATTAAAAAATGATCTGAAAAAAACATGCTTTAGAACTGGGATCAGAAAACTATGGCCCATTAGTCAAATTCAACAGCCATCTGTTATGTTATGACCTGTGAATCAAAAATATAATACTCCATATCACATGAAAAATATATGAAATTCAAATTTCAGTGTCCATAAATAAAGTGTCACTGGAACACAGCCAGGTACTATCTATGGCTACTTTCGTATTACAGCGGCAGAGATGGGTAGTCATGACAGAGACCATATGGACTGCAAAGCCCAAAATACATCCTATCTGAACATTCTATTAAAAAGTATGCTGACCACGGCTTTAGGAAAAGCCACGTCTGTTAGCAGAAGAGTGACTTTGCCTTGTGAGAAACAAGATTCATTTTATAATACTTCTATCTAGGTTTAGGAAGTCATTTTAGCTCTCTGAGTCCCTGAATTCTCTACTGCTCTACAGGAATGATACCAATATTATAGGGCTTTTGGTGCAAAGATAAGCAAAAAATTTTAATATAGCAAGCAGCAGTATCATAAATGGTATTGTTACTGCATTTTTTTGCCTAGCCTCATGTCAAATGTTTAATTATCTCTGGTTGAGGACTAGTAATTTATGAGAAGGTAGCCTAAATAATGACTTCATTCGTTAGAGTCTCATATCTACATGGCATGAAAAATAGGATGAAATTTTCCTTATTTTCATGATGGTTATGAACACTGGCACCTGTGTTCACTTATCTGGTTTGAGCAAATAATTGCAAGTATTATTCCAAAGACAAAAGGTGCCTGTGGAGGGTGATTACTTCAAAAAGTTTTAAAATATGGAATCTTCACGATACACATGACATCAGTTCTCACTGAGAGACAATTCTCCAACAGGTATTTACTTTCCACTCTGTCTTCAAATAATTACTCACCAATGACGTGTCAATGGAAAACTCAACAAGGTTAACAGCAAAGAGCATTCAAAAACCCCATGAAGCAGAAAAAAAACACAGGATTCTCTTATATTGCTGTTAGCAGGATGTGTATCTTCTCTCTTCTCCCATAATAGAAACAATTGCCACAGCACTGAGGATCCTCATTTTACTTTGCTGTGTAATCAAGCACATAAAAAAGACTTGTGTGGCATTGAATATGCTGTAGTAAATATTATTTCTTAACTAAAAGATAGATGGGCACTCAGAAACCCATGCATCACGTTGTTCAATATCCAATATTTCATAATTACCTACATAATTATGCTCTGCATGTGACCACTTTTCTATATTTCTTATACATATGTTTGAGTTTAAATATCATGTGCAAGTGTGTGTACACACACATACTCATGAGATCAGAATGAAAAGCCGTTTTCCTATAGAGTCAAAAAGTCAAAGCATATTAAAATCCTGTGAAAGAACATGTAGTTATGCAAGTCTTAGGTGTAGACTAAAATTCCAGGAATCCTGCTACAAAAACTTAATGCTAGTATAAAAATTCACACACACAGAAAAACACAAAACTGCCATTCTTCTTTAAACTTACCTGGGTGGCACATGAGACTGCCCTTTGAGTGGGCAGATTCTTAGAACAAGAGACTGTATGTTGCCACAGTGAGGAGGGATGAACAGGGAAATTCTCTTCCCAGTATTCATGTATTCTCTGAACAACTGTTGAAACTTATCAATGCCCCATATCCATGAAAGTGAAAGTGAAGTCCCTCAATCGTGTCCGACTCTTTGCGACCACGTGGACTGTAGCCCACCAGGCTCCTCCATCCATGGAATTTTCTAGGCAAGAGTACTGGAGTGGGTTGCCATTTCCTTCTCCAGGGGATCTTCCCAACCCGGGAATCAAACCTGGGTCTCCCTCATTACAGGCAGATGCTTTACCATCTGAGCCACCAGGGAATCCCACGTCCATAGGCAGTAGCAATCAATGTCACAGTGGTAGCGACCAATCCCAGCACTGCCTGGATGCCTTAAGTCCAGCCAACAGTATCCTTCACCACCCCTCCTTGCTTGTAGGATCAGAGGAGCAAATAAAGTTCACATGCTTGGAATTAACTGAATTAGTCATCAGAGCCACTCAAAATAGCAGCTTACAAATTCCACTCTCAAGTTTAAAAAAAAAAAAAAAGTGAATTAAGTCAAGGGTTCAGAGAATGTGAATTCATGAGCCACCAGACCATCTCACACCATCCCTTGAATTTTCTTTCTTGACCGCAGATGATGAGGCTCTCAGTGACTTCCAGTAAGTCCAAGAAAAGAGCCACTTCTTCCTTGAAATAGCCTCCCAAGGTAACTCAACACAAGCCGGGCATCAGATCTACCTGAGAAAGCCCTCCTTACTTTCTTTCTTCTTCTTTTTTTTTTAAAAAAAAAAAAAAAACTGTTCTCTTAGTTAAAAGGAACAAATTGCCTCCTGTTTAAGTGACAGGTGGGAACATTACCTTTGTCTCCAGCAATCTTATAAATAAGTAAACCTAACTGGTGACTCTTATCCTACTAAGATAAGAGCTTAATTCCTCAGCTGCCAGGCAGAAGTTGGAAGAGGAAGCACATTTGCATTGGTAAATCTAGTAGGGATAAAGTAGATTTTTTTGTCTTTCCCTTTTTTGCCAAGATCAAGTTTGTTGTTTTCCTCCTTTTTACACAATAAATGCCCAAAATACAGTCTGACCAAAAAGCAGTGTTTCACATTCAACAGATGCTTTTCAAAATGAATGGAACATTGAACAAACATTTTATTATCAGCAATACTTTAATCTTAACCTTCTAACATGGAATTTTATAAGTAGAAGTATCACATTGATGCAAAAGTGCATAACTTCTTTGGTAATGCAATGGCAGTTATTTCAGGCTCCAATTATTGTGCCATTTACTTGAAAGATAAAAGAAATAATAAATAAAAAAGGATGTTGAACAATTATATTTATCTACTGAGCGACAAATAAATTCTAACATTTCAGCCATTTACAAATGTCATTTGCCTTCTTATTTTCACTGACAACCTTCAAAGAAATAAATGTAGTGTTTCTTGTGGGCATTGTTAGTTACCCTTCTGTAAAAAACAAAAGAAAACTGGCAATCACTGGACAATTACCAACCACAAAAAAAAAACAGCTAAACTCCAAAGTTGGCAAATAAAACATCCAAAAGTTGTTCAATAATGTGATAGTGCTTTAAGCTCATGGAAAGCTATATCGAAAGAAACAGATAAAAAGTCTATCTTCTCCTATAGTTTCTTCAAATTATACACACAGATACTTATACATGTAAAGATGTATCCATAATTCAATTGCTCCCTACCACATACTGTTCTCATTAAATAATTTTAAATTTAAAAATAGTTTTTTGTAAAATAACATCTAGTGCTGCTTGCATTGCCTGGTGGCTCAGGTGGTACAGAATCTGCTTGAAGTACAGGAGACCCAGGTTTGACCTCTAGGTCGGGAAGATCTGGAGAAGGGAATGGCAACTCACTCTAGTATTCTTGCCTGGAGAATTCCAAGGACAGAGAAGCCTGGCGGGCTACAGTCCATGGGGCGGCAGAAAGCCAGGCATGACTGAGCAAGTAAGCACACAGTGCTGCATATCTACTCAGAGTTCTGTCTCTTGACACTGTCTCAAACTTAAAGTGAGGACTGGTGTTCAAAGAAAGTGCAAAATAAATTGCACTTTATCTTCACGTTAAATTGGATCTGTATGATCGTTGGTGAGGAGGAAGTATAGACAGGGTACCTTAGGGTTCACTAACAAAATGGAACAAGCAGCCGTACCACTTCCCCAATTAAAATATGCAGCAGTTTTTTGTGTGAGAATTTTCCTTTGAAAGTCATATGGATGAAAAAACAGTCCCTCTGCATGGACATTTTCTTATGACCAAGCTATGCGTGTATGGAAACAGCGAGGGTACTGGGGTGTGGGTGTCACTGGAAAAGATGAAGTGGAGAAAAGGATCCCCATGGAATACCTGTCAGGTTTTTTTCACTACCATGGGATCCAAATGATATATTAAGCAAAAGAAAAAGAAGTTTTAAAACAGAGGTAAAACGAAAGACAGAAAGTATATGAGAAGGTTTCACTGATGGCTTGCTGCTGCTGCCGCTAAGTCGCTTCAGTCGTGTCCGACTCTGTGCGACCCCATAGACAGCAGCCCACCAGGCTCCGCCGCCCCTGGGATTCTCCAGGCAAGAACACTGGAGTGGGTTGCCATTTCCTTCTCCAGTGCACGAAAGTGAAAGTGAAGTCGCTCAGTCGTGTCCAACCCTCAGCGACCCCATCGACTGCAGCCTTCCAGGCTCCTCCGTCCATGGGATTTTCCAGGCAAGAGTACTGGAGTGGGGTGCCACTGCCTTCTCCTGCTGATGGCTTAGTGGTATGGGATCTGTCTGCCAATGCAGAAGACAGGGATTCAATCCCTGGGCCAGTAAGATGCCACCTGTCATGGAGCAACTAACTCCAAGTGCCACAACCACTGAGCCCATGTATCACAACTACCGAAGTCCATGGGTCCTACAGCCAGTGCTCCACAAAGAGCGCAGCCACCACAATGAGAAGCCTGCACACCATAACTAGGGTAGCCTCTGCTTGCCACAGCTAGAGAAAGGCCCACATGCAGGCAGCAACGAACACCCAGCACCGTCACAAATAAATAAAATGATGGGAGAATTACAGAAGCACGTAGTAAAATACCTTGCACAGTGCCTAGCACTGAGGACAGCCAAGCAATGACGGTCCTAATTTTTAGGTAAGCTCAGAGGCACTGACAACTGATATCTGTGAGGAAACGGCTGATTTCCACACTGGTGGGCATTTCCAATCAGGCTGATATACTGATTAGCAAGACGGCACAGGCACAGTATAGAGGATACATACAGCACACTCAAGAACCCAGCTCCCAACACTCAGCAATGGGCGGGATGAATCAGCAGTCACTTGAAGCAATACACACTAGTGTGTGTCCACAGTCTATTCCAGGAAAGCACTTGCCAGTCCTCAAGAGGGAAAGCAAAGGAGATAAACACAGAGGCCAGGGCTAGAATTTTATTAGGAACAGCAATGTGATCCCTCAGCCAGCTGGCCCATCAAGGCAATTCTAAGCAAGCTAATACCAATTAAGCCTCACACTTTTTGAATTCAAAGTGGCTCTATGTCACAGGCATCATTTTCCTTTCAGCAGCCCGGTCTCTCTAGGGCAACACTTTCTTTCCACTCATTTCAACAGTCATGTCTGACTCTTTGCAACCCAGTGAAACGTAGCCTACCAAGCTCTGCTGTCTATGGAATTCTCCAGGCAAGAATACTGGAGTGGGTAGCCATTCCCTTCTCCAGAAGGTCTTCCCAACCCAGAGACCAAACCCAGGTCTCCTGAAATGCAGGCAGATTCTTTACCGTATGAGCCACCAGGGAAGCCCACTTTTCTTAAATAGGATCCGAAACCTGCAGCCACAAAATTAAATGATGCTTGCTTCTTGGAAGAACAGTTATGTCAAACCTGGATAGAATTTTAAAAAGCAGAGATGTCACTTTGCCGACAAAGGTCCATATAGTCAAAACTACGGTTTTTCCAGTAATCATGTATGAATGTGAGTGTTGGACCATAAAGAAGGCTGAACGCCAAAGAATTGATGCTTTGAACTGCGGTGTTGGAGAAGACTCTTGAGAGTCCCTTGGACTGTAAGATCAAACCAGTCAATCCTAAAGGAAATCAATCCTGACTATTCATTAGAAGGACAGATACTGAAACTAAAGCTGCAACACTTTGGCCACCTGATGCAAAAAGACAACGATTCATTAGAAAAGACCCTGGTACTGGGAAAGATTGAAGGCAGGAGGAGAAGGGGGCAACAGAGGACAAGATGGTTGGATGGCATCACTGACTCAATGAACATGAGTTTGAGCAAGCTCTGGGAGATGGTGAAGGACAGGGAGGCCTGGCGTGCTGCAGTCCATGGGGCCGCAAAGAGTTGGGCATGACTGAGTGACTGAAGAACAAAAATCTTAGCATTTTTTCTCCTCTCATTGTCTGCATGTGCCTTCTTTCACTCTCAGACAGAAGGCAACCTGACTGATTCATCTTGGAATCCTCCGAAGCGCTTATCGCAATGCCTCACACAAAGCAGACACTCCGTAAATGCCTGCAGGATGGCTGCACAAAAAGAGAACTCTGGTTGCAAGGTATGAGACGCACTGCAGAAAGGAAGGAAAAGCAGGCACAGAGAGGAGGAGCAAGGCAGGGCAATAGTTGAGATGAGAGATAATAAAGACAAGAGCTGTCCATGGAAACATATAGGGATCAGGTGAGAAAAGGGGACAATGAAGAGGAAGTATAATTTAGTATAACAGCATAAACCCTGCCTTCTCTTTGCTTACAGGCGTATTTGCAAAAGAAAAAAAAAATGTGTTATTGACTAGAATCAAGATTCCTTTTGCTGTGGTCTGTATAAATGTATACATACATGTGTGACTGTCTTATACTCAAAGTTCAACATTATTCACAAGCTAATACTTAAGAATGCACTCTCACATCCCCAGACCATTTAGCTCTGCTAATACAATTCACAGAAGACATAATTTGCACAGGGGTACTTAAAAACACTTTCATGTTTTGTGTACTTTAAGACTGCTTACCACTTAGGCAATAGTCAGTTAAATTGGTTTGAATGAGCACTTTATTTGCAGGAGTCAGTGAACTAATCAACAGAAACTTTTGATACAATAGCTATTTTAACAGCTAAATAAAATTGTGGGTTTTATTTAACCTTATGTGCTTGTTGAACTCTAACAGCATTTCCAACATACATTATTCTTTTAAGTCCCCCCCACAAAGCCCTCTCAGTCACCACAAAGCTTACAAAAATCCATTATTTGGAGATCAAGATTACAGGAACAAAACACACCAATGATGCTTGCTTTCCACTCCCTGATTTTCACATGCATACTCTGATAAACTGTCAAGATATAAATAGTACAAATGAAAAGCAATTCAAGATTTAGGGTGGTGCAACCGAGGGAATGATTTGAAATAAGTTTACTGGTGAAATCATGGCGGACATCAAGATTTATAAGCGGAGATCAGTGACGTCTCCATTTCACCAGTATCAATGCTATAACGTCATATTACACACACAGAAAAACGACAGCTATTTGAGTTTATGGCAACAGTTTACTAGAAGCACCACATCCAATGCCACAAACTCATTTTCTCAATGATTTCAAGGGTGGCAGTTATTAAGCCAATTGAACAATATTCCTCAATTATCTCAAAGAGAACGTGGAATGTGTATCCTGCTTCCAAACTTTCCTTAATCACTATTTGGGAGAAAGACTAGTGCAGAAAGTTTTCATGTTAAGGTGACAAAGAACAGGATGGAATCTATGATTGAGGGCACTCTAAGATGTGTGCCAAGAAGCTCAATTTTGTTTGTATTTGCACACAAACTATTGGCTTTAAAACAGGCAGAGTTTATGATGTGCAAATGCAGTCCAAACATGTGTATTTTCTTCACACATACTGTCCATTATTAAATCTATACTGTTAAAGGAAGCCAAGGCTCATGCCTAATGATCACACATTTTAGCCTCAGCCTATAATTGTTGGTTATAATACCAACAATTTAAAAAAATGATTTAATCTAGATGATCTAAATCTTCTCATAAAGCTGAAGTCTTTTCTCAGTTATAATGCATTCAGGGATACCTGTGAGTAGACACAACCTTCACTGCCTTGGTAGGTCCTGAAGAGGTAAACACGTTTCATAGGTCTAGCAGCTCTGTGGCAAAAGGGTTATACCAGGTCACAGGGGCTGGAGGAGGGGCGTTTTCTGCTTTGGATGACGTGTAAGCCAGAGGGGGCATATCAACATGATTTCATCAAGGGGCTGGTGTCTTCTGATTTCTCTGATCTGAATGCACAGAGTCAGCTTTGCCCTCAGGCTGGCTTCCCAGGTGATTGTAGGCTGGACACCTGACGCAGCCAGGATGCCAGGACTCCTCATTCAGATACACTTGGAGAAAGGGCACTTTTCCTAAAGTTTGAACAAAATGTCCTTGATTTAATCAAATCTTATGTCAAAAAAAAAAAAAATCCCTTAAGCTCAGTGGCTTAGGCCAATCACTGGGGCAAATCAGAGAGATCTATCTGTAGAGCTCTGCATGGGTTAGTCCCCAGGCCTCAGGGCTGTTCATGACAGCAGTGAACAGTTGATACTGGAGACACCAACGGAACATCCACTACAAGAAAGTTAAGGACAACTAAATATCATCTTCCCTTCTACAACTAATCCCTTCTAGGACTGATGGCTTCTTACATTCATTCACTAATTACCACTTATGTAATTTCTAGGTACTATCAAAATAATAATAGATTCCAATATGTTGACTGCTGACTACAAATCTAAGAGAATAATCTGATGAGATAAGAACACTAGAACTTTTACAGGAATATGATATTTTCCAGGGTGGTGTTTTAAACTAGGCATCAACAATAATTTCCATTATCCAAGGATGTTTCTCTTTTCAAAACACCTATAAACCTTGCTAGACCCATTGGAAGGTAAAGTAAAAACAAAACAGAATATTTTCTGCAAAGTTTAGAATTTTCACATGCACTGATGAAGGATTTATCTTATCTACTCTCACAAAGCAAAGCTACCTGAAATCTGAACTCATCTGACAAAGGATTAAGTATTTGCTGCTAACACTCAGGAAATATTTATAACTTTTCATGGGAAATTAGAAAGTTCTCATTAGTTTTCTAGATGTAGGCTACTTTGAGATATTAGATATTGCAATAGCTTTGCAAGATGGTCAAGTTTCTATTTTAAAAATATCGAGAGCAGTGCTGTCCATCAGAAATATAATACAAGTTATACATATATATTATAATTTCTAGTAATCACATTAAAAAGGTTAAAAGAGACAAGTTAAATGTATTTCAATAATGCTTTTACTTGACCAAATATAACTAAATTATTATCAATGCAGCATTTAATCCAATATAAATTATTGAGATATTTAAATAATTTATTTTAACTCAATATTTTGAGTAGCAAGTCTTTTATATTCTGGATGCATTTTACAGTCTCCACTGGGGCACATTTCAGTTGAGGCTAGGTACATTTCAAGCGTTCAGCTAGCATATGTGGCTAGTGGCTTGGCAGACAGTGAACATAAAAAGTATCTAAAACAGCTAAGCAATGAATTACTAGGTAATGAAGGAGCAAAACAATGATTTCTTTGGGTCCTGGTAATTTTTAACCCATGGCATATACCTCTGACTTCATTCCAGAAGACCAACTACTGAAGTGATAAATTCTAGCGATTAGGGAGCTATATTCTGATTGGAAAGATAAAAAGAAATCTTGAGATAACCATATATATTGGAACTTGTGTGTTAAGTCACTAAGTTGTTCTCAACTCTTTGTGATCCCATGGACTGTAGCCCACCAGGCTCTTTTGTCCATGGGATTCTCCAGGTGAGAATACTGGAAAGGGTTGCCATGCCCTTCTCCAAGGGATCCGCCTAACCCAGGGATCAAACCCAGGTCTCCTGCATTGCAAGTGGATTCTTTACTGTTTGAGCCACCAGGAAAGCCTATGTATGTGTGTGTACACACACACACACACACACACTGGGCAAGTTACTTAAACTCATAGGGACTGTTTCCTCACTTCCAAAATAGAAATAATATCTGCCTCACTGTATTTTTGTTCATTAGATGACCTAAGTAAGGATATTCCACAGTGCCTAAGCATCCATTAATGAGTACAGTTAGTATTACTAATTTTGAAGTCTTCACTATTATTTTCCTCATCTGAGTGTTGCTTCTTTTTCTGGTTTCTTAGACTTCTGGAGCGTTCTTATCTCTAACTCTCTGTTTTCTACATAATTCTCAACTTTTTTCATAGCAACTCAGTAAGAAACATATGTAAGAACAAGACTCAACACACATATATTGGGAGGACAGCTCTAGGAGGACTGGGACGCTGTCTGTTTTGTTCACAGGCATCTCCCAAATGCCTAGACGTGTTCAGCAGACTATATTTACTAAATGACAGTGAATGTTGATACATTATACTTTATGCTTATTTCATTTATTCTAATAAAAATGCTTGACATGATCCAAAGAATTGATCTTTTAATCCCTTACTTCATAATGACCTTCAGTTTGGAAAACCCATCCCTGTCTTCTGCCGGTTCTTCATTTCATTCACAAAGTAAACCTCTTCAAGTGGACTCAAGGTGACATTTGAGCCTTGAGGTCATCTTCAAGCCTTTCTTTTTTCTCATATCCCACATACATCCCATCCACAAATCCTCATGAATATATATTCAAAATATATCCAAAATCTGACTACCACCCTGATACTTTAGCCACCTGATGAGAAGAGCCGAGGCCTGGTGGCTGGCAAAGACTGAGGGCAGGAGAAGGAGGTGACAGAGGATGAGATGGTTGGATGGCATCACTGATTCAATGGACGTGAGTCTGAGCAAACTCCAGGAGACAGTGAAGGACAGGGAAGCCTGCCTGGCATGCTGTAGTCCATGGGGTCACAGAGTCAGACACAACTTAGCAACTGAACATCAACAACCCCTGCTACCACCCTGAAGTCAGCTACCAACATCCCTTCCCTGATTACGGCATAACTTCCTACTGTGGCCTCTGCTTGCTCACCTGTATCTCTACAATCAATCCGCAACACAACATCCAGCCAGGTCCTTAAAAAAAAAATACGCCAAATTACATCACTGCTCTGATCAAATCACACTATGGCTCCTGAGGGCATTCAAAGCAAGAGCAGTAAATATTTTCAGTGATACACAAGGCCTTCATTTTCTGTTGCATCCATCTCCACATTACTTCTTGACTTTCATCTACTACTTCTTTTCCATAACTCTTCCATATCCAACCAGGCTAACTTTCCTGCTATTTCAAGAAATACTCAGCATGTCATATATTAAACACTTGCATGGATTGCTGACTCTGCCTGAAGCTCTCTTCCCTAAATACCCACAAGGTCAACTCGTTCACTGCTAAGTCTTTGTGCCAAACATCATCTTCTCTATGAGGATGAATCTGAAGACCTCATTTAAAATGGTAACTCATGCCCCAGCCCCCCAGACTTTCATGTTATGCTGCTTATTTTTCTTCATAGCGCCATCATCTACTAACTCACTGTGATTCTTTACCACAACCTACATGAACAGATCTCTGTCCCTTTTCTTCACTGGAAACAATGTACAACATATAATACATGCTTAACAAATATTTTTTAAAGAATGAATGCAGCCTGGTTTTTTTGAGGAAAAAAATGCTCATGTTCATCTTAGGAAAAACTGCCAGCTCAAAATTGCAATTTGCCTCTTTGCTGCAGAGAGAAATATGCAGAGACAAAACAATAGAAGGAAATCGTTTTTAAAATGCACAAAATAATGGATGACAGAAAGCTTAGATCTGAGAAAACAGAAAGTCAAAATTATCAAGCATTTGCTCTATTTATTGAGTTAATGTCTTGGGATAAACTCTAGGTCGTGAATCCACATAATATGTCTTTACTTGGTATTTATTTATAGATACCTACTACATCATGAACAGATTTTAAATTTAATATTTAAAAAGTGACCCAATATTGGTGAACAGAATATCATACTCCATTTTATATAAGTGCAAAAAGAGTACCAATATTCAGTATATAAAGAAAAATGCAATCAATACTCTTTAGAAAATTGGTCAGAGACAAATTCTTCTCCATACTGTAATTGTAAAGATTACCAATTCTGTAAGTAATACTCTATATATAATTTCTCATATATTAATCCAATTCTCCTTTACCAACTTTTATAGTTTTTTAACATACCTAGAAAATCAAGTGTTCCTTTAAAACTTTTTAAATAATGTCTTAATATTTTGTAGATGAATACTGCTTTTACTACTTTCTCTATAAGAAAGCAGTATCATAACTGTAAAACATTTCTAAGTTACTGAAAGCAAGCAATACAGTTTGTACATAGTGCCAAATTACAATTTAAAATTTTAAACATTTGACACACAAATCTCACTCCCTTTAGCTATATTTCTATTTTCTGAGTATATCTACCCGCTTCTAAGTAACTGTAAAATTTCAACGTTGTTTCCATGAAAGTTGACATTATGAATAATAATACTGCTGAAGTATATTTCCTTTCATTTTTCTCCTTTGACAACAGAAATCAAATTTTAAATTTTTTTAAATGAAGGAAATAGTGCAAGAAAAAATTGCTTTCATATCTGTGTTGATCATCTCCAAAGATTATTTAAAACAGTAAAAATTTAAAATAATTATTCCTTTTTTGCTCAGTGCTAGGTTAGTAGCAAAGAAAATCTTTTAGAAAACAAAACTGAGGCATCAGGGAAAAACCTGCTTAAAAAAAAAGCTTATTTTAAAAGTTGGAGGTTTAAGTATCATTTAAATACTTTAAGAATGTTTAAAATTTGACTTAAGGGCTCAGAAGTCTACTCCAATATAAACATGTCTTCAAGTAACATATGTTTTACCTGACACTGCATTTGGCCTCATTCCAGACCAATTTCCTCCTCTTAGGAAAGAAAAATGACAGGCCACTTTCCTTAAGTATCAAAAAGAACTTGTTCGTCTAGAAAATAGGTCATCTTCTCAGGAGACAGATGCTTAAATTTTGTGGGGTGAGAGGTGAAAACTTCTATAACCTGCTTTCAAGTGGTGTAGTCAATCTATCAATAAATGGAAAATGCATATACATATATATATATAGATAGAATAAGTACAATTAAAGATACAATAAAATGGTGTGTATGTGGGTATTCATCATACCATTCTTTCAACTGCTTAGGTACCAGAGAAATTTTATAATAAAAAGAAATAAAGTAAGAAGATGAAAAAGCAAAAAAAAAATTAATCATTGTACATATATTACTTCATTTAAAGCAATCTTTGTCTTTACTCCTTTACTGTTCCAGAAAAATGAAACAAAACGAACAAAATGAAACACACTTTAAGAGCTGCTTTTGTATGGGGGATATAGGAGAATCTTTCCCTTTTTTGTTTTGTTCCAAGCTACAAATTTTCAAAGTTTGAAAATTTAAAATTCTATCTTTATTTTTACTCCCTTAAATAAGTTATTTGGAGAAGAAAAACTGTATTGTTTTTAAGATTAGACATGAAAATACTGAAATTTCTAAAAATCTATATTCTTCCTTTATACTAAAGTTTACAAGATTTAGACTTTTTGGAAAAAATGTCATACGCTACTATTCTCAAGTTCTGATTGTTATATTCATAGCACTAAACTAGATCTGTTTTAGTAAGTGACACTATATTTGTGATGAAAGTAAAATAGCTTGCAAAAATTAGGAAGCAAAACAAGACTCCATTTATCAGAAAAGTAGTTTCTTTCTGGGAAAAAAAAAAAAAAGATTTGTGGAATATTGTTCAACATTTAAAAATTATTTAACATATGACTCAAGCGTAGTTCTAACTTCAACTTAGAAAATACAGTTTATTATTACCTCCTAGGCAGCCAATGAATGGGAGGAGGATCAAATGCTTCCATGACAACAACATCTTTAACTTCCAAAAGCAAGAGTAACTCTTGTCCAGTTTCTGATGAATAGAATGCTTAGTCTTCAGGTAAATCCTTTAATCTGTAAAATATATATACAAAGAAGTCAGACTTTTAAAAAATGAATTGCTTTAAAACGTAGATTTTCTTCTTCTCATAAAACTGTACCATTTATAACACCCAAAATCCCCAGATGAAATGAATCTTTTTGATGCAAATAAATATGTATGGTATGTAGATACTTAAAAAGCTCTTTACGTAACTGATAGGCATATGGAGGAAGTTTCACAAAATTAGAAATGTCCAACAAAACTAAAATATTAAACATTAAAACTTTGCTTGATAGTAATCATAACAAATAAAATATGGCCTTGAAATTAAACCTTTTCTCATTTTCTTTCATGATAATAATTTTGGTTAAACTAAATGAGTCAGATCAGTAGATATCTTGAAGCACTGCTTTTCATGGTCTCTTAATCCTTCATAAGACATATAATAACATTGTCAGCGTTCATCCTAAGCCTTTTTTTTTTCAGGAACAACTGTAGAAAGCCCTCAATTACATATGCTTCATAAAAGAGATAAAAATCTAACAATGAAAATTGTTCAGTCAGATAATCTTACAAATAGAACTACCTTATTTTTTGCTTTCTTGGATTTTCATAAACTTGAATGTGCTGACTAAGAGTAGATAATTATGTGAATATCCTGTGTCATTTTTGGTGGCCATCTGAAACTACCTCAACTGCATGGTTAACGATCAAGTAGGCTAGATGCACACACGCATAAAATCAGAGAATCACTTTTCAACTGCTGAAACTCACACTGGTTCCACACAGGAGAATTAATGACTCTAATGTCAGCCATTTTAGCAGAGAAAGTGTATAACTTTCAGTCAGCAGCTGCTATGGATTGGGCTATCTTAGTTGTTGCTAAGAAAGGAGAGCAATCTCAGTAGTGCTTAACTATAGGATCTTGCCATGACATGATGTATTCAATTAGAATTAAGTGTGTCCCAAATAATAATTTCAAGAGTAAAAACATGATATCTTGCAACTTACATACTTAAAACAAGTTATTAAATCAGTTACTGCTATATGATGTTGCTCTTGTTCACGTACAGTTCTTGGGGGAGGCAGAGGTAGAACGGCAGCAGAATTCTGGAATTTAGGCATAACTTTGACTTGGCCTATGGGAATCTGAGACAGATGGAAATACAACTGAGAACTACTCCCCTAAGAACTGCAGGTTGACAACTTACACCAACATGGGATCTGTGACCATTTTTCACTATTAAGGTTCCCCTTAATGCAGACACTGCAAAAAGAATTCAAGTGCAAGCAGTTTACATGAGAGGTGAACAATAAAAATCAGTCGGGACATGGAGAAGTGGAAGAGAAAGGAAGACAACCAATAAAGGGTAAGATGTGAGAGCTAAGCAGAGGTTATTCCTTCTGAGGAAACGCTGAAGTCCAGCTTATGTAGCACATATGCCTCAGAGTAATGACAGAGGTACACTTGAGTTGTCCAGTTATTCTTGCCAAGGGGCAAGGGAGCTGAGGTATTTATACACCAGCTTCCAGGAGTCACTGTTTGGAGGCTGTTTTCAGGGAGTATTAATGACTCAGCACTTCTAGCCTCTCAAAGGGGCGGCAAAATGGCCCTAGAAGCAAAAAAAATCTATTAGGTCCAATCAAAAAAGGCATTAGGTGGCAACTGGAAGTGATATGTGTACTGAAGTAAAAAAGGAAAGAGAATATGAATGAGTCACATGTGGTGTCTGTCACACTGTGCATATGAAGCTGAGATGTTTTGAAGCTATTTTCAATAGCATTCAGTTCCAAGAGATTTATGCCCAAAATCATGAAATGATTTAAGTATAGAAAGAAGGACACATATTCTACCTCATTTAATCATTGCTTCTCAAAGTTTCCAGTGGTTGATTTCCCCTACCTGGACCAAAGGGTTTCAGTTACCTAGCCTGCCTTCATTTTTTTCTGCTCAATCAGTAAGATATTTAATTTTTTTAACATCTTATTTACTTATTTGACTGTGCTGAGTCTTAGCTGCAGCTTGTGAGATCTTTAGTTCTGAAATGTGGGATCTAGTTCCCTGACCAGGGATTGAACCCAGGCTTCCTGCATTGGGAGCACAGAGTCTTAGCCACTGGACCACCAGGGAAGTCCCTGTGTTTATTTTCAGCCATTAACATGAATAATAACTTTAATGATTCTACATTACACTTATGACAGCCTTGCATGAGTCCTGCGGACTGCAAGGAGATGACATCAGTCAATCCTAACAGAAATCAATGCTGAATATTCACTGGAAGGGCTAATGCTGAAACTAAAGCTCAATACTTTACACACCTAATGTGAAGACCTGACTCACCAGAAAAGACCCTGATGCTGGGAAAGACTGAAGGCGGGAGGAGAAGCAGATGACAGAGGACAAGATGGTTGGATGGCCTCACTGATTCAATGGACATAAGTTTGGGCAAGCTCCAAGAGATGGTGATTGACAGGGAAGCCTGGTGTGCTGCAGTCAACAGGGCTGCAAAGAGTTGGACACAACTGAATAACTGAACAACAACAATCATGCAGGTGAGGATAGTATAGTGTGCATGTCACTCTTCTCACAATTTCTGCACTATACAAATATACATACAATAGAAAATTGAAAAAAAATAACATTTCAAATAAATACAATGACAGTTATTCATAAAAGGCGTTGCAAACATTAAATGCAATAATATGATACATGAAATGTCAAATCTTCATAAAAAGTTAGGGAACAGTTGCAAAGAATATTAAAGTCTGGGGACAACAGTTAAGTCTCAAACACAGGAAAGCCTTGAGGAATGTAACAATGATTGAAATAATACTTCCTTCCTTGAGAAGTTAAAGCTATCCAGCTTATACATTAAATGTACTTACAAAGAATTTGTTAATAACAAAATAGTAGACTTAAAAAGAACAGGTTATTGGAATTTTCAAGAAAAAAACAAGGATAAATTTTAGCAGAAGATCCTCTGGAAACATTATCACAATCATTAAAACGCATCCAAATAAACACGAAGCTTTGCTCTATGGTCTACAGAGAGCAAAATATATGGTCTACATGCTAATACAGCAATGGGAAAACAAAGTATTATAAATGCTCATAAATGGGATAAAGAGAAAATTACTAGACTGAAGTGTCTCTGAAGGTAGGACCACAGCTAATCCACCACTAGCTGTTCCAATGTTCCCAAAACCCTGTACATTATTGTAGGCTTTTAAGTAATTTTTCTTGCTGAGCTTTAAGGAAAATGAATAAATCAGCTCTGAAGATTAAATCATTTCACCGGACATCAAGTGAGCGAGAAGCATTTCTACTGGAAAGAAAAGATAAATAACAGCATGGGATATAGCCACCACTACTTAAAAAGTTATTTCAGAAAATTGTGCAAGAAGGCATTAAGAATATGGCCACTTAAAAAAAATGTTATCTACTCAACAATGCATCCCACAAGTAACATGCATATCAGTTGTATTTGCAAAATATAAACATGCTCAAAGAATTTCTAAAATCTTTTTAAGCATTCATTCAATAAATATTTACCTCCTATGAGGTGTTGAAATTTTAATTCTGGAGGAGATGGGACTGTCAGTTAACGGATGACCCCTGCCCTCCTGGATTATACAAACTAACAGGAGTGACATATGATTCAATTACTTACAATTGAATATGTGTGTATTTGTAAACTGACCACTGTGAAAGATACTGTGAAAAGTACAATGTGAAGAGACAAAAGTTTCTAATGAAAACCTCAGTGAGAATAACCTTCATCAGGAAGGTCAGGGGAAGCTCCTCTGAAGAAGTGAAGGGAAATGGAAAAAAGAAAATATGATATGATATAATCAGATTGTGTATGTGTTGCAAGGTGAAGACAGAAATTTCCCAGGTATACACAAAGACTTAGTATGGCCTTCAGTTGGTAAGTAGGCTGGTGAGGAGCCATTGTCTGGACCTTTTCCCATCAACTATCACCTTGCCTCCCAGGCTGGACCAGGACCCCAGCCCCAAAATCAAGATGCATCACCTAAAAGACTAATGACTGGCTCAGCAGGGGGCCTCCAGAATCCTGCTTTAGTTAGTTTCTCTCTCAGTTGGTCAGTGGCCGTGCCCTATTAAACGCTCTGGCAATCAACTCTCGCTGTAAAGGATAGAATATGCAAAGGCCCCATAGCTTCAGTGTTCATGACTTGTTGTAAGAACAGAAAGAAGACTGATGAGATGGAATGCAGATGGCCAAGTTCACCGTGGGGTGAAATGAGACAGCAGATACATAATAAGGGTCAAGCTTCTGTGTCTGGCTAAGAATATTAGTATCAAGATAAAGCTCTTAGAATACAAGACACAATTTTAACGAGGAGCTAACATGATCAGATTTATAATGAACATTTGAATCAGACATATTATAATCTGTATCAGGCTTAAAAGGGTAAAAAGACAATACATTTTGCAAGACACCAATTTCATTCTTGCAAATTCATAGAAATCAGAAACTAGACCACACTAACCAAACTATCTGATTTAAGAGAAGAAATAAGTATATTCCATTATTCTTATATATGCTCACATACATACATAGGCACACACTGTATAAAGTTGAGGATAAAAAGAAACCTCATTCAAGAATATTATTTTTAAAAATTGTATTGCTCATTTTTAATCATTGCTAAGTGGGGCACTGACTTTATAAATAATGAAGGTAATTAATATAATCATGACCTGACTTGTCAGTGCTGCCAAGTATTGTCACACAGAGGAGGGTCATACAAAAGCTCATTCCCCTTCTGAAATCACCATGCCAAAATAAACACAAAGGAAGCTAATAAAGCAAGACAAATACAAATCAAAATGTCATCTGCTATAATAAAAACATTCTACTAGTCACAGAAATGTTTTAAATCAAGGAAAAAAAACAGATACCCTTTAGAATTTTCTCTGTTAATAGACATTTGCATCTGGTGGCTAAAGCTTAATATATTCATAGCATGTTTCTCATGGTGGTCTTTAAAAAGCCCCCCAAATTCATATATATTAACAACTGCACTATCTATTCTTAATGTCAGCTAAGTTAAAAATACTAGACCTTGGACTTAAAAACCAAAAATGCCCTAAATAGTTGTTCCTGAAAGCTCTAAAGGAAGAGACATACACTTTAGTCATACACTTTACAAAATTCCTACTAAGCTTGTGGATCATGAAATACTGATATATATTTGATAATATTAAATGCACACACACAACGTTGAATGCAGTCTTAACAAATGCCCAGTTAAGTGTCTCCATGCAGTGGAAAGTTTTGGTGTGAGAACGACTTGACTCCATTTCTATCCGAGTAATAGATACCTAACGATTATTCTCCTCTTCAAAGAGACAAACCGTATAGCAATTTTGTTGAGAAACATTGCTTAACACATTTCTCACATCTAAAAAAATCACCTCCAACTCTGATATTCGAGAAACAAAATCTATTCATGAATATACATTATTTCCAACCCATATCAAAAGCCTCCACACAAAAACCCTGAGCAGATTACAGACGTTTAGCAGACCAAAACGTTTAATCATTAATACATAAAAGTCTGATGAATATGGTGTTGTATTTTGAATCTTATAGAGAAATTACCTCACCACTGTTCTATGCAACATATGACCACAGTAGTCAGCTAATAAATGAGTTTACTACTTGATAAGATTGTATATCATGCCAGTTCAGAAATCAGGCTTCATACACCACTTGGTTTTCATTCATAATTATTCATTCATTCATGATCTCTACATTTTCCAAAAATGTAGTTGATCCACTCGGCATGCTCAACCTCTTTCCTGCTGAAATTGAACAAGCAGAGGATGAAATTTACATGAACATTGGGCTCCAAGTCCAAGATTCTTGACAATTCCACATATATTCTCCCTACAATTTCTAAGTGTCCAGCAGCTAAGAAGTGGGGGGAATATAATGAGCCCAGCTTGATGTTATCTTCACACCAACAGTTCTGTGCTTACAGGAGCAAAATCAGCAAATAAGGCAAATGACAGCTGCAAGCCCCCTCCTGTTCTGAAGAACACTTACAGACCTTTATCATCCTTCCCCAACCCTCAACACTTTCAACACCTTCCATCATAGTTAGAGAGACTATGGCTTTTCTCTACACCTAGACTATAATCTGCAAAAACCAATGATTCATTACCTTCTGTTGGTTAAGGTACCTTTTGAGAAATAAATCAAATCTATGGACCCACTTACCTCTCTATTCCAAATACAGACAGACTGACATAAGATAACTTTTGTTTCGTACACATTTTATTACATTGGAATTTTTTTTTCTCTTACATTGATGTTATCTGTCTGTGTGTGTTGTGTGCACCTTTACATGTTTATATTTATTACATAGAGATGAGGTATGCATGTGTATGTGTGTGGGTGTGTACCTGTGTACGTGTGTGTATGTTTTTTGCAGATTTATTTCTTCTTTCTTTTTTCATGAGAAATCAAGGAAAAATAAATCAAAATGGAGGTTAATATAAAACATGAATGTTGGAAAGAAAAAAAGTTGTTAATAAATGCTCTTGAAAAGGCCACTGTTGAAAAGCTTGACAAGCTGAAATCATGAAAGTCTTTGGGATGGAGAGAGGCATCTTATTTCTCACATCCAGTTAATTTTTTTTCTTTGATCTTTTAGCAATCAGTGTACACAGGCAGTAGCGCGTCAGAGCTTTTTGTGCACACTGCAGTAGATTAATCAGCTATATAAAAATACTACCGGAACACTCTGAGACACCTTATGTTGATTTCAGAGCCTCTTTTTACTTTGTCCTCAAAGAGGTCTTCTCTGGCAACTTAAGAGATCTCTCTATCCTTAACGCAAAGACAGTCTCATCGACACCACCACAGGAAAAAAAATTACAATTCCATTTTTCAGTTGGTTACACTAATTTCATCCAAGTGCAAGCTAAAGAGGACACAGCTACCAAATCATGCCAAGCTATTTTCTGCATCAAAATATTAGACACAATGTTGATACTCCTCTGTATACCTGCCAGAGGGTTTAGTTCAATTTTTGCCTTTACTATAAGTCTCAAAATAATGTGGCCATTTCCATGGCACAATGTTTTACAAACATCTCTCCAATCAGGGCTGGCCTGCAACAATGACCCTTGAAGACTATTGCGTTATGGAGCAAGTCCAAGTTTCAGTAAAGTTACAGCATCTTCTAATGGAAATTCATGCCTGAAAAAGACTGGCACACTCATGTTCTTCCAAGGTAATCAGAGAGAATGTGCTCTTGTGGGGATTTTTTTTTTTTAATTTAATTCTTCCAGTGAAAAGAACCTTGCCCCCAAGAAAGGGCCTCAGACTTCTGGGTCCTACTCCATTTAATGGTAACAGGAAAACTAAATAACAAGCAAATTCTGTGGCATATACTTATCCTTGACATTTTCCAAATTAAACAAGAAACAAAGTGAAGAAAGATAAATTTCTGTAATTATAAATACTGCATGAGTTTTGTTCACTTCTTACTGGATGGGAAATTACTGCAGACCTCATGATATGGTAATAAGGAACAACGGATCTTTCTTAAGTCTATACCACAACATTCATTGCCACCATATATTTTAAAATAGTTCAATAATCACATGATACAAATGCTTTTCCAAATATCAAGAAGGAAAATGAATTGTGATAGAATAATCACTGTGTTTTATTGTTTGTAACTTGCCAGATATTGTTTCATACGTTAACTCACTTCATCCTCACAACAATCCATGAGGCTCATTCTATTACTGGCCCCATTTTTCAGGTAAAGAAATAAAGACAAACATGGGTTAAGACATTTATCCAAGATAAATGAAGACAGACCCTTTATATGTTCAATTTTTTCACTGAGTATGTAGCAAATGGAATATTTAAGCAATCAGTTTGATAGGGAAACATAAGGTATAACCTGATCTTTTATATACCTTTAAAAGTTTCTATTAATATGGTTGGAAGTTGAAACTAGTGTGATAACTGATAATACATTAAATTCCATTTAATTTCATTCAGTTCAGTTCAGTTGTTCAGTCGCGTCCAACTCTTTGTGACCCCATGAACCGCAAGCACACCAGGCCTCCCTGTCCATCACCAACTCCCAGAGTCCACCCAAACCCATGTCCATTGAGTCAGTGATGCCATCCAACCATCTAATCCTCTGTTGTCCCCTTCTCCTCCTGCCCTCAATCTTGCCCAGCATCAGGGTCTTTTCCAATAAGTCAGCTCTTCGCAGCAGGTGGCCAAAGTATTGGAGTTTCAGCTTCAACATCAGTCCTACCAATGAACACCCAAGACTGTTAATTTCATTACATTTTAACAAATTAAATTTCTTTTATAAAGGGAAATGTTAGTACTCAGTTGTGTCCGACTCTTTGTGACCCCATGGACTATAGCCCGCCAGGCTCCTCTGTCCATGGGATTCTCTAGGCAAAAATACTGGAGTGGGTTGCCATTTCCTCCTCCAGGAAAGTACTGGACAATTTAAATGAATAATCCTTCTGCTTGATTTCAAATATATACACTGCAATCACGTATCATTACTGTTGTAGCAAAGAATCAAAAAGAATGCAGCAACTCTATTTGGGATTAAACCAAGAAAGCTCAAAGACACACGAAGTCACAAACAAAAGATTCAACACAAAGTGTGATAAGTACCATGCCTTTTTTATGGAGACAAATATATATACCTATATATATTTACAAGCGCAATGAACAGTTAGAAAGAATATTTGAGGACTGGAGGAAACAGTTGTCGCTGGGGAGGAGAACTGTGCACTTCAGAACAGAAAACAGACAAAATCCTTTTCTCTCTACGTTCTACATATATTTTAAATTTTATACAATGTCCACATATTGATTTCTCAAAACACTACCAAACATTTTGAACAGGGAAAAAAATCATCCGTTAACATCACGATAGGTTCCAAAATATGCAAATAATTCTTCTGTGGGGACTGAGAAGAAAGGGGTCAAGAGGTTGCAAAGGGCTTAAAAAGTGCTTTCTGGCCCAGATGAAGCAGTACTCAGGGGGCAGTCCAATTCTGGCAAGGCCATTCTATTTTTTTTTATCTTGTAATTTTGAATGGAGAATAATCTTGGTGAAAAACCTCACATTCACTGAATGCTTACAGCATGTCAATTACAGGCACAGACAGAATATTTTAAAATAAATCATCATCTTTGACCTCCAGGTACTTACAGTCTCAAGAAGCAAACTGACCCAGAAATATTTTAACGCAAACTTCTAGATCAGAGGAGAGAGGCCTGTAGCAGGATGTTAATGCGAAGTTTCTTCTCCAGTCGCCAAGACACAGCAGGTGTTATACCCTAAAGGTAACAGAGGTGCCAGAACACAAGGAGGAACAAATTTTCAAAGGAAATACAGCAAAACCATCTGTCTGCCTTGGAGACCCTCGCTCACATCAGAGGTGTCTGGAGACTGAGTAGAGGATTTGAAAAAAAGCTCCTTTGGAGAGAAATCCTGTGAGTTCCACTGATTTGGGGGAAAAGGAAGGTATTCCTCTAAACCTGCTGAGGGGGACATGCTCTAAGGAGACCACAGCGAGCTGCATTTTGAGGAATGCAGGGCTATAGCACCACACTAAGGGAAAAGACTAGGCTAAGGGAAGATCGCAATTATGAAGAGAGGGGTCCTCAGAGACATTAAGGGCACAGAATGCATGGTGTGTTCTGTGAGCCAGACACACCCCCCCACCTGGGAGTGCCTAGGGGGGACACAGCTGTCAATCATCCAGGCAAGAGAACCACTGTGGGTTGGCGGGGAGGGGTACAGGAAAACCTTCCAGAAGGAAGCTAGGGCATCTAAGGAAAGAACCACTAAAAGAAAACACCAGTTCTACATTCCTGGTTAGCCCTTGATCATGATCCTAACTCAGAACAATGGAATCAGTCAGGTTAAAGGTGCAGTTCCCCTCTTCTTCTTCTGCAACACAGTAAACACAACTGGAAACACGTTAGGGGGAGAAGGTGTAGACATTTAGGTGAGAAAAGAGGCCAAAACATTCTTTCTCTGATTGCAGACTTCCCCTCTCCAGCAGTGAAGCACTGGGGAAGGAGATCTGTCTTATCTTTAAGGGAAGTTCTAAGTTGTAATGATTATACAGGACAAGAACATTAGTTTTTTGATTGAAATGATGTCAGATACCTAAAGCATCATCAAAAGTGGAGTGGACAGCGCTGCTTGGGTTTTATTCCAGGGGCAAGCCAGGAACTAAGAAAAGAAATCCAAAGAGAGACTCTAAGAGCACAAAGAGAGACAACAGTTGTCTGAGGGTCACAGCTCATGAGCTGTATTTCTTTAGGAACAGCTGTAGATAAGAAGTAGGAATGGTGGCTAGAAAATGGGAAGACTTCACGGTATTGGTGGCATCTGAGGTAATTCTTAAAAGAAAAGTGAGGGCTTATCTGGGCGGAAAGGAAGGACATGAGTATGAGGCAGTGAACAGCACTGGCAAAATCTAACACCATAGATTAGATTCACGGGAGTGAGAGAAACGGCTCACGGAAAATCCAGAGAGCAGTGGGCTGAAACAGTAGGATGAAGAAGTCCAGTGTTTAGGACGTGGGCAGAAGTTCAAACTCTTGAGGAGACAGAAAAGGAACATGCCTAGAGGTCCAATGCAACTCCTGCATGTCTGGGTTAGGAAAGCCAAGGGTGCACGCAGAGCGTTTTGTTTTCCAAGGGGCTGATGGACATCACAGAAAGAAATAGGTTGCTTGGGGCTGGAAATAGAACAGACATGACTGACAATAGGCAGGGAGGTTCTTTCTAGGATGATGAAAGTATTTTAAAATTGGTTTGTAGAAATGACTGTACAACTCAGTAAATTTACTAAAATCACTGAGTTGCACAATAATATGAGTACAATTTATAGTATGTGAATTTTACCTCAATAAAGCTATTTTTTTTAAAAAAAGGCAGAAATAAAAAGAGAATGAGAGCAAGAAAAAACTAGAAGGAGAGACAGAGGGGGAAAAGAGAAAGAGAGGCTATAAATTAAGGACTCCTAATGCCTCTGGTGATGTCATTGTGCCCAGTTTCAGCAGAGTCCTGGGGGAGTGTCAGCCTCACTGTGGTGGGCAGAAGTGTGAACAGAGGGTGAGGAAGCGGAAATAGCTAGAATCAGCTACTCTTTCAATAATTTAGAATGAGAGAGATGGGACTGTGGTTGGAGATGGCTGGAGGGTCGATCGATACAGAGTCAATGAAGGATATTTTTAAGTTGAAAAATTCTTGAGCATATTTATAGACTGAGGGGAAGAATTTAAACTACAGAAAACGACAGGTATATTTTACTAGAGGAGAGATTCTTCTGACGTGAACGTGCATGGTAATGACTCTGCCTCAGCCAAAATCACGTGAGCAAGATTCAAAATAGATGCTGAAGAGGAAAGAGCAATGATTCACCACTATTCAGTGACCAAAAGGTGAAAGAACTTCTGGAGTGGAGACACTTTCTGGAGCATTTCAGGCTCATCACTGTGAGTTTTTTATCAGTGTCTCCAGAGGGTGCAGAGCATGACTCAGACTAAACACTCTAAGTAAACAGTCTCAAAGCACTGAGATGCACGGAGCAACACTAGTACCTAAACCTGATATTAATACAGATCCTGACCCAGGGATCCAACTCAGGTCTCCTGCATTGCAGGAGATTCTTTACAGTCTCAGCCACCAGGGAAGCCCCTTCACTTTCCAGAGAATCCCTTCATTTCTCAACTACCCAAACCACAATTCCAGCACAAGGTCTAGGTAGGCGATAACAGCAAACCCTTAATGTATTCCAGGCAAGACTCATGTAATATCACAAAGGAGCCGTCACCCATCCCCATTTTACAGATGAGGGAACTAAGGTAGAGAAGAGTTAAGCAAAGTGTCCATTCACACATGTGATCCTTCCGGAATCTGGGATCTCTAAGTCAATCCTTAGTAGTGATGATTCTGCCTGATGGATTCCTCATTTACCTAAGACACAGGCAGAATGTAATTCTCTGAAGTTTTGTTCCTCTGCTCAAAGCTCAGCTAGACATATATACAAGGGCAGTGGTTCTCAACCAGGAGTGACTGTGCCCCCTGCAGGGGACATCATTGGTCCCTGTGTCAGGAGGTTTTCAGTTGTCACTGCTGGGAAGGGGAGGGGCGTGCACGTACCACCTGCCTGCGTGGGGGGTGGGGGAAGGGTGCACTACAATTCTAAGGTGCACAGCAAAGTCCCTCACAACAAAGAATTATCCACCTTGGAATGTCAATCGTCTCAAAATTAGAAACCTAACTTTACAGCAATTTGGCAGCAGAAGAGTTTAAAACCAGGATCTGATCAGCCTGGCTACACAAAGTTCGCAAAACTTTACAGAATAAAGGTCACACTTCAACCAACACAGTCCTGCTCTCATACAACCATGAGCCTGTGGGAAAACAGAATAAAAGGTCTTGGAGGCCCCCCTACTTTGTCAAAAGATCTTTCTGTTGTGAAAAAATCTCAATCACATACAAAGTAAAGCGAATAGGATAATAAACTCCCATATAACAATTCAATTTCAAACAAATATCAATAACCTGCCATTCTTGTTTCTTCTATAGCTCCACTCACCCTACCCCCACCTGATTATTACTTTTTATTTATTTAAGGTATAATTTGCATACATTAAAACCACTGTGTAAATTTTTAATACAGAATTACTTTATTGTAAAATAAAACAAAGACCTTTCCAATGTAAATGAAACACATATACAGAGGCAAATGTATGTCTTCATAAATTACTGAACCGCAAAACCTCTTGTATTTGCCCTCATTTTATTTATTTATTTTTTTTTTCACGAGATCAACTGTTTATTGATTTTTTTTTTCTAAAATACTATACTTTTAAAGAAACTCCTAAACTGAAAAGACTTGACAATTTTTGGTACATCTGTAGCAAAGGAATGAGGATTCTGCTGGTAAGTTTCCAGGACAGACAGACACGCATCCTCAGGACAGACAGACACACATCCACTTTCAAGCGAGCTATCGAGCTCACTGGGAACACTGAGTACTATGCATTTTACTTGCATAGCTTGTGATGGCGGCAGCCATTTCTCCCATGTCCGAGTCACACAGAGGAAAGGTTTGCCCTCCTCGCTGGCCCCGTGGTTACAGGGCAGCTTCCTGCCCCAGCCCGTCGGCTCCCTGATGGCTGCAGGGTGCTCAGAAGAGACCCTTGTGCTGTGGGGTGAGACCCAGCTTTTCTTTGCTCACAAGGAACATGGATGACAGTGAGATCTGCAGCTGCTTGCAAAGACGTGGGAGTTTTGTACAGTGTCTGCTACAGAGGACTAAGGCTAGCTGGGCTGAGGACACTGGACTCCCAGCTTGCCAGCAAGGACAGACTTCCCTATGGCAGGCTCCGCTGGGCCCAGCCAACCAGCCAGGCCTACGCCCGGATGGTCTCCAAGCAGTTTACAAATTGAAGCCACTGTCAAAAGCCAATCAATCTCATGAACACAGTAGACGAGCTCTTTAGATTCTCTGAATATCAAATAGTATATACAGATATACACCAAGACGTGACAGTCTAATATAGAGCATCTTAACTATAGATGCATTCACTTGAAACGTTAGTCTTATATTTTAACCTTTCAAAAATCACTGATAAAATTGTTAATTTGCAAGAGTAAAGCTTTAAGCACAAATAGAATGAAAATAGATTTTAAATATGGCGACTTTAGAGAGGACTACATAAGGTTATTTGCAAAACTCACATTTGGACACCCCAAATGCAGAGAGCATTCACCTTGGAAACCCAACCACGTGTTCCCATCTTTCCACTGCAATCTCTTGCCTCAAACATGGTCTGTCCAGGCTGCTGGCTCTCGCCCCAGGCAGTGGCATGGGTGATTCACAGAACAGCGTGGAAAGAGAGACACTGCCTCAAGACTACTGGGGGACACTGACCTATGTCATAATTTAAGTATAAATGAACGCAAGAATGGGAATATAAAAAAGTAACTGTACACAGCCTTTAAATTAAAAACCTCAAAGTGTTCACTCGGAAAATGGCATGTAAGTTTGTTCATTTAAGTTTTAGCAGGTGATGGGGCTTGTCATAGAAAGGAATCAGTGGAGCAAGGATTAGTGGATCCCACCGTTACCATCAATGTGGAGGAGAGGAGGAAAGACAAGGTCAAGAATACACAGATCCATGATAAGCCAACACACAGCATGGGGGGCGGCGGGGGGTGGGGGGGGGCGGTGATTCCTGTTGTCCTGCAGCTTCCTGTGATCGGCTCTCTCCATCTGCACTGTGGAAAGGGGGCCGAGTTCCAGGTGAAATGACCAGCTTATCTGCCTTCAAGAGACACCATGAAGCCAAGAGGAACGGAACCATCATCTTTTGCAGGAAGAGGAGTGGATGCCCGCATAGCTGGCTGGAGGGGCTGCTGCCTGGGGCCAACGGCTAACAGAGCTGCCGGACCTCCACTCCGTCCCTCCGCCAGCCAGCCCACCGGCCCATCACTGAATCGCTTCGACATAATTCGCGGGGTACAGGCCGACCTGTCCGCTGTCCAAGCGCCCCTTGCACCAGCCCTGCTCGTCTTCATCCTCTATCTTGGTCAGCTCGTCCCCGGCCTTGAAGCTCAGCTCGTCGTGCTCCTGCCCTTCGTAGTCGTAAAGGGCCCGGACCCGCACTTCCGTCCCCGAGGGGGTATCCTCGTCAAAGGGATTGGAGTCCCCGTTGGCATCCGTGGAGGAGAATGGGTTGTTAGATTCATCGTCTGACCAGTCCGTGGGGTAGCTCTGGGTCTTCTCGTAGCTGCTCACGTTTTTGGCCTTAATGTCCTCCTTCTCACTGACGGTGCTCCCCGTGTCGTCCTCATCCTCGAAGGGGTTGTAGCTGGACAGTGACTGCGCTGACCATTCGGGGTTGCCCGGGACATTAAGGTCACTGCTGGGCTTGTTCTGCGAAGCCTGGTCACCAGTCTGGTTGATGCCCATGAGGGTCACACCATCAGCATTCTTCTTCTTCTCTTTCCGGCTGAGAGTTCGATTCAGGTCCACAGACCACTCCTCAAACTGTGGCCAGTTCATGGACATGCCTGGCCCGTGACTGGCTCTGAACCACCTCAGGTCCTCCACTGCG
Source organism: Oryx dammah (assembly GCF_014754425.2). Classification (NCBI taxonomy): domain Eukaryota; kingdom Metazoa; phylum Chordata; class Mammalia; order Artiodactyla; family Bovidae; genus Oryx; species Oryx dammah. The sequence continues at coordinate 33,204,642 of NW_024070193.1, forward strand.
TCGGCGGCTTTGATGCTCTGCTCCAGGTCACGGTAAACGTTTTTGTAGCTGGCCATGTTCGACAGGTCCAGGTGCTTCTGCACCTCCAGCAGGACTTCCCGGAAGAAGCGCAGGCGCTTCTCCTCGAACTGCTGGCACTGCTCAAACACCTGCTCCATGCTCTCCATGTACTGCGGGGTGCTCTGGCCCAGTTCCTTCAGGGACTTCTCGTACTTCTCTTTGCTCTTAAGAACATCCTGTTTGCACTTCTCTACTCTGTCTTGCAGTTTCTTAAGCTGCTCAGGGTTGAGGGACGGGTCGGCTCTGCTGTTGTTCTCACGGGATATCGCCAGCTTCTCCTCCTTGCATGCTGCGTGGTAGGCCTTCTTCGCTGCTTCAACCTCTTTCAGCTTCTTGGCCCAGGGCTTCTGTGCCTTCCGAAAGCCGTCCTCAGCTTCCTTGGTCTCCTTGAAGCCTCCCATCATCTGCTTGTGGAAGGCGTCCTTCTGCCAGTTCTTGATCTTCTCAAAGTCCTCATTCATCAACGAGGCCTTCACCTCCAGATGCAGCTCGCTCACCTTCTCTGCCTCGGTCATGACGGCCACCCAGGCCTTCTCTACCGTCCCGTACTGGGGCCCCTTGTCCACAAGCTGCCTCCAGCGCCGGGCCCATTCGGTGAGCTGCTGTGCGTACGCCTTCTCGATGCGTGCCCGCTCATGCAGGCAGTTCATGAGGTCGGTGCACAGGCGGTGGCCATCATCGATCCGCCGCACCGTCCGCTTGTAGTTCCCGACCTCCCAGAAGCTGTCGCTGGACACTTCGACTCCAACGGAATCATCGTAAGTGACAGACATCTCTCCAAAGGGTGAGGAGCAGCAGAGAGTGCTTAGATTAGAGGTCCGCTTCAGATGCTCAAAATCTGGGGACACACCTCACCACTGCCTCTTGCGAGCAATTCCCAGGAAGCTGACACATGACATCAGGCTATGTTGGACTTCAGTGAGGCTGTGCAGGTCTGCCTCAGTCTCTCCAGTATTCTGGGCCGCCGCTCGTCTCCCGACACTCCCGCGCCCCGCTCCTGCCGCGACTGCCTGCCCTCATTTTAAAAGCATCTGCCCTCCTCATTCTCATCATCAGGAATTGATTCCACGACATCTACCTTCTAAGTCAGTGTTTTATAAACTTCAGGTTGCATCCCATTTGGAGGACTAGACACAGGGCTTTTAAAACATCCATGTGTTTGCTATAGGGGCAAATGAGAGAACAGAATAAAATAGAAATGATCAAAACGCACTAAATTTAAATAAGGACTAGAACTGGTTTGTATAAGGACACTATGGAAGGATGACATATTAAGCATTAAACTCTGAAATACCTAGTATTTCTTACTATGAATGGCGGTCAAAACAAGTTTAAAAACATGACAGGCAGAATTAACTGTGGTTAAACACAGTATATGTGTGTTTGTGTGTGTACATATATGTGACATAAATATATCTGTATATTCACACTCTGCTGTATAATCTCAGTCAAGTTACTTGTTACTTAAACCTCTTTTGCTTTTGAATTTTGTAGCTGTAAAATGGTAGTGGCAAATATTCACATAATTGGTTTACTGTAAGAATTAAATATGATTGTGATTATATGATGAACCAACTTTTGGTATGCAAGACATGATAGTTACTGCTATTATTTCAAAGATATTAAATATAATTAACACCTTCACTGAAATCAAAGACTTAAATAAAGTACTAACTCAAACATAGGTCTCTAAATCATTTTAAAGAGACATTAACACCTCATGGACTGCTTACATCTTTTTTTTTAAACACTTGTTTTGCTTAACTGTGTTTTTTAAAATTGCTTTATCACAACCAAGGAAAGGAGTGATTTTGACACCTTTTGGAAATGCTAATCGAGGCTATGAATAGTTATCTGCTTAGCATTCACACCTACGAGGGGCTGCATTTAGGTGTGTAAAACATCCACTCTATCAACACAGAAGTGTAAATCTAAACTGAAGCAAACTGTGATAGAAGCTTGAATTTACATCCATAGTATCATTTTCAGCTGAGGAGACAAAGCAAAAGCATCCTGGACCCCCTCCTCCACTGCAACAAACCTCTATTTGTTATTAAACAAATAAATAATGGTTCGCATGAAGCCCATAAACCACAAACTGACTGCCTGTATGGAATAATCTGGAATGTACACACATAAAGTCATAAGGAGGGGTGGAGCCAGAGAACAGGAGTGCTTGTGCTCACCTAACTCAGCCTCAGGGGCTGCCTACTGGTGCAAAGAGAACCCTGTACAGACAGAGCTTTCAATAAAATCTCCTAGTTTTCAAATATTAGCAAGCAACTATTTAAAACCATCACATCAAAACATTTGTGTTGACCAAACAAAATACATCTGCAATTTAGATAACAATCCATCTTGAAACCTCCAACCAAACTGCATGCTCCTGATTAAAATTCTGAAAAGCATAACTGATCACTCTATTGCTCCCAGAGAAATATACAACACTGCATACCAAAAACACTTTAATATTTTTTTTCTAACGAGGAACACATTTTCAAAAACTTTTGTTTTCTATTTCTACTGGGGAAAGTATGACAATGAAGAGGTTACATCTCCCCAACTTTCCAGAGCAGGAGATCTCTGTTATGTAGAAACTCTCCTGTTTTATTCATTGAGATGGTTCTCATTCACCCACTAATGCCCTCAAGCCTAAGAACCAAAACTTTGCAAGAAAAGTTCAAAGTGTCCCAAAGACTATGCCCTCAGTGGAGATTTCCTCAGCTCTGTGTCCCCAGGCTACCTCTGTCACAAGGAGACTCCTTTTTCTACCCAGATGCTCCACATAGATACTAACATTTCTATGCATGCCACACAAGAAATCTTAGGAAAGCATTTGTAACCACTGGCAGGAAAAGTTTGAAGACCTTAATGAATACTATGAGCTGCAGCTAAGAGTTGATACAGTTTAGTTCACGCAACAGTCATCACTGTGGTTTCATTTCCCCACACGGTTTGATTTAGGAGATGGAAGTGAATTTTAAAGGCTACATGCATATCTGTAGGTAAAGGTACAATTCTGAATACCAATCCTGCTTCTTCAGCACCGAGAATTCTGCCCGGAGGAATACATTTATAATACATATGCTTCTAGGAATGGACTTCCGAGATTTCTGGTTTGTTCAGAGCACAGATGCTCACTTCCTGGTTCTCTAGTTGTTCAATCTCTCTATCTGACTCTTTGTGACCCCATGGATTGCAACACACCAGGTTTTCCTGACCTTCACTATCTCCCAGAGTTTGCTCAAGCTCGTGTCCATTGAGTCAATGATGCCATACAACAATCCATCTCATCTCATCCAACCATCTCTGTTGCTCCCTTCTTCTGCCCTCCATCCACCCAGCATCAAGGTCTTTTCCAATGAGTAGGCTCTTCGCATCAGGTGGCCAAAGTATTGGAGCTTCAACTTCAACATTAGTCCTTCCAATGAGTATTCGGCAACAATTTCCTTTAGGATTGACTGGTTCTCTAGATCCTCCATATAAAGTCGCATTATGAGGACATTTGAGGACACATTTCATTTTGTAGATCCTGAACAAATTCTGTTCACTGAATCCTCACATTTCAAAATAACAGGTGATAGTTTTCATGAACACATATACAATTTTCTTAATGTCCTCATAATGTCAGGATATTAAAGAACAGGCAGACATTATAAGTTAGTGAAAACGCCAGGTGGGGTTGGCATGGAGCTGCTGAAAGGCTACCCAATAAAAGGGACAGCTGCTTCTCAGTTTTAGAAAATAGTTGCTAATCTTTTTGTTTTTTCATGTTGGTGATTCTTTTTTTTTTTTTTTTAACATGGGACTGTCTTAAGAAAACTGTATATGTGATGTGGCCTCTAGGCCAGGAACATGAGTCCTCTGGATACAGTTACGGGGAGGGAGGGCGGGGGGAGAAAAATAACAAAAATCCTCTTAAGAGAGACATTCTTCTTCACATAGAGATGAGCTCTGTTGTGCATACTGTCTGCCTAGCCGTTTCTGTGCACAGCCCCGCTGCATGCCCAAAAGCCTACCGCGGTGCTTGGTTCACAGAAGACACTCAAAACAATATGTGTGGAATTAATGAACGTCAGATTTAGGGCAGTAGCTGCTGCACTTGGCTACATATCTGACCATCTGGGGGAGCTGTGTAGAAATGCTAATTCCCCTGGTCCCACTGCTCCAGAACTTCCAGGCACCAGGCCCAGAACTGCTTGTTTGCTTGTTTGTTTGTTTGTTTTTAACTTCACAAAGTAATTCTGCTTCAGGGTCATCCATGCATACAGGAACTGCCGCCTAGGACTCAGCGAGCCTCCACATTCTAGCCCTAGTGTCAGAGACAAGACTGAAAGGCATCTTCAGTTCTGGGGCTGTTATTAATATTTTTAACTTGCTTTGCTTCCCCTGAATCTCTCCCTTTTGCTAGCTCTGTGATTCTTTATCACAAGGAAGTAGGAGGCAGGAGGGAAAGTTAAAGTTGTCCTCCAAAAGCACAAGCTGTTCCCAAGAAAATATTGAGAAGATTCAACAAAAGGATAGAAATACATGAATACCTTCCAGCTATGGAGGTCTGGAAGTCCACAGGAGGGTGACTGGACTCAAGAGAGGAACAGTTACCCAGAGCTCTCAGTGAGATGAATTTGGAAAAGATTCTAAGAAACGGGAGCTGGGACAGGCAGCCTGACCAGAATTGACAGTGGAGAGAGACAGCCTCAGTGGATAAATGACCCATGATCCATCCTTCCAAGCCTTGCTCATTCTCACCCAGTTCACAAGTCACGGGCTCTGTGATGACTGGCAAATGTAAGAGGATACCTGGAGAGGGAGAATGGAGTATGCCATTAAAAAAAAAAAAACGGTGAAGTTGATTTACAAAAATACAGGAAGCAGAGTTCTTTGTAGCATATGAACCTGGGTGCAGGAGTGGGGGGGTGTCAAGATTTCAACCCCTGAAGTGAAGAAGTGAAGAGAAGTTGCTCAGTTGTGTCTGACTCTTTGTGACCCCATGGACTGTAGCCCACCAGGCTCCTCCATCCATGGAATTTTCTAGGCAAGAATACTGGAGTGGGTTGCCATTTCCTTCTCCAGGGGATCTTTCTGACCCAGGGATCAAACCCAGGTCTCCCACATTGCGGGCAGATGCTGTACCGTTTGAGCCACCAGGGAATCCCTATCAACCCCTAACACCTGTCTAAAATAGCCTTTTTATATAAACTCAGGGGTGATGCTTAGTTGAAAGGATTTTGCACAGATTAATTAGTAACTGTGAAACAGTTTGATTGGTGCAATAAGAATGTTCCTTATTTTGGTTACATAATCTACTAATTCTGCAACTGGAAAGCAAAGTGATTAAGGTTTTATCACAAGCTACAAAAGCTGAGAAGGCTGAACTTCAGTGAAAGTTCTCTCCCCATGTATTCCTCCTGAGCCCAATTATCTGTAGGGTCAGACATTTATAATTTTATTTAGCAAAACTGGTGCTCTGAAACACAGTTTCAAGGAACAACAAGAAAGATTCTGGTGTATCATAATAAAAACCTTTCTGTTTTATTTTCATCTGGGGGATGCTCTATTATATTAGAGCACATGTATTTGAATAGATAATGTTTATTGTCATTTGGACATTTTGAGAACTTACATACTTTATGATATAAAGGATACAAAGGATGTGTGGATACTCAGCTCCTTGGTAGGTGGTATGTTTTTTTGTGAGAGGAGCTTCCCTGGGGCAGGAATGGTGGAAACAAATCAAAAACAATGCTGCTGGCTCTATAGGGACTAGTTACTAAAAGACTGGAAATGGAAATGGCTAAAGATTTGCAGCCACAACCCAGACTCTCCAAGCCAGGTTCAAGGTTGCTATTTAATTCAGGTGTCCACAGTACAGCCATAGCAACTATATGGAGCTGCTGCGCATTCTGATAGGGAAATACCACACCCTTCCTAATATTTTGACTATCACTCTCACTACATTAAAAAATAATTTAGTGGCTTTTTTCACATTATATGGGAGTTTACAAATGATCTTTTCCTAATGTTTTAAAAAGAAAGCTGCCCAATAATTTCCATGTGCCCCAAGATATTAGGCTGGCCAAAAAGTTAGTTTCGGTTTTTCATAAGATATTCTAGAAAATCCTGAATGAATATTTTGGTGAACCCAGTGTTTTCCTCTCAGTACAGCATCTCCCATGGCCATGGGTCTGACATAAAAGAAACACATACCAAGTGCAGAAAGAACGGTAACAGTGAGATCCAAATATTTAATGTGCTCTTTGTGGCAGGACTGTCAATTTGAAATTTCAGAATTCAATTTATTGTATTAATATTTAATATTGAATAGTGGTGCTAAGAGATGGTTTTATGTATTAATTGGCAAATACTGATAGTGATTCCTGTCACTTAATGATTACTATGTGCCTGGCACTGAGCTTATTTAATCATCCTAGTAGCCCTCTCAGGGAAGGGCTTTGACTATTCCCATTTAGAGAGGAAAAACTAAGGCTTAAGAGAGTAAAGTAATATATCCATCATCACACAGCTACAGAAAAGTGGTTTGGAGTCCACTCCAGTGGAATTTTAAGACTGAGCTACTAAATTTCCACTTCCTGAAACAGCCATGTGTCTCTTTAAAACATCTGTTCCTTCTGGGATAGAATGACAACAAAATCATAATTTAAGACATCATCCTCCAGGCAGTTGCTGCACAGATATTTTCACTGTGGAATTCTGGTGCTGCTTTTTTGTTAGGTAATGGCTACCATTTCTTTATATTTTTATATTTGAGTTCACTGACATGCTTGTACTTTCCTTGCCCATTTGTGACTCTGAGCAAGGGATGGGGGTGGTGGGTGAACTAAGATGGGAAAGAAGTCGGAATAAAGGAACATATCAGAACAATGCAAAGCCCCTCACCACAGTCTAAACATCAAGGCTTTACTCCCCACTTCCACAATGTATTTGTTCAGAAAATAGGCTCCATTTTGCTTTAAGAGGTGACAGAATAATGACCTGGCAGAGAGCCTTCTAGAACCACACTACACATAAATTCCAGACCAGCATGACCAGTCACACCAGCATTAGCGAAGCTCATCTTCCACAAGGTTACCACTCCAGGGGACGAAGTTTCTAAGAACTAGGGAAGTGCATGGCTGGCAAAACACTTCTCTCGCAGATATCTGGCAGCCATCCATGCTTGAATACCTGAATTAGAAGGCCAGCTTTCTGAACATCGTAATTCCTCTCTGGTTTCTATTTCTGTTCATATTTTTTCCTGAGATTTTCTTCAGAGATTCCCCTCATTGGTTATTCAATACAAGGGATAGGGGGAATGGGGAAAGCTATGCACAAATAAACAATAAGGAACAGTTTGGGGGATTCCCCTTCATGTACTGCTTAACAGTTAATACTTTCATCCTTAAAAATGAGTTTTATGAACACTGATTAGATCATAAATGATGTACCATTTTGCTTTTGACAGTATTTGTTTTACTGTATTGTGGTTTTCTTTATGTACATCCTGTTTCTCCAAGCAGATGCTCACTGAAGTTTGCTGAGCACTGACTCCATGCCGTGTTCTACAGAGAGTGTTTTATACAGATTTTATCAATTAAACTTCACACAGACACTAAGGCAGTCATTATTAGGGTCCTCCTTACACTAAGGAATTTGAATTTGAGTTTTGAGGAATTTCAGTTTGAGAGATTAAGCAATTTGCACTTGGCTAATTAGTGACATAGCTGGTAGGCAATCCCCAAAGTTCTATCTCCCTATCCCCACTCCTTTACCCTGGCTCCTAATCTGCCCAAGTCTTTCTTCTGCTTCTCTGTACCCAAACTGCAAAATTAATCCCTAGGACAAAAAGGATACAGAGAATAAAGGACATTGCCAAGTGGTTCTACTGAATCAAATAATAATAATTAAGCATTCACCTGTTTTACAAGTGTGAAGTGAAGTGAAATTTGCTCAGTCCAACTCTGCGACCTCATGGAAAAATTTATATGTGTGTATGACTATATATACACACATATACAGATAGCTGGTACATATAATTTATGTTTGCAATTATAACACATGGATTGTCCTATAGTCTACATTTTTCCATTTAAAATATTCAAAACTTCTGGTTTTCATTTAATAATATAAATTCACTGTGTAAAGTGTAGAATGTGATGGAAAATTGCTTTTACATGTCAGTTTACTCTTTGGCTATAGCTTTCTGTCAAACAATGTTAAAGATGCTCAGACCAAAACTGAGTTCACCTGGAAGGAAGGTCATGCCTCATTGCCAATGTACACCATGGGTTCAAGTGGAACCCAAGAGTTTAGTGCCAGGGATTTCTGTTGCTTGATATCAGTTAGAATTAAGGCTGTATTTGTAGCACATTCTAGCCTCCTCTAGGGTGAGGAGTGGATAAATGAAGCACTACAATATCTGAATGTGCTCACTTGCTAAGTCGTGTCCAACTCTTTGCAACACCATGAACTGTAGTCCACCAGGTTCCTCTATCCATGGAATTTTCTAGGCAAGAATACCAGAATGGGTTGCCATTTCCTTCTTTAGCAATCTACAAATATTCTCCTATAAATATGAAGACTCACAAAGGCCTTGAAATAAAGATGTATTTAAAGGTCTTCTGTTTAAAGAAGTGATTTTAGAATTCCCTAGCAGTCCAGTGGTTAGGACCCAGTGCTGGGGCCTGAGTATAATCCCTGGTTGAGGAACTAAGATCCCACAAGCCATATGGCACAGCCAAAAATGAACAAATAAATAAATAATGAAGTGCTTTAGGGAAATCAACCTGGTAGTTACTTGCAAGATTATAATAAGATAAATCAGATCACTGAATCAGAAGATTACTGTGAGGCACAGTTTTTGCAATCCATATGTGTTGCTCTAGCCAAGAAAAATCTAAGGTTTGGGAACGTACATTTGAAAAAGTTCTTAATGCAATTCTGATCCACATAGCTATTTGAGAATCACCTATTTATCATTAATTATTCTTCTAAAATGCACTGAGTAGTATTAGATAATATGATGAATCAGAAACAGTGACTGTTCCAATTTGATATGAGTCAGTAGTAATCATATAATCTTCACTGTAGCTAGCAGTTTAAACGTGTCAATCATACACACTGTTTAAATAGTGTGCAAAAGACTCACTAATTTCAATTCTATTTATTTCTTTCTACTTTTACAATTGCAAAGGTTGTTTGATGGCTTTATGTATTCTTCATAAAATAAAAAGTACTAATTAAAAGAATACAGTTTCAGTGATACAGAAGTTGACTTGATAGTTGAAAATAGTGTATTAAGTTTCACAGTATTCAACAGGTAGAAAACACATGGAATGTGTGGAAAACTGGAACACATTTCTCAATATAAAAAGAACACATGGGCATTTAAGAAGACAATGTTATCAGATGAGAAGTTTAAAATAACAATTTATCGCCTGGGAACAATGAACTCTAAGGGTAACAGATCTGAGGATACTTCAAAATTGATGTAGTCAAGCTAAGACTATGGAGATAATACTCCTGGCAAAGAGTTGGTTATGACACATTGTTTTTCTACAAGAAGTAGCTAAATTGAAAACATTCTGAGATCCAAAAGGGACAATGTAAAAAATTCATTCACAGGAAATATGAATTAATTTGAATAAACTAAAAGATTTTTCAGGTTTAGTGATATAAATTGTTGTGATCCACACAGTCAAAGGCTTTGGCATAGTCAATAAAGCAGAAGTAGATGTTTTTCTGGAACTCTCTTGCTTTTTCCATGATCCAACAGATGCTGGCAATTTGATCTCTGGTTCCTCTGCCTTTTCTAAAACCAGCTTGAATATCTGGCAGTTCATGGTTCACGTACTCTTGAAGCCCAGCTTGGAGAATTTTGAGCATTACTTTGCTAGCATCTGAGATGAGTGCTATTGTGTGGTAGTTTGAGCATTCTTTGGCATTGCCTTTTCTCTGGGATTGGAATAAAAACTGACCTTTTCCAGTCCTGTGGCCTCTGCTGACTTTTCCAAACTTGCTGGCATATTGAGTGCAGCACTTTCACAGCATCATCTTTTAGGATTTGAAACATTTCAACTGGAATTCCGTCACCTCCACTAGCTTTGTTCATAGTGATGCTTCGAAAGGCCCACTTGACTTCACATTCCAGGATGTCTGGGTCTAGGTGAGTGATCACACCATCGTGATTATCAGGGTTATGAAAATCTTTTTTGTACACTTCTGTGTATTCTTACCCCCTCTTCTTAATATCTTCTGCTTCTGTTCGGTCCATATCATTTCTGTCCTTTATTGAGTCCATCTTTGTATGAAATGTTCCCTTGGTATCTCTAATTTTCTTGAAGAGATCTCTAGTTTTTCCCATTCTATTATTTTCCTCAATTTCTTTGCATTGATCACTGAGGAAGGCTTTCTTATCTCTCCTTGCTGCTATTCTTTGGAACTCTGCATTCAAAAGGATATATCTTTCCTTTTCTCCTTTGCCTTTCACTTCTCTTCTGTTCCTAGCTCTTTGTAAGGCCTCCTCAGACAACCATGCAATTCTTCAAGAGAAGGGAATACCAGACCACCTGACCTGCCTCCTGAGATATCCGGATGCAGGTCAAGAACCAACAGTTAGAACTGGACAGGGAACAACAGGCTGGTTCCAAATCGAGAAAGGAGTACGTCAAGGCTGTATATTGTCACCCTGCTTATTTAACTTATATGCAGAGTACATCATGAGAAACGCTGGGCTGGAAGAAGCACAAGCTGGAATCAAGATTGCCACAATTTCAATAACCTCAGATATGCAGATGACACCACCCTTATGGCAGAAAGCAAAGAAGAACTAAAGAGCCTCTTGATGAAAGTGAAAGAGGAGAGTGAAAAAGTTGGCTTAAAACTCAACATTCAGAAAACTAAGATCATGGCATCTGGTCCCATCACTTCATGGGAAATAGATGGGGAAATAGTGGAAACAGTGACATACTTTACTTTGGGGGGCTCCAAAATCACTGCAGATGGTGACTGCAGCCATGAAATTAAAAGACACTTGCTTCCTTGGAAGAAAAGCTATAACTAACCTAGACAGCATATTAAAAAGCAGAGACATTACTTTGTGAACAAAGGTCCATCGAGTCAAAGCTATGGTTTTCCCAGTATTCATGTTTGGATGTGAGAGTTGGAGTGTGAAGAAAGCTGATCACTAAAGAATTGATGCTTTTCAACTATGGTGTTGAAGAAGACTCGAGAGTCCCTGGGACTGCAAGGAGATCCAACCAGTCCATACTAAAGGAAATCAGTCCTGAATATTCATTGGAAGGACTGATGCTGAAGCTGAAACTCCAATACTTTGGCCACCTGATGCAAAGAACTGACTCATCTGAAAAGACCCTGATGCTGGGAAAGACTGAAGGCAGGCAGAGAAGGGAAAAACAGGATGAGATGTTTGATGGCATCACCGACTCAATGGACACAAGTCTGAGTAAACTTCAGGAGTTGGTGATGGACAGGGAGGCCTGGCATGCTGCAGTCCATGGAGTCGCAAAGAGTTGGACACGACTGAGCAACTGAACCTAACTGACCTGAATGATATAAATTAATATAGTAGAAGGTCATAAGTACTACACATTAGACCTTCAAAATTGTTATATAATTTAACCTGGAAGATATTCTTATCATTCATATCTTATGCACAGATACTTCTTTTTATTTCCATCCCTCCCCCAAATTTAGAGGAACATTTCCATCATAGCAACTGCACAAGCATAGGCAATGTACAGTCAAGTCTGTGATTGGACCATGGTTACCTTAACAATGACCTGATAGCCACTGCCTCACTCTTCCAATCAGAAGATCACAGAAATGCCAAGGTTGGGCAGAACAACTGAGACAACATGGGGAATGCAACTGGACAGAGCAGCATCTCTTAAGAGTTTTTCCAGAGGAAAGGAAAGTCAAGTACAAAGATAGCTCAAAGAACACAAATGAACATTAACGTTTCTTTGCAAATGGTTGTTCCTCATATTTGACTGGGAAGTTCAAGTTAAACTTTCAATTTGCAGTGGTGGAGTTTGTAGAGCCATTGAGGATAAATTCATCAGCAACTCTAGGAATTCAAAAGTCAGGAAGAAAACAGACTGATTTTTCTATATTGATCACAGACCGCAAGGTAGGAAATAAATTGAAGCAACTAACATGGGAGGTCAGGCTGGCATTGAAAGGGGAAAGGCATTATTAGAATTTCTTCTTGATAGATTATAATACGAACTCACAACCTTATGATAAAACAATACACATTGAACATTCAAGAGTATAATCTGGTTAACTCTGAGAAACTTTGAAGTTTAAAGGAGGCTTTATTCATTTTCAGATCATCTTATTGAACTCTTCACTGAACACATGCCTGAATATTTGCTTCTAATATTCTATTTGCAATACAGGTTTTTAGTATTTGAACTGAAAGTTATTTAATGATGGTCAGACATCATCATTTTTCTAAGAATAGCTATTTGTAAGTCCATGGTGAATTTTCTAAATTTGAGAGGGTGAATATAGACAATCTTCTATTCTAAAATAAAGAATGTATGGTGCCTTTAGAAAGATACATCTTGAACTATCCTCTTCAGATCCCTTGGAGTGCTTATTTTAAAGAGCATATACAAAGTGACAGAAGTTCCAAGACACTGTTGGGGTGTTTGCCTTGTAGGACAACTGTTTCAAATACTCATTAGTTAATTGACAGCTATTAGTGTCTATTACCCCGAACTACAATTTAAATCTCTATTATCTACTTTAAAGTTTTCTAAATAGAAATCTGTCCTAAACATTTCTTTAATCTCTGATAAGCTGTTGATTCGGATAGCTAATATTTTCTATGTAAGTAATTTGTCTTAAGTGTTACATAGAAAATGTTTTTTTTTTTTTTTCTGGATTGCTATTTCACTAAGGATTGTTTTCTCACCACTAAATTAAACTTGGAGCCTCTTAAATGTCTTTCATCCATACAGAATTCATGTCTAATTATTTATCTTATACACACACACACACACACACACACACACACACACACACACCCCATATAGTAAGATAAGGGCCCCACCTTAATTTTTACTCCAGATGGATAGTCACCTGTGCCAATACTACTTCTTAAAGGAATCATCCATATACCATTACACTGAAATGCCACCTTTGGTATATATTAAATTCCCACACATGCTAGTATCTATTTCTGATTCTATATTATAGTCCACAAATCTATTTGTCTATTCTTATGTCAAATCCTACAGATTTGTTAAAGTAAAAGTGTTACTCACTCAGTCATGCCCAACTCTTTGCAACTCCATGGACTGTAGTGCACCAGGTTCCTCTGTCCTTGGAATTCTTCAAGCAAGAATACTGGAGTGGGTTGCCATTCTCCAGGGGATCTTCCTGACACAAGGATTGAAACCAGGTCTCCTGCATTACAGGCAGATTCTTTATCATTTTAGCCACCAGGGAATCCCTAATAAAGTTTTCTGACATAATGTGATCAAAGGCATCATTGTCTATTTCTTAATTTAGCATTAATGGTTGGCCATTTTGGCCAAAATATGCAATGTTCATGGGTTTTGCTATATAGCCTTTACTATATCTAAACACTGTCTCTTTTCTTTTATCTATGTACTAAATGAGGAATCACAACTGAACCCTATCAAATGGGTTTTCACTATATATTTACCATGGTTACATGATTTTTCCAAAATAACTTGTTGACTTTGATGACATAGTAAAATACTCTTCCTTTCCTTGAAGAAACCTTCCCTGGTCAGAATTATTATTCTCTAACATACTGCTAAATTCCTGCAGTTAGTATCTCAATTCTAATTTTTACATTTGAGTTAGAATTAGTTTTCCTAAAATCACATGTATTTTGGTAACTTCCTTTTAATATACCATAATAGTGTTTTCGAGAGACCCGGGTTCAATCCCTGGGTCGGGAAGATCTCCCAGAGAAGGAAATGGCAACCCACTCCAGTCTTCTTGCCTGGAAAATCCCGTGGATGAAGGAACCTGGTAGGCTACAGTCCATCGAGTCGCAAAGAGTCAGACACGACTGAGCAACTTCACTTTCTTTCAACAGCTTTTGACATTAAAACTACATAGGATTCATAACATGAACTGCAGAGCTTTCTATATTTTTCTAGGGCATCTGCTTGGGATAGACAACCATATGTATGTATTTATGGTCTTGCCCTAAGATACAGTAACTCTGCTAGTTATTGGCACTGTATAGTTTCAAGGGAACTAGACAATGTGAATCCTCTGCAGAAATAATGTTATGTCAATAAAATCATGTTAATCAGACCAAACAAGCAAGCTATGTCAAGCATATTAAAAGCCCTGATATAACATATGTGTTCCAGGAGGTGGGAGGAAAATCTCATCAACATCCAGGGGTCTTACTCATAGCTGAACTGTAATTTTTTTTTTTAATGAGTCAATGATCTGGGACAAGTGAGGACATTTTCACCAGACTGAAGGACAAATTATTATATGTCAAATCTTCTACTACCAGTTTGTGCTCTTTGTCTTAGGACTACTACTCTGACCTATTTGTCATGTAATACAAAGGTTGCCAACATTGAGTAGGCCCAGAGTAGTAAAAGACTCTGCAGCGAGCCCTTCTCCTAGGGCCAAATGACCTGGCAGATGCTACAGGTTTAGAGATATCAGTGGCAGGTAGATGCACTGTAAAGTTTCTGGCAAGTTCCAGTAAGAGAATCATGGCATATCCCCTCTAGGTCCAGGAACAAGTACATGCCATCTGCAGTGAAGAATGATACACCAATTGAACAACAGTCCCTGGAATGCCACTAAGCTCCGGTAAAGAGAGATGTCTGACATTATATGGGACATGATACGACCATTCCAACAGAACTGCCCATCACAACGTGGATTCAGTCAAGCCCACTAAATCAAACAGTCAGGCAGGCACATTCGAAACCCATCATAACAAGAAAATGGTATTCCTGGGATCAGGCATGAACAGGGCCAGACCAGCCAGTTGTGTACGTGGGTACAAGTCAAAAGTAAACCGCTGTACCACATCTTCATATCACAGGTCACCCTGAAAGAAAGCAGTGAAGGAAAACTTCCACAATGGCTAGAGCATCCATTTTCTGTTAAAAGAGAAGTATCCCAAGGTGAGAATAAATATACTGACAAGCAATGGTAAACAGTTTGGCTAAGGTGGTCAGGAGCCTTAAAAAAAAAATGTAGACCACAGACAAGGTAACCTGGGGAACAGTCCTGTGAACAGAAATAGGAGTGAGAATAAAATGTGAAGACCTTACAATTTAACACATACCAGTGAAAGTGAAAGTCGCTCAGTCGTGTCTGACTCTCTGCAACCCCATGGACTATACAGTCCACAGAATTCTTCAGGCCAGAATACTGGAGAGGGTAGCCTTTTCCTTCTCCAGGGGATCGTCCCAACCCAGGGACCAAACGCAGGTCTCCTGCACGGCAAGTGGCTTCTTTACCAGCTGAGCCACCAGGCAAGCCCAAGAAAACTGGAGTGGGTGGCCTATCCCTTCTCCAGCGGATCTTCCCGACCCAGGAATCAAACCAGGGTCTCCTGCATTGCAGGTGGATTCTTTACCAGGTGAGCTACCAGGAACATAACAGAGAGGCATCTAATACCCAATTCAGGCAGAACAGCTCACCTGATGCTATCAGCCACTTTTGCCATCATCCACCAAACAGCTGGCACACCAGGTGTATGAATGGATTGGCAGCACACAGAGAGGCTATGGATGGGCCCAAAAACACGGTCTCCCCATTCACCAAAGTCAGGGCACCCTGCCATCAGGAAACCAGTGATGAGTCCCCGAAATGGCACTATCCCACCAGCAAACAACAAGCAACTTGGCAATGAGCTGATTACATCAAACTCCTTCTATTACTGGAAGGTGCAGTAATTTATCTGGATGGAAATTGATCTATATGATGGTGACTGCAGCCATGAGATTAAAAGATGCTTACTCCTTGGAAGAAAAGTTATGACCAATCTGGATAGCATATTGAAAAGCAGAGACATTACTTTGCCAACAAAGGTCCATCTAGTCAAGGCTATGGTTTTTCCAGTGGTCATGTATGGATGTGAGAGTTGGACTGTGAAGAAGGCTGAGCACTGAAGAATTGATGCTTTTGAACTGTGGTGTTCGAGAAGACTCTTGAGAGTCCCTTGGACTGCAAGGAGATCCAACCAGTCCATTCTGAAGGAGATCAGCCCTGGGATTTCTTTGGAGGGAATGATGCTAAAGCTGAAACTCCAGTACTTTGGCCACCTCATGCGAAGAGTTGACTCACTGGAAAAGACTGATGTTGGGAGGGATTGAGGGCAGGGGGAGAAGGGAATGACAGAGGATGAGATGGCTGGATGGCATCACTGACTCGATGGACGTGAGTCTGAGTGAACTCCTGGAGCTGGTGATGGACAGGGAGGCCTGGCATGCTGCAATTCATGGGGTCACAGAGTCAGACACGACTGAGCAACTGAACTAAGTAACTAACTAGATACAGATTTGCCTTTTCTGCCCATGTGTCCTGGCTAGAACCACTATAAAAGCACTTACTGTGTATCTAAATCATCTAACATGAGATCACATACAGCACATAAGGTGAAAAAGAATACTCTGAAGACATGGAGATGCCAAGACAGCACGATGGTACCCAGGCACTATCTTAACACACTCCACAATATCAAGAAGCTGTCAGCCTGATAAAGTGATATAATAGCCACTTTTTAAAAGAGACTTTCTTTTTAGAAGTTTTAACATATTTTCTATATACTCCCTGCCTACACACACACACACACACAGCCTCCCCCACTATAAATATCCCACACCAGAATAGTACATTTCTTACAGCTGATGAACTTACACTGACACATCATTATCACCCAAAATCCATAGTTAACCTTACGAGTCACTGTTGGTGCTGTACCTTCTATGGGTTTTGGCAAATGCATAACAACATGTATCTACTTTTGAATAGCAAGAAGAGATAAGAAAGCCTTCTTCAGCGATCAATGCAAAGAAATAGAGGAAAAGAACAGAATGGGAAAGACTAGAGATCTCTTCAAGAAAATTAGAGATACCAAGGGACCATTTCATGCAAAGATGGGCTCAATAAAGGACAAAAATGGTCTGGACCTAACAGAAGCAGAAGATATTAAGAAGAGGTGGCAAGAATACACAGAAGAACTGTATTAAAAAGATCTTCACGACCCAGATAATCATGATGGTGTGATCTCTAATCTAGAGCCAGACATCCTGGAATGTGAAGTCAAGTGGGCCTTGGAAAGCATTGCTACAAACAAAACTAGTGGAGGTGATGGAATTCCAGTGGAGCTGTTTCAAATCCTGAAAGATGAGGCTGTGAAAGTGCTGCACTCAACGTGCTAGCAAATTTGGAACACTCAGCAGTGGCCACAGGACTGGAAAAGGTCAGTTTCCATTCCAATCCCAAAGAAAGGCAATGCCAAAGAATGCTCAAACTACCGCACAATTGCACTCATCTCACACACTAGTAAAGTAATGCTCAAAATTCTCCAAGCCAGGCTTCAGCAATATGTGAACCGTGAACTTCCTGATGTTCAAGCTGGTTTTAGAAAAAGCAGAGGAACCAGAGGTCAAATTGCCAACATCCGCTGGATCATCAAAAAAGCAAGAGAGTTCCAGAAAAACATCTATTTCTCCTTTATTGACTATGCCAAAGCCTTTGACTGTGTGGATCACAAGAAACTGTGGAAAATTCTGAAAGAGATGGGAATACCAGACCACCTGACCTGCCTCTTGAGAAATCGGTATGCAGGTCAGGAAGCAACAGTTAGAACTGAAAATGGCACGATAGACTGGTTCCAAATAGGAAAAGGAGTACGTCAAGGCTGTATAGTGTCACCCTGCTCATTTAACTTATACACAGAGTACATCATGAGAAACACTGGACTGGAAGGAACACAAGCTGGAATCAAGATTTCCAGGAGAAATATCAATAACCTCAGATATGCAGATGACACCACCCTTATGGCAGAAAGTGAAGAGGAACTAAAAAGACTCTTGATGAAAGTGAAAGAGGAGAGTGAAAAAGTTGGCTTTAAGCTCAACATTCAGAAAATGAACATCATGGCATCCAGTCCCATCACTTCATGGGAAATAGATGGGGAAAACAGTGGAAACAGTGTCAGACTTTATTTATTTATTTTTTTTGCTCCAAAATCACTGCAAATGGTGATTGCAGCCATGAAAATAAAAGATGCTTACTCCTTGGAAGGAAAGTTATGACCAACCTAGATAGCATATTAAAAAGCAGAGATATTACTTTCCCAACAAAGGTCCATCTAGTCAAGGCTATATCAGAGAAGGCAATGGCACCCCACTCCAACACTCTTGCCTGGAAAATCCCATGGATGGAGGAGCCTGGTGGGCTGCAGTCCACAGGGTCGCTAAGAGTCGGACACAACTGAGCGACTTCCCTTTCACTTTTCACTTTCATGCATTGGAGAAGGAAATGGCACCCCACTCCAGTGTTCTTACCTGGAGAATCCCAGGGACGGCGGAGCCTGGTGGGCTGCCGTCTATGGGGTCACACAGAGTCAGACACGACTGAAGTGACTTAGCAGCAGCAACAGCAGTCAAGACTATGGTTTTTCCAGTGGTCATGTATGGATGTGAGAGTTGGACTATAAAGAAAGCTGAGCGCCGAAGAATTGATGCTTTTGAACTGTGGTGCTGGAGAAGACCCTTGAGAGTCCCTTG
This sequence comes from Oryx dammah, assembly GCF_014754425.2. Classification (NCBI taxonomy): domain Eukaryota; kingdom Metazoa; phylum Chordata; class Mammalia; order Artiodactyla; family Bovidae; genus Oryx; species Oryx dammah. The sequence continues at coordinate 33,223,481 of NW_024070193.1, forward strand.
GACTGCAAGGAGATCCAAGCAGTCAATCCTAAAGGAGACCAGACCTGGGTGTTCATTTGAAAGACTGATGCTGCGGCTGAAACTCCAATACTTCGGACACCTCATGCAAAGAACTGACTCATTTGAAAAGACTCTGATGCTGGGAAAGATTGAGGGCAGGAGGAGAAGGGACGACAGAGGATGAGATGGTTGGATGGCATCACCGACTCAATGGACATGAGTTTGGGTGGACTCCGGGAGTTGGTGATGGCCAGGGAGGCCTGGCATGCTGCAGTTCACGGACTTGCAAAGAGTTGGACATGACTGAGCAACTGAACTGAACTGAACTGGTGTCTTTTTTTACACTTAGACAACCTATCTAAGAAACCACTGCCCTATTTCAAATCCATGAATATTTACACTTTTCTTCTAAGATTTCTATGGTTTTAGCTCTTATAGTTAGGTCTATCACCTATTTTGAAATAGCATGGCCTGTTGTGTGAGGTGGCAGTCTAACCTCCTCTACATATGGATACCCAGTTGTCCCAGCATTGCAATTGCATTTCCAAGGTCCAATGTGCCATCAGCTTGTAGAGCATTCCCTGCAAGAATGTGTATAAGAATTCTCTAGTGCACAGAATATACCCTAAATCAATTAACACCCTATGGTGCTGTGTCCTTAATAAGGAAAACATACATTTATGAACCAACGAATGGAAGCAGAAGTGGCCTCACTCATGACTGTAACTCACATCAAAATTTTCTTCTTTAGATTTTCTGAAACTGATCGTTTAAGAATCTGTTTCTGTAGAGGGAACATTTCTGCCAGAGGACAAAGCCAGAGTCCCACTGAACTTTAAGTTATAGTTTGCACCTTGTCACCTCAGGGTCCTCATGCTAGATGGTCTAAAATAAAAGGCAGTAGAGAAGGAAATGCCATTCAAAGAGAATCTAATGTTTTTAATATATTATCTGTATAATGATATACAGATTTTATACTTAGAGGCCAAATGCAGAGATAAACAATGCATTTTGTCCCACTGGCTGTCCCCTAATCAGACCAAATGTTTTGGTAAATTTCTTCAAAAATAAAGCCAATAGGAATCTTGGAAAATCTGTTTCCAAAATCTACTAGAAAGCGCCAAGTGGATGTGTTCAACACAATGAGTAGATGTAGCGGTCCTTTCAGAATGAAGCATTCATGACCCCAACTGCAGGAAACACAGGTGAGAGAACTCAACAACAGTGACTGACATATCCCTATATCCCTAAGTGATATATCAAAAATGATGATCTGAGTTGTCCTTTTCTTAAAAAAAAAATCAGATATATATCATTTCAAAATCAAAGAAAAAAGAATAGCCTACAGATGATTTGCATAATCTCTGATATGATGCACTTGAATTTGAGTCCTTACTCTGCTACTTACTGTCTCTGGCTTTGGGTAAATTACTTACTACACATATACTATTTTCTTCACCTATAACAAGGGGTTAAATAAAAGGAACTGTGCTCAGGGAGTCATTTTAAGAACTAAATAATCCCTGGCACAAAAGGTAATGAGCAACAGAGCTAAATGAAAATTGCATATTATTTTCATAATTAAAATTACTAGGAAAAAACTCATAGAAGTGAGTTTAAGTTCCAATCCTGACACTGTTAAAGCTGAATCAGGTTTCTTTGTCTAGCCTACATGTCAGTTTCCTTAAATGCAATATGAAGAAAGCAGAGGAAGACTTGCTGAGCTATTTTCTCCAAAAAAAAAAAAAAAAAAGAAAAACACCATGATTCTTTGGATACATAGACCCAAATGACTTGCATCAGTGGGTTTTTCAGTATTAACAACCCTGGGGATGCTGCTGACTCCTTGGCAGTCAAGGAGAGGCACTGGCAACCCCTGCTCCTCTGGGGCCTCATTAGAGCCTGGCTCCCCAGGAACTCAGAGGACCCCTCATTCTCAGGGACTTCAGCGTGTGGCAGTGGCTTATGACTTTACATACCTAGGCCAGCAGGGAGCTTTGTGGCTGACAGCCCATCCTGACAGAACTGGAGGGTAAACACAGAAGATTAAAACAAACAAACACACATACAACCAACGTGGACTGAAAAAAAAAAAAAAAAGCAACACTGAGCAATATTTTAGCACTTGTACAGAAAACAAAGGAGAAAACAGAAAAGGAAGAAAAAAGTCTGCCTCCTTAGAAGAAATGAAGTCATCCTAATTTTACTTTGATTTTTTCTTCTCTTTAGATGGCTTCCTGATCACATGGTGCAATTATTTGATGTAATAATATAGAGATTCTGTGGCTCCACAAAGTATATTTCAGGGATCCATTACCAGAATCATGGAGACAACTGTCTCAATTACAACAGAATTTAGAGTGCAAGACCTTGGGGGCACTCAAATTATCTGGAAGTCCAATCTCCTAGTCCAAAACATGTATCGCCAAGAAAAGTAAGATCTTGTATCATTTACTCAAAGAGTGAAATTCAATAAGCATGTTATTTTTCTTCTCACTTGTGTGGACTGGATGACTATAAGTGAGGCAAGTACAGTGTCAGCACCATCCAGGCTCTGAAGACGGAAATCCCTGGGTACAGATCTCAGCAGTGACCTCACTGGCCACCTGTCATCAGCTCCTCCTCTCGAACAGGAGTTACAATGGCACCTCCCTTCTGAGAACTGTATGAGCTAATAACTATGGAGCACTGAACAGAGCACCCAATAAAGGGTGATCGTCTGATAAGGGCTATTTTTAAAATTTAATGTATGTTTAATTTTATATTGGAATACAGCTGATGTAAAATGTTGTGTTAGTTTCAAGTGTACAGTAAACTGATCCAGTTATACATATATCCATCCATTCTTTTTCAGATTCATTTCTCATATAGGTTTCCATAGAATATTAGGTAGAGTTCCCTGAGCTATACAATAGGTCCCTGTTGATCACTATTTTATATAGAGAGGTGTGTATACCTTAATCCCAATCCCATAATTTATCCCCTCCACCTTTCCCTTTTGGTAACCATAAATTTATTCTCTAAATCTGTGAGTCTGTTTCGATTTTATAAATAAGTTCATTTGTATCATTTTTAAGATTCCACATATAAGCAATATCATAAGGTATTTGTCTTTCTCTGTCTGACTTATTTCCTTTATTATGAAAATTTCTAGGTCCATCCACGTTGCTGCAAATAGCATTACTTAATTCTTTTTATGGCTGAATAATATTCCACTATACATATATACCATATCTTCTTTATCCATTTCTCTATCAATGGACATTTAGGTTAATTCCATGTCTTCACTTCAGTTCACTCAGTCACATCCGACTCTGCAACCCCATGGAATGCAGCATGCCAAGCTTCCCTGTCCATCACCAACTCCCGGAGCTTAATCTAACTCATGCCCATCAAGTCGGTGATGCCATCCAACCATCTCATCCTCTGTCATCTCCTTTTCCTCCTGCCTCCAATCTTTCCCAGCATCAGGGTCTTTCCCAATGAGTCAGTTCTTTGCATCAGGTGGCCAAAGTATTGGAGTTTCAGCTTCAGCATCAGTCCTTCCAGTGAATATTCAGGACTGGTTTCCTTTAGGATTGACTGGTTTGATCTCTTTGCAGCCCAAGGGACTGTCAAGAGTCTTCTCCAATAATACAGTTCAAATGCATCACTTCTTCAGCGCTCAGCTTTCTTTATAGTCCAACTCTCACATCCACACATAACTACTGGAAAAACCATAGCTTTGACTAGGCAGACCTTTGTTGGCAATGTCTCTGCTTTTTAATATGATGTCTAGGTTGGTCATGGCTTTTCTCCCAAGGAGCAAGTGTCTTTTAATTTCATGGCCGAAGTCACCAACTGCAGTGATTTTGGAGCCTCCCAAAATAAAGTCTGTCACTGTTTCCATTGTTTACCCATCTATTTTCCATGTCTTGGCTATTGTTAATAGCACTGCAAAGAACACTGGGGTGCATGTATCTTTTAGAAGTATATTTCTCTCCAGATATCTGTCCCAGAGTGGGATGGCTAGATCAGAGTAGTTCTAGTTTTAGTTTCTTAAGGAATCTGCATACTGTTCTCCTTAGTGGCTGTACGAATTTACTCCCACCATCAGTGTAGGAGGGTCCTCTTTTCTCCACACCCTCTTCAGCATTTATTGTTTGTAGACTTTACTGATGGCCATTCTGACCAGTATGGGGTGATACTCATTGTAGTTTTGATTCACATTTTTCCAATATTCATGATGTTGAACATATTTTCAAGTGTTTTTTTGGCCATCTGTATGTCTTCTTTGGAGAAATGTCTATTTTGATAATTGTCCCTTTTGATTAGGTTGGGTTTTTTTGTTTGTTTGTTTTTTATATTTAGCTTCTGAGCTGGTTGTATATTTGGAGATTAATCCTTTGCCAGTCACTTCATTTGCTAATATTTTCTCCCACTCTGGGATGTCTTTCATTTCATTTACGGTTTCCTTTGTTGTGCAAAAGCTTTTAAGTTTAAGGTCTCATTTGTTTCTCTTTATTTTCATTACTTTAGTAGGTGGATTAAAAAAGATGACTTCAGACTCTACTACAAAGGTACAATAATCAAAACAGTATAGTACTGGTACTAAAACAGAAATATATGTCAATGGTACAGGATAGAAAGCCCAGAAATAAACCCACATATCTATGGCTTATTAATCTACAACAAAGGAGGCAAGAATATGCCACAATAAAAGACAGTTTCTTCAGTAAGTGATGCTGGGAAAACTAGACAGCTACATGTACAAGAATGAAATTAGAACATGTTGTAACACCATGCACAAAACCAAAATCATAATGGATTAAATACCTACATGTAAGACTGGTTACTATAAAACTCTTTGAGGAAAACCTAGGCAGAAGACTATTTGACATAAATCACAGCAATATATTTTTGGGTCCACTCCTAAACACCTATTACTCCTAGAGTAATTAAAAAAAAAGGGTTATTATTTATTATGTGTGATGTTATTATTGATGACAACCTCAACATTAAGTCACATATTTGTAGACACGCCTCCAATGCCTCACTTTTGTATAAATGCATTACAATTCTTAATTTTATATATGAAATAAAATACATAATGATACTTCTATCCCCTCACACATGTATACATTTATGTGTATACATGTATGCAAACAAAGATTTATAGTAACTTAGAAATAATTTATCAATGACTCCCATCTTCAGGCTATCATCCCTATGCAAACTAATCTCTTAAAAGGATTACTGAAAAAGACATTTAACTAATCTGCTTCTACTCTTGCCCTCCTCCTTTTCATTCTTCTTCTAGGAGTCAATGCTCAAAACCCACACTGGCACTTAGTACCTGGTTTCAGACTCTCCAACAGCTTCCCATTGTCCACGGAGTGAAATCCAGACTCCTGAGCATGGGCTACAAGAGCCTTCACACCTAGACCCTGTGTCTCCCTCTGACCTCCTCCTCTTTCACCCTCAGGCTCCCGCACTACACTCCAGCCACAGTGGCCTTCTTCCTACTCTTTGAGTAAGACAGATTTATTCCTTCCTTAGAGCACCTGCACTTGCTACATTAGTTCTTAGAATATTTCTTCTGCCCCAGCATCCCACAGCTGGCTTTTCTTTTCATGTTTCTGGCCTCCAATTAGGAGAAGCCTCCTTCCATAAGAGTCCTCTGTCCCTCAGATCTCCCATTACAAAACCTTGTATCATCCTCCTATTCATTATCACTCCCTGGGTTCATAAGTCATTTATTTTTACACTTACTGTTCACCTCCTTTCCATGAGAAAGGGACTGAAAACAGCCATCGTATCCTCAGTACCTTCTACCATACTTCAGGCACAGTTAACAGTAATCAGGTACATTGTAAATGAATGATTTCCCAATATCATTTTTATAGAGGAAATGACTTATACACCAAGAGAACCTATAATCATATTTTTTACAGAAATGCATTTTATTTTTATTTCTACTGACCATCTAGTTCACAAGTAAGAAAGACTGAATTGGATTTAGCATTCAAAATGCAGTTCTGCATGATCCTTAGAAAACATTTCCAGAAAATATGAAGTAAGCTATTCTCACAAACCTGACTCATCCAGGACAGTAATTCACCTAAACCCTTGGGATTGAGATCCTATAAGCCTCTTGGCATTTCCCACGTATTTCCAACCAGTCACATCATTTTTTATTCTCATTCGTAGCAGAAATGATTGACAACACGAAACAAACAAACAAAAAACTGTTAACATATTTGCAGGTAATGGATTCTAGAATGTATGACTAGCTAGGAAAATAAACACATTCAGTTTTACAAAGTCAGATCCAAGTTGAAATAAATGAAGACCTGCTTTTCTTGCATCTGGTGTTAAGAGTCATAATTTCCCAAAATAATACCATTCTCTCTTTTTAAATTTCTCATTTTTGTGTGTTTACTTCCCACTTTTAATATTTCTTTTGGTATCTAAAGGGAAAGCTCAAGCATCATTGTTATTTCTTCTCTGTTTGCCAAAGAATTAAATGCTATGGCAACAGCACCCAGAACACGATTATTGAAAATAATTAGGACTTAAGCATTGACACAAATTATATTCAGATAATAAACTCAAAAGAAAAAAAATATAAAGGGCTAATGATGGGCCTTGGAAGGTAAACTCTTTTTTTTTTTTTTCCAAAAATGAGTTCAACATAAACTGGTGAAGGTGTCTATAATCTTGAAAACACTGGCTGTAAATGCTTCTTCCTCTCTACCTCTCTCTTTGCAACCCTGGCTCAGCACTGAACTCTGGATGCTTTATATTAACAATTCCAAAGCACTATCACTCAAGTCATTGGGAGTACTTTTCCCTTCAGGACACTTTAACTTTTCTAATCCTTTCCTTCAAAGCAGTTTAGATGAGAGAAAGAAAAAAAAAATTACTGTATTTGACCTTAAATCTCATTTCTTGAATTTCAGTGCAGTTAAAAACAGCTGAAATGTAAACCCCACAGTGAGCTTCTATTACAAAAGCTAGGAGATACTGAGGCATCCCCAGCATGCAAAGACAGTACGCCCATTTGAGGATAATTCTAAGGCAGCTGCAGATGTTCAGTCAATTAGATTGCCTGATTAGCTCAACGTTCCAATGCATCATGCAATTCAATAACAGTCTGCCCCCCTGCTCTGCTTCTGGGGGGATGGCTTTAAGCAGCATACCCACCACAGCTGCTGGGTTCCATCTATTTGTTTCTGCACATTCCACTACTCAACCCACCTCTTCTTCATTCTCCTTTTGGTTGCCAAGTTGCAGATGTTTCTGTCTTCTTATTTCCCCTCTACAGAATACCTTTTTTTTTAAATTTGAAATCAAATAAGCCCAAAGGGGAAAAAAATCCACAGTAGCTCTTCAAACGGTGGGAGCTAAAAACAGACACATCACTGTCTACTGAAAAGGTTACATCTGCAAGTGCCAAGTTCCAGGGTGCTACTGCTAAGTAAGACTGAAACCCACTTTACAGTCATCTCTCAATGGAGAGTGAGGGCCATGTTGGTAGGTCTGATCATTTCCCAGAGAACACACAGCAGCGATTCTAGCACTGGATCTTATATTGGTCATGATATTTATGACACAAGGTGTGAGGTCCATGGTTTTTGTTTGTGTGAATTATTGGCCTAGCTCTTGTATCTCAGATATTTTCTCCTTCATTTATCAAACATCCTTTAAGTAAATTCCCCTTTCTGCTTAAAGAGGTAGAGTCAATCTATATTGCCTACAAATTAAGAATCCTGACAAATATGGCCAGAGGAGAACAATGATATATGATGGTTGGCGTACAGGTTGGTACAAAGAAACACATCATACAGTGACCCAAATAAGACAGACACTTATTTTTCTCTGAATAATCCAGACATCAACAGCTCTGTGCCATGAGGTCACCTGGGGATCTGGGTTCCTTAGAGCTTTTTCCATCATCTTCTTCTGCAAGGTCCAATTCAATCGCCACTATTTTTACAGTTCAAACCAGAGGAAAAGGAAAAACAGTTGAGTGGAATACAAGTAGTTTTCTTTTTTGATCTTTTTCCCACTAATGCTATAAAAGATTCCCCAACTTTGTGGCTTAAAATATCATAAGCTTATTATCTTGTAGTTCTGGAGGTTAGAAGTGGAAAATGGATCTTACAAGCTAAACTAAAGGTGCCAAAAGTCTTCCTTCTGGAGGCTCTTTCAGTTTTTAGAGTCTGCCTGCATTCCTCAGCTCCTGTCCCTTCACTTCATCTCAAAACCAACAGTCTAATATCGGCTTCCACAACACATCTGTATGACTCTGATCCTCTGCAGCCCGCTTATAGAGACTTTTGTCATCACATCGGTCCCACTGGGATAAACCAGGATGCCATTTAAAGAGCCATAAACTAATTGCATACAGAAAGTTCCTTTTGCCACAGAAAGCAAGACGCATATTCAGGGGTTCCAGGGATTAGGACATAGACACACTTGAAAGACCATCATTCAAGCAACCACAGAATGGACCGCAGAAGCAGAACCTATCATTTTCACTCACATCTCACCAACTTAAAATTAGCCACATAGCTACCCATAGCTGCAAGGGATCCTGGACATTTCAGAAAACCCTGTGAACATGTGCCTGGCCAAAGCTTAATAATAATGGTAAAGGGCAAGGGTTTCTATAACTAAAAGGAAATGGAAACTGGGTGTGTCAGTCAGGATTGTTTCAGTAGGAGAGGGCAAATTCAAAAGCTGTAACTGAGTTCAATAAACAGACTGAGTTCAATAAATGGACTATTCACAAATGTATGAACAAGGAAACTCTGCGAGATAGTGGAGGACAGGGAGGCCTGGCTTGCTGCAGTTAATGGGGCTGTAACGAGTGAGACACAACTTAGCGACTGAACAACCACAATATGAATAAGGATAGAGGAAGTTATCATGGGATATTATCTTAAAATTAGCAACAGTGGAGAGCGCTTACCACTCTTAGGCCTAAGGGAGGGGCAAAAGGAGGAATGTCTCTCCTAGGACTGCCATAATCAAACACCATCAATCAGCTGACTTAAAATAACGACTTTATTCTCTCAGTGCCTTGGAGGACAGAAATCTAAAATTATGGTGCTGGCAGGACCAGGCTCTCTCTAAAGGCTCCAGGGAAGAACACTCTCCTACTTCTTCCAGCTCTTGGTTGTTGCTGGCAATCCTCAGCCTTATTTGGTATGTACCATCATAACTCCATTCCTTGCCTCCAACTTCACATGGTCCTCTTCCTTGCGTCTCCACTGCTCTTTACATCGCTCTCTTTGTCCTTATAAGGAGGCTGGACACCAGCCCTTGGGTTTATTTAGGAGCCCCCATCCTAATCCAACATGACCTCATCTTAATTTGATTACCTCTGCCAAGATCCTGTTTCCAACTAAGGTCACCTTCACAGGTACAGGGGGTAAGGACTTTAATTTTTTTTTTTGAGGGAACATAATCCAACCCATAATAGAAGGGGAGGTTACCAGGTACTGGAGAGGGCTTCCAGCTTAAGAGAACACAGCATATGAGAAGTTGTAGCCTCCAGTATAGGAACAAAGCCAATGTATGATGACTCAACACGGATACAGATGATGGAACGACCATTGTGTGTGACTACCTTCTCCTCACCCTCTGATGTCCTGCCATCAACTGACTAATTGGTGTCAACTGAAATGGGGGAATGAGCAGCAAGAAAGTCCATTAGACCAATCCATACAAGTTAATCCCTCAGGGCATAGAGCAGACTGGAGTAGGATGAAGAAGGAAATAAAATCTACACTAGGGGGCACTTAAAGTCTCTGCCAAAGGGACCTTCAGCAACACAGCACCTCAAGTGGCTTCTGAACCTTTGATAAATATGTATTAGTAGAAACCAATTCAGCATGTTTGAATTCCTGCTATGCAACACATACCATGATAAGCACTAGAGCAATGACAAAATCTGAAATACAGCACCTACAGCGACTTAAGAGTTAGACCCTTTTGAATCTTGAGACAATAAAGGGTGCAGGCTTTTTTCACAAGATAATTTTCCTCTGCTGATAGCCTGACAATTGCTTCTGGGTATCTGTTTTCAAGATGCTTAGAGTTGCATGGAGGAGACACACAGCTAAACAAAAACAATTTGATGGGAAATTTAAGAGTATGTAAAAGAGCTAAGAGAATACAAATGAGAGAACAATTAGCTGGGTTCAGTTGATTGTTGGCTATAATTTACTGGATTTCCTCTCCTTGAAAAATTGTCAGTCTATGAAAAATAACTAGAGGAATATTTGCATTAGCAAAATTGGAACAGTTCTTGTAGTTCTCGGTGTTTCTCTGTAAACTGGGAGTTACCAATTGAAGCCCACTTGGTGACTGTTCTCAGGGACATTCCTCACGGCAGCCCGTAACTTTCTAAACCAAAGTAGAAAGAAACTGTTAAGCATTTTAGTAATCCTCAATATCAATTCTTAATGACTGAAAGGCAATATTCTCTCAGTGCTATCCAACAAAGAAACTCATGTATCTAACAACTTTAAAAAAAAAATGTTATGTGACATTTGAGTAGTGATTCCTAAGTGATTTGATGATGGCAAATGGAAATATTCTCATCTGCATTTACAGAAAGTCTAATACAGATTCTAAATACATGTGTTTGCACTTGAATGGGAGCATATGTATATGTGTTTGGGGAAAACAATTTCCTCCACTCTTTCTATGTGGACACAATCTTACTAACACTGCACCTTCTTATTCCCCTGCTCCCGGAGATGTGGAGTGATTCAAGTGCCTGATCCAGTTGGAAACAAATTGAACATGCTCAGCTCACTCCACGCTGCTATCCTATGATTCCACGCTCATTCTCCTGCTCTTCTGGAACAAGAGTCTGAGAAGTGAGACCCTGTCCATCTTTGCTTGTAAGAGTATAGACACATCGCACCAATTGTAGGGTTCAGCCTTAACAAGCCCACTTAGTCCACAGCACTAAAACTGCTCCATAGACGTTGTTATTTTCCACTGTTTCAGAATGTAAGTAGGTGAATAGGGTTCTATTTATTGAGGACCCTCTCAGTGCCTCCAGGCTTTGGGGAACTATCTCGGGTACTATGAAGTACACATCAAAGTGTCAAAGTTGGTGAAGCACATGGTGCTATCAGACACTAAAACCTGTGGCTTTTAGTCTTGATTTTATCGTATGGGTAAAGGACATACATTTTGATGGCTGAGTCTTAAACTTTAGAGTATGGGTTAAAAAAAAAAAAAAGATGGATAAACCTTATGTAAGGCCAAGAGGGGGTTAAACAGCCATGCCTTGAGAAAGAGGATTCATGTCTGGGGCTTGTGGTATCTTGAACTTGGAGGACTTAGGGGAAATAGCTGATATTCTACCAAGATCCGCTTGGATCCATGTGACAGGTCCTGCGTATCTAACTCCCAGTTTCTATATGCTTTGTGTTTATAAACATTCATTCCTTTTACCTGTAACATCCATTAAAGATCTCTCCTTGTATTCCTAGAGATGGATCACCTTTCTAAATACAAAACAAAAAGTGGCTGGGAATTATATCACATGGCATAACCCAAAGCCAAGAAGCATGGGAGAAAAAATAGCCCAGCTTCCTCCACTTAACATGGGACAGACTTCAAGGGTTAATTTATACCCCAAGTTTCCTGCAGGAGCAAGATCAGCCAGGACTTGGCCTGGATCTGCCCATGGCTTGGCTGCTTCCCCTTTCTTACCTGACCCTTACTTCTCTACCAGCCCCTTCTGAAAGCATTTCCTCAAAAACTCACTAATACCAAAGTACTCACCTAGGAGTCAGCGTCAGGGTGTCCAGCCTAAGAGACATCAGAGCTTTGACCCAAGTGAGTAGCTGTGTACATGGAGACAGGAACTAAAGCACAGCCCAGGCCTTAAGCACAAGTACAGAGGCAGGTAAGCCAAGTCTGACAGCAGTGGGGGGGTTGAGGGCAGGGGCTTGGGGAGTGGGGGTGGGGAAAGCTGCACTGTCTGCAGCCAGGAGAAGTGGGTAGCTTCAAGCCTCAAGGGCTGGCTGCTATAGTTGACTAAGAAGACACCGCTGTCTCCAGGCAAGGTTGAGGTCAAGATTTTACTGAGCAGAAGAAAAGCATTTGTAGGCTTTGAGAGGCACAACAATTTTTACAATGTTTAATAGCATTGTTCCACTTGCCACACAGAACTAGAGCATCAGACCTAGGACAGCTGCACTAAGTCAAGAGCCCTAGAAACCATTCTGTATTCTGGGCCGCAGGCAGGAAGTCTTAGTAAGGTTGAGATGAAGTCCTTTTGCTGGTCCACGGATTCAAGAATAAAGAGCTTTTAAATCACTCAGCGACTAAGTGATGACCTAACTATGACCTTTGAGGTAGGTAAATAAGTAAGGTCTGAACCCTGAGGGAACATGATGGAGAAATAAATAGAACTTCAAAATAAAGTTTTCAAACAGAAGTACTGGTTTTCAACAGCTCCTGAGGTACAAGCTTCAGCAGCATCAACAGCAGCCTCCAGTCCTAGATCAGCTTAGAGGAAGTCTGCAGGAGAAGATGCAGAAAAAAATCTTCCCCAGGAGACACTGGGGCAGTAGGAGGGCTATGGGGGCAGGGAAGTGAAAACGCATAATATCACGAGAGATGATATATCAGAAGATAAAGCCCACACTCCACTCAGGGCTGGATGGAGTGAAAATGGACATATCTAGTGGGTAAGATAAATAAACCTACTAATCAGAGCTACCGTCATTGCACTTTTTCTCACTTGTCATACTCATTTTCCGTGGGCTTCCCTTGTGGCTCAGCTGGTCAAGAATATGCCTGCAGTGTGGGAGACCTGGGTTTGATCCGTGGGTTGGGAAGATCCCCTGGAGAAGGGAAAGGCTATCCACACCAGTATTCTGGCCTGGAGAATTCCATAGACCCCATAGTCCATGGGGTTGCAAAGAGTTGGACATGACTGAGCAACCTTTATTATTTATTTATTAATTTTCTGTAGCTGCATAACAAATGACCATACATTCACTGGTTACAATAATACAAATTTAGGCTCTCATAGCATCTGTGAGTCAGGAGTCCAGGCACATTTTGGCTGCGGCCTCTGCTCAGGGTCTCACCAGGCTGACCTCAAAGTGTCAGCAGGGGATGTGACCTCACCTGAGACTCTGAGACTTCTTCCACGGTGACTTGGATTGGTGGCAGAATTAATTGCTTGAAGTTGTAGAACTAGGTTCTTGGTAGCCTATTAGCTGTCAGCCAAAGACCACTCTCTGCTCCTAGAGTTTGCACCTGAGTCCTTGACACATAGAAACCCAGGACAGTCCAAAACACAGATGGGTATTTCCTTCCAAGCCAAGAGAAGCACATCTTTCTACAGCCAGCTGGAGAAACTGCTCTGCTTTTAGAGGGCTTGCATGATTAGATCAGGTCCACATGGATAATATCTCTTTGTCCTATAAGGTACCAGTAGCATAGAGTGAGATCTCATTATATTCACAGAGCTCCATCCATATTCAATTAGATGATATAATAAAGCAGAGGCTCAGGAGTCTTGGAGCCACCTTGGAATCCTGTTTATTACACTTTGCAAAACAGGCTAAAGTCTAAAATACCATTCTCTGAAAACAGTATGTAAAGGTGGATTTCTCTCCCAGGTATGGCAAATGGATAGCGTCAATTTTAAACTCTCATGAAGACAGAGTTTCTTCTCATGAGGAAGATTCTGCAAAGGAAGTTGCAATCAAGATACTCTCTATTAGCCCCTTGTGATCGTGGAACACTGGACTCCTGGCAACATTAAATGCTGGGTTCTCCAAACATACGCTGCCTGGGATAACTGCTCTGGAGACTAGAGACAGGTTGTTTTGTTTTTGTTTTTTTTTAAACTCAGATTATGTTGTAGTGGAGCCAATGCTGTGTAATAATTTTGTGTATCACATTAACTCTCTGGTTCTTAAAAAGGAAAAGGCATCAAAGTCTTGGCCTCAATTTCTAAGGTCTTCCTCAGACTGCAGGAGCTCAAGGATCACCAATTTTCTGAGGCATCGCTTAAAATGAATTAGGGGGAATGGAACTGGAATCAACTGTTACTTAAGATTTTGAAATTGTAACTGAAAGACAAGGAATTTGATTGCAGATTTTAATTTAGGTGAACTTGAATACATTTTCTTCCTTCTGAGAAGGATTTGATTTTTATACTGAACATTTTCCTTGGGTACAGGATGTTGGAGCATTTATTCATATTTGAATGTAAGGCATTCCTAAGATAATGTAATTTATAACACAATAGAATAGAAACATCACAGTGGGTCACATCTGCATGGAAAACTGCTTTTACAGGAAAGTGTAACTTAGGAACTGTGTATCTGTAGATGTGTGCTTGGTTACAACATAAAATATATTTCATACTATGTGTTAGTCGCTCAGTCGCGTCTGACTGTGATCCCACAGACTGTACAGCCTTTCAGGTTCCTCTGTCCATGGAATTCTCTGGATGAGAATACTGGCATGGGAAGCCATTCCTTTCTGCAGGGGATCTCCATACCCAGGAATGGGACCCGAGTCTTCCGTGCTGCAGGCAGATTCCTTACTGTCTGAGCCACCAGACAAGCCCATTTCATAATAAAGATTGTAGCAAAAGCAATTGGAAAGCCATTTAATACATCTCAAGTGCTTAATGTGGTCTCTGGCATATAAGAAGCATTGCTGTGTTTTAAACAATGTTTCTATCAGCAGTAGCACTGGAATCAGTGACTCACCCTGGGTTAACCACTCCACCACCTGGGGAACTGTAAATTACCTGGGCATGCTTGCTTCCTCACACCCACTCCATGCACCCAGGTTCTAATGTGGCTGACCTGGGATGTGGCCTGGACTTTTACGAAGATGGTGATTAGCTTGGTGGTTCAGAGCTACAACCTGGCCTTTCACTGTTACGTCACCCTGATGCATGGTAATATGGGTACAATTTTACGGTCTGTCTTACAGAACTCTTCCATAATAGGATTATTATGAAGGTTTAATGCCTTGAAAGTGAAAGTGAAGTCCTTCAGTCGTGTCCAACTCTTTGCGACCCCATGGACTACAGCCTACCAGGCTCCTCCATCCATGGGATTTTCAAGGCAAGAGTACTGGAGTGGGATCCTACTCTAAGGGATCTTCCCGACCCAGGATTGAACCCAGGTCTCCCACATTGCAGGCAGTCACTTTTGCCATCTGAGCCACCAGGGAAGTTCAAAACCTCTTAATACCTTAATATATATAAGTGTGAGTCACTCATTCGTGCCCGACTCTGCCCACCAGGACTCAGTCGTGTCTGACTCTTTGCCCATCATGGACTGTAGCCCACCAGGCTCCTCTGTCTATGGAATTCTCCAGGCAAGAATACTGGAGTTGGTTGCCATTTCCTTCTCCAGGGAATCTTCCCAATCCAGGGATTGAACCTCGGTCTCCTGCATTGCTGGTGGATTCTTTCCCGCTGTGCCACGAGGGAAAACCATATATATAAAGCACTTAGCAAAGGACCTGCCCTCTATGATCTAAAGTGGTAGCTATTGTTCAGACATACTAAAAACCTACAACAACAGGAAACATGAACTTAGATATTTACTGATGGCTTTTGTCAAAATAATCTATTTATTCTTTAAGATAATACACATTAGAAACCATCATTTTACAGTCTGAAACTAGACTAACACCAATTATAAATCCCATGTTAATATATTTTGTCACTTCTTCCTGTTCAACTATTAGTTGCCCAAGTTCATATTTTCTCTTCCTGGCTTTGCAGTCTTTCACAGCTGTCAAATAAGGTATAATACCAAATATTTCGCTGGTGGCTTTGGGTCATATACTGACCTGTCTTGACTGCCCCACCATCTGTGCTCCACCTGCCAGAAGCTCCAAGTCTTTGCAAATCTTATCAACTTCTTTAGTGTTTCTGAGTTACTTCTAAATAAGGGAAAGAGGCATACCTTGCTTTACTACTTTCTTCACTAAGAACGGCTATACCCAAAGGTCACAAACCAATGCACATAATGAATTTTAGTTCCCTGGGTCTCCAAGGAAGGCTAAGCTAAAAGAAAATGCCACTTTTCACCCATCAGGTTAACATACATTTCAAAACCTGGTAATGTCAAACACTGGTAGAAAGGAGGCCAATAAGAAGTCTCTTGTACTGCTTGAGGGAATGAAATGGGTTACCACTTTGAACAGCAACTGGAAATTATCAAAATTTAAAATGGACTTATCTTTGCATGAGACACTTACTGATGAACCAACAATTAATTCTGAATATCTAATGTAAGAGAAATCTTCCCACATTTGAAGAAAGAGCCACAGCCCATGACATTCACTGCAGCTCTGGGACCAATAACAAAAATCTGGAACCAACATAAATGTTTAGCAGAAAGGGAATGGCTAATTAAACTATGATATATTCCACTATGGAATAAAAGCAAGAGTCTCTACCTACAACACAGCATAATATTAAGTGATAAAAGGATGATGCAAGATGACATATTATGAATTTACTCTTTTTAAAACAATATAGGACACTACTCTGTGTGTGTGTGTGTGTGTGTGTGTGTGTGTGTGTGCAAGTGTATATGTGTATGTTGTAAAAGGTCCACAATATACAAATGAAACTCTTAAATCTGACTGTCCCTAGAATGGGGGGTAATCTTATTTATACTACTTGAATTTTATTAAAGGATATATATATTAATTATATAATTACATCCGTGTTTATAAAATTCCTATTTCTAAAATGAGAAAAACTGACCTCTATTTTTCTCTTCCCCTTGCAGCACTTAAACTGGTGATAAGTGAAAACTTTTAGGAGAAGCCTAGGCACGAGGTACCTGTCTCCATGTATGGAAAGATATCTGTAATCTGGAGAATGAAGAAAGTCTAAATTATTCTACCTTTTAAGTAGCTCCCCCCTAAAGTACCTAGGGGGGACTCCAAGAGCCATATTTAAATCACCATGTTGGAATACAGTTAGTCTTAGATGGACTGAAGAGAATGGAAGTTCCTTTTTATCTTCATAGAGCAAGCTGCGATGGCAGTTTCCATAGGGCACACGATTCCCTGCCTACATGCCTGAAACCCAGAGCAGCTTGCCTTCTACCCAGACCAATGGAGGGGATCCATCAGCACACCACTAAGTTGGGAAGGACCTATTCAACCTGAAGGACACCCCAAGTCTCAAGGAAAGGACATAAAGAGACAGACACAGCAGACTATGTCTGAGGGTGGCATGAGATAGGGGTGGGTGATAGGGCAGGTCAAATAAACGAAAGACTCTTTAATTGTGCCCGCTTTCATAAGCACCCATTCCAAAATACCAGGCTGCCACAGAGCTAGGTCAGTGTATTTCCTCTGCACTTATATTTCCAAATCTACATGATAAGTCACAAATCACCACTGGTATTCCGATTATGGAAGATAACTTTGACGGGAATGAAAGTTTAGAACAGTTAATGCCTAAGCCAAGCCATAAAAAGTAAGTCTAGGAGTCATGGCCTACCTACACAAGAAAATGTTTTCAAAGGTTCAAGGCATGCAAAAATTATACCCAACTTATATATCCAACAGTTAGGGACTGATTAATAGACTACAGTATACTCACTACTGCAGTATTATGTGCCTTTTAAAGGGGTAGTGGAGATACAGATTTTTCAACATTGCAAACTGCTCAAGAGAGACAAGAAGTGATAAAGTTCAACAGAGGTATCCTGCAGCAGATAGCCTAGGACTGAGTCTAGCGTACTACATTTGTGATCTGTGGAAATATCAGCAAATCTCCCACCAAGTCTGTTAGCTAAGACTTTAGCAATACCCGTAAGCTGTGTCTCAGTATTATAATGCATCAGACTTATAGAGGCTGTTGTGAGAATTAAACTACACACATGCACACCTCAGAAAGCTGCCTTGGACTGAGTAAATCTTCAGTAAATAACAACTACTGCTATTCATGTTATCATTAATCAAGAATCCCCATTAAGTGATACAAAAAGTTCATAATACAATGAAATATTTTCTCATTTTGAAAAAGCATATAAATTTATACACAATCTGTATTGATATGGAAATAGCTAAACTACACAAAACATACGTATGTATCAAATTTTAATGATATAGAAACAACTGAAAACATAAATTTACTGAATACTCTATTTCCTCTCTTTGCTAATTGGAAGAGCACAACTGTTAGAAGCATGGGCTGTCAAGCCAGATTATTAATGTTCAGTTTCTGGGTGGACTGACTACTTGTTGGCTATGTGACCTTGGGAAATTCACTTAATTTCTTTGGGTCTCAGTTTTCCTCATATGTCAAGAGGTAAGATTATTTATATTTATATTATATAAGAATGGAATACTTATTTAAAAATCACACTATTTATTTATCATGCCACATGGATTATTGAAGATCAAATGATTTAAATAAATGTGTCAGACCTAAAAGCATCATGCCATTTTTTGTTTTCTATCATAAGTCTAAAAAAACAGAAATTTCAGATGACACATTCTTATATGCAGATGATCTTAAAGAATCAGCAAAATAACAGAACTATACACACAGAATGGAATATTATTTAGCCATAAAAACAATCACCGATACATTCTACAACAAGGATGGACCTGGAAAACATTATGCCAAGTACAGGAAACCAGACACAAAAGGCCACTTATTGTATAATTACATTTATATGGACTTTCGAGTGTTGGGAAATCATAAAGAAAGAAAGCAGATTAGTCACTGGTAGGAACTGGAGGGAAGGGAGAATAAGTGACTACAATGGGTATAGGATTCTTTCAGGGTGATTAAAATTTTCTAGAATTAAATAGTAGTGATGGGTTGCATAACTCTTATAATTTCCCTCCTTTTGAGTATACTGAAACCCACAGAAGTGTACACTTTAGTGAATTAAACAATATGTGATTTACATTTAAAGAAAAGAATACTGCTTAGAACGTCTTTACAAAGCTAAATAAAGTTCTTTAATTCCTGGCTATGTTTCATTGTGATGAAACCAAAGCCATTTAGGCTTTTGAACTTCAAGATCTTCCAATAGAATTCATGTCACTTTTCTTTAACAAGCTTTTTCTTTTTCCCAGTGTCACACCTCTGTTTTCAATCATTCCAATAGTACCAATAATTTGGGGAATCAGATGCTACCAAATTAGATTAACCTATTTTTCTAAGATTCTTGGAAAAATCAGCTTATACCAGACATTTCCTGAAGGAGGAACAATACCTCCCTATACTTAGTTCTACCTCTGAAAAAAGATTAAAACTGCTGGTGAGAAAGTGAATATGAGATTCTAGAGAGCATACTGATAATTGTGATAAAAATAGATGTTTTCTCAGAATTTTTTATCTATTAAAAATAAAGTGATTAATTTTTAAGATATGTAATTGTGAATCATTGACGCTTCAGTCTCTCCACAACACACACATATGCACACACACACACACACACACACACACACACACAGAGTGTTTCAAACTGTACAGCCTAATCTTTTGTGGCTCCTTGATTTAAGGAGATATACCAGTGTCTGGCTTTGTTCCCCTAATTTCCTTCAGTTTGGGGTATCCCTGTCTTAAACCATGTGAAATCTTTCTGAGCGGCTTCTCAGCTCACTGGGTTACTATGGAAATACCTACTATCTCAGCCCACAGGGCTCTGAGAAGCCAGCATGTTTCTTTACTTTTTCAGAGCCGAGCTCCAGTGGGTAAACTGTTTCTAGGATGGCCATCGTGGTACCCAGAGCCCAGCTTCCCTAGGGCCCCCATCTGTACTGCGGCCTCAACCAAAGCACCCCAAAGCCCAGGAAGACTCTACCACCTGTGCAGGACTGGCCACAGGCACTGCTCCTTCCAACACCCCAGACCGCCACCTCCTTCCAATGTTAAGCGTCCTTCTCCTGCTTCCTATCAACTCATTCCCCTCCCTACTCTCCTTCCTCTTCTTTTTGTCCTTCCGTCATTGCCAGAATCTGACATTTTCCCGGACAGACAGTGCAAAGGAACAGTAGGACTATCACACACGAATATGTATCTTCAGAAAGTATCCTGCCATCCAGGTATGTGAGAATAAACACAGGTCTCTGATCTAAGCATATCGAATAAGCTTCCAATATTTCCATCAATAAAATAAAAGAAGCTGGAGAGCTAACCTGCCTAGCCTCATCCTTCCCATTTCAAAAAGAAAAAAATTCAATATCTCATACAATATGTCTAGTTAAATGGAACAAGAAAAATTTATCCCCAAAACCTAACCAGACAAAACACCATATTTTGAATGTACAAAACCAATAATCCTTAACCTAGCTAAAAGCAAGGAGGAAACAGTTTCATAAATCTATAGAAATTGAAATTACATTAATCATTTATTGTAAAACAAAAAAGTTTTTTTAATGGCTGAGATAAAAATTAAGCTAATCATACATTATTCTATCATAACGTCCTTAAACTGACATCCTTAAACTGTACCTACTCTTTAAAAATTTTTTTTCTGATGATATAAACTTATACCAAGTAAAAAAAAAAAAACAACAAACGGGGTCGAGGGGGCAAACCCCAATGCTTAGTGATGTTTTTTCCTATTTAGAAAAGATAAAAAGCAATCCTACACAGTACTGGCTTTAAGCAAGTGTATGGTTTTTTGCTTTTGTGTGTGTGTGACTGTGTGTGGGTTTTTTTGGCCGTGCTGTGTAGTTTGCAGGATCCTTCTAGTTCCTGACCAGGGATTGAACCTAGGTCCCCTAAATGAAAGCATGGAGTCCTAACCACTGGACCACCAGGGAATTCCTTTAACAAGTGTATGTTTTTAATGTTGTTGCTGTTTAGTTGCTAAATCGTGTCCAGCTGTTTGTCACCCCATAGGCTGTAGCACGTCAGGCTTTCCTACCTCCCTCCCAGAGTTTGCTCAGATTCATGTCCATTGAGTCTGTGATGCTATCTAACCATCTCATCCTCATGTTTTTAATGAAACAAATTCAAAGAAAGCCTTAAATCCTAACTCCCACGTTTAAGGTGATGTTACTTTTCAGATTAACCAACAATTCCTGAAGAATCTCAGAGACCATCCTTGGCCTTCTAAGGAGAAGCAGGAGAGAAATTGTAAGCAGACTTCCTTCTATACCTGCTGCTGCGGCTGCTGCCAAGTCGCCCCAGTCGTGTCCGACTCTGTGCAGAGTAACGTAAATGAACACCTCCTGGAAGTTTATCGTGTCCCTACTTCATTCAGGAAGGAAAACAAAGCACACTGCTTCCCAGAAAACGATGTAGTTACTACAGTCAGAGTACAAAGTCAAGTCCTCATGACCTAAAGTCAGGAGAAAAGCCATGCAGGGAACCATGCCAAAGATGTTTTAGATGAATGGATAAACTAATATCAAATGAGTATCAAATGCTTCCATGCACTATAAAAATGAAGAGATCCTTCACTAAAACAGGTCGTTAATCTAAGGGATATCAGCAATTTCTTTCTTGGAAGTTGTGATTTCTAACTGCTCAAACTTCCCAAGTGATTGTATTAAAATGCATCTGGCTTCATTCCTCGATTGGCTTCACAGCATTACTTATTCTATTACACATTTTCAACAGTGGAGGGGAAAAAAAGAATTATAGTACGTGTATGTTACTGCAACGACCTCAAACCCAAATAGCATAGTTCTCTCTCATTTAACCAATGCATATTTCATTTTTACTACCACACAAGAGCTCAAGTTATTCTAAATTATTCATGATCACTCCTTCCCAGTACCATCCATATGTTCCCACTCACCCAAAAAAGAAAAGCCATTTCCATTCTTGATTAGTAGCATTTGTAACCCATCACCTTTCTTTACAATAAAAGAAGGTTGAGTATTTCAAAAAATAAGCATTATAACATTGGCAAAAGCTGAAGACCTGGTCACATGCTAGCATTAATTTTAGGCGAAAGTTTTCTCCTGAACCACTGATGGATGTTACTGACAGAAACCTATGATTAGATATTTTAATATTAATTACATTACCAATACATATGCAGTTTGCAGAATCTTGAAACATGCTTGGCTCAAGGCACGAATTTTACACACATTTGTTAAGTTTACTAATGAATGCCTAACTGATGGAAGTTTCATTTTAGAGTTTTTTAAGAAAAGGATATATTTATTTAAATTTTCCATATTTCCACTACAATAAACTTCTGATGAATCCATACCAATTTGCAAATTAAACAACAAAAATAGCAACTTCCTTATAAGGTAAAGTTAATGCTATTTATGAACTTCCTGTTAAAGAAAGCCTAAATGACTGTATACTTAAAATTCCCATTTGTGTTAAGCAAGTTATCAACAGAGGTAGAATATCAAACAGCCCTATAACCAGATTTTGGTTGTAAAATATAAAAGAAAAAGTTGAAACTATAAAAACACTACAGAAAACAGTACATAAAATAAAATTCAGTATTAAACTACCAGATACCACAGTTAAAGGTTTCTCCACTGTTGGAAATTCATGTAAAAAATTACAAATCACACACAAAAGAGATTCTCATGCAATGCATCACTTCCAGTAGTGAATTAATGAAATCTGTTCTATGAAAGGTTGGCAGGTCATCTAGAGTTAAATTAAAGTACTGTTCTTCCACAGAGTGGAATGCGGACATCTGTTCTCTATAAGCCCATGCTGCAACTTCATTTACAAGTGCATTCATTAACCCTCAGAGTATTCCATCAAGAAATCAGGAATCATTAACAATTCATAGTTGGCTAAAGCAGCATGTTCCACAAAGGTTAAAATGTAGGGCCCTTCCATAAAGGGCCCCAGGACTCATTACATTTTCTATGTGTTCTGGAAAAGACGTAGGGGAGGGGAGAGAAATCACAAGGTTTTAATCAGTAGTTGCAAAAGCTTTATCTGGTTTTAAAAAGGTTACCAAGGCAATGGCACCTCACTCCAGTACTCTTGCCTGGAAAATCCCATGGACGGAGGAGCCTGGTAGGCTGCAGTCTATGGGGTCGCTAAGAGTCAGCCGTGACTGAGCGACTTCACTTTCACGCGTTGGAGAAGGAAACGGCAACCCACTCCAGTATTCTTGCTTGGAGAATCCCAGGGACGGGGAAGCCTGGTGAGCTGCCATCTATGGTGTCGCACAGAGTCGGACACAACTGAAGCAACTTAGCAGCAGCAGCAGCAGCAGCTTTAATTTAAAAATCTCAAGTTTGTCGATTATATCTCAACAAAATAAATTAAATAAGTAAATTTTGAAAATTAAAATGGTGACTTTGTCCCCTTCCTCAACAGGAATCAGGAGTGAATTCATGTATACTCACATATGACACTCTTATCTAATCACATCAACAGTTAAATGTAGGCAGACTGCTGCTGCTGCTACTGCTAAGTCACTTCAGTTATGTAGGACTCTGTGCAACCGCATAGATGGCAGCCCACCAGGCTCCCCCATCCCTGGGATTCTCCAGGCAAGAACACTGGAGTAGGTTGCCATTTCCTTCTCCAATGCATGAAAGTGAAAAGTGAAAGTGAAGTCGCTGCCGTGTCCGACTCTTCGAGACCCCGTGGACTGCGGCCTAGTTGTTTCAATTAAGAGGCAGAGACTATTATATTAAATAAAAATGAAGCAACTATATGCTCCTTATAAGAAACACACGTTAGATAGAGATGACAGACAGACTGAAAGTAAATAGGTAAAAAAAAAGGTTACCATGCAAACTTTAAACATAAGAAAGCTAGTGTTACAAACCAATAGCAGACGAAGTAGACTTTAACCCAAAGACTACTGCTAAAAATAAAAAGCGTTCCACAATGATAAAAAGATCACGTCATTAGGAAGATATAACAGTCCTAAATGAGTAAGTAAGCACATAACAGAGCTTCAATATACAAAAGCACAAACTGACAAATCAAAAATAGAAAAATCTACAGTAATGGTTGAAGATTTTAAATGAAACTTCTCAGTTATAGAAAGAACAAGTAGACACTACCTGTCTCTTTGAAAAATTCCTAGAGACAGAGAAAATCTTAAAAACAGAAATCAGCCTATTGTACCTAACCAGCCTGTATGTATCCCTAATATAAGTGGAAAAAAAAAAAAAAAAGTGAAGTTGCTCAGTCGTGTCCAACTCTTCACGACCCCACAGACACCAGGCTCCTCTGTCCATGGGATTTTCTAGGCAAGAGTAATGGAGTAATGGAGCGGGTTGCCATTTCCTTCTCCAGAGAACTTCCTGACCTAGGGATCGAACCCACGTCTCCCACGTTGTAGACAGACGCTTTCCGTCTGAGCCACCACTTGATCTTAGCCAAAAGGCCAAGAAGCGATATATAGCAACAACATAAAATACATCCTTTTCAAGAGCACCTGGAACATACATGAAGACTGGGCACACATCGCTCTATAAATTAAGTTTTGGAAACATCAAAGAATTGAAATAATAAGTAGTTTCCTTCTCTGACAATTAAAGTATTAAATTATAAATTAATTTAAAAGGACAAACTAACAAATCCACAAATATTAGGAAAAAAACATTATAATTTAAAAGAAACCACAAATTTAAAGATGAAATTAAATATAAATAGAACATACTTTAAAATAAAAAATAAAAATTAACCTATCAAAACTGTGTATTGTAGAGAATTCCATTCTTATAAGTATATACTTTTAAGTCTCAATAGAGAAGAAGAAAGATTCAAAATTAATCATCTCAGAGCCTACTTTAAGAAGCAAAAATAGAGGAGCAACTGAAGTTCAAAATGAATGTTAACAAAGAAAATGTTTTTAAAAGAACATAAATAAATGAAATTTTAAGGCACAAACAACAGTGAAAATCAACAAAGTAAAACACTGTTTCTTTGACTATATTAATAAAATTGACAAATTACCAGTAATTCAACACATGAAAAAAAGAGAGAAAACACAAAGTTCAATATCATGACATGAAATGAACAGTATCACAACAGATCCTGCAAATATTAAAATAATAAAGGAAGATACTGCAAACAAATTTATGCCATAAATTCACAAAATTTGATGACAAGGATACACTGCTTCAAAAACAAAAATATACCAGTTGATGCAAGCTGAAGCAGAAATTCAAAGTTACCCTGTATCTATTAAAGAAATTGAACCTGAAATCAAAACCCTTCCCACAAAGTAAGCCTCAGGCCAGATAATTTCATTGAGGAGTTCTAATATCAAGAAAATAACAATTATTTTGTACAAACTGTTTCAGAATATAGGAGAAAGAAGAATACTTCCTAAATCATTTTATGAGGTAGCATTATCATGTTACTAAAAATAGCTGAAAATACTATAAGGTACTGACCAATATTTTCTCATGCAAAAAAAAAAAAATCCCTTAAGATTCTACAAAATGAAAAACTCCTTAAAAGTACTAGCAAGTCAAACATTCAATATATAAAAAAGTAAAATATCATGAAAAATATGTGGTTTACCTCAGAGGATAAGATTGGTTTAACATTCAAAATACTAATCAGTGTAATACTGCCATGTTAATAAAATAAACACTATCAATGTAAGAAGAAAATGCATATAAACAAAAGCCACGATCATCACAATAAAACCTTCAACAAAGTAGGAATACTAAGCAATCATCTAAATACACTGAGTATCACCACCACCACCAACAACAAAAACCTCTCTCTATAACAAAAACCCACAGCACTTTTGTTAATGGTAAAAATTAAACCCGTTTCCCATTCCATCAGGGAGATGGAAAGTATACTTTCTGTAACCACATGTATTTATCATGATACTGGAGATCCTAGACAATGTAATAAAGCAAGTAAAGGAAATAGAAAATAAAAGGCATTCAGATGGAAATATTTATAAAACTCTCATTCACAGACATTGTACCTGTGTTTTAGAAAACACCATAAAATGTACAAAACAGGCACATACATACACATCACACACACACACAACTGCTTAGATTAAAATGTGATTTAGCAATGTTGCAGAGTATCAGGTCAATATACTAAAATTAATTGTATCTTTAAATATAACAATGACAAATTGGAAAATGAAATTTTAAAATTATACTTACAATAGCATGTAAAACCATCAACATATCCAGCAAGAAATATAATAAGTATGTGCAATATTTCTACACTGGAAACCACAAATATTGGTGAGTTAAATTAATGATGACCTAAATAAAAAGCTATGCAGCACTCATTGATTTAAAGACTCAATATTGTTATGAAGTCCATTCATTCTAAAGTGCCTTATAGATTCAATCCAATTCCTTTCAAAATCCCAACAGGCCCTTTTGAAGAAACAGATAAGATGACTCTAAAATTTATATGCAACTGCAAAGGATCTAGAATAGCCAAAACAAATTTCAGAGAAAAGCAAATTTTAAAAACACTAATTGATTTCAGCCTATAATTAAGACAGTGTTGAATTTACATGGATAGACAAATAAATCATTAAAGAAAAGACAGACTTCAGAAACAGACCCCATATGTTAGGTCAATGTTTTTGTTATTAAAACAAGGTACCAAGGCATTTTATGGGGGAAGTGTTTTTAATAAGTGTTATTGCAGAAACAGATAACTATATATTAAAAATCTTCAAAACCTATGTCATTGCATCAACAAACTCTTATTTGACATGGCTCATAGATCTAACATGGCTCATGCTTCCCTGAAGCTCAGTTGGTAAAGAATCTGCCTGCAATGCAGGAGATCCTGGTTAGATTCCTGGGTCAGGAAGATCCCTTGGAGAAGGGAAAGGCTACCCACGCCAGTATTCTGGCCTGGAAAATCTGACAGACTGTATAGGCCATGGGGTTGCAAAGAGTTGGACACGATTGAGTGACCTTCACTTTCACTTGCATACATCTAAACATAAAACATCAAACCAGAAAGCTTCAAGAAGACCATATAGGAGAATACTTTTGTGACCATGGGCAGGACACACAAAAACTCAACAACTTAAAAAAAAATTAAAAATTGGATTTCTTCAAAATTAAAAATTTCTCATCACAATGTCATTTAAAATATTACTAGACAAGCCAGTCAGGAAAAACACTAGTAGTCAATTTGTATGTTGAATAAGTAAGTAAAAAATAAAAATATAAAAAGCCCTGTAAAAATGGGCAATAGACTTGAACAAACTCTCCCCAGAAGGAGATGTAGAAATGATAAACTAGCATATGAAAGATGCTTAACAGCAATTAGTCATGCAAATTAAAATCATAGTACTACACACTTTTTCTTTTACTAAAATGGCTAAAATAAAAAACACTGACAGAAATATCCCAAACAAGAACTGTAACAGAAACCTCCAAACAGTCCTGATGCGAATGCAAATTGGTAAAACCACTTTAGAAAACTAAGTGTGTGTGTGTTTGTGCATGCACGTATGTATGACCCAAGGACAAAGAAGTTCTACACTTAGGTATTTAACTCAGAGAAATTAAAGCAAGCACTCAAAATGAATGATATACACGTTTCCATGGTGATAGTCACTCCGTCGTGTCCAATTCTTGCAACCCCATGGACTGTAGCCAGATAGGCCCCTCTGTCCATGGAATTCTCAAGGCAAGAATACTGGAGTGGGATGACATTCCCTTCTCCAGGGGATGTTTCTGACTCAGGGATCAAACCCAAGTCTCCTCCATTGCAGGCACATTCATTACTGTCTGAGTCAAAAAGGAAGCCCAAAACATAGTTCAAACTGTCCCATTTGTACCTGTGGGATTTTAAATGATGAAGGTGACTGACCGAAGACACAGAGAGGGAAATGCCACTGAAAGAAGACTCACAACTTACATATTCCAAGAGAAGGGGACAAGCCAGGCCACACGGTGCACATGGGGAAGCACCAGTTTTGGACAGGAAGGAGAAGCAGGATGACGGTGAAGGCATAAGACTTAGCCTTTCTAAGGAAGCATTCTTTGGCATTGCCCTTCTTTGGGATTGGAATGAAAACTGACCTTTTCCAGTCCTGTGGCCACTGCTGAGTTTTCCAAATTTGCTGGCATATTGAGTGCAGCACTTTCACAGCTTCATCCTTTAGGATTTGAAATAGCTCAACCGGAATTCCATCACCTCCACTAGCTTTGTTCATAGTCATGCTTCCTAAGGTCCACTTGACTTCGCATTCCAGGATGTCTGGCTCTAGGTGAGTGATCACACCATCGTGATTATCTGGGTCATGAACATCTTTTTTTGTACGGTTCATTCTTGCCACCTCTTCTTAATATCTTCTGCTTCTGTTAGGTCCATACCATTTCTATCCTTTATTGTGCCCATCTTTGCATGAAATGTTTCCTTGGCATGTCTAATTTTCTTTAAGAGATCTCTACTACTTCTACTACTACTACTACTACTACTAAGTCACTTCAGTCATGTCCGACTCTGTGCGACCCCATAGACGGCAGCCCACCAGGCTCCCCCGTCCCTGGGATTCTCCAGGCAAGAACACTGGAGTGGGTTGCCATTTCCTTCTCCAGTTTTCCTTTAAAATTGGAGAAAGTTACAGTTCAGTACACACAGTCAAAGTCGTATCCAACTCGTTGTGACCCCATGGACTGTAGTCCACCAGGCTCCTCTGTCCATGGAATTCTCTAGGCAAGAATACTGCAGTAGGTTGCCATTGCCTTCTCCAGGGAAAGAGATCTCTAGTCTTTTCCATTCTATTTTTCTATTTCCTTGCACTGATCACTGAGGAAGGCTTTCTTATTTCTCCTTGTTATTCTTTGGAACTCTGCATTCAAATGGTGGTATCTTTCCTTTCCTCCTTTGCCTTTCGCTTCTCTTCTTTTCTCAGCTATTTGTAAGGCCTCCTCAGACAACCATTTTGCCTTTTTGCATTTCTTTTTCTTGGGGATGGTCTTAATCCCTGCCTCCTGTACAATGTCACGAACCTCTGTCCATAGTTCTTCAGGCACTCTGTCTATCAAATCTAATCCCTTGAATCTATTTCTCACTTCCACTGTATAATTGTAAGGAATTTGATTTAGGTCACACCTGAATGGTCTAGTGGTTTTCCCTACTTTCTTCAATTTCAGTCTGAATTTAGCAACAAGTAGTTCATGATCTGAGCCACAGTCAGCTCCCTGTCTTGTTTTTGCTGACTGTATACAGCTTTTCCATCTTTGGCTGCAAAGAATATAATCAATCTGATTTTGGTATTGACCATCTGGTGAAGTCCATGTGTAGGGTCTTCTCTTGCATTGTTGGAAAAGGCTGTTTGCTATGACCAGCATGTTCTCTTGGCAGAATTCTGTCAGCCTTTGCCCTGCTTCATTCTGTACTCCAAGGCCAAATTTGCCTGTTACTCCAGGTATCTCTTGACTTCCTTCTTTTGCATTCCAGTCCCCTATAACGAAAAGGACATCTTTGGGGGGTGTTAGTTCTAGAAGATCTTGTAGGTCTTCACAGAACCATTCAACTTCAGCTTCTTCAGCATTACTGGACAGGGCATAGGCTTGGATTACTGTGATATTGAATGGTTTGCCTTGGAAACGAACAGAGATCATTCTGTCATTTTTGAGTTTGCATCCAAGTACTGCATTTTGGATTCTTTTGTTGCCTAATGGCTACTTCATTTCTTCTAAGATATTCTTGCCCACAATAGTAGATATAATGGTCATTGAGTTAAATTCACCCATTCCAGTCCATTTTAGTTCATTGATTCCTAAAATGTCGATGTTCACTCTTGCCTTCTCCTGTTTCACCACTTCTAATTTGCCTTGATTCATGGACCTAACATTCCAGGTTCCTATGCAATATTGCTCTTTACAGCATCAGACTTTACTTCCATCACCAGTCCCATCCACAACTGGGTGTTGTTTTTGCTTTTGCTCTGTCTCTTCATTCTTTTTGAGTTATTTCTCCACTGATTTCTAGTAGCATATTCAGCACCTACTGACCCACGGAGTTCATCTTTCAGTGTCCTATCCTTTTGCCTTTTCATACTGTTCATGGGGTTCTCAAGGTAAGAACAATGAAGTAGTTTGCCATTCCCTTTTCCAGTGGACCACGTTTTGTCAGAACTCTCCACATGACCCGTCCGTTTTAGGTAGCCCTACAGGACGTGGCTTAAGTTTCATTGAGTTAGACAAGGCTGTGGTCCATGTGATCAGATTGGTTAGTTTTCTATGACTGTGGTTTTCACTCTGTCTGCCCTCTGATGGAGAAGGATAAGAGGCTTATTGGAAGCTTCCTGATGGGAGAGAACTGACTGAGGGGGAAACTGGGTCTTGTTCTGATGGGCGGGGCCATGCTCAGTAAATCTTTAATCCAATTATCTGTTGATGGGTGGGGCTGTGTTCCCTCCCTGTTATTTACCTGGGGCCAAACTATAGAGAAGGCAATGGCACCCCACGCCAGGACTCTTGCCTGAAAAATCCCATGGATGGAGGGGCCTGGTAGGCTGCAGTCCATGGAGTTGCGAAGAGTTAGATAGACTGAGTGACTTCACTTTCACTTTTCACTTTCATGCATTGGAGAAGGAAATGGCAACCCACTCCAGTGTTCTTGCCTGGAGAGTCCCAGGGACGGGGGAGCCTGGTGGACTGCCATGTATGGGGTCACACAGAGTCGACACGACTGAAACGACTTAGCAGCAAACTATGGTGGAGATACTGAAGACAATGGTAACCTCCTTCAAAAGGTCCCATGTAGGCACTGCTACCTCAGTGCCCTGACCCTGCAGTAGGCCCCCGCGACCCACACTTCCGCCTGAGACTCCTGGACACACACAGGCAAGTCTGGGTCATTCTCTTGCAGGGTCACTGCTCCTTTCTCCTGGGTCCCGGTGTGCACAAGGTTCTGTTTGTGCCCTCCAAAAGTCTATTTATCCAGTCCTATGTAAGTTCTTGTGGCTCTATGCTGGGGTTAATAGCGACCCCCTCCAAGAGGGCTTATGCCATACTCAAGTCTGCAACACCCAGGGCCCCTACCCCTGCAGCAGTCCACTGCTGACCCATACCTCCACAGGAGACACTCAAACACAGTTCTGTCTCAGTCTCTGTGGGGTCTTTGGGTCCTGATGTGCACAAGGTTTCTTTGAGCCCTCTGAGCATCTCTAGCAGGTATGGGGTTTGATTCTAAACAAGATTTCACCCCTCCTACTGTCTTGCTGGGGCTTCTCCTTTGCCCTTGGACATGGGGTATCTCCTCAAAGTTGCTCCAGCATGGCACAGCCACCGCTCGAGCACTGTGCAGCTGAGCTAAAAGATGATGCTGTAAAAATCCTAAAAGATGATGCTGTGAAAGTGTAGCACTCAATATGCCAGCAAATCTGAAAAACTCAGCAGTGGCCACAGGACTGGAAAAGGTTGGTCTTCATTCCAATCTCAAAGAAAGGCGATGAAGAATGCTCAAACTACCACACAGTTGCACTCATCTCACAGGTTAGCAAATTAATACGCCAAATTCTCCAAGCCAGGCTTCAACAGAATGTGAACCGTGAACTTCCAGATGTTCAAGGTGGTCTTAGAAAAGGCAGAGGAACCAGAGATCAAATTGCCAATATCCGCTGGATCATTAAAAAAGCAAGACAGTTCGAGGAAAACATCTACTTCTGCTTTATTGACTATGCCAAAGCCTTTGACTGTGTGGATCACAACAAACTGTGGAAAATTCTTAAAAGAGATGGGAATACCAGACCACCTGACCTGCCTCTTGAGAAAGCAGTATGAAGACTAGGAAGCAACAGTTAGAACTGGACATGGAACAACAGATTGGTTCCAAATAGGAAAAGGAGTATGCCAAGCTTGTATATTGTCACCCTGCTTATTTAACTTCTATGCAGAGTACATCATGAGAAACGGGGGACTGGATGAAGCATTCAGCTGGAATCAAGATTGCCAGGAGAAAATATCAGTAACCTCAGATACGCATATGACCCACCCTTATGGCAGAAAGTAAAGAGGAGCTAAAAAGCCTCTTGATGAAAGTGAAAGAGGAGAGTGAAAAAGCTGGCTTAAAGCTCAACATTTAGAAAACTAAGACTATCTGATCACTTCATGGCAAATAGATGGGGAAACAATGGAAACAGTGACAGACTTTATTTTTCTGGGCTCCAAAATCACTGCAGATGGTGACTGCAGCCATGCATTTAAAAGACTCTTGCTCCTTGAAAGAAAAGCTATGACCAACCTAGACAGCATATTAAAAAGCAGAGACATCACTTTGCCAACAAACGTCTGTCTAGTCAAACCTATGGTTTTGCCAGTAGTCATGTATGGATGTGAGAGTTGGACTATAGAGAAAGCTGAGTGCTGAAGAATTGATGCTTTTGAACTGTGGTGTTGGAGAAGAGGGCTTTCCTGGTGCCTCAGACAGTAAAGCATCTGCCTGCAATGCGGGAGACCTGGGTTTGATCCCTGGGTTGGGAATATCCCCTGGAGAAGGAAATGGCAACCCACTCCTGTACTCTTGCCTGGAAAATTCCATGGACGGAGGAGCCTGGTAGGCAACAGTCAGTGGGATTGCAAAGAGTAAGACATGACTGAGAAGACTCTTGGCCTGCAAGGAGATCCAACCATTCATCCTAAAGGAAATCAGTCCTGAATATTCACTGGAAGGATTGATGCTGAAGCTGAAATACCAGTACTTTGGCCACCTGATGCGGAAAACTGACTCATTTGAAAAGACCCTCTTGCTGGGAAGGATTGAAGGCAGGAGGAGAAGGGGATGACAGAGGATGAGATGGTTGGATGGCATCACTAACTGAATGGACCTGAGTTTGAGTAAACTCTGGGAGTTGGTGATGGACAAGGAGGCTGACCGTGTTGCAGTCCATGGGGTCACAAAAAGTCAGACACGACTGAGCAACTGAACTGAACTTTTTGGGGAGAGGGCATGGCAGGGCTGCACACACAGTTTAGGATTGGCTGGTTTGAATAATTAAGGGGGGACTCTGTGGAATAGGGACTGTCCCCAGGTATCTGGCACCTGAATCTGGGTTGATCTAGGGCCATGGAAATACTGGCTCGGTGCATGAGTAGATAAAGGAGGTGGTTCAGAGTAGATAAAGGAGGTGGAGCACAGGGGAGATATAAACAACTCTGGCCAGAAGTTTGGCCCTGTAATTAACAGATGTCAAAGAGACAAATAACAGAACCTAAGAAAACACAGTTAGAATAAAAATAGTCCAAGATTGGAAACATGGAAAGCAAACCAAATGTCTATCAGGAGACCAATGAATAAACGGTTTATGGTATATCCCTGTAGTGAAAGATTACTACTCAATCAAAAAAAAAAAAAAACCCCTGGTAGATGCAACACTACTTGACATAAATCTGAAAAACATGATGCTGAACAAAACAGCCATACTATTAAGAATACATACATGATGCTTCAGGTTATAAGAAGTCTAAGAACAGGTAAAAATCTATTGTGGCAGGGGGCGAGGGGCTTGGGATTGACTAGGAAGGGCCATGAGTGTCCTATATACTGATGTTGGTATCTATTTGTGACAACCTGAGGGTCATTGTCAAAAGACATCAATTTGAACATGTAAGACCTATGCATTTAATTGCATGTTAATTATGCTTCAACTATTTAAAATGAAAATAATCTGTTAAGGAAGATTAGAAATCTAAAGTACAGAATTGCTCTGTTTTTATCACTTACTTTTTATGTGTACCCTTATTTAGAGTCCAATAAGAAGACAAGGAGAGCCAACCAGTCCATTCTGAAGATCAGCCCTGGGTGTTCTTTGGAAGGCACGATGCTGAAGCTGAAGCTCCAGTACTTTGGCCACCTCATGAGAAGAGTTGACTCACTGGAAAAGACTCTGCTGCTGGGAGGGATTGGGGGCAGGAGGAGAAGGGGATGACCGAGGATGAGATGGCTGGATGGCATCACCGACTCGATGGACGTTAGTTTGAGTGAACTCCGGGAGTTTGTGATGGACAGGGAGGCCTGGCATGCTGTGATTCATGGGGTCGCAAAGAGTCGGACAAGACTGAGCGACTGAACTGAACTGAAGAAGACGATAAAGGGCTTCCCCACCAGCTCAGCAGTAGAGAGTCTGCCTGCGATGCAGGAGCTGCAGGAGACTCGGGTTCAATCCCTGGGTGGGGAAGATCCCCTGGAAGAGGGCAACCCACTCCAGTATTCTTGCCTGGAGAATTCCCATGGCCAGAGGGACCTGCAGACCTAGAGTTCACAGGTTCACAAAGAGTCAGACAAGACTGGAGCAACTGAGCACGCATGCACGCAAGAGGCAATCACAGTAGTTCTAAGTGGAGGTTTTCCAGACTTTTAACTTCCAGTCCTGGCTCTTGTTCCTGGCTCTTATCCAAAAATCTCTGTGACTTTTTACCAAGGTACTTATTCTTTGAAAGCCTCAGCTTTTTCACTTGACAAAAATGGAGATAACAATACTTCTTCCTTATCTACATAAATATTCTGGCAACAATGCAACAGAGGTGATAACTGATAATCACAGTCACAGTAAAGATGAAATTGTTAATAAAACCTTTACCAAACATGTCTCCAGGATGGATAATTAGAGGTAATACAATTGTAATATATGATTACTATATGTAATATGTAAATTTTGTGCTTTACTTTTTATAATAGAATGTGACACCTGATACAGTCGTTGACATCCAAATGAGACAATATACAGGAACATAACATGTCATTATATTATCTTGTTTCTCAAAAGCTCTGAACTGCGGCACAGTACTTACAATCTGTTTTACATATATTATCACATGTGATCCTTGCAACAGGCCAATTAAATAGATCCTATTATTATTCTCATTTGACATTTGAGGAAACTGAGGCTTAAACAAGTACCAAGCTCAAAGATGGCAAGTGGATAAGAGGTAGAGTAAGGATTTCAACCTTCTCATTAAGAACTCAGATACTTTCCATCTTTCCATCCTGACAGCCTCAGGAAAACAGTTCATCCCCTCCTGATTGTAAGATGGCTGTCTCTGATTGGATATCACATCTTTATATAGAATCCAAAGTCCAGAAGGAAGAAAGAGGGCCATTCTGTTTTGTTCTTTTTTAATCCAACCAGTTGAATAACTAACACAAAGAAGGTTTCCCCATTTTCAAATTCCTTTGAAAGGAAGAAGGTAGGAAGTGGCCTGCTGCTGCTAAGTCACTTCAGTCGTGTCCAACTCTGTGCAACCCCAGAGACGGCAGCCCACCAGGCTCCCCCATCCCTGGGATTCTCCAGGCAAGAACACTGGAGTGGGTTGCCATTTCCTTCTCCTATCTTGCTTTAAAAAAAAATATTGTAGCTGAGATTTTTACATGCATTGAGAGTCATTAGATTGAAGGGTTCTGATGGGTCCATATTCGCAAGTCACAAGTGAGGACCTGCACAAATGAATCCAAGCTAGAGCAACAGAAGAATCAAATTAAAAGTTGTAAATCCCGGACTGCACTTATGTATGATTGAAACAGAACTGGAGTAACTAATTCACATTACTTTCAATGTTAAATAATAATGGTGTATAAGTCTAAACTCCCTGGATTTTCTGCAAAAGAATTGTGGAAATTGAGTTCTTGCAAACTACAGAATTAATCATTTACTGACATTTGTGGGCTTACATTGCATTAGATTTCTTATTTTGAAGTCAGGTTTTAGACAGGCAGAACACTACATACAACTGACCACCCTTTATGGTATAATAAGCTGAATTAAATGTCATATTTGCAATTGACCCAAAATCTCTTATAGAATAACATTTGCCTTTTGTAAGACATACCAAAAACATTACATGCTGACTTGATCATTAAACATTAAGTATGCTGCTGCTGCTAAGTCACTTCAGTCGTGTCCGACTCTGTGAGACCCCATATACAGCTGCCCACCAGGCTCCCCCAACCCTAAGATTCTCCAGGCAAGAACACTGGAGTGGGTTGCCATTTCCTTCTCCAATGCATGAAAGTGAAAAGTGAAAGTGAAGTCATTCAGTCCTGTCCAACTCATCACAACCCCATGGACTGCAGCCTACCAGGCTCCTCCATCCATGGGATTTTCCAGGGAAGAGTACAGGAGTGGGGTGCCATTGCCTTCTCCGAAACATTAAGTATATATACATTTTAAAACACAAGTGTAAAATTAAAACTCTTTAAGTTAAAAACCTTTATAGTACCTATCATCTTGAAATACTAAATGGCCCTCTTAACAAAACCTAATGATTGTACTGTCTGAAATAAACAAAACTAAAAATGTAATTTTAATATATCAGATAAACAGATTAAAAGGCGATCTATCTGTGCCCATTTAAGAGTTCTTTTAGCTGTCAAAATGAGCTACAGAAGAACAAACGGGAATTGCATTCTATTTTATTTCACCTTTCTACAGAGGCACAGTATGAAATTCTTTTCTTGTAACTTCCTTGTTAAAATTACAATGTATCAAGTTGAACACCGACCCACTGGGATAATGGTAAAATTACTGTCTTGGTATTCAGACTTCATTTCCTCAAAGATTCTCTAAGTTGTGACAAGCTGCTAGATGTCTTCAAACTACAAAGGAAAGCAAAATACCCTTATCTTGGCTGGCACAGGACAAGACGGCAAACAAAGTAGGGCATGTAGCCTCGGGCAATGGTTTCTCTGTAGCGATTCAGGATCTGAGAAAACCACTTATCAAAATATTTGCTCCTCTTAGTGATAGAGGAGGTTTTCAACCAAACATGGAATGGGTATTTCATCAAGAAAACATACAGAGGTCATTAATAACATGGAAGAATGGAAGGAGAATATTAAACTACACACACACACACACACACACACACACACACACACACCCATTAACTTCTTTCCTTGGGTTGACTGACAGAAACACTCCCCTTGATCTTGTGGAATTAACAGTCCTTCTCTGCCTCTCAATCTGCATTAATGATGAGGGATATACTGTGCAGTTTGAGGAAAAATGTATCAAAATACATCAAGTGGCTGCTCAATAAATAATTATAGTGGTAGAACACAGAGCTGCACTTACTGGGTTTAAAACCCTGGCACAGACAGTAACGAATCTGCCTGCCATGTAGGAGACCCGGGTTGGATCTTCGGGTCAGAAAGACCCACTGGAGGGGGAAATGGCAACCCACTGCAGTATTCTTGCCTGGGAAATCCCATGGACAGCGGAGCCTGGTGGCCTATAGTTCATGGGGTTGCAAAAGAACTGGATACAACTTAGCGACTAAACAACAATAACAAATAATACTAATATAATTATATTATAAATGAATGAATAAATAAGCAACAATTTAAGAAAGATACTACCTTAAACTACCTTATACCGATGGCATATTTAAAAAAAAAGGATTAAGTATCTTTATTCAAGAAATGATGAATCTAATAGGGAACACAGGAGTGTCCATGGCATTTGCTTGCCTTTGTCTTGCACGTGTTCTGCCTTGAGTTTACTGTGATGAGTAGCAATCCCAAGCTACTCTCCCCAGACCTCTCCTCCCTCCACAGCTAGTCTCCCCATCTATAATTCAGGCAGGGCGTTTCCCACTTCCTTAGTTCCCAAAAAGATTCAAGGATACACACATGGCCCAGACTTGGCTCCAAAACGTCAATTTCAGAACTTGGTCTCTATTAATAAGAAAATGACCTATTTTCCCATGGAGAAATAAAAAAGTATTTAAAAGATAACAGTGGAGTCAAGTAAAGCATGGAGGAAGGGGTGTGTATGTAGAGACAGTGCAGGCAGATAACAACAATGCAAAAGAAACCCAGGTATTCAAATCAGGGCTTATCTGTCCACAAATGCTACGCTTTTCCTTTCAGTTCAGGCACAGGATAGGACTGCACTCCCACTCTGAATACGGACATGCCCATCTGCCAGGTTTTAGTCAGTGAGATGTGAGCAGAAGTGACCTGTGCTTCCTGTAGGCTTTAAGACAACTACACATTTTGCCATGCTCCATTTTCCACGTCATTGTGAGAACAGAGGCACAAGTCAGAATTGCGTTTCTGTCAACATGGGTCCCTAAGTAACCACAATGAGCAGATTCCATCTGCTGCTTAGGTTAGATATGTAGCATGAGCAAGACATAAGCTGCAACTGTATGAAGCTATAGTGAATCTGAGGACTTAGCCTGCCAGATGAACACATGAGCAAAAAGAAAAGAAGGAGATACAGGCAGAGCAAGCCAAAAACCATGGATAAACTTCTGGTTTCACTCTGCCCAGTAAATGAGTCCTGGACTTTTCAATAAGGAGGGCTGATGCACTTAGAGGGGGTAGAGGGTAGAGGCTTGAGCCACTTTGAGTTGCAAATCTGACTTTTGCAACCAAATATATACCTTCTACTACAAAAGAGCCACCATTCATGTACAAAAAATAAATAAATTAGCATACACAAGAGGTGCTAAATTACCACAATGCACTTTTAAGCAGACGGGAGGTCAGAGTGTAAGGTTTAGGCATGGATTTGATTCTGAGAAGCAACCAGAGGAGTGCAGACTTTCCCCAGGAGAAGGGCACACACAGGTAAAGGTGAGTGCACAGCACAGAGGTAAAGATGCCAGCGCAGAGATCAGAGCAGTGGCTCTTGGCACCATCCCTCACCTTATTGTGTGGATACTTTGGAAAACATCTGGGGGCATTCTGGTTTTCTCACTGGGGAATACCAGGGTCTTTAGAAAGCAGAGGCCATGAAAGCTAGATATTTTGCAATGCAATTCACACAGGGTTTTCATATGGGAAGGTTATGTAAGAAAAATCCTATCCATCATTACCTGAGCTTATGAAGAATAATTTGCATGCTCTTCATATATAAGGATGCAAATACTGTGTGAATCAAAGGAAGATCAAATTTGCAATGAATGTTCAGATGATATCAAGAATTGTCGCTCATATCATTTACCACATCGCCAGTGGCAACATCCATAATGGGAGCCCAGTCAACAATCTGACTCACAGGTAACTGGTCTGCAGCTGTAGCCACCACATTCACAGTGATTTTATGATTATATTCACATATACATACTTAGTTATCATGTTAATGTCAAATATGAAGACAATGCTAAAGTTTAGCTGACTACTGTCTAGTGTCTCTTCAATCCAAGCTTAATGATTATAAGACATGCAAGCACAGACAACCTTATCTTCTGGGGTGGGCATAACAAAACACTGAAAGACTAAAACAAGAAAATCACGAATCAATTTAAAATAATAAATTACAAATAAACATTATAATTTCAAACAACAAACTGTGAATCAATTTCCTTGTATTTCTCTTTTTTTAATCATACATAAGATCTTACACTGGCCTTTTTGAAATCATGTGAATAATTCTGTTGTATTAACCATAATGTCATGTCAATATATAAAGGGGATGTTACAAAATACGAGTTCATATGTATGCTTGTTGAGAACCACTGATTTTGAGGAGAGCAACTGAAAGAATAATACTGTTGCCAAAATGCAGGAAGCCTTGGATACCAGGTTAAGGACTTTTACAAGCAGCAGAAAGGTATTACAGTCACGCCGTGAAAAAACTGAATGAACACGGCTATGTCCAAAGATAACTGATATGGTACCACAAGGGTGGCAGCAGAAGAGAAGAAACCAGGAGGCCGTTGTGGCCGTGGCAACATGACAATAAAAGCCTAAACCAGTGCAATGGCTTAGGAGACGGATCTGAGGAACAACGCAAAGATGACTCCAGCATGATAAGTGCCTGGTTAGGGAGGTGGGGAGGTGAGGAAAGAATCAATGGGAAATCCAAGGCTTCTGGCTCCTTCGACAGGGAAGACTGATGGTCCAGAGACAGAAATAGGGAAGAATAAGTCAAGAAGTCATAAGATGAGGAGAAACAGGAGTTCAATTTCAGACATACTCAAGTTTAAATCAACAGTAAGACATTCAGATGGAAATGGTGGTTAATGGTTGGGGAAACTGGGACCAGAGTGACAAGACCTAATCAGCACACAGGAAAACAGAGTTACAGAGAGGATGGAAGGACTCTAATGGAAGAGAGGGAGGAAAGAGGAAAGACTGCCAACAGCTGAGGCTCAGAGAACATCCACAACAAGCAAGGAAAGGATAAAAATCAGCCAGATGGAGCAGACACATAAAAGAACTCCAAAAGTTCAGGGGTATGAAAGTCAAAAGAAGTAAAGTGATGGGAGAGATCAGCAGCAAAGAGCACTGAGAGCTTGGAAACAAGCACTGAGACACAACCACTGAACCTGACCTGAAGAAGCTACCTGTGATCGCAGAAATGCCACTTGTACAGGCATGAGATCAGAAGGCAGACAGGAAGGCTATCCAAGTCCAGAGAGGACAAGGAATCAAGGGGGCACATACGGGGCACACGTTCTAGAAGCTCAGCAGTGTACAAGAGGGCAACAGGAAGAAACCTCAAGTCATCAATTACTGATTTCCACATGGAAGATGAAAAGATACATTGATCAGTACAGACAGGGACTTTAACCCAAAACTGAGAACTCAGGGGAAAAATGCATCTATTCGAAAATGCATCACGTGGCAAAAAGAAAAACAAAATGAGACATATATAAATCATATCCAATAATTCTCAAAGAAAGTAACACACACATTTTTTCAAAGCGCTCAGACTTCAGGAAGTGGCTGCCCCATGTGGCTTAGCTGTGAGATGGACTGACATTCTGGATCACTGTTTCCCTTGCCTTCCTGAACAAAATTGAGGGTAAAACACAGATTCTTAATAGCAATTTTGTTCACAGCAAATGATTGTGGGTCACACCCAACTAAAGCTTTACCTCTCCAGTGTTCTTAATAAAGTTATTTTTCAAAGAGCTTAAACAAAACTCTGGATCCATATGTCTCACTGATCATAAATTCTCTCTAGGAAATCTCTTTCTAGTAAGGTTACAGAATAAAACATGTATAATTTACTACATCAACAATTGTTACCTTTAATCACTTCACAAAAGGAGGAACCATTGAGTGGCTAGTAGATTTCAGGCATAGATATAGCTTTAAAATAACTTAGCTTCCAAAAAAGTAAATGATTATGCATATTGACTCAATAGTCTAACACTTATTATTAGATATTGAATTTTGTTTTTGTTTTTAGAAGTCTCACAAATTTTGACTAGCAAATTAACTGAGAGTTTTATAGCCTGGCAAATTTGTTTTTACTTTAGAACAATTTATGACAAGGAGTCCAAAATATACTGTGGCTAATTAATGACTTTTTTGTGGTTTCACATACATAATGCATTAGCCTTGTGAGAGCTTCCCCTCATATCCTACTGAACCATCTCTCTCTCTCAAATTTCAATGCATGTAAGTGGCTGAAACAATAGAAACTCCATTTTCTCTTCTCTTTTATAACAACTTCTGGTGCAAAGGTGATTTGCTACTGAACATCAGAGAACAATAGAGAGACTTCAAAGGTTAAAGAAGATTACTATATGTGACTTTAAATTTCCAAAAATATAACACAGTAGTCCAGAATTCCTAGTGGTGTTATAAAGTCTATGTGTCCATAGGAAGAGAAAGTATTTTCATTAATGCTAAGAAAATACTACTGCTATTTAAGCAGAGTAGTTGCAAGCGCCAATATTAACTCTGTGCCAGAAACCATATTATTTTTAATTTGGACAAGGAGATTTTATAGGATACACACACACACACACACACACACACACGACTTTAAATTAAGACTATATACATATATATATACACACACAAGAAAGCCCCCACACCCACAATGTATGTGTGTATGTGTATATGTGTGTGTGTGTGTGTGTGTGTGTGCACACCCTTGGGGGTGTGAACCTATGCAAAAACCTCACTTTGATCCAGTTCACTGGTTGGTGTGTGTGTGTGTGTGTGTGTGTGTGTGTGTGTGTACACCCTTGGGGGTGTGAACCTATGCAAAAACCTCTCTTTGACCCAGTTCACTGGTTGGTATGTGTGTGTGTGTGTGTACACCCTTGGGGGTGTGAACCTATGCAAAAACCTCGCTTTGACCCAGTTCACTGGTTGGTATTGTTTTACCAGTGGGATCAATATTAGCGGCTATTTCTATTATTTGAGCATCTGCTAAGAGAAAGCCCTGGTGAGTAAAAGCTGTGTCATTGACTTAAAAATCCTTATAAAATAGAATTATCAAATATTATATATCTTCTCACAAACCCTCTCACAGCCAAGCCACAATACAGTGGGGTAACATGAACAGAGTGACTGACAGTTCACTCTCTAGAAGAGGAGAAAGAGAGACAGCACTTCAAAAGACAGAGAGGACAGAAAAGGCCAAGGAAACATGGAAGAGCAGAGATGAAACTCTAAGGGGAACATTTTATTCTGCCCAATAAGAGATACGTTCAAGATATGTTCAAGCTGGTTTTAGAAAAGGCAGAGGAACCAGAGATCAAATTGCCAACATCCAATGGATCATCAAAAAAAGCAAGAGTGTTCCAGAAAAACATCTATTTATGCGTTATTCACTATGCCAAAGCCTTTGACTGTGTGGATCATAATAACCTGTGGAAAATTTTGAAAGAGATGGGAATATCAGACCACCTGACTTGCCTCTTGAGAAACCTGTATGCAGGTCAGGAAGCAACAGTTAGAACTGGACATGGAACAACAGACTGGTTCCAAACAGGAAAAGGAGTATGTCAAGGCTGTATATTGTCACCCTGCTTATTTAACTTATATGCAGAGTACATAATGAGAAATGCTGGGCTGGAAGAAGCACATGCTGGAATCAAGATTGCTGGGAGAAATGTTAATAACCTCAGATATGCAGATGACACCACCCTTATGGCAGAAAGTGAAGAGGAACTTAAGAGCCTCTTGATGAAAGTGAAAGAGGAGAGTAAAAAAGTTGGCTTAAAGCTCAACATTCAGAAAACAAAGATCATGGCATCCGGTCCCATCACTTCATGGAAAATAGATGGGGAAACTGTGGAAACAGTGGCTGACTTTACTTTTCTGGGCTCCAAACTCACTGCAGATGGTGATTGCAGCCATGAAATTAAAAGACGCTTACTCCTTGGAAGGAAAGTTATGAGCAACCTAGACAGCATATTAAAAAGCAGAGACATTACTTTGTCAACAAAGGTCCATCTAGTCAAGGCTATGGTTTTTCCAGTGGTTATGTATGGATGTAAGAAGTGGACTATAAAGAAAGCTGAGCGCCAGATAATTGATGCTTTTGAACTGTGGTGTTGCAGAAGACTCTTGAGAGTCCCTTGCACTGAAAGGAGATCCAACCAGTCCATCGTAAAGGAGATCAGTCCTGGATGTTCATTGGAAGGACTGATGTTGAAGCTGAAACTCCAACACATGGGCCACCTGATGCGAAGAGCTGACTCATTTGAAAAGACCCTGATGCTGGGAAAGATTGAGGGCAGGAGGAGAAGGGGATGACAGAGGGTAAGATGGCTGGATGGCATCACCGACTCAATGGACATGGGTTTGGGTGGACTCTGGGAGTTGGTTGGTGGGCTACCATCTCTGGGGTCGCACAGAGTCGGACACGACTGAAGCGACATAGC
Source organism: Oryx dammah (assembly GCF_014754425.2). Lineage (NCBI taxonomy): Eukaryota > Metazoa > Chordata > Mammalia > Artiodactyla > Bovidae > Oryx > Oryx dammah. Next base: position 33,266,960 of record NW_024070193.1, read on the forward strand.
AGCAGCAGCAGGAGCAGCAGCCGGGAGGCCTGGCATGCGGTTCATGGGATTGCAAAGAGTTGGACACGACTGAGCAACTGAACTGAACGAACTGAACTGAGAGATAAGGGTGAGTTCAGAAGCACAGGCAGCCTCTCAATAGGCTGTCAGCATCTGGTTTGTTGGAAATATCCTAGTGCACTCCACGCGGGTGTGCTAGGTTATAGGATGTTTGCAGTGGGCAATTCCATCAGTGCCTACACTTAGATGACAAAAAAATAGTACTGTAGTTACATATTCTAAACAACCTCTCCTATTTCAAAAAAGCATTAAAACAATGTATACAAAACAACAGCAGAAAATCCTACAATGTATTAATATCATCAACATTGAAATCCATGGATCCCATATCCTGAGCAAGTCAATGAATGCAAAATAAAGAAGGCAAATGGACTTGAGTATCAAAGGTCCTTCCAGCTGGAAAAACTATAATTCTTTCACTACAAGGTATTACTGTTTATGAGGCAGAGTTCTGTCTCCAACATGGCATCAATATGAACCTTATGGACCTGGAATTAATCCTTTTCCCTTCAACGGATGCATGAGCAATGTTGCCCTGGAATTAATGTCCCTCCCATCCTCCTAGGTATACTTACTTGCAGGAGAAGCAGACAATTTAAATATACCATCCATTTCATTTACAGAGAATTTTAAAGCAGCAAAGTAATGAGAAGGATAAGAGGGCTCCATTCACCATCTCATCAGTTCAAAGGTCTGACAGGAATCATCAGTGCAGACTGACTGTATACAAGGGTTGATAAATCAGACTTATACTAGGTTTGGTCCTGAACCAAAAAACCACTGTTTATAACCATTTAAGAAAGAAAGACTTCATTGTTATCCATGGAAGAATAATTTCATTAGATATATAAACCTCTTCACACAGTTTAATATCATATGGGAAAAATACCTATAAGCAAAACTCTTTTCTAAGCAAAAATCTTCCTAGAACTAAAATTTACTGGAGAGTTGGTTGTTGGTTCTTTTTTTTTTTTTTTTGCTAAGGAGTAACCCAGACTTTGTTCCACCTACTTACTGAGCTGTGGCTTAGTGAAATGGAATTTACAATTACTAAAACGAAAAGAGCCCCAAATCCCACAACTCCTTTCATTTAATTATTCATGGCATTGATCAGCACATTTATTTTTTAAAATAGATAAAGTTAGAGCAGTGCTCATAGAGGAAGAAAACTTCTTCCATACTTACATTACAATGGACTTAGGAGTTTCTTTTTCCAGAGTTTGTACTTTGCATATGTAAATTTTAAAACCAATCAAATATCATCACAACATATTTGAAACAAGTTTACAATGTTCAAAGCTATCATTGCAGGTGACACTTCTCATTCTAATTCACTCACCAGGATTAATTTCTGTATATTGCTCTTAATCATAAAAATTAGACATGTCTAGTAATATTAAAAATAAATGTGGTAATGAGGGAAATAGAATGGATAAGTCTTAGAAATAACCTCAGGTTTTACAAAAAAAAAGATTAACTTTCAATAAATTACAAGACATTGAATTTAACAGAACAGACTTCCCACACCCCATATCATTTAAGAGTACCTTGGAAACTTCTAGAAGAAAATTTAGAAGATACAGAGTTCCCTTAGAGTGGAAAATCATCTGAAAATATAGCAGTCAACAATTCTTGGACTTCTCTGTGGTGCAGTGGTTAAGAATCTGTCTGCCAATGCAGGGAACACAGGGTCAACTCCTGGGCCAGGAAGATCCCACATGCCTAGCAGTAACTAAGCCCAAGTGCCCTGGCTACTGTAGCCCATGAGCCCTAGAGCCCGTGCTCTGCAACAAGAGAAGCCGCCGCAACGAGAGGCCCACGCTCCACAACTATAGAGTAGTCCCGCCTGCTGCAACTAGAGAAAGAATGAATGCAGCAAAGACCCAGCACAGCCACATACAAATAAATAACTAATTAAAGCAAAACAGGTCCTCCGAATGCTGTGTGCCACATTGCTTCTTCCCATCAAGTATGTATCGCCTATTCTTGATTCTGGACTGGCCTGGTGACATGCTTTACTCAACAGAATACAACAGAGGGGACATTCCGCTCGTTCCAGGGTTAGACCTTGAGAGGTTTCCACTTTCACTCTCACGGGAAGTAAAGCAAACCAAGGCTAGCTTACTGACCATGACAGGTTCAGTAATAGTAACGATGACAGAGTCAGTCCAGTTACCCCAGAAGGCAACAAGCTTGGGGGTAAAGGTATCTTAGATTCCCAGACCCAGACGCAGATTAAAGATGCGCTGTGCCTGAAGAACCCTGATTGAATCTCTATCTCACTTACAGAGCTGTAAATGATAAAGTGACTGTTTTAAAAACCACTAAATTTGGGGATGATTTGTTACCTTGCAAAAAGTAACCGATACATTTATAATTGAATTCAACACCGTGTCATTTCCACTCACATTAATTCTACAAAAGAATCAATGAACAAATATTTCCTTCCAGTGAGACATCTACTAGTTACAAGGCACAGAGAAAAAAAATTAATAATAATCGTAATCAGTTCAGTTCACTCGCTCAGGCGTACCGACTCTTTGCACTTCCATGAACCGCAGCACACCAAGCCTCCCTGTTCATGACCAATTCCCGGAGTCCGCCCAAACCCATGTCCATTGAGTCGATGATGCCATCCAACCATCTAATCCTCTCTCGTCCCCTTCTCCTCCTGCCCTCAATCTTTCCCAGCATCAGGGTCTTTTCAAATGAGTCAGCGCTTCGCATCAGGTGGCCAAAGTACTGGAGTTTCAGCTTCAACATCAGTCCTTCCAATGAACACCCAGGACTGATCTCCTTTAGGACGGACTGGTTGGGTCTCCTTTCAGTGCAAGGGACTCTCAAGAGTCTTCTCCAACACCACAGTTCAAAAGCATCAATTCTTCAGTGCTCAGCCTTCTTCACAGTCCAACTCTCACATCCATACGTAACCACTGGAAAAACCATAGCCTTGACTAGACGGACCTTTGTTGGCAAAGTAATGTCTGCTTTTTAATATGCTGTCTAGGTTGCTCATAACTTTTCTTCCAAGGAGTAAGTGTCTTTTATTTTCATGGTTGCAGTCACCATCCACAGTGATTTAGGCACCCAAAAAAATAAAGTCTGACACAGTTCTCACTGTTTCCCCATCTAATTGCAATGAAGTGACGGACCAGATGCCATGATCTTAGTTTTCTGAATGTTGAGCTTAAGCCAAATTTTTCATTCTCCTCTTTCACTTTCACCAAGAGGCTCTTTAGTTCTTCTTTGCTTTCTGCCATATTGGTGGTGTCATCTGCATATCTGAGGTTATTGATATTTCTCCCAGCAATCTTGATTACAGCTTGTGCTTCATCCAGCCCAGCATTTCTCATGATGTACTCTGCATAGAAGTTAAATAAGCAGGGTGACAATATACTTGACGTACATTGTCTTGACGTATTCCTTTTCCTATTTGGAACCAGTCTGTTGCCCCATGTCCAGTTCTAACTGTTGCTTCCTAACCTGCATACAGGTTTCTCAAGAGGCAGGTCAGGTGGTCTGGTATTCCCATCTCTTTCAGAATTTTCCACAGTTTGTTGTGAGCCACACAGTCACAGGCTTTGGCATAGTCAATAAAGCAGAAGTAGATGTTATTCTGGAACTCTCTTGCTTCTTCGATGATCCAGTGGATGTTGGCAATTTGTTCTCTGCTTCCTTTTCCTTTTCTAAAACCAGCTTGAATATCTGGAAGTTTACAGTTCACATATTGCTGAAGCCTGGCTTGGAGAATTTTGAGCATTACTTTTCTAGCATGAGAGATGAGTGCGATTGTGCAGTAGTTTGAGCATTCTTTGGCATTGCCTTTCTTTGGGATTGGAATGAAGACTGACCTTTTCCAGTCCTGTGGCCACTGCTGAGTTTTCCAAATTTGCTGGCATATTGAGTGCAGCACTTTCACAGCATCATCTTCCAGAATTTGAAATAGCTTAACTGGAATTCCATCACCTCCACTAGCTTTGTTCATAGTCATGCTTCCTAGGGCCCACTTGACTTCCCATTCCAGGATGTCTGGGTCTAGGTGAGTGTGACTGATCATACCATTATGGTTATCTGGATCATGAAAATCTTTTTTATACAGTTCTTCTGTGTATTCTTGCCATCTCTTCTTAATATCTTCTGCTTCTGTTACGTCCATACCATTTCTGTCCTTTATTGAGCCTATCTTTGCATGAAATATTCCCTTCATATCTCTAATTTTCTTGAAGAGATATCTGGTCTTTCCCATTCTATTGTTTTCCTCCATTTCTTTGCATTGATTGCTGAGGAAGGCTTTCTTATCTCCTTTTGCTATTCTTTGGAACTCTGCATTCAAATGGGTATATCTTTCCTTTTATCCTTTGCTTTTTACTTCTCTTCTTTTCACACCTACTTGTAAGGCCTCCTCATACAGCCATTTTGCTTTTTTGCATTTCTTTTTCTTGGGGATGCTCTTGATCCCTGTCTCCTGTACAATGTCACAAACCTCCATCCATAGTTTATCAGGCACTGTGTCTATCTGATCTAGTCCCTTAAATCTATTTCTCACTTCCACTGTATAATCATAAGGGATTTGATTTAGGTCATACCTGAATGGTATAGTGGTTTTCCCTACTTTCTTCAATTTAAGTCTGAATTTGACAATAAGGAGTTCATGATCTGAACTACAGTCAGCTCCTGGTCTTGTTTTTGCTGACTGTATAGAGCTTCTCCATCTTTGGCTGCAAAGAATATAATCAATCTGATTTTGGTGTTGACCTTCTGGTGATGTCCATGAATAGAGTCTTCTCTTGTGTTGTTGGAAGAAGGTATTTGCTATGACAAGCACGTTCTCTTCGCAAAACTCTATTAGTCTTTGCCCTGCTTCATTCTGTACTCCAAGGCCAAATTCGCCTGTTACTCCAGGTGTTTCTTGACTTCCTATTTGCATTCCAGTCCCCTATAATGAAAAGGACATCTTTTTTGGGTGTTAGTTCTAAAAGGTCTTATAGGTCTTCATACAACCATTCAATTTCAGCTTCTTCAGCATTACTGGTCAGGGCACAGACTTGGATTACCGTGATATCGAATGGTTTGCCTTGGAAACGAACAGAGATCATTCTGTCATTTCGGAGATTGCATCCAAGTACTGCATTTCAGACTCTCTTGTTGACTATGAAAGCTACTCCATTTCTTCTAAGGGATTCTTGCCCACAGTTGTAGATATAATGGTCATGTGAGTTAAATTCACCCATTCCAGTCCATTTTAGTTCGCTGATTCCTAGAATGTCAACGTTCACTCTTGTCATCTCCTTTTGACCACTTCCAATTTGCCTTGATTCATGAACCTAACATTCCAGGTTTCTGTGCAATATTGCTCCTTACAGCATGGAACCTTGCTTCTATCACTAGTCACATCCACACCTGGGTATTGTTTTTGCTTTGGCTCCATCCCTTCATTCTTTTTGGAGTTATTTCTCCACTGATCTCCATTAGCTTATTGGGCACCTACCAACCTGACGAGTTCCTATTTCAGTGTCCTATCCTGTCCTATATTGTTCATGTGGTTCTCATGGCAAGAATACCGAGGTGGTTTGTCATTCCCTTCTCCAGTGGACCACATTCTGTCAGACCTCTTCATCATGTAACATCAACAATATAATGTGCATTTAAGCATGATTATTAATTCATTAAATGAATATGGAATGGCTACAAAGATACCGATTGTATGCCACAAACAGGTGACCAGCAGGTAGAAAATTTTATAGTGTAGAGGGGTATAAAGCCAATGATAATACATAATGCCAAATGCTATCATGTGCTGCCCTTTGTAAATTGCTTCAGTTGTGTCTGACTCTACGTGACCCCATGGATTCCAGCCCGCCAGGCTCCTGGGTCCACAGGATTCTCCATGCAACAATACTGGAGTGGGTTGCCATGCCCTCCTCCAGGGGATCTTCCCTACCCAGGGATCAAACCTATGTCTCTTAAGTCTCCTGCATTGGCAGGTGGGGTTCTTTACCACTAGCACCACCTGGGAAGCCCAAAATAACAGAGTTAAAATAAAGGTATGGAGATTTTTTTCTAAATCTAGAAATAACTATGTTGAAGCAATATAAGCATCATAAGAAAAGTGGCTCATTTTTTGTAAGGATTAAATGAAGTGGTTAGCATAGCACTTAGCACGTAATTAGTCCACATTAAACAGTGCAGAAAAATCTCAACTATACAAAGAGTTACAAGAATTCAAACAGGGAACACTCATGAGTGGTTTGCAGGTTATTTGCAGATTTTTTCTAATTGGTTCAATAATTTTGAGAGGGTACTCTCTGCCCATTGGGAGTATAACCCAGAGGGGCCAAAATAAAGACATGTTTCCTTCTCTCAAACTACTCACTCTGGAAAATACACACCAAATAAGAATAATGAGAGATACAAAAGGTAGAGCAAAAGATCATAACCTGTTCAGGAATGCTGTTTAATTTGAAATTCTTAAGAGGAGGAGGAGTAAGCCAGGCAATGGCTGCCGGGTATGTATGTATGAATCTATTGATATGTGTGAAGGTGAGGCAGAAGCAATGGAAGTGTAACCCAGCCATTTGTAACAGTATATGCAAAGGTCTGGTCAAGAAATGGAAGACATTCATCATTGTTAGAATCAGAAAGCACAGGGAGGACCTCCCCCATAGTAAGGCCAGAGGGGGCAGAGGGTGAGAGATCACACAGAGTCCTCAGGACTCATGTCAAGTAACCAGGACTTTAACTTAAGATCAACTGAAATTTACCAGAGTTTTGGTAAGCATTTCAACAGGGTTTTGTATTTAAAACACATGATGCAGTGTGAAAACAGAATCAGAATAGTCGAGAATAGATATTGGAGACAGAAGCCAGAATGTATGCTTTTGCTATAATTGAGAAAAATGATGATGGTGGTTTAGCTGTTGGCATTAAAGGTGGAGGGAACTGGGCAGTTTCAGCAGATATTATGGACGTAGGAAAGACAGGACTTATGGCAAACCACTCCAGTACTCTTGCCTGGAAAATCCCATGCACGGAAAAGACTGGTGGGCTACAGTCCATGGGGTCGCGAAAAGTCGGACACGACTGAGCGACCTCACTTTCACTTTTCATTTTCATGCATTGGAGAAGGAAATGGCAACCCACTCCAGTGTTCTTGCCTGGAGAATCCCAGGGATGGTGGAACCCAGTGGGCTGTCATCTATGGGGTCGCACAGAGTTGGGCACGACTGAAGCAACTTAGCAGCAGCAGCAGCAGCATTGCTAATTTATGCCTCAAAAAAGGGGAAGAAGTCAGCAGGGAATCCTAGGTTTTTGGGTTGAGCAACTGACTTGATTCTGGTGTTGCTTTCCTGTGGGGACAATGGACAACACATCGGTAGAAAAGTAACTCTGGCCAGGACTCTGGCTGACAAGGTCAGCTCTATACATATCAAAGCTGAAGGGCTCTGAAACATCCAAGTAGACACTGTATATTGACCGGCATAAAGGAGGCTATGCTATACCAACAAACAACTTGCAAATCTCTGTAGATGGCAACAGTGAAGTGTAACTCATGCTCATATTTGATGTCCACTGCAAGTCCAGAGGGCTCTGCTCACGGCAGCCACTCAGCTCCCAGGCTCACGGAAACTCCATCTAAGCTCAGGCTTTCATGCCTGCAGAAGCAGATGAGGACACACAGAACCATGGATGGGCTCCCGGAGTCCCTGCAGGGAGGGACTAAATGTGAGGTGTTCACATTCCTTTGGCCAAAGTAAGTCAAGGGACCAAGCCTGCCATCAACAATGCGGCAGGAAAGAAATCATCCTTTCCTTCAGAAGGGGTAAACGATTATCAATAGCTTCTTACAGTAATAAAGCAAACAATTAAGATAAATAGGTTTAGACTCTTAGATTAAAGTAACTAGAGAGAGTGAGAGAGAGATGTGAGAAGGGAGATGTTAAGGTGAATTTTTTAAAAGATGGGTATGATTTTCAAGGGGGTTCCAAGGTGGCACAGTGGTAAAGAATCTGCCTGCCAATGCAGGAGATGCAAGAGATGCAGGTTCAATCCCTGGGTGGGGAAGATTGCTTGGAGCAGGAAATGGCAACACACTCCAGTACTCTTGCCTGGAAAATCCCATGGACAAACGACCCAGTTGGGCCGCAGTCCCTGGGGTCGCAAAGAGTCAGACATGTCTGAGCAACTTATAATTGTGCTCGTAAGCATAGCACATTATTTTGACAAAAGGAAAATCATTAAGGGCTACTGGGTGGTCCAGTAGTTGGGAATCAGCCTTGCAATGCAAGGGATACTGGTTTGATCCCTGGTCTGGGACGATCCCATATGCTGTGGAGCAACTAAGCCTGGGCAACACAGCTACTGAGCCAGTACTCTCGAGACTGCCAACCCAACTACTGAAGCCTGTGTGCCACAGAGTGTATGCTCTGCAACAAGAGAAGCAACTGCAATGATAAGCCTGCGTACCACACGCAGTAGCCCCCACTCGTCACAACTTGAGAAAAGCCTGCACAGCAAAGATGACCCAGTGTAGCCATAAACAAATAAAGATTAAAGAAAAAAAATTAAGAGGATTCCAGATATTAATGTGGGATGATGGAAAGGAAAGCACCAGTGACAGGTGAAAGTTTTCATTAGATTTTGCATACGTCTCTTTACAATGAAGAGGAAAAAGAAGGAGAAAAAATAAGTAAATGACTCATTTGAGGGAGACGGAAAATGAGCCAATCAAAGTCTCCATGACCAAAAGAGGAAAGAGCAGACCACCTTGGAAAGAAGGGAAATGACAGGGTTAAGCTGGGAAGGGAAGTTGGGAAAGGAAGCTGAAATAGGTCCTGAAAAGTAAAGTCAATTTTAGTCAGAGATGAAATTTTACCTAGAGAGAAAAATGAGTCTACATGGGGTCTGAGATGAGTAGAAAAGTTCACTCACAATCACTATGGAAGACAAGGCAATAGCTCTCATTTACAGCTATATATATATATATATATATATATATATATAGTTTTTCTTATAAGTGGAGGCTGTTCTGGGGTGAAATATACATTGCTTCTGGACATGGGACATGCAGATTCCATTTCTGGTTAGGCTGTTAATCTGTTATTTGACCTAAGGTATTCAATGAATCTTTTTGGTCTCACTAGTAAAATATATTCTAAGATGCTAAGCTGTATAAGCATTTTTGGATCTAACATGAAAGCAATACAAAGAGAGATTTTACCTAGATCCACCCCTTCCTTGGTCTCTTAGTACCTGAGATTCACAACAGGACACAACCTCCAATCTACCTCCATGCTCTAATACCTGACACTCCACCCAAAGCAAAATCTTCCTCTGTCACAATTTACAACCTGCCAACTATCCACCTAACATGTTCTCCACTGCAACAAGCATGGAAATGATCCACCGGTTCAAGAACTTGCCAGGACAGCTCTTACCAATGATCAGGAGGCCTTCCCTGATCACTCTACTTGATAGTCAGCTCAGATTCCTTTTCTTCTGAACTCCCTTGTCTTTTCACATATATCACATTTCCATTTTTCTATGAATTTATATATATAGAGAATGCAAATAGAGAATACTAAGGACACCAACACTAATATTGTACAAACACAAATATCGATAGGTAGCAAAACTATTGACTTTCCCCTAAGGTCCTTACCTCCTATACTTATTACAACAAATCTACACAGTTGGAATCAATATTCCAACTTTAAAGATGAAACTAAGCTGAAGAATGTAGCCAAGGTCACAAACTATTAAGTGGTAAACAAAGTTTGCCTGGATTAAGACGCACAGGCATTATGACAGGCACAATTTCATAATATTGTTCACTAGGTTTCTAAATACATGTCAGTTCTTCCCATTGGATTGTATGCTCCCTTAGAGCCTTCATTATATTTTCTATTACTGGACCTCATACTGAACTCTTCCACTCAGGCAGCAATTAAAGAGTTATAATTCATTCAAAGGCAATAAACTGACATTTACATTTCCTGTTCCTTATTTGAAAAGCAACTAAAATCTAGAGGGCATTTACAATGCTTAATGGATATGAGGCTTGCTGGTACAGCAGTTTCCATTATTGGCTCAAATTCTCCTACCCTCCCTACCTGTGCCTTGGCCATGTGACAGTTCCTCCCACTTACGGGGCAGAGGATAGTCCCATTCCCTGGAATTTGGCTTTGGCCGTGTTTCCTGTTATGGCCCGCAGAACATACATGTGATATGCTAGTTGCAAGCCAAGATGGTAATCGATCTTCTGTGTTTCTACTTATCCTTCTGTACTCATGCACCTGGCATGAGAAGAGTTTCCACCACGGAGCTTCTCCTTCAGCTTGCACCCCGGAATAACGTGTGGAAACACCTGAATCAGCCAGACCTGCAGCTTGAGCAAAGCCCAGTCAAGATGTGCCAACCCTCAGCTCATCCCCCAAAATATGAGCAAGCATAGCTGAGTTCAGCAGAGCCACCCCAGCCAACCTGCAAACGTGAAAACTAGATAAATTTCTCTTTGAGGCTACTGAAATTTTCTGGTTGCTATTTATGTAGAATCATTGTGGCAATAAATCAATCATACATGTAAACTGTACTCATGATTCACAAAGTTCTTCTTCACCCCCAGACCTATATGTGGAATGTGTTTCTGCCCATTGTCTCGCCCATGCAGTTTTTTGATAGCATATTGAGATATGAGACATCCGCCAGGACCCAGAAGAAACTATAATGTGCTAGGAAGGGTTTGGTTTAGTCTCATAAGATGTTGGGACTTTACTAAAATCTTAGACATCTAGCCTGATGATATGATTAGATAAGACTTTGGGGGTATAGTTTTTGTAGAGGGAGTGAGCAAAATTTGTATACATGTGATTAAAAGCATACTTTTGTGCATGAGGTACACTATGGTAGATTTACTGTTATTTGTAAACATTTACTTTATCTTTTTATTGACCATATGGTGGCTTCTGGCCAACGAAATGCTAGAAAACTTAGCCCAAAGGGAAGGGAAATAGATTCATTGTTTAAAGGGAAGAAAGAGCAGAGTACCAAGGACAGTGTTATTGCAGCCATCTTTGCAGACAGTCTCCCACAGGGCTGATGTGTGTTTTATCTTTTTCTAAAGTTATTTTTCTCTGACAATCAAACTTGACAGACACATTTTAGACTTTCCTTCCCCAACCCTGGGGAAGGATTGGGGGTGGGGGAGTGGGGGACACCTACAAACATATGTAATTTTTTCAGTTACAGACAACTAAAAAAATTTACCTACTAGGGGTCAGTGTAGAAGAATCAGTTTAAAAATATGACCCTAAAGCAAGAAATAAAACTAAGAAAAGGAAATAAAGAGAAGGGGAGATGAAAAAGAAGGGAGGAAGAAGATCCTAACTTTAAATAACACTGACATTTAACCCTATATAAAACTGCAAAAGCCTCCCCATCATTAGATTTTATTCTCTTCTGCTTGAACGCATACAAAATGGATGCATTTCTTACTCTATGAAGTTTTGTGTGTGTGTGTGTGTGTGTGTGTGTGTGTGTGCACGTGCGCACGCACATGCTAAGTCGCTTCAGTCCTGTCAGATTCTATGCAACCCTATGAATCGCAGCCCACCAGGCTCCTCTATCCATGGGATTCTCCAGGCAAGAATACTAGAGTGGGTAGCCATGCCCTCCTCCAGGGGATCTTCCTGACCCAAGGATCAAACCTCCATCACTTACATCCCCTGCAATGGCAGGTGAGTTCTTTACCACTAGTACCACCTGGGAAGTCCTATGACTTTATGGATTAATCTATTCCCTATTCTAATCTATGTCTTGGGTAAGGTGCATTGGGCAGATAAATCAAAGTGGGTGGGAAGAATGACAAAGAAATAATCAGATTACAAATAATCAGATTACTAATAATCAGATGGAATCATAATTAAAAAAAAGAAAATCAAGATTCAGAAAGAAAACCCCATAAGAAGTTTCTGGAAAAATGACAAGGTATTCCCAAGCTAGTTGTAATGCAAAAACATTTACAGCAACAGACAATTATGACCCTATTAGATTAAAAAGAGATAATGCCTGTTAAGTCTAGCATTTCTCATCTTTGGAGATATGTATGCCCTCCATGTATAAGAACCTTTCCAGAATATATGGTTTGTTTCATGACACAACAAAACCTATATACTAAGACTTTTTTGTTATTTTTAAAAACTAATATTTCTAATGAGTACTACAACAACAACCCCACAGAGGCAATTACTGCTTAATATTAGTGAAATAACAATTCAGTAAATTAGCACTAAATATAAACATGTATTATCTTTCCATTGCATATGAGAAACATTTTATTTAATGGCATGAGAATATGAGCGAGAAAATATTTGACACACAAGACTCAAGTTTCCAAACTGCACAGCAGGTATACACAGCACTCAGTTGGTTTTGCTTGTCAAAACTAAAAGAAGTCCCAGTAAAGAGTCACTGAGAATAGTTGAGAAAAATGGAAAACTGCCCAATATATAAATGTGAACACCTTTGTAGGTATAGGGAATGGGTGAGGGTAAGGAGGTACTGTCTACTGCTATATGCACCCAACTTGGGTACAACTGTGCCTTATCTATATTCTAGAGGCCTCAGAATATTCATCAGAATTAGTAACAAGGAATGGTAATCAGCAACTTTCTGCTACTTTACATTCACAGAGGCAGCCAGCCCAAGTGAGTAGCAGCCGTAAGATTAGATCCCTAGCTATACTGTTCGGTTGATTTTAATTGCCTGAAAAGGGTCATTACCGTCTACTGCAATGTGTTAAGTTATTTTAAAGAGTGACTATTTCTATGTAAGAAATAAAAATGGACTCTGATTCAGTTTTTAAATACAAGAACGCATTCAGCTGGGTCTTCGTCCTGGTGGCATAAAAGTGCTATCCAACTCTGATTAAACAAACATGTTTACCTGCAGGTCTTGTTAAAAGTAGTACTGAAAGTCAACACAGATTCCCAAACCAATGACCACAGAGAACCAGCCAAATGTCATATCCTGGTTTGTAAAATGCCAAGATTTCCATTTCCATAACAACTTTTTTTATTTTTTTTACATACAGGCAACTCCAAGGTAAAGAACTGCATGATATTTAAGGAGACAAATATTTGCATGGAAAAAGGTCTGTAGAAGTGGAACTTTTGACACCTCAAAGATACTTGAAAAATATTACATCAGTGTAGGCTCACATGGAAACTGCAGCTCTCAGGATAGTTGTCCTTTAAATTAAAACTCTAGACTCATGAACCTATATATGGCATAAAACAGCACAGAGATATAAACACATTCTTGCAATCAGGTTAAAACAATAGTGACATCAGAATAAGATCTGTTGTCTAGTTAATGTAATGTACCAGGATCGATTTACTGGTTCTGGTATCATATTACAGCTATAGGCAACGTCACCATCATGGGTAGATGGTGAAGGATATTCAGAACTCTTTGTACTATCTTTGCAACTTGCTATGAGTAAAATAACTTCAAAACAAAAAGTTTTAAGATGTAGGTTACCAAGACTCACTCCCACAGGTAACTCCAAAAGTCCTGTAAGGGCCAAGGGATTTCCATTATTTCAAGAAGGATAGTCCATGTTTCTAGAAAGATAATTAACCGGGAAGCAGTGAAAAAAGAGTATATTCAGCACAATAAGAGGGGCTTTCTGTCTGAAGGATAACTGGTGAGACTGCTTAATGCTCATAAAGCTTTCATCCATTTATAAGCATTTATAGCTCAGGAAGAAATGCTTTTGATTTCTTGCGATGTAGTCATTTAGTATTTCTTATCCGAATGTTTTATTCTAATAAAAAATGAAATTTGAGAATTCCAAATTATCCCCTTGCACTAAAACGAACCAATTACATCAAGGACCAATCCATGATACTGATAACCTTTAGCTTATGCTTCTTTTAGAGTATAGGTCTATTAAAAGAATTTTCTAAATTCAGATCATTATCAAGATATTCATCTACTGTCAACCAATGGCTTGACACCCTGTGTAAAGTAAAATAAAATCTTTACATATACACTAAAATAATTTTAAGTTCAAAAAAAGAAGCCCTAATATAACTAATCTACCTTTTTTTCCTTCTACAAATACTAAAATCCTAATATGTGGGTTCCACTCTACTCACAGACTATCAGGAAAGGCAGATGTTAAAAAATGAACAGTGTTAAACTCTAATCCATTGTCTCTCTAAAGAACATTTTAAAACACAGGAAAGAGCAGACAGCATGGGGCAAATCTAGTCTCGGAGGACAAGAAAGACTTCTTGAAGAAACATGGATGGGCATAACTGGATAAATGGTAGGACTGAAAGTAAAGAGCTTTCCTGTCAGAGGTTAACAGTGAATTGAGGGCAGAGATGAACTGAAATGGGAATAAGGGGCTTGAGATGGGAACCCTGGGTGCAGAGACCCTGAAGTCGTGTCACAGTGAATAGTAAGGAAAGATGGCGCCTGTAGTGGGAATGCTCTATGTGGGGGGAACCAGGGGAAGAAGTCTCATGTAGACAGGCTGCATCAGTGGTACTTTTTCTCTAGCAGTGAGTGTCCAATGACACAAGATGGATTAAGAACACCATGGGTTGGAAAGACTGGAGCAAGAAAGGGAGTGTGGGAAGGAAGATCGTTTCTTAACCTGCCATATTTAGGTAAAATGTGTACAGGAAATAAAGTGCTTGGACCCTAAAGTGAAGGTGTTAGTCCCTCAGTTGTGTTCAATTCTTGGCAACCCCATGGACTATAGCCCACCAGGCTTCTCTGTCCATGGAATTCTCCAGGCAAGAATACTGGAGTAGGTAGCCATTGCCTTCTCCAGGGAATCTTCCCAATCTAGGGATCAAACCTGGATCTCCCGAACTGCAGGCAGATTCTTTACTTGAGTCACCAAGGAAGCCCTCGGACATTACACTGGTGCATAATAACCTGAATAAAAGTTCTTGTATTTTTAAACAATTGACGACCTTCAGGAACAAAGGAAGAAGATGATGCCAAAGACCTCTGGTGCCACATGCCTTGAGGACCACGATGAGAGTCAAAGAAAAAAGACATCATCTAAATTTGAACCAGCTTGAGAAGAAAAAGGATGACTGCCGTATTGACAAAATAAGTCTGAAGTAGTAGATATTCAGGAGATCTAAGAGACTATACACAATGCCACAGAGAGAATACTCTGAAAGCCAGCTGCAGACTTTTGCTGAACAGGGAGAATCTTCACGGAATCCTTGGTCAGAGGCGTACTCAGTCACAGGTTGCAAACTCAATGCCCCCAAGGCACAGTTCTCATGGGTGGGATCAGGGCTTTCTAGTGGCTCGGTGCTGAAGAATCTACTAGCCAAGCAGGAGACAGGGGTTCAATTCCTGGGTCAGGAAGATCCCCAGGAGAAGAAAATGGCAACCCACTCCAGTATTCTTGCCTTGAAAATCCCATGAACAGAGAAGCCTGGACAGTTATACAGTCCTTGGGGTCACAAAGAGTCAGATACAACTTAGAAAGTGAACAGCAACAGCAGGCTGCATGGGTGGATCAAACTTACTGTAAGCCAGGTACTATGACAGGAGCTGCCTTGCAGTAGCAAGGAAAACAGATGCAGTAACTGCTTAACCAAACTGATCACACAGATTGCAGCCGTATCTAACTCAATGAAGCTATGAGCCATGCAACGTAGGGCCTCCCAAGATGGACAGGTCATGGTGTAGAGTTCTGACAAAATGTGGTACTCTGGAGAAGGGAATGGCAAGCCACTTCATCATTCTTGCCTTGAGAACTCCATGAACAGTATGAGAAGACAAAAAGATAAGACACTGAAAGATGAACTAAGGTCAGTAAGTGCCAGATATGCTACTGGAGAAGAGTGGAGAAATAGCTCCAGAAGGAATGAAGAGATGGAGCCAAAGCAAAAACAACACCCAGTTGTGAATGTGTCTCATGGTAGGAGTAAAGTCTGATGCTATAAAGAACAATATTGCATAGGAACCTGGAATGTTAGGTCCATGAATCAAAGCAAATTGAAAGTGGTCAAACAGATGACAAGAGTGAACATTGACAGACTCAGTGAACTAAAATGGATGGGAACAGGTAGATTTAATCCAGATTACCATTATATCTACTACTGTGGGCAAGAATCCATTAGAAGAAATAGAGTAACCATCACAGTCAACGAAAGAGTTCAAAATGCAGTGCTTGGGTGCAATCTCAAAAATGACAGAATATCTCCGATCATTTCCAAGGCAAACCATTTAACATAATAGTAACCCAAGTCTATGCCCCAACCAGTAATGCTGAAGAAGTTGAAGGTGAACGGTTCTATGAAGACCTATAAGACCTTCTAGAACTAACATCAAAGAAAGGTGTCTTTTTCATCATAGGTGAATCAAATGCAAAAGTAAGAAATCAAAAGATAGCTGGAGTAACAGGCACATTGGCCTTGGAGTACAAAATGAAGAGGACAAAGGCTAACAGAGTTTTGCCAAGAGAACACACTGGTCATTGCCAACAACCTCCTCCAACAACACAAGAGATGGCTCTACACATGGACATTATCAGATGGTCAATACCGAAATTGGACTCTTTACCATCTGAGCCATCAGGGAAGCCTGTACTGAAATCAGATTCATTATATTCTTTGCAGCCAAAGATGGAGAAGCTCTATACAGTCAGCAAAAAAAAAAGTGACCAAGAGCTGACTGTGGCTCAGATCATGAACTACTTATGGTAAAATTCAGACTTAAATTGAAGAAAGTAGGGAAAACCACTGGACCATTCAGGTATCTAAATCAAATCCCTTACAATTATACAGTGGAAGTGACAAACAGATTCAAGGGATTAGATCTGATAGAGTGCCTGAAGTACTATGGATGGAGGTTCATAACACTGTACTGGAGGCACTGTTCAAAACCATCCCCAAGAAAAATAAAGGCAAAAAGGCAAAATGGTTGTCTGAGGAGGTCTCACAAAAAAACAGAAAAAAAAGCAAAAGGCAAAGGAGAAAAGGAAAGATATACCCATGTGAATGCAGAGTTCCAAAGAATAACAAGGAGATATAAGAAAGCCTTCCTAAGTGAACAACGCAAAATATAGAGGAAAACAATAGAATGGGAAAGACTAGATATCTCTTCAAGAGAATTTGAGCTATCAAGGGAATAGTTTATGCAAAGATAGGAGCAATAAAGGACAGAAATGGTATGGACAGAAGAGATTAAGAAGAGGTGGCAAGCATACACAGAAGAACTATACAAGAAAGATCATAATGACATGGATATACACAATGGTGTGATCACTTATCTAGAACCAGTGGGGAGTCAAGTGGGCCTTAGGAAGCATCACTATGAACAAAGCTAGTGGAGGTGATGGAATTCCACCTGAGCTATGTCAAATTCTAAAAGATGATGCTGTTATGGTGCTACACTCAACATGCCAGCAAATTTGGAAAACTCAGCAGTGGCCACAGGACTGGAAATGTTCAGCTTTCATTCCTATCCAAAAGAAGGGCAATGCCAGAAAATGTTCACACTACTGCATAATTGCACTTATCTCACATGCTAGCAAAGTAACGCTCAAAATCCTTTAAGCTATGCTTCAACAGTACATGGACTGATAACTTCCAGATGTACAAGCTGAATTTAGAAAAGACAGAGGAACCAGTGATCAAATTGTCAACATCCACTGGATCACAGAAAAAGCAAGAGAAGTGTAGAAAAACATCTACTGCAGCTTCATGGACTACACTAAAGCCTTTAACTCTGTGGATCACAACAAACTGTGGAAAATTCTTAAAGAAATGGGAATAATGTACCTGCTCCTAACAAATCTGTATGCAGGTCAAGAAGCAAGTTAGAACCAGACATGTGAAAACAGACTGGTTCAAAGTTGGGAAAGGAGTACACTAAGGCTGTATATTGTCACCCTACTTATTAAAATTGTAAGCAGAATACATTATGCTGGATTAAGCACAAGCTGGAATCAAGATTGATGGGAGAAATACCAATAACCTCAGATATGCAGCTGACAACATTATGGCAGAAAGCAAAGAGGCACTAAAGAGCCTCTTGATGAAAGTGAACAAGGAGAGTGAAAAAGCTGTCTTAAAACTCCATTTTCAGAAAACTAAGATCCTGGCATCCGGTTCCATCACTTCATGGCAAAAAATGGGTTAACAATGGAAACAGTGACAGGCTCCAAAATCACTGCAGATGGTGACTGCAGCCATGAAATTAAAGACTCTTGCTTCTTAGAAGAAAAGCTACGATAAACCTAGACCACATATTAAAAAGCAGAGACATTACTTTGCAGACAAATGTCTGTCTAGTCAAAGTTATGATTTTTCCAGTAGTCACACATGGATGTGGGTGTTGGATCATAAAGAAGGCTCAGTGCTGAAGAATCGATTCTTTCAAATTTGGGTGCTAGCGAAGACTCTTGAAAGTCCTTTGGACTGCATGGAGATCAAACCAGTCAATCCTAAAGGAAATCAAGCCTGACTATTCATTGGAATGATTGATACTGAAGCTCCAATACTTTAGCCACCTGATACAAAGACCCAACTCATTGGAAAAGACCCTGATGCTGGAAAAGACTGAAGGCAGGAGAAGAAGGGGATGACAGAGGACCAGATGGTTGGATGGCATCACCGACTCAATGGACATGAGTTTCAGCAAGCTCTGGGAGATAGTCAAGGTCAGGGAAGCCTGGCATGCTGCAGTCCAAGGGGTCACAGAGAGTTGGACAGAACTGAGCGACTGAACAACAACTGTTTACAAGATGGCTCACAGAACAGTCAATAGGTATCAGATGAGGAAACAGTTTCAAGTTACAATAAGGAGGACATCAACAGAAAGTTATGGAGGATATGAACAGAAAAAGACTAACAGAGGTGCCCTAATTTAGAGAAGAAAGGAAATGAAAGAGAGCCCTCTCTTAGAAATTGGTATTTGAACTGTGACCTAAGGAATGAGCATCAGGCAAAATCTTCGAAGTGTGTGTGTGTGTTCATGCATTTGTGTGTTTGGGGGTAAAGGCTAAAGGAGCTACCAGACAACAGGGCCAGATGAAGCCCTAAGGCAGGAAAGAGGTCAACAAAACCACAGACATAAAAAATAAAGCCTAGTAAGTTCTTCAGAGAAGGCAATGGCACCCCACTCTAGTACTCTTGCCTGGAAAATCCATGGACAGAGGAGCCTGGTAGGCTGCAGTCCATGGGGTCACGAAGAGTCAGACACAACTAAGCGACTTCACTTTCACTTTTTACTTTCATGCACTGGAGAAGGAAATGGCAGTCCACTCCAGTGTCCTTGCCTGGAGAATCCAGGGACGGGGGAGCCTGGCGGGCTGCCGTCTATGGGGTCGCACAGAGTTGGACACGACTGAAGCCACTTAGCAGCAGCAGCAGTAAGTTCTTACTGGTAGTGTTTGAATCCTACAGGACTCTCATCACAAATAGCTCTGAACACCACAGAAAGCCATCTAAGTGCTTGGAGGAGAGGAGTACTAATTTAATTTACATTGAAAAAAGAAAAATACTGCCCTGACAGCTGTGCAAGAAGAATTTGAGGAAAGAATCAAGAAAGAAAGCAGGGAAGCCAGTATAGTTGTCTCAGGAAAGAAGATGGTGAGTTGGAGTAGGATGATATGACTGGAGGGAAGTGGGCAAATTGGAGAAATGTTTTAGAGTTATAATCAAAAGGACACATGAGAACTGAGTTGCACTAGTTCCCAAAATAAGAGTTTTTCAAGTATTGTGATCCCAATAATTCTTTCTTCTATTAAAAATAGTATACTGTCAGGCTCATTTATCAGCAATATAATCAAAGTGCTTTTTGAATTACAGAGCTCATCTCTTAACATTTGCAAGGCATTCAGAGTCACGATTTAGAAAAACAAATCTGTTCTATTTTAGAACACAGAAAATTTATAGTCTGAGTTCTAAAGGCACCTAAGAGAGTGCTATGGAATTGCTATAACATGCATAATCTATTTCTTAAAATGTCAATACGTCTGCCATAAGGAATATGCATACCTTCTGAATTATTTTATCCTACTTAATAAAATAGTCATTTCTTCTCACTTTTTTTTTGCAAGGCAGCTTCTTGCACAGTAAAGATTCTACAAATATTTACATTCCAAGTAGCAGAGCTGTTTGAGATGCAATAAAGTTCTGCCAGCACTTCTATTACAAAGCCTTATTTCTTGTTTATAACATGTACATAAAAAGGGGGGGAAATAAAACTGTACTGTGGATTGAAACTTGGCATACAAAGTTTCAAAGAGAAAGTGCATTTCTCCTGCAGCAAATTTTCAAAAGGAATATTCCATCGTGTTTAGGAGACATACTGAGCTGCAATGGGGAAAGGGACTAAGGGGCAAAGAACACTTGAGGGGAGTGGACACAAAAGTCATTTCACACACATGATCCGATACTCAATTCTGAATTTTTTATACAAATCAGATCTGAGACTGAGATCTGTAACCCATCAATCTCAAGCAGTGTTCTATTTTAAAATATTCTGTGGCTGCAGCATGCTAATTACTGCCAAACATCTTTGCAAAAAGGGGTGTTATCCAATGCATTATTATCAAGCGTAAGAAAGGAATAGCCCAATAGCATTAAGTAACTAATAAAACTATAGGAGCACTTCAGAGATGCCCATCTTCAGGGAAACAAAGCACCTCCCTAAGATCAGAAGGGTTATTAAAGTTGGACTGGTAATGATTAAATCAGAGATGGCAAGCAAACATGCACAGCATCAATAAATCCTCCTGCCATCTGCGTATCTCCTAATGCATAAGATAACATTACCTGACTGCTAACAACTTACTAACTGGTGACTGGAAAATAGAGCTTCTCTGTTTGGTGGCATTGCAACAATACACTGAGCTATATATAGATCTGGCAGTTTGAAAGGGGCAATTATATCTATATACTATTTCAGCACAAAACATATTAAGAGTTAATGAGAACTTCAAGTTGGACACTTAAATTATGCAGTAAAAACAAAGCTGGAAAATGTGTACTAAATGGATGAGACGGAGTTAGGAACTTATAAAAGAGAAAGACATACCTTGCCGGCAAAGCGAAGAGGTTATTGTTTTGTAATAAGTAGGCATATATGAAATGTGACAATGATAAAATTGGACATAAATCAGCAACAGAAAGGCCACAGCTTGTTGTCCGCAGCTAATCTTTTGCTCGAGTTGAAACTGCTCAGCACTTTGATCCTATTAAATGTTTTGTTCCCATTTGAAGGAACACTTGGGCTATCTGGTTGTGTTGTGAAGGATATTTAAAAGTTAGTGTTCTCCTGCAGAAATGAACTTAATGTCTTCATGTCTTCAGGCTGACATTAACGACATCCAGATAGCAAGTAGGGCATGGGGCTGAATGTTATTGTCTGCTGAGGCAGGCAGTGCCTGAATCTATTCTGCTGCAAATCAATTAGCCACTCAATGCCTCCGATAGCCCATCTTTAGACAGGAGGCCCATGCATATGTATTCAATCCCACCACTCATGTAAAAACAAATGTGCAGCAATTGGCTCTGTGTTCCTGATGGATTTGGATCCTTTCAGGGGTCCTCAAACCACATGTTGACTCTCAACTAATTACAAGCAAGCATTCAAACATGAGTAATCCCTGAAGCCCCTAATTTTATAATTTGCAATCTTCC
The DNA here is from genome assembly GCF_014754425.2 of Oryx dammah. Classification (NCBI taxonomy): domain Eukaryota; kingdom Metazoa; phylum Chordata; class Mammalia; order Artiodactyla; family Bovidae; genus Oryx; species Oryx dammah. Next base: position 33,288,706 of record NW_024070193.1, read on the forward strand.
ATTAAGGAAGCTGAACCTATCAGACATCTTTTATGAATAATGCTTGGGAGAACCTGTCTTATTGCACTCAGTAATTGGCACATAGTAGGCATTTTGCAAGCACTGTTCAAATGGATATGGATATTGACCCCAGACAACTTCGTCGCTAGTACCTTGACCCACAAAGGGTTAAAACCACAAATTCAGATGCCAGGTTACAGCAGCCAGAGTCCTGTTACTGTTAGTAAACAGGGCTAACAAGGCAAAAGTAACACATTTGACTTCAATATTGAGACATAATAGCTGTTTCAAAAGCAATTACTCCTCCTTTCAATCTCAGAATGGCTCTGATTCATTGTTCTGATTAATTCCTGTTTTTAATCTATTTACAGATCAGAATTCTTCTTCAGCTGGTATGATATTCATCTCTGTGGGGGTAGACAGAGACCACAGCACTCACAGTCTTCCCACTTTTTTTCCCCCAGTTATTCTTGCTTAATCATCTTTAACTTATTTCTGCATTTAGCTAGTCACCATATGAGCTGGGGTTTCTGACCTCCCTCCTGCACACGACACGTCTCCTGTCTGTTGCTTTCTCTAGCTGTTTCCCCACATCTTGGTTTGAGATGAACAGATTTAGCCACCCCTTTCCCAGAGCTCTGTCTGTGTTCCTCCCTTAGGCTCAGAACGGAGATTTGCTCTCCTTCCCATAGCGGGCACCGTTTGTTATTAAATCATTCCTCCGGGCGCATCTCTGTGTTGTAAATCAATAAACAAATGCGATACAGGGAAGGATACAGGGAAGGATAGGACTGGCGGGCCGTGGAGCTTTGCACAAGCAGAGCCCAGAAGCTGTTCACATCAAGCAAACAAACAAACAAACAAAAATCCCCCAAGGTGCTATGACTTGGACTGCCCGGTTAGCACTTCCTAGTTTTCTGATCTCAATATTCTGGTACCTGCTTGGTGAGCTTCGCAGGGCTCCTCGGAGTACTGAGAAGCATCCAAAGATGAGCGGCCAATCTCAATTACACTGGATCACTGCCCATCAGAGAAAACCTGGCAAATGAACGCAACGGAGGATTCCGTCCAAGACTGCAGATTTGAAAGTGCAAACAGAATGCAGCTGGAAAACTTGATTGCTAATAGAAGCATCCTCCACCCTGGCTTGCTCAGAGCTGGAAGCCAGAAGGAGGGTTCTGGCAAAAAAAAAAGTGGGGGGGGGGGGCTTCCCATTTCCACTCTCTGCACCATGGACCTGGGGTTCTTCCTCTGCACCCTCATGGTTCATAACTTTTCCTCCCAACTTTCACTGGCCAAAACCGCTCCATAAAAGATAAGCCAGGGGAACCCACCTCGCTTTTCGCCACGCTCCTGCCAGGGATGCGGCGTCTTCCTATCCGGAAATCAATCCTCCCCCAAGAAAAGGCAAAATAACCCCCCTAAAGCAAAGCAGCCAGGAGAGGCAGCTTTTATTCTCGACCCTTCAGGTGTATTTCTCCGCAAACAAACTTTGGAGCTGAGGAGCCATGAAGCCAGTGAGGAAAGTTTGCCCCAGCGGATGGCTCATCCCAGTACCCGGACCGGCGCGAGGAGCCGGGCATTGCCAGAACCTACCTGGCCCCTGCAGCTAGCTGACCAGGCGCCAGCCCCGCCAACTTGCCAGCCACCGACAGCCCGGGCCCGCGGGGCAGCAGTGCGCGCCCGCGCGAGCCGCCGCCGCAGTGTCCCGGTCCGCGCTGTTCCCAGCCGAGCCCACGGCGCCCGCCCGACAGCCGCCGCCACCGCGCGCCAGGCTGCTGTGGCTGCTGCCGGCGCCGAGCAAGCGCTGCCTGCGCCTCCGCCTCTCCGCGCGGGCGCGGGAAGGAGGGGAGACGCGCGGGCGGGAGGGGCGGGGAGCGCTGCGGAACAGCCAACTAGGTCCCGCGCCTCGCGCCGCCGGCTCTCCCCGCTGCCCCCCGCCGGACCCCGCGTCGCCTTGCGCTCGGGCAGCGTGCGCCCGCGTGCGTTCTCCCTCCGCAGGGCCCTGGGCGCGGCGCCGGAGGGGGGGAGGCGGTCAACGTGTCACCACTGGGTGGCCTCGTGCGCGCACAGTTGGGCTCCAGGGAGCACGGGGTTAAAGGTAGGGGGTTCCTGCTGCTTCGCTCCTACAAGTGCACAAAAATGGACAATTTTAATATGGAAGTCAGTAATATACTAAGGGTTCTCTGTACCAGGTAGTAGACTGCGCGGTTGAAGTGAATTAGTTATTGCTTGTCCCCAGAGCACCCCTGGATCTATTATTATTCCCTGCTTTAGTGATAAGGAAATAATTTGACTAAGGCTTCATTGACTCAGGTATGAGAATAATTCCCCCCTTGGGTGGGTTGGGGGGAACGGTTTCTTTTTACAAGGACCCTGTGAGGTAGATCTTATCACCTTTATTTTCTTAAATAGCAGTGTTTGGAGAACCTGGCCTTGAGTGAAAGGCTGCTGAAGTCCTAAACCCGTGCTTTGAACAGCTAGACTAGACTTACTTCCCTACCTGTGCAAGGGTTGTTCAGTGTAGCTTTACTTCTAATTGAAAAACTGTAGGAAACAGCCTACCGTGATTAGGAGAATAGCTAGTTAAAACAGAGTGGAGGCATAGGATGTAAATATAATGCAGCAACTACAGAGAGGGAAGTACATATACCAATATTGGCATGAAATGACCTTCAAGAGGTATTACTAGGAGAAAAAGGGTTCAGGAAAAGTATTTTCAGTCTTTTGCTCATAATACATGTGTACATGCGTATTTATGCCTTCACCATTTCTGGAACGATGTCCCAAGATACTGATAACAAGAGTCCTTGTGAGTAAAACTGAAACTGGGACTGAATTTTATAATTATTTGACATTGTTTTTAAAGTGTAGCATAAATTTGCTTTCCTTTATAGTAAAAAAAAAAAAAAATCTAGGTTCAGTGCATGATACTGGATGCTTGGGGCTGGTGCACTGGGACGACCCAGAGGGATGGTACGGGGAGGGAGGAGGGAGGGGGCTTCAGGATGGGGAACACGTGTATACTTGTGGCAGATACATGTTGATGTATGACAAAACCAATACAATATTGTAAAGTAATTAACCTCCAATTAAAATAAATAAATTTATTTTAAAAATTTACACTTAAAAGAGCCCTGTCTCCTCTCCTGTCCTTTCCTCTCTCTGATCCCTACTGTCAGAGGAACACAACCTCGAGTCAAGGGCAGTGACCTGGGCCAAAAAGACCTGAGAAGGGGTTTCAGGAAAATGGCTGCTCGACTGTTCTTTCTCATTTTTGCTTACTTCTCCCAGAAATATGTGTTTCTGTTTAGTCCCCTACAACTCAGAAAGTGATTCAAACTTTTGGAAAACTCCTCCAGGAGGTATACGAGACAACAGGTAGAACCCAGGTCAGTAAGATGCAGGGCACTGCTCCCTTTAGTGAAGCCCACACGCAGGGCTCCAGTCCTCCCTGCTGGCAGAAAGAAACTGCTTCAAAGTGAGACGGTGTACCCCAGAACTATTGGGGCAGCTATGCCTCCTTTCCCCTGGAGCACACAGCAGGGTCCTGGGATATACTGGGTAACTTTGATCGTGCCCACTTTAACCCTGTCTCTCACTTTATGAGGAAAACTATTCTTCCCCGTCAAAGAAATGGCTGAATGAAAAAAAAGAAGATGGAATTATTTATGTTTCAAAGAGGGGAGGCAAGCATAGATAGAGCTCACTGCTATAAATAAAAATAATGTGCTTTTCCCCATCAGAATTAAATTGCAGTAAATTTGGACTCCTTAAGGTCTCTCTACTTAGCAAAAGAAAAAAATAGAACAGGTACCCAACGGTGGTTTATGGTCGTTTCAGTTGTTATTGGTTACTGTAAATAATCTTTTTGCTTGCAATCTGGGAACATGTTGGCAAACCCCCTGAGTGTGACAGCATGTTTTATTGGGTAGAACTGGTGTATTCTGGAAGGAACTGAGGGAACTTTCCATGCAAATTATGTTCATGCCTTCACCTAGTAGGTGCAATTACTGCCAGGCCCACATCCATCACAGGAGTGCCTCTTCTCTTAATATTTTCAAGTTGATGTCTCACAATGCCTTTTCCTTCTCATACATACATAAACATAGACCCTGTCTAATGGGAAGGGAAAGAGCATTTTTATCAAGGAGGGGGAGCTGGCCCCAGGCAGCAAAATGATGGGGAAAAGACAAAAGTTGCTTTAAATTAGATGGAGAGAAATCCAAACCTGAACCCTCCACTGCTGTCTCCAAATAATTAGTCATTTCCAAACACAGATTACATTGCCTGTGCTGGGGAAAGCAGATTAGCGCTGGAAAGAAATTTAGTGGAATTTTGAAACTATGGTTGCAGCAGAGAGGGGGACACCCTAAATTTGCAGGAGTAATGATGAGCATTTTGTGTGAGCCACAGTTTCATAATCAGAAGAGGTAAGAGGTGTGTAAATATATGTATATAAAGAGATATGCATCATTTTATTTCCTCCCTTTGCTCAAAATGTAAAGCATAATGTGAGTCAACTGAAAACCTGATATTTACCAAAAGTTGATACACAAGAGCAGGTTTAAATAAAATTTCCATCCAATTTCTGGGCCGGAAGCCCAGGAAATTAAAAAAAAAAAAATTAAAGGCACATGTGGGTCTTCTCACTGTGAATGCCGGATGGAGTTTTTATTGAATTTGGCCTCAACTGATTGTAGCATTATAAGCAATTCTGCAGTTAATTTTCAGCAGCCATTTAGATGGCAAGCCCCCCACCCTTTTTTAGGGGATTATAACTAAGAATAATAACTTCCTTTTTATATGGCACCTTTTATATCAAAGCACTTTAAAGTGTGAGATCATCTTCGCATTAAGATACCCCATCTGTGCTGGAATATAGAAGCTATTTCATGCCACTGACACTGCGTAACATTTATTTGTTTGCCTATTTATTGTGAAGCAGAAGGAAATGAAGAAAAATACCTACTAAACCCACAAATTGACATTCTGAGGGAAAGTGTAAATCGGAATGTAGCCAAGTTACTAAGTTAAACATATGCGTGCTAAGTCACTTCTGTTGTGTCCGACTTTTTGTGACCCTCTGAACTGTAGCCCACCAGGCTCCTCTTTCCATGGGATTCTCTGGGCAAGAATACTGAAGTGGGTTGCCATTTCCTTCTCCAGGGGATCTTCCCCACCCAGAGATCCAATCTGCATCTCCTGAGGCTCCTGCATTGTAGGTGAATTCTTTAACTTTGAACCACCTGGAAAGCCCCATGTTAAACATATCCATTTCTATAAAAAGAGGTGAGGAGTCTTCTAGTTTCCATAGGTGGAAAGATAAGTCCTATGAACTTTCCCATGATACTGTCCCCAAGTAAAGAGCTAGATATAGAGATTGTATTATTGAGTATTCAGAGTTGTCATCTCTAGGGCTGAGGTGGGTGGTTCTAGGAAATTCCTTGTGTCAGACTAAAGAGTTTTCAGCATTCCAAATGAGAGTAAAAACTAGTTGTCACAATGACTGGATAACGCAAGCAAACATTCTTCCATGACATTTTCACCTTAAATGTCTTATTCAAGCAATTTCTCCACTTTTATGGTAAGAGTCCAACTGGAGGATTCTTAAAACATGAATGCATATAAAAATGCTTATCAATATACCTGAAGCTTCTGTTTGGTTAAGATGACATTCATTTGTCTATGGTGTTGGGAAAGATTGAGGGCATCGAGGAGGAGGTGGCAGAGGATGAGATGGCTGATTAGCATCACTGACTCAATGGACATGAGTTTGAGCAAACTCTGGGAGATTGTGAAGGACAAGGAAGGCTGGTATGCTGCAGTCTATGGAGTCACAAAGAGCCGCACGACTTAGGGACTGAACAACAACTCACTTTTCTCCTCTGAAGGTGATTGCCAAAATTTCTGTAGTAGCTATGCTGTCATTCTGTTTACTTCACAAAATAGCCCTCTGTGACTTTTTTTACATGTTTTTTGTTGCCAGAATCCCTCGATAGAATGTAAGATGCACAAAAGTCGGGTCTTTTTTTTGTTTGTTTACTGTGGCATTCACTGCTCCCAGTACATATCTGACCTATACATGATACGTGCACCATAAATGTTTAATGACTGAAAGAATTTCCAGTGTGCCAGGTATTCGTTGCTTATACCCAGTACCTTGCAACTCAACCCCAAGAGGTAACTGTTGTTTTAACATCTTTTTTACAGATGAAGGCACTAAGACAGAAAAATGAATTCATATACTTGGAAGCTCTCTGTCTGAAGATTATACAAGCTGAAAGTAGCAAGGTTTGGCCTTGAATTGAGGGGGTCTGGTGCTAGACTCTCCTTTCTGTACATTCCTAGGAGTTTTAGCGGATTTTGCTACCTATTCTAGTCCAGCACTTGTAAAACTTTAATGTGCCTGCAACTGGAAATATGGTTAAAACACAGATTCTTACTTAGCACATCTGGAGTAAGACCTGAGACTCTGAATTTCTGTCAAGTTCTCAGATGATGCTTGTGCTGCTGGTCCAGAAACCATACTTTGAACAACTATGTTTTCATGTTAACATACCCATCCAATTGGCACATCTCAAACCTTAGGGATGGGAAATTAATGGAAGTTAAAAAACAATACTGGAATTCCTTAAATAGGTATGAAATCACAGAGTTCTACTGAGAATTATTTCATCTAGGTTAACAGTGACTAGTCCAAAGTAAAATCTTAAAGAATATTAATTTTCTATACGGAAGTAGTTGCTCAGTTGCATCTGACTCTTTGCAACCCCATGGACTGTCCATGGAATCCAGGCCAGAATACTGGAGTGGGTAGTCTTTCCCTTCTCCAGGGGATCTTCCCAACCCAGGGATCGAACCCAAGTCTCCCACATTGCAGGCAGATTCTTTACCAGCTGAGGCACAAGGGAAGCCCAAGAACACTGGAGTGGGTAGCCTATCCTTTTTCCAGGAGATCTTCCCAACTCACAAATCGACCCGGGGTCTCCTGCATTGCAGGTGGATTCTTTACCAACTGAGCTATCTACAGAAGAAGAAACTGAGGCACAGAAAGATTATGTAACTTTTCCCAGTTCACTGGTGGCAGAGCTGAAATGGCAACCACCTGTCCTGTTTTTGATCAGAAAGCCCTGACTCCTGTTGATCAGTTTTTTAAAAGTAGATTGCATGGAAATTTGAAACAGCAACAGACTGACAAGGTTAAGAGAGTTGGTAAAGAGAGTGTGCACAAATGTAGTTAGCAATTGCGCTTTGGTAGAGATGAGGTTGTTGCACCCTAAGGAAGAAATGAGGCCATTTGAAGTTCAGAGCTCTTGAATTGATAACCTATTACATAGCATGATAAAGACTACTGCATATAAAAGTCCTTCCCCCTAATGTGTGTGACTATACACAGATTGTATAAGTTGCTACTTAGTAACTCTGCTGCTGCTGCTAAGTCACTTCAGTCATGTCTGACTCTGTGTGACCCCACAGACGGCAGCCCACCAGGCTCCCCTGTCCCTGGAATTCTCCAGGCAAGACACTGGAGTGGGTTGCCATTTCCTTCTCCAATGCATAAAAGTGAAAAGTGAAAGTGAAGTCGCTCAGTCGTGTCTGACTCTTCACGACCCCTGGACTGCAGCCTACCAGGCTCCTCCGTCCATGGGATTTTCCAGGCAAGAGTACTGGAATGAGGTGCCATTGCCTTCTCCGCTTAGTAACTCTATTTATAGGTTTTTTTGCCCCTATATTAATGGGCATACATTTAAATATTCAAATATGATCATGTTTCAAAAAGGAGCTTTTGTACATATGTCCCTTCATTGAAAATATGGGCTTTTGCACAAAGTAACTTGCTTTTCATTAATTTACCTCATCCTTTTTTTTTTAACTATGAGCTTCAATAAATATTTTATCACTGTATCTATCTAAAATGTTTTCCCCAAGACTGCCAACATTTCTTGGAAAAAATGAAGATTTTTTTCACATGCTGAAATATAGAAAAACATCCTTTTATATTTTAATTCTGCTCATATTGTTATTATGATGCAAATTTTTGACAATAATAAGTATTTGATGTTAAAAATGGCCTTCTTCTCTGTGTGTATCTTTGAAATATTTTATACATCTAAAAAGCTTAGCTAATGTGGTAAGACAAAGGGTGTTTTTCTAAACTTATGGTGAAATAAAGTTCTTTACAGGGAATTTGAGAATGAAAAACAAACACTTTTTTAATGAATAGAGGATAACTAGTATTAATTGAAAAAGTATCTTGGATGCAGAATAAAGAATGAAAGCAAAGGTTGTTTTAGTCAGCTCTGTGTCCTAAAGCAAACTATCGCAGACTGGCTGGCTTAAACCATAGGCATTTATTTCTCACTGTTCTGGAGGCTAGAAATGCAAGATGAAGATACCAGCATGGTTGGGTTCTAGAAAGCCCTCCTGCTGGTTTGTAGATGATGACTTATTGCTGTATCTTCACCTGACACATCGAGAGAAAGAATTCTCTGTTCTCTTCTTATTAGGGCACGAATCCCATTCATGAGGGTGCACCCTAATGATCTAAGTACTTCCCAAAAGCTCTGACTCTTAATGTCAAATTTTTAATGTAACAGGCAGTTACTACACCAGTAAACGTGAGTTTATTCAAGAATAGAGGAATTGCAATTCAGAATATCCAGACTTGGAAGATAACAGACAAATTTGGAGAACAAGGAAGAGGAAGTTAGTTTAATGGGGAATTGTTGGGGGAGGAGGGTGGTAATAAACAAATGGTCCTTTGGGAGAAGCTGGGAGTACAAAGTATGGAGGCTTTACATGGATTGAGCTGCTACCTTCTGATTGGCTGGGCTGTCTTAGGGTGGAGTTCACTTGTCTCCTCCCTGTTAGATAGTAAAGTAGGCAAGCCTTTCTCTGTGAGATGCAGGCATGTGTCTTTTCCTATTTGTAGGAAATGACCATGCATGGCAGGCATGAGAGCTCCCCCTACAAACCTGCACAGACTCCAATTTTAGTTGAGGTTTCTTTCATTCATTCCACAGTATCATCACATTGGGGGTTATGATTTCAGCAAATGAATTTTGGGAGGACACATTCAGTGCATCACAATGACATGAAGTAAGTTGAGGTAAATACTATGCTAGATTATAGAAACCGTTGTATAGAAAAGAGGAGAAAGAAGAACAAGTTTGTGTTGCTTTATTTGCTCTCCTCAGATCCTAATAAGCCTACACAGTAATATGGTGAATAATATTTTGACAACATTTATAGCCATCTGTATGAATTGAGTCTTTTAGGCTCTGAAAAAGGAAATATAAGAAATTGTTTTACATTTCAGCCAGTTTACCCCATTGAAATGCTTTTTTCTTTATGAACTTAATGTGACACTAAAATGAGCAGGGTTAGTTGCTCAGTCTTCTCTGACTCTTTGCAACCCCATGGACTGGAGCCCACCAGACTAAAAATAGCACAAGGTAATTATCATAATTCCTGAACATCTAATCATAGCCACTTGATCTATAAAAATATATTTAAAAAAAAGATCCATTTCCACTATTTGCTAATAACTGGGCAGTGTCTTGGGGGAGGAGTAACTTCCACACCTAGTCACAACTGACCAAAATGCAAGGAAACCTTCCCTTCCTCCAGACACTGGAGTAAAAGCAGCTGATTCCTAAGGTTCTAATAACCATTTTTGGACCTCTCACAGGGTCTAACACACAGAAAACATTAAAATGTTCATGAATGAATGTGTATCAAGTGGCAAATTTCTAAAATTCCTTTTGATTATGTGCCATTTATTCTGATCACCTACTTTTGATTTTTTTTTATTATTGTCAATGTGATTAAAGGGAAAGATTTTTCTTATTGAAATACACACACTTCATTAGGCTAAATATCCTTTCAAGAAACTGATACTTCAATACTTCTGAGACTTTTGCCTCACATTAGATTCATGTGGGAGACTTTAAGCAATCTGAGTGCCTGGTTTCACCTCTTATGCTGAGCTTGATATTTCTAGGGTGCAATACCCAGGTATATCAGTATTGTATTAACAGACCATTTAATTCAACTATGCAGCTAAGTTTGAGAAGCACTGTGGGTTGACATGTGTCCCTTCAAAAAAGATATTGAAGTCCTAACCCCAGGTACCGGTGAATATGCTTTTTTTGGAAATAGGATTTTTGCAGATGGAATTAGTTAACACAAGATTTTAAGGATTAAGGTGAGCCTTAAGGCAATGACTGGTGTGCTTTTACAGTCAAGAGAATTTGGACATACAGAGAGAAGAGAATGCCCTGAAAAGACCCAGGGACAAACAGGAACAGAAGGAAGACAGCCATGAAAAGGTGGAGGTTGAAACTGGCTTTGTACAGCTATAAGCAAAAACAGATCAAGGATTTCCAGAAAGCATGAGAAACGAGAGAACAGGCATGGAACATCTACTCCCTCCGAGCCACCTTGAAGGAACCCACCTTGCTGATACTTTGATTTTGGACAGCTGGATTCCTGAACTGTGAGGGAGTTAATTTCTATTGTTTTAAGCTACTGAGTAATTTGTCACTGCAACTCTAGCGAATGTATACAGCGCTTCTTAGTGGGTCCAAGGACAAAGCTGGCTTGCAGTTAGTGAATTCCTCCTTTTTCTCTTACTTAGTCACCTAGCTGAATTGGTGGGTGGGTTCTAAATCATCAGCTATTTTCACTGACTATGCTAGAGCAAATGTTCTTCCTCCTTCCATTCCTCTCTCTGCCCTACCTCAGTCATTAAGCCAGGCAGAAAAATTTAAGGCACTTATTTGCATGAAACATTTGTTTGAGTCATTGTTCTAGGGCTTAGACTTTGCCACTTGTTAGCCCAAGCTTTTGTTTCCTTACATGCTTTCTATCATGGTCCGTAAAATACTGAGTCACATTACTCCAGTATTTTCTCTTTTGGCCAAGTTAAATTGAAACAAGAGTCAATTAATATAATTGAAACATTTTAACATTTGAAAACAATGAAAAAGAAATGGCTTTCTTTTTCTTGAATTTTTTAGCCAAGGCAATAGGTCCCCAAATATATGTACCCATAAAACAATCTTCCAATTGTTTTTTCAGTACTTATGAAATATTCCTACATTACAAATTATTTTAAATATGAGATTCAAAGTGACTTTAGGTGACTCTTAATCATTTTCAAACTATTATCACAGTTATCACAATCACTGGGAAAACAAGTGTAGGCATGATTTGAACATGAGTCAAACAACCTAGTGATCAAAACCCAAGAAAGCAACTCTCTTCCCCATCAGCCATTTTAGGTGATAAAATAAGTAATTGTAAATATGACTCTGTAGTTAATGAGGATATTCTGGTTATAGCATGAATGTGTGTGAAACTTCAGAGCAGACTTAGAAGTTTATAAATTATAATCCCCAAGATGACCATTGTGTATCTGACACCTTAACTGAGACAGGAGAAAAGGGGCAGGGCATAACCTTTAGGAGAATGGCCTAGCCATAGGAGATGCCAAAAACTGGTTAGAATCAAATAGGTCCAAGATGGCAGAAGATTATACTTCCAGTAGACCTTGAACCTCATTATACACTCATTGTAATATATTAGCATCTAAATGACACACCCACCAGTGAGTGCCATGACAGTCCTAAGGCCAACCACAAGGAGTCAAAAAGTGAGTGGTGGCCCAGCCATGGAAATCCTTACCCATTCCCCCAAATAATTGGAATAATCCACCTACTCAGGAGCCTATGAAATTATCCAGCCCATAAAAACTAACCACGTCATATTTCAGGGCTCTCTTGCATTTTGAAATGGCCCACACTCTATCTGTGGAATGTGTTTCTCTGCAAATAAATCTTATTACCTATCACTTCTTCTCGGAATTCTTTCTCAATGAAGCAAGAACTTTAAATTCACCAGAAACACAACTAACAAAAATTAGAACCACAAATGCAGGAGTACAATTACAAAAGCATCAGGAGAATTATCAAGTGAGTTTTTTTTTTACATTGGTTAGTGAGTCATATGTATAGAAATACCACTAGTGGAGAAAGAGCTTCTGACTTCTGTTATCAAAGATTGCTAGTTTCTAGAAATAAGCATTCCTGATATTTTGGCTAGTCCTATTTTGACCACTAGGTGTATTTCTCTGGGGCTGTTTCTGGCTTTTATATCCTCAGGAAACTTAGCGGGGAAAGCAGGCATAAAGAAAGGAAGGTGGAGAATTACAATAATACTACCTAGATGATTGGAGAGGAAAGATCTCTCCCGCTATGGAGAGCTAATATATTTTATATGCAGCTAATGGTTGACAACATAATTTGTGGCATAATTTTAGTGTGAAATGAAAATCTGGGACCCCTTGTTGAAAACACAGGAAAAAAATGTTGTCTATAAATACAGCTTTTTCTCTTTCACAGTTAATCTTTCTTGAGTTGTCATTTTCTTTATTTGCTGTTTAATGTCATTCTAAGAAGAATTAAAAATACTAATTTTTAGCATGAATTTTACCATGAATATTTATGTTGTGCACTACCAGTTTTAAATGCAAAAAGGAACATTTAACTCATATGTGGTATCACCAAAATTACACAATTTATATTTTGTAACTTCTACATGCATATGTATTTTGCTCTTCCCAGAACAATGGAAATACTGGACAAAGCTAACTCAGCTGTTATTATTTTATCTGATATGTATACATTCTACCAATACTCTCTAGGTGTTTAGTGATGAATGAGGAAGCATCGAAAGGAAAAGGAAGTGTAGGTTTCTTTATCTTTAACTTTCACATTTGTGAAAATTGGCTAGTACAGGAAATGATAGCAAATAAGAAAGAATATAATAGTGTTCTTTGGTTGTTAGTATTCCTCAGAATGCCTTGCTTTTTCTGCGCTGGAAACAAAATTCTCTTCTTTTTTTTTTTTTGGAAACAAAATTCTGATTCCAATGGAAAATGTGCCCTTTCAGGGCTATCAGCACCTTGCTTACTCAGTTACAGATGTAACCAGCTTACTTTTTACTTTGATTCTTGTTGAATGCCCAGGCTTAGTGAGTGCAGTGGAAGTCTGTGCTTATGGGCTTGCAAGAACACTTGTGTATGGCAAACCAAAGACTGTCAGACACCAAGATTACATGTATCTCCTCTGCTTAAGCACATACTCTGTTGTCTGATGGATTTCATTTACAGAACACAAGTTCAAAGATAAATTTATTAAGAATTTCAGGGCAGCTACAATATAGCATTAAACCAAGAGCTGGACAACTACATGGGGCAAGCCACCATGAAGCCCCCTGGGAAAAGCTGTTGTAAGCCTATAATTATAGTTTTCAATTTTAACTCTGCCCTTCCACTAGCATACAATGTCCTGGATTATATGTAGGTTTCAGGGTGATAGCTAAGACATTCAATCTAATAGATTACTTGAGATATATGAAAAATAGTGCTTTCATTTTTTAGCCCTTATAGCCACATTTTGACTCACTAAAAATCTATTATTTTCTTGTATAAAATAGGTAAGAACCGTGTCCCTGAATATGTATCACCCCACTCCTTCCTTCCCTTTCTTTCTTTCTTTCTTTTTTCCTTTCTTCTTTTTTCTTCATGTTTCCAGTGTCCTTTCTTTGATTCATATTGAAAGTTTGCTTTCAAGAACTACCCACAGTTTGTGTTGTCAACCTGAAAAAGCTATCTAACAAGCCTTGGACAATTAATATTTACTCGAAAGCAACCTTAAATATTCATTGGAAGGACTGATGATAAAGCTGTAGTTCCAATAGCTTGGCCTCCTGATGCCAACAGCTGATTCATTGGAAAAGACCCTGATTCTGGGAAAGATTAAGGGCAGGAGGAGAAGGGGGTGACAGAGGATGAGATGGTTGAATGGCATCACTGACTCAATGGACATGAGTTTGAGCAAACTCCTGGAGACAGGGAAGGATAGGGAAGCCTGGTGTGCTGCAGTCCATGGGGTCACAAAGAATGGAACATGGCTTAGCAACTGGACAACAAGAGGAGAACAATATAATTCCACAAGCAGTCATACTGTCCCTCTTCTGCATGCATTCATGTGCATTTCATTCTTTTCTTAAATTAGTGAAGTCATTGATTTTATTGTCTGTTTTAGGGAGCAACTTTTACCCTGCATGCTTAGATAGTGATGATAGGGTTCTTAGATATGTGGCCTTGTGATTCGGATAGACCTTTTGAGCGTAAATCTGCCTTTTCCGCACCATTCAGCTATTTTCACCACCACTCCTTTTTTAGAGAGTTCTTGCATTGAAAATTTACATCATTAACTTTAAGCAAGAAATGGCAGAATCTCAAAACTGACATACATTTCACAAAAGCAGCCTGTGGTCTACATACACTCTTCCAAGTTTTCATACTCCCAGTTGCTGCTTCTGCTGGAAACATTCCAACTCTGCCCTGTATCTGGTACACCGCCTTGCTAACCAAGAGTGCAAATCTCATAAACCTTACTCTTAATAAGGCTACCAGGTTCAGAGCCAATCAAAAAAGGAACAGCCTTTATAAATATTCACACCTCACCAGAGACTGAGCTATAAAAATTAATGAATAGTCATAGGGAATCTCATCACTGACTGAGACGCATCAATGCAAAAACAAAACCCTATTTCCAAAAACAAAATAAAAGAAACATGTCTGTAAAATACAAGCTAAGAGGAGTATATGAGAACAATTAGTTCAATTTAGAGATGTCTCTGTTATCATCTGTGCATCATTTATTTTCTCCCACCCAGATTAAATATAGATTTTTAGATATAAATATCTGTTTTTAATACCACCCTTATGGCAGAAAGTGAAGAAGAACTAAAGAGCCTATTAATGAAACTGAAACAGGAGAGTGAAAAAATTGGCTTAAAACTCAGCATTCAGGAAACTAAGATCATGGCATCCAGTTCCATCACTTCATGGCAAATAGATGGGAAAACAGTGGCAGACTTTATTTTGGGGGGCTCCAAAATCACCACAGATGGTGATCGCAGCCATGAAATTAAAAAACTAAGCTTACTCCTTAGAAGAAACGTTATGATCAACCTAGACAGAATATTAAAAAGCACAGACATTACTTTGCCAACAAAGGTCCATCTAGTCAAAGTTATGGTTTTCCAGTAGTCATGTATGGATGTGGGAATTGGACTATAAAGAAAGCTGAGTGCTGAAGAATTGATGCTTTTGAACTGTGGTGTTGGAGAAGACTCTTGAGTCCCTTGGACTGCAAGGAGATCCAACCAGTCCATCCTTAAGAAAATCAGTCTTGAATATTCTTTGGAAGAACTGATGTTGAAGCTGAAACTCCAATACTTTGGGCACCTGCTGTGAGGAACTGACTTATTTGAAAAGACCCTGTTGCTAGGAAAAATTGAAGGTGGGAGGAGAAGGGGACAACAAAGGATGAGATGGTTGGATGGCATCACTGACTCAATGGACATGGGTTTGGGTAAACTCTAGGAGTTAGTGATGGACAGGGAGGCTTGACGTGCTGCGATTCATGGGCTCACAAAGAGTTGGACACAACCGAACGACTGAACAGAACTGAACTGATATGTTTTTAAAGATCTGTGTTTCCCATTATACCATTTCCCCCCTCCTACTTAGATAACTGTGTGTTCCTGTGCCACAGACAGCAGTAAGATACCTGCATTTTCTCTGTGTAGCACATCTGTTGGCTTGCAGGACTCATGGGAAAGTAGTAGGTGATTTTTCAATGGTTTCTGGCTTGTTGTAAACATTTCATCCTGAAAACTGGAAAACCATTTGGTTCAACTACCCTCAATTTGAGAATAAAATATTTGGGTTTAAAACATAAAGCAGATAGAGGCATATGTGAGTCAGGAAGTATTCAGGACATTAAATCTAGAAAAGTGGAGGAAAGTGTGTCTCTCCTTCCTTATTTCTCCCTTTACTGCTTGTTAAATAGAATTGTCATAGCCTCCAACCTCCTGCAGCTGTTGCGATGTTTTGTAGATTACATATTTGGAAAGCACTGTTGTTTTTTTGAATCTGTCTTTCATGTGATCAGCTCTCTGTTCTGAAACCTGTGCAATTATAAATGATTTCATAGGTATGTGCTATGAACAGGACACTTCTGGTTGTATGATGTACTTCCCTTCTCACACCCTGCGTGCATCTGTATGATTAAACTCTAAGAAAGACCAGAGCACTCTGAGTATTTTAATGTATACATGAAATAAGTCCACAGAGACTTTCTTTATTTATTCTTTTAACACTCTTGTGATCCATGGCTCACACTCTCTCTCTCTCTCTGTGTTTCTCTCTCTCTCTCTCTCTCTTTTTTTTTTTTTTTTGAAGTAAATTATAGTTGACTTTCTGTCCATGGAATTCTCCAGGCAAGAATACTGGAGAGGATAGCCACTCCCTTCTCCAGGGGTTCTTCCTGACCCAGGGGTCAAACCCAGTTCTCCTGCATTGCAGGCAGATTCTTCTTTTTTTTTTTTTTTTCCTAATTGGAGGCTAATTATTTTACAGTATTGTGGTGGTTTTTGCCATACATTGACATGAATCAGCCACGGGTGTACCTGTGTCCCCCATCCCAAACACCCCTTCCCCCTCCCTCCCCATCCCATCACTTTGGGTTGTCCTAGTGCATCAGCTTTGGGTGCCCTGTTTCATGCATTGAACTTGGACTGGTGATCTATTTCACATATGGTAACATCCATGTTTCAGTGCTATTCTCTCAAGTCATCCCACCCTCGCCTTCACACAGAATCCAGAAGTCTGCTCTTTATATCTGTGTCTCTTTTGCTACCTTGCATGTAGGGTCATCATTACCATCTTTCTAAATTCCATACATATCTGTTAATATACTGTATTGGTGTTTTTCTTTCTGACTTACTTCACTCTGTATAAAAGGCTCCAGTTTCATCTACCTCATTAGAACTGATTCAAATTTATTCTTTTTAATAGCTGAGTAACATTTCATTGTGTATATGTACCACAGCTTTCTTATCCATTCATCTGCCAACGGACATCTAGGTTTCTTCCATGTCCTGGCTATTGTGAACAGTGTTGCCATGAACATTGGGGTACACATGTCTCTTTCAATTCTAGTTTTCTCGGTGTGTATTATGAGCAGTGGGATTGCTGGGTTGTATAGCAGATCCATTTTCAGTTTTTTAAGGAATCACCACATTGTTCTCCATAGTGGCTATACTAGTGTGCATTCCCACCAACAGTGTAAGAGGGTTCCCTTTTCTCTGCACCCTCTCCAATATTTATTGTTTGTAGACTTTTTGATAGCAGCCATTCTGACTGGTGTGAGATAGTACCTCACTGTGGTTTTGATTTGCATTTCTCTGATAATAAGTGATGTTGAGCATTTTTTCATGTGTTTGTTAGCCATCTGTATGTCTTCTTTGGAGAAATGCCTGTGTAGTTCTGTGGCCCATTTTTTGATTGGGTCACTTATTTTTCTGGTATTGAGCTTCATGAGCTGTTTGTATATTTTTGAGATTAATTCTTTGTCAGTTGCTTCTTTTGCTATTATTGTTTCCCACTCTGAAGCCTGTCTTTTCACCTTGCTTATAGTTTCCTTTTCTGTGCAAGAGCTTTAAAGTTTAATTAGGTCCCATTTATTTATTTTTGCTTTTATTTCCATTACTCTGGGAGGTGGGTCATAGAGGATCTTGCTGTGATTTATGTCAGAGGATGTTTTGTCTATGTAGTAGTTTTATAGTTTCTGGTCTTACATTTAGATCTGTAATCCATTATGAGTTTATTTTTGTGTATGGTGTTCTATTTTCATTTTTTTTACAAGTGGTTGACCAGTTTTGCCAGCACCACTTGTTAAAGAGATTGTCTTTTCTCCATTGTATATTTTTGCCTCCTTTGTTAAAGATAAGGTGTCCATAGGTGCATGGGTTTATCTCTGGGCTTTCTATTTTGTCCCATTGATCTATATTTCTGTCTTTGTGCCAGTACCATACTGTCTTGATGACTATAGCTTTGTAGTATAGTCTGAAGTCAGGCAGGTTGATTCCTCCTGTTCCATTCTTTCTCAAGATTGCTTTGGCTATTTGAGTTTTGTTTTGTTTTGTTTTGTTTTGTTTTGTATTTCCATACAAATTGTGAAGTTATTTGTTCTAGTTCTGTGAAAAATGCCATTGGTAGCCTGATAGAGATTGCATTGAATCTATAGATTGCTTTGGATAGTATACTCATTTTCACTATATTGATTCTCCCGATCAATGAACACTATATATTTCTCCATCTATTTATATCATCTTTGATTTCTTTCATTGGTGTTTTATAGTTTCTATATATAGGTCTTTTGTTTCTTTAGGTAGATTTATTCCTAAGTATCTTGTTATTTTCGTTGCAGTGATGAATGGGATTATTTCCTTAATTTCTCTTTCTGTTTTCTCATTGTTAATGTATGAGAATGCAAGGGATTTATGTGTATTAATTTTATATCCTGCAACTTTACTATATTCATTGATTAGCTCTAGTAATTTTCTGGAGGCATCTTTAGGGTTTTCTATGTAGAGGATCATGTCATCTGCAAACAGTGAGAGTTTTACTTCTTCCTTTCCAATCTGGATTCCTTTTATTTCTTTTTCTTCTCTGACTACTGTGGCTGAAACTTCCAAAACTATGTCGAATAGTAGTGGTGAGAGTGGGCACCTTTATCTTGTTCCAGACTTTAGGGGGAATGCTTTCAATATTTTGCCATTGAGGATAATGTTTGATGTGGATTTATCATATATGGCTTTTAGCATGTTGAGGTATGTTCCTTCTATGCCTGCTTTCTGTGGAGTTTTTATCATAAATGGATGTTGAATTTTGTCAAAGGCTTTCTCTGCACTTCTTAAGATAATCATATGGTTTTTAATCCTTCAGTTTATTAATGTGGTATATCACATTGATTGATTTGCAAATAAAGAATCCTTGCATCCTTGGGATAAAACCCACTTGGTCATGATGTATGATCTTTTTAATATGTTGTTGAATTCTGTTTGCTAGAGTTTTGTTGAGTGTTTTTGCATCTATGTTCATCAGTGATATTGGTCTGTAGTTTTCTTTTTTTGTGGCATCTTTTTCTGCTTTTGGTATTAGGGTGATAGTGGCCTCATAGAATGAGTTTGGGAGTTTACCTTCCTCTGCAATTTTCTGGAAGTGTTTGAGTAGGATAGGTGTTAGTTCTTCTCTAAATTTTTGGTAGAATTCAGTGCAGGCAGATTCTTTATCATCTGAGCCACCAGGGAAACAATAGTAAAAAAATCTGCCTGCAATGTGGGAGACCTCGGTTTGATCCCTTGGAGAAGGGAATGGCTACCCACCCCAGTATTCTTGCTTGGAGAATTCCATGGACAAAGACCCTGGTGGGCTACAGTCCATGGGATTGCAGAGAGTCAGACAGGACTGAACGCCTAACACTTTCACTTTTCATTATAGTTGATGTAGAGCAAATTAATTTCATAGTCTGTCACCTGTTCCTCAAACGCCCCCCCACCACCACCTTCAGTTCTAGAAACTTGCAGCTGCTGACTACATCAAGTATAAATTCATCAACTTTACATTGTGCTTTTTCTCATTAGTACTCTATCAGCATTAGGGTGCTTTAGGTATCAAAAATAGATACCCAAACAAAAAGGAAAATGTGCTTGTTTGTAAAACCAAAAAATCCAGAGCTATAGTTAAGTTTTAGATAAAACTAAAGGCTTTAGATAAAGATATAAGGCTTTAGATCCAGAGCTTTATATCATCTCATCAACACTCAGGCTCTCTCTTCTCTCTTGCCTTTGAATTAAGTTGAGTGTTCTCACCATTTGGCTACTCCTGGTAGCTGCAGGCCTACATCTCTCACAGTCAAGTGTATCTGAATGAGATTGCTCTCAATCCCAACAGTTCTAAAAGATGTTCCAGAAGGAAGTCTTAGGACTCACCTGGTGGTCCACTGGCTAAGACTCCGTGCTCTGCATGCAGAGGGCCAGGGTTTGATCCCTGGTTGTGGAACTAGATCCCACATGCTGCA
Source organism: Oryx dammah (assembly GCF_014754425.2). Classification (NCBI taxonomy): domain Eukaryota; kingdom Metazoa; phylum Chordata; class Mammalia; order Artiodactyla; family Bovidae; genus Oryx; species Oryx dammah. Next base: position 33,308,712 of record NW_024070193.1, read on the forward strand.
ACTAAAGATCCTGCATACAGCAAGCAATATCAAAGATCCTGTGTGCTGCAGCTAAAATCAAGCACAATAAATAAATAAATATAAATATTTAAAAAGTAAATCTCATTGTATTCCTTGGCCTGCTGCTGCTGCTGCTGCTAAGTTGCTCCAGTTGTGTCCGACTCTGTGCGACCCCATAGACGGCCTCCCACCAGGCTCCTCCATCTCTGGGATTCTCCAGGCAAGAACACTGGAGTGGGTTGCCATTTCCTTCTCTGATTCCTTGGCCTACCTTATGTTATTTGCTGATCTTTGATCCAGTCTCTGGAACCAGAGGAGATGAGGCTTTGATTGATGGATTTAAGCCCTGTTCTTGACTCTCAGGCATGGAGGCAGCTCCCCTTAACTGCACAGACTGTGATACTCATAGGAAAAGTAAGGTCCTGTAGACAGAAAAATAGAGAGTTGAAGCTGGGCAAGAAGTAACAACAGACATCCACCAGAACCCATAGCCTACATTTCTTATCTTTTCTCATTTCCCTCAAACAACCTGTTGTGGTTTTATCTTTTTAAAACAAAACCTCTTTGGTTTTATCAGCCACAGCACAAGGGGAGGTCATGAGTATCAGGCATGGCTTAGGGACCTGTAGTCCTCGAGTCCTCTTCCTGTGAGACTGCCTTCAGACATATAAAATTTGCAGGAAGTCTTTCTACCAGTTCTTAGTCCAAAACTTAATCTTGAAATCAAGTCTCATTCCCAAAGACGTTTGTTTCTGTGGAGATTGGGTCTCTATTAAAGTAAAAGCTTAAACTTGGACCAGAGTTTCGTGGCTGTAACGTCTCTGAGATGTTTAACTGTATATTCAACATAGGTTTAATCATATACTGAACATCATATAGCAAGGATGGTGAGGTAATCGTTCTGACACCAGGGACCTCCCAATTGCATTAAGCCCCACAACGCAGATCTTCACTGCAGTTCAGCAGTCAAATTGACAACCCAATATAGCCCTGTTAAGACATTGCCTCCCACATTGACCTATTCAAAAGCCATTTCTGAAAGGTTTAATTCTGCTAAGCAATGCATCCCCAGTAGAAAATAGGATGCAAAGACATTAAAACATTAAAAGATAAGTATAAATTTTATAACCTACTTTTGGCATTAATTTTTTTAATATCTTTAAATCCTCAAAAAGGGCCTTCTATCCTCAATACCTTTAAAATTCTTTCTGTATTGAAACTTTTCAGATGCCACTTTCCTCTAAACCATCACAGCAAGTTCTGAACTTCACACTGAATCATTATTTTCTGCTTTGAATTAGAGTCATTGTGTGCAAGCCTCAGATAGCAACCTTCTGAGTTCAAGGTACATTTATATCTTGCCTCTGTGATGTTCACTTTTTTTTTTTATACAATACTTGTTCAAGCCTTCGAATAGTATCACATTCACCTTGAGGACAGGACCTTTGTTCCACTCACTGATGTATCTAATCAGAGCCCGGTCCAGGATTCTGTGTACAGAGTTGGTACACAATTCATATTTATTAGAATAGTATGAATCTTTTAGTCTTCATTTGTCTTAAAAATGTCTATGTCTTGTGTGTACCTCGATCATCTCAATTGTAGTTGGTAACGAAATCCATATTTTGCTTTGCTCCTGTGAATATATAAAGGGCTGCCCCTCTGAGAAGTACTTTTTATAAATACTTCTAACTTGCAATCAGATAGAACTGATTGCTTCTCTGGCTCATTCCACATACCTTTCACTCCACCATTTATATGCTTCTATCAGGTGGCATTTTTATTAATAGTTTCTGGGCCTATCACATTTCCTATTTCTGTGAGCCCTTCAAAAGACAAGGGCTGTGGTTTTTTTGTTTTGTTTTGTTTTAATTTCTGTAATCCCTGTGCCTAGATCGTAAATTCTGGTCTATATTTATTTTTTATGTTATATAAAAGGAACAATGTATTCAACATAAGACAATTAAGACAGTTCCTCAAGAGGAGGATGGACTCTGGTGTAACAGTTAATCTTCACCATGATTACACTTCATAAGAAACTGCCCCAAGATTGTGTGGATTAAGATAACAATCATTTATTCGTGCTAATGTGTCTGTGCTTTGATCTAGCTGTGAATCTGGTTGGTCCAGGCTCCTCACCACAGATTGGGCTCAATCTACACCACATGTGTTGATTCTGGAGGACTGAGTGGAGATGTGGCAAATTACCCATGAAAACCCTTGTCATAGTGATGGCAGAAATGCAAGAGAGCAAATCCAACCACATAAACATATCAAGCCTCTGCTTGCATCATGGTACTAATATCAAGTTGGTATTAACAAGCAACAGGGATATATTGTACAGCACAGGGAAATAGAGCCATTATTTTGCAATAACTTTAAATGGAGTATAATCTATAAAAATATTGAATCACTATGTTGTACATCTGAAACTAATATAGTATTATAAATAATCTATACTTCAATTAAAAATTATAATATCAATGGTATAAAATAAAAATCCAAATGGCTAAGCCTAAAGTCAGTGGATGGGTAAGTATAATTTGAGGCTATGAGAACTGGAAAATCTTGGAGTAAAGGGCATAGGAGCAGGCAAGGGTGAAGAACTGTGGTCAACATTTCCATCTGGCATATCAGGTTATAAAGAAGATTCGTGCAAGAAATGGCTATCCTAGAGTTGGATAGTTTCATTCAGCAATTGCTGTTTGGGGATTTATCTGTGGTCGGCATCCAGGATACCTAACGATGATTCTACTTTAAATCATATTTGAAGATCTCCTGAGTTGAGTTTTATAAGTCACCTTTTTACTGCATTTTCAATATAAATTGTATACATTTATGATATCAAAATGTGGCTGTGCTATGCTTACTAAATCTAAGGTTAGAGTCTTTCATGACTAGATTGTCCTTATTATGACCCTCATTTTAAACACTCCCCTAAGTAAGTTGCATCCTTAACAATTATAATCATGGCACTGTCTTCAGAGAGGCAGTGTTATTAATTGCCTCCTTTCTCATAATCAAGTCAGACTCCATGATCAGTTAAGGATCTTTTTTTGAAGTTGTAAATGAGTATAATTTTATGCACATTTATGCAGTAGTTCCAAGGTTTAATATTTTGCACCCTCTGCTGGGGAAAAAAACAAAGAGAATTATAGCAGATGTGGAGAAGTAAATGATTTAGAACTTGAAGTGAAAGCTTAGAAGACCACTTGGCCCATAAAATTCTATTTCCCAATTAGTTTGAGAATATGGTTCTGTAACTCTCCTTACATAAACAATATATTATGAATATTAAATTCATTAACATTAACCTGAAAATATCCAAGGTTACAATGTATGGGGTGCAGAGATCTGAGAAATCCCTTTCAAGCCTTACCTATGGGTGGATTTTGGAATATTTAAGTTAAATCCTATTGATAAGAACTCAAAATAACAAGAAACAGAAATACTAAATATCTGAGAAAACTGAGACTTAAGTGGTAGTTTCCATTAAGAATTTTACAGGCTAGTAATTTTCTGTTCTCCATTCTACAAAGAGGTTGTCAGCTTATGCAGTATTTGAATTATAGGGAAACAAATATCTTTTTGTTTCAAAAATAAATTTAAATGCTGCAGCCTCTTACAGTGAATTACTAAGAATGCTAATGGCAATATCCTCTGGCATACACTTTCATTTAAAGGTCTCCACATAATATGGCAAAGACAGTCTAAAATTTCTTCAAGTTAGGTTCAAACATAACATAAATCTGAATTCCATAATGGCTTTCATAAGACTGGAGAAAGTAGCTACCTACAAAACATTCTCCAGCTCTTATTCATAAGAGGTGAACAGTTTCATCAGAATGAAACGATCACTTAGAAAGACAAATGTTTTAAATGGAAGAATATGAGATTCAAATAGATCTTCTTTCTAAAGCCTTTCACCTATGCACACACACACAGACCTGTGTGACTGTCCTAGTTTATGTTGAATGCCCCTATCTATTGTTGAAAGTGGTCAGACTTAGCCATTTCCCACACTTTTATAATCCACCGTTGAAAGAATATTTCAGCTGACACGGCTGTCTCAGTAGCCTCTGGAGCAACACAAACCTGGTATTTTCTAATCCAAGGTTATTTTTCAGGTCATCAATTCTATTTCCAAACATCTGACAGATCCTGGTGTTCTTAATTAGAATGGTGACACATCTATCGATCATTATCTTTATGACTTCAGTTTTCTTAATGTGTAACAGGTTCAGAAGCAGGTTTTCACAGACCTTGTCGGTTGTTCTCTGGATCACATCTACTAGCATTTACTAAGCCAGTCTGACATCATTTGATAAGTAAAACACGGATTCTCAGATGGTAAATCAAAAATAGAATGGTTTACCTCCAGGGAAGGGACCTTAAGGGCACAGTGGTAAATTCTGCTCTCAATCTTTTGCTCGTACCCTCTGTTTCTCTCTCCATTTCTCTGTCTGCCTGTTTCATAAAACCATACACTTACAAAAATATCAGAAACATATATCAAAATGTAACATAGAAATATGAATAAAATTACTTTTCCATATCTTGTTGCTAGTCTTTAAATGATGCAGGAAACATACATATGACATTTGTGAATACATGCAGTCTTTCTAAACTGTGCCATGTATAGGAATACAGGGAAAAGAGCCACAGAGGTATGGTATTTTCCAGGTTGATATTATGTGAGGATGTCAAATAACTTAGCATTTCCTTTCCAACTTTCTCCTCCATGTTTCACAATGTATGCTATTTTAGTAGATCCTCTGCCTTTAATAGCATTTTCAAAAGGCTGCTGCTGCTGCTGCTGCTAAGTCGCTTCAGTCGTGTCCGACTCTGTGTGACCCCATAGACGGCAGCCCACCAGGCTCCCCCGTCCCTGGGATTCTCCAGGCAAGAACACTGGAGTGGGTTGTCATTTCCTTCTCCAATGCATGAAAGTGAAAAGTGAAAGTGAAGTCGCTCAGTCGTGTCTGACTCTTAGCGACCCCATGGACTGAGGCCCACCAGGCTCCTCCATCCTTGGGATTTTCCAGGCAAGAGTGCTGGAATGGGATGCCATTGCCTTCTCCGTTTCAAAAGGCTACTCTTGCCCATTTATTCATGTGTTAGAACCTCTACTGACTATCTTCCCTTCTCATTTCTGCTTCTTCACACTATCTCTCACTCTTTGCAACCCCATGGACTATACAGTCCATGGAATTCTCCAGGCCAGATTACTGGAGTGGGTAGCCTTTGCCTTCTCCAGGGGATCTTCCCAACCCAGGGATCAAACCCAGGTCTCCTGCATTACAGGTGGATTCTTTACTGGCTGAGCCACATGGAAAGCCCAAGAATACTGGAGTGGGTAACCTATCCCTTGTCCAGTGGATCTTCCCAACCCAGGAATCGAACCAGAGTCTCCTGCATTGAAGGAGGATTCTTTACCAACTGATCTATCAGGGAAACCCTCCTGTATGATAAGTAACAATAAAAATTCTTTTTCAAAAAAGTCAGCATAAAATAATAATTTTTTCTAAGGCTATGACTAATCTAATTATTTAATTCAGTTGAATTAAATGTTGGCACACACATGTCTTTTCAACACAAATTCAGGTTGAGTAGGTTAACCCTTATATTTCTGGATCCAGATTTCCCTTTGCAATGTTCTCCTGGGGTTGCAAGTGGGAGGATATCTTCCATCCAATAACAACCACTGTGTTGATTTCCCAGTCTTATTTTCAGACCACATAGAGAAAGATCTTAGAGTTTGTCTCATCTTCGTTTTGCACTCCTCATACTTTCCCTGAGTATTTCCAACCCCTTTCAGTCTCAAGTAACAGAAAACACAGTCGAACTAGTTTAAGGTTAACAAAAAGAGTTTATTTATTCAGGATGCAGCAGGGAATAACACAGGGTAGTTCTCAGAATGAAAGGTAGAGATCTAAGGCTTTAGAGTCTAAAAATGAAGTCTCAATGCTTTCCAGATACTGTTTGTATGTATATCTTCTGTCTCTCTCTTTATGGGACTCTTTCTCTGGTTCAGCAAACCTCTTTCTGTGTAGTGAGAATCATAGATTAACTAATATGTTTTCTTAGCTGGTGTTGATAAAAAAGATTGTTCATTGCAATGGCACCATGTACCCAAGTGCAACTATGAGTGAACAAAGGATACATTTGCAGTGCAACCTAGATGTCAGTATGAGATCACACCAGATCTCCCTAAGAGAGCAGAAGGCATAATAGTTTTGTTCACTGTTTTATCCCCAACACCTAATACAGAACCTGCAAAAAAGCAGGCAGTTAAAACAGTAATAGTGACTGAAGAAAAATAAATAACATGCAAATGTTTGAATGCACTTTGAAGCTATGCTTTGGATGATTAAAAATACTCCCTAATTATATGAAAATTAAGTTCATTAGGTACCTGACATTTTACTGATGGCTTTGGTGAATAAACTGTGAGATAACACACCAGAAATGAAATGCTGTATGTGGAGGACAATAACAAAACTTTAAAGTTAACCCTAAAAGATGATGCTGTGAAAGTGCTGCACTCAATATGCCAACAAATTTGGAAAATTCAGCAGTGGTCACAGGACTGGAAAAGGTCAGTTTCCATTCCAGTCCCTAAGAAAGGCAATGCCAAAGCATGTTCAAACTACTGAACGACTGCACTCTTCTCACACACTAGCAAAGTAATGCTCAAAATTCTCCAAGCTAGGCTTCAACAGTATGTGAACTGAGAACTTCCAGATGTTCAAGCTGGATTTACAAAAGGCAGAGGAACCAGAGATCAAACTGCCGAACATCTGCTGGATCATTGAAAAAGCAAGAGAATTCCAGAAAATCATCTGCTTTATTGACTACGCCAAAGCCTTTGACTGTGTGGATCACAACAAACTGGAAAAGTCTTCAAGAGATGGGATACCAGATGACCTTACCTGTTTCCTAAGAAATCTGTATGCAGGTCAAGAAGCAACAGTTAGAACCAGACATGGACAACAGACTGGTTCCAGATTGGGAAAGGAGTAAATCAAGGCTGTTTATTGTCACCCTGCTTATTTAACCTATATGCAGAGTACATCATGTGAAATGACAGGCTGGATGAAGCACAAGCTGGAATCAAGATTGCTGGGAGAAATACCAATAACCTCATATATGTAGATGACACCAACATTATGGCAGAAAGCAAAGAGGCACTAAAGAGCCTCTTGATGAATGTGAAAGAGGAGATTAAAAAAGCTGGTTTAACCCTAAAAGATGATGCTGTGAAAGTGCTGCACTCAATATGCCAACAAATTTGGAAAATTCAGCAGTGGTCAAGATCATGGCATCTGGTCCCATCACTTCATGGCAAATTGGAAACTGTGAGAGATTTTACTTTCTTGGGCTCTAAAATCACTGCAGATGATGACTGTAACCATGAAATTAAAAGACACTTGCTCCTTAGAAGAAAAACTATGACCAACCTAGACAGCATATTAAAAAGCAGAAACATTACTTTGCCAACAAAGGTCCATCTAGTCAAAGCTATGATTTTTCCAGTAGTCATGTATGGATGCGAGAGTTGGACTATAAAGAAAGCTGAGCACTGAAGAATTGATGCTTTTGAGCTGTGGTGTTAGAGAAGACTCTTGAAAGTTCCTTGGACTGCAAGGAGATCCAACCAGTCAGTCTTAAAGGAGATCAGTCCTGGGTGTTCATTGGAAGGACTGATGCTGAAGCTCCAATACTTTGGCCACCTGATGCGAAAAACAGACTCATTAGAAAAGACCCTCATGCTGGAAAAGATTGAAGGTAGGAGGAGAAAAGGATGACAAAGGAGAAGGTGGTTAGATGGCATCACTGACTTGATGGACATGAGTTTGAGCAAGCTCCAGGAGTTGGTTACATCTTGTCTGGACAGGGAAGCCTGGCATGCTGCAGTGCATGTGGTCACAAAGAGTCAGACACAACTGAGCAACTGGACTGAAAGTTAGTGAAAAACTAGTGATATGTACTTCTCTATTTTAAAAGATGAATAAAATGAGAATTAAAGGGATTAAATTACTTAACTAAGATCACAGTTCTAGCCAGGTAAGAAGCTAGAACTAAAACCCAGGACTTATGGATTCCACGTCACCCATCTTTCTATTTTTAATTAAAAGAGAAAACTTGATATCGAAGAAGACCAGGTTGTGTTTTTACTTTGATTCATTTTTATGAGTTTAACGTGATTAATTTTTGTTTATAGATATGCACATGGATTGAAACCATGCTAACTCTTTCATTTAGTTTGGAAGCATTTACTTAGGACCTACCAGACAACACCTACTGTTGGAGATGCAAATGTGAACAAAATATCAGACAGCTTTCCATACCGAAACTTACTAATTATGAAAGAAACAGACAAAAATTATCAAAGATCAGTAAACATACTTATTGCACATTATGAAAAGTCCTCCTAAGAAAATTAAGTCATTGCTAAGACAAAGAGTAATAAAAGATTTGGGAGAAACATGGGATGACCAGTTTAAATAGAGAAGTCAGGAGTGTATTCTCTGAGGAGGTTACATTTATGCTGAGACCTGAACTATGAGAAGGAGACATGCAGAGACTGAAAAGAACATTCTACCAAAAAAATATGTACAAAGGATTTGAGATGGGAAAGAAGTTAAAAAAATTAAGACAGAGTGAATGGAGCCTGAAGTGGCTGGAGTGAAGAGCAAGTAAGTTGGAAGAACAACTTATTGCAGATAAGGATAAGGCTTGTTTTCACCAAGACTTTCTTTCTCTTCCATGATTCTTCTTTATTTTCTGATCTGTGTTTAAAGAGGCAGTTGGTAGACACAGCTTCCTTGGGCCTCTTGCTCTCCTATATGTCTGGCTGGCTCCACTAAAGCTACAAGCTTTTGCAGCCCTTTTCAGGTATTTCTCAGGGTTATTTATTCAGCCAGTAACCTTGACAGATGAGGTTACCTCTTGTCTGGACAAAGAGCAGGCTTGCTTACTATTTGTTATAAAAACAATGGATTTCCCCAACCTCAGAGTTCTCAACTATGACGCAGACCCACTATGTGTGTAGCATTGCACACATTACCCACCACCCCCACCACAGGACTTGGGAGCAAGGGTAACTGAGGTAGATACACAGGTATATCAATATTCATGATGCTGATTGTACTGTAAGTGTAAAGTCATGTGTCTCTGACCCAGGCATCTTGTTTCTTAACCAGCATCCATGAACAGTAACAGGATCACATTAGCTTGTAAGGAAATGGCAACCCATTCCAGTGTTCTTGCCTGGAGAATCCCAGGGTCAGGGGAGCCTGGTGAGCTGCTGTCTATGGGGTCCCACAGAGTCAGACACAACTGAAGCGACTTAGCAGCAGCAGCAGCAGCAGTGTAAAGTAAATCAATTCCCAGCCCTGACACTATATTTGTTAACTCCTCAACAATTTGGGGGAAATAATAGAAAAGATAAGAGTTTGCCTTTTTAAGAGTTTAAGCCAGAGATTTGACTGAATACAGTCACATTAACTTTTAGTGTGATTTTTAATAAGGAACAACATATGAGAATATTATTAAGGTTTGGTTACCAAGGAGATCAGTCCTGGTTATTCATTGGAGGGACTGATGTTGAAGCTGAAACTCCAATACTTTGGCCACTTGATATGAAGAGCTGACTCATTGGAAAAGACCCTGATGCTGGGAAAGGTTGAAGGCAGGAGGAGAAAGGGACAACAGAGGATGAGATGATTGGATGGCATCACTGACACAATGGACATGGGTTTGGGTGGACTCTGGGAGTTGGTGATGGACACGGAGGCCTGGCGTGCTGAGGTTCATGGGGTCGCAAAGAGCCAGACACGACTGAGCCACTGAACTGAACTGAACCATCTGTGACTAGATGCAAAAATATAATTTGATTACCTTCAGAGAGATAATAAATATATTATTTTGTAAAAAATAAAGAATTTCTATTTTGTACATAGATTTTCATCTTGAATTTACAGTGTTGAAATACAAATAACCAATTTAGTTTTGTTATATACTACCTGGGAAGCTTTATTTTATTGAAGTATCTGTACCACAAAGGTATATTTTTCTAAGGCATTCTTATTTCTGTAGTTTCTATTTATTTTGCATAATAATGATACATTAAAATACATGGATATCTAAGGACTCTTTCAATAATAAAGTATTGGAGATTTACACTTTATTTCCTTTAAAACTTGTCATTTTTAATAAGTTATGTTGAACTCTCAAAAATTCTCTGAACTAGAACAAAATATCTCAAAATTTGTATGGAGAGGCAAAAGACCCCGAATTGCCAAAGCAATCTTGGGAAAGGAAAATGGAGCTGAAGAAATCAGGCTCCAAGAGTTCAGACTATACAACAAAGCTACCATCATCAAAACAGTATGGTATTGGCACAAAAGCAGAAATATAGATCAGTGGGACAGGATAGAAAACCCAGAAATAAACCCAGAAAAAAAAAACAGAAATAAGTACCAATGGTCAATTAATTATGACAAAGGAGGCAAGACTACAAAATGTTAGAGGAACAGTCTCCTTACAAATGGTGCTGGGAATTCTGAACAGCTACATGTAAAAAAAAAAAAAAAGAAAGAAAGAAAGAAATTAGATCATTCTTTAACTCCATACACAATAATAAGCTCAAAATGGATTAATACCTAAATGTAATACTGGATACTGTAAAACTTTTAGAGGAAAATATAAGCAGAACTCTCTCTGACATAAATCACAACATCTTTTTGGATCTCTCTCTCAGAATAATCAAAATAAAAACAAAAATAAACAAATGGGACCTAGTTAAATTCAAAAGCTTTTGCACAGCCAAGGAAACAATAAAGAAAATGAAAAGACAACCTACAGACTGGGAGAAAATATTTACAAATGATGTACCCAAAAGGGGATTAATCTCCAAAATTTACAAACGGCTCATGGCACTTAACAGCATCAAAACAAACAATCCACTCAAAAAATGGGCAGAAGGCCTAAATAGATATTTCCCCCAAGAAGAGATACAAATGGCCAGTAGTCACATGAAAAGATGTTCAACATTGCTAATTAATAGAGAAATGCAAGTCAAATGAGATATCACCTCACACCAGCTAGAATGAGTATCATCAAAAAATCACAAACAATAAATACTGGAGAGAGTGTGTAGAGAAGGTAACCCTTCTGCACTGTTGGTGGGAATGTAAAGTGGTACAGCCACTATGAGAAGAGTATGAAGGTTCTTTAAAATACTTTGTATAGAGCTATCATATGATCTTGCAATCCCACTCCTGGGCATATATTCAGAGAAAAACATGATCTGAAAGGATACATGCACCCCATTATTCATTGCGACATTGTTTACAAAAGCCAAGACATGGAAGCAACCTCAATGTCCGTCAACAGAGGAATGGATAAAGAAAATGTGTTACATATATACAACAGAATATTACACAGCCATTAAAAAGAACAAAATAATGCCTTTTGCAGCAACATGGATAGACCTAGAGAGTGTCATACTGAATGAAGTAAGTCAGAAAAGGAGAAATATTGTATGATATCCTTTATATGTGCAATCTGAAATAGATGATGCAAATGAACTTACTTACAAAACAAAACAAGTTCACAAACTTAGAAAACAAGCTTATGGTTTCTGGGGGAAATGACAGGGAGAACAGATAGTTAGGGAGTTTGGAATGGACATGTATACACTAATATATTCAAAATGGGCAACCAACAAGAATCTACTGTATAGCACAGGGAACGCTGCTTAATGTTCCATGGCAGTCTGGATGGGAGGGGATTTGGGGGAGAATGGACACATATATATGTGTATGGCTGAGTCCCTTCACCGTTCACCTGAAACTATCACAATATTGTTTGATAATTAGCTATAACTCAATACAAAATAAAAAGCTTTAAAAAAAAGTCTCTGAGACTCAACATGTAAGGGCATGAACATTTTATTCAGGTCATTGCAACAGGAAAAACTGTCAAAGGAAATAAGTGTCTCCTCAAACCTGGTGAATAAGAGGGACTTCTTAGGGGAAGGGAACAAAAGTAGCAACACACTTGCTATAAATTTGGTGGATTTTAGTGAGGCAAAGACTTCAATCGTGCTTGAAAGGAGAAGGGTTTTATGTAATTGTGTGTGTGTGTGTGTGTGTGTGTGTGTGTGTGTGTGTGTGAGAGAGAGAGAGAGAGAGAGATTTGGCCCATTATCAATTCTTCACATCCTGTTCTTAGAATTTTTGACTTAAAGAAGACATTTAGAAAAAGGCAGTATTTATTAACATGAAATCGAACAGGTTTTCCTCAAAACGTTCACTTCTGTTTAAGATTCTTTTGAAGATTGACTAAAGGATCGATATTATTTTTAAAATGTATCTGTTAATATTACAGATGTTGTCACCAGATTGCCAATAAACTTATTTTAAAAATAAATGAAACTTCTAGACAAATGCAGTTATTTAATATTCTGCAAGATATGTTTTGAACCTCCCCTTGTGAAACCTTACATGAATGAACATTTCACTGATTAACTGTGGAAGAGTGATTTATCCTACCTCAAACTTGTGAGTCTAAATACAATCATTTCATTACTGGTAACAAATCACCTTAAGAGCAGTTACAGCTAGAATATTTCCTCACATCTGGAATTAAATGTTGAACGCAACTTTCAGCTCTATCTCCTTTTATCATGCTGCAATGAACCCGAAGGTTAATTTACTTCCCATCTGCTTTTATTTCTTATTCTGTCGATCTTACACTTTTTTTTTTCCATTTTTTCTTTCATGAGAATATATTCTCCATCCCAGTCTTTCTTTTTTTTTCACTTAGTAGAATTAGGCAGCTCATTTTCAGTAAGACATCACACTAAAGGATCATGCTTTCATTAGCATAACATAAATACTCTCTCTTTCAATTAATCAGCAGACTTTATAATCTAAATTTTTAAAGCACCTTTTTTCTTAATTTTCCCCTATAGATGAATAGGACTTTGAAATTTGTAAAAATATATATATATCTACTGTTAGTCCTATCTAAATGAGTCCATCTAAATGATATTCACATAACCTAGGCATATTTTTCCAATAATGGAGCTATTACTACTTTTTTCTCCATTTGGACTTTGTCAATACTAACTAGCACATGACATGATACTATCTGCATCTAAATCTCTTCAAGGAAAGAGGCAAATTTAACAACATCACTTTTAAATTTCAATCAGAATTACGATCAATAAAGAAAACCTTGGAGAGTCTGATGGGGTGTATAATGGGTTACATCACAGTTTGGTCTTCCTCTATCAAATTGTAGGTGGTGCAGTACAGTGGTGAAGGACATGGTTTTGTGGTCAGTGTCACCTGGTGACTTTAGTCTTAACTGTTTAACCGAATCTGTGACCTTGGGCAAATACCTAAGCCTTATTTTCTCATCTTTACAATGGGAACCATACCTTGACCAGAGAGTGACTGTAATGATATGTATTAATAGATCAATAAATTTTATTTCTCTATTATTACTATTACTGATACTAAGGCAGAGCCTCTGTAATGTGCATATTTACTACCAATCCCAGATGCCTGTTTTGAAACAGCAAGTCAGTTACTTAGTTTTTACATATTACATAGATAATGTCTTAATGACTCTATTTGAAATCGAATAATAAATCTAAATAGATTTTATCTTGGCCTCAGTTTAGACTACTGGGCATTTGGATTATGAACTTTGACATTTTAAGTAATTCATCTTAATGTGTCAGATATTTTCAACCTTTTAAAAATATTTTATTGTATAGTTTTTTTGTTGTTGTTCTATTACTTTTCTTCAAACCTGACATCAGTGCCTTGCAATAATATGTAAGTTTTTGTAACCCAATGAAAACGTGAGGAGAAAAACTAAATAGAAATTTCTCCAAAGAACACATACAGATGACTGACAAACACATGAAAAGGTGCTCAACATCACGAATTATTAGAGAAACGCAAATCAAAACTACAATGAGGCATCACCTCATAGTAGTCAAAATGGCCAACATTAAAAAAATCTACAAATGATAAATGCTGAACCAGGAGTGAAGAAAAGCCCACGTGCACTTAATGGAGTGTAAATCAACATAGCCACTATGTAAAACAGTATGGAGTTTCCTTTAATAAAAACTAAATATAGAACTACCATATAACCCAGCAATCCCACTACTGGGCATAAACAGAGAGAAAACCATAATTCAAAAAATATACGTGTATCCCATGTTGATAGCAGCACTATTTACAATAGCCAGGACATGGAAGCAGCCTAAATGTCCTTCAATAGAGGAATGGATAAAGAAGATGCAATACATATACACAATGGAGCCATTAAAGAATGAAATTGGGCCATTTGCAGAGACATGGATGGACCTCGAGAATGTCATACAGAATGAAGTAAGTCATAAAGAGAAAAGCAAGTATCGTTATTAATGCATATCTGTAAAAATCTAGAAAAACAGTGTAGATGAACTTATGTGCAAAGCAGAAATGAAGATATAGATGCAGAGATCAAATAAAAGGGCTCCAAGGGGAGACGTGGGGTGGGAGGAATTGGGAGCCTGGAATTGACACATATACACTATTCACTGTTGTTATTCAGCCAAGTCGTGTCCAACTCTTTGCAACCCCGTGGACTGCAGCATGCCAGGCTTCCTTGTCCATCACCATTTCCCAGAGTTTCCCCAAGATTATGTTCACTGAATCAGTGATGCCATCCAGCCACCACCTTCTCTGTCACCCTCTTCTCCTCTGCTTTCAATCTTTCCCAGCATCAGGGTCTTTTTCCAATGAGTCATCCATTTGCATCAGGTGGCCAAACTATTGGAGCTTCACCTTTAGTACTAGCCCTTCCAAAGAGTATTCGGGGTTTATTTCCTTTAAGATTGCCTGGATTGACCTCTTTGTTTTCCAAGGGAGTCACAAGGGTCTTTTCCAGCATCACAGTTCGAAAGCTTCAATTCCTCAGTGCTCTGCCTTTACTGTCCGGCTCTCAGAGCTTTACATAACTACTGGGAAGAACATAGGCTTGACTATATGGACGTTTGTCGGGAAAGTAATGCTTTTTAACACACTGTCTACGTTTGTCATAACTTTCCTGCCAAGAAGCAAGTGACTTTTAATTTCACTATTGATATTATGTATAAACTATATAACTAATGAGAACATATTGTATAACAGGAAACTCTACTTAATGCACTGTGGTGACCTGGGAAGGAAGTCCAAAAAGGACACAGTATTTCTGTATGTATGGCTGGTTCATTTTGCAGTACAGTAATAACAAACACAACATTGTAAGCAACTCAATGTCAGGAAGGGTGGCTGTGAGGAGATACCCCTCTTACAAGGTAAGGAGCAGTGGCTGCACTTTGCTGGAGCAGCCATGAAGAGATACTCCACGTCCAAGGTAAGAGAAACCCAAGTAGGATGGTAGGTGCTGCGAGAGGGCATCAGAGGGCAGACACACTGAAACTATAATCACAGAAAACTAGTCAGTCTGATCACATGGACCACAGCCTTGTCTAACTCAATGAAACTAAGCCATGCCGTGTGGGGCCACCCAAGATGGGCAGGTCATGGTGGAGAGGTCTGACAGAATGTGGTCCACTGGAGAAGGGAATGGCAAACCACTTCAGTATTCTTGCCTTGAGAACCCCATGAACAGTATGAAAAGGCAAAATGATAGGGTACTGAAAGAGGAACTCCCCAGGTCGGTAGGTGCCCAATATGCTACTGGAGATCAGTGGAGAAATAACTCCAGAAAGAATGAAGGGATGGAGCCAACGCACAAACAATACCCAGTTGAGGATGTGACTGGTGATAGAAGCAAGGTCCAATGCTCTAAAGAGCAATGTTGCATAGAAACTTGGAATGTTAGGTCCATGAATCAAGGCAAATTGGAAGTGGTCAAACAGGAGATGGCAAGAGTGAACGTTGACATTCTAGGAATCAGCAAACTAAAATGGACTGGAATCGGTGAATTTAACTCAGATGATCATTATATCTACTACTGTGGGAAGGAAGCCCTTAAAAGAAATGGAGTAGCCATCATGGTCAACAAAAGAGTCCGAAATGCAGTACTTGGATGCAATCTCAAAAATGACAGAATGATCTCTGTTTGTTTCCAAGGCAAAGCATTCAGTGTCACAGTAATCCAAGTCTATGCCCCAACCAGTAACACTGAAGAAGCTGAAGTTGAAAGGTTCTATGAAGACCAACAAGACCTTTTAGAACGAACACCCACAAAAGATGTCCATTTCATTATAGGGGACTGGAATGCAAAAGTAGGAAGTCAAGAAACACCTGGGGTGACAGGCAAATTTGGCCTTGGAATACGCAATGAAGCAGGGCAAAGGCTAATAGAGTTTTGCCAAGAGAACACACTGGTCATAGCAAACACCTTCTTCCAACAACACAGGAGAAGACTCTACACATGGACATCACCAGATGGTCAACACTGAAATCAGATTGATTATATTCTTTGTAGCCAAAGATGGAGAAGCTCTACACAGTCAGTAAAAACAAGACTGGGAGCTGATTGTGGCTCAGATCATGAACTCCTATTGCCAAATTCAGACTTAAATTGAAGGAAGTGGGGAAAACCACTAGACCATTCAGGTATGACCTAAATCAACTCTGTTATGATTATACAGTGGAACTGAGAAATAGATTTAAGGGCCTAGATCTGATAGATAGAGTGCTCGATGAACTATGGACTGAGGTTTGTGACATTGTACAGGATACAGGGATCAAGACCATCCCCATGGAAAAGAGATGCAAAAAAGCAAAATGGCTGTCTGGGGAGGCCTTACAAATAGCTGCGAAAAGAAGAGAAGTGAAAAGCAAAGGAGAAAAGGAAAGATATAAGCATCTGAATGTAGAGTTCAAAGAATAGCAAGGAGAGATAAGAAAGCCTTCCTCAGTGATCAATGCAAAGAAATAGAGGAAAACAACAGAATAGGAAAGACTAGAGATCTCTTCAGGAAAATTAGAGATACCAAGGGTACATTTCATGCAAAGATGGGCTGGATAAAGGACAGAAATGGTATGGACCTAACAGAAGCAGAAGATATTAAGAAGAGGTGGCAAGAATACACAGAAGAACTGTACAAAAAAGAGCTTCGTGACCCAGGTAATCACGATGGTGTGATCACTCACCTAGAGCCAGACATCTTGGATTGTGAAGTCAAGTGGGCCTTAGAAAGCATCGCTACGAACAAAGCTAGTGGAGGTGATGGAATTCCAGTTGAGCTATTTCAAATCCTGAAAGACGATGCTGTGAAAGTGTTGCACTCAATATGTCAGCAAATGTGGAAAACTCAGCAGTGGCCACAGGACTGGAAAAGGTCAGTTTTCATTGCAATCACAAAGAAAGGCAATGCCAAAGAATGCTGAAACTACCGCATAATTGCACTCATCTCACATGCTAGTAAAGTAATGCTCAAAATTCTCCAAGCCAGGCTTCAGCAATATGTGAACCGTGAACTTCCACATGTTCAAGCTGGTTTTAGAAAAGGCAGAGGAACCAGAGATCAAATTGCCAACATCCACTGGATCATGGAAAAAGCAAGAGAGTTCTAGAAAAACATCTATTTCTGCTTTATTGACTGTGCCAAAGCCTTTGACTGTACGGATCACAATAAACTGTGGAAAATTCTGAAAGAGATGGGAATACCAGAGCCCCTGACCTGCCTCTTGAGAAACCCACATGCAGGTCAGGAAGCAACAGTAAGAACTGAACATTGAACAGATTGGTTCCAAATAGGAAAAGGAGCACATTAAGGCTGTATATTGTCACCCTGCTTATTTAACTTATATGCAGAGTTCATCATGAGAAATGCTTGGCCTGAAGAAGCACAAGCTGGAATCAAGATTGCCAGGAGAAATATCAATAACCTCAGATATGCAGATGACATCACCCTTATGGCAGAAAGTGAAGAGGAACTAAAAAGCCTCTTGATAAAAGTGAAAAGGGTGAGTGAAAAATTTGGCTTAAAGCTCAGCATTCAGAAAACGAAGATCATGGCATCCAGTCCCATCACTTCATGGGAAATAGATGGGGAAACAGTGGAAACAGTGTCAGACTTTATTTCCTTGGGCTTGAAAATCACTGCAGATGGTGATTGCAGCCATGAAATATAAAGACGCTTACTCTTTGGAAGGAAAGTTATGACCAACCTAGATAGTATATTGAAAAGCAGAGACATTACTTTGCCAACAAAGGTCCGTCTCATCAAGGCTATTGTTTTTCCAGTGGTCATGTATAGATATGAGAGTTGGACTGTGAAGAAAGCTGAGTGTCGTAGAATTGATGCTTTTGAACTGCGGTGTGGAGAAGACTCTTGAGAGTCCCTTGGACTGCAAGGAGATCCAACCAGTCCATTCTAAAGGAGATCAGTCCTGGGTTTTCATCTGAAGGACTGATGCTAAAGCTGAAACTCCAGTACTTTGGCCACCTCATGCAAAGAGTTGACTCATTGGAAAAGACTGTGATGCTGGGAGGGATTGGGGGCAGGAGGAGAAGGGGACTACAGAGGATGAGATGCTGGATGGCATCACCGACTCGATGGACATGGGTTTGTATAGACTCCAGGTGTTGGTGATGGACAGGGAGGCCTGGTGCACTGCGATTCATGGGGTCACAAATAGTCAGACACGACAGAGCGACTTAACTGAACTGATACTAGTATAAAAAATGACTTTAAAATAACAATATGTATTTTTTTGTACTTTGTTATTATATTTGTTTAAGAAAGGAGAGTTCATAGTCTTAATTTTTAAGTTTGTTTTCCTCCTAGGTTCAACGATTGTATTGTTATAAAATGTTTCCTTCATACTTGAAAGCCAAATACATAATGAAGGTGGCAACATAGAGTCATGGGGAAAGACTACAAGTTGTAGCTGGAAACTTGGAATCACAGTCTAGATTCCTTGCTCACTGGTCATGAGGTCTTAGATTAGTTATTTACTGAAAAAAAGTCAGTGTCTTTGTTGATAACCTGAGGATAGTAATATACCCATAGGTTTATAGAGTAGATTTAAGGAAGAAAAAATAATATTGTAAATAGTAGAACATATACAAATGTAAATTGTTACCATGAAAGTGACTCAAATATCTGCAACTTAAATTTTCTAATTAAAAAAAAAAAAAAAGCAAGTATTGCTGAGGGTGTAGAGAAATTAGAACCCTTGCAGTCTAGGTGCTATAGAAAACTGTATGGTGGTTTCTCAAAAAAAATATTAAACAGAATTGCCATATGATCCAGCAATTCCACTTCTGATTGTATATTTAAAATAATTCAAAGCAGGGTCTCTAAGAACTGCATCCATGTTCTTAGAACTACTATACGCAATATCCAAAAGGTAGAAGCAATCCAAGTTTCCATTGACAATTGAATAGATAAATAAAACAGAATTTATACTACAATGGGATATTATTCGGCCTTACAAATGAAAGAAATCCTGATATTTCAGGAAGGGGGACCCCATCTAGGGCCTAAAAGCAGTCTCTTGTCTAACACTCACAAATGAATTATCTGAGGAGACACATATGGAATAGACTTTATTGGGAGAGGGTGCCCAAGTGGAGAACAAGAGAATAAGGAAACCCAGGAAAATTGCTCTGCCACACAGCTCACAGCCTCAGGTTTTATGGTGATGGGATTAGTTTTTGGATTGTCTTTGGCTGACCCTTCTGACTCAGGGTCATTCCTGGTGTTGTGTTCATTGCTCAGCCAAATGGATGCGAGTGAGAAGGATTCTGGGAAGTGGTAGGACTTGTGGTGTCTACTTTTGACCTTTTCTGAACTCTTCCAGCTGGTGGTGGCTTATTAGTTCTGCGCTCCTTATCAGGACCTCCTGTTGCAAATAACTCATGCCAAAGGTTACTGTGGTGCCTGACCAGGGTGGTCGGTCAGTCAGTGTGCTTCCCCTAACACTGATACATGCTACAACACAGATGACCCCTGAGGATGGTACACTAAGTGAAATAAACCTGTCACAAAAAGATGAATATTGTTTGATTTCCTTATGTGAGGTACCTAAAGTAGTCAAGTATTTAGAGAAATAGAGTAGAATAGTAGAAGTTTCTGGGCACTTTGGGGAGGGGATAGTGGGGAGACATTCTTTACTGGATACATTCCACTGAGAAGAGTTCTGGGGATTGACTACATTGACTACATTCATAACAATATGAATGTATAACAATATGAGTACTCAACTTGTTGCTGAGCTGTACACTTACAAAAGGGGGAGATGGCAAATTTTTTGTTATGTATATTTTACCACAATTTTCTTAAAAATAGCAAATTGTTTTTGTCTGGCCATCCTAAAGGCAATATGAAGTTGAATAGCATAGCGTAGTATTTAAAAATGCCTGAAGGGGTGTCAGGCAAAACTTGCTCAATTACTTACACCAGGCTGTTCCTAACTCTGGAGTAAGTAACTCTGAACTTGAGTTACTGCGTCTATAAAGTGGTCGGGATCAATGCATCTACTTCAGTAGTGCTATTTTGATGTTTAAAAGAGATATTGTTCTTAAAGCACAGCAGGTTATCTGTATTCATTTGCTAGAGCTGTCATAACAAAATTGTACAGACTGGGAGGCTTAAAAGAACACAGAACTTTTATTTTTCCTCAGAGTTCTAGAGGCTAGAAGTCCAAGATCAAAGTGTTGGCAGTTCGTTTTTCTCTAAGTCCTTTCTCCTTGACTCAGATGCCGCCTCCTTGCTGTGTCCTCTTATGTTCTTTCTTCTCTGCATATGTTTGTCCTCAAATTTCCTCTTTTTATAAAGATATGGGTCATATTGAATTAGGGTCCACCTGAAATACCTCATTTAACTTAATTACTTCTTCAGTTCAATTCAGTTCAGTTGCTCAGTAGTTCAGACTCTTTGCCACCCCATGAATCACGCCAGGCCTCCCTGTTCATCACCAGTTCCCGGAGTTCACCCAAACTCACGTCCATCGAGTAGGTGATGCCATCCAGCCATCTCATCCTCTGTCGTCTCCTTCTGCCCCCCAATCCCTCCCAGCATCAGAGTCTTTTCCAATGAGTCAACTCTTCGCCTGAGGTGGCCAACGTACTGGAGTTTCAGCTTTAGCATCATTCCTTCCAAAGAACACCATGGACTGATCTCTAGAATGGACTGGTTGGATCTCCTTGCTTCTCCAAACATCCTGAGGTACTAGGAGCGAGGGCTTCACCATATGAATGTGAGCAGGCTACACTTTAGCCCATAAATGTGGAGAAGAGAGTGGAGAGTAAGTGCAAACTTGTATATATTTGTTATTTTCATAGATATAACATATGATGTTATATATAACAAATAACATGATATTCTCATAATTTGTATGTCTTTTAAAATTTATTTATTTTAGTTGGAGGCTAATTACTTTACAATATTGTATGTTTTGAAAATGAAATATGAGATGGACAAAGTTATTCATTCAGCAAAATGTGACTCAATCACTTGAATGGACAAGGGCTTACTATCAGAATTAAAACATGGTTCATGCTTTCTAGAAACTGAAAATGAATGCCATTGTTTTTATCATAACATCTACATAGCACTCTACATTTTATCCTATTCCTAAGAATTTTGTAAGGAAGATGTGGGCCTATGTTTTATATGTTGGATATGATATATTTTTCCTACTGCATCTGTTTCTAGGGATGAATTGTGATGGTTTTAAAATGATATCAATTGTTCCATTTAAAACGAGAGTGAGGCAGTCTTGACAGTAATCCAAGGATAAAAAATTACACAAAATACTGAGAAATATTGACTCAGGAGACAATATGTCTACATGTCTATAATATTCCCTTCTGTTCCAAATCTATTCAAACAAGAAAAAGAATATGTATGTACATCAGATGTACATACATGTAGCCTGTTCTGCTCCTTTCTCCAAATTGTCAAGGGCAGACTCTTATAATCATAATCAGCTTCTTAATTGTAACATGAAAGAAGACAATCTTTGCATATCTGAGGAAAACTCAGGCAAGGGGAAAAAAGGCCTGGTGGAAGAGTTAACTTCAGAGGACTCAGGAAATGCTTCAAGGTAAATGGTCTCAGAGCCATCAAGGAGGATTAGCATGCTAACCTCAACAACAGGCTGGAAAAGTAACCTATTCAAGATTTTTTTTTTTTTTCAAGAAACTTTCGTGAATTTATAATAAGAATAAATTTTGCTGAATATCAGAATGGGAACAACAATGGACGAAATTAAGGAGCAAGGAAAGGAAACCCAGGGGTTTTTAGAAAATTTACTGCAAAAGTCAAAAGATATGATAACAAGAACTAAAAGGTAATAGGAAGGAGAGGAGGCATGTATAAGTTTCAGTGAGATGAAGAGAGGACGACAAAGTAATGAGGGAAAAATTTCTAAATGGGCAGCTATAAGATGAATGAAACGAAAATTATTCGTTTTTTTTCCTCAACCACTCTAGTGAAAGTCTGGAAATTCAAGGTAAACAATGAGGAATAAAGACAACAATACAGAGGAAAGCAAATTGCCTACAAGTAAATGAAAATCCAGATGATATCAGGGTTATTTTCAATAAGAGTCAATGTAATAGAACAGTAACAAAATAATTAAAAATTCAGAATTTCCTCTGGATTCAAGTGTATAATCATTTTTATCATGGAAGGACTCTGAATTTTATCATTTTGTCTTTGAAAGAATTACTCAAGGATATGTGTTGGCAATACATGCATACTTAACATACATACTAAGAAAGAAAGAAAGTAAAATTAAAAACTTGATAACAAAAACATGTGGCAGGCAAAGAGCCTAGTAAAAACGTCCTTCTAGTTAAATCTAAAACATATTGCTGCACAGAAAAAAATAAATTTATTTTATTTTTATAAAAAGTACATGTAAACATATGAAAGTCTGAGATAGAAAAGAAAAGACAGGAATAAACACAAATAGGAAGGATATGGTGAACTTCAATTGTATGGAAGAGATTTAAAAATAAGTGACTGCTATCTTGCCGAAATGTATGAATTTCTAGACAATATTTTGAGGAAATAAAGGGCCAAGACTTTGAATATGAAATTGTGATGTAAGGTTTATGTTGCTTGTTTGAAGAGACACTAACCTGAAAGTACAACCCTTGGGCATGTTGAATATTTTAAACTGAAGTAGTTTGAGAAAATAGCTGAAGTATGACGGTTACTCTGCTCTTTCCCCAGCCCTGCTCCCTTAAAACAGGACATAAAATTCCAATATGAGAGTTGCCTTCCCTATACTCAGAAGAAAGACACATCCTTATCTTTGAAGACAAATAAGACACCAAAAGGAATCCTAACAAACCCATCTTTGCTGTACCCTCAGTTTACTACACTTAACCTCATATTCTTTAACCTATCATATTCCTCTACCTGCTCTTCATCAAGCCTACACTCAGGTTTAATTGTTTCTTTGAGTTTTTATTTCCTAATGAAAGGCTCTCGCACATGAAAATAAGTGTGTGTGCTTTATTCCCTCTTAATCTGTATTTGTCAGTTTAATTTTTTCAGACCCAGCCAGGGAGTCTAGAAGGTCAAGGGGAACTTCTTCCTTCCATATATATATATATATAACCATAACCCAAGGACCCCCACCTTCACTTTCCAAAAAGCTTCTCCAAACTGATTTTGCAATCAAAAGTGAAGAAAGGACCTTTTACTCATAAAATGAGCACGTTTTGATAAAGGCTGTTAGAAAGGAAAGCACTTTTGATATGCACCCGAAAAGAGGTCAAATGCCTTTGGAAAGGAAACTTGAAGAATCAGAGAATTTATTCAGAAGTCAAGGGTAGTTTTACACTGAATATCTATAAAGGAATCCTGGTATTTTTCAAGGGAATCAAGAACAGATGTCTGGTTTGTTCCTTAAGTTTTAATTTATATGACATAAAGTTCTCTAATAGGCAGAATTATTTTAATTATAAAGAGAAAGGTCTCATCTAAATACAGTTTCTTAATTGACTCAGGTAGTAGTGAGCCTGTACAAATGACTATCTCAGTAATAAATGGACATCATTCACAAATTTCTTGTTGTTTAATTGCTAGATCAGGTCTGACTCTTTTGCAACCCCATGGACTGTAGCCCACCAGGCTCCTCTGTCCATGAGATTTCCATTGCAAACATACTGGGGTGGGTGGCCACTTCCTTCTCTAAGGGACCTTCCTGATCCAGGGATTGAATCTGAGTATCATGTATTGGCAGGCTGATTCTTTATAATTGAGCCATGATACATGGGCTTAAGTAGGTTAATTTCTATTCATGATTTTTTAAAAAAATGATGTTACTATATGATATAAATTACATCATATAAATAATTCCAGGGCATCAGTTCAGTTCAGTTTAGTCGCTCATTCTGTCTGACTCTACGACCCCATGAATCACAGCACGCCAGGCCTCCCTGTCCATCATGAACTCCCGGAGTTCACTCAAACTCATATCCATCCAATCGGTGATGCCATCCAGCCATCTCATCCTCTGTCGTCTCCTTCTCCTCCTGCCCCCAATCCTTCCCAGCATCAGAGTCTTTTCCAATGAGTCAACACTTCGCATGAAGTGGCCAAAGTATTGGAGTTTGAGCTTTAGCATCAGTCCTTCCAAAGAACACCCAGGACTGATCTCCCTTAGAATGGACTGGTTGGGTCTCCTTGCAGTACAAGGGACTCTCAACAGTCTTCTCCAACACCACAGTTCAAATGCATCAATTCTTCGACACTCAGCTTTCTTCAAAGACCAGTTCTCACATCCATACATGACCACTGGGAAAATAATAGCCTTGACTAGACGGACCTTTGTTGGCAAAGTAACATCTCTGCTTTTCAATATACTATCTAAATTGGTCATAACTTTCCTTCCAAGGAGTAAGTGTCTTTTAACTTCATGGCTGCAATCACCATATGCAGGGATTTTGGAGCCCAAGAAAATAAAGTCTGACACTGTTTCTACTGTTTCCCCATCTATTTCCCATGAAGTCATGGGACCAGATGCCATGATCTTCGTTTTCTGAATGTTGAGCTTTAAGCCAACTTTTTCACTCTCCTCTTTCACTTGCATCAAGAGGCTTTTTAGTTCCTCTTCACTTTCTGCCATAAGGGTGGTGTCATCTGCATATCTGAGGTTATTGATATTTCTCCTGACAGTCTTGATTCCAGCTTGTGCTTCTTCCAGCCCAGCGTTTCTCATGATGTACTCTGTGTATAAGTTAAATAAGCAGGGTGACACTATACAGCCTTGACATACTCCTTTTCCTATTTGGAACCAGTCTATCGTGCCATGTTCAGTTCTGACTGTTCCTTCCTGACCTGCATACAGATTTCTCAAGAGGCAGGTCAGGTGGTCTGGTATTCCCATCTCTTTCAGAATTTTCCACAGTTTATTGTGATCCACACAGTCAAAAGCTTTGGCATAGTCAAGAAAGCAGAAATAGATGTTTTTCTGGAACTCTCTTGCTTTTTCCATGATCCAGTGGATGTTGGCAATTTGATCTCTGGTTCCTCTGTCTTTTCTAAAACCAGCTTGAACATCAGGGAGTTCACGGTTCACGTATTGCTGAACCCTGGCTTGGAGAATTTTGAACATTACTTTAATAGCCTGTGAGATGAGTGCAATTGTGTGGTAGTTTGAGCATTCTTTGGCATTGCCTTTCTTTGGGATTGCAATGAAAGCTGACCTTTTCCAGTCCTGGGGCCACTGCTGAGTTGTCCAAATTTGCTGGCATATTGAGGGCAGCACTTTCACAGCATCATCTTTCAG
The DNA here is from genome assembly GCF_014754425.2 of Oryx dammah. NCBI lineage: Eukaryota > Metazoa > Chordata > Mammalia > Artiodactyla > Bovidae > Oryx > Oryx dammah. The sequence continues at coordinate 33,334,499 of NW_024070193.1, forward strand.
GATTTGAAATAGCTCCACTGGAATTCCATCACCTCCACTAGCTTTGTTCATAGTGATGCTTTCTAAGGCCCACTTGACTTCACAATCCAGGATGTCTGTCTCTAGGTGAGTGATCACACCATCATGATTATCTTGGTTGTGAAGCTCTTTTTTGTACAGTTTTTCTGTGTATTCTTGCCACCTCTTCCTAATATCTTCTGCTTCTGTTAGGTCCCTAACATTTCTGTCCTTTATCGAGCCCATCTTTGCATGAAATGTTCCCTTGGTATCTCTAATTTTCTTGAAGAGATCTCTAGTCTTCCCCATTCTGTTGTTTTCCTCTATTTCTTTGCATTGATCACCAAGGAAGGCTTTCTTATCTCTCCTTGTTATTCTTTGGAACTCTGCATTCAGATGCTTATATCTTTCCTTTTCTCCTTTGCTTTTCGCTTCTCTTCTTTTCTCAGCTATATGCAAGGCCTCCCCAGACAGCCATTTTGCTTGTTTGCATCTCTTTTCTATGGGGATGGTCTTGATCCCTGTCTCCTGTACAATGTCACAGACCTCTGTCCATCGTTCATCAGACACTCTATCTATCAGATCCAGGCCCTTAAATCTATTTCTCACTTCCACTGTATAATCATAAGGGATTTGATTTAGGTCATATCTGAACATTCTAGTGGTTTTCCTCACTTTCTTCAATTTAAGTCTGAATTTGGCAATAAGGAGTTCATGATCTGAGCCAGAATCAGCTCCCAGTCTTGTTTTTGTTGACTGTATAGAGCTTTTCCATCTTTGACTGCAAGGAATATAATCAATCTGATTTTGGTGTTGACCATCTGGTGATGTCCATGTGTAGTCTTCTCTTGTGTTGTTGGAAGACAGTGTTTGTTATGACCAGTGCAGTCTCTTGGCAAAACTCTATTAGGTTTAGCCCTGCTTCATTCCGTACTCCATGGCCAAATTTGCCTGTTACTCCAGGTGTTTCTTGACTTCCTACTTTTGCATTCCAGGGCATAGAAACAACTAAATGTTCAGCGCTGGGATGGCTGAGAAAATTTCAAATCTTCAATGCTATAAAATAAAATGCAGACATTTTTCAATGAGATGGCCTTTTATATAGTCACATAGAGGAATATTCAGGACAATATTTCCATTAAAAGTCACAGGAAAAAAAAGCATTTTCATTTAAAATTAACTACATACACATATTTAAATATACATATAAAGTTAAATTCATATATGTAGTAATCACCTCATAGAAGAAGAGGTATATGTGTATGTGTATTAAGGTATGGGTTGGAAGACTGTGTGCAATTGAGACATTCACATTAAAATCTATTGTCTGTGTTTTGTTAATATTTTTGAGTCAGAGTGCTTTTGTTGCCTACTTTGTAATGAAAATATGCTTAAATTAATAGGATAAAATAGAAATCATGCCAAAGTATTTCATTTAAGAGAAAGATGAAGGTGCTGAGTCTTGGGCTTAACCAGCTCTCTGCTAAGTCAGGAAGCTGGAATACTAACTTGAACTCAAGAGCAGGTTTTTGGAACTTACTGTCCCCCAACTTGATATATTTATTTCTAACTCTTATTTATGTGCATTATAAATTACATGTGAGGAAATTCTAAAAACAAAGCTGCCATGCACACCTACTCCATGCATTAATTGTGAAAAGTATAAAAAGGGGCATGAATAAAGATCACTTACTACGGTATTACTTAAAGGTGACTACCTTGGTGATCCAGTGGCTGGGACTCCACACTCCTAATGCAGGGGGCCCAGGTTTGTTCCCTGCTTGGGGAACTAGATCCCACATGCCACAACTAAGAGTTAGCATGCCACAACTAAGGATCCTTTATACCTCAACTAAAAAATTCCATATGTTGCAACTAAGACCTGACACAATCAAATTAATTAATTAATTTTAAAAGAAAGGTCATTAATGTTAAAATTCTTAGGTCTATGCTTCTAGAAATATTTTTAAAATTAAACATATGTATATATTTCTAGTTTTTACATATGACTATATGTGTGTGTATATATATATCTATATATTTATAAAATAAAGGTCACAATATACGTTATGGCTTTTTTCTCATACTGTACAAAATTTTTCCCCATGCCATTGAACAGTCTTGTAAAAGCAGCCCAAGTAGTTATGTATTACTTTAACTTTTGAAGGGATGTGGCAGGACTTAGTGAACCAATTCACTGTCACTGTAACTTTTACTATATATATCTGTGAGCCTTTTTTATAGCAAATCCCTAGAAATGAAAATTTTGGCCAGAAGTCCTTTAAAGGCTTTTGATAGACCTCATGGAACTGCCTTCCAGAAAGTTTTTACCACACTGGTTTAATAAGCAGCTTATTTCCTCTTACCTTAGATAAAATTAAATATTTTAAAATAAATTTGATCATTAAAGTTTCCCAAAATGATGGGTGCAAATGATATCCTTCTACTTCTCAGGCTCTACCACTTAGTTTCAACCAAAGTATCTGACAGAAACACAATACTCTGGACAAATGTTTACAGTAAAAAGCAAGTAGGTTTTATAACTTTCAAAGTATTCAGTTAGAAGTAGGTCATTCAAGAAGAATTTCTGAGTGTCAGTTATATTCTAGGTATAACCCAGATAACAGCTGAAGTAACTTACTCTGTCCTTTGAGATGCAAATAAAATTAGTTCAAGCCTGCTTTGTTGTCCTCAGGAAGTATAACATTCCCCCTGAGATGTCTGAAACTCAAGAAGCATAGCTTTCATGGTTATCCTGTTCTCTGATTTCTTGCTCCATCCACATTTTCCTCCCTCTAGCATCACTCCTGTGGAGTCCTACTCCCATCCTTGCAATATTGACAGAACAGGGACCATGCTCCTGACACCATTCTTGCAGTTCAGTCCTGTGTGTAATAGGGTCACTGTGGGTGGGAACTATAGCGTTTGCACCCCAATTCTACCCAGCAAGTGACATTTATACATTATGAATTCAGGAAGTGAATAGAAATTAAATATTAGCCATTCCAATCCTTAAAGTAATTCAGCTAGCATGCCTGGCCCATCTCATTGCTCTGCTTTCTCCTAAGGCCAGTCACCTGCTCATGTGCTTCTCAGCCTCTGCATGCTTTTATATCTTGCACTCTCATTTCTTCTGTTTCTCTTCATTCACCTCTCCCACAAATCCAAATTCTCCTAATTTCTTACATAGAACAGTTTAATGATCACTTTTTCTAACTCAAAACCATCCAGCCAGACACTTCATCTTCATAAATAAGTGTGCCCATACAGGAATGTTTGTGGAGAAAGACAATATTCTCCCAGAGAGATGTGTTATTGGCAGCACTTAAAAGAATACATTCAGCCCCCTCACTGTTTCAAATATACAATTATAGGAAAACTTGGTCATGCCTCATGGAACAAAATATAATTCCTGCATCCCAGGTTCTCCTAATCTAGGCTCTCTTTCCTCGCCTCATTCAGGATCCAAATATTCTTGCAATATTTTCAGTTCACCTGTAGACTGAACTCCCACATTTTGCTGTCCCACATCAGGGCCATGATCAGTATTAACTATCTCCTAAAACCATTCTGGACTCCTTATTGATGCCAGAGGACTTCTATGCCAAGACAATACATATTGAGTTCATCCAACTTGAGTTCTGTCTTTATCCTATTGAGCTTTCAGAATGAGTTATTATTTAGGATACTTTCTTCAGTGACAGACCCAATTCAAATTACCTTAAGAAAAAAGAGAAAGAGAGAATTCATGATTAACATCTTAGGAAGGCCAGTGGCAGGACTGACCTCCTCTTTCTCTATTTCTCTAGAAAATGGAGTGCTATAGAAGAGGGTAAGAGCAGCTGGATCTAAGAAATAAACACTATACAGATTCAGGCAGTGTGGTATTATAGAAAGAGTCTTGATTTTGCGATTAAAATTCTGGGTTCTAATTCTAGTTTTGGCTCAAGCCAGCAGTAGGTCCTTAAGGAACTTTCTTAATTCCTAGACTTTTCCAGGACCTGCATTTCTCATCATCCTGTAGTTCGCCTTATAGTTTATTGCAATTACCTGCAGAGTTCATGCAAAGCAGGTGCTTAAGCTGTATGGCAAATTCACTGAATCACTATCTCAGAGGAAAGAGTTCTAGACACTGGGAACACCGTGGTGATGCTTATGTGCAACCAAATTTGTGAAACACAGAAATAGTCCATTCTTTGGTGGGGGCTGTTCTTTTCAGACATACAATTTATGAAACTAGGAAGCTGTAGAAGGACTAAATCCAGCTACATAATATTTTCAAACCTCATTAAAAAAAGCAATATCATTACAAACAGTTCAAGAGAGTCATGTGTTCAAGTTAGACTTTATGTTCTGAGATAAAGTAAATTGGATCTTCTAAAAGGTCACAGAAAAAGCTTCCAAACATGCAAGGAATCTGGTAGGCATGCACTTCTTATAGATAATCAAGCAACAAAAACATGAATCTGGAACTTGAGGGAAAAGAATAGGTAGTGATGGATAAATTAATTAATGTAAGCACCATGGAAATTTTGGTAGCAAAATACAAGATAAATGCAGAAATAATTATATGACTTACTAGGTAAACAGGAAGAGACAGGGTAAATCTCACTACTCAGAACAGTGGTCACGACACTTCTCAGTGTAACAGGATTCTTGTGGACTTTTATACTCAGCTTAGTAACTTAGAACTTAGTAACAATAATTTAAAGAGAATCATATTTTGGAGCTTCCCTGGTGGTCCAGCGGCTAAGACTCTGCACTCCTTATGCCCGGGGCCCAACTTCGAGCCCTGATCAGGGACCAAGATCCCACATGCTGCAGTTAAGAGGTCACATGCAACAATAAAAGATCCTGCATGCCACAAGGCAGATCAAAGACCCTGCATGCCACACCTAAGACTTGGAACAGCCAAAGAAAGAAATAAAAATATTTTTATAAAACAAATATGGTCATATCATGACCATGTTGGATCCTTCTTGGTTCTAGATGAGTCCAATGGGGGGGGTGGTCTTTACTTACTGAGTACTCAGTCGCTTCACTTGTGTTTGACTCTTTGCAACCCCATGGACTGTATCCTCCCAGGCTTCTCTTTCCATGGGATTTTCATGACAAGAATACTGGAGTGGGTTGCCATGCCTTACTTCCTATATTGATTTAGTTTCAGATGGATCAGTGGTAAAGAATACACCTGCCAATACAGGAGACACAGGAAATGTGGGCTTGATCCTTGGTTCGGAAGTTTTCTTGTAGGAGGAGATGGCAACCCACTCCAGTATTCTTGTTGGAGAACCCCATGGATAGAGGAACCTTGCAGGCTACAGTCCATGGGATCACAAAGAGTCAGACATGACTGAGCATGCATGCATATGGAATAACTTGATACACTGACTGTTTAGGTAGAAAATCCTACAATACTTTTTACCCTGAAATAAATAATTCATTTCCCTTTAGGCAAATAAGCATTTTACCCTAGCTGAAAATCTATAGTTTATACTAGTTCAAGAGTCTTTCAGTTACAGATAAGAAACAGTCAACTCAAATAAGCTTATGAAGAAAAAGAAAAGGAGGAAGGAAGGGAGGGAAGAAAGTAGAAGGAAGGGATGAAGAAGGAAAGAAAGAAAAAGAAAAAAAGAAAGAGGAGGGTATATCTTATTGGGTCACATGATGGGAAATCTGCAGTCCTTCTTGAAGTCAGCATGTTCTATAGTTCAATGCGGTATTTAAGCCTTTGTTTCCCTTTGTTTCCTCTTGCCTACATGATCATAGAGGCCATCTCCATGTGGCAGCCTGACGATGGCAGACATTTCAAATAATTATTACTATCAAAGTAACAATGCTTCACATTTCTAAGTACTCTACATGGACACACTCCTTTATCCTCACAATAGCTCTGTGAGACAGGTCCTATTATTTCCCCATTTTAGAGATGTGAAGACTAAACCACAGAGAAGTTAAATAATTTACCCAAGCTAGTGAGTAATAGAACTGGAATTATAATCCAGGCTGTCTGACACCAGAGCCCTAGTCAAATCTGGATCAATTGCTTTCAGTTTAGGGTGAAAAGATTAGATTCATGCTAATGTTGTGCCTGACAATGATTATTATAAAACTAGGAATGAGGGCAAGGTTTCCCCAAAGGAAGCAATGATGGAGATACAAAACCAACAGACTGTCAAACCTCAACATGATTCAGCTATAGGTATACATATACGGCTGATTCATGTTGAGGTTTGACAGAAAACAACAAAATCTGTAAAGCCATTATCCTTCAATAAAAAATACATTAAAAAGAAAAAGAAATCTATAATAGCAAAAAAAAAAAAAAAACAGACTAAGATATATATTTTTCTTTCCATAATTCAACAACAAATGTAATAGAAAAAAAATGCATTGGGCTGTAGGACCAATGAAAGAATTAATTAGAATTAATCTAATAGTTAATGAGGTCTGTGAGACAAATTAATTTTTGTGGGAGGAAGTATAATAGTTGATGATATAGAATAAAGGAAGCAGCAAAAATGGGAAATTAAATGAATCCACCTCAGTGAGGTCATTTTTTTTTCCACCTCCTAGTTTTTAGGTAGCTTTTTGAAAGACATTTATATTTCAGAAGCAAAACAATTCTGTAAAGCAATTATCCTTCAATTAAATAAATAAATAAAAGCATAGAACAAATACTGAGTGTTCAGTTCAGTGAGTCACTCATCATATCTGACTCTTTGTGACCCCATGGACTGCAGCATGCCAGGCTTCCCTGTCCATTACCATCTCCTGGAGCTTATCAAACTCATGTCCATTGAATCAGTGATACCATCCAACCATCTCTGTCATCCCCTTCTCCTCCCACCTTCAATCTTTCCCAGCATCAAGGTCTTTTCAAATGAGTCATTTATTCACATCAGGTGGCTAACGTATTGGATTTCAGCTTCAGAATCAGTTCTTCCAGTGAATATTCAGGACTGATTTCTGTAAGGATGGACTGGTTGGATCTCCTGCAGTCCAAGGGACTCTCAAGAGTCTTCTCCAACACTACAACTCAAAAGCATCAATTCTTGGACACTCAGCCTTCCCTCTAGTCCAACTCTCACATCTGTACATGACTACTGGAAGAACCAAAGCTTTGACTAGATGGACCTTTGTTGGCAAAGTAATGTCTCTGCTTTTTAATATACTGTCTAGGTTGCTCATAGCTTTTGTTTCAAGGAGCAAGAGTCTTTTAATTTCATGGCTGCAGTCACCGTCTGCAGTGATTTTGGAGCCCCTAAAAATAAAGTCTCACTATTTCCACTGTTTCCCCATCTATTTCCCATGAAGTGATGGGACCAGATGCCATGATCTTTGTTTTCTGAATGTTGAGCTTTAAGCCAACTTTTTCACTCTCCTCTTTCACTGTCATCAAGAGGCTTTTTAATTCTTCTTTGCTTTCTGCCATAAGTGTGGTGTCATCTGCATATCTGAGGTTATTGATATTTCTCCCAGCAATCTTCATTCCAGCTTGTGCTCCATCCAGCCTAGCCTTTCTCATGATATACTCTGCATATAAGTTAAATAAACAGGGTGATAATATACAGCCTTGACATACTCCTTTCCTAATCTGGAACCAGTCTGTTCTACCATGTATAGTTCTAACTGTTGCTTCTGGAATTGCATACAGATTTCTCAGGAGGTAGTTCAAGTGGTCTGATATTTCCATCTCTTGAAGAATTTTCCACAGTTTATTGTGATCCACACAGTCAAAGGCTTTGGCATAGTCAATAAAGCAGAAATAGATGTTTTTCTGAAACTCTCTTGCTTTTTTAATGATCCAACACATGTTGACAATTTGATCTGGTTCCTCTGCATTTTCTAAATCCAGCTTGACCATCTGGAAGCTCATGGTTCATGTACTGTTGAAGCCTGGCTTGGAGAATGTTGAGCAGTACTTTGCTAGCATGTGAGATGAGTGCAATTGTGCAGTAGTTTGAGCATTCTTTGGCATTGCCTTTCTTTGGGATTGCAATGAAAACATATTTTCCAGTCCTGTGGCCACTGCTGAGTGTTCCACGTTTGCTGGCATATTGAGTGCAGCACTTTCACAGCATCATGTTTCAGGATTTGAAATAGTTCAACTGGAATTCCATCACCTCCACTAGTTTTGTTCGTAGTGATGCTTTCTAAGGCCCACTTGACTTCCCATTCCGGGATGCCTGGCTGTAGGTGAGTGATCACACTGTCGTGATTATCTGGGTCATGAAGATCTTTTTTTGTATAGTTCTTCTGTGTATTCTTGCCACCTTTTCTTAATATCTTCGGCTTCTGTTAGGTACATATCACTTCTGTCCTTTATTGTGCCCATCTTTGCATGAAATGTTCCCTTGGTATCTCTAATTTTCTTGAAGAGATCTCTAGTCTTTCCCATTCTGTTGTTTTCCTCTATTTCTTTGCATTGATCCCTGAGGAAGTCTTTCTTATCTCACCTTGTTATTCTTTGGAACTCTGCATTCAGATGCTTATATCTTTCTTTTTCTCTTTTGCCTTTTGCTTCTCTTTTTCACAGCTATTTATAAAGCCTCCCCAGACAACCATTTTGCCTTTTTGCATTTCTTTTTCTTGGGGATGGTCTTGATCACTGTCTACTTTACATTGTCACGAACCTACTTCCATAGTTCTTCAGGCACTCTATCAAATCTAATCCCTTGAATCTATTTCTCACTTCTACTGTATAATTGCAAGGGATTTGATTTAGGTCATACCTGAATGCTTTATAGTTCTCCCTACTTTCTTCAATTTAAGTCTGAATTTGGCAATAAGGAGTTCATGATCTTAGTCACAGTTAGCTCTCAGTCTTGTTTTTGCTGACTGTATAGAGCTTCGTTCCTTTCCTGGTGGCTCAGATGGTAAAGCGTCTGCCTGCAGTGGGGGAGACCAGAGTTTGATTCCTGGGTTGGGAAGGTTCCCTGGAGAAAGAAATGGCAACCCACTCCAGTAGTCTTGCTTGGAAAAATCCCATGGATGGAGGAGCCTGGTGGGCTACAGTCCATGGGATCACAAAGAGTCAGACAGGACTGAACAATTTCACTTTTATAGACCTTCTCCATTTTTGGCTGCAAAGAAAAAATCAGTCTGATTTTGGTATTGACCATATGGTGATGTTCATGTGTAGAATCTTCTCTTGCGTTGTTGGAAGATGGTGTTCTCTATGACCATGTGTTCTCTTGGCAAAACTCTGTTAGCCTTTACCCTGCTTCATTCTGTAGTCAAATGTCTTAAGAAAAATAAGATATAGCTGAATGAAAAAGGAAAGTGAGAAACAATTTGAACGTATGAGTTTTCAACATCTTAAATTTACTTGCTTCGTTGTTTAAACACACACATTTTACACACACATTTTTTTGTAGAAACACCAAAAGTGAATGTTTTTCATATCAGAATCAAGACTGATGGCATCTTTTGTATGATTAATGTCTTTTCCTCCAGAAAAATCATCTTTCTTTATTCTCTGTGCCCAGATTGTTTTTTAAAAAATAGGTTTTGAATCACAACAAATCTCACCTGAAAACAATGAGGGGCTAAAAAGCAGAAGGAAACAAACAATGTAAGAATGAAGCTAGACAATTAAGCACCAAAGAAGGGCAGGAATGGGCACATTTTCTGAGTGTTTGTGTTTTACCACACTTAGCTGGTTCTGTAGCAAAGGCCAACCTCTTATTGTTATGGTAGTAAACTTTTTATGTAGGACATATATGACAGAGCAATCATTTTTGCTTTCACTGCTAAGCAATATTTTAGAATAAGATTTAAAGAATGGCCATAAAGAAAAATGTAAACCTTCCTCGCTCCAATAACATATTGCTGCTTATTGGTACAATATACTAGCTGGAGAATTTTTATTTTCTGGAAATATTGTCACATATTTTCCATCACTTTTGGAGATGATTCTCATCTGAACATTTTTGGTGTGATTTAATGTGACAGTAGACTCACGGTGATTAGGATGGTTTAACATAGAGGATTTTTTGCTGGTATGTTTGAAGAATATTCTCAGAAGTCCATCATCCTTCTGAACTTACTACTGTACATGGTGAATGTGTCTTTTTAGAAGTGAGAATATGGGTGTCCTTTGAAGGACTGATGCTAAAGCTGAAACTCCAATACTTTGGGCACCTCATGAGAAGAGTTGACTCATTGGAAAAGACTCTGATGCTGGGAGGAATTGGGAGCAGGAGGAGAAGGGGATGTCAAAGGATGAGATGGTTGGATGGCATCACTGACTCAATGGACGTGAGTCTAAGTGAACTCCGGGAGATGGTGATGGACAGGGAGGCCTGGTGTGCTGCAGTTCATAGGGTCACAAAGCGTCGGACATGACTGAGCGACTGAACAACTGAACTGATATTCTAATACAGCTTATTTTATTTGGTATATTCCATACGGGGCTTCCCTGGTGGCTCAGATGGTAAAGAAATCTGCCTACAATGCAGGAGACTAGGATTCGATCTGTGGGTCAGGAAGAGCCCCTGGAGAAGGGAATGGCTACCCACTATTACCCAGTATGGTTAGTCCCATCATGACTGGTATTGTTCTTAATGGTACCTAAATGAGGTTGATCACATTTTAATAATAACCAGATTCCTACTCCTTTAAGGGATCTTAGCTTCTCTGGTGGCTCAGTGGTAAAGAATCCACCTGCAATGCAGGTGACACAGGTTAGATCCCTTTGATCCCTGAGTTGGGAAGATCCCCTGGAGAAAGAAATGTAACCTACTCCAGTATTTTTGCCCGGGAAACCCTATGGACAGAGGAGCCTGGCGGGTTACACACGGTCCATGGGGTCGCAAAGACTTCGATATGACTTGGCACTAAACAACAGCAACAAGCTATCTTTAGGAGGTGTTTCTTCCTCATTGCAATGTTGCTGTGATAAGAGATGAAATACTTAGAAGAGACTGAAAACAGTGTTTAAGGTTAGGCTTATGTAAACGGTGAAGGGACTCAGCCATACATATGCAGGTATCCATTCTTTCCCAAACCCTCTCCCATCCAGGCTGTTCACCTGAAACTATCACAACATTGTTAATTGACTATACCCAAATACAAAATGTGGTTGGTGTTAAAAATTTCAAAAGAAAATAAAATTAGAAGAAAAACACTTAAAAAATGTTAGCCTTCATCTTCTTAAAGCAAAATAAGATCTAATTAGAATAATGTATAGGCAAATTTGAAGTCTTTTTGAAGCTAGATATAAATATATACTTTCAAATAAATTAGTGAATTTGATAGAAAAAAATATATTGAATGTTTTATATGTCTATGAATACTGAGATATAGATTAAACACTAAAAATTTATCATATATAATGTCTCATAGTTTTAAAAGAAACTAGTTTCATTTACTATTATCCCACTTAATACTATTGAGTTATAGTGTTTTCTGAAAAAAAGTTTTAAAATTTAAACCTGTTTCCTTCAGTTCAGTTCAGTCGCTCAGTCGTGTCCGACTCTTTGCGATGCCATGAATCGCAGCACGCCAGGCCTCCCTGTCCATCACCATCTCCCAGAGTTCACTTAGACTCACATCCATCAGGTCCGTGATGCCATCCAGCCATCTCATCCTCGGTCATCCCCTTCTCCTCCTGCCCCCAATCCCTCCCAGCATCAGAGTCTTTTCCAATGAGTCAACTCTTCACATGAGGTGGCCAAAGTACTGGAGTTTCAGCTTTAGCATCATTCCTTCCAAAGAAGTCCCAGGACTGATCTCCTTTAGAATGGACTGGTTGGATCTCCTTGCAGTCCAAGGGACTATCAAGAGTCTTCTCCAACACCACAGTTCAAAAGCATCAATTCTTCGGCACTCAGCCTTCTTCACAGTCCAACTCACATCTATACATGACCACTGGAGAAACCATAGCCTTGACTAGATGGATCTTAGTTGGCAAAGTAATGTCTCTGCTTTTGAATATACTATCTAGGTTTTTCATAACTTTTCTTCCAAGGAGTAAGCGTCTTTTAATTTCATGGCTCCAGTCACCATCTGCAGTGATTTTGGAGCCCCCCAAAATAAAGTCTGACACTGTTTCCACTGTTTCCCCATCTATTTCCCATGAAGTGATGGGACCCGGTGCCATGATCTTCATTTTCTGAATGTTGAGCTTTAAGCCAACTTTTTCACTCTCCTCTTTCACTTTCATCAAGAGGCTTTTTAGCTCCTCATCACTTTCTGCCATAAAGGTGGGGTCATCTGCATATCTGAGGTTATTGATCTTTCTCCCGGCAATCTTGATTCCAGCTTGTGTTTCTTCCAGTCCAGTGTTTCTCATGATGTACTCTGCATAGAAGTTAAATAAGCCGGGTGACAATATACAGCCTTGACATACTCCTTGTCCTATTTGGAACCAGTCTGTTGTTCCATATCCAATTTTAACTGTTCCTTCCTGACCTGCATACAGATTTCTCAAGAGGCAGGTCAGGTGGTCTGGTATTCCCATCTCTTTCAGAATTTTCCACAGTTTATTGTGAGCCACACAATCAAAGGCTTTGGCATAGTCAAGAAAGCAGAAATAGATGTTTTTCTGGAACTCTCTTGCTTTTTCCATGTTCCAGCAGATGTTGGCAATTTGATCTCTGGTTCCTCTGCCTTTTCTAAAACCAGCTTGAACATCAGGGAGTTCACGGTTCACGTATTGCTGAAGCCTGACTTGGAGAATTTTGAGCATTACTTTACTAGCATGTGAGATGAGTGCAATTGTGTGGTAGTTTGAGCATTCTTTGGCATTGCCTTTCTTTGGAATTGGAATGAAAACTGGCCTTTTCCAGTCCTGTGG